>NC_092568.1:17885000-19130000 GCF_037975245.1 Apostichopus japonicus
TGGAGTGTACTTCCATGCAGGGGCGTAGCGAGCGGGGGGGGGTGTGGGGGGGTGTCACACCACCCCCAATAATTTGGTCGCTGTCGGCAAATTTTGGGTCTGTCGGCAAAAGGAGAAAAGGTGAAGAGAGCGGAAGGGGAAGAAAGAAGGAAAGCTGAATAGAAAAAGGAGAACGGGAGCTTCTTCCGTGCCAAATTTGACTTAAAATATGCACCAGATTGCATCTAAGGACGTTCAAACTAATTTTTTCAAAGGGGAGGGGTAGACCCCCTACCCTTAGACCCCTCCCCCATTTCAGTCACCACTTCCAGATCCGTCGGCAAATCAAATTTTACTTAAAATATGCACCAGATTGCATCTAAGGACGTTTCAAAACTAAAAATTTTCCAAAGGGGAGGGGGGACACCCCTCCCATTAGACCCCTCCCCCATTTCAGTCACCACTTCCAGATCCGTCGGCAAATCAAATTTGACTTAAAATATACATCAGATTGCATCTAAGGACGTTTCAAAACTAAAAATGAGACCCCTCCCCCATTTCAGTCACCACTTCCAGATCCGTCGGCAAATCAAATTTGACTTAAAATAAGCACCAGATTGCATCTAAGGACGTTTCAAAACTAAAAAATTGCCAAAGGGGAGGGTGACACCCCCTTCCTCTTAGACCCCTCCCCCATTTCAGTCACCACTTCCAGATCCGTCGGCAAATCAAATTTGACTTAAAATATACACCATATTGCATCTAAGGACGTTTCAAAACTAAAAATTTTCCAAAGGGGAGGGGGGACCCCCTCCCCTTAGACCCCTCCCCCATTTCAGTCACCACTTCCAGATCCGTCGGCAAATCAAATTTGACTTAAAATATGCACCAGATTGCATCTAAGGACGTTTCAAAACTAAAAAATTGCCAAAGGGGAAGGTGACACCCCCTTCCTCTTAGACCCCTCCCCCATTTCAGTCACCACTTCCAGATCCGTCGGCAAATCAAATTTGACTTAAAATATGCACCAGATTGCATCTAAGGACGTTTCAAAACTAAAAAATTGCCAAAGGGGAGGGGGATACCCCCTTCCTCTTAGACCCCTCCCCCATTTCAGTCACCACTTCCAGATCCGTCGGCAAATCAAATTCTCCACACCCCCCAACAAAAACCCCTTCGCTACGCCCCTGCTTCCATGGCCCTTTACACGATTACATGGAAACCAAACAGCACTTAAAGGGGTACGATCCGGCAGTAATGAATACCAGATACACACAGATTCACAAAAATTTCCACTGCTAATTTTTACAGCTTGGAAAGAGTATCAAGCAATTCAAAGTTTCGAGTGTGTCTGTCATTGCTCGGTCAGTTTCGACTGTCTACATGTCCAAAAACAGCCAGATATCTTCCCTACAGGTTTTCTGAGTTGTATGAAATGAAACTAAGGTCCATGGTTACATGGTTAGCAAGGTATTGTGGGTTCCCACCAGCTACCCCACTTCCTCCCTATCATAAGAGCAATAGCTACATAGGTATCACCATCAACTTAGAGCTGGCTAGCCCAGATATTACTTTGTAGTCCCTTTCTGAGTTGTATCAAATGAAACTGGGGTCCATGGTTACATGATTAGCAAGGTATTATAACAGGGGATGCATATAATAAACACAACACAAGTAGAGTAAGATTTCCAGTAGTATTATTATTGTAAAGATCCAATAGTACAATAATGTAATCCGAATAGATGAATAACAGAACAGTAATTAGTAATAAAGTAAAAATGCAAAGTAATGAAGTAAAGTACAGTATATATGAGTAAAATGTGAAGCAAGTATGTTATGAAGAGGAAGCTGGAGTAAAACTGTTCAGAAAGCTTCCATGCATCAATTTATACTCTCCAGCAAACAAAGCTTAAGATACATCCCTGACCACACAAAACAGCCAACAAAAGAAGCACCAGTGGGAAAAAGCTAAAGTAGTGATTCTTGTCAGCTGAACCTGAACGCTAACCCCAAGACCAGATAAACAGGAAGGACCTACCCTATTGTGTTGATAGTTTATTTCAAGATGACCAGGAGAAAATAAACGAGGGGTCTGAATCTATGTGATAATATGCCCCCGACCGATATAAGTTTGATCCCCAAACTGAAGAATACACCAAAATAATTAAATGAGAACAATGTAAATTGTGGAATTACTAAAAAGCAAAATGAGAAGCAATTGAAAATTAATGCAAGTAATGAAAACAATCCAGAATACAGTATAAACATGAGCTATATACATGGCAGACTGAATAATACAGGAAATGTGATAAGAAGCCAATAACATGATAACAAATTTGAAAAGTAAATTATATAGGAAAATAAAGTACACCCGAATATAAGAACTTAAGATGAAAATAAATTGTACAGAAACATAAAGTGTACAGGAATATAAGAACTTAAGAGATGTGGCAATTAATCGACTTACAGATACTTAAACAGCTGTGAAATACTTATGTTTTTGCAGCAAGGGCCTTTTTCGCTTTTTACCGTCTAGTGTTTTGTTGATATGAAATTCCCGTTTCAGGAAATTAGAGATATTTTCCTCAATTTCGCAAGTA
Organism: Apostichopus japonicus; assembly: GCF_037975245.1. Taxonomy (NCBI): domain Eukaryota; kingdom Metazoa; phylum Echinodermata; class Holothuroidea; order Aspidochirotida; family Stichopodidae; genus Apostichopus; species Apostichopus japonicus. The sequence continues at coordinate 17,887,580 of NC_092568.1, forward strand.
GTATCAGAGTGGTCTTCCCATTTAACTTTATAATACAACTTCCCATTATACCTTTGACATTTCAACAAACGCTCAGCAATTTTGGAAGGAACGTTTGTTATTTGGATGGGACTCTCAGTATTCCCTGAGCCTTTGTTACTGACTGCACTAGAAGGGGGTGTAAGCTCAGTGGTAGACTGAGGTGCATTGTCTGTACTGTCCTGAATCTCTTCAGGACACAGCTCCTCAGTATCTGGTAGTGGGTCTGGAGTGAAATTGGGCCTGTCTTGAGGGTCAAAGTAAATTTTTAACCTATTAGAATGTACCAAAGACTTGACTTCTTTGTTGTCTTTGCAATTACGAAGCTTGAAAGTGAAATTTGGACCAGAGGCACAAATATAATAAGGACCAGTCCATTTACAAAACAATTTTGCTGAAGTTCCTTGAGGAACTTTCCTACAATAAAGCCATACTCTGTCCCCAATGGTAAACCTCTGGTACACGTGTGCTCTGATCATACAGGGCTTTTTGTTTTTCCCTAGCAGCAACTATGTTTTCCAGGAGAAAATAAACGAGTGGTCTGAATCTATGTGATAGTATTGTGGGTTCCCACCTACAACCCCACTTTCTCCCTATCATAACAGCAAACCCCACTTTCTCCCTATCATAAGAGCAATAGCTACATAGGTATCACCATTAACTACGGGCTGGCTAGCTCAGTCCATACTTCATAGGACCTGTAATCCCGATTTGAATCCCGATCCCAAAGCATACTATAAAACATGTCAATTGTAACAAACAAATTCAAGGCAAATAAACATGACACTGAATGGACCTTGTGGCTGTGAGCACCAGTTTTTTTTTTTAAAGAAAAAGAGAACTTATAATTTATACTGCTCATGGAAAACTGCAAAATGTATTTTTCCTTCTTGTAATTTAACAGCAGGTCAGTGCTACTTGACATATGAGTTCACCTAGCTGACTGTGTCACTATGTGACATTTTCACCTACAGTAGTATGCAGTCCCTGTAAGCCCACGAACAGAATAATAAATTTAAGGCAACAATTTATCCTTGACCTTTCTATCTCTCTCTCTCTTCTCCTCCACGGGAGCATCTCCTGATTGACATTAGCACTCCGATTCAAACAAAACCAACGTATAAATCTTATAATGAATTTTAGTCACTCTGGAAAATACTTGGAATGTATTATAAATTAAAGTAGGTCTATTTAACATTCAGAACTTCATTGCTTTTGGAGAGAATGCATAGTCAAGGCACCTTCAGAGACTTGAGAAATCATGCAAAAGTTTGTAGATCTATAGGAGAGCTCAAAAACATAAACTCAGAATTCCAGATAGCAGACCTCAATGTCCTAATACATATAAAGGGAGACAAAACTTACAAAAATTTTGGTGATCAAACAAACGTAAAAAAAGAACAAACATAGTCGCTTCAAATGTGATGTGGCTAATAGCTCTTTCGGCGCTGAGCGGCTAATGGCTGTTTAGGCTCTGCAATATCACTGGCAAGGAAGAAAAATACAACATATGGCTTAAACTGGTTGCTTGTGGTCCTCTTAAGTTTTGGGTATTTAATTGAACAAGTGTTTACAGAAATTTAACTCGTCTCTCTCTCTATTTCTCTTCTTTGATTCAAAATATGGGTAAAAAACAAAAGAAAAAGGTAGTATTCCATTCTCACCTTGTAAGTTTCTGTTGCAGGGACTCTACCAGGTTCACTAAGGCTACCTTGGAATCTACAAACTTCTTCTCCCTGTTGATAGAACGTACCTGCGGACAGACGCGGCAAATCACAGCATCTTACATTTTACACACGTACAGACGAGACGAATGATGCAAAATCAAACTGTTTTTAGAGCAATGCAGGTTAATGAACTGAGTTGTTGTTGTTTAGCCAAGATCAGAATTATCGAGAAATTTATCAAGATCAACCCATAATGTTGCTTTAAGCTAGTTGGAACACATGTACCGAGGTTTCCGAGTTTCCTTTCGGGGAATTATTCCAATGCAAATTTATTGACAGCAACCTTTTGTTTTAACAGACAACATTAGTTCTTTATATCCAGATGCTATCTGTGATATGGTAAGGGTATCATAAGGTGAACAAGATGAAATACAACCAACAAATTTAATGTATGTTATTTAGTAATTCAATAACTACATTTTCACTGTTCACATCATCAGGGGCCACTTTTGACCCCCCAATGTGGAAAGATGGATGAGGTGTTAAAACAATAAAACACTTTTATTGGGATTCTCCAGCTGTACATCCAAATCAACAGAATGTATATGGGTCCTATCTACCTCCACCAACCTCGACAACATGCAGTCTCAGATTATAAGGGTACCATGAGTTGATCACATATACAATTTCCTTCATAATTATTGAAGAGACTTTTTGATACATATTTTCAAAGTTTCAAATTAAATTAATTATATCAAGCGCTTTAACTTTCTTACTCAATAGCACTTTTATTTTGTTCGGTCAAACTGCACAAGTGGGACCTTGAACTAGTCAAGCATTATGCGTACATGTATGCAAATTCGTCCAGCATGTTCGCATGCTGATGAGCTCATTAAACAATCATCTTAATTTGAATCTGGAGATCTGTTAACATCATAGATCACTCGTATTAGGACCGACATGACAGCGCCCTCTAGAGTAACGCTGAGGAGCACCAACGAAAAGCTCTCAAGTAGAGTCGTCTTTCCAAATCGTTTCCAAATCTTTCTTATTCGTACATTAACACTAGATACCATGGCAGACAAATGGTGCCTTAGTTCTCTTTGCCATGACTCACCAGGGTTAGAAAAAAGTCTTACACACATCTCATTTTTTGCCTTTTGGTCTTTATGGTTGAAATTTCATCAGAAACATTGTCCTTTAATACGTTACTCTTATTTTGTGCATTTGGTAGGTACTCGATACAAACGAGTACTGATGAGTACAAATCACAGTTTTAATTCTTACCCAGACGACACCGGTCTCTAGGTGGTCCTTCAAAATGACGACATGAGACGCTCTGATAGACCAACATTGTTGGTCTATCTCCTCTAAACCCTGCCAAGAAGAGAATAATACATGGTTTGTACAATGGAGATACTACTGTGCTGGACAATCATACAAGTTGTACGACAACAAAAATCAGAATGCGAAGCAAATAGCAAATAATAGATACTGTGTTAAATCACTTTAAAAACAGCTTTTAAATTGATTTGTCAGTTCCTGGCAATTTCGCCGATAAGCGTATATTGCTTGAAATATTATTGTTAATATCATCTAGGTTTCTTCATCACATCAAATTAATTTAATACTGAACAACGACAGAATCCAATAGATTCTGTAAACATTATTTGAGGTAGTAAACTTCATCAGTCAAGCCAGTAGACTATATGAATATTCAAATTGAACAAATCATATTAAAGGGATATCACTTTATTCAAATTTACAGCATTCAATCTTCGTTTATTGGTTACATTTGAACTACTTCAATATTTCATCACATATAACAAACAACAAAGAACATTGCAACAGAAGGTTATACAGTCAAGGTCACTGCAACACTCTCTCCACCCCTCTCTCTCCACCCCTCTCTCTCCCTCTCTCCCTCTCTCTCTGTCTTACCATGCTTGCATCGTAGAGTATATCGGCTTTGATATTATTCACCCACAAGTTTCGGACGACTTGAATGCATTCCTCAATGGAGTAACTACTGTTCATCAAACAAACAAGGACATCACACATTGGAGCCACCTGGGAAAATATTAAGTAAACAACTATGAATGAAAATACAGACGTGCTGCAAATATTGTTGATCAAAATGACATGGTGCAGCAAGTTCTCACACAATCGGCTAAACTTAAAACCAAGGTATGATATCATTTATGTAATGAAATCGATAATGATTCATAACTGTTGTAGTCGTCGGTAGGTTAATGATAGTAACAAAATCTACGATACAAGAAGTCTTGCAGGCTATCAAAACATAACATATATACATATATATTTTTTTTTCCATTTTCACAGCGCACAGAGAAGCTCTGTCCACATCTTGAACGATTTTGCGTGAAGACGTAACCTTAATACATTGTTAAGTTTATCAAAGATAAAATTATGATATGTGTTAATGTGATCAATCACCATTTTAATAATAGTTGATGGCTCTAGGTTTTCATGGGAACGATACACTACGCCATAACTGTACTGCACATTATGAAAGCTGGTTATGTTGAGAACAAGCCTCTTTGCTTTGTTTGATTCTGTTTGTGCTAATTGTAGAGATAATCTATTGATTATTTATTTATTGATTGACTGTTTTGATTTCATGATTGCTATTTAATTCACCCCTTGGTTGTCTCACTATGATGTGATCATCGCTAGATAAGGCTTTTCTGACATCTTTTCTAGTTTGTGATCATAGTTCCAATGAACTCTGTCAAAACTCTGTCTTTTATTCTGGTTTTGTCTGTTTTGATAATTCACTATGTAACATTAAAGATAAGAGAGAACTTCAATGAAATATTCTTCTCTTTGTTTTATATATTTACTATCACCACTGTCAAAGGATGTCTAAACCTCTAAATTATTCATAATACTCATTCCAGAGTTCACACTGACCCCTAATACTTCTAAAAGGTTCATAATTCTCATTCCAGAGTTCATACTGACTGCTAATCCTCTAAAATATTCATAATACTCATTCCAGAGTTCATACTGACTGCTAATCTTCTAAAGTATTCATAATACTCATTCCAAAGTTCATACTGACTGCTAATCCTCTAAAATGTTCATAATACTCATTCCAGGGTTCATACTGACTGCTCGTTAATCCTCTAAAATATTCATAATACTCATTCCAGAGTTCATACTAACCGATAATTTTCTAAAGTATTCATAATACTCATTTCCAGAGTTCATACTGACCACTAATCCACTAAAATATTCATAATACTCATTCCCGAGTTCATACTGACTGCTAATCCTCTAAAATGTTTATAATACTCATTCCAGAGTTCATACTGACCGCTTCTTCATCGTGCATTAATGCCGTTACTATCTTATCAAAGTGGATGCTGACTCCTACAGCTTTGGGGTCCGATGGATTGGTCTGAGCAGATGGATTGGTCTGAGCAGATGGGTTTCTGTGCTGTGGAATCTGGAGAGAAAGAAGACCAAACAGAGATACAGGGAGAAGGAAAGAAAACAATGTAAAAATGCATGAGGTAGCATCTATAAAGAAAAGGAATATTTAAGTAAGAATTCATATAATAGAATAAAAGCCTTGCAGTTGCATCAACAACAGGACCTACTAACTAAAAAAGTATGCATAGTGATAAAGATTCATCCTAAATTACAGCAGAAGAATTACAGCAGAATTAAATAAGAAAACATTGACAAATTTGAAATATATGTGGAAGGGAGAAATATTAAGTACAACCACCACTGATCACAAGAAAGGGAAAAGTTTAGCAAATGAAATTTTTGACGTATTTTTATTCATGTCCTTGACAGGTTACACCTGAACAGAAACTACACGTGGTTACATTTAATATCTTATTTCTAGTTTGTTACATTTAATATCCTATTTCTAGTTTGTTACATTTAATATCCTATTTCTAGTTGCTACATTTAATATCCTATTTCTTGTTGCTATATTTAATGTCCTATTAAAGAGATGTTGAGAATGCTACATTGAGAAATGTTGCATTTCAAAACAAAACATCACCTGCTCTAGACTTACCACACCTTCCATAAACTGAACATTCTAATCTTACCTACTTTGCATACAAGAATCATGGCTGTCAAGGCTTTCTCTACATTCTTTAGTGAAGGTAGAGAATTTTGTCGCTACTTTTGAATTTTTGCCCACCTCCCGTTTTTTCTTTAACATTTTATTTGAAAAGAGCAAATACATTTTTGGTTGGAGGAGAATTTGAACCAGGGAACTAACTCTTACGAGCCCTGCCGCAAGCAACTAAGCTATCTAACATTTAGTTGGTGGTGATCCATTATGTAACCATTCTTTGCTACTGTAATGTGGGGAGGGTGTAGAATATACCAGTGAGAGAAACCATATTATCTGGCACAAAGTGTAAGCAGGAAGTCCCACGGAAGCAGAAGAGAAGCGATTCAAGAGAAATCCAGCTTTTCAACTGTATATACCAATATATGGACAATGGGACACTGACTGAGAAATTACTATAAACAAGGTGGAAAAGAACAAAGATGTCTCATGGCTAAAACGGATAACAAGAACTTCTTAGATTTGTTACAAAACATGACTCAAGTACTTTTGAGTGAATCTGGTGAAAGTCCAGCTACTTTAAAGTCAATCAGCAATCTCAAACTGGTAGGTCCTCTTTAAATAGATCAGGACTTTACTTTAAATAGTCAACCAGCGATCTCAACCTGGACCTCTTTACATAGATGGCGTCTTTACTTTAAGTAGTCAACCAGCGATCTCAAACTGTTAAGTTCTCTTTACATAGGTTGCGACTTTACTTTAAATAGCAACCAGCGATCTCAGACCGTTTGGTCCTCTTTACATAGATGGCGACTTACCAGGTTGTCGTATCTTCCTCCAGCGGCTAAAATATCTTGCTTCGTGTACTTCTTGTTCTTAAACTGAGCGACGAACTGAAACACATAGCCGGAGTAATATTTGTGGACCAGACTTGGAGCGACCACAAACTGCAGAGAAATAACAGAAAATTTAATCCCTGTTTTGATATTTTTCACGTAAATGAGTTCCTTCCTCTGACTTGGTAAATGAAACTCTTCAAAATGGATATTTAACTAAGCCACGAGGTATATCTAAACATGATTGTCCCATTTTATAATCATTAATGTAATGAGTCTTGTCATATGACACAAATCTGGTTTCAATAAAACTCTCAGCAAACAGTACTCTTACTGACTGTATATGTATATACATATGTATATGTATATATATATATATTGATATATATATATATTTATATATATATATATATATATGTGTATATATATGTGTGTTTATTGTAGTAGATCGCCCCTCCTGGAGACATGAAGTGAAACAGGGAATAGATATTTGATATACCTGTTAGAAACAGTACAATGAGCATGTTAGGGTCTGCTTTTGTCATATTTCATGTCCCTGATACAGAATGTAAGGCAAATTTTAGCAGCTGTGTATACAGTGTCTCCTGCATTCACAAACATTCATTCCTTACAGCTTCTTTACTTTCATTGAAAGTAATTACGATTAAAATGAAATATTTCTTCCACAAGTTAAATGTGTTTATAGAGGAACACCAAAAGAGTCTGAACATAAAATTTTTAATGCGTGGAATGATGTATGCAGCATTCTTAAGACATTAAGTGTACCTTTTGCTTGACACCAAATATCTCTGCTCGAGAGATGATGCCTTCCAATTCAATAAGTGCCTGCTTGGCAATGGAGGCATTTTTTTTTTGGTCTTTTTTTCTTTGGTCTTCTTTTCTTTGGTCTTTTTTTCTTTGGTCTTTTGTTCTTTGGTCTTTTTTTCTTTGTTTCAGTTCGGCTCTGGTCACAGGTTCCAGTGCGGCTCTGATCACAGGTTCCAGTTTGGCGGATAGTTCCTTCAGTGAGCCCTCCAAGATGACAAACTTATAGAGACTATTTGCCTATGGAGAGGGAGGAAAAGTCAAAACGGGCGGTGAGGTGAAACAATCAAGGACTAGTATTTTCAATCTGTCGTGAAGATCATTTTAGGCAGAACGTGGAGAAAACTGTGAGACTGGAAAACAAACTCATCTACGACAGAAATGTTACAAGGTTGACTTGACTTGTTCTGATTTGTGAAATTTTGGGGAGTTTTTATAGAGATCTTGTAAGTCACTTACATTCTTGACATAGGTCAATTCAATTATTTATATGTGTAGCCTAATGATCAAATTCTCTCCTTCATTCATTTAGATTTAAGATACTTCACTAAATATGTGATAAATGCTTGTTTTATTTTTTTAACCTGATCCTGACCTACGTCAGTTGGAATAATCAACCAGCTCACTTGATACTCACCATGGGCAGAGCCAGTGCGGGAGAGTGCCTGAGAGGGAGCCCTTCCAATTTGTTTTTAAAAATTAGTTACAAACAGATACTTTTGGTGATAACAAGCTACACAATGGACACATCTTTTACATGTGTTCGTGCACTCCTTAGAGTGTACCATTATGTTTACCACACTTTGGCATGTGAGTGTACCATTGTGTTTAGCACACTTTGCATGTGTTCATTCCTTAGAGTGTACCATTGTGTTTAGCACACTTTTGCATGTGTTCATGCCTTAGAGTGTACCATTGTTCTTAGCACACTTTTGCATGTGTTCATCCCTTAGAGTGTACCATTGTGTTGAGCACACTTTTGCATGTGTTCATCCTTAGAGTGTACCATTGTGTTTAGCACACTTTTGCATGTGTTCATGCCTTAGAGTGTACCATTGTGTTGAGCACACTTTTGCATGTGTTCATCCTTAGAGTGTACCATTGTGTTGAGCACACTTTTGCGTGTGTTCATCCCTTAGAGTGTACCATTGTTATCTTACGAACAGCAATCTTGGCACTATTTGTCACCCACTCCCTCCCACTTTCAAGACTTCCTGGATCCACCACAGCTCTTCATTTCCCTCCAGTGTACTGGTTCCTTATTACCCACTGTGAAATTCAGGCGGGTTAATTTATTATTAAAGCATGTCATGTCCATAGATAATTCATTGGCAACAATGACCTATTGTTTTCTAGTGTTTTCTAGTGTTATATACTATAATGGATTGATCATACCTCTTGTTCTGAGCGAGATAAAACCTCCAGCTGGGTCTCCATCTCAGTTTTAATTTTCAATTTCTTTATTCCAGTATAAATTCTAAAATTTATAAATAGGACACATAGGAAATGATACATAAAAGACGTAAAAATGTACAAACTTGAGAATATGAACAAAAAGAAAAAAGATCGGAGACTTTATCAGCCTTTCTCTTCTTGGTGTCTGTGAGTATCTTGATGACGTCCTCCCTCTTGTTTTTGGGGATACCGCAGAGGCTCAAGATGGCTGGGAGAAGGGTGGTGTGGTTTACTCGAATAAAGTAAACCTTCTTCTCCTGCAGAGATAAGTGAAATAGGGCAGAAGATGAGATGATGGAGGTATTTATATACCATCAAAGAACAAATGTAGATCATTAACAAGATATGAGCCCAACTTTGTTACAGTTTATGATGTCTTATGGGTCCTCAAGTTGTCCTGTGGGTCCCTTAGATGTCATGTGGGTCCCCAATGTATCGTGTGGGTCCCTAAGGTGTCCTGTGGGTCCCTAAGGTGTCCTGTGGGTCCCTAAGATGTCCTATGGGTCCCCTAAGATGTCCTGTGGGTCCCCAATGTGTCCTGTGGGTCCTTAAGGTGTCCTGTGGGTCCCTAAGGTGTCCTATGGGCCCCAAAGTGTCCTGTGGGTCCCTAAGATGTCCTGTGGGTCACTAAGGTGTCCTGTGGGCAGAGGTACAGTACCGCTCACGTATAACTCCGCGTAGACGTATACTCTACGTTTATCTACGCGATCACGATTATACGATGTTATAAGTTTCTGTACGCAACTTTCTACGCGGTGTCTACAAGGCTTAGGGCTTCGCTCTAGTGCCCCTGAATAGGGATTATACGCGCGTGAAGACGTACAATCTCGTATAAAACGTAGGGTATTCTCAGTTGCTTTATATAGCAGAGCCTCTATGGGTTAGAATAAACTGTGATGAAGACAAGAGTCGGTAAACTCAGTATCGCACCAAGCCCAATAAATGACTTTCCAAAGTATTCAACCACAGAGTAAGCATATACTCAAGCCGATAAGAATAAGAGTAACAGAGAAAACAGCGCTAGTAGGAGCACAAACCATCGATACAATCAGTGTTAAAACTTTAGCTAGGAAACTATATTAATTACGACAATGTGCCCCAGTCTGTTACTATTTATACGTGTTCCTCTCATTAGGCATTAAATTGAATGTAGGTAACAATTTATGAGAACTAGGTAGGCCTTGGCCGATCCTACCTCTTTGCCTACATCGAAAGATACGCCGTATACACCTCGCAAGAAAACCACGATAACCTTAAATGAAAAAACAATATTTTGCACTTGAAGATCTGACTTCCCCCAAAATGCAATTAATAAGGTTTAGACCCAGTACTTCTTAATACATTGAGATTCCAATTACTAGTCACAAATATTTTCTGAAGAAAAACCTTACAATATTTTTCACAAATATTGATGCTTAGATAAGTGCTTCCTCACAATCAACGAGCCGCCCCGAAATTCGCTCCGCTTACGTAAAACTTCTATATATATAACACGTTGAAAAACCTGAGTTTTTACACACATAATTCCCATTGACATTGGTCACGGAACATAAGTAGGTCATCGACATTCGAACTTGCCCAAGTTCATCGCACCCTGGGAGCGACACAATACATTGAACATGATGGTACATGTTCCCGCCATCTGGACGAAAAGTGTAAATTTTGGTGTAATATGCAAATTATTAATGGTACTGTGCTGTGTGGTTAAAACTTAACCTATTGCGACACACACAAATTTTGGGAAGCTGTTGTAGAAGTAAATTTTGTATCAAATGTAAAGTACTGTAAGGTACTTTAATTTATAAAAGACGGTTTCCTTCACATGGTAAGGCAAAGGGGTGTTTCGGTGAACTCAATCTCTTTGTACAGTATTTGGATACTTAAAATGACCATGTACATGCAGTTTCTATTTCTCTTTAAGTAAGCTCTACTTAGCATTTTTATCTTTTGTGGATCTTTATTGGAATAAATACGAAATGTATTGTTTGACGCCAGTATTTAACGGCAAGCATTTCTTATATTGTTGACTGAGCTTCAAAATCCATTTTCAAAAAAGTATGTTTTCATGAAGGTTTTATAAAATCGACATATAGCTAGGGTAGGAAAATATTAACTTAACCACATTAACGAAAGTTGTTCTATCCAAATAAAATACATGTTTCTCGTACTGAGATCTGAAAAAAAACGGGTGGCCATTTTTCTTCTTTTCATGCACTAATACTAGTTTGGAATATGTGGCAACCTTTACAAAATAATTTTTTAAGGATAGCTTAGATTTCTTGTAATCCGAATAGAAACTTGGGAATCAGGATAAAGGAGGCCCCTTGCGAGGATGAGACACATGTTTTTTTTTTTAACTTGCCCTGCTTCTAAGTTGTTGGGTGGAAGTTTTTTTTCTTTTCATTCTGTTGGAACCAACGGTAAATTATGTAAAAAGTTGACACAAGAAACGCTTAGTAATACTTCATTATTTCTTCAAAATGTTGTCAACTATTCAAAGTAAACTTATACTCCGTGGAACATAACCTCGACAACTGAAAAAAAAAGTCGGGAAAAGAAACACTGAATAGAAACCCATTTAACGAAAAACAGTTATAAGTTCTATGCCGGAAAACACTTTACCTGCGTCCTCTTCGCTGCTAGGTGAATATCACGTCTTAAACTACGATTTAAGAAACGGCTGTTTTAAACATCTCACTAGTTCTTTCAGCGACATTAATCCCTATTCATTGAGCACAATATCATTTCCTGCATATAAACTCGTACAGGGATTATACGAGGTGTCTACGGGGCAATTTGTTTGTCAACGTGTTTATACGCGATTGTACATGTTTATACGTCTTTAAACGATTCTGTGCGGGTACACATGTCCAGTTATACGTGAGCGGTACTGTATACTGTGGTATCCATGTGGACTCCTAATTTCTTCATGTCTATCTGGCACAATTGTAGTTTAACCTTCTTGTGCAGCCTTTTCATGGCTCCTAACCATCTCATTTGCTATCTTCCTTTCTCTAAGTTTACACAATCACACTATAAAGATGTCTATGCTACCTGCTTTTGCTTCACTGAAAGCAACATTGCTCTATTATCTCACTTCTTCTTTGTCAGCATGTTCAACATGGTGTTCTTATACATCTCCATCGTCACATGGGAAATATATTCTTTGAAGTTTGATTTGCACATAAAATTTGCTAAAAAATTAACCCTTGAACATTTTTTCTCACATCACAATATTTTCACAGTCATTAACTAAAAAATCTAGAAAATGGAAACAAATTTTCACCTCCAACGCTGGAAACTCTTCAATGATTTCCGATACTATGTACATGACTTCAGCATCGGGTAACAACGTTGCTGTGATGTTTGTTATGATATCAAAGGCACATTCAGTGAACTCCCTCAGGTGACTTCTAGGGATCTTCCTCTCTCCATAGACCCGCTCTATGGAGTATCTGAAAAGAACGGACGATGAAGTAAATAGCAGCAACTGAGGAATTAATCCAAATAAATCCCACAGGAAACATAAGAAAAGAATGTTCTTCCAGGTTATACAAAATGCAGTAATGTATGTTGTATGAGGGAATCAATATTTAAGGAATAAATTTGCTTCAGGCATCCTTTATTGGTTAATAGACTGTCAATACCCTATTTTCTTTTAAATTTGGGAATGTAATGGGCAAGGTCCACATGAGTCTGTTATTGCCCAAAATGATTGATATACCAACCAAAGGCAGCCTAAAACAGTTTCTATTTATTAAAGGAATTCAATAAAGTTCTGCAAAATTTACAGGTAAAAAAAGGGATTTGTAAGCATTTGGCTACAAAGTTTGGCCAGTTGCATCACAGGAAAACCTGGCAACCCTGAGACACTTACCTTTTTAATCTTGGAATTGAGTTTCTGGCAACAGTCCTTGCAAATGGAACCTACAAAATAAAAGATATGAATTGAATAAATACTTAATTATTGAAATAAGATTTTCCAAGATGCTGAAAATTAGACGACAAACTTACTTGAACAGTAGACGCTGTATGTGTATCAATAACCTAAATTTATAAAATGTTTTGTGCGGCATGTACAATGGGGATATTTTGTTATGACAAATTTCCTGTTTGTCATCAGAATTTAAAAAAGAAAGAAAAGAAACATGAGATTTGCATTACTTTCAGGCTTGACACAAAGTTTCATGTTTTAATTTTCTTAGTGATCACAACAAGTTCCTACGGAATTATTAATATCCTCAAAATTTTTAATGCGTTCTTTCCTTGCCCTAGAACAAAACGATTGGTAAGTATCATTAGAGGAATGATGGCAGCATATATGAATTCATCACCCATCAAGCCCTCATTTAATACAATCTTACACTTTTAAATATTTTCAAAACTACTAAAGGGTGAGTGTACAGTTTATGGTATTTTAAAACAATTGCTTTTTAACCCTAACAACATATTTTAAAGTGATAAATTAATTAACAAGAAGTTAATTGTCAACAGAGTTACAGAAGGAAGAGGAAACTAAATAATGATCCCTTCGATTGTTACTGGACACCAAGAGATATAAAGAACAGTCAGCAGAGGTGAGAAGAGAAAAACAACAAATATATTAGAGACTTTTGGATGGATTTAAGGCCAACCAAGATGTTTCTTTCTCTATTGAGATTCTGTGTACTTGTACTTGTACTCTTGTTGAGATCTCTATCCCAATATGGTCACGTACAGTGTATTACCAGGGCCTTTTTTTTTTAAAGATTTTATCACATTTTCCTTATTTGAATCAATCAAGTTCTCATTTTACTTTTCAAGTACCCAGTTCCTAGAAGAACTGGCATTTCCAAGTTTAATTATGGGGTGGGGGTATTTGAAAACAGGGAGAGACACTGACCCGTAAATCAAACGGCAGCACCACCAGGCTTCCGCTGCTGTCCATGAAGTAAGCACCCGATTCTGTGGAGTCACTGTGGAGAGCATTCTTTGGCATAAGGAGAGGGGAGCTCACTCTCACTGCCCCGTGCTTCTCAAATAAGTTGGTCAATGAATCAAAGACAGTCTTCTGTATGAGAGTCTCCTTGAGAAAGAAATCCTGCAAGAAACCCAACGAGGATACACATATAAAACATTGCATGTCTAATAGTACGTACCTGTCGCATGTCAGAACTGACCATGCATCACTGGCGGATCCAGGGGGGGGCCAAGGGGGGCCATGGCCCCCCAAAGGTGAGCCAAAAAGTGTTTCCGAACATCCGCTAAATTAAAAAATTAAAATTAAAAAAATCGAGAGGAATAGCAGTGGTAGACTAGTCTAAACCTTTTCGTTTTCTGGTTTAAAATTAAATGCAGAGCTCCCAACTGACCCGCAATTTGCGGGAATTAGACCCGCATTCTAACACCCAAAGCCGCTGACCTGCCCAAGCGTCCGAAAAAAACCGCATTGTAATTGTCAAGTATACATAAAAAAATTTGCATCAAATTTTGACTTAGCAACCATCATTTCTTTAGCATTTAGCATAATAGAGTATAAAACCTGCTTTACAGCCTCACTTGAACCTCAATTAGCCTATATTTCTTTTCATTGGGGCGAGCAGCGAACATTTTCATGCCACGGGAAACAATGAATTATCACCTACTATTCAATTTATTGATGTTACACACAAAAAAATGCATATTTCCCTGAAAATTTTGGGTGACAAAAGCCTTTCTAAGTGCCACCATTTTACATGTAGGCATCACCAGGATTCCAAAAAAATTCAAAAGGGGAGGGGGACACCCCCTCCCCTTATACCCCTCCCCCAGGACAGCAATTCGTGGCATGGACCAGCATTTGCCTTCTCAAGAGTTGGGAACTATGTAAATGTATGAGCATGAGGATTTACAGTTTAACACCATTTTGCAGTTACAGGCTGGTTGTAAGAAATTTATAACCTATGAGAAATAAAATTTCTTGAGAAAGATGATCCCAACTTTGTTTTATAAATATTTTAGAAAATTACACCTGGGAAACATTTTTTTTTGGAAGTAAATTAACATCACCATTGTAAACTTTTGTCGCACCAAATTGCATCTGAGGGCATTCAGCAATAGAAAATTTTCCAAAGGGGAGGGGGTAACCCCCTCCCCTTAGACCCCTCCCCCATATCACTCTAATGCCACTTTGGCCCCTCCCAAACAAAGGCCCTAGATCACTGCAAGGGATCAAAAGCTTTATGTGTCCAAAATTAAGAGTCTTTGACTTCTATTGACCTCAAACAGGGGCGTATCCAGGATTTTCTAACCCGGGGGGCGGGAATTACTATCTAAGCGGAGCGCCACCATCGGTTGGCGCGCAGCGTACAAGAAAATTTCTGGTTTTGATACCCCCCAGGTCACCGGAAATGGCACTTCTCGGGCTTGAAAATGACCAACCAGATGTACACTTTTTGCCTGAGAACCAAGTATTTCCCAATAGTTTTTTTTTTCCACCCATCACCTTTTTGAAGATTGTCACCAGTCACAAATCATGTTCGACCTCATAGCATGTCCTGTGGATCATTGCTTTTGTAGGTGATTCTACGTGGCGGCCCACAATACCCGTCAGCCCCACTTTTCAAGGTTTTAAGCCAATTATTTGTTGAGAATTTGTAAATTCACATTTCTCGTGAATAAACTCACTTCAAAACATACCCATAATGTTGCACAAAATTTTATCTATGGACAACCGATATAGAAAAACCTCCTTCAACCCCTAACATGCAGACCGGTCAAAATTGCACGAGTATAGAGGGATGTATGATGAAGAATGTTGGTCAGGAAAGTTTCGAAAATTCAGATACAGTTAATTTATTGGTGTACAAATATTAAAACTTCTTATAACGGCTATTATAAACCTGGTTGAGGGAAATGAAAAAATAGCAGATACATTTCCAAAGCCGAACACTACACACATAGGCGTAAGAGGCGGGGGGGGGGGGGGGGCTGCAGCCCTAATTCGCCATGTCTACTGTAAAAGAGAGTTTTTAAATAATTAGACCTCCATGCTTTTTCTCCATCTGCATAAGACACTTCGTTGTTTACATTAGCATCCCGCGGTATACTGCGCAACTTTCATGAACCGTGTGGTACACGATGGCAAGCGCTGTAATAACCGATGCTTACTTATATGACATTGACATGTTGAACGCGCGCGAAAATTTTTGGTTATTTTTTTCGGGCAAGTCGGGCAGTTTTGAGGCTGTTCATCCTGGAACGCCATTTTCATGCTCACTGATATGATGTGATATCTGCTGTTTGCTTTAGAAATTCGAACAGGCGCGTAGCGAGGAATTTGCCAAGGGAGGAGCGAAGCCTGTAGGCAAATTATCTAAGCGTAGCTCCACCATGAGTTGGCGCGAAGCGTACAAGAAAATTTTGGCCGAAAATGCCTCCAAGATCGCTGGAAATGGTACTACCCAGGACAGAGGCGTAGGAAGGTACTTTTGAGTGGGGGGCTGAAGACTGATGGCCGGCCTAGGGGAGGGGTCTAAGGGGAGGGAGTGTCCCACTCCCCTCTGGAATTTTTTTGCATTTCCAGGTGGCCTCAGATGCAATTTGGTGCAATATAAGCACACTTCAACACCCACTCCATTTTGTAAACTTAATTTTGTATTTTCACCTGGCCTAGATGCAAGTTAGTGCTCTAAATGAGATTTTTTTCTCATTTGGAAATTAAAAAGGGGTTTTCTGACTTGCGAAGCGGGGGGGGGGGCAGAATGATACTTCCGCCCCTCCACATTTTTCACTGGGGGGCTGTCGCCCCCCAGCCCCCCGGTTCCTACGCCCTTGACCCAGGACTATTTGTTGGCGCGAAGCGTACAAGCAAATTTTGGCAAAAATGTCTCCCAGATCGCTCGCTGGAAATGACACTTCCCAGGCCTTATAAGTTGCATCTAAGCATTTTCTATTTTGAAATCCTTGATCCGTCACTGGCTACCCTGTGTTTATAATAGGGATCAGCGCTGTAATGATGTCACTGTTCCTCTTTCTCTTCCCGGTGTCTTGGCGTTTTCTTTTTCTCCCTCCTGTTCTCCTTTTTCTCTCTTTCTTCTTTTTCTTTTCCCTTCCTTCCTCTCCTCCTCCTCTTTTTTCCCCCTCTTTTTTCCTTTTTCTTCTCTTTTTTTCTCTCCTCTTTTTCTTACCCGGGGGGCGCGCACCCCCAACGCCCCCCCTGGATACGCACCTGTCACAGAACCTTTGACCTCATCAAAGACAAAATGGGATTTAACATACAACTTGCTATGGATGCTGGCAGTCTGTTTGATTTCAGCATGTATTGCCCTAATTCTTTTAACCACATAAAGAATGGATAAAATTGTAATGATTTGGAAATCCAGAACAGTGAAAAAACTTCCAGCCTCCACAAGTAGTCAAGCCCAGACCTCCTGCTTTTAATGTGGACACCCTAATCAACTAGGTCATGGACACTGATTGTATATCCTGAGGTTTGAAACGGGTAAGGAAGGTCTTCCTTCTACTGTAGGTTTCGGCCATCTGTATGGAACAAAGCTAGTTCTGCTTTGGTGAAATCTTTATGTATATTTATATATATAGCCATTCTCTAAATGCAGCATAGTTGTTTAACAGTTCCTCCCCCCCATTATTCCTATAAAAATATATATATATATATATATATATATATATATATATATATATCTATATATATATATATATCTATATATATATATATATATATATATATATATACATATATATATATGTATATATATGTACATATGCAACTGTGATGTTTTTAAATAGTAAACAGACAAGCGATGGTTATGATAACGATGGATTTATTCTGTTACTTTTTGTTGTCAACCATTCTGTTTCTTGTTTGTGATGCATGACCTTTATTTACTTCATATTGCAGAGGGCAGTATTTACTTTTAGATTGATGTAAACATTACATCCCTCCCCTTTTAGTTAAAACAGAACAATCCTCTTAGAGTGATAATATCGAAACTTCATGTCTTGTGAAATAAGAAACAATAACATTTTTTTTCTATTATGGTAAAACATGAAAATAATGCAGGCGATAATAAAAGAAAAGATGATGCTCAAAATATATCTGACGTTACGTATTTTACAAACATACAATACTTTTATGTGGCTGTGTGTTTAGAAAGTTCACAGTTTATATTTCCGATATTAGTCTCCGTGGCGGTTTCGTACTTCACTGAGAACGTCTTAATTAGTCGTTTTCAGCACTTTCCTCCTCTGTGATCTCCTCCGGTGGTTGCTCAGGTTCGCTAGGTTCACCTTCCAAGCGTTTGAAGAATGAAGTGATTACCGAACCATTTCCCACCTCCGCGTCTATGCAATTTCCCTTGCGTTTCGTTACTGTCATCGGGTTAGGATCATAGGGGGTAGACAACATGTTCCGCTTTTTCTGTTTCACAAGGACTGTATCACCGATAGCTATGTTGCACTTGCGTGCGTGAAGAGATTTGTCGGCAATCACTTTCATTTTCCGCTTCATCTGAGCATCACCTTCGCGAAGACCAGCGAAGTCGCGTAGCTCGCGTTTTGCGTCTGGGAGCATGATGGACATTTTTCTCCCATACAGGAGTTCAAACGGGGATACATTCGTAGTGCTGAGTGGTGTAGCTCTGTATTGGTGCAGAAACTTACAAAGTTCTTGCTTCCAGTTTTTGTTTTGCGATACAGACGCTCGAATAGACTTGACAAGCGTGCGGATGAAACGCTTGGCTTCACCATTGGCATGGGGCCACAGCGGGGTGCACTTCCTATGAGTGAAACCAAGATAGTTTGCAAACTTGGCAAAGTCCTCCGAGTTCATAGGTGGCCCATTGTCGGTACGTACCACCTTTGGAATTCCGTGTCGTGAAAATATTTTGTCTAATTCCGGGATCACAGTTTTCGCTTGTAGTGATGGTATTATTATAGCTTCTGGATAACGGCTGTAATCATCGATAACTACCATTACATATTCTCCTCCTGCGAATGGCCCTTTGAAATCCATGGAGACCGACTCCCATGGGGTGCTGGGGAGTTCTGTCATTCGCAAGGGCTCTGGTGGGGTTGGAGATGGGGTCACGATTTGGCATGTTAGACAGCCTTTTACTTTGTGTTCAACGGATCTATCAATACCAGGGAACCAAACTTTTTCTCGTAGGAGTTGCTTTGTTTTGACGATTCCCTGGTGCGACGCGTGTGCTAAGTCAACGGCTTGTTCGCGAAGTGATTTTGGCATGTCTCTCAGGACAACACCGTCAACTACAGAGCACTCATTTTTCATGTGTCTGAAATCACGAACTGGTTTCGTACTTCCCCTCGAACCCCCGACTTTTGTGTCACAGACCAAAGTCCGTACCACTAAGCCACAGTGATTCTACTGGTGTGAATGCGCATTGCAGCCTTTCTACACTGTCAATGTGAGTGTATTATGCACGACTGCACAGAGTGCACCCCTGGTGCTTTTGAATCTGACAATGTACACAGTATTACCAATATTAGAGGCAAGCCAAGCGGTATTTATGAAATGAGTGTGTCGCAAGTGGTGTGACAGACATGTATATTAAATTGATATTAACTTAACTGAATATCTGTCATACCACTTGCAACACATTCATTATATATATAGATAGATATTTATATATACATACACATGTATCCTGCTTAAAATGGAATGTGAAACGCAACTGCATAATGACTGATGACAGCTGGGTGCACACATTTTATGATATATGCATATAAACGTTGATGTTATACTTTATTTTATATCTTTCATGTTACCTTGTGATTGTCTACATCGTAAAGAATGTCATCTTTTGCATTCTTTCTCTGCCAAAAGAGTTCGTTCATCAAGTGTTTGTAGCGTCTTGATTGGTCATTGGAAACAGTCTTTCGTATCATCTCTCGGAACCTGGCCTCTTCCACTTCCAGAGGGGGTAGATGCTGACTGTCCAAGACTTCCCTTGCGGTGGGGCGTTTGCCAGGGTCGTGGTCCAGTAGCCACCTGATGATACACTTTTTGTCTCTGTATTGATATGCATCGAAAAATTCTGGCATTTCAATATTTTCCTGTAAATGTGAAAACAAATTACAAAACAGTCAATATCTAAGATATCACATTTTACGAGGTATCAAGTTCACATAGATGTCACATTTTAACCACTAGTGACTACAATGTTTGTTTTTCATCTCTACTAATACCAATAGTGTTATGGAACATCCACAATCGAAACATGAGATCAGTCCCAATTTTCCATTCTGAAATATCGTGCTTATTAGAATTCATATTTACCCTCTGCTGACCTCAAAGGGCATTTGACCTAAGACCAAAAACAATAGGTTCTATCTTCCCATTATGTAGCATCCACTTATCATATAAAGAGAATGGGCCACATTGCCACAAGAGGTATTATGACAGATTTTAATATCAAATATCGGAACATTATTAAATATCAACATAAAAAGATGCTTTACGACATTTAAAGGAATACAATTATACATACCTGTCTGAGTTTACCCAATGTCTGTACTCTTTCCA
This sequence comes from Apostichopus japonicus, assembly GCF_037975245.1. Lineage (NCBI taxonomy): Eukaryota > Metazoa > Echinodermata > Holothuroidea > Aspidochirotida > Stichopodidae > Apostichopus > Apostichopus japonicus. The sequence continues at coordinate 17,907,962 of NC_092568.1, forward strand.
TTCCGGTCTCCATACACGGGATACACATCTCAAAGAAAATGATCCCCAGGCTGTACAGATCAACTTTCTGTGGGAGATAATACAGGAAAGAATTGAAAAATTTAATGAACCAAAGGCAAATTAATTTGCAAACAAAGAGGAACCAAGCCAGCTTCTTCAACTTACTGAAAGCAGGGGTACGTGTTTCAGAGAAAAACTTCCAGCACATTTACCATACCCTTCCAGGATTATTCAAACTGATATAGTAACTGATAAAACATAAGAATTCCCAAACACTATTTATTGCTACAAGTACATGAACTTTAAAACTCACACAGCAGAGAGCGGTGCAGAATGTACCAAAGTTCACTGAAAGTGCCAAAGTTCACTGAAAGTGTCAAAGTTCACTGAAAGTGCCAAAGTTCACCGAAAGTATCAAAGTTCACTGAAAGTACCAAAGTTCACCGAAAGTGCCAAAGTTCACTGAAAATGTCAAAGTTCACTGAAAGTGCCAAAGCTCACTGAAAGTGTCAAAGTTCACTGAAAGTGTCAAAGTTTACTGAAAGTGTCAAAGTTCACTGAAAGTGTCAAAGTTCACTGAAAGTGCCAAAAGTTCACTGAAAGTGTCAAAAGTTCACTACAAGTGTCAAAGTTCAATGAAAGTGTCAAAGTTCAATGAAAGTGTCAAAGTTAACTGAAAGTGTCAAAGTTCACTGAAAGTGTCAAAGTTCACTGAAATTGCCAAAGTTCACTGAAAGTGCCAAAGTTCACTGAGAGGGCCAAAGTTCACTGAAAGTGTCAAAGTTCACTGAAAGTGCCAAAGTTCACTGAAATGATTCACTAACCTGGTTGTAATATCCACGCCTGGCTTTACATAATTCAGGGCTCATATAGAGGGCAGTACCGACTATACCCGTCAAGAATTCTTGGGTATCACCTAATGGGGAAAGAAGCAAGATAATGTTTGTTAGTTATATCGCTAAGCGTTGAAAATGTTTACCTTTATTCAGTTTCATTAAAACTCTTCAATATTAGAGATGGCATAAAGATAAAGAGGTTTGTGGGATATGAAAAGCCAACAACAGAGAACTGTTAACTTGTTGCTTACTTCAAAAGGTCAACATATTTGTTGTTTATTATGACACAGAGGGAGCCAGAACATGACAAGAAATAATATAGAAACATGGTTGAAGTTGCTATATGAAATAATGAAGAAATTGGCAAGTTTTAAACTATTTTAGTTCTGGATTTTAAATTGTTTACCAGCACTATGAACATTGCATACAAATCAAGTTTGATACCAGCAACATCCAATGATATGAATATAATTTATTCATATACTGGGTGAAAATTTTGTATCATGTGATCGGGAAAGTTCCCTTTATTGACTGACCTTCCAGCGACTGTGAAGATTCTGGGAGAAGAGAATGGCTTGATATTTCTGTCAGTACTTCGCCAGCGTTCAGTTCTGACGTGGCCAATCCAAAGTCACCAATTTTGACTAGGTCATCGTAGGCCAGGAATATATTGTCTGGTTTTAGATCTCTGTGAATCATACCCTGATGAAAACCAATAAATAATAACTTACATTAGATTACACAATCCACGAAACCGTTGACATATAACATATACCATTATACAATTTATGGTCAGCCAGCAACTTTAACAAGGCTGAAACACCTTAAAACTCATAGTATCGACAGACAGTAACACATACACAAAATTCAGATAAGAATTTGTGATTAATACTGCGAGGCTCTTCGCTTCTGCCCTCATGGACTGTTACTTACTAAAAATCAAATTGACACTATTGACACAAATTGACACTACTCTAGCTCAGTGGTTAACGCTGGTGCCTTCCAATCATAAGGTCCTCGGTTTGAGTCATTCCAAGATTAATGTATGTCGTCCAGTTACAGAGTTGTTGACAATTGACAATTCATACTCATGGACGTTAAATATGAATCTGAGAGACTGACTTCGGTCAGCTTGCGGCTTTGATAAGCCAATGCCGGCTTCTTCACAAGTTCCTGCTTGCAGGAGGATCTAAAATTCATACACACTACTCTAACTACAATAAGTGTTACTTCTCTCTAAATGATAACACTGCCCGTCTCTGCTCATGCCCGTATTTTGTAACTCTTAATGTAACACTTAAAACAATAACATGAGAACATCAGATCACAATGAAACGACTGAAAAGAGAGCGGAAAGCGTCTTTACCTGTGAATGTATGTGCACCAGTCCGTCGAGAATCTGCCTGAAGAAACTCCAGAGTTGATTCTCGTTTTGATAAATCCCCTCGGCTATGATGGTCCTCAGAGTGCTCTTCTCACAAAACTCCATCTGGATGTAGAGGTACCTCTTGGGTGACACCTCCAGATCAGTGGAGGAATCCTCTGTCTCGTACAGAGAGGAAGATTTCTAGGCGAGGAAAATTTACAAATATTATCTTTTGGAAGTTCTTCCAGATGTATACAACTGGAAAATTATTAAAGGGAGATGGTGATGACATGCCGAGAATAAGTTAGTGTAAACAATTTTTGCGTAGCAGTTTTGAGGGGCTCTCAGCTTTGGGTCGTATAAAAGTACTATGGTTCCTGTGTACAAAAACTGCTATGCATCTTTGCATCTATGAGAATGTATGAACCATAATTCCACATCAGACTTTAAATTATTCATTAGGAAAGTTTTCCCTCCTTTCATGACAGGAGATATACATGGTCAGTGAAAAATGCTCCTCTTGGATCTATAGTTTTTCAGAAGAAGAAACCAGAGAACAGATCCAGTAAGGTAATTGAGGAAAGCTACAATTCCTCGATGGATCTGGATCTATAGTTTTCAGAAGCTGAAAACCAGAGAACAGATCCAGTAAGGTAATTGAGGAAAGCTACAATTCCTCGATGGATCAGTATCTATAGTTTTCAGAAGTTGAAAGCTAGGGAATAGATCCAGTAAGGTTATTAAGGAAATTTAAGCTACAATTCCTCGTTGGATCTCACTTCTATTTGACTTTGCTCCTCCGTCTCATTGTCCTCATTAACTTCTGAATTGGTCCCGTCCGAGTTTGATGAGCTATCGCACCGCCTTCGGAAGAGAAGAGGAAAAATTAAATGAGCCCAATACTGTTATAGAATACCTATGTTTTACCTCAATACAGGCTCAAAGATGCAATTATTCATGTCTGTCCTGTTTAGTAATACAAGTTCACAAAAAAACCAGCCACAGATACGTGAGAAAGTGAAGGACTGTTTCTGTGTCGTTCTCCATATATTTCTGTATCGTTCTCCATTGTATTTATTTCAATTCATGACGTAACTTTGCTGAGGAGGGTAAATTGCTGTTTCACTTCTTCAAACACTTAGACACCCCCAAACTACATTAATTTGTCTCCGCAGGGTTACCGTTTCATACGTAAAGTCCAACAATATTAACACTTTGATTTCAAATTCCAGGTATGTTTTACAATGCGGTTGAACACAAAAGTTGGCTATTCTGTGTCTTTAAAAGACCTGTTAGTAAACCTGTCACTAAAAAACCACATGTGACAGTCTTTTTTTTCAACCCTCTGAAGTTTTCGAACCAGTTTGACAAATTTCTTAAATTACACTAAAACGATAATAGTTCCTCTAATCTAGTATAGAGAAAGTTCCTCTTTACTGTGAATGATGAGGCCTATTAACTATTATAGACCCACATATGATAACGATTGCTGTGGACAACAGAAAGTGATGTGCATTTAGTACATATACGAAGCAGGAAATTACTATTGTCTGTACCTCTCAATAAATAACAGTTCATCATATTGCACGATTTGCACCTTAACGTAAGAACTGAACCGGACCGTTTTGCAGACGTTTCTCTTCAACTCTAACTTTTTTAACATCCAGACTATCTCATCAGCGATTACCATAGTAGACACTGACAACAGCAAAACCTTTCATTATAACTTCCATTTATCAATCCACAGCATAGCAACAAGAATTCCATAGCAACCGAAACAGTAAATCTTTGCAAGAGCTGATTGAAAAAAAGGATTTCTTTCCTGAAATTGACTTACTTAGAAGATGTTCTTGAGTCATCTTCTTCATCTGAGGAATCGGTGCGTCCCTCCGAGGGAGGGTTTCCTCCGGCAGAGCTGTTCCACAAGGCAGACCCATAGGCATCTGCAAACAAACAATAGTGTTATACCCCTGTAATCACTCAGTTAAAGGGTGTGAAGACTAGCGCAAAAAGAAACGTCTAATGCCGGTAATCTGACCTAGTTTCGAATGAGGTGTATCAGAAGTTTTAGGCACCACCATCAATCCCAGAAAATACACACACAGCTTGCTACGGTCGGTAATTAGACACTAGTGTACAGTCAGTACATACAGCTGCGGTCAATACCCACAGCACAGTAAGTGTACACAGGATACAGCAATGGACATATCAGGTCCAGCTAAAGATAACAAGGTATCACGTTTCATTACTGTCTGCATTTTGTAGCGACACAAACAAAACGTCACTTGCAAGCAACAGAAAGTTAACTTTTTCAGATGGCCGCACGCGGTTTGGGGCGAGTCTTCAATGCCTTTTACCTTCATATACAGCACAGAACAGTCTGTTTGTTCCTGCAGTTATTAAAAACAAAACTGTGAATCTAGCTCACACTGAGAATATACTTCTTTCGTTTGTCTGCCAGCTCATAAAGACTATATTGTGCATGTGTAGGCTTTGTTTTGGGAATCAGTGACTCCTGCCAGAGAGAGATTCCATTTAAACCATGCATACCTTTCATGTACAGGTTATATGCAGGCTAGTGAAGTATCTTGCCACCTTAATTTCAAATCATATCTATCCACGACATATCATTTTTAGGTCTATGGGATTTCTTGTCCGTCTCATGAAAGACAGTCATAAATTTATGTCTTTACAATTTCTAGGACAGGACTAAAAGTATGACTTTGTGGTAAATTCCTGCTTTGTGTTTCTTCCGTGTTATTACAGATGTGATGTAATATAAGGCTATATTCATTGCATTGTAGTGATGTAAGAAAATGATAAATTGGAAGAAATTTGCTTTACTATCACTATACATCCAATATTTAAACTAGTTTTGTAATTAGTAACCCAACTCATGCTCCTTACATGAAGGCAGCACAATAGAAAACATCAGCATCTTCCAAATGTCCCCTCACCAGTACCTAATGAGGTTTTGTTTACAGAAGGATTTCCTTTATTTATTTTCCTTCTGTTATAAAGTAATGTAATTTTGGTGAGAAGATATCGTAGTTTTACTATTCACTAGACCGAGGCAACTTCAGTTGAAAGTTGTTCAAGAAACATCTCAGGGATCATCTAACTTATTTAAATTTTGAAGCTAAGTCCTAGACATCATCAACAACTCCCAAACTGAGACTGTCCCGCCTAAAACTGACTTAATCTTGGAGCTAAGTCCTAGACATCGTCAACAACTCCCAAACTGAGAATGTCCCGCCTAAAACTGACTTAATCTTGGAGCTAAGTCCTAGACATCGTCAACAACTCCCAAACTGAGAATGTCCCGCCTAAAACTGACTTAATCCTGGAGCTAAGTCCTAGACATCATCAACAACTCCCAAACTGAGACTGTCCCCACTAAAACTTACTTAATCCTGGAGCTAAGTCCTTGACATCATCAACAACTCCCAAACTGAGACTGTCCTGCCTAAAACTTACTTAATCCTGGAGCTAAGTGTTGACATCATCAACAACTTCCAAACTGACACTGCCCCGCCTGAAACTTACTTAATCCTGGAGCTTAGTCCTCGACATTGTCTCCCAAACTGAGATTATCCTGTCTAAAACTTACTTAATCCTGGAGGTAAGTCCTGGACATCGTCAAAACTGAGACTGCCCTGCCAGGATATGGAAGGATCCGACTCGGAGTCTGTCGTTGCGATGTCTTCAGAGACTTCAATCCAAGAATTAAAATATCTGTTGAGAAATCAGAATGGAACACAATATAGAATACTAAATTAACATCAAGATTTGAAACAAGGAAAAACAGGTGAGGGAACAATCAAACCAATCTTTGATGTCATGGCCATCTATAGATCTACATTTGTCTCTGACTTATAGTATTTTCCACATATCACAATGCCTTTTTTGTTTAGTTTAGGGGTGTGGGGGGTATAGGTCTTCTTGGTAAGGGGCTTTATTATCATGCCCATATCCTTTATACATGTTATATTTATTTTTGGTGGGCTTCTTGTACAAGCTACGGCTTCCAAGCCCTTCCACCATTTTCTCTCCGTAATTTCCATCTTTTTTCCTTTATATGATTTATTACTTATTATTTTCTTTGCATGGTATTGTCTTCACCGTCTTATCATTATATAAACATTGTGAGGAAATGAAAAAATAAATGAAAATGAAATGAAATTAATTATTCAGTTATTTTTTTTTATGCTAAATACCACTCCTATTAAAGTACTTGCATATCATGCTGCAAGGGGATTTTATTGAAAGTATATACAATCCCTACCTTTATCTAATAGAAACTTGATACTCCTACTGCTCATACTTTCAGTACAAGTACTTTGAAGCTTATGATGAAAGTACACTTTACGACAACAACACAAAAGGTCCCAACAGGGTAGAATATATGTAATGCACACCTGTTGTCACTACTTGTTTTTCACATAGGTGTGTGGACTGTTTCATAGATTACAGCAAAGAGGGACTTTACAAAAAAATATTCTTTCAATTTTTCTGCTGGTTGTGAATTTGATCAAACCTTCCATTCTTACCTTATTCCATATTAATATATTTTAATCTTTTTAATACCTGACAACATTTTCATGGTTAAGTCTGGACAGCAGTTTCACTTCTCTGGTGATTTTCTTGTTCAGTTCTTTACTCTTTGGGTTCAACCCGATTTTCTTGATAGCGTAAGTGTTGCGGTCTAGTCTGTTTTGGACCTGTAGCGGAAACGGCACAAGAGCAAGAAAGGGAAAGAAACTGTGAGAATGTAGCGTTTTCGTTTACCACTTGTAAAGTTTAAAAGTTGAAGGTTTACAGTCTTGTTCAAGGCTAAGGCTTGGGGCACCACAGTGCACCACATCCATGTGTCCCCGGAGACATGTGGAGTGCAGCAATAGGGTGCAGCCACAAACCTGCCCACACAACTATATTTACAAGTTACCTCAGAAGTCCCCATTTATACACCTGGGTGAGGAGAGGCAATGGAGATAAAGTGCCTTGCCCAAGGACACAACGAAATGAATCTGGCCATGACTCGACCCTGCAATCCTTAGATCACAAGTCAACTGCCTTAACCACAACTTGTAGTAGATACAAGTTCCCAATGTTTGAAATTTCTAACATTTGTTATACTACCGACATTTTAAATCCGTTAAAATGCTTACCTTGATCACAGTTCCAAAGCCACCTTCCCCTATATTTCCAAGAACTTTAAAATTGCTATTTAATCTGGAATTGTCAAGAACTTCACTAGTCTCCTCCTCAGCCACTTCTCTTGATGGACTATCTCCACTTTGCTCTGTAAAATGTTAAACATCAACAACAATGATGAAATCCACAATTTTAAATTTGGGCAACATGAAAGGGGATGGGGATGGGAGGGAACTACCGTGAGGCAGTTTCTCATAAGGGTAGAGGGTCAAGGTGGGTCAGAGGGTATTACAATGTTTTCCCCCGCCAAAGCATATCAGGTAGCTACAGCATATCAGGAGGGCTGTATACTGACCTTTATTCTCTGCTGACATGAGACAAGTGTCCATTGCTAATCCAAGCTTCACAAAAGGATGTTCTTCCAGGACGTTGACCGAGACACGATTTCTCTCGTCAGTGTCCAGGCACCTGTTACAGAGGTGATAATGGAGAGTACGATCAATAGTCAAATCCCAATTTTTACTTCAAGGTTAGATCGATGGTGAGAACCGTAAAACCAAAAAGTTTGAACATGCGCAGTTTGAGCATAATATTGTACACAACGTTCATGGGGAAAATATATCCGTCAAAAAACAAGCGGTTTTAACTAAACTACCACAAAATAATTTCACATTTTGGCAAAGCTCCCAATAAAAATAATTACGTTGTACAATGCAATCTTGTCCTAATGGAAGCGCTGTTTGACTATTGTCGTCTCAAACTTGCCTAGTTGTATTGAAATGATATGCAATTTACCTTCACACACAAAGTCTATGGATTTTTTTTCCACATGCATGCAGAAAGTAAAGTATTTCAATTGAGCTGGATTCCTATATTGATATTTTGGAACGCAAGGCATTTACTGTTAGCCGTGGGGTTCACAGCTTGTTTTTCTCTCTGTAGATCTTGTTGAAACAATGGTCTTTTACGATCATATTACAGTATAAACATTATTTCGAAATGTTTTTTTTTCTTCAAATTATTTGGGGAAGGTTTTGAGTGGGGGGGGGAGGGGGGGGTGTTGATGGACAGTTTCAATTAAGTTCTCTACAATAGCTTTTTCACAACAGTGTGGATGACCCTTTATTTTCACAGGAATTTGAAGGGTTCAGAGTGGATGGGGTTGGGTGGCAGGTGTGCCCGGGGCAGGTAGTCACAGTGGGGAATGAAGAGGGATGGTCATGTGTTCCTTTCCATGCTTGTCATATATGACTTCACACACATGCTCTTGCAAAGGTATTCTGCGTTCCTCAGAATATACTATCAGACTAGGGTGGTCAGCAGTAATGTTTTTTAATCCTTAATTACAATGGGTATGGATATTTCATAGTCATTCAAACAAAAGAACTCATTTTACTATAGTAGGCAAGTAATGTTTTGTTGCATGCTGGTTACCTTTACAAAAGACATGTGTCTGGGAAAATATGTGCAACAACAAGAGCCCAAGGGCACTACATGTGGTTCCTTGCTTGGGGTACAGTATATGACAATACACATAATATTATCAAGCAAGATTGGGCTCAAATAGTCCAAGTAATTGTGGTCCTACATGTTCCCATAAAGTAACCAACACTATAGCCAACACTTTTGTGATCACAAAATGTGATCGGATTTTTGATCAAAAGGCACTTTTGAGATCTAAATATGGCGTCGAAAATGTAAGAAATATAAGAGACCTACAAGCGTGTCAACAGATATGATAACATTGGTGACCTCAGATGACATGACCTTTAAGTTTCAAAATGTTCCACCACCCCATTCACAACTTGTCCCAAAATATCAACCATGTCACACCTTGGCATTGAGATTTAATTGCATTAAATGTCAAAAAATTAACTTTGAACTTGTAAACATAACTTCACACACAAAGGTCACCTGGAGGTCAACCAATTGACAATTTTGATCGGTGAGACCTAAATAGAGCATGACTGTAAAAATTCAAACATTTTTTCTTTGCCCATTTTCTCCCCCCCAAATACTACTTTTTTAACATTAGCTGACCTTTGGTGACGTTGGATCACATGACCGTTAAGTTTGAAAATATACCCCTATACCATTTGCAACTTGTCCAAAAAAATCAACCTTGTCACACCTTGGCACTGGGAGTTACTGCATTAAATGTCTGAAAATTAACTTTGACCTCAAATAACTTCGCACACGAAGGTCAAACGGGGACCAACCCATTGACATTTATGATCAGAAGGTACCTTTAACATCTGAAAATAGCATCGAAACTGTAAAAATCCACAAAACATGAAAAGGTCAAATTGAGGTCAAGGGTCACCCAGATGCGGGTCGACAATTGGATTATATTGAAGAAACTCCCAACCCTAACGGACAATTTGTTCTCAAGTTATCGCAAAAATACTAGTTTTTTATCATTAATTGACCTTTGGTGACCTTGTATCACATGACCTTTAAATTTGAAAATATTCCCCTATACCATTTGCAACTACTCCAATAATATCAACCATGTCACACCTTGGCACTGGGAGTTGTTGCATTAAATGTCTGAAAATTAACTTTGACCTCATGTAACTTCGCACACGAAGGTCACACGGGGTCAACCAATTGACATTTTTGATCGGAAGGTACCTTTGATATCCAAATCTAGCATCAAAACCAAACATTTTCTTTTTTGCTCGTTTCCTCCCAAAATAAGCACATTTTTTCTAATGTGACCTTTGACCTTTTGACCTTGGTTTCAGATGTAGTTTAATCTCCTGATTCCAAAAAACAAAACGACAAGTCTGTACAACCATCCTAATTCCGACCGAAAAACTTTGACCCCATATAACTTCCCACATAAAGGTCACACGGGGTCAACCTGATGACATTTATGATCAGAAGGTACCTTTGACATCTGAAAATAGCATCAAAACTGCAAAAATCCCCAAAAACATGTAAAGGTCACCAGAGGTCAAATTGAGGTCAAGGGTCACCCAGATGCGGGTCGACATATGGATTACATTGAGGCAATTCTCAACCCTAATGGACAATTGGTTCTCAAGTTATCGCAAAAATACTAGTTTTTTATCATTAATTGACCTTTGGTGACCTCGGATCACATGACCGTTTAGTTTGAAAATGTTCCCCTAACCAGTTCACAACTTGTCCCAAAATATCAACCTTGTCGCACATTGGCACTGGGAGTTATTGCAGTTTTAATTTGTTCGGTTTTTGGACCATAACTGACCTTTGGTGACCTTTGTGGGCACCAAAAACAATAGCGCACACCTCCATATGGCGGATCTATAGTCCAAGTTTGGCCTCAATCCAACATTCCCTTATTGAGATAGAGCGTACCCAAGCAAGTGTCACAGACACACACACACACACACACACACACACACACACACACACACACGCACACATACACACACACACGCCAACCTGACTGCATAGGTTCCTTTTGCTAAAGCAAGGAACCAATAAAAAGTGTATGACAACTTCATTAGAATTTCCAATTTATCATAAACATCACTTCTTACATTTTACAACCTAATGCTCGCTACAAATACAAGAGCATCAATGACGCAGTATCTCAATACTGGAAGTTTTTATTTTGATTCCTAATTTCAAATCTTTGCTCTGTCCCTACAATTATCAATATCAATCATGGTACAACAAATATGTAACTTGCATTTTTGCTTCTTTGCCACGAATAGTCTCTGCAGGTTACACTTTATCCTGCTAGTCTTGCCTTTAGCGCTCATTGCCTGTTAGTCAAAAGAACGACGTTGCAAGGTTTAGTAATGTCATAGAATATTTATGAACTTGTTTTTTATGTGGTATCCTTCATCTTGGGTCAGTCTCTGTTGGACTTTTTGGTCATATAGTTTGACGTCAATTACAACGGCCAAATTAGAAGAGGCGAACAACTCGACCATATTTTTGATGCCTGCCTTGAGAGCTAGGCCTATTGACCTACTGTATGTTACTGTAGACTGTAGTGGTGACTACCATCAAAACTGTGTCCACTTCTAGATATCAAAACAACCCACGTTTTTCCATCTCAATTTTTCGGACATGAAGATTTCATGGATTTGTGACTTGGAAAACAATAATGTAAAAGAAGATTACAAGTTTTTTTATGCAAGTGATGGGTGGCCTCCTCCTCCCCTAATAGCCACCTCAGTTCCTCTCCATTTTGTTATTTTATTTTAATTCTTTATACATTTGATGTCAAACATTACAGGTTCAAAAGAAAGCTAAACATACTTCTTATAACCTTATACATCTTATATCCTTATAAATAAAACATAACCTTATACAATTTTTTATAGTCTTATAAAAGTTGTGATGCTATGGCCGGCTCCTCTTTTATACGTACCCATCAACAAACTTACCCTGGTCCTTCCTAGGAAAAGCTGTCTGAACACCAGTACAATGCTAATGTGGCTATCAAACAAACTTATCATGGCCCTTGCTCTGAAAAGCTACCTGAACACCAGTACTATCCTTAAATGAATGTTACAAAAACGAAGGCCTAATATAAATTAAATGCACTAGGCCTACGTAGAATTCAGCAGTACAGAATTGGTATATGTAATTCTATCTCATCATGCTTTGCATTCCAGAACCACGTGAGAAGCGCTGGCTGACTAAATACCGTCATTGTGCTGATTGACTTCGAACCGTCAACATCATTGACTGGTTTGGTTAAGCCAGAGTACTACGCTATTGTGTGTCTGCTGTACGTGGACGACTTTGTTCACAGCAGATAATAGCTCTTTTGTCTCTGAGTTGCTGGTTAGATAGCAGCTCTCTAATTTTCATTACGGTAATAGCCAACGTGTGTATAGTAGAACGATATAAGGATCTCTTATATTGCTCTGTACAAGTCTGTTAAACTGGTTAGGCATAATTGCAGAAAGCTAGTGTAAAGAGGACAGGCATAATTGCGACGAGCCTCAAAAATTCTGATCATGGATTCTGGGGAACTTGATTTCTCAGAAGAGTTACTTTGTGAGTCTGAAAATGCAGACACTTTACAGCAAAAGGCTGATGAATCCCGACCAGCGGGAATAACACCTGAAATATCGGATTACATAAAGAAAATGGTATCCGAGGTAGTTCAACATAGGCCTCAAAACGAAGGTAATTTGGACTAGCCAGAAGCCAAACGGGCAAGGCTTGATACTATTGACGATGACATATCGAGTATTTTTAATGCGTGTTATTCTGGGTCCGTGATAGATACACCGGAGGAGGAAACCCTCCTGGATTCGGTTGTGGAGCCTTTCTTAGCAGGTGATACAGGTCCTGCTCTGCCGCCTAAAATTGCGGATTTTATTGCTAGAATGATGACAGAAAAGCTGTCTGACGATAAACTTAACGAGAAAGTTCGAGCCTACAAGCAACCTGAGAATTGTGATATCTTACAACCGACACGCATAAACCAAATTATTTGGGACAAAATAAAGCCAGGGACTAGGTCTAAAGACATAAAGGTCCAAAAAGCGCAGTCAGTATTGGTCAAAAGTATGACCGCCTTGGTTGTCACTATCAAAGATTTTTTGGAAGGTCAGGCCTCAAAAAGAGGTTCATGGACTCTTCGACACCTTGGCGTTATTGGCACAAGGTAATTTACAGCTCAACCTTGCTCGGAGAGAGCTAATCAAAGCAGATCTAAGTCGGGATTTTGCAACCTTGTGCTCCCAAAATGTACCAGTGACTAAGTTTTTGTTTGAAGATGACATCTCTAAAGAGCTCATGGATATTGTAAATGCTAATAAAATGGCTGCCAAAGTAATGCCCAAGTATGGGGAGAGTTCTCGTCGGGGCAGAGGAGGCTTCAGAGGAAGAGGCCATTTTTTAGCCAGAGGCCGGAGTTCCGGCAGATCGCCAGGCCCATACGGGAGAAGTGGAAGGAGGACATAGGATTCATGTCCACCTCACCAAATCAGGGTGAGGTAGGTTCTTATTTAGGAATTTTCAATCAGAACCCTAATTTTCAAGTAGCAGGTCGATTAACTAAGTTTTTGCCTGCTTGGCTACTTTTAACTTCAGATCAAGAAGTAATTCAAACAGTAAAAGGCCTTACAATAGAGTTTGAGGAAACACCATACCAGAGTGTAGTTTCTCCTCATTTTACGTCAAATGTGTTGTACGAAGTACAGCTTAAAAAATTACTCGAGAAAGGAGTTTTCAGACATACTTCTCGATCAAAAGGTGACTTTGTGTCACCCATTTTCTTTATTCCCAAGAGAGACGGGAGTTACCGATTGATTTTAAATCTGAAGTCGCTTAACAAGTTTGTGAAATATCGCCACTTCAAAATGGACCATTTGCCAAAAGTCCTACAATTAATGCGACCAGGATGTTTTATGGCATCGGTAGACTTAAAGGATGCGTATTATTCTCTTTCTATTGAAAATAATTTCAGGAAATATCTGAGATTCTATTGGAATGGTGTTTTGTACGAGTATACGTGTCTGCCAAATGGCCTAGCATGTGCACCTCGAATGTTTACGAAATTACTCAAACCTGTGTTTTCTACTTTGATAAAAAACGGTCATACAGTACTTGGTTATATTGATGACACATTTCTTCAAGGGGACACTTTCGCAGAGTGTCAAACAGCAGTCTTTGCGGCTGTTTCTTTGTTTTCAGAACTAGGGTTTGTTGTTCATAATGAAAAATCTGAAATTCTACCCAAACAGGAAATACATTTCTTGGGTTTCACGCTCAATTCCGTGACTATGACAGTCTCGATAACTCCAGAAAGAAAATGCAAAACCAAACAAAAAATTCAAGGGTTGTTAAATGCTCCGTTTATTACAATTCGAGGGTTAGCAGAAGTTATTGGTATTCTAGTGGCCAATTTACCAGGGGTAACATATGGCCGTTTATATTACAGACATTTGGAATGTAATAAAAAAAAATCGTTGAGATCTGCCAGAGGTGATTTCAATGCAAAGACTACCTTAACCTCGTTGAGTCGTCTCCATTTGGTGTGGTGGCTCAAGAATATAGATGAGGCTTTTTGCCACATATACCATGGACCAATGGGTGCGGTATTAGAATGTGATGCCTGCACCTCAGTGTGGGGTGCAGTTTTAAAAACAACAGACCAGCCCACTGCTAATGGCCTCTGGAGTTGTTCACACCAAAAATTTCACATTAATGTACTGGAGTCATTGGCCATTTATTGTGGTCTACAAAGCCCTATGTAAATCTCTTAGAGGACACCATGTTGGTATACGGTCCGATAATATGACTGCTGTGTCATATATAAATCACATGGAGGGTACAAAATCTTATCAGTGTAATGACGTAACCAAATTAATTTGGCTTTGGTGTAAAAATAATGATATATGGATATCTGCTGCTCATATTCCAGGTACGCAAAACACCATCGCAGATTGTTTATCTCGTCGTGACAACATTAATACGGAATGGGCTTTAAATAACAAAACATTTTGAATATAACGTCAGTTTTTGGTACCCCAGATATTGACCTTTTTGCGACTAAGGAAAATGCTAAAGTATCGAGCATTGTTTCGTGGCATTTTGACCCACTGGCCCATGCCGTTGATGCATTTTCTATAAAGTGGACTGACCACAATTATTATGCCTTTCCTCCATTCAGCTTGATAGGGAGGTGTTTACAGAAAGTCGAGCAGGAGCAAGCGACGGGCCTTTTTATCGCTCCTGTATGGACAACGCAGGCATGGTTTGTCAAGTTGATGGAACTGTTAATAGAGGTACCATTACTTCTCCCAGCTTCACAGGAGGTAATATCCATATCAGGCACGAGTATGGTGCACCCTCTTTCGAAAACAATGCGCCTTATAGCGTGTCTAATTTCCGGCAAGCATTATATGAACAAGGAATTTCGCCAAAACCAGCCGAAATTATACTTGCGGCCTGGAGGCCAAGTACCCAAAAACAATATTTTGTTTACCTATCCAAATGGCTATTGTTTTGTCGTCAAAGGGACCTTAATCCAATGCAAACAGATCTCAAAGAGATCCTCAATTTCTTAGTTGAACTTTAAGAAGCCGGCCTAGGTTACAGTGGTATTAACACTGCAAGGAGCATGTTATCTTCATTCGTACTGATCCCTAAGGACATAGGGAAAAACAATCTAATCAAAAGATTTATGAAAGGCGTTTTTGAGTTATAAAATCCTCGTCCCCAACGTTGTCATGTTTGGGATGTGTCTATGGTTTTCCAGTATGTAAAGTCACTTGGAGGAAATGCTGAGTTAACACTAAAGTATCTCACGTACAATGTGGTTATTTTAGCTGCTATAATTTCGGCACAAAGGGTGCAAACGCTTCATCTGCTCGATCTGGATTTTATGGACATAACAGAACAATCATTTGTGTTTTATATTAATGACAAGCTGAAGCAGACTCGCCCAGGACATGTAGGGATGCAGATATGTTTTAATAAGTTTTCAGAGGACGAACTTTTGTGCATATATTCTGTTTTAAAGGTTTTTATCGAGAAAACAGAAAACCTACGAACTAGCTCTAGGTTATTTATTAGTTATAGAAAACCGCATGACGCCATCACAAGAGAGACTTTAAGTCGGTGGATTAAAGCTGTATTAACAGCATCGGGTGTTGATACATCTGTATTTACAGCTCATACTGTAGTACGCGTGCAGCGTCAACTTCTGCAGCCTATGGAAAGAACGTCCCAGATACTGAGTACTGCAGATTGGAGTAATGCATTAACTTTTGCTAATTTTTTATAAAAAGAAGGTTTTGCAAAATTCTTTTGCCAATGTTTTATTGGAATAATATCAGAAACTGGAAAATTACACAGAACGTCACAGGAATCATTGTTTTCCTCTATATATTATTGAGACTTGCTCAGGTTTCTTTTGGTGCAGTGTGCCATATGAAGCTTTGAAGTCTCACGTGGTTCTGGAATGCAAAGCATGATGAGATAGAATATTCTAATTAAACGAGCTTAAAGTGAAGTTTGATTTAGATTCTATCGAATCATATGCTATGAAGGAATCACGTCCCACCCAGGGGTTGATTTCCCCACCCCTTAGCAGTTTTTTCATATGGAACCACTGCCGATTTGAAAAATGACGGTATTTAGTCAGCCAGCGCTTCTCACGTGATTCCTTCATGCAAAGCATATGATTCGATAGAATCTAAATCAAACTTCACTTTAAGCTCGTTTAATTAGAATATTAGCATGCAATAAACTACACCTGGCGTACCTAACTACAGTACAGACAATTGGTCGCGAGGGTAGCCATTTTCGTATATCTAACATGTAGCTGCCATGAGTCATAGCCAATCTGCTACAAAACAGACTTGGGGGCGGGGCTTAATCATCAAAAACAGACCTTTTTACTAAAAGTAGGGGCGGCAGCTCAGTATTGTTTTAAGAAAGAAAAATCATTTAAACATCAAATAAAGCAAATAAAAGCCATAAAATATCATATACAGCTAGTAAAATTCTTATTAATACCTACCTGTAGACAACAAATGAAAGTTTAAAATGTTAATAAAATATATAATACATAGGACCCTATCTTAGACGATACCACTGTTGACAGACAATTCTATTCTATTCTCTTTCATAAAACATAAGTTTTGGAGCGTGTGCAAAAATGGGTTGTTTAAGCTGTATTTCGGTCCAAATTGGCCCGATTTGGACATAAATCGGTGAAAAAGTCATAGAATGAGATAAAATTCTCGAATAAAAAATAGTAACTTTTGTTGGCCTATATGATATATGCTTGCTCTGAAAATTCCAGAGAAAAAGAACTTTATATGAAGACGCTGAAAAATTTTTAAGAGAAGAGAGAGTCCCACTTACTGTTACAATATCTCTATACATGTAATGTATTGAGATAATAAAACATTATTTCCAAAATAGTCCTGTGAGCATGATTCTTCATTTACTCTGTAATTTCTTTGTGGATGGAGCGATTTAAATGGCAATTTTTTCTCATTTAAACCAGGTATTCCAGGTTGACTGGGTACATTCCAGTCGATAAGGACAGCACTATCTATGATGCACAATAGCCTAGATGTACTCACAACTCTTCATAAAGCTTGTGACTGTGACACTGCTCTAGAATTAATTGCCCAACTGACTATGAGCTATGTTAACAAACTAACGTCACACATTGCTCTAATAATAAATCTGCCTTAATTCACTGTTTTGACAATGGAGCAAGCAACAAACTACAACTATCGATAAAAACTTCCTCTTGAAATTGCTGTGACTTCCATCAAAACTGTGTTCGCTTCCAAATACAGTATCAAAACAACCCATGTTTCTCCATCTCAATTTTTCTGACATGAAGATTTCATGGATTTATGACTGAGGAAAAAATAATGTGCAAGAAGATTACAAGTTTTTAATTGAAAGTGATGGGTGGCCTCCTCTCCCCTAATAGCCACCCAGTTCCTCTCCATTTTAGTATTTTCTTTTAATTCTTTGTATATTTGATGGCAAACATCACAGGTTCAAAAGAAAACATACTTCTTATAACCTTATACATCTTATATCCTTTATAAAACATATAACCTTATAAAATTTTTATAGTCTTATAAAAGTTGTGATGCTATGGCCGGCTCCTCTTTTATACGTACCCCAATGAAAATAAAATGTGATAGATTATTATTTTTGTTTTAAATTCTTTTGGGGGGGGGGAGGGGGTTATAGAAATATACCAAACAAGTTGTTAATTCATAATGATGCTTAATTCTAGAAATGCACAATATACACTCTATTCCAAATGAATAGTTGTTGTATTATCCCATTAAAGTATGGAGTCACAGTTCATATATAAGTTGGAAACTAAACTGAATGAAAACACACTGTAAGGTATTCAAACAAACTTACCCTGGCCCTTGCTCGGAAATGCTGCCTGAACACCAGTACAATGCTAATGTGGCTATTAGTAAATGAAGGCCTAAGATATGGGCAAATACACAGTAAACCAACACGAAATGATAACATAGAGGTTTTCCACCCCTAAAATTGATATTTCCAATGTTCTGTAATGTTCAATATTACTCATTTGAAGCAAAGAGCTAGAGTAAAAAGTTTCAACTTCCTACTTGAATTTTGAAAAAATGGCCCATTAGAATCCTATAGGAATATAACGGTTGAACATCGACATACGGCAAGAAAATACAACCGTTGCAAAACATTGACATACATCACATAGCTCGCCATTTTTCATAAAGTTTGAAACATACTTAGTCCTTGACCTTTTCCTATGATGGCATACAGTCATGTCTAACTCACAACCAAATTAGAGTAATATATGATGTATATATCACGCTCAGTACAGCATGAAATAGATACCGGGCGAACATGTCAAAAATGTTCGACCGTTATAAATTTACGTTAAAAAATGGCATTACTCAAAAGATTTAAAATTTAAATGATCCATGTTACTGCACTCAGAATCTTAGCCAGTAGTGGTTTATATAAACACTGTAAACATCATTTTTTTGGTGCACATGGGGCACAGGTGGCAAATTTTAAGAAGTTTGACATACAAAAATGTTATTCATGTGTATGTCAATCTTTTTCAAACGTACCACTATACCCCCACGTGCATCATCAAATGAAGTTTCCATGGGTTTTTATAAACTATTTCATGGTAGGAATCTGTATACACAAAAGGGACTACATGCACTGTATACTTTTTGAGTTTCGCAATTTTTGTGGTACATTTATAACAGTCGAACATTTTTGACACACTGTTCGACCGTTACCCATTTCATGCGCTACTAAGCCTGATATGCATCACCTATTGCTCTCATTTGGTTGTGTGGCAGGTATGACTATATATGCCATCATAGGAAAATGTCTAAGACTATATATGTTTTAAACTTTATAAAAAATTGCCTGCCATGTGATGTATGTCAATGTGTTACAACCGTTTTATATTTCTGGTGTACAGTATGTCAATTTTCGCCCGTTATTTTTCCCATAGGATTCCAATGGACCAAAATTTCAAAATTCAAGTAGGATAACTTTCTATGCTATCCCTCTGCTTCAAATAACTAACACTCATCCTAATAGAACAAAGAAAATACCAATTTCAATACTGAAAACTCCATGTGTTGATTTTCATGTTGGTTTACTGTGTAAAGGCCCATATTTTTTTTAAATGCACTAGGCCTAAGTTAGTAAGTAGCCTTCAGCAGTACAACAATGTGTATACGTAATTATATAAAAATAACCGACGGGCAATCAAAGAAACTTATCATGGCCCTTCTCTGAAAAGCTACCTGAACACCAGTACAATCCTTAAATGGATATTACTAAACTGAAAGCCTAATATAAATTAAATGCACTACGTAGCATTCAGCAGTACAACAATGTGTATATGCAATTAGCGTGCAATACACTACACGTCGCGTACCTAACAACAGTACAGAAAATTGCTGAGGGAAAATTCCAAAACTTACTGGTTTGGATATTTACGAGTGACAAGCTTACCTGTCTCCCCATAACCTTAGCACACTCATTCTACCGTGCCTAGAATGTCCTGGTAATCTTTTAACACTGTGCACCCTCTGTGACCCGGCTTCACGGGTCACTGCCCTTCCTTCTCATGAGAGCAAAGCCCCTCCAAAGTGGTCTCTGCCTTGGAGTCGAGTTGTAGTCCTTCCCGACAAATGGGAGGGCTACCCCCCCCCAGACTCCTAGCCTAACATCAAATTTCTGACGCTTCCGACGGGAGGGGTAGTACTCCCCGTCCTGTGTGGAGGGGGGTTTACCCTCTATGACCCCGTCCACGCCTGTACCCCTTAGCTCTAACAAAGGAGACCTAAGGTAGCAGAAGGTACTCTACAAGTTAGGCCCAAAGCCCTGAACACCGTAGTGTTTAATGGAGAATGACAAAAATAAATAAAGTATCAACATTATAAAAGAAATAAATATATAACGCTTCTCATATATAAAATACTTTTAAGACACTCTTCCCCAAGTTACTCATAGTGGCCCTAATTTACTACGAGTTACTACAAGTTACTACCGGTTACTACAAGTACTACAAGTTACTACAAGTTACTACCGGTTACTACCGGTCAAGATAAAACTATCTTTACAATGAACTCACCGGTAATACTAGGTGATCGCACGAGGACTCATTCAGTAGTGGCACCTCCTTTCCTCAGGTCTCTTGGCCTGTGCTGGAAGGTGTTTTGCCAAGTCAGTGCGACCGCTCCTCCGTCCGGCTGTGTTCCACCCCCTTCGGGGGAGGGAGGCGGGAATGGAGACAGGTAAGCTTGTCAATCATAAATATCCAAACCAGTAAGTTTTGGAATATTTACTTCGCTCCTCGCTTACCTGTCTCCCCACAACCTTAGCACCGAGTGGCACTGAACGATGGTGGGAGGCCTGAGGGGTGGGACCTAGTACCCGCCGGACCTCGCATCACCGCGCTACAAAATGCCGCCTCGGCCTGTAATTCAGTCTGAAAGGTAACAGGCGACGAACGTCGTTGGTGTCCGCCAAGCTGCTGCCTTAAGGATGTCCTCTATTGGGACTCCTGCAAAGAGAGCTGTCGAGGCCGCTACTCCTCTAATGTCTTGGGCTCTCGGTGTAGTCGTGCCAACTGCGAAGGGGCGAATAATCTCTGTCAGCCACCGAGAAAGGGTGTCCTAAGACGCCGCTGAGTAAGGTGCTCTGGGTAGTATGAACAAGGACATGGTTGTTCCTCTCAGCGGTTGAGTCTTGTTTAAGTACCACTTGAGAGCCCTGACTGGGCACCACAGTTTGTCCTCTGCGACTGAGGAGAGCGTCTTTATTTCGGGGATAAAGATGTCCCCCGGCAAAAAGGATAGGACCTGGTTCTTGGCTATTAAAGACGGATCGGGGACCATTCTCACCCCATGGTTCTCAAACCTGATATGGTTCTATTTCGTAGACAGAGCATGGAGACAGCTCCTTCTTCTTTCTGTCGCGAGGGCGATCAGGAAATGGGTTCTTAGTAAGGACTGCCAGCGAGGCTGAAGCCAAAGGTTCGTACGGTGATTTAGTGAGTGCCTGCAGTACTGCTGATAGACTCCACGAAGGGGCGAGCCGTCTCATCCGAGGACGCCTGTTTGCCATCCCCCTGATGAGCTGGGCGATGTCCCCGTTGTTGCCCGGGGTGGACCCATCTGCAAAGCCGCGGTGGATAGCGGTAATTGCCGACCTGTAGTTCTTGATGGTTGACACTTGCTTGCCCTCCTCGAAGAGGGAGTGAATGAAGTTTACCACTTGTGCCAGAGAGGTCTCGGCTGGCAGTACCTGTCTGTTCTGGCACCATTCCCCGAATTTTCGTAGTCGGGAATCGTAAGTTGCCACGGTTGATATTCTCCTGGCGTCAGCTGCCACAGCAGCAGCCACCTCCGAAAAACCCCTCTGTCGGAGGGAAGTCCTGACAACTTCCAAGCAACTAATTGTAGACCCTTGATGTCTGGGTGGTTGAGGGTCCCCCGTCTTTGGGACAGCAGATGGGCTGTGTCCGGTAGGATCGCTGGGGTGTCTATTAGGAGTTGTAGGATTTCCCTGAACCATGATCTGCGAGGCCAGAATGGGGCTACCAGTATGACTCTCCCCCTGGAGTGTCAGATTTTTCTCAGCACCTGGCCGATCATGCAGAGCGGCGGGAAGGCGTAGGCCTCCAGATAGTCCCATGGGAAGGACATGGCGTCAATGTAGTGCGCCTTGGGGTGGAACCGTCTGGAGTAGAAGATCTGAAGTTTGGCGTTCTCCGCCGTCGAAAACAGGTCCACCATCGGTCTGCCGTTGCACGTTTCTTGGGATAGTGCCCACTCGTTGGGGATCTGTCCTCTGGACAGGGCATCGGCCATCACATTCAGTTTGCCGGCGATATGGGATGCTCATAGTGTCATGCCGGAGTCCTTGGCTGTCATTAGGACTTCCCAGGCCAGCTGACATAGTCTCTCGGAGTGGGGGCCCCTTGTCTGTTTATGTATGCTACTACGGTGGTATTGTCTGTGAAGACGGTGGTCGCTGTGTTCTGCACGTTCTTGTGGAACGACTCTAGGGCCTGTTTGACAGCCAACATCTCTAGTTAGTTGATATGCCATGTTTTCTCCACTGGGGACCACGTCCCCCAAGCTGTTAGATTGTTCCAGTGGGCTCCCCACCCTGTCAGTGAGGCGTCCATCGTGACCAATGTCATTGGCAGATTTACGATAAACGGCACCCCTTGGTCCCAGTTCTCCGTGTCGTGCCACCATTGCAGGTGAGGTGTGATCTCTTCCGACCGGGGGATCGGCGCTGTCTTGTCTAGGTTTTGTAGGTTGGTCGCCTTTTGCAGGTGAAGTTGCAGCGGACGCATGTGTAGTCTGCATAATCTCACCACGTCGACCAGGCTGGCCATCAGCCCTGGGGCTCGGAGCCACATCCCTGTCGATGAATCTTGTTGTGATAGGATTTGGGCTGTGGTCATTCTGACTGCCTCGATCCTCTGTTCTGAGGGACTGGCTATCCCTGTTGTAAAGTATAGTATTGCCCCCAGGAACTGGATTGTCTGTGTTGGGGTCAGCTGTGACTTTGTTTCGTTGATTATCCAACCCAGCTCCTGAAGGGTTCGTACCGTCTTTTGTACGTTGTCTGACGTGTTCGACTCCAACTCTCCTACTATTAGCCAGTCGTCGAGGTTTGCGTATAGTGTCACTCCTCTTTTTCTGAGGTGGGAGATTACAGTTCCCGCCACTCTTGTGAAGGCTCTTGGTGCCGTTGACAGGCCGAACGGGAGTGCCCTGAATGTGAATTCCTGCATATTGGAAGCCTAGGTACTGTTGATGGTGTCGATGTATCAGTATGTGTAAGTAGGCATCTTGTAAGTCCACGCTTGCCGCCCACATGCCCTTTCTGAGTAGGGGTAGGATTAAATTTAGTGTTTCCAATGCAATTCTTGTTCAGGGGTTTTAAGTTTAGGATGGGACGCCAAGATCCGTCCCGTTTTCTTGTTAGAAAAAGAGAGGACCGGAAGAGGGGTCCCACCTCTCCCGATATCTCTACAATTGCCCGCTTTGCCAGCAGGGCTGAAATTTCCCCCTCTAGCGCCGCTTCTTGGATGGGGTCCGTGGGTGTTGGGGCCAGACTTCCTCAATCCCCAAAAGGTGGACTGGAGTTGAATTCTATTCGGTACCCTTGTGAGATCATCTCCAACACCCACTTGTCCCCGCCCATAGTTTCCCATTGCTGGGTGAAGTATGTTAGTCTCCCCCCACCTGCGGAATTGCCGCGGTGAGGTGGGCACCCCTAGGGCCGGGCGGCGAACGGCGGTCTAGCGGAGGAGCGGTCGCTGTCCCGTCGAGTCGTCGTCATGCCTCTGCCTGTGCCTCTCGTTCCCCATGGACGATGTGGACGACTGGTTGTTCCTCGTCCCCTGCCCCGTGGGGCCCCTCTTGCGGGTGTTCTGAGAGAACAGCTACGTCCACGTCGACCAGTAGCTCCTCTAACTTCTTCTGGTTCGGGTTTCTGAAGATATTTGCAGATGAGGATCCTTGTTCCGACCTCAGCTTTTCTTTAGCCTCCTGTGGGATGGATGGGCATTTGAAGAGGGCTTTCCAAGCGTCACCTGGAACCCTGATGGATCGTTCTGCTTTGGCAGGGAACGCAGTCCATTTCTTCTTATCTGCGATTGCCTCGGACCTATCATAGCACGAGGCGTCGACTGGCATGGTGGATCTTGGTCGGTTTGTAACCTCCCCTGTAGCCGTCAGTTTTGAGACCCGAGTTAGTTTGGATGGCATGTCAGGTGACTCTTCCAAACCCAGGTGTTTCCGGAAGATGTCCACCACCCACATCGTGAGTTCCGGAGGCAATGTACCTCCCGCCATGGGGATTTCTTCCTCCTCGAGGCTACATGTGAATTCGTCCTCTAGGGACTCGAAATCTCCAAGAGCGGTTTCAGAAGGCCTGTTAGTTGGGCCAGCCACGCTGGTTCTTCCTCGTGGCGTTATTTGTGGGGCCAGTACCTCCTCTTTGCCCTTCTGTAGCCATCGTCGGAGGAGTCAGATGATTGGTCTGAGGCTGGTGACCATCTCCTCCTAGTGCCTCGCCTGGGAAATCGGGACCGTGGTTTGGTGCGTTCCCGTCCTCCTCTGCTGTCCCGGTCTGGGATCCCAGCAGAAGTCGTATCGGCTGTCGCTCTCGGTCCCCGCTCCGGGACCGGCTCTGGTTTGTCAGCGACCCTCCGGCCGCAGGTTCTCTGTTGTGCGTCCCGAATGGGGCTCGGACTGGGCTTTCCGGTGCCCGTGGCACCTGCCACTCCGTAGGGGTGTTCCTTTGCGCCCCGGCTCGGGAAGCTCTCTCGGGGCTGGCGATGCTGGTTTTCTTCCTGGGCAATTTTTTCTTGGCCGGAGCCTTGCCCTTTTCCTTGCCTTTCCAATTGGCCAAATTCAAACTGAACGTCGCCGGGACCGTGGGAGGCACTTCTTCTCTTTCGCTTTCTCCACCTCTCTCCTTCTCTCTCTCTTTCTCTGTCCACACTCTCTTCCTCGGCCCCCTCTGGGCCCCTCTCCACCACCTCTCCTTCCTCTTCCTCTCCTATCTGTACTAGGTCTCCTACTACTAGGGAGCCGCTGGGGTTGGGGAGCAAGTCTAGCTTGTCCTGTAGCTTCATTCTCTCTCCTGCTAGCCAGGTATCGATATCTAGCCATTGACTGGGGGTGAACTGGATACACACCAGACACAGATCCCTCCTGGTACACGTACGGCACTTGGGACAAAGGTCATGTTCATCCCAGGCCCTCCCTGGATGGAACATGGAGCAATTAATGCATTTAAGCCGACTCCTAGACATGACTGAATAACCCCTAGTTAAGGAAACAACTTCTTAACAATATGATAGGAGATGGGGGGGGGGGGAGGGGGGAGGAAATCAGCTAACAAGGAAGAGATAGATATAATATGTAATTATAATATTACCTTAACAACGTGCCTCGGCTAGAGACCCGCGGCTTACAAGGTAAACAATTAGGCCTAAAGCCAGCCCACGAAAGGTGGGGAAAAACCAGGAATGAGCCTGGAGAGAGTAGAAGGGACAAAATATATAGTATAACAAGCAACGAAAGAGACAACTATATAAAGATAATAAAACGAGTAGTTAACAACTAAACGAACGGACGAGGGAAACGAACTAACGCATATAGCGTGTGAAGCCAAAAAGGCGGGAACTAGCGTAACTACGGTAAACAATTCGCGGAACTGCTACCAGCACTAGTGTTCTGCACAGAAAAAATGGAGCGAAAGCCGCTCCACTAAAACAGCCCTAAAAACCCCTCTTAGAATAAGAAGAAAAGGATACTTATCGGGCTGCAACGACTTCAAATACTTCCAAAAACAGTGGATGGGAAAAAATTTCCGATCCTAGGAACCAAAAGTGGACGAAATCCGATGGAAAAAATCCGCTCGAAAATTTTCGATCTAGACTCTTTGGTTGGTAGAATGAAAAGGAAGGGCAGTGACCCGTGAAGCTGGGTCACAGAGGGTGCACAGTGTTAAAAGGTTACCAGGACATTCTAGGCGCGGTAGAATGAGTGTGCTAAGGTTGTGGGGAGACAGGTAAGCAAGGAGCGAAGCAAATTTACCGGTGTGAAGTTAGATCCTTATTCCCCGTTCCTCGTTCGATGAGTAACTGCTGCCTATTCAGTTACGTATTCGACAATGGTGTCGACGTAACACCCCTGGCAAGACAAAAGCTAACTTACAGTACAAGATGTTCAACATTTGGTCGTGGAAAGAGGTTTATCTACTGTATGGGTCATATGAACTCTAATGACTATGTCGAAGGGTACCATAATGCATGTTGCCGGTCCAAAGAGTTCTTGACCAACTAAAATGACCACTACTTCATCAGTTCTTACATTAATGTAACGGGACCTGAAAAAATCACTTTAGGCCCTAATCAAGACTAGCAGGCCCTGGACCACCTAACTGATGGGTCATATGAATTCATAACACATTGTAGAAGGATACCATAATGCCCAGTTCAAAGAGTGCTTGACCAATTAAAATGACCGCTAAATCCACAATTTTTTAAATGAATGTAACGGGAACTGATATAAAAACATTTGGGCCCTAATCAAAACCAGCACGCCTTAGACCACCCAACCAATGTGTCATATGAACTCTAAAGACATTGTAGAAGGGTACCATAATGTGTCTTGACCGGTCCAAAGAGTGCTTGACCAATTTAAATGACCACTAAATCATTACTTCTTCAATGAGTGTAACGGGACCACGAAAAAGCTTTGGCCCCTAATCCATGCAGCACGCCTTGGACCACCTTTAGAACCAATAGGTCATATGAACTCTAAAGACATTGTAGAAGGGTACCATGATGTGTCTTGCCCGGTCAAAAGAGTGCTTGACCATTTAAATGACCACTAAATCATTACTTCTTTAATGACTGTAACGGGACCTCGAAAAAGCTTTGGGCCCTAATCCATGCAGAATGCCTTGGATCACCAAACCGATGGTTAACATGAACTCTAAGGACATTGTAGAAGAGTACCATAATGCGTCTTACCCGGTCCAAAGAGTCACATCATCACTTCTTAAATTAAAGTATCGGGACCTCAAAAACACATTAGGGCCCTATTAAAACTAGCACACTTTAGACCACCCAACCAATGTGTCATATGAACTCTAAAGACATTGTAGAAGAGTACCATAATGCGTCTTGCCCGGTCCAAAGAGTGCTTGACCAATTTAAATGACCACTAAATCGATAATTCTTCAATGAGTGTAACGGGACCACGAAAAAGCTTTGACCACGCAGCACGACTTGGAACACCTAACCAATAGGTCATATGAACTCTAAAGACATTGTAGAAGGGTACCATGTTGGTCTTGCCCGGTCCAAAGAGTGCTTGACCATTTAAATGACCACTAAATCATTACTTCTTTAAATGAGTGAAACGGGACCTCGAAAAAGCTTTGGGGCCTAATCCATGCAGAACGCCTCGGATCACCAAACAGATGGTTAACATGAACTCTAAGGACATTGTAGAAGAGTACCATGATGCGTCTTGCCCGGTCCAAATAGTGCTTGACCAATTTAAATGACCACTAAATCATTGCTTCTTCAATGAGTGTAACGGGACCACGAAAAAGCTTTCGGCTCTAATCCATGCAGCACGCCTTGGACCACCTAACCAATGAGTCATATGAACTCTAATGACAATGTAGAAGAGTACCATAATGCGTCATGCCGGTCCAAAGAGTGCTTGACTCATTAAAATGACCACTAAATCATCACTACTTAAATGAATGTAACGGGACAACGAAAAAAAGAAATTTGCCCAGGTAATCAAAACCAGAATGCCTTAGAACACCAAACCAATGGGTCATATGCACTTGACAGACATTGTAGAAGGGTACCATAATGCGTCTTACCCGGTCCAAAGAGTCACATCATCACTTCGTGCTTGACCAATTAAAATGACCACTGAATCATCACTTCTTAAATTAGTGAAACAGGACAACGAATAAAAAACATCTGGGCCCTAATTAAGGCCAGCACGCCTTGGACCACCAAACCAACAGGTGATATGAATTCATGGTAGGCCTAGGGGATGGTTTATTTCTGTCATTGTTTGTCCGGCTGTAAGCTTCAGTTGAGCTTTAATGACAGTACAAGCCTGCTACAAGCCTGCTACTGCCTTGCTACATCCCTAGAAAAATGCTGTCGCTTGATGCCATTGTGTTCAAATAACTGCCAAATTGCAATTTTCCCCTATGATTAGGTTGAAATTTCGTAAGTGATTTTCAGAAGTTAAAGTGTTATACATATATGCTGACATATCGATGAATTCGGAAGTCATTTAGAGGTAACTTTCTGAAATTGTAAAAACTTTCCTTAATACAGAATTTGGCCATATATATAGACGTGCGGCGATTAATTGGAATGCACTGAAAACAATTTCTCTTTTGTTCATTCATTGAGGGACCGAAATACAATTTGTAATGATACCGGTTGACACTAAACGCACGATACATAACATATGAGATGGTCGTTAATGTTATTGTCCAGCTTAGTAGCGTTTAAAGGAAATCGGCGTCAGTGAAAAAATGTGATCAATGTTAAATTTAACTTAATTGGAATTCACTGAAAACAATTTCTCTTTTTTTCATTCATTGAGGGTCCAAAGTGCAATTTGTAATGCTATCGGTTGACACTAAGCGCACGATACATACTGTAACAATTAACATAGGAGATGGTCGTTAATTTTGTCGTCCAGCTTAGTAGCGTTTAAAGGAAATCGGCGTAAGTAAAAAAATGTTGTAAATGTTAAATTTTCCGTGATTTGGGCAAAATGCCACCTGTAGGAGACTTGATCAAATCAAAATTTTAATTCCGTCCTGTCTTTCTACAAGTGCCTGCTTGGAAGTTCGAAGTTTAAACAGTTCCATTATGTTGGCAGAAACAGCATATTTTGATCAAATTCTTTCACTTAAGTTGGCGATGTAAGAAATCAAGGTCATTCCATTATGTTCAAAGAATATATTGTAAACACATTTCAAAACGTGATCTGCCCAACTTTAGGTACAATAGTACGAAACTAGTTTGTTCATTCTTATACGATGTTTGCACAAATCCAAAGTATGCTATGCAAGTATTTATACCCCTGAGGTAGCATATGATGGTACAGACAGCCTGACGCCCACGGTGGAGCCATGTACCCATGCAAAGTTAACACTTTAAGGGCATTTTATTATTGCAGATTCAATTTAAATTAGTACTTGTCGTGTTGCAATATTTACTAACTCTACTTTACTTTTTGATGTGATAAAATATTACTATTTGTATTCATGTTTGCCTTGTGTGCCTGCATGTGTATATGGTGAGCGTGCACGTATTTGTGACGCTCACATTGCGTGCTGGATAGATTAGGTCCCAAAGCTTTCGCGTGGTCAAGTTACATTCATTTAAGAAGTGATGATTTAGTGGTCATTTAAATTGGTCAAGCACTATTTGGACCAGGCAAGACGCATTACAGTACTCTTCTACATTGTCCTTAGAGTTCATGTTACCCATTGGTTTGGTGATCCAAGGCGTGCTGCATGGATTATGGCCCAAAGCTTTTTCGTGGTCCCGTTTCACTCATTAAAGATGATTTAGTGGTCATTTAAATTGGTCAAGAACTTTTTGGACCGGGCAAGACGCATCATGGTACTCTTCTACAATGTCCTTAGAGTTCATGTTACCCATCGGTTTGTTGATCTAAGGCGTGCTGCATGGATTAGGGCCCAAATGCTTTTTATTCATGATCCCGTTACATTAATTTAATAAGTGATGATATAGTGGTCATTTAAATTGGTCAAGCGTTTTTGGAGCGGGCAAGACGCATTATGGTACTCTTCTACAATGTCCTTAGAGTTCATGTTACCCATCGGTTATGTGATCCAATGCGTGCTGCATGGATTAGGTTCCAAAGCTTTTTCGTGGTCCCGTTTCCCGTTAAACTCACTAAAGAAGTCAAGATTCAATGGTCATTTAAATTGGTCAAGCACTCTTTGGACCGGGCAAGACGCATCATGGTACTATTCTACATTGTCATTAGAGTTCATATGAACCATTGGTTAGGTGGTCCAAGGCGTGCTGATTGTGCTTGGGGCCTAATTTTTTTTCAGTTCCCGTTACATTCATTTAAAAAAAAACTGTTGACTTAGTGGTCATTTAAATTGGTCAAGAACTCTTTGGACCGGCAAGACGCAATATGGTACCCTTCTACATTGTCATTAGAGTACATATGACCCATAGATAAACCTCTTACCACGACCAAATGTTGAACATCTGGTAAGAAAGCTTTCGTCTTGCCATAGGTGTTACGTCGATACCATCGAATAAGTAACTGAATAGCAGTTACTCATTCGCGAATATCGAACGAGGAACGGGGAATAAGTATCTAAATTCACAATTTCACACGGGTCGGGGATCGCGAGGGTGGCCATTTTCGTATATCTAACATGTAGCTGTCATGAGTCATAGCCAATCTGCTACAAACCAGACTGGGAGGCGGGGCTAAATATTCACAAACGGACCTTTTTACTAAAAGTAGGGGTGGCAGCTCAGTGTTGTTTTAAGAAAGAAAAATCATTTAAATATCAAATAAAGCAAATAAAAGCAAAAAATGTCATATACAGCTAGTAAAATTCTCATTTTTACCTACCTGTAAACAAGAAATGAAAGTTTAAAATGTTAAAGAAAATATATAATACATATATAATACATACATCTTAGACGATACCACTGTTGAAAGAAAATTCTATTCTCTTTCAAATGACGTATTCATAGATGTTGGGGGCGGGATTAAGTCTTTGACTGCCGTCGATCGAACGAAAAGAAAATGGCAACCCGGAAGTTGTCACCAAAGATCATATCGCTGTATGCAAGTACATACAACTTTACATTGTTGTTCACAGTAAGGGGCACATTTTCATTTATGAATTTGCCAAAGATTTCGAGGCAGTTTGCAAAGATACTTCTATTTGACGTTGGGTAAATGTGTTCTTATGATTTTAAACCAAAAATATAACATTTAATGGTAAGTTCGACAAATAATGATTTTTTTTTAAATTAATTCCCCAGCGGGTGGGTGCTGGGCGGCACAGTTACGCGAAATGGAGAAAAATACGGTAGTGCGTGCGACAATGCCGCCTAACTTCCTACTAATATATTATTACTGTCCGCTATGCCCTCTAAGTTTTAACTATTAAGTAGGCCTAAGTAGTACCGTAACATGTCAGCTACCTGATTTTTCCATATTAACGCACAAAATGATGGGAATCTAGGTCTATACCGACTAGTAACTTCACAATAAATACGAGACGTTGCAAACCTAGCACTAGCACACGCTACATAGTAACCATTTTAAAGAAAGACTGTACGTTATAGGATACGGTGTTTTCGTGTTATATTGTATTATGTACGTTAGGATACAGAAATTTGAGGCAACCAAAACCACATAGGGGCACCTATTTCGTTGACCAAAAAATCACACTTTACGGGGAGTTACAACTTTTCTGAAAAATATGAGTAAGATTTAGGCCTGACTTTAGAATCTGTCCCATATGAATAGGAAAGCTTACTTTGAATCGGCAGTATAGCAACTGTATTATCTGTATAACCCGGCTGAACGTGTGCTCGCATCGGCTTGGTTTCTCTCAATAGCGGCCTCCCAAATCAATAGAATAACATTCAGTGAATAGGTGCGTCATGTGAATGATTCGCTTGAATGAACGGATTCTAAATTAGTACCGATTTAGGCCTGAATTACCATATGAATGGGAAAGCTTACTTTGAATCAGCAGTATAGCAACTGTATTATCTGTATAACCCGGCTGAACGTGTGCTCACATCGGCTTGGTTTCTGTCAATAGCGGCCTCCCAAATCAATAGAATAACAGTCAGTGAATAGGTGCGTCGTGTGAATGATTCGCTTGAATGAATTAAAGGGGTAGAGTTCCAAATGAATATAAATGAGCCAAATGAATAAAAGGGTTCCTAAATGGGCTTCTGAACGGACGGACTGTGTCACATGCTATTGTAAACTGAAGAAACAGAATACAGGAACTGAATGAAATGGTCCTGACCTTCACGCTTTACTTTCTAATGCCACAAATGTTCTGCCAAGTAGCCATTCATATGTGAATGTTTCGTTCCATATGCTGGTAAACTTTTTTTGGCGTGCAGCCATTCATTCTCTATGTGGTTCGCACAGGCTCCTGTTTCTGCGTTGACGAATTCAACAGAATGATTGACCTTCAGATGAGTATACCCCTCTTTACTCAGGCAATCATAGGCCTTCCAGCAGTCGCTGTGGATGACTGAACCTGGCCTTATCCATTTCTTTTATGAGTGTAAGAAGGGTGGTCTCATCCCTTTTCTCAACTGGCACCATAAACATTTTGCCCCTGTCTTCCACCTCTCTGCCTCCAAAAACCCACTGTCCGTCTTGCATTCTTCCCCGATTATACTTTCGTTTACCAAACTTGCTTTCATCGATCTCTACATGGATGCATGCCACTTCCACCTATCTGTGAACTGGTGTTCATTGCTACGGCTTCGCAGACCTCTCTGGCAAAATAAGACCAGTCCACACATGTGGCAGAAGAAAACCCCAGCTCGTGCTCCAGGAAATTCTGGGGTACTTTGCGACTCCACCAGTACGTGAATTGGAGGAGCTCTTTAATAGTGAGTTTAATTAGCCTTCTTGAACCAGGAGTTTTTCCGTACGGACATGGTGCATTGGAACATCTCCATCTATGTACGTGAAGAGAGATATTAACATAATTAAATAGAGGTTAGGAAGAAGGTCTATATGGGGCAAAGAATAGGGTAAGGGTTAGGCAGAGCTCCCAACTGACCCGCATTTCGCAGGATGGACCCGCATTCTCACACCCAAACCCGCTGACCCGCGCAAGCGTCTGAAAAACCCGCATTGTAATTGTCAAGTATACATAAAAAAAATTGCATCAAATTTTGACTTAGCAACCATCATTTCTTTAGCATTCATCCTACGCAAAACAGACTGTCTTTATCTGTTTTCTACTCCGTGTTACCTCATTGTTTTTACCCTCAAAACAACTCAAAACCAACACCTGTACATACTGCATACGGGAATAATTTCGACGAAGTAATTATATCATCCTACAGTGTATAAATGCATAATTTATGGCAAAAGAACTCGAGAATTAAAAGTTTTTATATGATAACAACAACCAAATCTGGGTTGGGAGTGAATTATGGATAATGTTTCTCATTTGTCATGGAATGTTGTTTCATTTTTTGACATTTGGGTTTGACTCTGAACCGATTCTATCAGTGGCGTAGGAAGGTACTTTTGAGTAGGGGGGGCTGAAGACTGATGGCCGGCCTGGGGGAGGGGTCTAAGGGGAGGGGGTGTCCCCCTCCCCTTTGGAATTTTTTGCATTTCCATGTGGCCTCAGATGCAATTTGGTGCAATATAGCACACTTCAACACCCACTCCATTTTGTAAACTTAATTTTGTATTTTCACCTGGCCTTAGATGCAATTTGGTGCTCCAAATGAGATTTTTTTCTCATTTGGAAATGAAAAAGGGGTTTTCTGACTTGCGGAGCGGGGGGGGCGGAATGATACTTCCGCCCCTCCACAGCCCCCCCCGGTTCCTACGCCCTTGGATTCTATTGCATGTAGATTCTGATTGACCTGAAAAGAGATACAATAATAGAGTATAAAACCTCCTTTACAGCATCATTTGAACCTCAAATTAGCCTATATTTCTTTTCATTGGGGCGAGCAGTGAACATTTTCATGCCACGGGAAAGAATGAATTATCACCTACTATTTAATTTATTGATGTTACACACAAAAAAAATGCATATTTCTCAGAAAATTTTGGGTGACAAAAGCCATCCTAAGTGCCACCATTTTACATGTAGGCATCACCAGGATTCCAAAAAAATCAAATGGGGAGGGAGACCCTCCCCTATACCCCTCCCCCAGGACGGGGATTCGTGGCATGGACCAGCATTTGCCTTCTCAAGAGTTAGGAGCTATGGTTAGGGGTTAGGAATTACGGTTAAGAAGTAGGGAATAGGGTTTTGGTTAGGAAGTAGGGGTAGGAAGTAGAGAATAGGGTTATAGGAGATAGAAGAACGGGAGGTGGAGATAGGGAGTGATTACATCAATGTGGGAGAGAGATAATAAGTGGGATATGGATAAACAGAAATAACTATCAAGGGTGAAATTATCTCTCTGGAATTAAGATAATAAGAACGTATGAAGACAAATTGTTATTACCTGTAGCCGTCACTTGTTGCCTTTTGCCCAGAGATGGCTTCCAACTTCTTTTTGCCACCACAGGTGGAGCATTCTGGATCTTTCATAATCACTCTCTTGGACATTAACCAAGTTAAAGTCGTCAGCTTGACCTTCAATACATCTTCGTGGAGTCTGTCATAGGTCACTGGCTTGGTTGTATTTGCTATTGAACTAATATAACTTGGATTTCAAGAGGGGGATGGAACTTCTGCCATTTTATTACTTAGGAGCTTGGCTAGAACTTTAACACTAAGGTGTGTCTTTAAACAGAGCTGCTACAAGATAGGATTATTGGGGTATAAGCATCTGCTTAAGTCTTACTGCAGTAGACCATCACAAAAGATAACGTTTCAATGGAATTAGTTATCAATAAGAATGTTTATTGACACCCAGTCCTCACGTGACAGTATTTCTCAAGAAAACCGTTTTGCACACAGTTTAGTATGTCGAGAAATGTTATCACAGCCCAATGAATGACGTATCTTGTAGATATGGAAAACCCCGCGAACTTTTGAGGTATCACGCGTATGGAGGTTGTACAAAAACCATATCGTATGTAAACAACCAGGTAAGCATGATATAGTTTGAATTTATAACGCTTTTCAACATAGTTCCATCACTTTATTGAAAAGTAATTACTAAGGTAGAATCCATTTAGGAAACTGAAGAGCAAAGTACGTCAATGTAAAAGGAAAGTACTTACTAATAAGTAATACTAGTTTAACTAAACTTAAGGTCTACATTACATTTACAGCCCAGCCTATATGCCGGCTTTGTGAGCTACTTCTATTATTAAGTAGATACTAAGCCTGCGAATAATAGTTTAGAGACCCAAGGATAAGAAAGGACCCCTAATTACGTAGCTTATTTGAAACCCTATCCGTGTTAGATCATGAAGTAGCATCGGGTTATTTCATGCCTTCTGTTTTCGATAAGTGTTCAACAGATGTCAGTATAGCCTGGGCCTAGTATAACTTCATAACGTTAATTGTACTTGCAGCCATATATAGGCTATCTAACTGACTGTAATGACTAATTTTAGTCCGTGCTATAGCAGCATTATATGCCCAATTATAGGTCATGCACTAGCCTTACTGGCAAAGTGCAACAGCTAGGCCTTTAGAGCCATATGACTCAACCCAAGTCTTTTTTATACTCTAGGCCTAGGTCCTAGGCCTATAGAGTAAGACTAGGAGTAATGGGTGAGGCGAAGCATATGCATCTGGACTTGGGCACTGATCTTCATCAACTTTGATGCAAGTTCATAGATGTTCAGGAAGGGAAACCCCTTTGGTTGGAGTGTCTTCTCACAACCAGGAGAGTGGCTAGGGCCTACTCTAGACAGATTGTGGCCAATCGCAAAGTATCTTCCCTGATTGTTAAATTAATACGAGCTTGTGCAACATTTACATTGCTCAAACCGTTCAAAGAGCTGGTGAAGACTGAAGGAAAAGATTGGATTGTATTTTGATTATTTTCAGGTTTAACGTCATTCAATTTGAAAAGTAAAAGAAGGCCAGAACCTATATTGACATTGAATGAACACGATGCCAGTATGTTAGGCTAGGCCTTCTGTATCTTGTAGCCCAGATTGGCCAGTTTTCTTTAGTTAAGTCTGCATTAAGTAATAGACCTATTCTTAAACTATAGTTCCAGTTGTGCAGTACGACTGGTCTGTTCTAGCCTGATGGATTTGCAAGCAGAAGCAGAATTTGAAGCACTGCAGTCAACTTCTTGTCCAATCACTATTCATCATTATTTCTGAATGCATTGCATGACTACCTCAACTATTGTGTCCTGTTTATTCTGTGTATCAAATCAATGACAATTAATCATACTTAAGCTCTGTGTATATCTGAGAAATAAAATGACCCCAAAATATTTTTCCTTCTGTTCCCACAAAACAAACAGTTAACATACATCAAAGGAAGGTTATGGTATCCTAGGCTTACACGCTTTATAAGATTTCAGTGTTTCCAAAACATTTTAACATTGTGAGTACTGAAAAAGTAGAAAGAAAGGAATATTGATTTTAAACAAATGTCATTTTTGATGGGTATAATCAGAGAGCTTTAATTTTGTTGTTACAGAATCAATTGTGAAATATTTCAAACCACAAAATTGTGAAATACAATACAGTCATTTTATCAAGTTCTTTAAACTTATTCAACAATTGGGTACCATTGTTTTAAAGGTTGAATTTATTTTGTCCACTTTTTCATTTACATTTATTGAAGAGTTCAAACACCTTACCAGAAGCGAGAGGCTTCAGAGATTTGGAGAGAGCTGGAGGACCTTAGGTCAGGATCAGAGGGCGCTGTTTAGAGCCAGGGCCAGAAGCCTCCCAATCCCCACAGACCAGAAATGGAGGAAGAAAGAATGGACGTGGACCACAAAAAAATACTATCAATGGTAAATATTCATGCTTTCAATATGCCACAAAATTCTCGATTTTAAAATGAGAAATCTTATCCCATTGAGATAAACTACTGATTTGTACTTCAAACTGTGTTTGCTTTATAGATGAAATGTGTCCAAGGTATATATACTGTCAGCAGCTGTAGTGTTAGCTGTACTACCATTGCACTCCCTATAAAAACTTTATCAGTACATCCCTCTAGGGCCAAAGCCATTAATGGTCATCACTTTACCTGGAATTAGAACATTGCCACTTAGGCTCATTTCACCCATGGTTATGAGAACAACTAACCAAAGTTCTGTAATCATAAAAATTTTTTTCGATAACTCGCATAACAATGGAATGCGGTCATTCCAAAATGCAGGTAGCGCCCTCCTGATGTGGTGGGACGGAATTTCAGAAAAATGAGGTAATAACATATGGGAACAAAGTTGAATTTTTCTGTTTTTGACAGTATAAATGGCCTTTAGTGAGGATACTTTATGCACTATAAAATGTATCAATAGTAGTTCTTGAATGAAGAAAAAAATAAAACGAAAGTGTTCAATTCCGTCCCACCACATTTTTGAACATATTTTTTTAATTTCCAAGGGGGAAAAAAAAATTTTTTTAACACTCCAAACTATCAACTATGTGTGTAACTGACACCTCTGAGTGGAGAAAAAATAAATATTTTATCCTGGATAGACAGAGGGATAGTCCAACATTTTCGTGGTGGGACGGAAACAAGGTGTGGTGGGACGGAATTTTAAATGGAAGGCATCTTCAAACAGCATGTCTGGTCCAAAATTTACCTCTGTCACTTAAGATTACAAACTTATTGAGACTCCTTGAACACCCAACCTTACAACAATGTGATTAATTGATGATACTTCAAAATTTTATGTATCTGGATATTCCTTCATACTGTACGTGCATCACATCAGTTTTGAACCTCATGTGTCAAAACAACACATTTTTGGGTAAATTGAGAATGGGTTTTTATCATGCATAATTAAATCCCATCACTATTTAAATAGTCCTAGTTGTTCCCCTAGAAGAATAGTTCACCTCCATGTCAGTGTAATTAATTACTATGTTATTGTACTACTTTTGATAATACTGTAATTACATAAAGGTTACATGTACATGATTTCATGAGATTTATCATTCCGTCCCACCACGTCAATATATTTGTGTTACCATGGCAACATCTTCAAATTTGTGTTTTTTTTGTGTCTTGTTGCTACGGTTGTGCAGGATCCCGGTAGTCAAGTGAATCCCGGTATCCCGATCCCGGTATTGACTAATCCCGATCACAAAGCAATGTGTAAATACTACCGGTAGTGGGAAAACAACCGGTTATTACATTCGTTTCGGTATCATTCCCGGGAATCCCGGACATAATAAAAATGTCTACGTGTTACTATTTGAAATAAAGAAAACAAAACACGATTTTTTCTGGTTTCTGTGTTCTTAGTTTGAATAATATCTGACCAATTTACGTACTGGCCTAGACCTATATATTAACGAATCAACTTTTCACATAGTAATTTGCACCTAGGCTACACCAAATATCGAACGTTACTTGCGCTCAGCATGTTACAGGACCTCAAAGTTATTGAATTGAATTGAATTTATTTCTACATTCCATTATTTTACATTTTGAACAATTAATGATGAATATAGATGGTATCAAATACATTAAACAGTAAATATAGAGTATTGAAATAATATATATGTGAGATGGAAGTAGAGGAACCAGAAATAAGTGGATACTTTTCTGGTCTGGTCCCTTTGTAACAAAGAAAGTGCAAAATGCAACACCCACCCCACCAACCCCAGTCCCACCTCCCCCCCCCAAAAAAAAAACCCCAACAAAGTCAGAATCTTATAAAAAGAAAAAGAAGCAAAAGAGAAAAAAAACAGGAAGTACAACTAAGATGGATTGCTATGCAGTAGGTATTGTTTTAGTTTTTGCTTAAAAGTATTGAGTGTTGGAGAAATTTTAATGGCATGATTAAGAGAATTCCAGAAGGGTACACCTGTGCTACGAATTTGAGAATGGTTAAGACTAGTTCTAGAGTAAGGATGGTGTAGCATATTCATCGAACGAGTGTTATAAGTGTGATAACTAGAATTGCAAGTATAAAAGTTATTAAAAGCTGGTGGGAGAAGACCATGATGAAATTTGTACATAAATATCTCTAGTTGGTACTTGTACAAATCATATAAAGTTAATGTATTGGAGTCTATAAAGAGAGGAGCAGTATGCGAGATGTAATGAGTCTGGTTCATATTGCGGATAACACGTTTCTGTAACTTAAATAAACTGTTAAGTAGAGTTGACTGTGTATTGCCCCAGACAAGAAGACTATAGTTGAGATGGGGAAGCACAAGAGCATGGTCAAAAGTGACTTCTTAGGTAGAAATTCTGAAATTTTCGTTATTTATTCTTCCTTCAAACGATGATTGTCAAGGTTCCCGTGTACAAAATCTTACTCTTATGCATTTCACCGCATTTTGTTATAATAATTATAACAATTTAATAAATTTTGAGCCAAAACCGCAGGGAGTATATCCAGTTTAAATCCATCTTCGCACGGGACTATATTATTATAGCCTAGGGTACGGTACAGGTACACACAGCAGTTCTTGAGATTTGATGATGTAATGAAATGGATTCGTTTATTAATGCGGGGGGTTCCACGGTGTCATTTATATTTATTTTTCGCTACTTTTTTAATTTTTAAGATCTTTTGTACGAAAGATTGATATTGTACGTATTGAAAGTATATTTTCTGGAATAAACAAAAGCCGATTAACGATATAAATAAATCTGTACTATTCTTATGTATGTAGTTTATAATCCCGTATTTACGTAGCCCCTATGTAACATTCTTATTGTCTGAAGTTCCAAACACGTTGTGACTTGTTGATAGTTAAAAACTTTTCATTGTGAACTTTTGAACTTGAAGGGGTTGCCCTATTCCAATATCATGGATTAGTGGGGAACTCCCAATTTATGTTTGTGTACGGATTACAAGTTTAATCCACGTGCGAACGTGTTAATCTATTATCGTACGTCGAGTATGAATGAAGGATGGTGTGGGTTACTTTTTTCTAAGGTTTGTGCTTTTCTTTTTGGAAGTGTATGTTAAAAAACAAAGGCCCTAATATAGCGTGTTATTTTTTTAATTTTTTTTTTATGAACGTGCGTGTAAGAGTATGTACATAACCTATAGGCTATGTATATTGAATGAATGACATTGACAGTCTCGTAACTAAGTGCTTTGAACCGTCGATGAAAGTTGAAGAAAATACCGGTTGTAGTTACGATACCGGGATTCATGTTGCAACACTACCGGTTGTGTGAAATCCGACTACCGCACAACGCAACTTGTTGCAGTCTGTGACTGACCTGTTTGTATGGATATCCTGATTTCTTCATTTATGCTACATGTGGTGTTATTCAAAAGGTCTATCAAATTCCGTCCTACCACAATTATGGTAATTTTGGCTTTGGCCCTGTACTGTGTCCAATGCATCAAAAATGTTTGGTGAAAATGTGATAATTCAAAGTTAGCCAATCAAGTTCCAAACAATTGTTGTTTCATTTCACATTACCATTTTACCTATT
The DNA here is from genome assembly GCF_037975245.1 of Apostichopus japonicus. Taxonomy (NCBI): domain Eukaryota; kingdom Metazoa; phylum Echinodermata; class Holothuroidea; order Aspidochirotida; family Stichopodidae; genus Apostichopus; species Apostichopus japonicus. The sequence goes on from NC_092568.1 coordinate 17,948,180, forward strand.
ATACAGTACCCTTAAAAAAAATCCATATACCTGTAAGCAATGCAACTGTGTCACGTAATATGTTATATTTGTGGCTTGTACAGTTGTTGGATAACTTCAAGTATTTAACACCTTGGCAAGAATGTGGGATACAATACATTCAACTTTTAGCCCAAATGGGAAAATGTACGACGACCACAGTATAGTATGTATGCATGCATAGGGAAATATTGCATCTTGATACAGATAATGTCAAACAGGTCTATTTACATACTTTACATGACATATAATATAAATATAAGGTCAGATAAGAATTCAAGGTAATATCCACTCAGTTCATTGGCTTTGTTTATATATCAACGTACTCAACAAGCATCATACAGCCTATTGGCTAGCCTTTCTCCACAGCCTGCTGGCAGATGTGTTATTGGATGGGTTATTATAATTATAATTAAGCATAGTTGTAACATGTTAACAGGATACTTTTTAATCTGAGCTCTGCTTCCTGATCAAAATGAAAAGAAAATTATGGTACTTATTAGTCATGCAAGTATGCCAAATGCATTTCATGGAAGTCTTACCAAAGAGACTTTGGTGGGCTCATCCTACAGTATTAAGCATTTTGCCTTTTACTTTCCCTTTTATATTACTTGCAATTTTTGTGCAGTAATTCCTTAAGTTTTTGATCTCATGTGATGTAACATAAATTGAACATCAGATATCAATTATTTTATTGAACTACAGATTGACAAACAAAATGAAATAATACCAACCACTGAGGGATATTTGGTCCTGAGTGCCGGAAGTGAGACTGTCCTACGGAACATCAAAAGGAACAATGTTCCTTAACAAGTACCCTGGACTGGCCAAAGAGTCATTCAGAGCCTTCCTTAATTGTAAGTGATACATTGAGAAAGCATTTGGGGTAGCGACAAAGTCCATCACTCACAATATTTGAAGGCTTGATAAGAGTACAGATGGACCAAGGTACACTATTGATATTGAACAAGGAAGAAAATTAACTTTGCAGTGTAACTGTTTTGGCATATACACATGCAATTATACCAAATATAATTGGCACCATATTATGCCACCGAATATAAATATTAAATGCAGTGAAATCCAAGAGTCTACCTATTTGTACATAGTTATTCAGTTTGAAAGGACAGTCTTGGATCACTTATTTTCTTTAAATGTTGAATTTGCATGATTTTTAAACATGATTTGTTTGAAACCATTCACTTTAGAATATGTTGGAATCTGGGTCATATTGCCAGTATGATAATGATATCATTTCATTAGTGCAGAATTATTTTTCAGTATGAATCCATTCTATACGTTTTAATTACTGATACCGGAAGTTTTCTTCTAGCTTTAATTGAACAGACTAAAGAATGAAGGATTCCAAAACCATTCATTTTTGTGACAAATTGTAATGCATTTAAAATAAGGTAGTCCAGTCAACTTAGTTAACAAGCAACCCCTCCAACCCCCCCCCCCTTTCCATTTGACCCCACAGTATTGAAATGTAACCTGTACTTGGAGATGTTTTTCTTATTTTATGATTTTTTGGGTCTATAGCAAATTTAATGTAATGCTGTGTGCAAGCCCCAAAGGTATGCTGCATTGGCCCCAAATATGCTAGACTTTCAAATATGGTCACCTTTAGTCAAAATTCCTTAACCGTTTTTTTTTTACCACCCTTGATGAAATTTACCACACCGGGGCATTCAGTCATCTTCTGTGTGCATGTAGAATGTCTGAGAACAATTTGGAAGTAAAGACATAATACTGCTTATAATACTTGGGAATTGTGCCATAATCATACCAATTTCCTAAAATATTACTTTGTTAGTAGTAAAATTTAAACCACAAAACTTGCTATGAACTGGAGTTGTATGTCCATGCATTAACCTCTGTCCTTGGTCACATATATAAATTCACAATTATTGAACTTAATGAGAAGGGTTGCTGCCTTACATGCATGTATTGTGTGGATGTGTTTCGAGAGAATTAAATTTTCATTAGTGACCTTGCAGCTGTTTCCATTAACTATTTCCACATGTTTCTTGATTTTCTTTACCAAACAGAGGGTTTTCCATCCAGTGCTCTTGGAACAGAAAAGGTGACAATCAATGTCATCCAACCTATTTTTAATGAGAAATCTTGTAAGTTTCTTATGAGATTGTACAAACACTGTTAGAACATTCTTATTTCTAAGTGATCTTGCCATTCACTTTTAACAAAATATGTTAATTAAATAAATGATAGTTTCAATTCTGAACAAAGAGAGTTACAGTGACATGTCAGTAGTATATGCTATATTGTGTTATACTCATGTCTGTCACAAAATTATGCATAATTAGACAGGTGTTTGCTCAGCTGGTGTCTTGTTTAGGTGTACCACCTACTGTATGTTCTTGATGAATTCCTTAGAAAGGACACTGACTACTCCTAGGTCGCAGACAGGAGTGCTAGAAAACGTGATTTTTAATGCTTTTTACATAAATGACATCAGTGCATAATGGACAGATGTACTTTAGGTTAATAACCTTATTAATAAAGTCAGATATCACATTGTAAAATTAAGTGTGGTTGTTGAAATCACTTGCACATGGCTACAGCACACATTTTAATATGGCATGAAATGACTATCACATAATATGGAAACTTTGTTTTATTTTCTTTGTGCCACGTTCTAGGTTTATGAGATTTTAATTTTCTTGCATACCGTTTAATCTTGCTCAGAATTTCTCTAACCACTTAACAGTTGGTCTTTGATTATATTCTTTGTTAATTCATGAAATATTGTAAAGTTACCAAGCAATAGAAGCTAAGTATTAAAATGTGATAAAATTGAGTTTTGTTTTGCCATTAGTTTATGACATCAATCAGTACAGAAATTGTTGATGCATGAATCGTACATAGCAAACTGTTTTGTATTTCACCACTCCAAGCCAGCTTTTACACTAGCACACTGAAAAGTTAGCATTCATTAAAGCTGAACATCACAATGTGAACTGTAATTGATAATGACCATTTCCTTTATAATATTTGAAGCTGATGCATGTGGAGTAAGTGGCAGAAGGATGCCTTACTCCAAGGTGAAGCAAGGCATTGTGAAAATGGAAGGGATGCCCCCAGGAATTTTACTGAGACATCCATCATCTTATGGACCGAGGCAGCTAAGAGCAATTTTTGCTGCCAAAGATGAGCTTACATGTGTTAGTAAGTTGCTGCTATTATGTGTGATCTGTAAGGATTCAAGTTATATCTAGTCATAATTGCATAAAAATAATGTGCAAGTTGTGGTGATGTCATAACATAAGATCTGACAAACTGTCATTAATTTATTGGAAGTAATTGTACTAAGACTGAGAGTGAACAAAAAAAAGCCCAAATATATTTACCCTCATTCTAAGCTCCTTTACATCTTTCCCATCGCATGTATTTTATAGGCAACTTCTACACATATTTTGGATCTGCATATATATTGGTTAACCATTTGAATAAAAGTTGTGGTGTCCTTCTAGGCCAGGAGTGGGCAACCTACGGCACGCGGGCCACATGTGGCCCACCTGTGATTTTTTTGCAGCCCGTGAGATGTCTCAAGAAAAAAAAAAATCTATGTTACATCATCACAAAAAAAGAGCTAGCTGCTCAGAATTTATCGGCAATAAGGATGCTGTTAAGTATGCCTATTATCCCTATTAAGTATCAACATTACTGTATTGACATTAAGTTTTTGTGAATACAGATTAAGTACACACACCTATTGCTTGAAAGTCCTCGGAATCAAAGGTTTGAAATCAACAGCAGGTCGTTGGTTAGGTGCAGCCCAGTCAATTGTTTACTCCTTCTATCTGGCCCATTCATTCAAAAAGGTTGCCTACCCCTGTCATAGGCTATAATATGAGATTTTTCATTGGTTTCCTGTATGAAAATGTGGAGCATATAAAATTGATTGCATTCAACAAGCTGGTGTTCAAGAGCACAGTATGCCATTTTTTATGCATATCCACAATAATCCATGTTCTAATAATATGCTAATGCTATGGAGTTTCATTGGAAATAATTTCGGACACATTTGCAACAAACAAGTACACAGCTTTGTTTCAGTTAGGTATGTCTTATGATTAAGACTTATGGCCACCTCATGCTTTTACATTATTTCAATATCAAACAATAGTGCAACTAATTAGCAAAAAAAATATTCATTCTTTGTTTTACATTGTATTCAAATATTTATGGGTGTTTTGTATATCATCAATTTATTTAGAATTATTTCTTTAGTATCAATGTTAACATAAAAGGAATGAAAATTAGTATGCATGGCCCTTGCAATGTGATGTACTTTACTTAAACAAAATTATTGAAAATTTTTATTTGTATTTTTATTGCTCCACCTGTGCAGATCACCAGGGACAGCCGAAAAGGGTCCTATTGATTGTGTTATCGTACCAGAGATATACAGTATATGTTTAAGGTCCATGGAAATTCAGCCATCAGTTTTAATTGTTCTATAATTCTATAATTATGATATCTCAAGAAGGGGAGCGTGGACAGATCCCATATTTATTAAGTAGATGTTAATTACAAGAAGCCTATTGCTTTTGTGGAGGTCATTGGACATTTGGTATCAATAGGGCTCAAATTAATGAAACCTTGTGAACACAGGTGTAATTTTATAGCTGCAGACAAATATACATTTACTTCAACAATTACCTACCTCAGTTACCTATCTTCTCCCCTGGCCACTTACTATTTTCAGTCTCACAGCTCTTACTATTCATTGTTATTATTCTGTACATTAATCTTAAAGGCAGAGAATTCCATCATATACATAATTTTCCTCACAAATATATATGTACTGTGTAAATAGTATTCTGAACAGATAATTGAAAGATGATCTCTAAATTCTAAAATTAGGAAGACTAAAACTGAATCCGTTGAAGGTAACTCCAAAAGTGGTAATATTTCAGGAAACACTTTTAAGGAGAAAACACTGTTTTCGGTTGCAGCAACTCAATAATGATGAAACACGCAAAACAGGATGAACGTTTAACCAAGATATGGTTAACATCTCATGGATTAATCTGAGGAAACCAGACTTTTGGTTGCAGCAACTTTAAACAATTTTCAAGTAAACCTTTACGATTTTTTTTTTTACAGTGTACCTGATGAGGTGTAATTTGTTCGCTTTTGGAGACACCCCTACTTGGGTCCCTGCCCCCCCCAATGTGTTTTGCCCCTCACTTCCTTATGCAAAAATAAACACTTTGACCCCTCCTCCTGTCCCCTCTGAAAGACCCATCGACTTCCCAATTCCAGGTGGAGTAGAAGAGACGCATGTCTTTAATATTGACCAATTTACGTGTCATTATCTGGTCAGGAAAGGTATTTTGTCTATAAACTTGATTTTAAAGTAAGAAATATTTATTAAAACCCAACAAATAATACCATGCAAAGATAATCAATGAAAATTTAAAAATGTACAGTTAGGTATTGTATATGTATCACTAAAGATAACAACACATGAAACAAGCACCTATATGTGGTGAAGGGTTGGCTGCTTTTACAAGTGAAACTTAGAGTGTTTGAAACTGACAAAATTGGGAGAGAGAGTTGAAAGCTTTACAAACAGCCACAATTTGATCCACTAATTGGCCGACATGAAATGGATTCATTTCAAACTCTTGAAATATGTAACTCTGCTACGTTTGCCTGCTATGAACGCTATGTGATATCTAGTTATAATTAAAGGTGTGTCAATGACAGGTGTGCATCAATGTTGAAGCCTTTACTACTACTTAACTAGTACTAGCATGGTGGGCTTATAATTAAGTACTTAAGGAATTAATGAACGATATCTAGTAAGGAAACCCCAAAACACTCACCTGTATGCGATTTCCAGAAGTGTAGTACCTCAGAAATAAAATGATCCCAAAATATGTTTCCTTCTGTTCCCACAAAACATACAGTTAAGAATAATCTGACCCGAAAAAGTCTGCCATGTAAAGTATGTTAATACTCCTTAATTGACACATTTGTCCATAAGTTTACTGTGTTCGTGCATCCATTGACTTTGTACCCTGTTTGCCATGCTCTGAGTCTTTTTATGCATGCCTAGATGTAGCAGGTGGATTGTTCTTACGGAGAAGTTGCGTCATTTTGGTTATTTTAGAGAGTAAGCTTTTCAAAAGCAAAGAGTACTTGCAACATTGGAGGGAGTGTGTAAAAGGCTTTAAAAGACACCAAATTTCATCGGAACTTTCTGTACTTGAAATGGATTCATACTCATGAAAAACATATCTCTCCTTAGGTGCAAAAAGGTTAGGTTGCCTGCAGTACGGTTTTCAAGGTGATATCTCGAGATATTTTGAGGTGCGCCAATTACGGGGGTGCGTCAATTATGAAACCTTCACTATAGTACTAGTAGGCATACTACTAGGCTACTGGCCTAGTTTGCGTGCTTCAAATTCCCACAAAACATACATAAATGTACACATACAAAAGACAGGCTGCTTACCTTAGACTAAACGCATCAATAAATAAAAATCTGCATGCTTGTTTGGTTCCACTGAACATCTAAGGAAGCTTATGGTATCCTAGGCTTACACGCTTTATAAGATTTCAGTGTTTCCAAAACATTTCAACATTGTGAGTACTGAAAAAGTAGAATGAAATGGCTATTGCTTTTAAAAAAATGTCATTATTGATGGGTAGTGGGTGGAACATGTATCTACAGTACATACAAATATCAGGATTGGTGTTGAATGATAAATTAACTTAGTGGAATCATGTTGGTGATCTGGTAAGAAAGTTGAATCGAGGCTATAAACTGTCTTCAGGAAATGTACCTAGGTCTTCATCATACGTTTGGAGGAATGTTTTATAATGCTATGATTTGTGGATTTTTTTTCAATTTCCACAAATTAAACTCTGTGGTAAAGAGTCACAATTCCTGTCAATGAAATCTTCAAAATACGGTGGCTCGTAATAGTCCATAAAGTTATCTCTCTCCAGAAGTGAAGTCAGTAAGATTTCCGACGATAACTCGACTCCACCTCCGAATATAAAGTGACTCCTTTACAACACCTTGCAATCAACCAATATTAAAATATTGTCTCCTGATAAAGTGGGGAAAACAAAACAAGTTGAAAACTAAAATTTGTGGTTGGAAGAAATATCCCATTGTGGTGGCAGCACAACTTCCTGCTTCTCAGAGCCGTATATTTAAATATACGGCTCTGCTGCTTCTTTCTTTGTGACTGGTTGTGAGAGATATAATAAAGAAAAGATTCATTCAATTGTGACTGTGATATTTATTTTTTCCTAATCACTTATAGGTTTTGAACCTTTTAAACAATAACTTCTTAAGGTTAATGAAAAATTTGTCAAAAATAAAGTATTTTCTTGGAAGGAAACTGACCTTCAGCTTCAACATTTTGATAGCAGAATGTTCCGTAATGAATGTAAGCAGTGCGTCAAATATAAAAGATTCTGCAGTCAGTCTAGAGAAGACAATAAAGAAAACCCTCCCCTCCCTACCCCTCCCTACAATGAATTTGTTTTTTTGTCGGGATGTAATTAGAGTCACAATTCATGTAGGAAACAAATCAGCAAGGAATATTTGACACTTTCAGATCAGAAGAACTATCCACTTGACACAAAACGGTGTGTAAACAAAACTCATCAATAACATGTAAAATCATTTCCCTTATGGGTTTTATTTTTGTGTGGGATGCCATTAAATTACATACCCCATATTAAATGACCGTGAGAGAGAGTTTGTAGTATGTTTGCCCTAGTTGATTGCAGAGTGGCACTGTAACTCATTAATTATGACAACAATTGACAAACCTTTTCATATTGGGAATAATATTTTCCCATAATTTGTCCTGCTAATGAATTTATTTTGGTGGTTACTCTGTTTATGTTCTTCAAAAATAGTGAAAGAATAAAGCCCATTTCCAGACTAGTGTATCAAGTGCTTTCCAAGAAGCATAACAATGACCAAAGATTCCAAGAGTAGGAAAATATTATCCAACAATTTGATAATCAGGAATAAGCTGAAATTAAAAACTAAAAATATGAACCCTTTTATTTGTCAAGTTGAAACATTTCTCACTGTGGGAGAAAAAAATTCATAACTATCTTCTCTGCATTGATTGTGTGCGTGGCTCAAATTTTGAGGGCCCAAACTTGGTTTTCCTTTCGACATGCCATACATCCAATCCCACTTGTATTTTAATATAAGCTCCATGGGACAAAACATACAAAATAGTTTTTAATTGAAATCTTCAAAATGAAAATGGTAAACAATTGTTTTACAGCAGAGAGCAAAACTGATGCAGTATGAAAGAATAAATAATACAGACGATTCGATTTCCATAGTTATAGAACAATTCCCTTGAAAGAAGCTTGGTGGTACATCATTGCAAACAATAGAAATGTGATACATGAGCAATAAAAAAACAATGCATACTTTGTGAGGCAGTGCAAGTAACATGCAAGTACTAGAGTAAACCAATAATTAATGTATTCAAATAAATATGGAAGGCAATAGTTCATATAGTCAGATAAAAGTGACTTCAAAAAGAACAGAACAGTTGCATAAAATGTAACTATGGAATATTGATATCCTACTGTTACAAAACTTGTATTTGCTGATCATTTCTTAAAATGGCTAGATACACATGAATTCAATATTAAACTCACTAGCTCTAATACACATTATGAATTCAATTGACATATTTAAAAAAAATATCCCACAATAAACCTTATTTTGCTGAAAGATGGTACATATACAGAACCAGACAAGGCCCCAATAAATTTTCATGTAAGCCCACTGGCTTAAAAAGCTGCCACAGTTGTCTTCAGACACCATGCCACCCCCCCCCCCCTACAACACACCTCTCCTTCTCAAAACCAGTAGGCCTAGGTTCATTGGCCCAAGGGCTGGGACTTGCATCATGAGCAGCAATGAAACAAGTCCCTGTATGTGCTAAACTTTTGAACTACTTAAAAATAAGAGCAATAGATTAAACTAAACTTACTAACCAGATATTCTTCACCAAAATACTATGAAAATTGCCCGTAAAACCCAACTTTCACTACTTTCCTCCTGTTTCACTGGTTTTATCCAGGTTCACTGCTTTCCTCACCCTATTCCCCCCCCCCCCCATCCTCTGTACTAAAGTGGCCTAGCTGAACATTCTGTTGGCAATACTGCTTACAACTTGCAAAATAAGACTTATAACACTGATAAACCAAAAGGTGGCTGACCTTACAGAATCCACAAATCATCTAATAGATTTTGCTTTAATGCCCTCTGAACAACCTGGAATGTGTTTCAGCAATTATGCCATAAAATTGTTTTTTCGAGACTAGATGATGCAAACTTTGTATTGGCAGAGATAACTTTTCATGTAATGCTAGAGCTGGGATGAAATGACATATGTTAAAATATCTTTTTTCCAGTCAAATTTACCCTTTACTGTGACAGAACAATTTAATTTCTTATTCTATCAGATGAAAACTGAAGCTAGCAGACATATCGTACGGTGGGTGTGAAGATCTAAACATGACATTTAAAAACGTAAAGCGAGACTGACTTAGTTCTAACATGCAAGGTTTGTGGAATTACTTGTTCCTAATATTTCTTTTACTTGAATCAATTGCCTACAACCTGGTCTGTCTTCGATCTATCTTGTAGATATCAATTCTTCAATTTCCCTCCCCCTATCCCCACACAAACACCTCCTCCAAAAGGAAATAACACTGTGGCAAATTATTTCATACATTTAATTCCCATGAAATTTAACACTGATAAGAATAACACTACTTGGTGGTGTGACCGATTCAGAACAGTATAAAAGGAAAACATTTGTGGTAAAAACTCAGTCTTGTACATTGGTTGGAATTAGAAAGAAAAAGTACTGAAACTCCTGGTATTCCTTTATCCTGACTGCCTTTGACTACTGTGAGTATTATCAGGTAAACGCAATTCTGACAATTTCCAGCAGCCTTGGAGAGATCAAATCTGCAAACATTTGGCTAGGAGAGCATTTACACTGCATAATACCTCAATTCAGGTGGAGTGTATTGTGAAATAGCATTTAGAGGGGCATGATCCTGCAGTTATGAATATGTATACACACAGATTCACAAAAATTTCCTCTGCTAATTTTTACAGCTTGGAAAGAGTATAAAGCAATTCAAAGTTTCAAGTTTGTCTGTCATTGCTCGGTCAGTTTCGACTGTCTACATGTCCAAAAACAGCCAGATATCTTCCCTACAGATTTTCTGAGTTGTATCACAAATGAAACTGGGGTCCATGGTTAGCAAGGTATTGTGGGTTCCCACCAGCTACCCCACTTCCTCCCTATCATTAAAGCAATAGCTACATAGGTATCACCATCAACTAAGAGCTGGCTAGCTCAGTCCATACTTCATAGGACCTGTAATCCCAAGTCCATCGATTTGAATCCCGATCCCAAAGCATACTATCAAACATGTCTATTGTAACAAAAAAAGTCAATGCGAATAAACATGACACTGAATGGACCTTGTGGCTGTGAGCACCAGTTTTTTTTTTAAAGAAAAAGAGAACTTATAATTTATACTGCTCATGGAAAATGCAAAATGTATTTTTCCTTCTTGTAATTTAACAGCAGGTCAGTGCTACTTGACATATGAGTTCACCTAGCTGACTGTGTCACTATGTGACATTTTCACCTACAGTAGTATGCAGTCCCTGTAAGCCCACGAACAGAATAATAAATTTAAGGCAGCCATTTACACTTGACCTTTGATCCTTCTCTCTCTCTCTTCTCCATGGAGCATCTCCTGATTGACATTAGCACGCCAATTGAAACAAAACCAACGTAAAAATCTTATGATGAATTTTAGTCACTCTGGAAAATACTTGGAATGTATTATTAATTAAAGTAGGTCTATTTAACATTTAGAACTTCATTTGCTTTCGGAGAGAATGCACAGTCAAGGCACCTCTAGAGAATTGAGAAATAATGCAAAAGTTTGTAGATCTAAAGGAGAGCTCAAAAACAATAAAATCAGTATTCCAGATAGCAGACCTCAAGAGCCTAACACATATGAAGGGAATAAAAATAAAATAAAACTGTTAGCAAACTGCTTATCCACTAGAGAGCCTGTGTAAGAGAATGTGTAAAAGTAAGTGAGCCTGACATTTCGATCCTAGCAGGATCTTCAGAGGCTCTGAAGAAGATCCTGCTAGGATCGAAATGTCAGGCCAACTTACTTTTACACACATATAAAGGGAGACAAAACTGCCAAAATTTTTGGTGATCAAACAAACGTAAAAAAAAGAGTTGCTTCAAAGGTGATGAGAAATGATTTCTAAACAACTGGAAATGAAACAGTTGATTAATGCTGCAATAAAAGCAAAAAAAATACAAAACAAACAAGAATAAAAACAAACACATAACAGATCAGTCAACAAAGGAAATAACTTCATCTTAAAAATAACTGTCACGAGTGGTTGTAGTTCAACAATCGATTCCTGTTATTAATTACATGGACAAGAACTCTTGTAGAAATGTGCTGAACATCCTATCGGTTGCAGGATCCTCATAAATGTGACATTTTGATTACAAATGACCAAAGTTTTTACTGATGGTTTTGTGCATGCACTTCTCATCACTTTAAGAAACAGAGGTATCAACAGCCTCAATTAAAATCATAGTCTTTTTAAACCGCCCCGTCCCTGCCCCTGTGTCAGAAAAGTAGTTTGTCTTCACAAGATTGACTTGATTGGAGATATTTTGTCCTCTGATATTAAAACTGGAGACCACAATTAATATTGCACCTGGAGAATCAAATATTTAATAACATAATAACAAAAGAAAACAAAAATAATAAAAATTGAGTTGGAAAAAAATCTCATCTTCCTTGACTAGTATTCTCAATTCAGCTGGAGATGTTTCATTCACAATGTCCTTGTCCCTCCTCTTCTTGAAAATTATAAAAAGTCTCGATAAAGTCAGTATTTTTCTTTCGATTATAAGTACACTTTAAATCCATCCTCTCTGTAAGAGTACAGAATGATCACCACAGATCTACAAAAGAGAGGCAAACAGATCGTATGCAGTCGGTTACCATAGTTACACACGTTTACTTTAATACATAACTATAATTACACATTTACTTTTATTCACAAGTGTTGTTTATGTAAGTGAAATGTAACCAGCAGCTTAGAGGCAATTAGTTCCATTTCAATCAGAGCTGTATTATGTGCTGTTGTTGCAACAATCTTCACAATTGTATGTAAAAATAAAACACAAAATTGTAAGGAGATTCAAAGCCAAACTAATGTTTTATTACACCCCTGGTATTCTAACTATTGTGATTGGTGAACCCAATTATCTTCATCATCATGGCTAGGAATGGGTCCATCTGATTGTTACATGCAAATTAGGCTAGGACTGGATCCATCATTGTGCTACATGCAAATTAGGCTAGGACTGGGTCCATCTGAGTGTTACATGCAAATTAGGCTAGGACTGGATCCATCTTTGTGTTACATGCAAATTAGGCTAGGACTGGATCCATCTGAGTGTTACATGCAAATTAGGCTAGGACTGGATCCATCTGAGTGTTACATGCAAATTAGGCTAGGACTGGGTCCATCTTTGTGTTACATGCAAATTAGGCTAGGACTGGGTCCATCTTTGTGTTACATGCAAATTAGGGTAGGACTGGATCCATCTGAGTGTTACATGCAAATTAGGCTAGGACTGGGTCCATCTTTGTGTTACATGCAAATTAGGCTAGGACTGGGTCCATCTTTGTGTTACATGCAAATTAGGCTAGGACTGGATCAATCTGAGTGTTACATGCAAATTAGGCTAGGACTGGGTCCATCTTTGTGTTACATGCAAATTAGGCTAGGACTGGGTCCATCTTTGTGTTACATGCAAATTAGGCTAGGACTGGGTCCATCTTTGTGTTACATGCAAATTAGGCTAGGACTGGGTCCATCTTTGTGTTACATGCAAATTAGGCTAGGACTGGGTCCATCTTTGTGTTACATGCAAATTAGGCTAGGGATAGGTACATTTGCTATGATAATGCTGCAAACCTAGAGAAAGTGATGATATCTTTAAAGCAAAGTAACAGGACCTTTTAGTACAATTATTTTCGTGCCAGGCATTGAACATCCTGTAAATGCTTTCGCCTGACTTGAAACACTACTTTGAAAACAAAACTAGATTGCATTAAGTCATTCATTTTAATGGCAGTGTATGATTTTGTTTCACAATGGAAGGTCATATACAGTAGTACCCTTAATCTGTAATTAAGAACTTATAAAGTAAATGCTAAACTAAACCGCCATGAAGGGACGTGTTGAACAGGAAATAAAAACTACACATTCAATGGTATACTATGAGTGTCATGACTAATGACACTTGAGATACTAATTCTCGTGAAAGGAATAATGCCTACAAATCCATTTATATGATGCCAGATGCCATATTTTTCAGGGAAATATTTATCCAGTATCATATCACAAAAATGCTATGCAAAATGGTCAAGTTGCTACACAAGTGCAATGATGTATAGTGGTTTTTTTCCCCCTCTTTACAAAGGAACCATAGCATTTTATAAGAGACAAATACAAACACTTCAAAATTGCGACACAAGATTGGAACGATAAATTATTCCTAAATAAGAGGCAAATTTCGAAGCCTTCAAAACTGCTACATAAAATTTGAACAATGAAATAAATCATTCCCCAAAACTGAGTTTATCTGCAGACTGGAGGGTGCTCTTTTTTCCCTATTTCCATATTTGGGTTGTCTATTTGACAAGTAAGTGGACACAATACCTGCCATTACTTATGTTAGTAGACAAATTTGCTAATACATAAAAAATATGTTAAAGGCATTGAAGACTTGCCCCAAACCGCATGCCGCCCTGTGAAAAAGTTAACTTTCCGTTGCTTGCAAGTGAAGTTTTTCTCTTGTCGCTACAAAATGCAGACAGTAATGAAACATGATACCTTGTATCTTTGAACAGTGTGCTGTGAGTATTGACCGCAGCTGTATGTACTGACTGTACACTAGTGTCTAATTACCGACAGTAGCAAGCTGTGTGTGTATTTTCTGGGATTGATGGTGGTGTCTAACACTTCTGTTACACCTCATTCGAAACTAGGTCAGATTACCGGCATTAGACGTTTCTTTTTGCGTGAGTCTTCACACCCTTTAAACCAAATTATGCTCTTAGTTGATATCACTTCCCCCATGTTGAAAATATCTTGTCAGTGGGTGCTTATCTTTTGTTTTAAACAACAAACCTAGAATTCATGGAGTGAAGAATGTTATCAGTCAGTTGAACAGATAAGAAAATTTGAAGGGTGTGGGGTGGGGAGGGGAGGGTGTTGGGGGGTAGGGGAAGATGTTTTCTTTAATGTAACTTTCATTTTCATACTCACGGTTCATTCTCCTTCATCTGTTGGATCGAATCAGCAATCCGTGGCAGATACTTGCGATATTTATTATATTTATTAATGAGTTCCTGGACGCTGGCATCGAAACCACTCTCATCTCCTTCCAGCTAGAAAGAAAAAGAGAACAAAATGAAATGGATCTTCTAAATTGTTAAATATCGTACAACTACAATGAGATTGGTTTTGAATTAAAACATTTATTCCGAAACGAGAGATGAAAACTCATCCACGTATGATTTGACCACACCGATTAGGTATCAAACCTAAACTGCCACAGCTACTTAGACCTACACCTCTAATACGTTCCTCACAAAGTCACACAAATGATACATCGCAGACAGACCAACATTTTGATCAGTGTTCTCAGACTCACATCCAAGATAGCCACAATGTTCTTCACCACGTCCATCGGCAAATCCACCTGTTTGAAAAAATGAGAGAAACGATTTAGTGGAATTTATAAATACTAAAGGCTGTAAAGGGACACATTTCACAAATACCCTCTTGAGTCGTCGGTAGCTTAGCTGGCAGTTGCATGCATGACTGTACTACCTAGCGAGAATATTTCACTGTGTAGCGTACATTGTTTTTCAATGTTAGATATTGATGTCAAGATATTCGCTTGCGCATGCGCCCACGTTGATATTTTGAAGTAGAATCGTTACTCTGTTGGTTAAACAGAGGTGATGTTTTTTACGTTCTCTCAATTCCTTTAAATTGACCAAAATTTGGGCAAAAAAATATATATATATATCACGATTGTGTGGTCATTTAGTACATATAAGTGCCAAAATAATTTGCTGGATTAAAGTAGAACGATAGTGACAGAAAAAAAATCTCTCATTTTCATATATAATGTTTATATGTTACCAAGCAACATATATTTTTAATTTTCCAAATAGCACACCGGAAAGTTATAAAAAAGGGAATTAAAACATCATTTTTTCGCCTCCGTAATTTAGGAATTTGCAAACACAACAACGACCTTGAACAGCCCTCAGGTCAGTGAATGACGTCACTGTGATGATCTTTTCTGTTGTGAACTGTTCAGTACGGAGCTGTGCGTGCATTTCGTGTCAGCATAACTGTTATTTTCCGGCGTAATGTTCAAGACATAAATAGATAATGAATATCATAGTGTCTTGATTTCTTCACCATGTGTTTACAAGTTTTTTTTTTACGAAATTTGCGGCGATTTCGCAACGATTTCCATGCCTCGCGGTTTGGGCTTCAGGAGGAATCGTATTCTAGCCCAACTTCACGTAGGTCCGCAAACGGTACTTTCATACTGTGCAAACATAAGTGACAGTGTGCGCTACCGTAAGTAATACTTACACGATGTTTTGTTTCGCTCAAGCATACACACATTTCCTATTCGTATTACATATAAAGTGGTTTGGAGGGTATGAACACATCTCTGCCCAAAAAAACTCTGCCTAAGCGACGTCCATGCCCCAATTCAAATTTGCACGTGGATTCTCTCCTCACATAGTCATTAGGTTGTTAACGTCTGACATGTCTTCCAGTTCCAACACTTACTGTTGCATTTATTGGGATATATATAAATAATGCGGCATAAAAGCATCAATCTTTCAACTTTTATTACTTTAGTGACCTTGCCACACGCAAATTTCAATTGGGCCCGAGAATCATCTTCTGTGAAGTGGGCAGAACAAACTTTCACATTCTTGCCATGAGAAACTCCTGGTGCGATGAAGTCTTTCCTGGTTCCCCTCACAAATCGTATCCAGAGTTTCCGATATCTCTCACTACATTTTCCGCTTGGAAAATTGAAAAAAAAAACTTATTGTAGAGTCCACATTCGTTCTGTTGCATACCCCTACAAGGCAATTTCTTGGATTTTGCTAGTGGTTTACGTTGTTTGTTGAGTCCAATATTGAGTAGGTTGCAACTAAACTAACACACTAAGTGCACACTGCTGAAGTACACTACGCTGAGCTCACGTTGTTATCATCATAATGACGTCACATGTCACTGTAGATCACGTGATCATCATATCGCTTTTCGCGAAAAGCCCAATTTCTGTTTAAAAAATCAACGAGTTTAGGAATTTTTCTTAAGCCTTTCCCAACATCGGATTGACTTGAATTTTCACATGTGTAAAATGGAAACCAACTAGAATACTCATGAATAAAATCGTATTTTTTCGTCGATGGTGAAAAATCACTATTGTTCATCTTTAAGAATGAAATGTATAATATATAAATGAAATATCGATGATTGAAATTGTGTCAATTTCTATCCATAAGCAAACTTGAAGCCTACTGGTATGATGTCATAGTTGCACCATGGCAGCAGAACGCTTTATTTGTTTTTGAATAGTTTTGACCTCAGATTCGATAGCGTTTGAGAGAAGTTAACAACATACCAATGACCATAGTGACTGTGTATTCATATTGAGGTTTTTCTCAATTTTGAAGTAGGAAATCATATGTATAAAATTTTTAAAGAAAACCATAATAGGATATTGTCACTGAGCTTCTTTGTGACATCACAAATAAATTGAGAATAAATGTTCACCTGGACTATCCTTTTAATCCAGTATAAATATTCACCTTGACTATCTTTTAATCAAGACTTAATGTTCACCTGGACTATCCTTTTAATCGGAATAAATGTTTACTTCGACTATCCTTTTCATCGGGAATAAATGTTCACCTGGACTATCCTTTTAATCAAGAATAAATGTTCACCTGGACTATCCTTTCCATCAAGAATAAATGTTCACCTGGACTATCCTTTCCATCAAGAATAAATGTTCACCTGGACTATCCTTTCCATCAAGAATAAATGTTCACCTGGACTATCCTTTTCATCCGGAATAATTGTTCACCTGGACTAACCTTTTAATCCAGAATAAGTGTTGCTTGTTTTTTAATTTTTTAAATGGTACACTCCACTCATGCTAAGATTCACACCCAAGAGAGAAGGGAAGGAAGATAGTTTTTTAGACAAATTTAATGTGGTTTTTCAAACAGTTTCATCCTTAGGTTCTTCAGATTTTCAAACGCGTTTATATCATTACATTACTATAATTAAATATATTGCCAAGTACACACAATGGCTCTTTCATTTTAATGTTTAAGGGATCAGAATACTTACAGCCAATACTTCTACTACAGCCTTGTAGGATAGATGCTCCAGGACAGGCTGAATACGTGGCTGGATCTGTAGAAAAACAAAGAATTACTAACGATAAGCAAACAAGCGGAAACATATGAATAATAGAAATTATGAATAACATGGCAAAAACAATAATATGAATGTTAAAGACTCCCTCTTGGAATATTTGTTTCAATATTAATTAATCAGTATATTACTGAGGTCCTTATAGCATTTCGCTTCATGAGAATTTAGTTCCCACCCATCCCCCACTCCCTGCTGCAATCTTTCTTTTATGGCAACAACTACCTTATATCTACATGAAGGTACATCAAATATCCTTGTACAAGCCCATTTTTTCTCTTTAGGTAAACAACTAATACCAATCTAAGACAATTTACTGTAGTATTCTTGCACTTTGCAATCACACATTCAATATTCTAACATTTCCCATAAATTTGCTTTACATGGTCACAGCTACACATTACAATAACGCCTTAAATTAATACAACATGAGCCCAGCCTTAACACACCTGCAAAGCCTTCTGTAGTTCAAACCAAATTGTGGGTTGTTTCTCGATTGATTCTTGAGTGCTTTCAATACGATATACATATATATGATATATATATATATATCTATATATATATACATATATATATATACATATATATATATACATATACATATATACATATACATGTATATATTTATATCTATATATATATATATATATATATATATATATATACATATACATATATACATACACTTTAAGTTTGAATACACTGGCGACAGACATACCTGTCGGTCTATTCTCTTCTTGGTGTTATTTTCTAGTTTGTGGTTGTCTAACGACAGGAGGGTTACGCCATATATCGGTGGCTGACTGCTGGCTACATCTAACGATGCGCTCCGCTGAGCGGCTAATGGCTCTTTAGGCTCTGCGACATCACTGGCAAGGAAGAAAAAAATACAACATATGGCTTAAACCGGTTGCTTGTGGTCCTCTAAAGTTTACGGAAATTTAATTGAACAAGTGTTTACAGAAATTTAGCTCGTCTCTCTCTCTCTCTCTCTCTATTTCTCTTCTTTGATTCAAAATATGGATAAAAAAGAAAAAGAAACAGGTAGTATTCCATTCTCACCTTGTAAGTTTCTGTTGCAGGGACTCTACCAGGTTCACGAAGGCCACCTTGGAATCTACAATCTTCTTCTCCCTGTCGATAGAACGTACCTGCGGACAGACGCGGCAAATTACAGCATCTTACATTTTACACACGTACAGACGTGATGAATGATGTGAAAACAAACTGTTTCTAGAGCAATATTTATATCTCGGACATTACTTGGCCTGATGATCCAATCTTGCCTGTAACAATCTGTTTCCACCAAATGTGTATAAACAAGTAAGCAATTAAGGTCTTCTATCGGTTCTCACTATTTTGTGGCCCAGACAGTTTTGTTTTGATGTTAACAATAATCACATGTAAAGGAGCAAAATAGACATTTTCAGATTTTTTTCATGATTAACATGTATTGAAACTTGCTTTTCAAGCTATTGAACATAGCTGTTGTTGGGATTTTAGGTAAGATCAACAATATTGGAAAATTGATCAAAATCAACTCAAAATGTCTAAGCTCAGTTGGAATACTTGTACCGAGGTTTCCGAGTTTCCTTTCAGGGAATTATTCCAATAATGCAAATTTATTGACAGCAATCTTTTGTTTTAACAGACAATTCCTATTTATCAACGTTTGATTACGTTAGTTGTTTATATCTAGACGGTATCTGGGATATGGTTAGGGTATCATAAGGTGTACAGGAAGATATACAACTGGTAAATTTTAAGTTTTATAGTCATTATAATTACATTTTCACTGATCACACCATCAGGGGCCACTTTTGACCTCAAATGTGGATAAATGGATGAGGTGTTAAAACAATAAAACACTATTATTGGGGTTCTCCAGCTACGTCCAAATCAACAGAATGTATATGGGTCCTATCTACCTCCACCAACCTTGACAACATGCAGTCTCAGATTATAAGGGTACCATGAGTTGATCACATATACAATTTCCTTCATAATTATTGAAGAATCTTTTTGATACATATTTTCAAAGTTTCAAATTAAATTAATTATATCAAGCACTTTAACTTTTCTTTCTCTATAGCACTGTTATTTTGTTCGGTCGAACAGCACAAGTAGAACCTTGAACTAGTCAAGCATTATGGGTGTCTGTACGCAAATTCTTCCAGCATGTTCGCATGCTGACATTGAGCTCTTAAAACAATCGTCTTAATTTGAATCAGGAGATCTGTTAACATTAAAGATCACTCGTATTAGAGCCGACATGACAGCGCCCTCTGGCGTAACGGTGGGGAGCCCCAATGAAAAGCTCGCAATTAGAGGCATCTTTCTAAATCGTTTCCAAATCTTTCTTATTCGTACATTGACACTAGATATCATCACCGCAGACAAATAGTGCCTTAGTTCTCTTTGTCATGACTCACCAGGGTTATTCAACATCTAACATACGTCTAATTTTTGCCTGTTGGTCTTTGTGGTTGAAATTTCATCAGAAACGTTGTCCTTTAATACTTTACTCTTATTTTGTGCATTTGGTAGGTACTCGATACAAACGAGTACCGATGAGTACAAGTGTGTACAAATCACAGTTTTCCTTACCCAGACGACACCAGTCTCTTGGTGGTCCTTCAAAATGACGATATGAGACACTCTGAAAGCCCTACAGTATTCTTGAATCTCCTCTAAGCCCTGCCAAGAAGAGGAGAATAATACACGGTTTGTAATACAGAGATACTACTGTGTTGGACAATCATTACTATACACAAGTTGTACGACAACAAAAATCAGAATGCATCAGGAGCAAATAGCAAATAATGGATAATGTGTTAAATCACTTTAAAACAGCTTTTAAATTGATTTGTCAGTTCCTGGCAATTTCGCCGATAAACCTATATCGTTTGAATTATTATTATTAGTATCAAGATTTCTTCAGCACATAAATTAATTAGTGAGCAACAACAGAGTCCGCTATAGATTCTAGAAATCATTATTTGAGGTAATAAACTTCATCAGTCAAGCTAGTAGACTATATGAATATTCAAATCAAACAAATCACATTAAAGGGATATTACTTTATTCAAATAACAGCATTCAATCTTGGTTTATATTGGTTACATTCAAACTGCATAAATATTTCAACCCCTTTCACAAACAAAACAGAACAGTGCAAGAGAAGGTCATACAGTCAAGGTCACTACAACACTCTCCCCCTCTCTCTGATTTACCATGCTTGCATCGTAGAGTATATCGGCTTTGATGTTATTCACCCACAGGCTTCGGACGACTTGAATGCATTCCTTAATGGAGTAACTACTGCTCATCACACAAACAAGGACATCACACACTGGAACCACCTGGAAAAATATGAAGTAAACAACTATGAATGAAACTACAAATGTGCTGCGAACGTTATTGATCAAAATGCCACGGTGTAGCAACTTCTCACACAATTGGCTTAACTTATACCCAAGGTATGATATCATTTACGCAAAAAAATCGATAACAATTCGTAACTGTTGTAGTCGACTGTAGGTTAATGATAGTAACAAAATCTATGATACAAGATGTCTTGCACGGCTTCAACACGTCACATATTTATTTATTTATTTTTTTTCCTTTTTTCGTTTTCACAGCACACAGAGAAGCTCTGTCCACATGCCGTACGATTTTGGTAAAGATGTAACATTAATACATTGTTATATTTATCAGAGATAAAACTATGAAATGTTTTAATGTGATCAATCACCATTCTTTAAAAGTCATTGCTAGATAAGGCTTTTCTGATATCATTTCTAGTTTGTGATAATAGTTTCTATGTGCTCTGCCTAGTTCCTGTTTTTTATTCTGGTTTTGTCTGCTCTTTCACGGTGGCATATTAAAGATAAGACAGAACTCTAATGAAATATTGTTCACGTTGTTTGATATATTTACTATGACACACTGTTAAAGGATCTCTAATCCTCTAAAATATTCATAATACTCATTCCAGAGTTCATACTGACTGCTAATCCTCTAAATATTCATAATACTCCTCCATAGTTCATACTGACCGCTTCTTCATCGTGCATTAATGCCGTTACTATCTTATCAAAGTGGATGCTGACTCCTACAGCTTTGGGAACCGAGGGATTGGCCTGAGCGGATGGGATTCTGTGCTGAGGAATCTGGAGAGAGAGAGGAACAAGCAGAGATACAGGGAAAGGAAAGAAAACTATGTAGAATGCATGACATAGCATCTATAAAGAAAAGGAATGTTTAAGAAAAAAATTGGAAAATAAAATAGAATAATAGCCTTACAGATGCATCAAACTACATGACCTACCGATGTCAATAGTATGCATAACGATAAAGATTTGTCCTAAATTACTTTAAAGTAACTTTTAAGTACTTTAAATAGTCAACCAGTGATCTCAGACCAGTAGGTTCTCTTTACAAAGATGGCGACTTACCAGGTTGTCGTATCTTCCTCCGGCAGCTAAAATATCTTGCATCGTGTACTTCTTGTTCTTCTTAGTAAACTGAGCAACGAACTGAAACACGTAGCCTGAGTAATACTTGTGGACCAGACTTGGAGCCACCACAATCTGCAGAGAAATATCATAAAATGAATCGCTGCTTTGATATTTTTCACGTAAACGAGTCTCTTCCTTTGACTTGGTACATGAAACTCTTAAAATTGGATATCAAACTCAGCGACGAGGTATATCTAAACATGATTGTCCAATTTTATAATCATGAATGTAATGAGTCATTTCAGATGAGTTATTACAATTAAATTGAAATGTTTCTCTTCCACAAGTTAAATGTGTTTATTGAGGAATACCAAAAGAGTCTGAAAATAATACTTGTAATGCATGGAACGATGTATGCAGCATTCTTAAGACATTAAGTGCACCTTTTGCTTGACACCAAATACCTCTGCCCGAGAGATGATGCCTTCCAATTCAATAAGTGCCTGCTTGGCCATGGAGGCATTTGGTCCTCGACCTCTGGTCACAGGTTTCAGTTTGGCAGAGAGTTCCTTCAGTGAGCATTCCAGGACGACAAGCTGAAAGAGACTATGGACCTATGGAGAGTGAGGAAAGGTTAAAATGGGCGGTGAGGAAAACGATCAAGGACTAGTATTTTCATTCTGTTGTGAAGATCATTTATAGTCAAAATAATATAAAACTGTTAGCAAACTGCTTATCCACTAGAGAGCCTGTGTAATAGAATGTGTAAAAGTAAGTTGGCCTGATGTTTCCATTCCTAGCAGGATCTTCTTCAAAGGCTAAATGACAAAAACGTAAGATCGTTTTAGGCAGAATGTGGAGCAAATTGTGAGACTGAAAACAAACTCATCTACGACAAAAACGTTACAGGGTTGACTTGAATTGTTCTGACTTGTGAAATTTTGGTGAATTTTTATAGAGATCTGGTAAGTCACTTACACTCTTGACATAGGTAAAGTTAATTATTTATCTGTGAGGCCTAATGATCAAATTGTCTCCTTCATTCATTTAGATTTAAGATACTTCACTACATATGTGATACCTGCTTGTTTTTTTTAACCTGATCCTGACCTACATCAGTTGGAATCATCAACCAGCTCACTTGATACTCACCATGGGCAGAGCCAGGGTGAGTGCATGGGGGGGCTGTTCCAATTTTTTTTTTTAAATTAGCTACGAACAGATACTTTTGGTGATTACAAGGTACACAGTGGACACATTTTTAGCACATTTTTGCATGTGTTCATCCCTTAGAGTGTAACATTGCGTTAAGCACACTTTTGCATGTGTTCATCCCTTAGAGTGTACCATTGTGTTTAGCACATTTTTACATGTGTTCATCCCTTAGAGTGTACCATTGTGTTTAGCACAGTTTTGCATGTGTTCATGCCTTAGAGTGTACCATTGTTTTCATATGAAGAGCAATCTTGGTAGTATATGTCACCCACTCCCACCCACTTCCAAGAATTCCTGGATCCACCACAGCTCTACATTTCCATCCAGTGTACTGATTCCTTATTAACCACTGTGAAAATCAGGCGGGGTTAATTTACTATAACAAGCATGTCATGTCCAGAGATAATTTATTGGCAACAATGACCTATTGTTTTCTATTGTTATTGTTATTTTGTAGTATATAATGTAATAGATTGATCATACCTCTTGTTCTGAGAGAGATAAAGCCTCCAGCTGGGTCTGCATCTCAGCCTTTGTATTCTTGGTGTCTGCGAGTATCTTGATGACATCCTCCCTCTTCTCTTCGGGGATACCGCAGTGGCTCAAGATGGCTGTGAGGAGGAGGGTGTGGTTTACTCGAATAAAGTAAACCTTTTTCTCCTGCAGAGATATTTAAAATAGGAGAGAACAATGAGATGATGGAGGTATTTAGATATCATGAAAGAGCAACTGTACGTCATTTACCAGATATGAGCTCAACTTTAGTACAGTCCTGTGTCCTGTGGGTCCCTAAATTGTCCTGTGGGTCCCCAAGATGTCATGAGGGTCCCCAAGTTGTTCGGTGGGTCCCTCAGTTGTCCGATGGGCCCTTCAGGTGTCCTGTGGGTCCCTAAGGTGTCCTGTGGGTCCCAAAGCTGTCCTGTGGGTCCCTAAGATGTCCTGTGGGTCCCTAAGATGTCCTGTGGGTCCCTAAGGTGTCCTGTGTGACCCTTGTCCTGTAGGTCCCCAATGTGTCCTGTGGGTCCCCAAAGTGTCCTGAGGGTCCCCAAAGTCACCTGTGGGTCCCCAAAGTGTCCTGTGGGTCCCTAAGGTGTCCTGTGGGCAAAGGTATACTGTGGTATCCATGTGGACCCCTAATTTCTTCATGTCTATCTGGCACAATTGTAGTTAAACCTTCTTTGTGTAACCTTTACATGGCTCCTAACAATCTCAGTTGCTATCTTCCTTTCTCTAAGATTACACAATCAAACTGTAAAGACGTCTATGCTACCTGCTTTGGCTTCACTGAAAGCAACATTGCAGTATTACCTCACTTCTTCTTTGTCAGCATGTTCAACATGCTGTTCTTATACATCTTCATTGTCACATGTGGAACTTTATTCTTTGCAGTTTGATTTGCACAGAAAATTTGCTAAAAAATTAACCCTTGAACATTTTTTCTCACATCATGATATTTCACAATCATCAAATCAAAAATCTAGAAAATGGAAACAAATTTTCACCTCCAATGCTGGAAACTCTTCAATGATTTCCGATACTATGTACATGACTTCAGCATCGGGTAACAACGTTGCTGTGATGTTTGTTATGATATCAAAGGCACACTCAGTGAACTCCCTCGGGTGACATCTATGGATCTTCCTCTCTCTGTAGACCCGCTCTATGGAGTATCTGAAATGAATGGATGAAGATGTAGACAGCAGCAACTGGGGAATTAATCCGAATAAATCCCAAAGGAAACATCAGAGAAGAAAGTTATTCCAGGTTAATATACAAAGATGCAGTAATGTATGTTGAATGAGGAAATCAAATATTTAAGGAATAAACTTGCTACAGGCATCCTTTATTGGTCAATAGATTGTTAAGGTCCTATTTTTTTAAAAATTTAAATAGAAAAACCTGGCGACCCTGACACACTCACCTTTTTAATCTTGTAATTGAGTTTCTGGCAACATTCCTTGCAAATGGAACCTAAAAAAAATAAAAGATATCAATTGAATAGTTACTTTATTATTCATGTAAAATCTCCCAAGCTGCTGAAATTAGACGACAAACTTACTCGGACGGTAGACGCTGTATGTGTATCAATAACCTCAAATTATAACATGTTTTGTGTGGAATTTACAATGGGGATATTTTGTTATGACAAATTTCCTGTTTGTCATCAGAGTTCAAAAATAAAATAAAAGGAAACATGAGATTTCCATTACTTTCAGGCTAAACACAAAGTTTCATCTTTTAATTTTCTTAGTGATCACGATAAGTTCCTATGGATTTATTTATATCCTAGAAATAGTTCATGCATTCTTTCCTTTGCCCTAGAACCAAACGATTGGTAAGTGTCATTAGTGTAAAGGCGGCATATATAAATTTGTCACTCATCAAGCACACATTTAATACAATTTACACTCTGAATATTTCAAAACTACTCAAGGGTGAGTTTACAGTTTACAATATTTTAATACAATTCATTTTTAACCCTAATGACATTTTTCAAAGTGATAAATTAATTATGAATTACATTAACGAATTATTCATAGTCAACAGAGTTACTGAAGGGAGAGGAAACTAATAATGATCATTTTGATTGTTACTGGACACCAAAAGATATAAAGTACAGTCAGCAAAGGTGAGAAGAGAAATGCATCAATTATATTAGTGACTTTTGGATGGATTTACAGCCAACCAAGATGTTTCTTTCTCTATTGTAATTCCTCGTATGGTCGGATGACTCCCCGTATGCTGCCACTAACATACACAAGTCATCTTTTATTCCACAGTGCATTACGCTTTATAACAACCTTTTCGTTCGCTAGGCTCTTTCTATTCTTGTATATATCTGTTTTGGCTTGGGGCTGTGCATATTCAAGTTTGACAATTTTAAGTATCTTACTTGCTAACCCCTTTATTTCTGAACTTTCCTTTATTCTACTTGTAAATTTATCCTTTTACATGTTGTATTCTTACTCTTTTAAGTATGTACTATTATGCGAGCATGCAATTTCCCTCTGAGATATAATAAAGTTATACTTACTTACTTATTGAGATTCTGTGTACTTGTAATCTCGTTTATAGCTTGAGATCTCTATCCCAGTATGGTCACTTACAGTGTATTACCAAGGCATTTTTTTTTTTTAGGGGGGGGGGGGTTATCACATTTTCCTTATTTGACTCAATCAAGTTCTCAGGTACTTTACAAATCCTCTTGATGGTGTTACGGGAGCAAGTGGCAAGTTCCTAGAAGAACTGGTGTTTCCAATTTTAACTACGAGGTGGGGTGTGGGTATTTGAAAACAGGGAGAGACACTGACCCGTAAATCAAACGGCAGCACCACAAGGCTCCCGCTGCTGTCCATGAAGTAAGCCCCCGATTCTGTGAAGTCACTCAGAGCATTCTTTGGCATAAGGAGAGGTGAGCTCACTTTCACTGCTCCGTGCTTCTCAAATAAGTTGGTCAATAATTCAAAGACTGTCTTCTGTACAAGAGTCTGCTTGAGAGAGAAACCCTGCAAGAAAGAACCCACGGAGGATACAAATACATAACATTGCATGACTAACAGTATGTACATGTTGCCTGTCAAACCTGACATTGCATTATACTAGAAAGGCCAACTGACTCAACATGTTTTATAGGAGAATAATTTAATATAAACACTGCAGACATGATTTTTTTTCAGGTTTTTAACATTGCTCACTGCAAGGGGTAATAAGTTTTATGTTTCCAAGATTAAGAGTCTTTGACTTCTATTGACCTCAAATAACCTTTGACCTCATCAAAAATAATAGGATTCTTGTATGTTAAATTGATATTAAATTAATTTAATATGTATATGTATCCTGCATCATACCAATTGCATCACATTCATTTTATATATATATATATATAGATAGATATTTATATATACATACACATGTATCGTGTTTGAAATGGAATGTGAAACACAACTGCATAATGACAGGGTACACGTATATATATAATTTGATAGTATCTTTTATTTTATATCTTTCATGTTACCTTGTGATTGTCTACATCATACAAAATGTCATCTTTTGCATTCGTCGTCTGCGAAAAGAGTTCGTTCATCAAGTGTTTGAAGCCTCTTGATTGGTCTTTGGAAACAGTCTTTCGTATCATCTCTTGGAACCTGGCCTCTTCCATTTCCAGAGGGGGTAGATGCTGACTGTCCAAGACTTCCCTTGCGGTGGGGCGTTTGCCAGGGTCGTGGTCCAGAAGCCACCTGATGATACACTTTTTGTCTCTGTGTTGATATGCATCAAAAAATTCTGGCATTTCAATATTTTCCTGTAAATGTGAAAACAAATTAACAAAACAGTCAATATTTAAGATATCACATTTTATGAGGTATCAAGTTCACAGAGATGTCACATTTTAACCACTAGTGACTACAATGTTTGTTTTTCATCTCTACTAATACCAATAGTGTTATGGAGCATCCACAATCGAAACATGAGATCAGTCCCAATTTTTCATTCTGAAATATCGTGCTTACTAGAATTCATATTTACCCTCTGCTGACCTCAAAGGGCATTTGACCTAAGACCAAAAACAATAGGTTTTATCTTCCCATTATGTAGCATCCACTTATCATATAAAGAGAATGGGCCACATTGCCACAAGAGGTATTATGACAGATTTTAATATCAAATATCGGAACATTTTTAAATATCAACACTAAAAGATGCTTTACCATATTTGAAGGAATACATTTAGACGTACCTGTCTGAGTTTACCCAATGTCTGTACTCTTTCCATTCCAGTCTTCAGACATGGGATACACATCTCAAAGAAAATGATTCCCAGGCTGTACAGATCAACTTTCTGTGTGAGATAAAACAGGAAAGAATTGAAAAATTAATGAACCAAAGGCAAATTTGGTTTGCAACGAAAGAGGAACTAATCGCTTCTTCAACTTACTAAAGCAGGGGTTGGTGTTTCAGAAACAAACTTCCAGCACATTCACCAAACCCATCCAGGTTTTTCAAACTGATATAGCAACTAATAAATTATAAGAATTCCTAAACACTATTTATCGCTACATGAATGCTAAAACTCACACAGCAGAGAGTGGTACAGAAAGTGCCAAAGTTCACTGAAAGTGTTATAGTTCACCCAAGTGTCAAAGTTCATTGAAAGTGCCAAAGTTCACTGAAAGTGTTATAGTTCACCCATGTGTCAAAGTTCATTGAAAGTGTCAAAGTTCACTGAAAGTGTTATAGTTCACCCAAGTGTCAAAGTTCATTGAAAGTGTCAAAGTTCACTGAAAGTGTCCAGGTTCACTGAAAGTGTCAAAGTTCACTGAAAGTGTCAAAGTTCACCCAAGTGACAAATTCACTGAAAGTGTCAAAGTTCACTGATAGTGTCAAAGTTTACTGAAAGTTCAAAGTTCACTGGAAAGTTTACTGAAAAGTTCAAAGTTCACTGAATGTGACAAAGTTCACTGAAAGTGCCAAAGTTCACTGAAATTATTCACTAACCTGGTTGTAATATCCACTCCTGGCTTTACATAATTCAGGGCTTACATAGAGGGCAGTACCGACTTTACCCGTCAAGAATTCTTGGGTATCACCTAATGGGGAAAGAAGCAAGATAATGTTTGTTAGTTATATCGCTTAGCGTTGAAAATGTTTACCTTTATTCAGTTCCATTTAAACTCTCCAATATTAGAGATGGCATAAAGATAAAGAGGTTTGTGGGATATGAAAGCAAACAACAGAGAACTGTTAACTTGTTGCTTACTTCAAAAGGTCAACATATTTGTTGTTTATTATGACACAGAAGGAGCCAGAACATGACAAGAAATGATATAGAAACATGGTTGAAATTGTTATATCAAATAATGAAGAAATTGGCAAGTTTTAAACTATTTTAGTTCTGGATTTTAAATTGTTTACCAGCACTAAGAACATTGCATACAAATCAAGTTTGATACCAGCAACATCCAATGATATGAATATAATTTATTAATATACTGGGTGAAAATGTTGGTATCATGAGATGGGGTAAGTTTCCTTCATTGACTAACCTTCCAGCGACTGTGAAGATTCTGGGAGAAGAGAATGGCTTGATATTTCTGTCAGTACTTCGCCAGCTTTCCGTTCTGACGTGGCCAATCCAAAGTCACCAATTTTGACTAGGTCATCGTAGGCTAAGAATATATTGTCTGGTTTTAGATCTCTGTGAATCATACCCTGATGAAAACCAATAAATAAAAACTTACATTAGATTACACAATCCACGAAACCGTTGACATATAACATATACCATTATACAATTTATGGTCATCCAGCAACTTCAACAAGGCTGAAACACCTTAGTACTCATAGTATAAGACAGACTGTAACACATATACAAAATGAAGATAGGAACTCATGATTAATACTGTGAGGCTCTTCGCTTCTCCCTTATGAACTGCTACTTACTAAAAAAAAATATCGACCCTACTCTAACTACAATAAGCGTTACGCCTCTCTAAATGATCCCACTGCCCGTCTCTGCTCATTCCCGTATTTTGCAACTCTTAATGTAACACTTAAAACAATAACATGAGAACATCAGCTCACAATAAAACGGCTAAAAAGAGAGCGGAAAGTGTCTTTACCTGTGAATGTATGTGAACCAGTCCGTCGAGAATCTGCCTGAAGAAACTCCAGAGTTGTTTCTCGTTTTTATAAATCCCCTCGGCTATGATGGTCCTCAGAGTGCTCTTCTCACAAAACTCCATCTGGATGTAGAGGTACCTCTTCGGTGACAACTCCAGATCTGTGGAGGACTCCTCCGTCTCGTACAGAGGGGAAGATTTCTAGGCGAGAAAAATTTTCAAATATTATTTTTTGGAAGTTCTTCCAGATGTATAAGACTGGAAAATTATTAAAGGAAGATGGTGATGACATGCCAAGAATAATTTAGTGTTGAAAATTTTTGCATTGCAGTTTTGAAGGGCTCTCAGCTTTGGGTCGTATAAAAGTACTATGTTTCCTGTGTACAAAAACTTCTATGTATCTTTGCATCTATGAGCCCCCAAAGAATGTATGAACCATAATTCCATGTCAGATTTTAAATTATTCATTAGGAAAGTTTTCCCTCCTTTCATGACAGGAGATATACATGGTCAGTGAAAAATGCTCCTCTTAGATCTATAGTTTTCAGAAGATGAAAGCTAGGGATCAGATCTAGTAAGGTTATTGAGGAAAGCTACAATTCCTCTATGGATCTGGATCTATAGTTTTCAGAAGATGAAAGCTAAGGAACAGATCCAGTAAGATTATTGAGGAAAGCTGCAATTCCTTGATGGATCTGGATCTATAGTTTTCAGAAGATGAAAGCTAGGGATCAGATCTAGTAAGGTTGTTGAGGAAAGCTACAATTCCTTGCTGGATCTGGATCTATAGTTTTCAGAAGATGAAAGCTAAGGAACAGATCCAGTAAGATTATTGAGGAAAGCTGCAATTCCTTGATGGATCTGGATCTATAGTTTTCAGAAGATGAAAGCTAGGGATCAGATCTCCTTTAAGGTCTTTGAGGAAAGCTACAATTCCTTGATGGATCAGGATCTATAGTTTTCAGAAGATGAAAGCTAGGGATCAGATCTAGCAAGGTTATTGAGGAAAGCTGCAATTCCTTGATGGATCTGGATCTATAGTTTTCAGAAGATGAAAGCTAGGGATCAGATCTCCTTTAAGGTCTTTGAGGAAAGCTACAATTCCTTGATGGATCAGGATCTATAGTTTTCAGAAGATGAAAGCTAGGGATCAGATCTAGCAAGGTTATTGAGGAAAGCTGCAATTCCTTGATGGATCTGGATCTATAGTTTTCAGAAAATGAAAGCTAGGGATCAGATCTCCTTTAAGGTCTTTGAGGAAAGCTACAATTCCTTGATGGATCAGGATCTATAGTTTTCAGAAGATGAAAGCTAGGGATCAGATCTAGTAAGGTTATTGAGGAAAGCTACAATTCCTTGATGGATCTGGATCTATAGTTTTCAGAAAATGAAAGCTAAGGATCAGATCCAGTAAGGTTATTGAGGAAAGCTACAATTCCTTGATGGATCTGGATCTATAGTTTTCAGAAGATGAAAGCTAGGGATCAGATCTAGTAAGGTTGTTGAGGAAAGCTACAATTCCTTGATGGATCTGGATCTATAGTTTTCAGAAGATGAAAGCTAGGGATCAGATCCAGCAAGGTTATTGAGGAAAGCTGCAATTCCTTGCTGGATCTGGATCTATAGTTTTCAGAAGATGAAAGCTAGGGATCAGATCTAGTAAGGTTGTTGAGGAAAGCTATAATTCCTTGATGGATCAGGATCTATAGTTTTCAGAAGATGAAAGCTAGGGATCAGATCTAGCAAGGTTATTGAGGAAAGCTACAATTCCTTGATGGATCTGGATCTATAGTTTTCAGAAGATGAAAGCTAAGGATCAGATCTAGTAAGGTTGTTGAGGAAAGCTACAATTCCTTGATGGATCTGGATCTATAGTTTTCAGAAGATGAAAGCTAGGGATCAGATCTAGCAAGGTTATTGAGGAAAGCTGCAATTCCTTGATGGATCTGGATCTATAGTTTTCAGAAGATGAAAGCTAGGGATCAGATCCAGCAAGGTTATTGAGGAAAGCTGCAATTCCTTGCTGGATCTGGATCTATAGTTTTCAGAAGATGAAAGCTAGGGATCAGATCCAGCAAGGTTATTGAGGAAAGCTACAATTCCTTGATGGATCTGGATCTATAGTTTTCAGAAGATGAAAGCTAGGGATCAGATCTAGCAAGGTTATTGAGGAAAGCTGCAATTCCTTGCTGGATCTGGATCTATAGTTTTCAGAAGATGAAAGCTAGGGATCAGATCCAGCAAGGTTATTGAGGAAAGCTGCAATTCCTTGCTGGATCTGGATCTATAGTTTTCAGAAGATGAAAGCTAGGGATCAGATCTAGTAAGGTTGTTGAGGAAAGCTACAATTCCTTGATGGATCTGGATCTATAGTTTTCAGAAGATGAAAGCTAGGGATCAGATCCAGTAAGTTTATTCATCAACGGATCTCACCTCTCTTTGACTTTGCTCCTCCGTCTCGTTGTCCTCACTACCTTCAAAATCGATCCCGTCAGAATTTGATGAGCTATAGCGCCGCCTTTGGAAGCGAAGAAGAAATATTAAAATGAGCCAATACCGTTATAGAATACCTGTTTTATCTCAATACAGGCTCAAACATGCAACCTATCATGTCTGTCCTGTATAGTAATACAAGTGCACAAAAACCAGCCACAGATACGTTAGTTCTGTCTTCTAAAGTAAAGCACTGTTTCTGTATCGTTCTCCATAGATTATTGTATTTATTTCAATTCATGACGTTACTTTGCTGAGGACGGTAAATTGCTGTTTCACTTCTTCAAACACTTAAACACCCCCAAACTACAATAATTTGTCCCCGCAGGGTTATCGTTTCATATGTAAAGTCCAACGATATCTCAAACTTTGATTTCAAATTCCAGGTATGTTTTACAATTCGGTTGAACAAAAAAAGTTGACAATTCTGTGTCTTTAAAAGACTTGTAAGTAAAACCTGTCACTAAAAACCACATGTGACAGTCTTCTTATTTTGACCCTCTGAAGTTTCTGACCCAGTTTGACAAGTTTTTTAATTACACTAAAACGAGAATTATTCCTCTAATCTAGTATTGAGCAAGTTCCTCTTTACTGTTAATGAGCTATCATAGACCCACATATGATTACTAATGCAGACAACAGAAAGTGATGTGCATTGTAATATTTAGTACCTATATGAAGCAGAAAATGACTATATTGTCTTTACCTCTCAATAAGAAACAGTTCATCATATTGCACGATTTGCACCTTAACGTAAGAATTTTTCTTCAACTCTAATATCTTTAACAGCCAGGCTACCTCATCAGCAATTACCATAATAATAATAGACACTGACAACAGCAAAACCTTTCATTACAACTTCCATTTATCAAACCCACAGCATAGCAACAAGAGTTCCATAGCGACCGAAACAGTAAATCTTTGCAAACGCTGCTTGAAAAAAGGATTTCTTTTCTGAAATTGACTTACATAAAAGATGTTCCAAAGTCATCTTCTTCGTCTGATAAGGAATCTGTGCTTTCCTCCGAGAGAGGGTTTCCTCCTGCAGAGATGCTCCACGAGGCAGACCCATAGGCACCTGCAAACAAACAATAGTGTTATACCTCTGTAATCACTCAGTTAACCTTTACATACAACACAGAACAGTCTGTTTGTTCCAGCAGTTATTAACCAGAATGCAAAATGCATTGAGGTTTCGATGACTTCAATGCACTAGACTTCTGCTTGTTAGTATAACCAGAACTAGCTGTTACAATAACACTATGGCATGCTAACACAGGTCAGTCTGTACGTGGTTATACACACCTCCATCAAAAACAGTAGGGTTCTTGTACTCAATGTTATGAATCCGCACACCAAGTATTACAAACCAAACCAAATCTCTAATAACTTCGCACATTAAGGTTGCAGAGGAGTCCACTTATGGACAATTTAGATTGGAATATGCCCACAAAACTTCAAAGAATCAACTTCAAAGAAGCTAATACAGGTCACTGGAGGTCAACCTGAGGTCAAAGGTCACCCAAATGCAGGTCTACTATCGTATTACAATAGCTTAACTCCCAACCTTAATGGACATTTGGTTCTCAAGTTATTGCAAAAATACTAGTTTTTGACCCCTGATTGACCTTTGTTGACATTGGATCACATGACTGTTATGTTTTGAAACAATCCCTTACCCCATTCACAACTAGTTCCAAAATATTAACCTTGTCACACCCTGTCAATGGTAGTTTCACAAGTTATTGAGAAAAACTAGGCCAACATTACAGCCAACTCCATGGAGTGAAAGCAAATCTCAAGTTCACAGGTGCTTGACCTAGTTTCTCCTTGGCAGCTGGCCAAGAAATGTTTTGAAATTCGTGGTACCTGTGCAACTTACAGCCAACCAGAACTACCAATGATCTACAAATATTTTCTAGAGAAGGCATGCTTCGCCATTCAAGTGCACTATTCCATCGAAATCACATCAACTCTTTAGAAAAATATCCATACGGATGAGTCACAAGTGTTGAAGTAGCTCTAGCACTTTTATATATCTATGGTCTGCAAGCAAGCCTTGGAAGACACTGTACATGTATGTAGATATGTACATAGCAATTCAGGACTTCTAGCGACACACTTAAGTCAATGGGGATATTGTCGCGAGTTCAGATTCAAATCTACGGATGCCCGTAAGATCATTTTCAATTGTCAGTAGGCTCTCCTATTCTTATGAGGCGAATCGCCCATGTCATATACTTATAGGCTGGACGATGGGAGATACCGTATATTATGAAAAGGTTTTTACAAGTTAACCCCTGGTGACCCTAAATGACCTTCGATATCCACCAAAAACGATAGGCTTTTTGTACTTAATGTGGTCAACCTACATACCAGAAATGAAATCAATACAAGCTTTGCTTCTTGAGATATCATGTTTACAAGCTTTTCACTATTTGACCACTGGTGACCCCAAGTGACCTTTGACCTACACCAAAAACAATAGGCTTCTTGTACTCAATAAGATACTCCTATGTACCAAATATGAGAACTGTCCAAGCTTCCCTTCTTGAGATATCGTGTTTACAAGCTGGGCGTCACAAACGCACACACACACATACACACACACATACACACACGCATGATTGCAAAGGTTACGATTATCATCGAAACCAAAAACAAAACTGTGCATCTAGATAACACTGGGAATCTACTTAATATCCTACACTATCTCTATTGCTAATATAATTTGTGACAATTTCAAAATTATTCTTTCTCTCATTTGTCTGCCAACTCATAAAGACTATATTGGGCATGATAAGGCTTTGCTTTGGGGATCAGTGACTCCTGCCAGAGAGAGATTCCATTTACACCATGCATACCTTCTACATGCAGGGTTATATGCAAGCTAGTGAAGTATCTTGCCACCTAAATTTCAAATCATATCCATCCACAACACCTCATTTTTAAGTCTATGGGATTTCTTGTCCGTCTCATAAATTTATGTCTTTACCAGTGGCAATTTCTAGAACGGGACTAAAAGTATGACTTTGTGGTAAATTCATTCTTTGTGTTTCTTCCGTGTTATTACAAATGTGATGTAATGTAAGGCTATAGTCACTGCTTTTAGTGATGTCAGAAAGTTGGTAAATTTGAAGAAATGTGCTTTACTATTTAATACTATACATCCAATATTTAAACTAGTGACGTAATTAGTAACCCAACTCATGCTCCTTACATGAAGGCAGCACAATAGGAAACGCCAGTATCTTCCAAATGTCCCCTCACCAGTACCTAATGAGTTTTTGTAAACAGAAGGACTTCCTTTATTTATTTTCCTTCTGTTATAAAGTAATCTATATTTGATGAAAAGATATCGTAGTTTTACTTTTCACTAGACCGGGGCAACTTCGGTTGAAAGTTGTTCAAGAAACATCTCAGGGATCATCTAAAACTTACTTACTCCCAAACTGAGACTGTCCTGCTTAAAACTTACTTAATCCTGGAGCTAAGTCCTAGACATCATCAACAACTCCCAAACTGAGACTGTCCTGCCTAAAACTTACTTAATCCTGGAGCTAAGTCCTCGACATCATCAACAACTCCCAAACTGAGACTGTCCCACCTAAAACTTACTTAATCCTGGAGCTAAGTCCTCGACATCGTCAACGACTCCCAAACTGAGACTGTCCCGCCCTCTGTCCACCTTCTTAGGGGATTTCCCGGATATGGAAGGATCCGACTCGGAGTCTGTCGTTGCGATGTCGTCGGAGACTTCGATCCAAGAATTAAAATATCTGTCGAGAAACCAGAATGGAACACAATATAGAATTATAGAATACTAAATTAATATCAAGTATTGAAACAAGGAAGAACAGGTGAGGAAACAATCAAACTGGTCTGTGATGTCATGACCAACGATTATTTATTCAGTTAATATTTTTTTTTATGCTAAATACCACTCCCATTACAGTTTCTTCATATCACACTGCAAGGGAGTGTATGAACAATTCCTACCTTTATCTAATAGAAACTGGATATACCTATTCCTCATACTTTCAGTACAAGCACTTTGAAGCTTGAGATGAAAGTACACTTTACAAAAACAACAAAAGCTGTCCCAACAGGGTGGAATATATGTACTGCACACCTGTTGGCACTAATTGTTTTCCACATAGGTGTGTTGCCTGTTTCACAGATTACAACAGAGAGGGACTTTACACAAAGGTATTCTTCAACTTTTCTACTGGTTGTGAATTTGATCAAACCTTCCATTCTTACTTTATTCCATATTCTTACTTTATTCCATATTATGATATTTTAGTCATTTGACTTACCTGACCACATTTTCATGGTTAAGTCTGGACAGCAGTTTCACTTCTCTGGTGATTTTCTTGTTCAGTTCTTTACTCTTTGGGTTCAAAACGATTCTCTTGATAGCATAAGCGTTGCCGTCTAGTCTGTTTCGGACCTGTAACGAAAATGGCCCCAGAGCAAGAAAGGGAAAAAAACTGAGAGAATGTAGTGCTTTCATTTACCACTATTGGTAGATACAGGTTCATATGTTTGAAATTTCTAACAGTTGTTATTCTACAGACATTTTAAAACCGTTAAAATGCTTACCCTGAACACATTTCCAAAGCCACCTTTCCCTATATTTCCAAGAACTTCAAACTCCATATTTAATCTGGAATTGTCAAGAACTCTGACTTCACTAGTCTCCTCCTCAGCCACTTCTCTTGATGGACTATCTCCATTTTGCTCTGTAAAAAGTTAAACCTCAACAACAATGATGAAATCCACAATTGCCACAATTTCCAAATTTGGGCAACATGAAAGGGGATGGGAATGGGGAAGGGAGGGGCCTACTGTGAGGCAGTTTCTCATAAGGGAAGAGGGTCAAGGTGGGTCAGAGGGTATTGCCAAGTTTTCCCCTCGCCAAAGCATATTAGGTAGCTACAGCATCAGAGGGGGGATGTATACTGACCTTTATTCTCTGCTGACATGAGACAAGTGTCCATTGCTAATCCAAGCTTCACGAAAGGATGTTCTTCCAGGACGTTGACCGATGCACGATTTCTCTCGTCGGTGTCGAGGCACCTGTTACAGAAGTGATCATGGAAAGTACAATCAGCTCTCAAACCCCGATTCCTACTTCAAGGTTAGATCGACGGTGAGAACCGTAAAATTAGAGATCCTGATTTCATTTTCTTAGAGGTACCCCTTGTGCCGTCAGCTCTAACAGACCCACCGAGCAAAATATTCTGTTTGTGAGATTTAATGTCAGCAACCTGTGAAATAGGTCGTGTCAATATTCATCCTCACCATTCATCGCTATAAGGTGTGGGATATATCTCAATAGCTTAAAAACATGCATACTATAACTGAAGATGGAAGAGATAAAAATGCGCCATATCGTTGTAACACTTGTAGACAGAGCAAACATTCCTACAGTTAGGATATCCTTATTAATAGTATTAAATCAATATATCATTCTTCATTTTATTATTTCCCTTAACTTCTGTCAGGTCAAATATACGTCCTTCTCCAGTCTATTCCCTACCCCCTTTCGTTAATCCTCTCTTTGTCCCTCCACTGTTTATCTCCTTACCTCTCCTCTTCCCCTGTTGGTTTCTTTCTTTCTTCTCTCCATCCCTTGTCTACTAAGCCCCTTACATCTATCTCTTTGTGTTCACAATGCTCATTAACCTGTCTGTATTATGTGTGTGTTTTTGTCCCTTCTGTTATGGTTACTTGTCATTTAGCCTTTCAGGTTCGGTCCTGCTAGGATCGAAACGGCAGGCCAACTTACTTCTACACATCTCTTACACAGGCTCTCTAGTGGATAAGCAGTTTGCTAACAGTTTTATTTTATTTTGATTCAAAAATACCATTGGAAAGAATAAATGTATGAAACAAAAATCACTCCAGTACAAAGAGAGACAAGGGAGCACCTTTCTAAGAAATCCTTTAGCTCGGGAGGAAGATCTTGAGGAATCTCGCAGGGCATCTGAACATCTGGATCTTCCTTTAAAACTCCCAGTAAAATAAGACCCTAAAAATAAGCAAAATATGCAATCAATACTAACATTCATCATAATGCATTATAGACAGATTATCACAGCATACGACTGCTAGACTACATCAAACGCAGAAATATGCTTCAGGTTCCTTTCTTCCCCTTTTTTGGGGGGAGGAGGGGGGCGGGGGGATCAAGATGTGTATTTCATGGTAAATTCCAAAAGTAGATGAATAAAGTATACCAAAAAACTGGATATTATCCTTCAAGTTTACTGATACTTTTCACGTTACGGCTACATTTAAGGATCAAAAACCTTCTATACAGTTAAAAAATGAAAAACTAATTTCACAATTTTTCACAATCATATCAACAACTTTGTGGACACCAACAACTTCAAATCTGAAGGTTAGAGGGTGGTTCTTTGGCAAGTGCAAAAAGTAGATTTATGCTATTCAGATTATGCTATTCAGCTGGCATTTAGACTCTCATTGTTCTATATTTCCAACATTTCATTAATTGTTACCTTCTTTGATTTAACTTTCAGACTATTCCATGCCTATGAATAAACCTTGCTGAACTCTCACAGGTTCTACGAGAATAGGTTGGAATTTGAGTGAGGAATCGTGCCTAAGTTAGACTTGAAATATGGCACTTTTTGCCCAAAGTGGATAGATTTGTAAATTGCCAACAGGGCAAATCTGTTAAAACTACAGATGACCAACAAAGATCAAAGCAAGAGGGACAGAGGTATTTATAATGGACTACAATTACGCAGTATCAACTCACATATTTTAAGACATCACCCTTCTTCCCACCTCTGGCTCCAAATGTCTTCTCCTCGCTAAATCGGACAGATTGTTTACCTTCGCTCATGACCTCGCAGAGGTCATTTAATCTATTTTGTAGGTAAAAGAATAAAAAATGCACCAAATATGGATTTAAGTCAAATAGGATGGCCGTCAAAGATGATATGTAATTACAATGGACGTCTTTAACAATGCTGAATTACTTCAAAAGAAAAAGACACTGTTTTCATTATGCATATAACAGCAAATTTTGACGCAGACAACAGATGTGACATTTCTCTATACTTGACATTTCTTTGCCCAGTTTATCTTTATAATTCACAATCTATCCAAGTCAAGATGTTGCTATGCTAAGCAACTTATTAGCTGGAATAACAGACAATTTGCTTCAAATAATCATTTCCTGTCTTTGGTAACAAGTTCAAATTTGGTCGATGTGTTTAACCCCTTTCAAACAGATAACCTACCTTCTGCAGATGCTGTAGTTTGCCAGTTTTAATTGTCCACTAACATCCAAGAAAACGGATCCCGGTGAGAGTTGCTTATGGACCACAGCTTTCTTATGTAGGTAGGACAGCGCAGATAACAGATCAACTGCGTATTGCCTCAAGATGCTGAATGGAACACGCCTGCCGCTGCGTATCTTATGTCGTAAAGTCGAGCTGCCCACAAACTCCATCAGAAGCTAGACGGGTTAAAGGATTAATTTTGAGTTGATGGTTGGATAAGTACAGAAGTATTATCAACACTAGATTTGAAGCTCAAAAATAAATCAGAAAAACACTACAGTCATTATTTCAACAGATCTAAGAGACAAGCCTACCAGCCCTCTACTTGTTGCAAAAGAATATCTAAACTTTATCAAAATACCATATCAGTAAAAAAAAGTACTTATAATTAACAACCAATTACCTTTCAAAGCCTCTAGTTGTTTTCCATTTGGTTATTTATGCATGAGGGGGAGGGTGGTCAGGGGGAAGATTTTTTGAATGATCTATATGTTTGCAATATCTCTCGCCTATGACAAGCCTAATCTCGAAATTTATCCTTTCATGAATTTCATTTCATTTTCATGTTTGCCTTTATGACATAAATCGGGTCTGCCAATCAATTTCAATACAAAATACAAAATCCAATATTCGAATCCCACTTTTTCCAAACTGATAATGACATTC
Organism: Apostichopus japonicus; assembly: GCF_037975245.1. Taxonomy (NCBI): domain Eukaryota; kingdom Metazoa; phylum Echinodermata; class Holothuroidea; order Aspidochirotida; family Stichopodidae; genus Apostichopus; species Apostichopus japonicus. Next base: position 17,988,633 of record NC_092568.1, read on the forward strand.
ATGTGTGTGTGACTTACCTGAACAGTGGTAGAATCCTTCCCTTGCGAGGAATTCATGGCAAGATAATGGACCAAATTTGGATGGGATAATTTAAGAAGAGACAGCAGCTCTTGTTCCACACTGGCAAGCTGTTTTAAGATTGAACAGAAAAACAAGCAAATATGTAAAGTAGATTTCAAATTTGGTGAGAAATAAAGGAATGATGGAAGAAAGAGAGAAAAATAATTTCTAGCAAGATTAGGATTTGAACCCAGTGACCTAAGGGTTACAATCCGGGCGTTCACTGGGCTCCCCAGCAGGACTTTTAACTCTGTGGTTTGAATCTGATTCTAACCAAAGTTTCTTCCGTCTCTTCCATTGTTTCTAATTGCCCAGTCAGTTTTCCATTGTTCATTTACTTATATAAATTAAAATAAAAACAGACAAAAGTTAACAATACACAATGTTTGTTTCCTTAAACTTTAAATACATTCGTTACATACCTTAACACCATTTTTCAGAAAGTTGACAATACGTGTCTTTCAGCAAATTTCCAAAATAGGTTTGCTCTCAATTTCTCTACACAATGATTTGCTTTTCCAGTTTTATAATACCCCTCCCCCGCCCCTTTGTTTATTGATCATAAGGTCCGGTAAAAGAAAAGTTCCATCCCATGGATGACCTCAACGGCCATGATGATGACTATGAAGATGATGATGATGATGATGGACACCGACATTTATAAAAATCTTTCAGTGAAAACCACTCAATGAATTTTTGGTTCGAATAACAGATTTCTTGGTTAAATAGAGCGTTATCCAACCATGTATGAATATTCAGTGGCATAGCTAGAAAAATGCAAATTTACAATTCTCGTTCAAAATATATCTTTCAGTTATCACAGTAAAACTCTGTAATACTCTGTGCTTGAGTAGAGATGATTTTTTTTTTCATGAATGACGAAACCCAAGCACCTTTACCGATTTTAAGCAATTGTCAGCTGACTGTTCTTCATCTGGGAGAGGTTTCCTTCCTTTACCGTGCTTCCATTGCATCTTCCACTCTCTTATAAAATTGAGATGACCATTAGAGATATCCATACCAACATAAGCAACACCGCCCTCTACATCGTCTGTAACCGTGAAAAACATAAGCAGGGTAATAGTTAATCTCGTTGGAGAAATGGAGTCACACATTCCTAAACTTCACCAAAAAACAAAACAAATAATTATAATGTAAGGCACAATTTACTAAAAGTAACAATAATTTAACTTTATGGGATTTTCATAACATATTGATGTATATTACACAAAACACATTCAAAATCGCCTCCATTAAATCATCATATTGTATAATAACTTACAAGAGCAAACACAGCCTCATATTCTTCAATTAGACAACCAATATACACAAGATCCTTTCAGCTCAATCTAACTATACATGCATTCTTCCTATGTAAGTACTTTGTCACAAAATTTCAATTAAACAGCTATGCATGTTTCAAACATTCACTTTTTACAAAATTGTTTCTCAATATTTATAAAATAAGTTGTCTTGAATCAATTTCAGAGGGAAATAAAATGCATAATAATTTACTCACTCTAGTTCACTTGGTACAGACCACTGTTCCTTCACAGTATACCCCTGCTATGTATGGTCCTCTGAAGTTAGCTAGTTTATTCCCTGTATAGGGTTCTCTTCACTTATGCAATATAAACCCTCTGTGTCTGGCTCTCCCCACAAAACCCAATAACACCCTCTACTTACTGTCCTCTCATCTTACCTTGAATAAACCCTCTGTGTATGATCCTCACAAATTTAATATCCAATATACACCCTCTGTGTATGGTCCTCTCATTTATATCCAGTGTGCAACCATCACTCACCAACCTCTAACTTTTTATGTAATAAACACACCCTTTGAAGGGCAGTTTACCCTTCCCCCCCCCCTCCCCTTTCTCATTCCCTAATTTTATTGTCCTCTCAATTACCTAATATACACCCTCTGTGTATGGTCCTCTCATTTATATCCAGTGTGCAACCATCACTCACCAACCTCTAACTTTTTATGTAATACACACACCCTTTGAAGGGCAGTATAGCCTTCCTCCCCCCCCCTTTCTCATTCCCCAATTTAACTGTCCTCTCCACTTACCCAATATACACCCTCTGTGTATGGTCCTCTCATTTTTATCCAGTGTGAACCAACCTCCCAACCTCACCAACCTCCCAACTTTATGTAATACACACCCTTTGAAGGGCAGTTTACCCCTCTCCCCCTTTCCCATTTTACATTCCCCAATTTAAACTGTCCTCTCAACTTACCCAATATACATCCTCTATGTATCGTCCTCTCCACTTTTGTATTAAACTTTACGGTTATCACTTCGGAATCTGCTGCGAGCTCGTTAAAACTCTCCGTTCTTGTCCTATCACCGACAGTTGGTGTGACGTCCAACGGTTTCTTTACGTTACTGTTGTAGCTGGAACTCCTTCATGGGAAGAAAAAAAAACAAAGCAGAGAAGATATTGACTACAAACAACAAATGGACAAATTCAGGAGAGCTGAATTTAGGAACTACATAGGCCATGAGAACTCTATGTAGGTATCAGCATATACAGGAATAGCTAGGTCTAGATGAAGTTTTAATACTGACAAAGGCAAACTTCTCTTCATGTGTCAGTCTGTTCATTAAAGGTTCATTCAAGTTGCATTAGCTAATTGCCATCAAGCACTGCATTTAGGGAAGTAGAAGTTTCCAATCTGTGGCTATGTTATCTTGATCTGAATTTCTGTTTCTACCCTTAACCTCTATGGTGACAATCTGTATTTAAATGACAGCTCCAGTTAACTTTCTATTTCTATCCTTAACCTTTACAGTAACAATCTGTTGCTATGGTATCTTGATCTGAATTTCTGTTTCTACCCTTTAATAACCTCTACAGTGATAATCTGTAGCCACATGACACCTCCAGTTAAATTTCTGTTCCTACCCTTCACCTCTACAGTGATAATCTGTAGCTATGGTATCTTGATCTGAATTTCTGTTTCTGCCCTTAACCTCTATGGTGACAATCTGTATGTAAATGACACCTCCAGTTAACTTTCTATTTCTATCCTTAACCTTTTTAGTAACAATCTGTTGCTATGGTATCTTGATCTGAATTTCTGTTTCTACCCTTTAATAACCTCTACAGTGATAATCTGTAGCCACATGACACCTCCAGTTAAATTTCTGATTCTACCCTTCACCTCTACAGTGATAATCTGTAGCTATGGTATCTTGATCTGAATTTCTGTTTCTGCCCTTAACCTCTATAGTGACAATCTGTAGCCACATGACACCTCTAGTTCACTTGCTATTTCTATCCTTAACCTCTGCAGTCACAATCTGTAACTCCTTTACCTGGATCTGTTGCTGTTGTCACTAGAAGAGATATCAAATGGGTCTGGTTGGTGTTTCCTTCTCTGTTGAATCGGTTTCTGGTGTTTCACTACCACTTCATCTTCTTCCTTGTTCTTTTCTCTCCTCTGCCTTGATTCCTCCAGCAGAGCTTCATGTCTTTTGCTCATCTCCTTCTCCAGCTCTTTCCTCTGAAGAAGTAAAAACAAATGTGAGAGATTCATACAAACAATTCCTCTGTCTTTCTTGTTGTTTTCCTTTTATATTTTGGCTCCCATTAGATTTAGTCTGGAGAGAAGTGGAATTTTGTTATGAAAGGTAACCAGCTACTCTATGGTTATGAAAGGTAACCAGTTATCACATCAGGTCATGAAAGGTAACCAGCGTCCATATTTAAATGAGAGCTAACCAGCACACTATATGGTCATGGTAACCGGGTACCACATGGTTATTAAAAGCTAATCAGCTACGTAGAGTACTCTATGGTTATGAAAGTCACCAGCTTCTATATATAGGGTTATGAAAGCTAACAAGCAACTGTATGGTTATGAAGCTAACCAGTGACCATATGGTTATGATGGTGACCAGGTGCCATATTGTTATAAAAGCTAACCAGCTACCATATGGTTATGAAGGTAACCAGCTACTATATGGTTAAGAAAGCTAACAAGCTACTCTATGCTAACAAAGCTATTCCAGTTACCATATGGTTTTGAAAGGCAACCAGTTACTATAACAACATTTAGTATTTATACGACATAAGACTGCATACCTCTTGTTCCGCCATCTCCTTTTCACGTTTTAACTGCTGCTGCTTCAAGAGAGCCACTTTCTCCTTCTCCCTTTTCTCTTTCTTCTGCATCTCATCAAACAATGACTTCATTCCAGGAATATTATGTGAGTGGAGAAATTGCTGTACGGCTATAGACAGTTGCAGTATCATCTCCTTTGGAAGATGAATCAAAATATGATATTAAACTTTTTAAATAAAACTACTTAAACTTTCCAATGGTCAATTAAATTAAATTTAAAAAAAATTGGAATAATGGATACCAATGTTATTAATTTTTTGTTACTAAATTTACCTCATTTGTGATCTTTCACAAAATCACAACCGGGTACTTTCTTGAATCACATCTAGACTTATTTCTCAAAGAAAAAGAAACTATTACATTGCTAGTACAGGGTGGGTCTAGTATATTTAAGAAAACTTGCACTTTTATTGACTACTGCATACATGTTGTTGATTATATAGGTCTATACTATAGCTTTATCTACAGAACTACACTTAACAGTGATTGAGCTCATATAACAATGAAAGTATACTTAGTATTTTGAGTTTCTTACAAAACGAAACCAAGATATGCTACTTTTAATTCATCTAAATTTCGAGTTAAGACAACACATATATCTACAATAAAGGTTCCACTGTTAAGCATCAAGGAGTCTGAAATAGAGACATACATACCTCTCCAAGAAGACTTCTTGCTAATGTTTCAGTCTTTTTCTGTAAACTTTGTACTTTCTCATCTGAAAGGCCACGAGCATTCATAAACTTTATGTCTGGTAGCCTACAGTGAATAAAAAAATACAAAAATATATTGATAAGAGGGATAATCTGGTGGTAGAACTGAATTGTTTTGAAAACTTTGGCTGAAAATAATTCTGTGACAATTAGGTGAGGATACATAATAGTAACAGTAGCTTGTTGTAATTGTGAAGTTTGTTTTTCAGTTTGGTTTTTACATTTACTAGTGTATTTCCAATATCAAAGTATGTGACATCATGAGTTTACACCAGCTGCAAAATCATGTATGTTTCCTTCTAGTGCTTACATTAGTTACCTGGCAACTCAAATTGCAACATTACCTGGTTAATCAACTGCAAAAGGTTGAACTTCCTTTTTTAGAGTGAATTTTAAGGAATGTAAAAGTAAATTTTGATCAAAATGTACCAAATGCATGTGCAACAGTTTTTTTTTTATAGAAAGTTTAGAAACAAATAAAAGTAAAAAACAGAACAGTTATATCAACAAATTTATTGCAAAGGGTTGAGATACCTTTTAAGAACAATACGAAGGATTACAATGAGTTAGCTCCAAAAGTAATATCGAGAATGTAGACCTTCATATTCAATCTTGCAAGACACTGAATAAGGTTGACTTATAGTGGTGTACATATCTGCTGACTTCTGCAATAGCTGTCACCTTGTGTGTCAATATTCAATTTATTTAGGATGATGTGAATAAATAAACAGGTTATTAGGTTATATATATAAATTATACATTAGGCACGGTAATAATAATAATAACAACAACAATCAAAATAATACTAATATAAATAATTTTTACTGAGCCGTTACCGGAAAGGACAAAATCAAGAAAACAGACAAAGTATCAGAGGAAATAGGTGAAAGTCTATTTTCAGTCGTTGTGTTCTAGAAATAGATGAGTTTTCAGGTTTGTTTGAAGGAGACAAAGAGCTAGGAGAGAGCTTTATGGATTGAGATATAACTTATTGAGATATCCAAAGATGTGTGGCAGCAGATGCAAAAACAGCAGTTTCTCAAAGGATCTGTTAGTAGACTTTATAGTGAGCAGACATTTATTTACACCAAAGTTCAATTTTTATGTTTGCAAAATCTTGAGCAATGTGGGTGAATCAGTGGCGGAGATTTCTTGTCAGAAGTGGGGGGGTTGCAGGCCATGGATGAAATAAAAAGTCATAACTGCTGGCTCACTATCTAAGTGGAGCGCCACCATAAGTTGGGGCGAAGTGCACAAGAATTTTTTGGCAAATATTGCCTCCCAGATTGCAGTAAATGGCACTGCCCAGGCCTTGAAAAGCTGGATTTAACCAGGGGTGTATGCAGGATTTTCTAACCCGGGGGGCGCATATTACTATCTAAGCGGAGCGCCACCATTGGTTGGCGCGCAGCGTACAAGAAAATTTCTGGTTTTGGTACCCACAGATCACCGGAAATGGCACTTGAAATGGCTTGAAACTGACCAACCATATGTACACTTTTGCCTGACAACCAAGTTTTTTCCAAATACTTTTTTTCTCATCTATAACCTTTTTGAAGATTGTCACCAGTCACACATCATGTTCGACTTCATCACATATCCTGTGGATCATTGCTTTTGTATGTGATTCTTCATCGCGGCCCACAATATCCGTCAGCCCCACTGTTCAGAATTTGAAAATTCACAATTCTCGTGAATAAATTCACTTCAAAACATACCCATAATGTTGCACAAAATATCATCTATGGACAACCGATATAGAAAAACCTCCTTCAAACCACTAACAGACGGGTCAAAATTGCACGAGTATGATGAAGTATGATGAAGAATGTTGGTTAGGGAATTTTCGAAAATTCAGACGGCTACTAAAAAATTTCGTTGAAGGAAATAAAAATATACCAGTTATTTCCGAAACCGAACACTACACACATCGACAGTTTTGACCATGGGCGCAGATCAGTCTTGGATAATGGTGGGGACGCGTGTCTGTTCTATGACACTATCTAAGCGGAGCGCGACCATGGGTTCGCGCGTAGCATACGATTTTTTGGGGCAAATATACCTCCCAGATCGCCGGAAATAACACTTCCCAGACCTAATGATGCTCCTAAACCTCCTTAAGTTTTAGATCTCATTGCTTAGAAATTTAGTTTGGAGAAATACATGGCCGTCTGCAGAAAGAAAATCAGGGGACAAATAATCCAAGTAGACTTTTGTATATACGATGGGTCTGGGGTCCTCTCCCAGAAAACAAATATAGACTGCCGCAAATGCGATTTCCGTCCTATATTTAACAACTGTGGATAAAATACAATAAAATGAGAACTGCTGCATGTCATTTGCACAATGCTGGATCAAACTGCGCCAAAGTTCCATACAGGGGAACTTGAAATGCAAAGACAAATTGGTGGGGACACGGTATATCATGTCCCCACTACTGAAAAATTTGGTGGGGACGCGTCCCGCTGTCCTCACCAGGATCTGCGCCCATGGTTTGGAGGCTGTTTATCGTGGAACGCCATTTTCATGCTCACTGATATGATGTGATATCTGCTGTTTGCTTTACAAATTCGAATAATTTTGTCACTGTTCCTCTTCTTCTTCCCGTTTTCTTGCCGTATTTTCTACTCCATCCTTTTCTCCTTTTCTCTCTTTCTTCTTTTTCTTTTCCTTTCTTCACCTCGTTGAAGTTGGCAAGTGTATACAGTTCCAAAGCTATTCAACAGCAACAAAACGTTATTTTGTGTATTTCTGTTGTGGGGTGAAGTTAGCCCCTTACCGAAATCCCAGATCTGGGCCAGATATAAAAATCCAGATCTGGCCCAGAGCTGGAATTTCAATCTGGGCCAGATCTGCTGCAGATCTGGAATTTATATCTGGCCAGATAAAAAATTGGGCAGATATAACTTGATATAAAATCAAGTTTTATATGGCCCATATAAAATTTGATCTGGTTTAATTGTATTGCATCCATATCTGGACCAGATAAAACTTTATCTGGTTGATATAAAGAAAATCCAGATAAACTTTTATTTGGCCCATATAAAATTTGATCTGGTTAAATTTTATTGCATCCATATCTGGGCCAGATAAAACTTTATCTGGTTGATATAAAGAAAATCCAGATAAACTTTTATATGGCCCATATAAAATTTTATATGGTTAAATTTTATTGCATCCATATCTGGGCCAGATAAAACTTTATCTGGTTGATATAAAGAAAATCCAGATAAACTTTTATATGGCCCATATAAAATTTTATATGGTTGAAGTTTATGGCTTCCATATCTGGGCCAGATAAAACTTTATCTGGTTGATATAAAGAAAATCCAGATAAACTTTTATATGGCCGAAAAAGTGGCCAAAACTGGACTTGAGAGTAACTTTCCAGCGTGATCAGTTATCTCTGTTCTGGTACGGAGACCCATACAGAGAGCAAGACACACACAAAATATAAACACAGAACTCAACTGGATTGGAACAAAGTGGAAATATGTAAAGTGCATGCACATTACACACTTTTACTATACCTTACCAAAACATTTGAAAACTGATATTGAATACATGTACATTCAAATTTTTCGCCCAGGTAAATCATATTACTTACTTAAATAAACTGGCATCGCGCGGTACCACTAGTACACTTAAACATAATAATTGAAGGTTGAGTTCTTTATTCTTCTGTGGTCCTGTAGATGTTGATACTAAATTGCGTTGTGCTATTCTTTTATTTAATATATTTGCTTAAATAAATAAGTTCCAGGAGGGCGATATATGTTCCATTATGTCCATTCAGAACCGAAGTTCAGTCCCAAAATATATTCCTTGTTGCCATCCGTTCCAAAAAATTCTTCCTTATTTCTGACTGTTCAGTTCACTATAGAAACCTTTGCCAATGTCCAGACATCGATAGGTTATTATTCACGAATCTCTATCACATTTTCTTTATGTACCAATCCTTTCTGTTAAACTTCCTTCTGCTCTTTACTCCTACCATGTGGACACTAGTGTACACAGCTCCCTTTCCTATCTCACTCCTAGAGTATCAATACACATATGTCCATTGTTCAAAAGCGGCCTTCACACTTAATCAACCTCTGAGTCATCCTGTTTCAAGCTAAGACCCTGTGGTTGCCTAGCAACCCAGATAGAGATAGTTATTCCCCCCCTCCCCCTTTGACTTAGTGTGTAGTGTAAGTGATTTACTATTGAAATATATATGTATAGTGCAGTGCCACAATATAGTGTAATGTAAATCTCTATGAAAATGAACTATGTAAGAGCATACAATCTTAAAGTTTTATCTGTCAATATAAAGTCAGGTATAACTGGATATACATGATGTATATCCAGTTATCTGCATATCTGGATTGACTCTATATCCAGTTATATCTGGCTTTATATGGCCAGATAAAACTTTATCTGCATATCTGGATTGACTCTATATTCAGTCATATCTGGCTTCATATGGCCAGATAAAACTTTATCTGCATATCTGGATTGGCTCTATATCCAGTTATATCTGGCTTTATATGGCCAGATAAAACTTTATCTGCATATCTGGATTGGCTCTATATCCAGTTATATCTGGCTTTATATGGCCAGATAAAACTTTATCTGCATATCTGGATTGACTCTTAATCCAGTTATATCTGGCTTTATATGGCCAGATAAAACTTTATCTGCATATCTGGATTGACTCTTTATCCAGTTATATCTGGCTTTATATGGCCAGATAAAACTTTATCTGCATATCTGGGATGATTCTTTATCCAGTTATATCTGGCTTTATATGGCCAGATAAAACTTTATCTGCATATCTGGATTGACTCTTTATCCAGTTATATCTGGCTTTATATGGCCAGATAAAACTTTATCTGCATATCTGGATTGACTCTACATCCAGTTATATCTGGCTTTATATGGCCAGATAAAACTTTATCTGCATATCTGGATTGACTCTTTTTCCAGTTATATCTGGCTTTATATGGCCAGATAAAACTTTATCTGCATATCTGGATTGACTCTATATCCAGTTATATCTGGCTTTATATGGCCAGATAAAACTTTATCTGCATATCTGGATTGACTCTATATCCAGTTATATCTGGCTTTATATGGCCAGATAAAACTTGATCTGGCCAGATTAAACCAGATATAAAGCCAGATCTGGGATTTCAGTAAGGGGCGCTATGAGCTACAAGTTCCAATGCGCAAGGTGGGGGAAAGGGGCTAGAAATAATGTGTCGGTCAATTCTAACTCGGTTTTCTGTCGTTAATTGTTGATGTAGCCTACCAGGTAAAAGGTTGAAATGACTTTAACAATTTCAAATTTAATAATTTGATTTATTATGCCATTTGGAGCACATAACATAGGCTATAACAGAACATTACTGGCAAATACTAGGGGGGGTTGATTGTGTGGGCCAACCCCCCTCTTCAAAAAGTGGGGGGGTTAAAACCCCCAACCCCCCTGTTTCTCTGCCACTGGGGTGAATAATTGCATTAATACCTTTGCATCCCCTTGCATTAATCCCATGCATTAATCCCTTCAATACTTACACGGTGGGGTACTTTGGTGGACAGGTCACCCTCATGTCAATAGTTACATGGATGTTGTTGCTCCCACTCATCCCTCGTTCAGGCATCAGATGCAATAAGATGGTCATACCCTTCTAAAAATGAAAAACAACAATAAACCAATGGATTTGTGAAAGAAGATAATGAGGTAATGGTGAAAGCATCCCAAAGTTGTGAAAAGGATAATAGTTTAACATTAGCATTGTCATATAAGAAATATAATTGTAATGTAATAGGCTGCAACTGCGAGGAGTAGATGAAAAAAGTATTGTAAAAAAAAACAGAAAAACATAAGCAAACTGAAATTTATTTGCTTTGTATTCACTCTTATAGCATTATTCAAAGGAATAACATCCTGAAAATTGACATTTTATTTAAACAAAAATACTATTATCTGTTTCCATTTCAGTTTGCCCTTGAAGATCCTGCTAGTATTGAAATGCCAGGCCTTCATAACTTTTACAGAATTACCTACAAATGTTTTTTACATCAGATAAGCAGTTTGCTAGCATTTTTTTTTCTCCAAGATATCATTGGTGAGAATTATTTGTAGTAGTATCTAATATTTATCTCTCTGTCTCTAATCTAGCAGAGAATGCTTAATTTGAATTGAGATGATACATTAATACACCTTGTTTGTTTCATTCACGACTGAGATATACACATTGTACTACATGTTCTTCGACCTACTTATATGTTCCACTGCAAGACTGACACTTACAAACTTTGTTTATCATTCACACTTCCAAAATGTTCTACTACCATATAGAGCCTATACAACATATCAATATGATGTATCCTAACATTGTAAATACACATGTAAGTAGAGTATACATGCAGGCTCACCAGCAATGCATACTACAATAGTACAAGTAGAGATTGAAAGCAAGATATAACAGCTAAAACAACTGTGCAACCAAACAGAAGTCACTTTGAGCTCCTGATCCATATCTTACTTTGTTCTTCTTGCTCTCATCTTTAAAGTCATCCATGTAGATAGCAGCGAGGCATACTTTCTCATTCTCTTGTCTCTCTTCATACGTCTCTTTGTCTCCCATATTCTGATATGTATTTTGCCTTGGGCCTCAAACAAAACTGTTACAAACTTCTGGAAAATAGTTACAAGAAATATCAAAGAGTCTTACTACTTTGCCTAAATTTCAGCAAAGGGTCATCAAAGGGGTGAACCCCTCCTTCAACCTCACATGTGCACATAGTTTAAGACTGCATGAGCTAAAATGAGGACCAATTTAACTGTACAGGTAGTCTTTGGACCAAATGTTAGGTCTACCAAGAAACATAGACTCGGAACCATACCGAAAATTATGAGAATTGAGCTGTAACACTGTGAGCCCAAGATACCTAATTTAGACTGCACTTGATTAAGGATGTAAATATGACATGGTCTTTGGAAGTGTCAGGACTGAGTGTTATCGAGTCTTTATTTGAATTGGGAGAATCGTTTGGGCCTTGCATTACTTAAGTTAATGAGGATGTGTTTTGGGGAAATTGTATGATTACGTTTACGTTAGGCTGGTTATGGTTGTGTCATTTTGTTATTTTCAGAATATAATTCAGTTATATATTGCTTAATTTACATACAAATTTGTTTTGGCACTTATTTACGGTTTCAGTGATCTTCTCTTATCCGACAGCATTGCTGGCACATCCCTAGTTGCCCAGCCGTGTCACACATAGGCCTAGGCATAAATATTTTCTTTCACGGCTTGAGGCATCTAAATAGCTCACTGAATTTAATTTTCGGAGAATAAGCAAGAAATTCATCTTTATTCAACCGAGGATTGGCCAATGTCCTTGCGCAACTTGCTTAAAACTTAAATTATATGTTCGATTTAACGTTAGGTCTATGCCTGATTAACACAGTAACAGTTTCTGAATGATTGTCCTGAACCAGGGCTACTGTGTGACATTTCCATTCTTTATTTCGTTTTTGTAAGCTCCTAGCGTTAGACTAGAGGGTATTGTAACCATTAACATTGTAATCGAAGTTTCTTAGTCAAACCTTAAAAGGACGGCAGTTAGCTTGTCCATTTGATGTTTCGTTACTTCACTTAGCATTCGTTGTCCACAACATGCAATATATAAACAGTATACTGCACAAGTAGGACATGGCATGTTGTGAACTTTAAATCCATTATGTGGGTAGTTGACTTGTTGTAACAGTAGGCTTAATGTATATACAAATTTTTACAAATATGACTATTTTCCACATCGAATCCAGCCAAAATATTTTTTTAAAACAGACAAATATTTAAGAGGTTATGTATCAATGATGTACTGATTAACGAACCTCTATAATTACGTATCATACATAAGACGACCCCTCTGTGAAAAATACAATCTTCAAAATGGCAGCCTCCATGGAAGTGAAGACTTCGACAGACGGCTCAAGTGAAAGCGATTTTACAGTTCTTAAGAAGCTTCCTCCCCAGCTGCCAAGACGCCATAATGACATCTACATTAATTCAAAGTCAAAGTTTGTTGCCCAACTCAAGAAATGCGAGAAACTTTTAGAATCCGGCGAATCAGAGCTGTTCATACACGGGCTAGGGGTTGCCGTTCATATCGCCATAAATCTTGCATTGCAACTACAAAGGGAATGGTCATTAGAGCTGTCTGCTAAGACATCAACCGTAGTACTTACAGACGATTTACAGCCCTTGACGGATTCCCGCACCTTTCAAACGAAAGATAGGAAGAATTCAGCAATACACATCAGGTTGTACAGAACTGTTGATCGATGATGGACAACCGATGAATCAATTGTCACTTTGAACTTGGGCGACTGTAGCCTATAGTATAGGCTAAGCCTAACATACAACTAAATTATCAATACAGTTGCGAGACCATAGGTGCAGCCCCTCAAGTGGACTTGAAAAGTGATTAACCAGGGAAAGAGGGCCCAGCTTGGTTCAGACTGCAAACAGGCTTCGCTGACGTCAGTCTTTGTTACAGAGTTCATACTCGTTCACTTGCTGCCTAATAGAGGACTACTTTAGTACGGTACCCTAAACTAGTTGAGCAGAATCTTATCAGCTACTTCGGATGTCAATGACAAACCACACTCTCAAGTGTCAAAGAGATTGTAGGAACTATCATCATGACACTAAAATGTGCCTGCCCATAAGCTGGTTCATTATCATTGTACAACATTTGGAGATGGGAGACGCCATGAAGAGAATTTCTTGATCGCATTTAACACAACTTCCATGCACTGACAGTGTCATTCGGAAATGCTTACAAACCTGCCATGCCTGCATCATTATTATTACCAACGTGGAAAGAAGTCGGCTACTGCATTAACATCAGAGAAAGTTGGATCTCCTGCATGGAAACTAGGCTAGAAGAGGTTCGACACAAGACTGGATGGTGTCTAGCCCATGTTAGTCATCGTAACAGTGAACAGCCTAGTCTGTCTTCAATCTCTTTGTTTCTGTGGAATGAAGTTTCCAAATGTAGGAGTGGCCCTCTAAGTTCAAAACATTGATAACTTTAATAAAGCAAAACCTTTAAGTGATTAAATTTCATGTTGCTCTGCAATAGTTTGTTTTTCTTTGCACACATTCATGGTATAGCACGTCCTATAAGATCTACTTTTATGTATATGTTGTACTTGGTTCCTGAATCACTTCTCTTATTCTTCAAAATGTAGTGAAATGAAATGTTGTGATGGAAAATTTAGAATTGTTGGTAGCTGTTTAATGTGAATACTGCAAAGGTACCCTGAAGATTGATGTCTGTGATTTAGTTAGTCAAGAAACATAGGGGTTAAACTCAGGACCAACATTTGTTATGTTTACATTGATGAAGAACAATTCGCATTCATTTGTATTATTCCATATTCACATGAACTTATGTTCAGAAACTAGTAAGAATAAATTAACTGCAAAGCAAGTTTAGCTTTGAATTGGCTTCGAACAAACCATTAGCATTCTAGCCTATACTTTAATTTTACAGGTGAATTTCTTCCATACCAGAATAGTCGTAAAAAGCTTATCTGTACTCAAAATTAGGTTGCTTAAAGTAATGTAAAGGAAGTGTGACAAATTAAAAAGACAAGAAAGACATGAAATAAAAGAAGACACGCTACATAAAGTGCTCTTAATTTATTATTTAGTACAAAAAAGAAGAAGTTTTTACATAAGAGCATATGTGAATGTGGTAATGTACAGTTAACTCCTTTGATTTAAAATGAATAAATACTACACTGAGATTATTTACATTTTTCTCCTTCAGATAAAACCATATGTATCAATATTTGCTAAGTTATTAATATTTACTGAAAATATGTTCCTGTAGATCACTTAATACGTTGGCCTTTGCATGTGAACCTCGATGGTATAACTACCTAAGAGGTATAAACATTTTTTTTTTTTTTAAATGATCCAGTATTGTTGTGATCTGATGCACAAATATTTACCGCAGGTATCACCAACAATAGCCATATCTACAGTAGTTTGTGAAATTATTAATAAATGTAGCTGGCCGAAAAAATTCATCAATATGTTCTTACTACTTAAAAAAGCAACTGATGTACCTGAAGGTCAAGTGTTATTTAAACAAGGTTACAATTATCCATCACGGTAGCAAGACAGAACCTATTAAATAAACTCATTCTCTAGCAAAACCATCTTTTCATCTTACTTTAACAAGTATTATTTTTTTCCTTTTCAAACACTGTCGCCATATTTATAGAGATATTTAGAGACAGTCATTGCGACATTTTTTGAGAACAAAGTTACATAACCCTCTTTGTTTTCAGACTATTAAAATGTTCCAGTGTCACAACAACATTTTTAAACCCTTATGTAGGAGAAAGTATAAAACCATTCAGAGTTTAAAATAGTGTAGTTCATTAAACCAATAAATAGCTGTAACATGTCAACACATGAAGCTGAAAGTGTCAATCTTTAACTGACTTTCATTTTGACAGAACAATTGAGTGATTTCCCCTTTGCAGACGACCTCCTTGAAATGATGAAAACTGCATTTAATATTCCATTCATGGGTTATAAACTTGGGGTGTCATTTTGACAAAGCTGCAGCCATGTCATATTCAAACAACACTGTACCATGGCTGCTATATTAACTGGATGCCCCCTCAACCTTAGAGACCTATCTTAACATGAACAAAAACCATTTGGGAGATACATTTACAGGTTTTAATCAGACTAAAAATACTTACAATCTTCAAGATGACTGTTTACCATTGCTACATAGTCAAGCATTATATAAAAATGGGGGGAAAAAAAGAGACAAATTTTCTACTATCAAAGAGAAAATCTTGTAGTACTCATGATCAAATTTTCAAAATAAAAGTGTCCATTGTAAACATTATAGCCAAATTAAAAATGAATTAGTAGATCATACAATGTCTTAGGTAATGATACGTATATTCCTTAAATTCACTGAAGATCGACTTCCACTGAAATGCTCAATGCTGATAATATTATCACACTTTCTAAAAGAAAGAAATAAAAGAGCGTGAATTAAAAGAATTTGAAAAAATCTGATCAAATCAACCAAACTATTTCGGCTGCTCTAAATTGAGTGGACAGATTATACGATACACACACAATTACAATGTCGAAAAAAAACTATTAACCTGCTAATTAGCATACAGATTATGAGTTAAGTATAAATGTACTACACTGTGCATTCATTGATACTGGTTTAATCTACATTATACTGATGGATGGACAGGCAGCAAGGCACTAAGTATAAAGCTAGATTAAAGGAAAAAAATTGTACATTGGCTTCTTTCCAGCGATCGACAACCTCAGATAAAAAAGAAGAAGAAATGGATTTGCAAACTGCCAGCAGTTTGCTTTATCAATCCCCTGAAAGATTGCCCAAACTTGACAGAGACAACACAATCAGTTGTTAAAAGATTAAAATTTCATCTTTAGTGAACGTGACCCTCACAGGGTTAATATGGAGCCCAACAGTAGCTTGTTTTATTACCTATGGATTACTACTGGCTGATATCAAGGTTTTTCTCTTTCTGATGGGATATCCAGAGGATTACTAGGCAGGGTCTGAAAATTTGGTTAACATTTTAACATTAATTGACCATCCAAACTCCATCGGAAAAAAGATGCATGGGGTGGGCTTAATTTGAACTAAGCTGTTACTTTCGATCTAGTTACTCCCAATTTAACATTGATTCTGCAGAGCATATTTTTTCAACATCTCAATTCGTTACAAAGATCTAAACTGTAGATCTTTATCCTGATTTGAGCTACAACATCTGACAAACATAACGAACAGGGCAAGTACAGGGTTCACTATGATGTCCAATTCAAATTCTGAAATTTTGACATGATAAACTGAAAATCTTTCAGGACCATTTGGAACAAAACTTTCCATTTCATGCCTTCCTTGCAACAAGTTTATCAAACATGTTGAGTCTTTTACAAAGTATGATATCCAACTAATCCCCTTTGAACTGCATTGCATTGAGACGATATACACAATATTTGAGGCAAATTCTGTTTTTAAAGGGGACACAAACTCAACCATCATCGTTGGCCTGTATGACAGATATCTTTGTACAGAACAAACACCCCAAAAACAGCTCAGAAAAAATCTTCTTCAATTTGAAAGATATCTCAGATCAAACATTGCATCTGGCAGCTGTAATTTCATCATAGTGCCACTAGCATCTGAAACCTTTTTTACTTTTCATTTTTCTTTTCACTTTTTAAGGTAGAAAATCAAATATTTGACACTGAAAACCAATGCCATCATTTGTTCATGTTGAGGGTTTTCAATATTTTAGACTCAGTATTTGCAAACCCCATCTCCATCACAGAAAAATATAAACATTGTATTATATATAATGCAAAACATGACAAATTGAAGCACATGTGGTTTGATGACGACAAATTTGGACTTGATCAAGTCTTTTGCCATGTGTGTGCAAAAAAATTAAATCTGTGATATCTCATAACTGGAAAAAGATATTTCTTAGCCATTTTGGGTTGTTCAGGACAGTTATCGTATAGATCAATAATGATGGCAGGGTTTGTGACACTGTGAAGCACTTATTAACGAAATATAGTTTACTCCTTGTTGTGACGAGGGCCAAGCAAGATGTAAACATGTTTTGGTAGCTTGATTTCAAATTCACTATGCTGCATGGAAGTTTATCGTTGAGGATTTTTAAGCTTCTGGAATATATAAAATGAGTAATGCCTGGAGTCACTTCTTAAAGATTGTGAGAAATTGCAGGCCGAGACTCCACACCGATTCAAAAAGGAGAGATCTTGATCACGATTGGCCGGTTGAAATTGAAGACGAAAATTTCCACTCCAGAACAAATAAAAATTCTGATGTACTGTTGTTTTTTGGTCAAGTCTCTACTACCTTCCACAGTATCATCTAAGCAAGAACCCTAGATAGCTGCCTTCTCTATGAGGCCACAAACGTTCAGAAAACGCAAAAAAAACAATTAATCCCTGTGTCATCCTTATTGCTCATTTATCGTATCCAGAGAAGTACCATTCCTTGAATTCCTGGATGTTTTCGGCCGAGCCTATCACGGCCTCTCTTCCCTGAGCCTGAAAAAGCTTGTGCAGTTTCTGTTGCATAGAATCCTTAAACTGTCTCTCCTGCAAAGAACCAAAGACAAAATCTATCGCACATCTGACAAAATCTATCACAAATATCATCTCAAAAGATCCAATTCAGATTCTTTGCAAGAGGTGAAATTGTAAGGATAAAGTAACAGCATGATCGTGAGCCTAACACACGATAAGACTACTTTTGTAAAAGAATGCCTGGAAGACAAATTTGTTACCCCAAAACACTAAGGATCAACAAATGCATATACGGCAATGCAAAGTGCATCCAGCTTATGCTCACATTGAATGGTATTTTCAGCTGAAGACAAGTTAGGGGAATTATTTTCTTCTCTTGTTTTTTGAGACTCATTGATGATTATTTCAGATATTTGGACATTTTTTAATTCTGCGATGATGATGAAAAAAAAAACCCTCCATGCTCTGCTATGCTATGCGATGAAACCATGACCTCCTATATGCTACATTACATCTGTTCGTGTCACTACACCTCCAGACCCATAATATTTTTAATCTCCATGTTTTATAGTAGAAAATGACAGCAATGGAAGCCATTTCTCATGACTTAAGGAATGGTTTGATTTGATCCATTATGATAATGAGATTAGGTCAGATTAGTGTCATCAGCTTGGTATTATTTTTACCTGTTGGAGTTCTTCCTGCAACTTCTGTAATTCTTGTTCTAATTCATGTTTAGATTTTCCGGACGGGTTGTCTGCTGTCCTGCTGAAGAAAGAATCGATTAAAAAACATCAAATTATGACGGTTGCTGAATAATCTCCACGTTAATACTTTGAAAAGATCTAAAAAGATGCTCGGTCAATCAATCAATTCATTTATTTATTCAGCCAATGTATAAAAATATTACACATTAAAATCATAACGTTCCTCCTGCTCCGTAATAAATAAGAGTAAGAAATTTATAAAAAAATATGTGAGGATATACAAAAATATGTAAGAATATGAAAATGTAAGAAAAATGTAAAGATATGCAAATAAAGTGTAAGGAATTTAAAATGTGAAAAAAAATATTGACACAAAAATATGTAGGAAAAGGCTGGAAATGGTTATATTTGTCCACTTCAACAGCTACTCTTGCAGCTTTGAGAATGAAGTGAATTTTTTGCCATGCTAGAGATTTCACATGATATGTTTCAAACCTCCAGTAATTGCTAGGTGGTACATCTGATGCTCTCTTTAATCACAAGTGAATCAGGAAAAGTAGATTATTATCTTAGACTTGAATATTTTGATCTTGGAAGATAAAGGTTCTTAGCTCTTCAAGATCTTCAGTTGTGACAATTCAGAACACTTGTTGTGTTTCAGAGGTTAACATCTCTCACCACACAAACTTGCTCAAAAGCTACATAGTTAAGTGTTTGACACAGTTAAGTGTTTGACACAGTTACGTGTTTGACACAGTTAAGTGTTTTACGCAGTTAAGTGTTTGACACTGTAAGGTGTTTTACACAGTTAAGTGTTTTACATAGTTAAGTGTTTGACACAGTTAAGTGTTTGACACAGTTAAGTGTTTTATGCAGTTAAGTGTTTGACACAGTTAAGTGTTTGACACAGTTAAGTGTTTGACACAGTTAAGTGTTTTACGCAGTTAAGTGTTTGACACAGTTAAGTGTTTTACGCAGTTAAGTGTTTTACACTGTAAGGTGTTTTACACAGTTAAGTGTTTTACACAGTTAAGTGTTTGACATAGTTAAGTGTTTGACACAGTTAAGTGTTTGACACAGTTTAGTGTTTTACGCAGTTAAGTGTTTGACACAGTTAAGTGTTTGACACAGTTAAGTGTTTTACACTGTAAGGTGTTTTACACAGTTAAGTGTTTTACACAGTTAAGTGTTTTACACAGTTAAGTGTTTTACACAGTTAAGTGTTTTACGCAGTTAAGTGTTTTACGCAGTTAAGTGTTTTACACTGTAAGGTGTTTTACACAGTTAAGTGTTTGGCACAGTTAAGTGTTTTACACAGTTAAGTGTTTTACACTGTAAGTTATTTTACACAGTTAAGTGTTTTACATAGTTAAGTGTTTGACGCAGTTTATTTTTTTACACTGTTAAGTGTTTGACACAGTTAAGTGTTTTACACAGTTAGTGTTTTACACTGTTAGGTGTCTTTATTCATAACTGTCACATAAAAGGCTGCAGACCTCAAAAATTTTCAGTCAAATTTAAGCTCCTGGTCAGTTACTTCATTTATCAAAGGTTAATCGGAAATGGGAGAATTGAACTTAAAGCTCATCATTTTTATTGAACATAGAGGAAACAATTTGATCTCAAGGCCAAGGTGATTAGGTTAACTGGCTTCTAGTTAACCAAAGACAACTTCCTCAGGAGATCGACTTTGAAAGGTAAAAATTTCTTTTGCACAATCCAACACAGTTGGTTCTTCTTTGCATAATTGTGACATCACCCAATTTGACAACCTCACGAAACTTGTACTATAAATCAGTAACTGCTCCAACTGTTGCTTTCCTTATCAAGGTTTTGATCAGGAATAAAATTTAACTTGGACCATGAGGGAAAATTCATTTTATTTTTTGATACAAGGTAATATCTCAAAGGCTGTTACTTTAGATGAGTCAACCTCTGTCATGTTCAGTCACGGTGAGTCGAGTTAATCAGAATCTATTCGCTTTCAGATCTCTCATCACATAAATAGTTTCCAGCATGATATCTATACTGTTAGTGCTTTCTGAGTGTGACCTCGAGTAATGTAAGTTGAGTTAATCAGAATCTGTTTGCTTTTCAGATCACTCAGCACATAAATAGTTTTCAGCATTATATCTATACTGTTAGTGCTTTCTGAGTGTGACCTCAAGTAATGTGTACTAGTTATCAGGGGTGTGAGTGTCTTAACTTCTTTATCATTGACATCCTGTATGACTACCTACCCTTTGTCTGGTTCCCGTTGACTCATGCTCCTGGCCCGCCCCTGCTGCGGAGGTCTACTGATGGATCCGCTGCTCTTGCTCATCCGTTTATCCGGCGTCTGAGAGAGCCCAGATATGGTGGGTGTGTTGTCGTCCAGCTCGTTTAGGGTGTCAGCGGAGACCGATCTGTAGGCCTGGTGATCTGTTAATCAATCGTACAGATGTATTAAATCTACAGCTTGTAACTCTTGATCCTTCCTCAATCCATGCAAGTAAACCTTTTGATATGCTATCAGGAAATATATTCTGACTTCATAGGAAATGTTACCATGGTGATGTAAACAGGTAACATTATCTGGTGATCTGAGATTAACTCATGTACAGGTAAAGGATACTATTAACTGTAACAATGGTTAATTCATGGGGATACATTTTTACAGCAATAAGAATTACCTTAAGCAGATCAAGTTACATCTATGGTTTAGGTTTAATAATTTATGTAATAAATAGGAAGTAAATCCACATACTGGCTTTGATGCAAATTTAAACTACTGATGACCCCAAATGACCTTTCACCTTGTCAGCAACAGTAAACAAGAATCTCATCAAGAGGCATCTACATACTAAATGACATTCATCAAATAATTAAAATAATAAGTAAATATTTAAAAACTATGTCAATAAAATTATATATAATTTTATTGACATTTTTGCTTCTGTTCAATAGTTTTTATTTACTTATTTATTTTATTTGGTCCTTACAGCAATACAATTTCTTAAAGGTTGATTTAATCTTTGCCTATGCTTGCATCGAGCTGTTGTCAGAAATCGTTTTGTGCATGACACATCAACGTTTAGCTCATTGTCACTAATATTTATAAGCTACCTGCCTATGATCAATTTCTGCTTTATTGAGGAAATGGGAAAGAACATTTTTGTTGCTTTTTCCTTCTTTCTTGTTTTCATTCTTCAAAAAATGACCCTATTATCAAACACCTTCCTTCCTCTTTCAATTTGTGGAGGGTCAATGAATCTTTGTGCACACTTGTTATAGGTTGCTGTGACAACTCATTAGAAAATATTGCATCAACACTAATTTTTTACGTGTTCATTTCAAGCTATCCTCAACTCTAAATCTAATGTTTGGGGGTATGTTGAGGAAGGTTCCAATGAATTTATTACTTCCTACAGCATGTCATAATCTTAAGCCAACAACAGAAACCCTTGCCACAAGTTAACAGTTCTTAGGCTACAGTAATACGGAGTGTGTATGTAGAGGAGACATGTACCACAGGAGTGATGTAAATATAAGAATTGTCAGAAGAATTTAGAGCATGACAAGCTTAAATAGCTGCATAGATATCCTTTGTACCTCATGATCACAACTACAGGTCATTTGTAGACACCTTGCCAAAAATTCAGTACATTCTAAATACTTTTAAAACAGAGCAACTGACCTATGAATCTGGCATAATCTACTTGGGGCAGATTTCATCAATTTTCGACAGTAATTAAAAGCTGAGCAAATCCATTGCTGAAGAATAATAATTTGTTTTATTGTGCAAATTTCAAAATAGAAACGGATAGTTTCATTTCCTAATATTTCTGTTCCGACCCAGATTAACTTAAATGACAGGTTCAATGGGTCTTTTCAAATTCTCTCAAAGTATTTATTTCCATAAAAGTGAAGGTGGTAATTAATTTACCTTCAAAGAAACAGCTTCAGCCCTGATTTCTATATTCAAAGTTAAGCTAGGCTAGGTAGAACTGCTAGGAAAACATGGTAGGTCAGGGCTTAATCATTAAAGTTTGTTTTGAGAATAAAAGTGCTATCCCCAAGACATTCAAGCAGCTGTGACATTAATGTAGCAACCTTACTACACAGTGTACCGTTCAAGCACACTTGATGAAAAAACAAATGATGCAAAAGTAAACAATTGCCATGGCAACAATAAAATTATTTCCAGTGCATGCCTAATCACAGAACATACCGATTTCACAGACAATATTCACACACACACACACAACAACGATTCCACTGCCAAAAAAAAACTGTACACACAAACTTGAACATATAAATCAAATCCTACTTCCCAAAGGAAATTAAAGCAAAAGAACGAGGAAATCACCGTGAAGGGTATCCTTATCACCGGAGAGATTGTATGTTCCCTTGTGAAAGATCCCCAGAAATAATTCCCAAAACTGAGAAGAACTATCCCGTAAAGTTGCCTTTAAAAACTGCCAGAATCTCGAAAACCTCGCCGCGATACCCCGATAGCAATCAGCTAATTTCCCGGGTGCCATGCTGTTTCGTAATGTGATAGCATTTAAGTGTCATACGATACGGCGGTACCCAGCATGCAGCTTCTGAAACTTGCCGATGACTAAACCCCCTTGTGCCATCGGGTCGAGCCGCAAGTATCTGCTCGGTTTCACTGGTGACGCTGTCTTATCCCTGCCTTTGCTCTGCGGAGGGTGTTTTATTAAACGGGACAGGAAGGACACGAAAAGATCTAATTAAGACGGTTGCAAAAACAAAGCCCTGAGGAAACTTGCAATAAGCGGGTAATGACAGATAAAGGCTTAATTGTTCTAATTTACAAAGTGGCAATGAACAGTCTCTATGTCAGCATCACACACTGCCTTTTATAGGGATATTCTATTGGCAGACAATGGAACATTTTATCTTAAAAAGAAAATTGTTCCACACACTTAGTTGTCCCCCCCCCCCCCCCTCCATCTCAATATCTTGCTCCTAACTTGAGATATAGTTGATTGAACATAATCTACTTTGACTTGATTCTTTCAAGGGGTTCCTCACAGTAGTGGTTTTTGATATCATGACAGCAAATGTTCTTCAAAAGCTTTACTTTCCCTACCATAATCTTCTTGTTGATGTATACTTCAACTGGGGCCCATTGGAATGTCTGCTTTAATAGCTGTCGATGTTATTTGTATTTAGAGTTTCATCCGAGTGTCACTTTTTTGGTTAGGATTAGCACTAGTAAATATTTTTTTTAAAAAGTCTGGGAGAATGAATCTGATTAAATCTCTTCCACATAAACGATAGTCTAAAATAGGATAAACAAAGTCTAGGAAACTCTCTTAGCTTGACTGATCATAATCACATTTTGAGGAAAACCTGATAGATTGGTCTTTCGATAGTGGTTACTGAAGGGGAAAGAATGCACCACAGTGTAAGCATACAACTGCACTGACTCATAGAGCAGTTGTTAACAACACTACATTCACAACAGATATGATTTCATACAACTGCACTCGTTTGCCAATTATGACATTCCGTCAATGTCAGGACGTGAAAAAAATAAAACTTCAGTACATGAGAAGTTGTCAAAGAGAGATAAAAAAGATACACACACACACTAGGGAGACATGAGGTTTGTTTAATAGGCCTAGTCAAGGTGGCATACTCCTATTAGAGTCTATATCCATCCGCTCAATTGTTCTCCTTCAGGAAAAGTGCCAAAAAGCAGGAGAACATCTTTTTTGACCTGTTATCCATCATGGTCTAGTTTATTGTGGCTTGCATGTTGAAGAACATGAATGGAAGTACATGTGGTGAGAAAATTGGGTCAATTGAGGTAGTTTTAGACCCCTTTAGGCCTCCTAGGAGCAGCGTAGGAAAGTTGTTTACTACTGAGTGAAGAGGTTTGTTTACAAGTGACGAAAACTTCCGGCTCGGATAGCAAAAAATCTGCGGGGTCATGGTACGGAAAATTGATGGGTGCCATCAGGTGATGGGTAGCGTTTAGCTAATGAAAACTTCTATCTAGACTTAGAGACCACATTACTTTTGTGATTTAGTGTGTAAGTCAATGGGGCTTTTAATGGGCATATGCTACCTTAAGCCATGATCAAGTACCTATCTTTACTCATCCCCAATCTAAAAATGTCGACGCTATCGTCTCCCCACCTATTTTTGGAGACGAACGGAAGCATGATCACTCACATCCGACCTCCACCTGGTATATGACTAACACCAAATATTAATAAAATAACATCATTTATAATATTATTCACATTAAAAACTCATTTACAGGCTGAACCAGAATTATCAAAAAGAGGAAATACTCTCTAATTGAACCATCAATGTCTGAGCAGGTTCATTAGTGGGGCATCGCCATCATAGCAGCTCGTGGTCCGCAAGACTTAATTAATTACTTAGTAATTAAAATCATGAGAGCTAAATATTCCTTCACCCATATCCTCTACTGATATGTGCACTTCCTGTTAATTAACAGTATTATAAAGAGCAGGATACACTTGACAAAGAGCATGGAAGGTTTCTGTATCTTCTGCTAAGATTTAATAAAGTATAAACCGATGCTGTTAATCGTTTCATTTAGTCTCAAAGGTACTATCTGTGACAAAGTTCAGACAGAGAAAAGAAAAAGAAACAACATGTCTTTTCTTTTGACTGACAGCCATTCTAAACTCAGCAGAACACTTTGCATACTGCTGTACCAACCCTCATCGATAACGGAGTACCTTTGCAAAGTTGCCAAATTTTTCATCAGTGGGGAATCAAATGACATTTTTTATTCATAATGTCAACATTTTTTGTCTGCCTCTTGTCTAGATTCTTGAATCCAACCAGAACTCAACTTCAAGACAAATGATGTTCTTATCAGCTTATTGTTTCCGTGTACTGATTTTGAATTACATGTAAAACGACTTCGATATGAAAAAAAGAAACTTGAGGACTTCCGAAGATGAGCACAATTGCGTTCGAATCACGGTGTGGGGGGGGGGTGTGGGAGGGAAGATCGAGCTCTCCACCCAAGCCAAAAATTAAAAAAGAGTGCTGTCACTCAGTCCTATCTAGTTTCACAAAACTTGACAGGTTGCAGTCTCTGACCGAAGATTGTAACGGTACTGTGAGTCGATCGATAGTAGTACATACAATTACATTCATAATTATTGAAGTAGAGGTCTTCTTAAACATGTTTAAAATTTAAAATTGAGCTACCTGTTTTAAGTAGCTAAACTTCTAGTTACTTAAGCATATTCTTAGTTTGGCGAAACCGTATGAGTGGAACCACGAACTAGTCGATCA
Source organism: Apostichopus japonicus (assembly GCF_037975245.1). Taxonomy (NCBI): domain Eukaryota; kingdom Metazoa; phylum Echinodermata; class Holothuroidea; order Aspidochirotida; family Stichopodidae; genus Apostichopus; species Apostichopus japonicus. Next base: position 18,014,686 of record NC_092568.1, read on the forward strand.
CCCAGCAGGGTGGTATGCGAGTATATCAGGCAAGTTCGCAGCTTGCAAGAGCTCTGTCACGTGACCGTGTTACTACAGGTCACATATCGTCAAACAGTACAGACGATGCAAGTTCGGACCGATAAGACGGCCCCCTCCTCTGTTAGACCGCTGGAGAACCACACTGAAAGCCAATCAGACATTACCTTCAAACATTTGTGCCGTCTCTACGAGGTTCTTCCAATCTAGAGACGTGGTGCTATCGGGAAGAGGGAAGGTTGCGGCTAGAGCTGGTGCTGCGGCTCCTTCGGGGGATATCCTTGAGTATTTGGAACCTGAGGAGTGGGAGGAAAATATTACGGCATAATAATAATAATAATATTTGCATTTTATATAGCGCTTCATACCAGCGATAGGTCTCAAAGTGCTTTACAGACGTTACATTACCCCTGGTCAATGATAACCTGTCCAAGAGACAATCCCTCCAGTCGGCAGCAGTTATATACTGGGCCCAATGACAAGTAACCTCACATGTACCCATTTAACCCCTGGGTGGAGAGAGGCAAGTGAGATAAAGCATCTTGCCCAAGGACACAACGTAATTAGCTAGGCAGGAATCTTACCAGCAATCCTTGGATCACAAGTCCGACGCTTTAGCCAATTGGCCACCACGCTCTAGTGTTAGGCATGTCACTTTATCAATCAAGACAATTGTGAGAGAAAATGATCTCATATGACAGGAACTGTTTCAAGAAAATTAGCAATGTAAATCAGGTGATTCTGTGCTATCAGGTATTTCCCCTACATGCTCAAAATAATGTCTATTAGATTTCATTTAGTTTCTATGGCACAGTCTGTTTCATTTGTTTCTTTTTTATCTTCTTGGGGGGGGCAAGGGTGAGGGGGGTTCTTGTTGCTATTTAGTAAACAGTCATAATCGGGTATGGACACTATTGTGCACCAAACCAGAAAACTCCTTTGCTCTGACCACATCCATCAGATTTTTCTAAACTCGACGGGATAGTATTTTTATCTTATACTTTTTTTTCTTGGGGGTGAGGTGGGGAGGGAATAATTTGCTGCCACTTATTTGTTAAAAACAATTGTAAGCAGGATGTATGAAATGACTGTACCCAAATAAGAAATGCTTTTGCTTGAAGAAAAAGAAAAAATTGACAAGTTGATACAGGACAAATTGTTGAAGTACAAGCTACACAATGGCATAGACTGATAATTGTCGGAATGCAAATCTTGTTTCCCATGTAATGTTTGACTTTCTGTACGCTAAACCACAACAAAATGATCAAAAGTCTTGAAAATGGAAAATTGGCAAAAGCTAGCAAATACAGAAACAAAAAACTGAAAAGAAGAATGTTTGAAATAACTGTCACGGTGAGTCACCTCTGTTTCTTGATTCTGGTATCGTCTTTGACGGTAGGGTAGACGACTGGCTACTGGAAAAATTACGGCTGTCAGAGTACCCGCTCCCCCTGTTGGATCCTCCGTTACCCTTCTTCATGGGTTGAGTATGAGAGCCACCAACTCCTCCCCCTCCTCCTGCAGAGATGCTCTCATCGGACAAGGTTCGATTCAAGAGGTTGGCATTCCTGCTGCTAGGATACGGAGGAGGTCTAGCCTGTCGGTGCCCAAGAAAAATACATAAAACTTGAGGATAGAATGTAGAGGTTGTTAAATATGAGTAAAATAATCCCTCATTAAAAACTGGTATCAAGTCTACAGGTCTGTCTTCAATACACAACTAACAATAGATAAATAACTCATACAATATAAACAGAGAAAATAGTTGACAACATCCAGCAATTACCGTTCAGGCGATGTTTAGGAATGTTAAAAAAGCAAAAGATGCTTCTTAACATAAAATATAAACAGGAGGGAGAACTCCAAAAGCCATCATCATTAGACTATGTGATACTGTGATGACCAAGTGATGACCAGTACACCCCCCACCCACAGCTGACAGGCTCTGCTTCTCTTCTCCCTTCCCCCTCTCAAACAAATCTATCCACCCTCTTCACTGTATTTGCTTCGCTTGTTTATCTTGCAGATCCTGTTTTGTCTAACAGCTAGCAACGGGCATCATACATGCACCTTCTTTCTGTTTGTTCTCCACAATTGTTACTTTTGACCCATCCCCCAACCCCTCACCCCTCAACCCCCCCCCCTTCTACTTAGACATATGGCCAATTCACTACAAACTAGGTCACATGATCATTTCTAAATCATACATGATACCGGCGCATTATAAATGTCCATTATTATTATTATTATCATAAACAAAAATTCAAACACTTGTTAGTTTTGTAAAAACACAGCATGCAATGTCTACAGAGACACATAACAGTTAAGTGCAAAATGATCAACAGGGCAATGGAGAGAAATTGTACAGGGTAACATTTTGTAACTGATCCTGATGATGAAATTGACCATATATTTTGACAATGACATATGTAAGGAATATGATGGAACCCAACAGGGACAAAAAAAACCTATAGATTTAATGTTTAAAATGCTTTTATATCAAACACATAATAAGGGTTAATTTGTATTCAAAAGTACTGAGTTTATATCCTCATCTTAAACCCCCCCTGTTGCCATCCTGAAATCTAAAACCAACTTCACTGTTAAGAATTACATTAACGTATGGCACTATTTAGTCGGATACCGCAGATGAAATTCCATCACGATAAATACCACCAGGCGATATTAAATCCTCAAATTAGCAGGGTGCTATCATATTAGGTGTGGCTTTTTGCTGTTCAACTACTGCTAGCAATTTGAGTTTAAAGACAAACGTCTTTTCAAACTTTAATTTTCTACCTAATGTCATCCTTCAAAAGGATTATTGTTCTTTTTGAATATGAAATATGAGGAGCATTAAAGAAGGACACAAACCCCAAACATCAAGTTTGGCTTATATGACAGAGATTGTTGTGAAAAACTACTCCCCCAAACGGCTAAGTAAAATCTTGTTCCGTTTGAGAGACATGCTGTTATAAAAGTCGTTTCGGGGAGCTTTTCTTTTCATGTTTTCAAAGTAGAATGTTTGACACTGAAATCCGGTGCCATTATAAGTTCATGACAAACTGATGAACTGATAACTGATGAAAATTTATAGGACAAACTGATACTTCCTAAAAAATCTGTAATCAGAAAGTTGATAAAAGTACCAAATAAGGTATTATCTTTCCCTTAATCATGGCATGTATTGTTCTATATTTGGACCAGGGTATAGAAACTATGGAATACCATGCAACTTTAGTTGATGCTCCATTAGTAAAATGTCACATAAAGTACACAAAACCACAAATAACATCAAGAACAGTGTAACTGGAAAAATGGTGAGGGAAAGCAATTAGGCAGGCAACATTACTCCATGTTAAGACTCTGGGTGAGACTAATTCTCCTAGCTCATGGCTGAGTGTAAATAATCGTAGGTAAGACATACACGAAACTCACACACATATCAGTGTTCAAAGGTAAAAAACTCCCCTAATTCATATGAGAGTAAATAATTTGTATGGTTAAAGACAAACAAGAAACACACATATCACTGTTCAAATGTAAAACTCTCCTAATTCATATGAGAGTAAATAATTTGTAGGTAAAACAACCAAAAAAACTCACACACATATCATTGTTCAAAGGTAAAAATATAATTAATAAGGTAGTAAATTTAATAGTAAGTAAAACCAAACTCCCCACCCCCAAATAATTGAATTTTACGAGTATAAGTTAAATTGGGATAGAATACGCTAAACACAAAGTAACTTTAAGCCATCAAAAAAGCAAAAATAAAATGAAAATAATATTAACAGTTATGGAAGGAAGATAAGCAGGATACAAAGAAGATGAGCTAGCACCAAATAATCATGTGTTTTGTTAAGTAAATCATTACTTAAGTGTTTATGAAATCTTTCGCAAGTGATCCTGTAGAAAACAGTTCAAATTTCACAAATAGATTTGGTACAAATTCTCTTGCATGTCTCGTCTCGTTATCATGTTTCAAATTTTTCTTAATTAATTAATTTTAATTTAATTTGTTGTTTTTTAAAACTAATTCATCATACTGACCCTTGAAAAGAGATATGGGTAAACATATGTTTAGCTTTTCAGAAGAAAAAAAACTTTTGCTTCAGAAAAGCTGTGAAAATTTACCATTTATCGTTTTGCCCTGGCCAGGATCAATATAAAGTCTCAGAACTACTTTTTTTTTGGCATCTACCTACAAAGACTTTTCTATTTGCAGATATTACAGCAGCTTTCTCTCTCTCTAAAATTTAAAAATTGAAGCTCTAATTCAATTTGCATTCTTTTATAAACATGAGAGCTTTTTTACAGAATGTCTCAAGGAACTAGCCTAGTCTATTAAAAATCATGAATTCTTCTGAATAAAAAGTTGGTCAAGAAAATATACAGCATACATTCCTGTTGCAATGAGAACTGAATGAGAACTGAACCAATTGAAGGTTTGAATGATAGATTGATTGAATAATAAATGCACACAATTAATGCATTGATTATTGCATGTACCATACACTAAGTACATAAATAAGAATATGAATAAGAAGCTGCCATGTCAATTCGAATAATATACCAGTGCGGCTGATGAAATGTAAAAAAAAATTGGATAAGACTTTTTTTTTTAATTTGTTAAAATAAATCCCAACAGATATATCACCCATTTCTCATAATGTAATTATAGTTTTAATTAAACATTGAGAAGTTTATTGATAAACAAAACTTTAAAAAAAAACCAATGCAAATGAAAAGCTTGTACTGAAATTTAAGAGAAGCTTTCGAAGGGTTAATCGGCGGAACATGCGATGTGAGCTCTATGAAATGTGAAGGAAGTCGTTACCGATAACTCAGGAGGTAAAGTGACCCGGTACTGAGCTAAACCACCGCTGCGACCACCCTCCGACTGGCCCTACACAAATAAACCACAATTTCATGACATGCTACAAACAGCAAACACCTGCGAGTGTGTTCTCAAACCACACGTGAAAAGGAGGGTGTATATAATGATTAAAAAATGTGACAACTTTGATGAGGGTACAAATCCATATTTTTTTCAAGCACTCGTAAATGAAAAAAGCAAACATCAAAGCAGTGATTTCAATAAAACACTCCACGAAAATTGCACAAAGTGTAATTTAAACAAGTAAAAATAATAATTATAAAGTGTGGTTTACCCTCTAAATGTGGCATAAGATGCAGGATAAAGAAATATATAAAAACAATTTAAAAAATGTCATATACAAATAATCTGATTAAGAAAGAAATTTTCTGGAGTGGCATTGGAAACGGAGTTAACTATAAATGATTTTTTTTTTAATGTTGCTAGAATGGGGGAATAGATGATAAGGCAACAATTTTTCATTTGCACAGGGTTGCATTAAGCCCTAATGTACTTTGAAATGCCCAACGAGTACCAACACTCTTTGCAAACATTGAGAAGACTGAAGACATATTGAAGTAATTAGTTGTAATTTAATCATAGAATCCCTGGCAATTTTAATCAAGAAATGACTTTTTTAATTTTTTTGATGCTATACAATACTAACGTCCTATTTAAAGCACAGTTCCATAAGCTCAACAACCAAGTTCTAAAAATCAAATAACGAGGATAAACTTTTTTCCACTACTAAGCTTCTAACACAAAAAATTTTAAAAAAGGGTTTTGTTACCCATTTTTGGATCACAACCCGTTCACTCTGGGAACCGTGGTAAATAAATTATGCCCTGAATTTTTCAAACACCATATAGAAGTTTTATTAAACGATATAGTCTGGGTTACTCACGGCTGTGTATGGGTCGTGTCTCCGGCTAGCACTATTGTCCTCTGGGGCAATGAGCTTCTTGAGGTCCTCCTGGACCTTGGTTCCCTGTCCTGGACTGACCACGGCTGCGGTCACTCCTGGTCGCAATCTGCTGTTCAGAGACTCGTTAGAAGCATTCCTACCGTCTGCTCCTCTCCTGCAGCGTTGCAGATAAAAAATTTAAAAAACTTTGATTCCTATTTTGAAGTTGAGAATCTTACAAAGAAGATGACAAAAATACATTGTCATGATAAAGCAAAATATTTTCATTGATGGGATACAAAATTACAAATTTATGGAATTCTCAAAGACTTTAATCACCAGGGGAAATGTTACCTTTTTAATACTATGCTTCTCTGCTATTTTGGGCATCCCTTCAACCTGATCGATTAGATTATAGGACAATTCCAACCATTAATTATTAATGTCTGATTTGTAATTGGCCTTATTTTGCTTACAACCTTTAATAGGATATGTTCATGGTAAGCATAGAAGCTAATCCCCGCTCACTCCCCCACCCCCACCCTCCCCCTTCCCCAAGAAAGAGAAATCACTCAAAAGAAACAAAGGGTGAAAAAGTGAAAGCATGTACATCACCCAGCATCACAATCTTAACATTAAGCCATAATAACTACAATATATATCACATGATTTACCCCAAACTCAAAAAGAACATTTTCACTTCCAATGCATGAAATGAAAGTAGGTTTTTCTTCCATCAAAGAAACAAGAGAAATTCTTTTGGGATTAAGACGGTGAAAACACTGCTTGTATTATTGGATAGATCACATACTTAAAGACACAATACAGATCATGGTCACAAGTCAGTGGACTGTGAACGTGACGTCCCTTGGCATTATAAGTAGACTAAAAGCTTTGCACTCAATCTCAACATAACTGATTTCGATTAAATTCTGTGTTTGACTGCATACATGCTCTCCACAGCCTGCATGACTTACATACAATACTACACCGGTTTCATTTACCTCTTGCTACTCCTTGGACTGCTGTCGCTCATACTACTGCTGGAGGAGACGGAAGGACCGGGCCGTCTCGGGTACTGATAGTCCTTTGTGCCCGGAGCGGGCGTGGGAGTGGTGGGACTAGGGGTGTGCTTCCCTCTGGGATCCGAGACGGGCGTGGTCCTGGGAGAATGTCTCTTGGTGCTGCCGTGCTGAGATCTGACCTCACCGGCCAGATCCCTCGGAATGGACCCACTGGAGTGAGTGGAGATGGTCGCTAGGGACAGTTCGCTCAGATTGGAGCTGCTGTGGGCGTGTTGGTGAGGTTTCGGAGTTTCTGTCATTGGACTATGAGATGGCGCCATGTGTTCGTAGTCCAAAGTCTTGGGTTTGTAGAGGTGCTCGGTGGGGCTATACCGTTCCGCCCTGGCGTAATTGGTCCTTTCCTTGTGACTTGAACGTGGTGCTGACATACTCTGTTGTTTATTGCTGGACTGCATGTAGTTCTCAGGTAGAATGTCCTTGGAGACTGAGACAGTGTTGTCATGGAAACGTTCATAGTCATCATCTTTGCTATCGTACCATTTGTCATTACTATTGTTAAGATGAAGTGCATCCCTGCTTCCAGTTAGTTTGATTGTTGCCTGTTGTGTGAAAAAAATATGGTTTTGTTTTTGTCCTTAACAATTTTTTTTTTTTTCCCCCGTCGAGAAATTACTATTTTGCTGAGGAGATTGAAAAATGCAATTTCATCTTTCCACTAGTCAATGGAGATATCATTTTATCTAAATGTTTTTGGGGAATTCCTTTGATCTGGGCTTGTACGAGTGAAGAATTTTTGTTTGAATCAGAAACAAAAAACCACATCGCAAGCATCTTCCCATTGGGGCTCATACAATTTCTTATATCATTAGAGAACTAATATTGAAAGAATTAAAAACAGGTACTTAAAAGTTTAAAGAATAGTACTGGGCAAATTTATTGTCTGTTTGTGTTAATATATTGACAATATAAAAGTTTAAAAAGTGTCCTCTGTATTCGAGCCCAAAAAAACAAACATTAGCAATGAAGTGGGTAACCATGACAACAGCCTCTTACCTGTGCAATGTTTTCTCTTTTATATTGCGGTGTAGTAGAGACAAACTGATTCTATGATGGCTGAGATGACATTTACAAGATAAAAAGATGAAAGATTGTCCTCTCGAAATTGAGGAAGACACCTTTTTTTACATCAACATAGAGTGCGTAACCATGACAACAGCCTCTTACCTGTGCAACATTTGCTCTTTTATATTGCGGTGTGGTAGAGACAAACTGATTCTGAGATGACTGTGATGACACAGAACTCTGAGACTGGTGATAATACTTCTTCTCCTTCTTGGGCGCTGAACGGGCACTGTTGTCTGTGAACGCTGTACAAGAAATGAAAACGGAGTAAAATGAAAACTGGAGACAGATTCATGGTGACAGATGAGTGACCGAATCATGGCGACAGATGAGTAACCGTGGTAACAGTACACTCAAAGACCAGTCAAGAAAAAAATGGTTACCTTATGTATATCAAGAAGAGCAAATAATTAAAAAGAACCATCGAAAAATATTCAAAGCAAGAAAGTGAACAAACTTGCTGCAGTTTGTTTCTACTACAGTGATTGCCTCATAGATAACCTTTGACCCTTTTGTTCCTTAACACCAAAATTTAGCCACTGATCGACAATAACTGTTAACAAGCTCGATGCCAGCATTGAAGGAATTCAAACCGAAGACCCTCAAAATGAATGACCTTTGACATCAGAATCCTCAACATCAACCTTATACAAAACAAAAATGATGTGCGACTTAAATGAATACTATGTGTTTATGCCGAATGCAACATTCGACTGAGACTTAACAGAGAAATGACCATGCATGGGGGAGTTGAGCGCATAATTAATATAATATAATATTAATATAATATAATATAATTAATTACAACATCACAGTCATTCACCTCAGAAATGTAATTGCAAAGACACTAACCTCTAGACCTGTAATCCCCCTCAAACGAATTCTCACGAGAGTGATTTCTCGACGCAATTTTGTCCAATTCCTCTTGGGAGCTTCTCATACGTAGCGGCAAGTCTTTGGGTCGCTGGGGGGACCGATGGCCCTCCCTTACACTCCTCCTCTCCTGAGCCAATCTCATTAAAGAACGGTCCACGTTTTCCGCTCGCCCTCCCAGGTGGCTCTCCATCCTTACGCCTCCTGTGTCGCCTTGGTCGTCGAGGTTTTGCCAGTAGTTTACCGCGTGGCGATATTTCCTCTGTCTATTCTCGGGCTGGTCGTCTATGCTTATCTTCCTTTCAAAGGTCTGTATGGCTACCCTGACGTTCCCCGGGTTCGGCAATCCTTCGTCGTTCACAGTCGGTGGGTACGGATAACTGCTGGGGGACGACTTGCCAGTTCCTGAAGGCGCAGGCTCTGAAAGAAAATAAGAATTTCAGACCAGAATAAATAGCAGAGCTAAAGGTTAAGTGAAATAAAAATGAATATTAATACAAAACAAGTCAACAGCAAAAGAATATTACAAGGAGCATCAAAAACTCACATTCTATTTTAAGGATGCTTTTTTTTATATAAATTTTTAACATTTATATTTGATGAAAGTCCAACCATAAACAAACTTTGGGGTACTGGCTATATTTTTGAGACTGGTATCGACTACTGAAGAGAATAATATAAATGGTTACCTCTGGAGGTGGCATGGAATGTATTGTATACTTTGGTCGGTCCTCTACCGGTGCTTCGGGATCGTGTGAAGGCCGGTCTCATGTTGTGCACGTCTTCATCGCTCGAGATGTATTCCATGGGGGTTGTCCCTCTGGGAATCAAAACAGAATTACAAACTTGATGATTAACAGAGTGTATATTTTATTGTGGTGTAATAGTTGCTTTTTTTTTGCTCTGCTCCTTTCATTCATGAATAGTTAAGCACCCCCCACCCCCCCCCACCCTCCATTGAGAAGTCGCCAAAGCAAGTAGATTGTCGATTGAACATTTATCGAGGTATATGAAATTGTTTGCAATTTCCACTGTTGGACATGTCTGGAAAAATGTCCAATTATGTTTTATTACAGTGCTCTGGTTGACACAAGAGAGCACCCATTACGTGAGGTCTGTCTACTTTGCCTTGCATTATATGTTCGTAATTCACACAGTTTGAACACAAGTCGAATGTTTAAATGTGACGAAAGTGAAACACTGGCTAGTTGAATGTGAATGACAATGCCTGATATGAATAAACAGATTCATCTTTATTATTACAAATACAAAATGTCAAAGATCAAACCATACACTTTGCAACATGGCCATATTTCTCGAAAAGTTTCGTCTGTCGTGCTTAAAAAGACTAAAAATGTTTTTCTTTTCTCTTTCCCAATATACATTCCATTCTAGTATCAGTTAGTTACCTTTCCATAGTCCTCTCAGTAAAACATTTATACATTTAGTCAGCAAAAGGGTTTGCCTCTGATACGTTATAATGGTATTGGTCGTAACTCCAATCTAAAATCTGACTTACTTTATTCCTTTTTCAGGATGCACAGAGATCGCGATTCAAGGTAAGTGAAAACTTGACGCTTAAAATAAGAATAAATACTTGATTTAACAGATATTTAAACTACCTCATAAGACTTCCATCTCCACATGGGGTGAAAACTTGATGCTTAAAATAAAGAATAAATCCTTGATTTTACAGACTATTTAAACCTACCTCCTAGGGCTTCCATCTGCATACGGGGGTACCACAGATACCTTGACCGTCATGGATGTCCTGAGTAAGTCTATCATCTCCTCGTGCGTTTGGGTGCAAACTGCAATCTCACATATCTGAAAGAGTAAATAGAATTTATCGACATCATCAAGCATGTCCGACCGGGAGATCCTCCTCTACAACCAAAGCATTAAAATGTGAAACTCAGATCCAACTACAACCTAGGCCTATGGCACTTTCATAGTAAGATGAACCTAGCCTTCTAAGCACCTAATAATGAAAGCCGAAGCTGTAAATGATTTGATGACATATCAAGGCTTATCGTCACCTAATTGAGCCCTATTCATGAAAGAAATACTGATGGGGGTGGCAAGTGAGAAAAGTACTTCAAAATGTAACAGTAAATTTGTTTCACGCTACTTTCTAGAGCAATTCTAAGGGAGGAAAGAAGATAGCGTTTTCCTTATTTCTGAAATGAAACAGCAACCAGCTTTTTTCAAGCTGTTGCTTCCAGGTGAGATGGAGTTGTTCAACAATTACACAATTGCTATAGGCCAGTTAGTTGGAAAGTGCAATTTTAGCGTGGAGACAGGTATAGTACATCATCAGTTTCAAATTTCCAAGACATTTGATATTAAATGCCGCTAAAAGTCAGAAAGACAGAAATACTTGGAAGTTTGATGAGCTAACCTCGACCAGTCTTGCACCTTTCCTGAGGCCGGCTTGCCATGTGTATCCGTACGGGTCTACTTCCACCACGATACCTTGGAAGTGAACGTGAAATCCCAACTGGCCTAATCCATTCCGACGAAGGGTGATCTCCTGAGTCTACGGGAAGATTGAGAAAAAATAATAATAACGAGATGTTGTTTACCCTTGTCTTTGTACAAGATGTTCTAATTACATTGTTGGGATAATAATCATAGCAAATGGTGACTTAAAGGAGAAAAATATTCTGAAATATTTTTTAACACAATATTGTCACAACTATGACAGGAATCTTTCACTGGGGCTCAAAGTACTGATTGAAACCGCTTTGCAAAGCAATGAAGACAAAACGTCATTTGTATGTTTTAGAAGATAACAGCGATTTGCAAAAAAAGAAATTTGTACTAATTTAATATTTATGCGGTTATGGCAAAAAGCCACTAAAATCCGGACGTATCTCATAGAAGTTGTAGAAATGGACAGAAAATCTTCATCTATTGACTTCATGGAGTAAGTCACTAATACACATTAATTACAAGCAAGTAGGTGCCCACTTCAAATTTAGTTTAAGCATATCCTACATAAGTCACTGCGAGGGGAAAAAACCTCACCTTAATTTGTTCATCCTTACTAGAAACACATAACACCATTTCGGGTAAACTCTGTCCAGGACTCTTGTGGGTGGGGGGGGGGGTTAAGTTGGCATTGCCTAAACAAAGTTAGGCCATTGCGCTAATGGTTTTTAAGTATCTCGTGAATTGCTTTCTCCATGACTGTAAATTCGAGAAATTCTGCCTTTCATTTTCCGAGTTTGTGTTCACCTAACAGTCATCACATCTGGTAAGAAATTATGATCTAACCAACAATAATTTCAACACAAACTCAGTTTAATTATGTTATCGAACATCCCAGCCTAAGTTGTGAGTACTTCCTATTGCTGACTTCAAAGATGATATATCCAGCTAATATAGGTAATTCCTCATATGAAGAATGCATACAGAAAAACAAGTGAGAATGGATCTTTTACCACGAAATCCATTTTCAACAGATGAAATGTTACCTTGGTTCCTGTAGTCACAGCTTCCAACCTCTTGACTATTTCTGGAATTTCATCTAAATCGTGGTCGTTGATCCTCATCCTTATGCAGTTGCCCTCGTTAAAGTAGAGCTTAAGACTAATAAACAAAAGAACAAGCAAAAGAAAATAAATGACTTAGCATAACAACGGAACGACGATATGTTATCAAAGCTGCGCTCTAGACCTAAATATTTTCAAAATGCCACAATGTTCGCTTACAAAGTTGGGAAATCATTCATATTGACTTTGTGAAAAAATTGCTCATAATTTGAAGAAAAAAAGCAGAAGAAATATTTGTGCTGTGCTGTCTTTGTGAAAGAAGCTGATCTCTAAGTGATGCAACAGCAAGCCGCCTATCAGTAATGAAAAGATCGTTGAGACCAAACGAAAAAGCCATCTCTTTTGTTTTCCCCTGGAGCACAAAATAAAATTGAGACTGTTGACGCTTTTAATTTCAGCAACAAGAACATTTGCCTCAATCCATAGACTCAAGGGTAGGCTGGAGGCTAGAATCATCCACTAAAAAAGTTGGCCTATTTCCAGGCTACCTGATACCATACCCCATACTTTAGTAAACATTAGCACTCTAGAAGACTTTCTGACAGCTTTTCTGCTTTGACTCAACATCAACAGAACTAATGATGAAAACATATGATTCACCTGTGGGGCTGTGGAGTCCAACCAATAACAGCTTTACAAGGAATACTGAATAAAGTTTCTCTGCTCTCGGTCTTCAGGAGTACGATCATATCAGGAGAGATGCCCAGAAAGCAACTGACTGGATCGGCTAGACTGTAATCTTCCATCTGGATCATAGTTCAATGAAAAAAGGGGGAGGAAAAAAATGGGAATGATGATTGATGAATGTTGAAGAAAAATCACAGAAGTAAATATTATGGATGACATTCTTAAAGAGTTTATTGATGTAAGAGATATTTTGATACATTCATATTCAAAACAAAGTGAACAAAAACGTTGAAATACCAGAGGGGTAAAACGGGAATGCAAACACAGCACTAAAGGGTGTTGATAACTACTGTAACAGGGCATAATAGGTGTACACATCTATGAAGTAGGCAAAACAACAACCAAATCCTGAATCAACAATATTGTAATGAGACACAAAAAACAACTTCAGTTGAATTGCCCATGGCAATATCATTCACTCAGCTGATTGCAAGATGCATTCACAAAAAATTATGTACCAAATTTCAACAAAAAAAAATCATATCTTTGTCAAAGAAAATGCTATCAGCATGTGGTTTTCACCTAAAAGATGGAGGAAATTGTCGGCATTTTTTTGCTCACAGCATTCGACTTCAGGCTACCGGAATATCCCTTTAAACTGACTCTATTATCCTTTTTGCCTGTATTCTCAGCCCAAGGGACATTTTAGGACTAGCTTAAACATCAGTAGAACCACTAGGCTGATCTCTTTCTCTTTTTATTTTGTTTGTTTTAAATTACATTAAACTGCACAGAAGGTGAAATATCCACACAGTCACCTTCGGTCCCTTAACATAGCTCATATTTTATTTGCGATATTATGCCTATCCTGTTTATATCCTAATATTAATGGCTTTCACTTTCTCTCATTTTCATGACGCTAGTCTGTATCTTTGTGGAATATTTCCCCTCCAAGTTTACTCTTCATCTTTCAACATTTGCGTCAGTCTTCTGTTTAATAAAACACGCTGTCATTCATTCACTGATATTAACCAAAATCATTTCAAAAATAACAGGAAATTCTACTGAAACAGGCAAAGGTTATTTCTACATGATGAATTCACCGCCATACGTAGCATGCTGGTAACATTCATGACACACAACCCTCTCAAAAATGCTTTACCTCTTTCTCGATGGAAAGATCTCTGTCAACAGGGGTGATTTCTTTTTCAATTTTTTTTTCTGTTTGAGTATTTTCTGTCAAGACATTTTCTGATATAATCAAAAAGAGACATTTTCACAGCCTGCAATATGTGGACGGTGAGTGTGATGTATTATGTCAACAAAAATAACACCGTTGTAGTAATTGGAGCTTCAATGTTAGATAACTGACTACGTGTTGTGACAGATGTGATTACACACATACGCACTTGTGATAACACATAACACATACAAATCTTTTTATGTACATGTGTATTGAAGTACTGACTAGATTATTTTTTTAGCCTCTGAAGAAGATCCTGCTAGGATTGAAACGTCAGGCCAACTTACTTTTACACATTCCCTTACACAGGCTCTAGTGGATAAGCAGTTTGCTAACAGTTTTATTTTATTTAGATTATCATTTGCAAGATTCTTTGGCTAAAATATTCATTACCGAGAAAACATTTTAGATCCTGGACTGACAATCCATTGGTGAGACAATCTTTGTGTACTACTACACTGCTTCTTCCTTATACTATACCTTCACATATTAAAGTGGATAATGGCAGTATTTCAACACCTTACTACACTTCTCAACAGATTCACTTTCTTTCTCTTTTTCAGTTTTCTTTTTAATTTTTTTTTTATTTAATTTAATTTTTTTTTTTTTAATTTAATTTTTTTTTTTTTTTTTTTGCTAAAAATTCACAATTAGCTATTAGTTAATCTTAAAAAATGAATAACAGTGAAAAGTTGAATCCCCATTTTCTTATATATCCAAAGTATGCTAGGCCTATGCAAAGGGTGCTGTGAATTGTGGGGCAGGATCCCTGCCGAGTACAGATTTTACACATATAAAACCTAAAGAAGCTTTCTAAAAGAGTGACAAAAAAACACAATTTAATGCAACAGATTGAAATAATTAAGGCGTTCAAGAGTATTTTTTGATGCCCTAAGATGTTATGTTGTAAATTTAACCGGCATGCAGTTTGATCAACTCAACGTTTTTCACCATTCAATGTATTTTACCAATAGGGAATTTGAAAAATTTCCTGTTATTGATAACTTTTTCTTGTTTTTGTGGATTTATGCTTGAAATTTTCTGGGATAAAAGAAAAAGAACATGTGATATTGATACAGATATGCCTAGGTTAGTGATAAAATGAACTGGACGTGTTTGCACACATAATCCACTGCTGAAGAGAGATGAGCAGTTAACTACAACGGTAAATACTTTGCTAAAACTGAGAACTACTCATTTTAAACATAAAAGGAGAGCTTTTCATGATTGTTCACTAGGTTTAATATGCAATGTTTTATTACAGTTAGGATGAATAATTAGCCTGCAAAGGTCAACGAACTATGTGGTATAAAATTTAATGCAGTAAACTTTTAGCTGATACATAGCAAATTATAAATCAAAACGATTAAAATGTTGATAATAATAAGGCAACTTAAAGTATGGTGTAGTAGTAGTTAGAATAAACTATAACCAGAGGGACACCCCCTCCCAGCGGTTACTTGTCTTTATATACATTACATTTGCAGCACAAGAGTTAAAGAGTAGTTTGCAAGCAAACCCTGACTAAAGTTCTAACTGCATGTACCTAAGCCAACCTTTGACCTACACCTAAAACGGCAAGGAGGTTCCTACCACACATGGGGAAGTCAAATCAGCATGAGATTCACATCTTGAATAAGACCTGACCTTGAGATATTTCATAGGGTTTTGACTTCTGCAAACCTGACATAAGCTTTCACCTATATAACAAATTATGGAGTAATTTTACTTATCATTTGGATACTGTACCATGCATATATAATCTCTTTTGAAGGTTAAGTCCTCAAGATAAAGTACTTTTGCTATTTTGACCTCTGGTGACCCCAAATGACCTTTGACCTCCACCCACAATAATAGAGTTCTTTTGCTCACTATAAGAAAGATACATACCCAAAATACCCAAAATGAGCGATGTGATGTAACCTATCCTGGGATATCGTGTTTACAACGTTTTTATCGTGTTTATAAGGCTTTGCAGATTGTGACCTTTGATGACCCCAAATGAACTTTGACCTCCACTAAAACAACAAAGTCCTTGTACTCATTGTAGGGAAGCCACAAGCAAAATATTACAGCAAAATAAAATATCTTATCTGGGGATATCATGTTTACAAGGATTTCAAATTTTGACCCCTGGTGACCTTAAATGAACTTTTGACCTACACCAATTTGTGTAACAACTTCACACTACATAAGGCTTTCTCTCCATGCATATATTGTGTTTTACAAGCTAGGGTGTCACATTCACACACACACACACGTCAACTTGACTGCATAGGTCAAAATGGGGGAGCGCATAGTAAAGTGGGGCAGTAGAGTGGGGCAGCAAAGTGGGGGTTGAAACAAAATTCAAGAAGCCTGCAAAGTTTATATTCTCTGTGGTTACAAATGACATTTTACTTTTTAAGCATCTAAATGACAAAAATATGTAATATGGATTACTTTGAAAAATATGAAAATGTAAAAATTATGAACAACAAAAAGAAAATGCTGAGTTGGTTTGAGGATTTGATCTCCCTGAAGGAATCAAAGTATTCAAAATATCAAGAGGGAAGGAATGGTGGCAAACGCTGTGAACAAATGCGAGACAAGATGTCATCATGCAAGTTAACAGAACAAAGATGGATGACCGAAAACGGTAAAAATCAAGCAGGCAACACAGTGTTGGGGTACCTGTAGATGTAGATGAGATCCTTTGGTTATTGGTGCCCACAGATAGACCTGGAGGGGGATAGAGGTAGGGAAGCTATGACAATGATGGACAAGAAATTGAAAAAAAGATTTGAGATTGAAAAAGACAAACAACCTCATGTTAGTCCTCGGTTTAGTAGTTGAAGAGAAAAGTGCTTGGGTAGAGAGAGAGTGCTTTTAGAGTGTCTCCACATTCAACAGTGCAAACTTCAGACATGAAGAGTGCGGAACCAACATCTAAATGTAAAACGCTATGACTGAAAACTGGAGAGCAACGAAGCTGTGCTAGTGCGGTGCAAGATAAGAGACCACTGTTGTCATGGTAATGATACAAAGCGTTATGTAACATCCATATATACAAATGCACAAACTTCTGACAGATCTGGGGTCGTTTGGCATTTCAAGAAAATGATGTGACGTACATATAAACGGTCAATGAAATGGTTAAAAATTTTGCACGAAAAACCTTCCAAAAAATGTGCTTGATGTAATTATTATATCTATAGCTTAAGGGGATTTCTCTAGCAGTGACTTAATGAGGTTCATGATATATTGAATGCTAGTTTCATATCAGTAAAAACAGTTCCTCTGGAAGGCTTCTGTATCATTTTATAGCTTTAACAAGGAAAGAAAAGACTGATGGAAGAATGACATGGTACTGGTTCTTTGCTCCATGTGCTTCAAGTTTAAAGTATATGCACATCTGTGAAATACTTCTAACCCTCTATAACAGCGAATTCCTTGGTATCGAAAGCCATTCGGCCATTTCAGCATGTTAACTTTAGATAGTCGTCACTAAGGACTAAAGGCCTTACTTACCATGATATCCCAGACTAAGGCTCCTTTGGCTCTGAAATCTGGAGCTGGCCGAGGGCAACTCTTCTCTTTCTTCTTATTAAACAGAGAGAACTTTCCCCCAGGGTCAATAGTGGAGTTGGTCACATGGTTCATGGCTAGGTCCTTGAGGTATTCTTTCCTCGTTCTGGTTGCCATGGCGACAAATTTTTCCGTTTTGTGTACTGCGTTTTCGGCGTTTATTGCTGCAATGAGAAAATGAACAGATGACTTGCCTGATTGGTCTTGAGCAGAACCCATAGCCAATCATTTCTTTTAAGACTCACTCATGTCGTTTTGTTTCTTGTTAGTTTATTTTTGTTTATTTGTTTATTTTGGTTTGCTATGTTTGGTTTACTTATAATAAATACTCCACCGCTGAAGAGCTAATGATCTATATCATATATAATAATACTTGAAAGCTCATCTAAAGAGTGGAAAAAAAAATAAGGAAGCACAGATGTACAGTATATCTTTACTAACAATTTTTCTAGCATAATAATTGCTTTTAAACGTATCTTCCTTAGTTTAAGTCTCACTTTCCATTTTGAGAGATAATTCTTTATTATCAATATCAATCTGACATACGATATGACAAGACTGGCTCGTGGACACCACCCACTGCTTCAGTGTCTTTATATCATGTATTTAGATAAAGTTGTTTTGATGGTCCATTTGTTCTTGTCAGATAAGCAACTTCGGCATCTATTATTACATTCACATTCAAATCACATTGTGCATCAGTAATGCCATGAAGGTCAGAAGTTTCATTTTCCCTCTAAAATCCAGATATTGTATGACTCTTGGCATTTGGATACATATATGAACAGTATAATTTTACCATTTTCTACTATCTTAATTTAAGACTTCCTTCACAGGGTGACATTTTATTTTTACATGGATTTTTGCCTCCCTCTATTATTTTCAGATACATTCACAAAATTACAAAAACTCCATCTAATACTATGCAACGAAATCAAATGCTGTCGGGGTGACGTTTCACCCACTAATACGGAATAATTTTCAGCAGAATTTTTTTTGACAGACCCGTTTAACTACTATAAAGCCTTGAGAGCTAAAAAGTAACAAATACAAAGTTTTCATACAACTCGTTATCATTTCTCATCTGTTATGGCCTGATCGATAAACCTTTCTGTTTCCAAGTTCATGATATTACGTAAACAACCGTTTTTTTGGCAGATAGGGACGGATACCACAGGCATCCTCTTCACCCCCACTGTTAATTGTACTTTCCTTCCTTGAAAATTTAACATTAATTATTACTCTACCGAATAATGTGAAGGAACGTTCTAAATATTGACCTGAGATAAAAATACATGTGACTATGACCGGTCTCTCAGACAAACAATCAAACATTTTTTTGTGCCCATGTGGAGAACATCAAAGTGATCGATTGTTGCTTCAACCAATCTATCGTATCCTTTTTACATGCTGTTTATGGGCTAACCATCTTATCCCAACTTCCTCTTAAACCACCAAATCACACTGGTCTGATCTACTTTTCGTTCCTTCCTGTCATTAATTCCTTTCAGATGCTTTTGGATTTCCTTGATAACAATAAGGACAAGATGCGACGCTTGAACTCGTCCTATTTGTACCGGCGACCATAAATTAATACACAAACTTCTCCAGGGAAGTCTTTCCTAATGTACTTATGCAAATGCCACTAAAACAGAAAAAGAAAAAGAGGAAAAAATTGAATTGAATTTAGAGGAAACAACAATATGTAGGTTATCCTGCCTGGACCCTTCTAGATGAGCCTACATCAATAAACAATGTCATGACCTCCTTTGTTAATAGTGGAAAACTCCCATTTAGCAAGGTCAAATGGGGTCATGCAGATTCTAAGTTGGCGCATTATGAATAAGCCACACACAATCATGACACTTGCCAGCAACCCCCATTCTTGAGCTATCCCATCTATAACATTCTCAGGTTAGAGCCTCTGTTGGATTCACATGACCTTTGACCTCCACCTGTACATGTTGCACACCATAGGACCAATCTATCATTCATGGTAAACTCCCATCGTTTGTGGATTTTTTTTATATTGCTATGACATACTGTACATATATATTGCTATTACAAATCCATATTTTTTCTAATACTTTAATTATATGGAGTACAGTAGGGCAATTCGTCAAGCCTGGGAGGGTTTATTGTGTTCTACTTCCTTCATATCATGTCTCTTTTTACCACTTTCTTCTTACTATCTGATTATTGTAAATATTAAATACATGTTGTTTGAGAAACAATGGAATAGACAGACTTTCCACTGCTGACCTCAAATGACCTTTGACTCGCGTTGGATTCAGTGCTCAAAATTTCCTTGCCCAATCACTTTTTTAAGTTGGTGTTAGTCACATGTAAAGGAGCAAATTGTCACTTTCACTTCATTCACTTGAAATGGCACTTAACAAGTCAAGCGAAAAAGATTTATATTGTTATATGATTTTCCTGTCAAAACGTTACCACGCTACTTCAAATACTTCTGTTCGATGAGACTATGCCTTTAACTACTGGACACATAGCAGACAAAAGCTTGAAAACTTAAAATGATGTTTTCAAAAGCAATCAAGTTCCAAGAGCTGACAAGCATCTCTCGACAATGGGAAGTGAACCCCAGAATGTATCAAGTTATTATTGATTAGTAAACGATTAACAATCATCACTATCGCTTTTGTTTACTTAATTGTTATGAATGTGTTCATTAACTTCCATGACAAAGGAAGAAACCTACAGTACACTATTTTCACTATACTCTCTCGTTGTGCATGAGTCTAACTGAGACACATATCTAACACAGACACCTATCTAAGTGAGACACCTATCTAATGCAGACACCTATCTAAATGAGACACCTATCTAAGTGAGACACCTATCTAAGTGAGACATCTATCTAATGCAGACACCTTTCTAATGCAGACACCTAAATGAGACACCTATCTAAGTTAGACACCTATCTAAGTGAGACACCTATCTAAATGAGACACCCATCTAAGGCAGACATCTCAGTGAGACACCTATCTACATGAGACACCTATCTAATGCAGACAGCAATCTAAGTGAGACCCCTATCTAATGCAGACACCTAAATGAGACACATATCTAAGTGAGACACCTATCTAAGTGAGACACCTATCTAAATTAGACACCTATCTAAGTGAGACACCTATCCCAGTGAGACACCTAAATGAGACACCTATCTAAGTGTGACACCTATATAATGCAGACATCTAAATGAGACACCTATTTAAGTGAGACACCTATCTAAGTGAGACACCTATCTAATGCAGACATCTAAATGAAACACCTATCTAAGTGAGACACCTATCTAAGTGAGACACCTATCTAAGTGAGACACCTATCTAAGTGAGACACCTATCTAATGCAGACATCTAAATGAAACACCAGTCTAAGTGAGACACCTATCACTTTATACTCATACCTCCTGACCATTCATTCCACAACACAACACTCTCTCTAACATTGTCATTGTGTAATTTAAACATGAAGGACAGCTATCTGTCAGTATACAGTATTAACTTTCACTGCGATATCCCATTTATCCGTATCCTCGTATCATCGTGGTTGGATAGTTGTATTATCTAAAGGATATCCGTCAGGATGTAAGGATTTGTGTTACACATTCTTATGTCAATACCTAGAAACCAGAAAACATCCATGCTTGAAGAACTGTAAGTGCCAAAGTAACTTGATATGTAGTGATACATGTTTTGATATTTTTTGTGGTCAAGGAGCTGTTTACATTTGAAGCTTAACTTCTCTTGCACTGTCATCAATATGATGTTTCAATGTATAACACAGTCTTACTGTGTTACAAGGATGCTACAAAGAGATGCTTACGCTAAGTCAAAGCCAGTAAATATCAAAATCAACGTGAGTACTTTAAAGCCTCGTTATAGCCTTCCATTATAAACAGCGACAAACAGATACCATAAAATATGTAGATGGTTTTTCTTGACACAAATGTGTACCAAATCCCTGGAATTCAAAGTGGGGGGTCGTGACCCTTTCTATGGTTACCAACATGCAAAGCCTGATATATAACTATAAACCAAAGGGTCAATACATCCACCTGTGCATTTGTCCAAATGAATGCTATGAATAAGCAAAGGTCAAATTTGGCAATGGCTGGACCTCTCGGAATGTAACCAAAATTTTGGCAAAAAAAGGGTAAATCATCAAGATTTTGTGATTATATACTACAGAATAGCATCAAAAAGAGATTGTTTAGATTGAATACAGAATGAGGCTTAAACTAGATCTTCAAGCAGATATATACCTGGTCTGGTCTAGCTTACTTTCCGCATGTAAGTGCCAGAGCTGATAATTTTGGTTGTTTTCATTCCTTTTTGAGGATAACTAGATAACCGACAGCTAACTTGACCTCTAGGAGCAAGGTTAATTGCATTTATAGTTTCGTGCAGACC
Source organism: Apostichopus japonicus (assembly GCF_037975245.1). Lineage (NCBI taxonomy): Eukaryota > Metazoa > Echinodermata > Holothuroidea > Aspidochirotida > Stichopodidae > Apostichopus > Apostichopus japonicus. The sequence continues at coordinate 18,036,934 of NC_092568.1, forward strand.
TTTGTCGTAGTCAAGAAAGTGAAATCGGCAGAAATTAAGATATATGGATTATAATGCAATGCAAACCAGCTGTGTTTAAAAAGATTTTTGAGTCAGATTGGACAAACCTTTGGCAATAATGAAATCTGCAAATGCTGAAGACTTGGCAAAGATGGCATCTGGAGGGAGAGGAGGACCAAAGACTGGAACATCCTTTGATCTACTGACAGCAACTCTAAGAATAGAAAGAAATAAGATCATAAATGTCTCTTAAAGCAGCATTTTGCATTTTGTCGCCGTTTTCCACTTTTTTGACAAGTCCATCAAGTTTTTTACATATATCAATCACAAAACAGCAAACTAAGATATTAGCCAAATTTTTTTTCCTGCCAAAAGTGTTAATTGGCAAGTAATTAAGGACATTTGCAGATAATGAAAAAAGTGTCCTCTGACAAATTACACATTTAATATTAATCGCATACAGTTCCCCCAACCCACTGGTTTGAATTCAAGCAATCAGAGGTGCAGGTTTAGTTATGAGCCATTGCTCAAAACGTCAAGTTGGTAACTTGGTACAACCAGCGAGCTGGACTCTAACAGCTCCCTGGTACAACTGCCATAGACAATCTGCACAAATCAAGCATGGTGTTGTATTACCTGCTGGATCCCATTAACACAACTACATCGTTCTCGTTTTATCCTCTCCTATCTCAGATGTTTTTCTGGAGGATCCAAACATCTATTTCATGAAGGCTGCAATCCACTCAAAATTCCAAAATGCATGTTACCTCATGAACACAAACAACCCCCCCCCCATCCCCAGGGCCATCAATTCACAAACACTTATCAGGTCCCTGGGAATCTAGGGTAAGCACCATTTTCAGGATGCCACATATAGATCCAGAATTGGATATCCGACCTTCTGTCATTCCAAATCCTGTCTCTCACATTCTCAGACCCTCCCGAGATAAACCATCTCCCGTACGATCTCGTGTATACGTAGCGTTCAGTGACTTACGAGTAGTGCACATCGTCGGTGTTGGGTTCGTGGGCTCTGATGACGATGAAGATGTGTTGAAAGTGCGACCGCACTGACTTGGGAGTAAACGGAAGAGAACCAGGCTCTTGAAAGATGATGGTGACGATGTCGTTGCCGACGTGCCTCTTCCTCGGTAACTGGGAGGAAACAGGAAGATATTGCAAGTTTTATGATTGATTTCCCTTTCGACAGGAAATGAGATTTTTTTTTTAATGATGTTAATTCAGAGCAGTTATTCTTGGGAAATCAAAACAGCACTGTTGAAATTACTCATGAATGAATATGTTAGATAAACAACTGCAAATTATCTTAAGATCTGACTATGTTGATCTTTCCCACAAGGTGAGCATTGCGATGGAGCATTGAGATATTGTTACGACTGAAGCACACGTTTAAGCGTGTTAGGTTTTTGCCATAAGAATTATTTAACATTTCATAAATACTGACTGGCTTTAAAGCTGTTCAGAAGGAAAAAGTTGAATATTATCACATAGACCAGGGGTGGGCAACCTACGGCCCGCGGGCCTCATGCGGCCCGCCAGTGATTTTTTTGTGACCCGTAAGATGTCTCAAGAAAAAACAAACAAAAAACAACAATTTTACATCATCACAAAAAACGAGCTAGCTGCTAAGAATTTATCGGCACTTATGATGCTGTCAGGTAGGCCTACTATCCCCATTAATTATCAACTGTTACTGTATTGACATTTATGTTTTTGTGAATACAGATTAAGTGCTCACACCTATTGCTTGAAAGTCCTCGGAATCAAAGGTTTGAAATCGACAGCAGGTCGCTGGTTAGGTGCGGCCCAGTCAATTTTTCACCCCTTATATCTGGCCCATTCATTCAAAAAGGTTGCCCACCCCTGACATAGACTCAACTGATGAGATTAACAAATATCTTCATCCAAACCTTCAGCATCACAGGTGGACGACTAAAAAAAAATTCTCAATCATGACATTAATGAGAGGAAATAGCTTCATCCACCACACTTTTGGCATCACAGGTGGACAGATAAAATGTTTTCTCAATCATGATATTTATGAGAGGAAATAGCATATACCCTTCAGGAAGGCATTTTGTAAACATTCGAAATGTGTGACGTCATTATTGCTTTTGAGTGGGTAGAAAGAAACAACATGGAACAACAAACAGGCTTTCATTGATAGTTTCAGTAATATCTGTTAAAGCATTGGAATAATTTGGTGTTCAAAGTTTGTGTAGTACTTTTGAAGGCTTTGATCTTTGTCTCCATTAAAATATACTATGATTCCTGTGCCAAAATAATAAAAACTGTTATACATCTTTGGTCCTGCATAAAAATACGACCATTTCGACATAGAATTTTTTGATGCGCTATCGGACAAAATGGATCTTTAAAATGCACTTTTGACATTTTATGTTCTCTTTGGCTCAAGTTGATGAAACAATTTAGTGGTTTACTTTGAAATTATATCTTTTATACTTTTTATACTTTTTGTCAGGTTAAGGTAAAATCCTGAATGATTATTCTGATGTCTTGCATTTCTAGATTTCCAAAAACAACTTCAATTAGGGATAGTTTGAATCTGATAATCTACTATTGCTACTGTCAGTCTATGTAGCAACAGCCTAGATCAAGTAAATGACTTACAACATATTGTGCGCTAATTCAATGGATCGCATCAAATTAAGAAGCGAGGACTCCTCCTTGTAATGTTGTTTTTACTATCTTCATGTCTCCTTAAGTATCAAGCCATTTAAGGTCATTTTATATTCCCCGAACCCTCCCACTCCCTCCCATCGATATGTGGAACTCAACGTAACTTTCAAAATTTATTACACAAATTAAAGTTCTCTTCCTGGATATTGACATGCTGCAAATACATAAGCATAGCATATATATATATAAGCATATATATATAAGCATATATATCTATATATATATATATATATATATGTGTGTGTATGTTTATGAAGATTATCATCTTTCCTGGTAATTTGAGATAAGAGATCATTTCTTCTAAGTTTGTTTTGTTTTGACGGAAGCCGAGAGATAGTATTTAGCTGTATGGTACCAGCATTTACTTCTAACACCTTGGCTAAGTAGATCAGTTGACCTCAAGATTAAATGGCTATAGATTTAGTATATAAGCCCTCATATCATAAATCTATCATCCTCTTCAAATCGTTAGAGCAGTTATCTACAGAGTTTACGACCTTGGTTAACCTTCGTTTCTAGTCTAATCTAAAGACACATCTAGTCTAGTCAACTAGCGCTTCTCAGAGCTAATATGAACAGACCCACAAATTTCATGCTCTTGTTCCGGGAGAAGATCAGCGAATTGTACTAGACTAATCGTAGCGACATCTGTTGGTTATCAAAACATGTATGCAGATACGAAAGTTGCTTTGTCTGCAACCTATAGCACAAACTGGAAGTCAATGGTAATAAACTTAAAAGTAATCATGTTTCACTTTAACAAGCCTAGTTTTGCTCTCTGATGATTCACTTTGTGACTTTTAACTCTGAATCTCATTTCTTCTGATTCATGCCAATGGTACTGAAAGGGGGAGGGGGTGGGGGGGTGAGGATGGAGAACATACCATTCAGCTTATCTGTATTACAACACTATTCAAACCTGACCGATACCACAGATTCCCCAAACCTTACCTGGTTTATGAATTAACGAGTGACGTACTCACCTCATATAACCTATGCATTACCGTATTAACCTCGCTCTAGTATCTGGCAATTGTCTGTATGTGAGTGTGGCCATCTCCCTTCCGTAATTGCCAGCCTTTTGCGCAAGTATCGCTCTTTCATTGCTCCTAATAAAGCTTAAGTTTTCAATCATTTTGTATACTATTATCGTTGTTTTTGTAATTCTATTTCATCTGTTCAACGTCCTGCACGTTTGAACTGCTTCTTGTCTATTAAAAAGTTTCATTTTTCATGATTTTCGAACGTTTTTTGGTTGCCTCGTGAACGTTGTTCACGAAGCGTGGCTAGGCCCGCACTTTAGTGTAGCGTTGTCCTAGTGTTTGTTTACTTTCACATACAGCAGTCGTGTACGTTATTACACTTTGACAGTCAAGTAACTGCCTTGTGTAGGTCTTTCGTACTGTTCTAGTACAGCAATCGTGTACGTTATCACATTTTTACAGTCAAGTAACTGCCTTGTTTATTCTTTCGTACTGGTCTAGATACGATTTTCATTAGGTTTTCCGTGCTGTTTCTAATTTTAGTTTTACAGCTTCGAGCTTCTTTGACTTCTCAACAAACAAACAAAATTCGAGATTTTTTGGAGGATGGACAACTGCTGTTCCTGCAAGCAGTTCCATCCTTTTAAGGCATAGGACAAACACGATCAGTGCCCGAAATGTCGCCCGTGCGGGAGCATACAGACTTGCTCCATTTGCCAGGACTGGGCCCAGGAGCGCTGGGTTTTGATCAGTACCTGGCTGGCGGATAAAGCCGCAGAGAAAAGAAAGAAGGCGGCTTCCTCAAAGCAGGGGAAGAAGAAACCGCCGGCGAAGGACCCCCAGGCTGCCATTCGAGATGGCATAAGTCCTAAACGTGGGGGATCAAAGGGCGCCATACGAGATGGCTCAAGCCCACTCTAAGAACGGGTATCCATACGAGATGGAATTAATTCCCGTGCGGCGTCGGCACAGCCACGGCCGCAGCCCCAAGAGGGGCCATCCACATTGGGTCATGTGGAGTCCAGAAGCCCCCGCAGGCAGGCGGTGGCGGACCTATTTGCATCTGCACCGGGGTCATGGGACCACAATCGGAGAGATTTCTCGGGGTTCTCCCCGGAAAGTACGGACCGGCGCTGAAGCCGGAGTAGAAGCCATACCCACAGCCAAAGTCGCGGTAGAAGCCGAGAAAGACACCGGCGGCCTCGGCACAGGTCGCGGTCTGGCTCGTCGCCCTCGTCCTCGAGTGGACATTCTTCTGGGCGGCACAGAGCCAAGAAAAGCAAGAGGAGACAGTCCCCAGACTCGGGACAGGCTCTCCTTTCCCTGGTAAAAGACCTCCTGTGGCAGTTATTACAAAAGCCGGGTCAACAGGACCCGGAACAGCAGGTGGCACCGTCCATCCCACAACAACTGGCGCCACTGCCAGCGCCGGTAACGGACGATCACAGGAGGAGGCCCAGGTATATCCCTGGGACGACGCCTCCTCGAGAACCGACGACGCTCTGTCGATCGCAGCTAGTGCGCGCCTCCTCAGCAGAGATTCTGTGGCGGACGACGAGGAACCCCTACAGGGCACAGAATTTTCAGCGAAAGCCTTTGAGAAGGCAACCGCAGTCCTCCGCAGGGTCCTCGGCTTTGAGGAAAAGGTGGATGCGCGTGCCCAGGAGGGGTTCGAGGCAGTGGCACAGGCGAAACGCTGGACAGCCTTCCAGCGAACAGCCCATCGCACTTTTCATGTAGGCGATGAAGACTGGGAGAGTCTTTTCACACCGCCCCACATCCCGCCTCAGGTGAAGGAGAGACTTCGGTCGGCGGGTGCTTTGGATGGCAAGGACAAATTCAGGGAGAAGGGTGCACAGACCTTAGAATCCTCCCTGTTTGACGTAATGTTTCACTTTAACAAGCCTAGTTTTGCTCTCTGATGATTCACTTTGTGACTTTTAACTTTGAATCTCATTTCTTCTGATTCATGCCAATGGTACTGAAAGGGGGAGGGGGTGGGGGGGTGAGGATGGAGAACATACCATTCAGCTTATCTGTATTACAACACTATTCAAACCTGACCGATACTGCAGATTCACACACAATGAGGGAAAATTTAAAGTGATAAATATTGATGGAAAAAATTCTCATTGGTTGTCATAAGAAGAGGTTCAAGTCAACTATTCGAGAGATGACAAACAAATGTTTGGAGTTTTCTAGCAAGTTTGGAGACCATTCATGTTGTCACTAGTATAACTTTAACTAACACATTATGTTGATCCTAGCAGGATCCTAGCAGGATCTTCTTCAGATCCCTTGTCTACTAATCCTCTGACATCTATCTCTTTTGTGTTCACCATGCTGAATACTGTCTGTGTGTGTATTTGTCCCTTCTGTTAAGGCCGGGTCACATCTGCGCGATTCAACACGCGATTCAACTCGCAACTAAAATCACGCAAATCAGAAAAGTTGCTTCTGAGAAGTTGCGCTGATTAGGACATTGCTCTATTGCAAATCAACCCAAATCGATGGCGCAACTTTTATTGCGTAACAAGTTGATACCTGTGTCTAACTACGCGATTCAACCTTCAAGTGTATTGCGAGTTGAATCGCGCAGATATGACCCGGGCTTTACTGTTACTTGTCATTTAGCCTCTGAAAAGCTAGGATCGGAATGTCAGGCCAACTTACTTTTACACATTATGTTTTAAACATATCAATAAGAGTTTGAGGAGGAAGTCTTGGTTATATCAATTTTTGAAAAATTGTCAATTGGTATTCAACTGTTAGTGATTTAATACTCCATTCAGCATTTTATCAACATCACTACATCACACTTACTACAAACAGAATACCAAATGTAACAAATGTTAACACCCATGAAGAGAACTCCCTCACCACTACCCCCTCCCCCACCCTCAAGCTGACACTTTTGAATTTGTAAACTTGACAACCGTTACTGAAAATATCCATTTCGACATATGAAAATTGGAAGTGTCCTCAGTTACTGAGTTTTAGAGTTTGCTTATATGTGGTTCCTCAAAGTTGAGGTTAGTCCTTCAAAATTGTTTCTGGCAGGAACCTGAAGCCAATTCTACAGAAAACAAGATACTGTAGGGTTTGATAACCCATTTGTGTTGTCGAATCAAGTGTCATCAGCAATATCACAACACAAATAAATTCTCTATACTGAGAAAAGCTAAACACTATCACAAGATGAGGAAGGGAAGTGCATATAACCATCATAATCATCATCACAAACTTCAAAAAAATATCTTAACATAATTCAAACATAAAGAACCACAAGAATGTAAATACTAATAAAAGATTTGTAAAATGGAATTCATCACCTCCTTCCCCCACCCCACCCCCACCCCCAATCCAACCCCCAACTCCACCATCAATGGCCATGTGAGACAGCATATTTTTTTACTAGATCCCCAAAAAACAGAAATTTTAAGACCAAAAAGATACACAGAAAACTTAACTAGGACATTGTAACTTTGAAAGATTAACAACTTGCATTGGAATAAAAAACCGAGTGATCCTGTTGTAGTTAATAATAGTTTAAAACTTCATTTTTCATTTTTAGATCAAAATACGTTTAGATAAAAATTTGTTTAAGTATCATCAGAACAAGTGAAGGTAAGTACCAAATGCTAAACATCCTTATGGATCCTTCCCAAACTATGGACAGTTTTATCTGGCGTGTGGAAGGGAGACTTACCTGTTGCCGGTTGTTGGGTGTGTAAGGCAACATTGTGGACACATGGAACATGATCTCATTACCCTGGTATACAGCATAGATGGAGTGCGGTCCTGTAGAGTCAGCTGTGGAAGAGATCGGTCGCAAAACCTGTTATTAATCCTGTCAATTTAGATATCCATTATCGGCTAATGTAATCAATCCAAGGTAAATCGATACGAGCTCACTAGATCACACTATCAGCTATAAAGTTCATTTTTTTTGAGCGTCAACTTCATACACCAATAAACTTTTGTAATGAATTTTGGTACACTTTGACATACAAGGGAAAGCCTTTGTTTTGTGCTTTATAGACAGACAGACAGACAGACAGACAGGCTGACTGACTGACTGACAGACAAATAGATAGATAGATAGACATGTTATATTAAAAGTTCACAAACAACAGACAACTCAACAGGAATTCCCCCCATTTGAAACATCTATTACCCCCTGCAACCGAATGAAAACATTTTTGACTTAAACTTTATAACAGATTGTTCCCCTTTATAATATTATTATTGGTCATTTTCCCCAGAAGGATCCCATCCCAGGATCAAACATGGTGTACCAATATGTGTAAGTGCAGTGTATCCGTACAGCCCCTTGAGAATGACGTACATAAGTATATATCAACGCTGTTCACTGTGTCGTGTTTTGTAAAGAAAGAAACGCAGAACCCCTGGTGTGCTTCTTGGAATATGAGTATGAAACTGCAATTTGTCTAAATACTAAAAAAACAAAAAAAAAATTCAAGCCTTTGACATATCCCACAGACCTCTACTGAAGACAATGGTACTTCATGTATGATTCTTGAAACAGAAAACCAAAACGAAAAGGCAGCAAGTCCGATCACAACCAAGCTTTCTTTTGTCGCATTCATGAACACCGTCGACCATGCTTTACTATACAGCTGTGTTTTCGACTTTTGCTTTTGGAGACCAGAAAATCACGACATAGAGAATAATTTCAAATAACAAAGAATATTACAATCTTTTAAAGTTAGAAGACAGAAAACTTACTTCTGTTGTCAAGTTGAGCTCTGTATTTCACGAATCCTTTGAGTTTCACTTTCTCTCCGACGCATTCTAAAAATTCATCAAAGGCGGGTCCCGAATGTTCTGTTGAAATTAAACAAGACAAAAGCAATAGAACAACCCTCAATATTCTAATTGCCAACTAGCCGGAATTATCTGTTCTTCTAGCCTTAAAACCATAATTGCATGCATAAGCTACCGTCATAGTATTAAATACATGGTAGGGTGAATTTATATGAAGGGGCGTAGGTTCACTATTAAAACCCCAAATCTTAATCACAAAATTACATCGTTTTCCTTTGTTTTCATTACTTTTGACCATTGCCTGGCTCCAATTAAGTTGCCAAGAAAAGGATTTTCTGTTAGCTGAAGTAGATTGCTTAGCAAAATTGCTGAAAAATTTCTGAATCTCAAGGCGAAAATCACATCCATCAAACAAGATATTAATTTAAAAAAAAAATGTTGTGATATATTGAAAATGCATCTGGCAATGGCAGAATGGATGATGTCATCAGGCAACTTAAGCTGAAATTGTCAAATTGCTTTTATTAACTATTTGTCGATCATATATCCACAGAGGGAAAGAATATTTCTACAAAAAGAAAGATTTTGATGAAATTTGTAAGTACAGAGAACTTCAACAGCTAACTAAACATTACAAAAGCATCAGTTAGAAAAGATTAATGTTTAAGAAAATTATATTAGCCTAACGTAAAGCTTTTGAAGAGCAGTTGCCCAGATGACATAAAAGAACCCCTACTGCGATCCAAGTTCCTGGAGTAGTTGAAGGATTTGCCAGTGAAAGAAGGTTCATTAAATCAACCATATCTTGAGTAATGTGTATGATATTGAGATGATAGGGGGGGAGGGAGGGATGGGGCTTTAACTAGCAGTGTGGAATATTTTTCTCTTCAATATATGATTCACATTGTTTGTTACCAGGAAATCCGTATAAAAGCCCCATTATGAATGCCATTATAAACACTAAGTGACCGATCCCCCACCCTGCAATTGTTCTTGGTACTATAGCATATCAAATAATCACGCAATCATCGTGATTGGGTGATTATTTAATGACAGGACATAAGTGTACGGAAAAGGATTTTCCCTATTTGTTATTTTGCTTATTAATTTTAAAGATATTTTCACGATGCCATGTTTTTTCTCCATTTGTGACTATATTATCTGATAAAGTTGAAATCTTAACAACTACCAGACTCATATCAATCAACTATATACAGTAGGTGTGGTCCTCACCATCATTCATATTACTTCATCTATTCTCCCGACCAGTTTTAGGAAGATGCTTAACAAAACCATGAATGAATACTTCAAAAAAATGATTTCAGTTACACAAAAGTTAAAAGTTGAAGGTTTACAGTCTTGTATGAGGCTAAGGCCTCCTCACACAACTTTACAACTTAACCCCTGGTCATTGGTAACTTGTCACACCCACACACCAATCCTCAGATCACAAGTCCACTGCTAAATACCACTTGACCACAATGCCCCCCCCCCACCCACCATACATCGACTAATATTTCAATCGACATGCCTCTTTTCCCTTTTCTTTTGTAAACTGAAAGAGCTAATGATTAAAAGGACCTCACAAGAAAATGAAAACAAACACAAACCATTATTGTACATCTCTTCTTCGGTTCCCTGACCAGCTCTACAATACAAGATGCCAATCTTGTATTTATTTGAAAGCTGCCAAAGAGAAAGAGAAAGGAATAAAAAGAAGATGAATTAACTAGACCATGACATCTCAGAATTAACCCAAAGATCTATATCAAGAGGTCTTTAAAAGATCATCATTTTTAACCCACAATTCTTCCTCTGGCCTAATATAAACAAGCAAGCAGAGAATTAAAGGTTGTAAGAGTCAACAAACTGAACACACACACACATCGACCCTGTCCCTCTGACGGACGACATCTCAAACTATGTCGAAAGATCCGTACCAAACATCTGTCCTCCTACCATCGACTGTGCCTGGCCTTTGTCATCTCTGTCATCGTTTCGTCAAAGTTTAAGCATGTGCAGCTCAAAAACTGCTCAACATTTGTGCAAACATTTCATCCTGAGCAAATGTTCAAGTTGTTGATAGATTTCTTAAGGTTGATGTGAATGTCAAGGTCCTCTTATTTCAATTTCTTTGAAGATCTGGGATTCCAAGAGATGGAAGTAACCAAGACGAAGAAGTTTCGCTCGCAGATTTAAATGGCGACACCGTTTGTGAAAAGTTATCTTGAATTGCAAGCAAAGAAATGACTAAATAGCCTTTATGAGTTATGCTGTGGCTGTTTTTAACCATGCCATTTGCCGATCTTAAATCTTGCACAGCTATTTGGTCAAAAGCTATGTCACAATCATCTTCAATGGAACAACAAAACAAAACCAGAATGAAAACATTTCATGGTTCCTTGCTGCTGTTCATTAGTTCCATTCATAGGGAAATTTCTAACAAAGCCCTAATACAACAACAGTAATTTATGCTCACAAACTTTTGTTGCCAAAGTAATGCTAAGCCCTGATATCAATTGCAACACACATCAGTGTGTGAAGACTATCTACCATTATCATCATACCAAGTTTGACGAAATTCCGACTAGTAATAGTAGCCAAGTAATTGCAATTTGGAGTATTTCACGTTTGACCCCATGACCTCATTAATATTCATGAAATGAGCACCAACATCAACAGGGATAATCTACTAACTATGGGCCACCCACTCACCAAGTATGGTAATGATTGGTCATTCCCTTGTTGAGTTATTGTGCATACAAACTTTTCCTAACGAAATAATGCTAGCCCCCCCCCCCCTTATAAAATGCATGATATCAATTGCAACACACATCAGTGTGTGGAGACTATCTACCAATATCATCATACCAAGTTTGACGAAATTCCAATAAATAGTAGCTAAGTTATTGCAACTTTGGGAGTTTTTCACGTTTGACCTGTGACCTCATTAATATTATTTAACTTTGAACTCGTATAACTTCGCACACGAAGGTCACATTGGGGTCAACCTATTGACATTTATGATCAGAAGGCACCTTTGACATCTGAAAATAGCATCAAAACTGTAAAAATCCCCAAAACACGAAAAGGTCACCAGAGGTCAAATTGAGGTCAAGGGTCACCCAGATGCGGGTTGACAAATGGATTACATTGAAGCAACTCCCAACCTTAACGGACAGTTCGTTCTCAAGTTATCACAAAAATACTAGTTTTTTATCATTAATTGACCTTTGGTGACCTCGGATCACATGACCGTTATGTTTGAAAATATTCCCCTATACCATTTGCAACTTGTCCCAAAATATCAACCATGTCACACCTTGGAACTGAGAGTTATTGCATTAAATGTCTGAAAATTAACTTTGACCTCGTATAACTCCGCACACGAAGGTCACACGGGGGTCAATCCATTGACATTTATGATCAGAAGGTACCTTTGACATCTGAAAATAGCATCGAAACTGTAAAAATCCCCAAAATATGAAAAGGTCACCAGAGGTCAAATTGAGGTCAAGGGTCACCCAGATGTGGGTCGACAATTGGATTAAATTGAAGCAACTCCCAACCCTAACAGACAATTCGTTCTCAAGTTATCGCAAAAATACTAGTTTTTTATCATTAATTGACCTTTGGTGACCTCGGATCACATGACCGTTAAGTTTGAAAATATTCCCCTATACCATTTGCAACTTGTCCCAAAATATCAACCGTGTCACACCTTGGAACTGGGAATTATTGCACTAAATGTCTGAAAATTTACTTTGACCTCATAAAACTTCACACACAAAGGTCACCTGGGGTAAACCTATTGACATTTTTGATTGTTGAGACGTGAATATAGCATCAAAACTGTAAGAATTCAAACATTTTTTTCTTTGCCCATTTTCTCACCGAAAATACTAGTTTTTTAACATTAATTGACCTTTGATGACCTCGGATCACATGACCATTAAGTTTGAAAATATTCCTCTATACCATTTGCAATTTGTCCCAAAATATCAACCTTGTTACACCTTGGCCCTGGGAGTTATTGAATTAAATGTCTGAAAATTAACTTTGACCTTGTATAACTTTACACACAAAGGTCACCCGGGTGTCAACCCATTGACATTTTTGATCGGAAGGTACCTTTGATATCCAAATCTAGCATCAAAACCAAACATTTTCTTTTTCGCCCGTTTTCTCCCAAACTAAGCACATTTTTTCTAATGTGACCTTTGACCTTTTGACCTTGGTTTCAAATGTAGTTTGATCTGCTGATTCCAAAAATCAACACGATAAGTCTGTACAGCCATCCTAACTCTGACCAAAAACTTTGACCCCATATAAGTTCGCACACAAAGGTCACACGGGGGTCAACCTATCGATATTTATGATCGGAAGGTACCTTTGACATCTGAAAATAGCATCGAAACTGTAAAAATCCCCAAAACATGAAAAGGTCACCAGAGGTCAAATTGAGGTCAAGGGTCACTCAGATGTGGGTCGACAATTGGATTACACTGAAGCAACTCCCAACCCTAACGGACAATTCGTTTTCAAGTTATCGCAAAAATACTAGTTTTTTAACATTAATTGACCTTTGGTGACCTCAGATCACATGACCGTTAAGTTTCAAAATATTGCCCTAACCAGTTTACAACTTGTCCCAAAATATCAACCTTGTCGCACATTGGCACTGGGAGTTATTGCAGTTTTAGTATTTTGGGTTTTTGGACCATAACTGACCTTTGGTGACCTTTGTGGGCACCAAAAACAATAGGGTTCATCTACTCACTATGGGCCACCCACCCACCAAGTTTGATAATGATCAGTCAATCCCTTGTTGAGTTATCGTGCATACAAGCTTAAGCGTCACACACACACACACACACATACACACACACACACGCCAACCTGAATACATAGGTTCCTTTGCTTTCAGCAAGGAACCAAAAATTGTAAATGGTCAAGTCAAGGGTCCTACTGATTTTTTGGACTAAACATAGTAGAAAATTTTTTATAGGAGTACATATAATTCACCCTTCCCCCCCCCCCCCGCCCATTTAATTCACCCCCTCCCATTGTTCTCTTCCTGTTGCAAATTACCAATTATGGATCACCGAAGGGATTTATCCCAAATGACCAACACTCTTCTAATGAGTAGGAAGTTGTGACAGTTTCACCACATCATTTAATTGCATATATATTTATATATATGGACCACAATATTAGGAAATTGCTTGTTAATAACATTAAGTAAACCACAAATCCAGGACCTACCCCTTGTTCATCTAGTTTGCATAGATGTTCCCTTGTCTTCTCAGAGTTATTAGCGACTTTGAGACAGGTCAACGGAAGATCAGGTACGACATATTCCAACACATCTCTGAGCGGCAGACCCCTGGACGTGTTATGTTTCGCACTGGACGGTATAGAATCTTCCATGATGTAGCCCCTCAATGTGTTAAGCTGAGGAAATATAACATATATATAAAGAACAATGCCATAGATCATAATGAGAGTCATATTACATTCCTCACAACGGTGGCCAAATATGAGGTGAACATGATCAATACAAAATTAACTTCCTGTCAATAGTTAAACATCCTTTTAAAACTTCCTTTAAGTTAAGTCAGCTACATTTGAATCTTCTAAAAGTACTTGTTTTAACTCAGGGATGGCGAATGAGGACGGCAAGTGAAGTGAGGAGAAGACCGAGAAAGTCCATCAGAGTTAACCTGAAAAACCTCCCAAAAATGAAACAGATGAATGATTGGTCTGCAAGTGCAGGTAAATTCTGGACTTTATTATCAAGAAAGTGAACTCCACAAAGTTGTCTCAATGGGAATCATTTAATATCGATTTGAGTGTATAACAAAGTCCAATATAGAGGAAAACCTTCCAGACACCTGAGTGGTAGAAATGAGGAGAGGGACTGACCGGCCAGTCGATAACAATGGTTACCACCAGGTCACTCTAGACATAAATAACTGAGGGAGGGTGCTAATGTTGTCAGGAGATAGGTAAAGGAAGAAATGGAGTAAATAGTTATAGGAGAGATGTTAGGGAGGAAGAGAAGTAAATAAGGGATAGGTAAGGCAGGAAGAAGTAAATAGTGAGGAGAAAGGTAAGGGAGAAAAAGAAGTAAATAGTTAAGGGAGAAAGGTAAGGAGTAAGAGAAGTAAGTAGGAGATAGGTAAGGCAGGAAGAAGTAAATAGTGAGGAGACAGGTAAGGGAGAAAAAGAAGTAAATAGTTATAGGAGAACGGCAAGGGAGGAAGAGAAGTAAATATTAGTTTAATTCTGTTTTTAAATGGTATCATCACAAATATTTCATATACTGTAGGAAGTTGGAACATTACCTTTAAGAAACAAATATTCACATAGCCTATGCCTTCAAGTTTCAATCATGTATGTTTAATTTAATACTGAAAGATACGATTTGATGCTTCATAATAGCTAACATAAACTCTACCAAGGATAATAACCAAACTTTATTTACACAGCACTGAAATCCACAGTTGCAATCAAAGTACTGTAATGGCTGTCCATCACAATGAAAACCATGTAAGTCAACAGACATCAACAAGGAAGTTGCAGGTACTGCAAGCATACATTACATACCTTGATGTCTTTACAGCCTGGTAAAAATATTTCCAGTTTTTAATTAAAGGGAAAGGAAGAGCCACACCTGCTCAAGAATGAAATGGATGTGAATTCTGTTTATTCCTTGAAATAAATGATGTTATCAAACATCTTTTCTTGCTGAAATTAACAAATTGGGACATATTCTGTGTGTCTTATCACAATCGCATAAAGCTGTCATATAGACTTTTACTATATAGTCTGTCAAATTCGTATTTCATAGCCAGGTCAAATTTTCTAAAACAAACTTCCCATATCTACTCTTCAACTGGGATCATCATAATACCTAGATACCTTTCCCTGAATAATTGGCCTTTCGGTCATGACAAAAGTATTACATCAGATCTATGAAATCATGGTAAATACAGTCAGTTCCACTTCCACCTATTAATATTTAATTGTTAACAGCATTTGTTCAGTAAAACTCTTTCAGTTTCTATGAAAACAATATCACCCAGCTACTGAAATGAAAATTGTAATATAATGTACATTACAGTACAACAATGTTTGCCTTTAAAACAACATGGTTTGATTGCTCTACAGTTCTAAACCAATTTTAAAGCAGGCAAACCATTTTTGTCCTGAAAGGGAGTAGTTAGAGTTGCCTTGTATGAAGGTTACAACTTTTAGTCACTAAATTCAAGCCTGGAATATTCAAGCATAATATCATCTCCCTCAATCAAACTAATGTAGTGTCATACAATACTGTTGATTTTCTGTTGTTGTTGGTATAAACAGGAGCATTCCTTTAAAAAATCTCACTAAATTTGGGGAAATGATGTGGCTTTAGAGAGAGTTTTTTTTGTAATTTTTTTTATAAATACAACTTGATCACCAACATCCCTCATAATGAAGTTCACTAGTTTGACAAGGCACAACCTTTCATTCCCAATAATGAAGAACGGTTTCCAACTTTTTCTGCTAATTTTCTTTTGTATCTCTCCTAATATTACTCAGATAGGAAGTGTTGTCTGGGTGACAAAATTTGCATAAACACAAACAGGTATCTGGTTACTATACTGTTTTAAGTCTATAAACATTGACTTTGACACAGAAACTAAAGTCTTCAGTCTGATCAATTGTAATCTTGTCTTGAATAATACTCCATCTAGGTTTAATACAAATTTCCACCAAATGCAAGGCTGCTTTAAAACTCATGCCATGGGATGCTGCGACATATTTGTAATTTCACAATGATATGTATGTCTCACGTTTTCACTGTAAACAAGAAAACATTGACGTTATTGAAACAATGTTAGTTGTACGTGGAGTTGTGGTTTCATTCGCTTCCTCTTTCCGTTAAAATGCCAGCAAAATGGTGATGCTACACTGTTTTGTTGGCGCTGTAAAAGTGGATAAAGGCGGTGGCATTTGAAGCAATGACGGTTAGTAATCGGGAGGTTCCGGGTTCGATACCCGGCCGGTTTATAGTAAGGTGGGGTTTTCATGCAAGTTAGATACTGCTCTGTATAGTATCTTCACAAGACACAAATTTATGAAAATTGCTTTATTGGAGGAATATGATTTGTAGATAGGTACACAGTACGTATCATTTTATAGAAAGACCAGAAAGCCAGTTAGCTTTGCGATTCCTTGCCATACAATTTGTTCAAAATTAAAATAACTATCTGACTAATGTAGAGCAAGTGAGTAATACATTTGTCCAAGAATTAAATGTTGACCGCAAATGACCTTTGACCTCCACCAATTTCAAAAGGGTTCTTGTACTCAACAAGCTGAATCTGCATACCATGTACAAAGTTCAACAAAGATGTACTTTTACCATTACCATCACATAGATTCTTTTTGCCTTCGGCAAGGAATCAAAAAGCAAAGAAGGAAGTTTAAGGAACTCTGAAGATATTAACAAAGAAAGTTAAAGCCAACTCATTCCTGAAATGAAACAAAAACAGAACTTACAGTACAGTACAGTAACAGTACACTACAGTACAGTACAGTACAGTAGTTTCCTATTTTTTCAAATAAAATTTTCTCCAAAGTTAAGCTGGTTTGGATATCAATTACAATGGACTCATATCTCTGTCAGTCTCCACACAATGAAAAAAAAAAGGTTAAAATAAATACTGATGTCTAGGAACAATATTAATTAAAAAAAAAGGAAGAAGCTGAATAGTTGAAACGAGTTCTGACACTTCTACCGTAGGTGTATAAGTACTTTCATTAGCCTTAACGAACATAGATTAATTTAAAACAAAAGGAAGCAAGACATGTTGATTTAGCTATTAAAGTCTGGTGTTGGCATGATCTAATCACTTCATCCCAAAATGTAACTATTTTACAGAATGTAATATTGCTTGCAATTAAAATTTGGGATATATTCACGTGAGGAATTTTCCACTACGTGTCGACATCACTTCTTAATTCAAAAGCTATCCCCTTGAGGAGCGCATAACTCCTGAAATTACCATAGTCGCCCTTACATTAGTAATACATGCTACAGTATGGAGCAATGAATAAAACCAGCAGTACACCCTACAGCTGACTGCTGTGTTGAACGTTGACCTTCAAATAATGAACATTGCATGTCGTGTTTGACAATGCAATAATCGAAGAGATACCCCATGAAGTTTTCCAATTTTTTTTCTTTAAAGAACTATTCCTAAATCAAACAAACATACTGCAGAAACTGGTGGGAATCCAACCTTAAAAGTTTACATTTGTTAAACTTAAAATATCCGGTTTCATTTTGTCTGTGTTTCTCTTCTCCAAAGGAGGTAAGACGGAGGACCTGTGGATAATTTTGTGTCTTGAATAACAAAATATGTGCACATAATCACATTCACATCTTTTCACACCAGTTTCAAATATATTTATTTCAAAGGGTGTGAAGACTCGCGCAAAAAGAAAAGTCTAATGCCGGTAATCTGACCTAGTTTCGAATGAGGTGCAACAGAAGTGTTAGACACCACCATCGATCCCAGAAAATACGCAAACAGCTTGCTACCTTCGGTAATTAGACACTAGTGTTCAGTCAGTACATACAGTGGCTGTCAATAACCACGGCACAGTGCACACACGATACGTGATGGACATCTCAGGTCAAGCTAAAGATAACAAGGTATCACGTTTCATTACTGTCTGCATTTTGTAGCGGCAAGCAACGGAAAGTTAACTTTTTTAGAGCGCGGCACACGATTTGGGGCAAGTCTTCAATGCCTTTAAACACATAACACAGTATATATGCTTCATTTTCATTCTCAGAAAGACAGCTGGGTGGAAAACGCTGGCGTTGGGGCTTCATAGAAAGAACTGAACAGTGTACAATAACAAAAAGTCTTGCACAATTAGACCATAATACAATATCACCCACCCACTGTTTTATTGACTGAATAGCAATTTGCAGTTTGTTACATATATATATATGAACTGTATAGCAATTTTACAACATCCATTGTTGTAGATAAAACTGATGCCACAATCCAAGATAATACATGTATGTATTATTTTTCAAGTACGGATGTGACTATTAAATCGTGTTACACAATCAGACTCAGCTGTCCGTTACAGCAATAGCTAATTACATTTTAGTCGCACCACTAGCTGTGCACAGTTATTTAATTTTGTCAATTCTGACTACAGGTATATACTGGCAGTTTCGACTAAACAGAACATACTGTTACAAGAACGGTAGTACTGCAACTTGAATAGATTATTCCTGGAGCCCTAATTTCACTGAATACTCACTCCTTTAAAAGTAGCACCAATTTTTGAGATGTCAATAAACCACCATACCATCCCAGCCAGTCTTTCTACACATCCCTGAAATCTTCACCTCAATTAAACTTTACATTTTGACCTGTTGACATTTCTCTGTACCAGTTAAAGACATGTTTGAACTTGCAATGGTCTACTGCAAGACATGGCATGCTGTATTAAGGCTCCAAACTATCTCAGTTATGTTGTTTTTATCTCCCTTTGTTTGTTGGGTTTGTTTTGTTTTTTTTGGCAGGGGCAACAGGCTGTGATAACAATTCTACAGAGAATACTACAATGACCGACCACACTCAACTGTAGTAAAACAATTTACTGGTAACTAGTACTGTTCAACAGTGTACCCGCACCTTATTCTACCTAAATGGATAAACTGTACACAAGCTGGCAAAAAGGCAAACTTTTGACCAGTACATGCATCAGAGCATCCTAAACCAATCTGAGATCAAATTCAAGGTTTGTAAAGATGATGCATAAATGGAATAAATCAAAACACAAATAGAAAATATGAACTGCAGTTTCATAACTATTCACACTGTGACCAGTACAAAGAGCAACAAAATATTTTTGTCCTAACACTACATACTATATACATCCAATAATGGCATCTTATGGACTGAGATAAATGAAGTTGAAATGTACATACATGCATACACGCATACATCCACACGTACACCTAACATATATACATAACCAAGCACATACATACAAACATACATACACCCACATATACAAACACACATACATGTACATCCTTACATACATACAGACATCCTTACATACATCCTTACATACATACTAAAGCTTTCACCTTGGTACACAATACCTGTAAATTTTCAATAACGTGTATTTGCAGAAATTAGGGCAAAGCGGTATCCGGCATCAACGTCAGATGTTCAAAAGAAAATTTGATTTCTTTTCAACACATTGGTTTCTGTCACATTAAGTGGCCTCGCAGTCCATATCGGTGTGAGCGATGTGCAGAATAAATTATATAAATGCACTAGTTTTATTGTTTTATTTCAGCATGATGTAATTATTCTATTGCTCATTGTACTGCCCCAAAATATGCTAGAAAGTGAAGTAATGGTCACTCATGTTAGTGTTGAACCTTTAGTCGCTACACTTTACCTTCCATTTTCCAGTGCCAGAACATTTTAGAGAATAATTTAGAAGCCAGGAAAAGAATACAATTGAATATAATTTTTTGCAATGAAAAATTGGAAACTAACGTTTAGATTAAATATTGATGTACTTGAAATTTATGCAAAAATTGTGTTATTTAATGCTTTTCAACTTGAAAATTTACCCTACTGTATATGTAGTACACCTTATATCATCAATTTTAATTCCTCCTTCTCTTTGCACTCACTCATAAATTCCAGCCCTTTCAAGTCTGTTCAGAACTACACAGGGCCTGCTACAAACATTTATAAGCTGATAAACTAAACTATGCAGTCCAACACAAGTGATAAAATGACAATAATTAAAATAAGACAACCTAGCTACACACTGTAATTACATTCCCAGATGGTTACTGCAGATGGCTTCCACTACATTCATAAAAATGTCACAGTGATAAATGACTACAGCAAAAAACAAATAGCATACAGTGCACATTAGCCCAGCAAAATAGTTTAACAGGATGACAAAAATGTTACTTAGATATGTTGATGACCATAAAAGGTCTTTATGTAGTTGTTATTAGTCCAAGTTATGTTTTTAATACCACTTTTAAGTTTTGAGAAATGACCCCTTTAAACAGAGCTGAGGCTCATCGGCTAAAATGACTGGACTACCTAGTCTAACAAAGAGACCATTTTAGGTCAGTTCCTCGCATACAGCAAATTTCATGCAGCAAATAAGATGTTTACAAAACATTCCAATTTGGTGTTGAATATCACATCCAAGGTTACCTTGCTGTTTATATGAAGAAACCTTTGTGGGAGAGATATTCCAATTTTTTAAACCATTGATTAACTAAATACCATTTAGACCTGCACTTAGAAGCTGATATCATCATCACTTTAATCTTTAAATGAGCAACCCTGAGAATTAGCATTTATTTCAAATCCCCAAAACTTACTGGTGTCCTAAAAACTATTAAATGTAAATGTAACCTAGAAACACCACTGGTGATGGAAGGGCTTACAGGCCACGCCTCCAGGCTTAGTAACACGGTCGAATAGCAACAAAAACGGAGGTATAGCACAACCGATACCCTTACAAAGCAATATAACGAAAACGAACGTAACATGAGAGCATTCGACATACATGCAGTCATGGGAAATGTAAAGGATACTTAGACAGTACTTTGCAAACAGTGACAGAACTTGCTTTCAGATGCAAGAAAATCCAAAACAATCACCAGAAAAACAGATTGCGATAGCAAAAATGTCGGAAATAATCCACTGGGAAAAAGTCTCATAGTTGACTTCTGAATGGATATTCGGAAGGAAGAGGAAGTGGGTGGTGCCCAGAGTGGGAGGGCATAAGCTTGCACGGTTTCGCGAAAACTTACAACCGGTTTTTCTCTAGCAAAAAACCGAATCTGGCTCAAAAACCGGTTTTTTCCCCCCTCCCGAATTGCATTGAAAACATCCAAATCTCGATCGCTAAGATGCGTATTTTTGAAGCTTTACCAACAGCGTGTTCAAGTATGTTCGTTCGCAGTAAATTGTTAAAAATAAGAAGAATAAATTCAAGAAATGTTACTGCCTTCTGACTCTCATTTTATAACCCACGTTAACTAAACTGAAGTAAATATGTCGAAAAGAAATAGGTTAGTAAAAAATTTTCTTAAAGTTTTAACATCACGTGCACCTATCTTTTGTCTTGTGTTTACTGTACTTCACGAAGTTCAAATTCGTGTTCAGAAAAAAATTATCACGTTCATGTTAAATGTTATATTATATGTTATATTTTCGGAGATGAGGGCCGAGCGTAAACCCCCCATTATGACCAATTGGAGATCGTAAACAAAAATGCCTTACAATATGATTGGTCCAATGAAGGTACCAAATTGCACGAGGTTCTAGCCATGTTCGCGGGTGGTATCTTGGCGGTAAAATAAATTTCTCTTCAAGGAGTGAAGAGAATTTACCGTCTACACTTTCAAGTACAAGTTGAAAAATATCCCTGGCAAAAGCGGGGATTAGGTCGGCAAAGAATATAAATTGTTAACGTTTAAGTTGGAAACATGTGTTCTTCAACGCAAACGAAACCAACTGAGAGACGCCTTGTCTGATAACTGATAAGAAGAAATGTTTAAAGGAAACTTACAAAGAAAATAAAATCTATTAGCATACAAAGGAGAATTGTCCCAACAGCAACATCTGTAATTTCCAGCCATGTATGCAACATTATTACTCCTTTAATATTCCTTGACTCAAGCCTGACGCCAGGTGTGTCTTGTGAATAATGGACTGTGATTGTTCTAATGTTACTTGTTGCATCTTAGTTGTTAAACTCAGAGCCCCCCCCCCCCCCCCGTGATTGTTCTAAAGTTACTTGTTGCATCTTAGTTGTTAAACTCAGAGCCCCCCCCCGTGATTGTTCATTGTTCTAATGTTACTTGTTGCATCTTAGTTGTTAAACTCCCAGAGCCCCCCCCCTCCTTCGACTGTACATGTCGTGTGGTATTGTGGATTGCGCAATGTACCTTTCAAGTTTTAACGTTCATTTTTTGAACACGAACTGTGATCAATGTGTTTGAAAAGATTTTCTCCATATCCTCTACTATTAAATTGAAGTTAAATAATAAGAAGAACACAAAGAGGACAAACACGTCGGATATAATTTATTTTCAACTGCATCTCGTCATTTGAGTGTGTACTTCTCACAACTACTAACGATGGCCACCAAGGTCAGTTCAATACTACAAGGTACCTAACTGATGCACGCATATAAGGGCTGCATAGCCTAATGTTAGGCCTAGCTATCCACCCTCAAGCACTGGTTATGGCGTGTGCCGATCGTAGCTGACAATGTCGTCTTTCAGAAAAGCTTTCTCTTGTTGCAATTTACTTTCATATTGCAAAAAGAACTGTAAATAGGAGAAACCAAAGTCAACAAACTTGGTTTTTTCCAGTATTTGCAATTCACATTTCGGTTTTTCCGGTTTTTTCGGTTTTTCGGTTTTCTTAAAATAAAAAATAGTACCGAAATTCGGTTGGAAAAAACCGGTTTCGGTACTAAAACCGGTTTACCGTGCAAGCCTAGGAGGGCACAATGCTAAAACGTTCCAATAGTGTAGTTTAGGTAGATACAAAAGTGCAGATGTTGAGGGGGAGACAGGTAAGAGCAGAGCCAAGTAAATTCTTGAAAACAGAAATAGCAATAGAAACATGACCACTACTGTAAGTCGCAAATGTTTCTCTTATTTTTCTGAAATTGTGATATATAAAGGACAAAATTTATTCTACCTAAAGTTGCCCAGGATGTGCTCAGGAATATTGAGTGCCGGGCGGATTTGTGCGGCAGTATGAACCACGTCCTTGGGGAGGGGTTTCTAAGAGGTGGGGGTCTCCCTCCCCATTGGAAACTTTTTGCAAACGAAATACATGCTTACATGGCAAAGATGGCAATCTTTTTTCCTATTGTGGTGCTAACATCTGTGCCAAGCATTTACCCATATTTTGGTAATTTTTTGGTAAAATGTGTTCCGGGCGGAAACGGGCGGAAACGTTTAATAAAACTGTTTGTGCTGAGTGGCATTCAGAACTGCTGGGAGCAGCCGCCCGTCATGCGCACATCTCTGGTCTGCTTTCATATGCATTATTTACAGTATGCTACCATGCTGCCAATGCCTGATGGGCTGGATAAAGTTGGTGGGATAAATGCAATGGACCGGAGATGGGAAAAACAATAGCATCAGCTGGGTTATTTATTTTTATCCAATTTTTATCCAAAATTGTTTTTATCCAGTTATATTATCCCAATGTTCTAACTTTTTAAAAGCAATCTCCATTCATATGTATATATATGTTTGTTTGCTTGCCTTAAATGACGACTAAACATTACAATTAATAATAAGCTTGGTAGTAAAATTGTACATTACAGTACATGACTCGTTAAAAAACACAAAATTGCAACAAAGAATTGATCAACTTTAATACAGTTTGCAACTAGACCATTTCAATATGCATTCAAATTCCACACATAATGTGTTCTATTTAGCAGAAATAATGGAAGGTAGGGTAATACACTCCCTCTTGACCCTAATCTGCATTCCACTAATTCTCCGAGTCGATAAGATTTATTCTACAAATGGGATTTGACCCGACTGATGATAAGTCAAAATCAATATCAAAAACCGAAAAATAAGCATCAACGATTCAGAAACACCGATATCGATGGATATGAAATCGAGCCGTGAGATATGTGGCCAGGTCACTCAAACAAAAGTAATAAATAAAAATATGTGTCAACAAATTTAGCTTGAACTGACAGGTTTCACGCCAACATCCAGGCAATTTCCCCCAAACTACAGGTCAGATCATTAACAATTATGTCAGTTTTATACCTGCCTTTTTCTTTTTGGCTTGGCTATTTTCCCGTTTCTTTTTTGTCTCTTTTTAACCATTGAAAATTGCTGAAAAATTGATTTTTTTTTTTGAGAACAAATATAATAGTCTGCAGATTTCAGTATGTTTCCCTTGTTTTGTCAAGCCAAATCATTCAAGGTAACAGTGCAGAGAACGACAGTAATTTTGACATGTATGCTAAGGAAACACAATTTTTAGTTTGCAAACAACCAGTCACTTGAGCTCCAGTTTAATCTCTTCCTTTTTGTTTGTTTTACTTTCTTTTTGCCCCTCTGTCTGTTTTTTTTTTTTTATTGTAACCTTTGAAAATTGCTGAATTGAGTTTTTCAGAACATATCTTCTGCAGATGTCTATTAACTTTTCCTTATTTTATTTTTTTATACCAAATCACTCAAGATAACAGTGCAGAGTACTACAGTAAGTTTGACATGTATGCTAGTAATATCACACACATTTCAATTGCAAACAGCCAGTCCATTGGTCTTCCTCTAAATGTGGACACACGGGCTCAACTTTCGAAAGAGCATAAAATCTATACAAAATACTTCCAATCTGAGGATCGCTTAACGCAGCACTGTAATGGGGTGTTGAGTAAGCTTCCTCCAGATGAACTACTCCAAAACACAGCTGAAAATCTTGCAAATAAGCGTGATTTCCCACAAATGGAATTTTCACCAGAATTGAGTAATATTCTTTACTTCGCACGAATGTTTTATTCGGAAGGAAAAGGTGATAGGTGTTGATCAGGGGGAAGGGTCAAAGGGGGGCGCAGTTCTGAAAACCTTACCAGTTAATAGGTTAACTAGATGGGAAAAGTGCAATAGTAGAGTCGAGGCAGGTAAGAGACAAGAGCAGTAGATGTTTTCGATACCAAAGAACATGCCCTTCCATTTGGGTTATTTACCAGTTAAATGCCAATGCAAAACATTTGTTGCTTGTAATAATTCAAAGAAAAAACTGTGTAGGAGAATGTGTAAAAGTAAGTTGGCCTGACGTTTCGATCCTAGCAGGATCTTTTTCAAAGGAAAAAACTAGTGGGAATTTGATTTTAGCCGGTTAGACATTTTTTTATGTACATGGCATACTTTTGCAAGTGGTTATTATTGTGCACTAGAAATTCCTGAATAATCTGAAGCTAGGTATTAATAGTATTGAGTCTCCACTTTCCTGGTCTGTAAATATAATAATTCAAGGAAAAAAAGTGGGAAATTGATTTTAGCCAGTAAGACATTTTTTTTTTTAATGTACTGGCATACTTTAGCAATTGGTTCAAATTGTGCACTAGAATTTCCTGAATAACCAGAAGCTAAGTATTAACACTATTTGGTCTCGTCTTTACCAGTCTGTAGATATTGATCATATCTAGACCTAGATCTAGCCTTGTCTGTATTACCATTGATTTTTACTACTTCCTCCACGTGATTCATAACCATGAAATTTTAAAGAACATGTTCTTTTGGACATATATATCAATTGCTGTCTTAAAACACCCTTTAGCTTAATTTCTGTAACCTTCAATTCTGCTGAAAATTTTCAAGAGGCTGGATTTGAAGACATGTCCAGGGAATCATTTAGCGTTAAAATATTGTGTAGCAGTTTAAAGCTCGTATAAAATGCTGTGGTTCCTTTGTACGGAAAAACGGCTATACATCTTTGCACTTTGATAGCAAATTGCCCATTTTTGCATAGCATTTTGCTACATGCCATACTGGATAAATGTTTCCCTGAGGACTGGTTGGGAATTTGTCCTTACTATATCATCTGAAGAGTCTACCAGGCCTTTTCAAACCAAAATTCCAAGAACAAAAAAAAAGCTTTTCCCATACAGTATCAAAAGTGCTACAAAGGAACTAACTTAACTCCTGGTCCACTAACCGCACTCGGTATGGCGATCGTGCCTTTTCTGTAGCTGCGCCTTCTCTTTGGAACAAACTCCCATTTCACGTTTGTGACTCTCCCTCCCTTTGTTTTTTGAGACAACTAAAAACAGTTCTGTTTGATTCCTAGTTCTTTGTTTTTCCTTGGTTTCTTTTGTCTCTCTCCTACTTTGTAAAGCGCTTTGAAATGCTGTATTAAGCGCTATATAAGGGTAATTTATTATTATTATTATTATTAATATACTGAATTATAACTTGTTTCGATAATCTTTCAAAGCCCATCAGGTAATCATTGACCTGTTTTTAGATGTACATGTCAGATTTGGGAGCACAGTTCTAACAGTGTTGGTGGTATCTCCAGTACTTCACGACAAACAAAATACAAAGAAACAATCTATGAAATAGCACTCAAATCATGAACACTGAATTATTCTCTGCATCGAAACGTAAAGACTTTATACAGGATGTGCCCAGTTGCCAGGGTAACAGTCAATTCTAGAAGGTAATCAGATGGCTATAGACATGGTAGAAGAAAAGGGTGTAGTCGATATGTGGGGACAGGTAAGTAAGGCATAAAGTAAATGGAATTGAAGTCAGGGTGATGCATGATTCATAGTGAGTTTCAACAAATTGTCTGAACCTAACCCCTTTTTTCTTGGGCTGTGGGAGGGAGGAGGGGGAGGGGGGAGGGAACAACCCTGCAAAAATGCACAACTTTATGTTACTCACATGTATACATTTTTCAATTTTGGAAAGGGAACTACTGACTGAGGTTGTTTACAACTTTAAATGGTTGGTCAAAAAAGGTTAAATCAACTATTTATTTTATAAATATATATGAATGAAACCTCCTTGCAAACTCAATGCATCTCAGCAGAAGCCACTCAGAACTAGCTTCTTTTCAACAGATCATATTTAAATAGATGGATGGATGGGCAGATAAACCAAGCCTTGGTCTCCTCTGCATGCCATTCCAATGACAACCAAGTTCAGTGTAAATGAAATCCCTGGGAAATTTCTTACCTCACTGGTTCTCAAAATAATTCTGTACAGGTAGCGAGCTGTAGAGTCCTTGCCATTGTCACTAAGTGGATTTTCGGGAGAGTTGAGCTTTTCCCTCCTTACGCTGAGTGCTACAGGCCCAAGGATGTTATCAATCCCAAAGTAATTTTGATGTTCTGCAGCAGGGAACAGAAAACATTTAAGAATGTGAGATAATCCAGTCAGATGGAATAGCTAGAGATTCCTCTTGTGATGAAAGGCAGAGTAACATCTTAGAATCACATTACAGGATCAGGAATTGTTTTTTAAAAGGATGTCCTTGCACCTGAAGTACATTTCAGAGGCAAGCCAATGACTTGAAATGTCTACATAAACTTTGGTGAATAATTTGGTAGCTTTCTGCCAGACAGTCTTTTTTTTTTTTTTTAAATCTGTATTTTAACTTGGATGACTAGTTTAATGACAATTTTATTAAGAGAAATCACTCTGCCTGTTCTTTTGACACTATTCATAATTTAGTTAAGCCATTTTAAAGCCTGGGTCACATCTGCGCGATTCAACACGCGATTCAACTCGCAACTAAAATCGCGCGAATGAGAAAAGTTGCTTCTGAGAAGTTGCGCTGATTAGGACATTGCTCTATTGCAAATCAACCCAAATCGACGGCGCAACTTTTATTGCGCAACAAGTTGATACCTGTGTCTAACTACGCGATTCAACTTTCAATTGTATTGCGAGTTGAATCGCGTGTTGAATCGCGCAGATGTGACCCGGGCTTTAGGTAAATAATCCATTCATAAGCTGTCGTTTTTGTCTTATGACAGCAGCATTCAGGATTTCTTTTAGCTTTAATGAAACA
The DNA here is from genome assembly GCF_037975245.1 of Apostichopus japonicus. Taxonomy (NCBI): domain Eukaryota; kingdom Metazoa; phylum Echinodermata; class Holothuroidea; order Aspidochirotida; family Stichopodidae; genus Apostichopus; species Apostichopus japonicus. Next base: position 18,065,072 of record NC_092568.1, read on the forward strand.
TATTACATGGCATACACAACATTGGTACATGCCAGGAGGCACAAACTTGGCACATACTACAGGTAGAATCATATAAATACATGATCGCTCTACGTGTGAAACCCTGAGTAACAACTACTAGTGTTACACTAGTTTCAACTAATTCTCTCCTATACTTCGCTCTGTCCATCAGACATGCAGCACTTTGCGCAATGATAGACGCCAATCAAGCAAACGTATATATCTATATATATCTATATATATCTATATATATGTATATATCTATATACATCTATATATATATATATCTATATATATCTATCTATATCTATATATATATATCTATATATATATATATATATATATATATATATATTTGTACATACTGTAGTTGCGCATAGAGGCACACACAACAGCTGCACAGGCCACAAAGCCAACATTGCATACGGTAGGAGTCTAGGAGACATACACAAATATTGAGACATGACAATAGGAATAGTATACAACATTGGCACATATGATAAGATCTTAGCATATACTGTACAACAAAAGGCTCATACTCAGAGGCCATATATAACATTAACACATCATGAGCTACAAAGCCTTTAAACAACGGCAAATGCTAAGAGTCTTCTTACATGTACGACAATGAGAATTCAATGCATACTAAGAGCATAAGAGGCAAAACCAAACAATAGCACACACATGCAGGAATACGCATCATCCACAATACATACTACAAGGCACATGCCCTGATTTACATACAGTACAGTATATATGCTAGGAGGTACTGTATTGCTTTTTAATGAAATGCAAGTATACAACAATTGCAGTTTAATAGCTAAAAGGCATACATAACTTTGACACAAAGATCATTTTTTGGCATATATACAGCAAGTAAACCATGCTGAAGAGGCATACTGCACATTGTGCTATTGAGGCACACATGATTAACTGAAGGTAAAATGCTAAGAAACATATTTACTGTACACATCAGTGGCACATACAAAACAAAATGTGGTGCAACTTTAACAAGAGGTATTTACACATCACTGAAAAATGCTTTTGAAAAGGCACAAAACAACATTGATCACTATTGAACTACATCATAACATTCTCAAAACAGGAGTTTCATAGCCAAAGAGTATGAAATATTAATTATCAATGCAAATTGGACATTTCATTCATTTTATTGCTAAATTTCGTATTCCAGTTGGCTGGCAAGAATGCAACAATTGGTTTCATTTTCCTTACAATCTTCTTATTACCGCCCACTTTAAAATCGAAAGTGCTGTTTATTATTTTAGTCTCTTAACACGAATCATTGCAGAGGGTCGTATTTTTCATGGGAAAACCGGATGCACACCCTGGCCTCTACTTTTTACGTCCTTCTGGGCAAAAGGACAGTACAAGCAATCTAGATATTGATGTATAGGTAATATTTCATCAAAACACATTACAAATGGAAACATTAATATTCTCATGGCACCTCACAAGTACACTACCTTTTAATCAGAAAACTACCTTGTACATTCACACATTTTTTCCACATGCGACAAAGTGCTACATACTTAAGTGAACTATAAACACAAGACTTATTATGTCAAGGCTGTGCATACACTGACTGTTATTTTTATGAGTACAGTTCCCATATATCTCTTTCTGTATACATACAAACACGCTTCGTCCGATACAATACGGTGTACATTGTTCCTGTGAGTATCTCTATTACCCTTCAATTACCGGTGCAAATGAGAAAAACACTACTAAAGAAGAGCAATGGTCGGTGACGTGAGAATCAAAAATCCTATTATGACATTATTGGAGAATCCATAAGTGTAAGGCAAAGGTGGAATAGAATTACATATGATGATAGGTTTAGGCTGCCAGAGTGTGTGCAACTGAATAAATTTTTATTTTTGATGTTCTTTTTACCAGCTCAAATTTATTCTTACCGTGTTTCTCAAAGTACTGTCTGTAGTACAAGGCACCGTGATCGACCAACTCTAGGATGGGTCCTTTCGGATTGTTAGCGATCCCTCGACCGTCTCCGATTCTCTCTAAGATTACACGGTGCTTAAATTTCCTCATGACTTTGGTATTGAGTGTTCCCATCTTTGAAAGACTAACCCTCGGCTCGGCCTCTTCGCCTAACTCATTCCGGAAGAAGGGACAACTTAGGAGAAGGTCGTTGCTGCGACCATCCCCTAGATCTTGTTCTTCAGCCGTGAGATCTTCAATACTTCCCTAGAAAGAATAAAAAAAAGAGGAAGGAACAAAGTGGTTTTCAATTCCTGTTTATTCTCTTCTTTCTTTTTCTTTGTTTTTTTAAATTTTGCTCAAAAAAAAAGATGAAGTAAGAGTACTGAGAAGACGTTGGTTTTGGCAAACCAACATCAAGGAGTTCAAAAAGCAAACTTTGTTCTGTACTTTTTGCAAAGGTGCTGCCATTAAATGAAAGACTTACCTCTCTGCGACCCTCTTCCCCCCCCCCTTTTCTCTCCCGTCTCTCCCTTCACCAAAAGAAATGATATGTAGAAAATGGTGCTACACTTATTCCATTTCACTAGTGTACAACTTCATCAAAGGAATGCAGTTCTAGAGATGCAAAACTTGTGTACAGTACTTGCTGTTTCAGAAGAGCATAATTTCTTTATGCAACTTCACACATTAACCTTGGTAACCTTTTTACTAGATTTAGGCATTCAAACTTTAACAACGGTACATTTTACCAAAATATCTGTGAAAATCAATGCACAAAAGTCATGAAAGAGACCATGTTGAGAGCTGAGGCATATATGTTCCTATTGACCTTCTTGCATGTCATGACTACCTCAAAACTTACAGGTTTGGGTACTTGCAAATGACCATACTTACCTGTATCCTTTACATCAGCACTCTGATTTACCTAACCTATAACAACTAGTAAAATTCTTGCACTACATCCCCTCCCCCCCCTTCCTCCTCCAATGACCCTTCAAAAACTTTCAAGCAAATCAGTAAGGAGCATTGTTTCCGAATGGTTCAAAATCCAGTCCAGAAAAAAAACATTGCTATCTGTGTTGGAATGGTTGATTTGGAAGAGGGCAATGACTCGAAGAGAGTCATTGGGGGCTTAGTGCAAGAATAATACCAGTTGCTATAGGCGAGGTACCTACGTAGGATAACATATTTAATGGAGACAGGTAAGGGAGGGAAGGAAAGAAGAAAATACAAAAAAGACCACTCCGGAGCTATCCGCATGCAGTTAAATCCTCCATGAAGTCCACTTCTACATGAGACAGATACAAACAATTTCACATCCAAGTTCACCATATTAAATTGTATATTATGTGCACACTGCATACTGATATTTCCATGAACTAACCTGTTAAAGTAAGTTTCTGTCACCTGTACCTACATACCACTTTTCTTTCTCATGATCTACATTATATCACAGCTTATATCATATGATCAAGCAATGTCATTTTCAAACGAAACGCAAATTAGAGATTGGCATACTCACTGATGGAGTGTTTGGTTGTTGTCTGGAGGAAGCAGCAGAGGCCCCAGTCAGGGTACTTCTCTTCCTCTCGGGGTTCTGGACGATCCTTATTATATCGGGAAGGTCAAAATAGACACTCTGTACATCGTAATGTAAGAAAGCTCTTCTCTTGACACCCTCCTCTATCCTAGCCTCCAGCAGATCGTCGTCCATTCTGCCTTCGGGAGTCTTCGCCCCGGAGTCGCCCTTGGTGCTCCGCAGTCTCCGTAACAAGGAGACCTCGGCGCCGGAGTAAGTCTTGGACCGGTTCTTCTTCTCTCTCTTGCTGGGCATCCTCCTGTGTAACCTAGGGCTGGCATTCCCCTTCTCTGAAACTTTATTATCTTCTTTGGCGTAATCACTTTTGTTGGATGACATTGTATTTGTTCTCTCATCCTCAGTGCCATTTGTCAGCTTTCCCTGCAAGAGTTTGTCAAAATGTGGGGGAGCGGGGCTTCTTTGGTCGGTTTCCGTCCTGAAATCTTGAACCATTTGGAAGAAGCTATCACCCCCGATACTGTGCACATCTATAGACGATGTACTGCCAAAGTCCCTGACAACATTCACAGGGGCATCTTGCCTCTTATCTAATGAGGAATTGCTAAAACTTCTCCGGATCTGCTTCGCCTGGAGTTCTTTTTGCCTTTCGCTATTTTCGAACCGTTTCAAGTTTTCGGTCGTGAGCGCAGCCGTTTTGGCAGTCTGCCCCTGTATCATCACACCCTTGGCAGAGACAAAGTGCCGATGATCTGGACTGGTGTTATGCCTCCTGTGTGGTTGATGTTGGGGTGACCTCTTCTCAGAAGGCTCCCCCTCCCTCCAATAGAGATCCGACCGCTCTCTGGCCAGCTTTCTCGTTTCCGCTTCCAGTCGCTGCCTTTCGTAACCGTCCATTTTCGCATCCACTTGATCCATCCCAATCTGGTTATCCAAGTAATCTACTTGTACCGGCTTTGCGCGAAACTGTCCAGTAGGCGGCCTTCCTTCCGTGTCGACCAGCTCCCATTCTTTGCTGGTATGTCCATTGTCTTTTTTCATTGTCACTGCCACCCTGAACGATGGTTCTCCGCCCTCCGCTCTCTGAGGACGAGAGAAGTCCCCCTGGGGCCTTCGACTGTCCCCGGGGGTAAGGTTCCCATTGGTCTCTCTATCACTGTGCTGGTACTCAGTCATTCTATCAGGGAAGTCATTTTTCATTTGGGTCCTATACACATAGTCCCTATGAGCATTGCGGTTTACAGCCGCCATAATAGCTCTAGGCCACCTTTTGCTTTCACCGGAAGCAGAACCTCCGGTAACAATGGCTATTGGCGACTATCTTCCCTATTCACTTCCTGTTTCCAGAGATCGATCACCACCACAGGTCAAATCAAACCCCCCCACAATACTGCTTTTTGTCTCTTTCACATTTCTCCATACCATTGACTCATGCTCAGTTGCTGAGTAAAACCAACCAGATTATTTCCTATTTTATATGTCGCCTGTACTTTCGTAGTATAGTTCACATTTTCAACAAAAAAGACTGCTTCATAATAATCTCATGATTATATTTTTTCAGCTATGACAAAAAAGAAAATGCTTAAAGCCAAAAGAATTTCTCGTATCCTATAACAACATGCTGTCAATATCTTCGGATTAAAAAGGAGAAGCGTAGAAAGGCGCTAAATCTTCATGAAGCTGCACAGGCTTGTCTTTTTCTTCAGAAAGAAGATACTGAAGGAATCTGAAATGAGATAAGAAAATGAAAAAAAGGCATAAGATGAAGTAAATCAATTTATGGGGATTTTAACCTTTTTTATGTATTGGATTTACAGTATATACATCTGCTACCTCCCAACTATTAATTTGAACAACTGACTTCAACCCCCCCCCCCCCCCCATTCCAGTTATTACTTTTTCTCATTCCTTTCTTTCACACATTATCACTATTCTGTCAAAGTTAAACTTTCCTTCAGCAGTGGCCCAAGATTCAGGAGAACTGTCTGGTTAAATGCTCTGTCTGTCACAACACAGTAATTAATTTACTATCCTGGATAGAGTTGATTTTGTATATCTTCAGTTTTAAAGCTGGATTTTACAATGGAACTGAGAGACACCTTGTGGTCATTTGCATTTGAATCCTCTTAATAAGCAACTTCAGTCCCAGAAAAAGAAAATTTCCGACCACAAATTTATTTCACTTCCAAACCTTGTCTTAAATGTACAGAAAGTCTGATTCATCACATCACATGCAATTTTGGTGGAATGAGTGACTACAGTGGATTAGTATCTCTCCAATATAAAATCTGTCCAGTGTGGTAATTTAAATTCACTTCAGGTTGGACAAGATTCAAATTAAAATGCAAACTTCAGCGTCAAAACTTTAACCCCCCCCCTCGGCCCGATCCCCCACAGCTTCTTATCTCTGTTGTTAAAAATCAGAATTAATAAATTCCCAGAATAAGAGAGTGCCACCTGATGATATCAGCTATTTCTCTGTACAAAGTTAGTATGATTAGTACAGTGCTTCCACCACTCTTCTCAGCATGACCTCCACACTGGAGTACCTCTCTCTGGTACACTGTACAAAACAAATGGGAAATATGTATCCAGTGTACCAATCACTACAGATTCACTCACTGTACAGTAGTAGTGAGTTGTACTGAATGATTCATCATCATACAGTAAAGTCAATGATGGCTTTATTGGGCATTTTATATGCCATTGGGTTCTGTAGTGGTTTAGCTTGGCAAACTCAGTGACCCCATATTGTTTTAGGATACTCTTAGAAAGAGTCAGATCTGTGTAAATGCTGAATATTTTTTTTACAACACTGCTCTTTTTTTCACTTTGAAACAGGCCAAAACTAGCCAAAGTTATGTTTGATTGTATTTGTTTCTTTCTTCTGGAAAATTGTAACATAATTCGGAACGATGAAAGATATTGAAAGATGTATACAGCATATCGTTTCTCTTTCCCCCAACAGACACGCACGCATAGACAGGCACGCAATGAGCTAATACACTCTGATGGCTTGTAAGTTGTGTTTCACTTTCTTAAGAATCCAAAAGGTCAGGAGCAATAAAATGAAATTAAAATGTTGGGTAATAGCAATTAGATATTTCATTAATGACTCCTATTATGACTTTTATACAGTTTTCCATGGTGCTATCTTCTTTCTCATTCCTACCCCCTTTTTTGACTTCCAAGTGCAGATTATGAGTCACCATTCTGCCAAAAACAAAAACACTGCCACTAAGAGGACTTTAAGAGGTGTACAGTAAGGTATGTTATTCCGCCAAGTTGTGACAGCACACTCGTAAATTTTAAGAGATGACCTGGTAGGCTGGTAGGGAATAATATTAGCAATCGCAAAAGAAATGTTACTGAGTGACATCAGTCGATATTTCACGTCACCTGTCCTCCCTATATCTTTTCTTTCTTGGAAGACCCATAAAACACACTTTCTATGTACCCCAGTACTGCACAATCCCTTGGCAGGATATATGTCTAGGAAAAAGTGGTTGAAAAGGATACCTTACAGGAAGTAAACACATTAACAGTTTCATCACCATCACTATCGGTCGGTTATCTTTACAGACTGATGGTAGATCTTCGACAAATAATAACATCCTTTCCAGTGTGGGAGTCCTATCTTCTAACAAGGATGTGATATTTTCAAGAAAATCCCAGATCTCAGAAGCTCAACAGGAAAGTCAATGCAGAGTCAGCTAATCTGTATGTCTGTCTGTCTGTGTAAATTGTACCCTTCCATTTCATTTAGAAATTTGGAAAGAGTCCAATTGTTTCATAACTACAAACAGAAATGAGCAAATTAAGCAATATATATGTTAACTTTGTTTGACACCAAGAGATGGTATATTGTTACATCCTGAAGGATAGAAAAAATAGCTTGAACTGTTAGGATCTATTAGCTTTTTAAATATTCTTGTCACTCTGACTTAACCGTGTAATATATTCAAACATGAAACTGGAAGTCATCTTGAATATAAAACAGTTCTGTGAGATTTGAACAGATAGGATATCTGAGTTGAAAAGAAACGTTCTAAGCATTTCGGATGGTAGAATGAGAAGATCATTGAATGGGAATGTCACAGACAAGGGCGGCGGAAGCACTTTTAATCTGGGGGGGGCACCGACATCAAAGGGCACTTTTCAGAAATTCGATTGAACTGATGCAGCCTTATATTTAGTACCCTTTATAACTCTTATTGTATTATCTTATTTGCATATACACATCACTCCATCAACGCCCCCCCCCCCTCAAGGAAAATATGCATACTAGCACTGCAATATCCAATGTGCAAATTGGGAAACAAGGAACAAGTTTTCTTTTGAGACAAAATGAGGTGAAATCATGCTAGTTGCCAATGTAGGAATCTTCCGATTAAGAGTTTATTTCTTGTTATTATCTTAACAAATTTTCCATTCGAAATAGCTTTGAGTTTGACCCACAGAAATTCATTGAAAGTCAGGGCGTAGCCAGGATTTGCAAAGTTGTATGCACGACTATCTGAGAGGAGCGCCACCATCGGTTGGCGCGGAGCGCAAAAGAAAATTTTTGGTTTTACAAACCCCTCAAATGACCGGAAACGGCCCTTCCCGAGTGTTCATTCTGGTTCCCTGGCCTCTTGCTAACTTCAGACACCTCAATTTTTATGTAGAAAAAGGGCACATTTTTAATCTGAGGAAAAGTGGGGGGGCACGTGCCCCCTGTGCCCCCCCGGTTCCGCCGCCCTTGGTCACAGAGGGCTTGAAAGGCTAACATGGTTACTAGTTAACTTTAGGTACTAGGTACAGGAGTGTTCAGGTTGTGAGGAGACAGGTGTTTGTGTAGTGAAGTTAATGTAGGACAATATAACTAAGAGATCTACCGGGTTACAACCTATAGGCTCCTAATTATCAAGCTACAAACTGTTTGGACACAGAATGTGTCCCACAAATTTAAACTAATATTTTGTATAAATTTACAAATCTTTGACATGTTAAACACCTAATTTCATCGAATGTCCTCCCCACTGTAATTTTGGTGAGAGATCTTAAATAGCAAATGTTCTTCAGATCTCATATATTCATTTCTAGGTGGAGTATGACAACACCAGATTGTAGTAAATTCTACTCAAAATGCAACTTCAAGACAAGAACTTCTCACCAAATGTTGAATGATCTCCAAAAATATGTAATCATGTTACAGTGTATCAATGACTTGAAGTGAGATGGATAAAAAAGTTTGGAAAAAAAGTTTGAAACTATCAGAATAAATAACAGAACTACTACTGAAAGTAGAATTATACTCCCCCACCATCACCCCCACCCCTCACCTCCTTGGCACGAGGCTTTCTACAAAAGCTGTATGTATGCAACTTTGGTACCTTACTGCACAGTGTGCACTGAATTTCTTAGTATGTATACAAGTCCTTGATGACTTGGCATTGATTGTGTAGAGTGCTGTACCATAACAGCAGACTTTTTCTTCAAACATTTTTCAAAATTTTGATTGGTTAATCTGGCTGCTAATAACAGCGTCAGACCCCATCAAAAACTACTCTATCACAAGTAACAAAATAATTATGACTTTATGGCTTATTATTTATTATTAATATTGTTATTGTTTCTTTTTAATTGCACAATTTCATGGTAACATTCATTAAGCTACTCCTCATTTTTAATGTCACGATTTGCCATGAAGTTAGTATTTTCGGGGCAGTCCCTTGTGAAGCTTTGGCAAAAAGAGCTGGTTTACTTCTTACAGTGAGACAGGTCACACGAGGATACACCACAACTTTCACCTTACATTTCCGATAAACAAGTTAAAATGACAGACAAACTTTCTAGAATTACAGTACTTTTGTCAAAGAAAGAGTTTACTGCATGTCAATACAAATTTCCTTGAAGTCGATACAAAAGGCTCAGTTACTTTCACTTATGTTTTTACTTCAAACCTTGATTCCATTGTTGGTTCCATTACTTTCATATCTGGTAAATGAAATAAACTATGGTCGACCCCAGCTCTAGAAAATGTAAAACTTGCGAGAGCCATACGTAAGTTATACTGAAATCGACTAAGCCTTGTAGGTTATTTCCGTAACATTAGGCTACGCAGGCCTAGCCTATCAGCCTGAGTGACTAGTCTTACAGAGATCCACAAATCTTGGATAGAACTGTAGTGTAGAGTTATAGACATTTTATGTGGTGTACATGTATGACACTGTTCATGATCAATCATGTTGGGTTGCAAGAGTTCTTGGGTAGTGAAAAATGATATTTGTAATCGTTTCCGATCACTTCCAGAGACAGAGGCCAAGCCCAGGGTATACAGCATGTACATTGCTGCAAAATAAATTTGAGCATGCGGTATGCCCACATGCACAGTATAGTACTGCATACTCGATTTACTCCAAGTACAGTAGCTTGTCATACGTGCGTGCGCCTGTGAGGTAGAAAGCAAGCGTGGTCGCAGCCACCAGGGTCTGTACTCTGTAGTACTGTGTACAAAATAATTGATGCTGTACGTAACCATTCGTGCATATGTACAATATGCACATACAGCTAAAGTGTAGGACTTTCCCCTCATTACAGAACGTACCAAGATGTTATTTATTTCTTACATTGTTTCTAACATAAATGGAGGGCGATACCAACAAGAATTTTCCAATTGTTGACCACTTACGGCAAATAAGCTAGTCATCTGTCAGACAACCTAAGCAAGGTTTTAGGTTGTCTGACATGATTTTTGGTCTCGGCGGCCCTGTGTAGTTATAATTTGTTTCAAACTCGTGTAGATTTAGAACCAGGAACTTTAGTCTACGTTGTACAGTTCTGTTTAAGATAGCTTGTTATTGAATCATTGGGAGTAGTGTGCGATAAATACAGAGTAAGCAGTACTTGTAGCAGCCAGGCATATCCACACTCACTATCAGAGGAAACTAGTTTTGAAAAAAAACAAATTTGTAAAAGTGATATCAGAGAAGTTCATGATTATATTTCTTTTTATTTGAAACTTCTATATAAATGCTGATCAAGGTTCCAAACCACATGCTCGCACACATGACCCAGACTCAAACATAAAAGGAGCTCTACTGATATGGTGCCCCAATTGTTTAATACCTCTAATTTTAATGTAAAAGTTAGAGGGCCTGACGTTGCCTACCAGGATCAGAGGCTAACAGAGGCTAATAGAGGCTAACAGAAGCTAACTGGAAAAACAACTAAGAACGTACAGCACTGAGAGACACAGATGGACAGACAGTTACATTGGACACATTTATGAGCATTGCATAAAGAAAAGTACACCGTACAACAAAGGAGAGAGGGGTAAGACGAAAGGAAAGAGCGATGAGAAGATTAAGGGCTTTAGAGATAAACTGTGAGGGGTGCAACAAAGGATAGTTAATTTGTAATGGATGTGAAGAGGAAGAAAGGGGGGAATTAGTAACGAAACCGGTTAATGTGGATAGAAAAGATGATAGAGGCTGGATTTAGGCTGGAGGATGGACAGGTAAGAAGGGAGACAGGAGAAGGGAGGGATCGAAGTTTAACAGCCTCTCATTTTAGTCAGTTATCAAACCATTCAAGTTGATACGGAAACAGTGTGTCCCCCACATACGGTAGTTACTGTTATGAACCTTAACTATACCACTTGCGACTAAAACAAAGAGATTGTCTTCGGGGTACTTGCATCATCAGTTGTATTTAATTACAGTCAACATTAAAGTACCAGCAGTGCAAGCCAAGTTCACAGTTTTTTCTACAAGCTGTATTCGTTGTCAGTACACATGGTCGTTTCATTACATATTTGAAATTCAGTGAGTTCTCCCTTCCAGCTCAAGTAAGATTTTACACAAATTTTTAATGGAATGCAGATCAACTAGCCTTAAAATTCTTGACATATATTCAAAAAGCTATTTCCTGGAGGTAATTTCTAATCTGCCCTCCACGGGGTTCCACCCCACTGATACTGGTCACTAATGCATAATTCACTCAGAAGCATCTCCATCACAAGATGCTTCTCAATCATTAGACTCAAAAACCAACACAATATTCAATAACAAAAATTCCATTGGGCCCTTGAATTATAAATCTACGGTGAACTTGTTCTTAGCATGCGTGAAACAATAGTAAAACCAGATCTGATTCATCATTCTGTGCAGTTTTAGAAATTACTTAAACTACATAGCTACCAGCAACTTAGGTACTTCACCATGTCGTACAATACGAGGGAGCTGTCCTTCAGCTTCCTACTGTAGCTGTTCCGAGATGAAAAATTATTTACAAACTGCCATTACAGCTATTATAGCAGACTACACACAAAACAAAAAAAACTTCCATGGGGATACTGAAAGTCTATAAAAAAGGCATTTCCAATTCCACCAATAATGCCCTGGACGTAACTTATTCAGATATTGCTGAGGTTGTCTGAATCTAACTGAAAGTAAAGTTATTTTCGTCAGATAAACTCTTCCTTCCTAAGTTCCTATGAAACCAGAGCAGCAGTGAGTAAGTGTTCTGTGATGTTATGTCATCACAGCTACAGTTTACTGTACATATTTAATATTCTTCAACAGCTTTTAACACGTTTCCAATGTATAATCTTGTTTGGTTATTGATTTCTGCTTAGAAATGTGACGCATTTGGAATGTTTGCTTTAATTCAGGTGACAATGTACTATGAATTCAAGGTTTCATCCTGGAACTTACAGCAGTTTTGGGGGTAAACACTATTATCGTTCTCTGTAGAATAAAAATTAGTTTTTTTTTGTCATTGCATCATATGATATATATTCAGCCCAATGTCCGAGAAAATAACACCAGCAAAATAGTAATTAATACATAAACTTGATAGAACTCAAAAATTTCAAATCTTTACCATAAAGCACGTATAGTACTGAGGTACCATGTTCACTCTTTTCAATGCAAACATTTTAAAACGATCAACTTCTGCCATTGGCATATATTGTTTCAAAGAGGTCATTAGGGCATCGTAAAAAATTTGCAAGACCTACTGAGCGTTACTTCAAAATAACATTGAAATCGATCAAGGATATGGAAAGCCCACCCGAAGAAGCCACTTATTAATGTATTTGCTACAGTCCTCAACATTTCATCAGAAAATGACACATTTTCATCTTGGTATTCAACAACATATATGAACAATATTAAAAGAAAAGGTTAAAAACCTTAACAGTGACTTCAAATTTCAAAGAACCTTGACTAATCAACCTTAACAATTAATGTACACTGTTCAATGTTGTATGATATGCAAAAGGATCAAGAAATATTGATATGAAATTACCTCACAAATCTCCTCTATAAGCCACACAATGTTGTTGCAAATTTTCAGTTGTTTTCTATTCAATCAAGATGGTTTCTTAACCTTGGAAAACAGATGAAGTTCTGGTTTAATATGCAAAAATGGCTTCATTGTTGTAAGGTCAAATTTTTGCTACATTCATAATACCCAACCGAGTTAAGAAAATAGACAACAGATGGGGTTCTAAATTTACTTACTCTTCAGCAGACATGGTTTTCTTCTATTCGTTAACTAATTATATTAATTGTACAGGTTTTCTCTGCACCCTTGGAAAGGCACACACTGCAATACATTAATATTCTACCTCTGACACGTGCACCCGTACCATATCCAAACAATGGATTTCATTTTGGGAAGATTGGACTATTTTATCCAATATTTTCCCAGGAAGGTAATGGAAGTATATGAAAGCATGTACATTGTCACAGCCTCACAGGTAATTGCTAGTATATCCCTGGCAGGCTCTGTTGATGTTGAGAAATGAAGGAAATCCCCTCAAGTTATGACAGGTAATCTCTGAATTTGACCTATTCTGTCATCAGTTTGTTAAGTAATACAACATCAGTTTTATACCAGTATATATAACTTCATTACCAGGCAACCTCTTCAAATACATCATGAGTCATATATTACCAACCTAAACAGACCATCACTTTATACAACTGTAATCTAAAATCTTATTGAAAATGTTTGGAACTGTGATGTGAAGATAATGAAGGAATGTTTATTAACACAAGTCTGACAAAATACACAAAATTCTCAAGCACAAACAATCTCTAAAATATAAACATATAAGAACATTTAGGCATTACAATGTTATCTTCATTTTTCGCTACAACTTTACCTTCCATACACCTGTTAGTTCATGAGCATACCACAAACTGAACTTCTGTATTCTGTGGGAACTAACTGTACTGTATTGTCAACCAATCATGGATAAAGATACATTATCAAAAGGTTATCAAATAACACATAAATTTGTTCAAGTTTAAGAATACTGCAAAAGTACTAACCACATTGTGATTTTAACTGTCAGAGTGTTGTACAATACATAATATCCCTGGGAGACAAAATTATGATGTTATCTTCATTTTTCGCTACAACTTTACCTTCCATACACCTGTTACGTTCATGAGCATAACACAAACTTAACTTCTGTACTCTGTGGGAACTAACTGTACTGTACTGTCAACCAATCATGGATAAAGATACAACATTATCAAAAGGTTATTAAATAACACATAAATTTGTTCAAGTTTAAGAATACTGCAAAAGTACTAACCACATTGTGATTTTAACTGTCAGAGTGTTGTACAATACATAATATCCCTGGGAGACAAAATTATGATGTTATCTTCATTTTTCGCTACAACTTTACCTTCCATACACCTGTTACGTTCATGAGCATAACACAAACTTAACTTCTGTACTCTGTGGAAACTAACTGTACTGTACTGTCAACCAATCATGGATAAAGATACAACATTATCAAAAGGTTATCAAATAACACATAAATTTGTTCAAGTTTAAGAATACTGCAAAAGTACTAACCACATTGTGATTTTAAATGTCAGAGTGTGTTACAGTACATAATATCCCCGGGAGACAAAATTATGATTGCAACAAGTTAACAATAGATATGACACCAATACCATGCATGATAGACTGACATAATAGGCAAAACTTCATTTGATATAGCTAAGGTAAAGTTGTCATCTTCCGGGCTGACAACATCATGCCATATTGATGTAAAGTAAACCTGATGTTTATGTATTTGTCAGGTATTATGAATGGTCAGACATGACTTATGTTTTATACTGCACATGTAATGTAATGTAAATAAAATCTTATATAGCGCACTACGCGCGATGTATCTGTGCCCTTTATAAACAATCTAGGATATACAATGACATAAAACAGTAAATACATCATATACAGATATATACAGAGATCGAAAAAACGATTAAAAGCACTGGTGAAGAGTGAAGTGATAAAACAGATTGACTACAAAGTCTACATCACTGAAGGTTTAAGAATCAGTACACTTTAAATGTTTTTCATAGGGTTAACTATATAGATTCACTTGTCTGACTAGAATACTTCACAACACTGTATTTGGCCTGAATCACTGGGTTTCTCTTACCGACCAGCTGTGAAAGGCAACAAGAACCGAAAGAGCTATGAAATCCTTTTTAAACTACAAAGTTTATGGAAACAATTCAAGGAAATTCTCTACATCTACACATCTGTACTGGTGCCAGCAAAGGTTAAGTATTAACATGTGTTGATATTTGTCCTATGGACCTTTAATACATACTGTAATTCTGCTGGGGTATGTCTCTATATGATGCATATCATTCTTATTTATTGTAATATTAAAGCAGTATTCCTTTCCATTCTCTGAGACTCTGACCCATGTTTTGTCACCCACAATGCAGTGCGACTTGAAGTGATTCTGTGTGCTTCTATTCGTTTTCCCTAATGGTTGCTCATTCGTACTCATCCTCATACAGGGATGTGCTCAGGAATATTTGAGTGCTGGGCAGATTTATGCGGTAGTGTGATCCAGATCCCTTTGGGAGGGGTCTCTAAGGGGTGGGGGTGTGCCCCTTCCCTTTGGAAAATTTTTGCAAATGAACTTTGCTTAATCCTTTTCTTCTTGTTCTGGCGTTTTGTAATATAATTGCCACTACCAGTGAGCTATCAAGCCAGATAAGGAATATTGGTAGTGCAATCTTCAAGGGAATTCTAGATAGTGATAATAGCCACAAAGGTCAATAATTATAACTGTCATCTAACTTTGCATAATGCTAGCTAGACATAGGAACATAAAGTATAAATATATCTAACAATTGCTCTGTCCACCGAACATAGAGCACTCTGCGCTAAAATAGTAGACAACCAACCAAACGTATATGCATTTATGTGAACACTTACAAGCTCATGGTAAACAAATTTACTGATAGGAAGATTTACACACTTAAACAATGCACCCTTTACTTTGAACGTCTTGTTTACAGTACAAGTTTGCATGTATGCTGTTGTGTGTCAACTTTGAACTTACTGCATTGCATATAAAGATCTGGAAGAAACTTTGGAATTTTCTTCACTACCCAGGACAAAGTTGATTTGAATCAAACAAATGACAGACATCTTTAATACTATTTTACAAATTATAACCCACAACCAGAGAAAATAATCTATAGAGAAAAAAACTGAACATGTTGCTGACATTTTCACAAAGTTACAATCCAAACAAATTTTGCAGTTAAATTAACATCTCTTTCCAGAGTCGAGACTACATGATGAGAAAGCTAGATTGTACTGTATAATTTGACAGAAAAATCTGCCAAGCTCCTTTAACCAGTTTACAAATTCTCTGTGCCAAATAATTTATTCCAGAGGCAAAATCTGCAAAAGTGAAAACACTGATGACATCAAAATACACATATGACAATTATACCCATGGTTGCCACCTAGAGTTCAGACTAACCCCACCCAGAGTTCATGTCCATAGGCCTAGAGAAAGCCAGCTGTACAATACATCAACATCGGTGCTAATTACCGAGTGTTTCGCACCCAATCGTCCGTCGCTGTGTAGACGCAACATGAACCTGTCAGAAGCATTTTACCAATGGGGATCAATTGACAACATTTAAGTCGTCTTATGCTATTATATATAAACTAGACAATTTTAAATCAATTTTTTAAATGTGAGAGTAAAACACAAAAACATGTGAAATGTGCAGTACCTTCCTGTTTGCAAAAAATTTGTACCTTATGAGAGCTTGATTTACAACGAGCAAGAAATTCAAAATTGTAAGATAAATAACAGTCACACTGACATGATTTCCCAAACGACCTCGGAGAAACTGCTCTCACGGGTGCAAATTTATATGCCAGTTTTACAACCGTAGTAAATTCCTCTAGATACAAACATGTATGGCTTTAACATCATTAATTATCACAGTTATTTAAGATTTGTTCCACAGAGTTCTACTCTCTTTTATCTGAATGAAACCACAAGACTTGCCTTGTAACACAGAAATTTATATCATATTATTTACATACTACCAATATCAGTCAAAACCCACTAAAAAGTACCATGATTCATCTTACAATTATGGTTCATTGATTATTGCAAGGATCAATACCATATAAATAGAGATCTACGTTCATTGTCCCTATCTATTTGATCTTAACGAACTCTTAAAATGCTTGTGCATAATGGGACACCCACATACAGGCACACCTGGCTGACTAATTGTATATGATATCAAAGAGAATAATATATAATGGTATTCATGCAGACAGATGTCACAACAATTACCTGTGGGGCACTTATTTGTTGCCCAATGTAGTTTCACTGGGCTGCGTTGTAAAGATCATGTTCGACATAAGGACCTCTCAATAATACAGACACCAGACTTTCCAAGTTCTCATTTGAGGCAAGCTCATATATCTTATCCAAGTACAGTAAATTTTACCTACTGTACAAGTGCAGAACAGTGAACTATACGTATGACCACGATCATATTTCTCTAGAAAGGGCATCGGGCCTGTACAGTGATTCATGCTAATTATTGTAGTGCGCGTGCGCGCTTCATTATTGGCATGACTGGCCAAGTAAACGATACCTACATGATCCCTAAATTTCCAAACAACTTGCTCTTCAAATAATGTCATTTCATTTCATTAACCAATAATCCATGCAGGAATAACTATAAGTTTAACTACTTTTCAGTTTCCCTATTAAGAAGAGTTTAAACATTTCATTCATGTGTGACAAGAAGAAGGATGAATGAAGGTGGGGGGGGGGGCTAGAGCACATGGTCTGGGGTAAAATTAGGGTGAAATATGGGATAAATAATAAGTTAATAATCTTCTAAGGCCCACACTTATTGATAATCAGTATTAAGTTGGAGAAAATAATGGATATTTGGTTGCAATATTTTTTTGTAAATTTCAAACTCAAGCACCCTTCAAAGAACATTTACAGACCTGTATTCTCTCCTTCAATTTCTTATAGAATGTATCAATTTTGATCTCTCAAATGGCAAGATTAAACCAAGTGTTTGCTTGAATCTTTGAATGTAAACAAAGTGGGTTTGCATCATTGTTGATGCATACAGCACTTGACCGAAGTTGACACATACAGAACACATAATGTCAGCTATACATTTGTGCAGCATTCCTCCTTCAAGGAGATGAACCATCTCAAGTTAAATGTAAACTTCACAAGAAACAAGAATCATTTAAGAAGGCTACTCTTGGTCCAAATAAGGGAACAAACAGGATAACAACAATACCTGTACACTGTACAGTAATAACAGTGCAGGGTGCTGCATAAAACGCTAACCCTTCAATTTGTACTAGACATCTAACAGGTCTCATAATGTCAATCTTACAGTGCTCACAGGTACTCAGCTTTGTACACTAATGGTGCATACAGGGAAACAATTAGGCTAAGAGCAAACCTGCAACATTGTACACACTGCAGGAGATTATTTACGAACCAGTCCCTGCTTGTTGTGAGTAGCGGGCAATTTACAGGTGAATGGCTCTCAGGGTGAGACCTTCACACTATCAACAGTATATATCATACCTCTCCATATTGTAGTAGTGGGTCTGCATCTATAGCATTATCTCCTTTTGATTCAGGCTATTGTCCCACAGACAATAAAAGTGTTTCAGATATTCACCCAGGAGATTAAATCCACCACTTACAGTAGTTATGACTGAGATCCTTTCAACCATTGGATGGTTTTGTTTACCGAAGAATAAGACTCACAGAAAATGGTCCACTTGATACAAAATGAAAAAGTAACAAAAACAAAACAATTCACTTGTTTCAATAACAAAATCAAATTTCAGATCTTTTCAATTGGCTGTTTAATCTTCTAAAGGCAGCTCTTCATGCCGATATCCACCCACCAGTGGAATATCTACCCCTACAGCATTTTCTCCTTCTCAGACAGGCAAACTAAACACTGAAACAACTCCATGGGATTGACAAAAGTATGCAAAAGCTTCTTTCATGTGTGGCTCAATATAATCACAGTTTACAGAAGATCAATACTTCCAATAATGTAAAGCCACTGATTTTCTCTGATTTCAAAAACAGACCTTTAATACCTTTCAGCTAGTTACCCTCGTAGAGAGAGAGAGGAAACAACAACAATGTAGCAACAGCTTCCCTTCGGGGCACAGAACTCTGTTACGGTGTCTAATTAAGAGAGCAGTGTTTTCATCGCCATGTAACAACTTTAGAACAGACTCTGTAACAGAGTTCTAATTATAGAGTTCCCATTCACATATTAAATACTTCCTTAGTAAATTAAGAGACGCCAGAGAATATCAAAACAAAAAACGTTTATGAAACTCATTTATATCAGGTCAGTCCTTGTGGGGTGTACTAAAGTCATCTGTGTCAAATACAATTAAGTCTTTGGGCAGCATTGCCACATGATGCAACATGGAGATAAAGAAGCCAATCTCCATCATCCTTGTGACAATAGTAATTATGCTAACTACAGTACTACACAAACTTCTTTCACTTTCTCTCTTGTGGGATGTACTGTATTGGGCCAATTATCAACTCATTGATTTATAAAAGAAAGTGCATTGTTAAGTACTGTACTATTTTTTTTTTCCTGTTTCAACAGCATGTCTGTAGCCATTAGAATACACAGCAATAAAGCATAATTACTGACACCCTTTGAGTAGAACATTAGTTTAGAACGGGCTACGGTAGTGCACAGAAATGCCAGTTGCCATGTTCAAAGATAATTATCAGGTTCAAGAGTTTTACCCTAAAGGTCCACGCAATTTACTTTTATCACAAGGTCCTTAAGAATACAAATCTGTGAAAGTCGGTATAAAAATTCAGGCTCACTACTTCTTCAGCTCACCTTACGTAAAATGACATTTAAATAATCGTTGTTCTTATCCACGCCTGATTTGTAATTCTCACAGTTTTCTAGTCCACTCCCACATTTTAAACTGACTGAAAGATATTAAAGTGACTATATTACATGGAATGCAAGATGGGAATTCTCGATCCCTTGTACAACATGACACTGACTTGTACAGTACATGTATACTTCAATCACACAGCCTTTAAACATACAGCACAAGAGGTAAATTGATGCTTAAAAGAACCACAGGTGGGCAAACTGGGCCCCACAGGCAATATGCTGCCCCAAGACAAATTTTATGTGAACCGTTAATGTTAATGTAGCCGAGCCAAACCTTATGGCAAGGAATAGCATGAAACATACATACTGTACTTTGGAAAGTTTGTGGACAAAGCTCTACTGTGTTATTTCAACATTACACAAGTACAGTTTGCCTGTCAAAATTTCTGATCTTTTATTAGAAAATTTAATGAAAGATTCTCATTTCAATGGAGTGGCATCCTCACATTTAGTGCTGTGGCCAGCATGTTTGGTACAAAATTTCTGTGTGGCAGGAGCTACATGAATCAACAATAACATTTACAACAAAATTGCCAAGATGTTGTTGAACTTTCCATACATTTAGTGTTACAGTTCAAACAGGGAATAATTAAGACTTTAAGAGTTCACAGTTTGTTTTAGTTTTGAGGGCTCTAGAACTAATCTCATAATATACTGCAGTACATGTACATAAACTGCATAATATACATCTTTAATAGCATTTTGTATCTGATATTTGCCAATTTGAGACACGATACTAGATTAGGGATGCACCGGATCCAAATTTTTGGATCCGGCCGGAACCGGATTTTGCCGGATAGTACATGAAATCCGGCCGGACCGGATTTTTTCATTACACGAAAGAAAATCATTAATAAGAAGTAGAAGTATGAAACAAGGAGCAAATGTTAGGTGAGGTATACGCATATTATAAAGAAGGGGAAATTATGACCCCATTTAGTGGGTCAAACCATTGAGAAATTAAATTAAACATGTTAAACCAAATTTTTCCTTACTTTGAATGTTTTTATTAATTTTTGGAAATAGTTTACATTGATTTAAGTTAAAACCAACACCTTTTTAAGGAATAATTCAGGCCAGATTTTGAAAAAGATGCGGCCGGATTTTGAAAAATATCCGGCCGGAACCGGAACCGGATAATTGCTCACTATCCGGCCAGATAGTCCAGCCGGACCGGAATCCGGTGCATCCCTATACTAGAGAAAAAAATTATTCTCTGTTAAACTGTGTCCCTATTACTGTAACTATATGTTAGTAATTCAATGCAGCTATGTCATGTATCAAATTTTCAATGATTTCAATATTTCAATAATTTTGAAACACGATATGAAGATGATGGTTTAGAACAGGGCATATCATATTGCTTGGTATGTCACAAACTTGTATGTAACATAGTTTGTTCTTAATAGCAGGACTGAGGATGAACAATTTTTTTTATATTTAATTCAGCCATATCCTAAAGTTAGCAAATTCACCGGACAGTTCATACCTTAGAATATATTGAGAAAAGAAGTTGCTGACCATATGTATTCTGTATATGCTTGGGCAAGTTACTCGAATAGTACGGAGTTGTGAATCTCGCTTAGGAGTCGAGTAACAACGCTCATTTAGGGTTGCAAATCCCGATTTTTTTAAAAAAATCCACTTTTTCCATTACCAATGTTTTTAGATCAAGCCGATATGTTACATCATCCAAATCTAAGTTTGACAAAAACATGGTCTTCTGTACCCCACAGGTGCATAGAGTGAGAATCTGAATGTTTTACCTTTCTCTTTGAAGAAGATCACTCATCTTCAAGGGACAACAAAAATCTTTCAAAACTCCTAAGATTTGGCACATTGTGCAAAGCATAACACATGTCTTGTAGAAAATGACCACACCAAATCTATCCCGAAATGTTTGGCTCCAACGAACGTGTATTGTTGAGCTGGACAAAAAAAATTGTTTTTAATCTTCTGTGTTACAAAACAAACGCTATCTCACCTAACATTGCTAGCGTATGTCGAATGTTACCTCCTGATTGAAAAAGATTCTAATAAAATAACAACAAATTATGACACAATGAATGTATTTTTTTATAACAACAACTATAAAAGATGTTCAGAATGACTCACTACTTCATGGAATCTAAATAGCCGAAACTCCAGGAATATCCAGGTATAATGTATCCAGGTTCCAACTCATTGAAAAGTTATGTGATGTAACGCTATTTTGTCTGTACAGATACAGCAGGGGATTTCCATTCGTTCACACTACACTAGGCCCTCTCTATGGTGAAATTTGCTACAACTAAAGGGTTTGCATGGTTTATTCTTTTGCTGCAGGTGGCAGGAGCATGTAGAAGCTTACTGGTGTATTTTACCATTCTTGCTAGCAATTGTTGGGTCTTCATTTGTTCATAAATGACCAAGAAAATATATGTGGGAAATTTTATTACAAATATAAAATGCAAAGAAGGTTCTATGGATGCATTTAAAATTCACAAACTTTTGTCGCTATCGTATTTTACTTTGAATTTTTGAAAGCAATTAGGCCCAATGTACTATGTCTCATATGGACTCACTGTGTGAGTAATATGGACTCACACAGTGTGTATAGGTCTACAGTACTTCTGAATTATTATTCATACATACAGTAAATAAACAACCAAAGACTGGGATATTACAAACAATGGGAAAGAAGTTCGTGGCTAGTACTGGATTCCAACCAGTGACCTCTGCATTGTCATAATCTTGAATGACAAAGGAATCACGATGCTAATCTGAGTCACCAACTCCTAGGTCAGTGAGAAGTTAGCTCAACAATCTTCGGAGTCACCTAACTACTCGCCATTTGACAAATGTGACTGAAATCCTCCACACCAAAAATTCCTGTTTTATATTGCACATACATATACTGAACTATTCTACACAGTTAATTCCCACTGAGATTGGTCGTTGAGCAGTTTACAACTTTAACCTGATTCAAGTTTTCCAAAGTACAGCTTTAATCATGTTAACTGTGAGATGGTTGCAACCATTGTTTTGGTATTATTGGGGTTTGACTAGCAGAGGAGTCACTCACCAAACTGTTGAACGATGGGCATTTCCTATTCACCAAAGTCTCAATTCTTCTAACCAATGGCAAGTTTTGGCGAGTGCAAATTGTCGAGGCCTGCGCCCACGCCTAAATTAATTATGTGATATACACGTTCAAAATCATAGTAAATTGCTTCATGCAGTCATTTCTAATATAAGAAACATCTGGAGATTTAACACATTGGTAAATATAATTGGTAAATGTTTTATTCAAACCACCTATGAAGAGTATCATTTTATTAGTCCTCAGTCTCCTGTCCAAGAATTTATAAAGGAAAACTGAATCTTAAGTCCTCGTGTGGGATGTTTTTGAGAGACCTTAAACACTTTTATGCCTGTTCTCAAATCTCCACTTACCCTGCAAAATAGTAAAACCCTGGCAATTCCACTGAATACACACTGCACTATCCAATGCACTTAAAGATGTTACCATATGACTGTAAATAAGTTTCCAATTGTTTGAAAGCATGTGTCGCTGTGTTTTGCGTCAGTGGTGCGTATATCGTTGTACGTGTGAGTTGCGTCCTTGGTTTAAATAAGCCTGTATTCTGTTTGCTTCTGGTATATTCTAATTAATTGATTCACAGTAACGATAACGATTGATGACGATTGACGTATATTTGTTTTGTATAGGATTAAAGCCAAAAGTTTCATGTAAGTTGTTTTTCCTTAAACCCCTTTGATGTAGCGCATGTGTACTTTAAGAATGATTTTGTGTATGAAAGGTACGGTTCTATTTTACATCACATAATCAAATGTGTTTGAAGATATTTGCATTGAGAATTCTGTTCCATGATTATTGATTTTGTGTAAAGTTATGTATTCGTGTAGGTAACTGATTATTGTCATTATTGTTTATTATAAGTTCCGTTTGATGACGATTGACGTATATTTGTTTTGTAACGATTGATGACGATTGACGTATATTTGTTTTATATAGGATTAAAGCCAAAAGTTTCATGTAAGTTGTTTTTCCTTAAACCTCTTTGATGTAAAGCATATGTGTACTTTAAGAATGATTTTGTGTATGAAAGGTACGGTTTTATTTTACGTCACATAATCAAATGTGTTTAAAGATATTTGCATTGAGAATTTACTTCCATGATTATTAATTTTGTGTATAGTTATGTATTCGTGTAGGTTATTGATTATTGTCATTATTGTTTATTATTTGTTCCAGTTTCCTTATTCGTGACCATTTCTTACAATTGTTCATATTTAATTAGTCACCAGATATCAGATCAGATTAACAGATAACAGATCAGATAACAGATCAGATTAACAGATCAAATCAGGTTAGCAGAATGATTGTCTAGAACTGATTTTAAATATATACTCAATTCAACAATTTAATATATGTGTTGTGTGAATTTTTGGATGTGTCGCTGTCGAAAACAAATCTCAGACTAGGAGAATTACAATGACCAAGTATCAAACAAAGTCGTTGTGTCTTTCTCATGGAGACATTGATGGGGTGCTGTAGAACAGTCCATCACATTTCGGAAAACTATATTTAGCATATGGAAAGCACTGTAAGGTATTTCACATCCCACATAAGTACATTAGTAGGCTGCAATAACTTTTAAAAAATAGCAAAGATCATTTTTGCCTAATTTTACCCAGTAGAATCACCAATTAATGATTGTTCTGTAAAATGTCTACTTTTAAGGAATCAGGACTGCATATATAGTATCAATCATAATCAGTTTCAAGCACATAGGCTCAGCATGACCATGGTACTGATATAAATCTAGGCCTATTGGATTACTTGTCATACTGACAACTGTAGCCTGTGTAGGATATACCCAAATAACAGTGGAGCAATATTTTCAATGTGACAAGTAGAATTGTAAAATATATGCTCTTTAGGCTTTCCAATTTCCATACTGTGCAAAAAAGAAGCCCAACACTACAGTTAGAGCCTATCTGAGGTCTAACTGGCTGTACAACTAGGCCTACAATTGTACAAAGTACAAGTCATATAAAGCTCCTACTGTAGTGTAGGGTAACCCTAATGATAATCCAATTGTAAGTAGTCCTACAATTTCTACAAGGCTACATTCTAGCTTAGGTTACCAAAGATTGCATTTCAGTTCGAGTCCATCATTGATGTTTAAGTTAAGTATTCTAGTTAGTTACCTTGTGTTACAGGCTCACGCAATGTGCAGGTGTTATATTTATAGTAGTATACTGGTAGTACTAGGCATAACTGATGATTAGTATTGCTGTGGTAGAGCTAGAGGAGCATGGAGTAACGTTAAACCTCTAGTCAGGCGGATGACTAACACTAACAGTTAACGTCAGAATAGAGATTCAGTTAGCCTAAGTATAGAAAATACATGTCCATCTAGAAGTTTACAACAAAATATGAGATGAAAAAAATCACTTACCCTTACAGAAACACTCCAAATGCCTTAAAATATAGAAAATGATGCTAAGATTCCTGACTTTCAGTTTTCGACTAACAGAACAGGTTTTCTATTCAAGTTCGAACGCCCTCGCATTCCGCAAACGTTAGTAACTACTAATAACAGCAGTGTAATTGAGTATAGCACTATAGGCTATGTATGCCCAGTATTTTGCACGTATCATATCTGTAACGGGGATTGGTGGGTTAGTGAACAGTGCAGTGTACTTTTTGTGTACACTTTACTGTGTAATAGTAAGGAGAAAACGACTTATAGTAAGTCTATAGTTATCTTTCAATTTTCAAAGGAAGTCAAACAGATGAACCAGAGATAAGGAGGTGCGCATGAATCAAAGGGTGTCCATAGGTGAGCAGAGGTCCCCTCACCCCCACCCACGTTACCCCACCTAGCAACTCTCACCATTTAGTATTGAATAAGTTTACTTCGGGTAATTCATCAGTCTATCACTAGTATGCACGTTATATGTCAAAATAAAAGGTTTAAGACGATCGAAAGTACTAAAGGACTCAATCATGCAGCCAATAAAACTTCAAACTTATGGTCTACACATCCTTTGGGGTTCACTAATGCAAGGGCTTAGCTAGACTTATGTTTTTAGGGGGCCACAATGCCTTTCTAAGGGGGCAGGCATGACCTATTTTCTTAAAAATTAAAACATTTTTCTAAAGATTTATTTTGGGGGGGGGGGGGGCTGACAGATATTTTTCTAACGACGGAATTAAATCCTCCCCACTGACAGAATACAATACTGAAACAATTTCAGATAAATAGTCCGGCCCCAGCCCCGGAAATGACATTCCGTGGAAATCTTACAAGCCCTTTCCCTAAAATGAACTGGGGTTTCGTATGTGGTGATATGGAAACGTCACATTCAGATTTCATTTCCCATGAATGGTGTTTCGTACAAAAAAGGACATCCGGCGATATAGCTAGAGGACAGCAGCAGATACTAGACCAGGATGTATGGATCCCAGTGAAAAGAACTAACCACTTCCGGGCTTCCCCTACGGTGGGTGTGGTAATGGGCCTTCTAGGAAGTGGTCCCTGAATAATAAGCTATAGATCATCCCAAAAGGTAGGCTCTTGAAACTACCCTGTACTTTGTCTTGAAAACAGGGGTGCCAGACTTTTTTATTGATGGTAGGGGTCTGCCAGATACAAATTCCCACCGCCACCCCTCCCCCCAAAGTGCGTTCTATATGTCGGGTTTTAATTAAAAATCCGAAATAAGAAGTAGAAATTTGAGCAATTAGATAGAAGTCGTCAATTCAAAAGAAATAAGTCCACATTTTGAAATAATTACCGAATTTTTCACCTAAACAGGAGAAAGTGCATGCGATGAAGGAAAAAGGCCAAAGTTCGATAAGAAAAGGTTGACATGTCAATCAAACATAGTAACGGAAAGTCGAAACAATGCGTTAACCACCAAAATTTACAGATTAAATTGTCAAAATTATGATCAACATGAGAAGAAGTCGAAATTTCAAAGCCTTAAGTCAAAACCGTCAATATGAAATAGTAGAGATTTTGAGATGTATCCAGAAATATAAACAGTTGAAAATTTGGACTTGTTCATCAAATTTCGTATCGTCTTCTTTTATCGAAAAAAACACATAGGAGAAATAGTTAAACAAAAGTCGGTATTTCGATTAAACAGTCGAATTTGCTAATGAAAAGTCGAAATTTACTTTAAGAAAAAGGCAAAATGTTGGTGTAAAGAGATGATCATTCAAAAGCGAAGTCACCTACAACAGTGAGAAAATAGTCGAAATGATGATAATAAAATAGAAATTTTATAATTGCCGAAATTTGAGATAGAAATTTGCAATTTCAAATGTCTCATCAGGGCCACCGGAGCACCTAAACCTTCTGGTTGAAAACCCCAAACTCTAGCGGCATTTTTCGCCTCCAACCCTCCCTCAATTTTGTATAGCTTACTACGTCACTAAATATCATCAAAGCAAGGACGGTCATATTAAACATAAACCAAGCAAGTTATCATGTCTTAGAAATCTACTGTAGTTTCTATGGTAACATTTCATGTCACGTGATGTACACTTTGTTGCAATGGGGTTCAACGATAACTTATAATAGCTAACCAAGAGTCTGTTTCACTTTTTAACATAATTATAACTATATATATATATATATAATTATATAACTATATATATATAACTATATATATAACTATATATATAACTATATATATAACTATATATATAACTATATATATATATATATATATATATGTATATATATGTGTATATATATATATATATATATATATATATATGTGTGTGTGTGTGTGTGTGTGTGTAACTATATATAGGTGATCATACATTGGTCTGACCTCCTTTACGTGCATGCATGATTCTACAAACTATTCGTGGTTGAAGGTGCACTTTGCGTTAAATTGTCCGACGCCTAAAGGCAAAGATTTTTATTACCACATAATTTCATTATAATGGTTGGGATGAATTCTTTATATCATTAATCGTCATGGATAAAATATAGCCGCGGCGTGAATGAATTTGGCACAGAGTGAGATACCGCTACCTAATTTTGATACTCAAAATACGAACAGCTGTATTAGCACAATATAGGCATAATAGGATGATATGAGTTAACTTACAAAAAAATATATATATAATGATATAACATGTCTCCACGACGAGCAATGTTTCTATCACCATAAAAAATAGATCCAGTGGTGTTCTTAAATCCAAGCGACTATTTGCGTTAGGTACTATCGCAGATACACGGTTTCAAGAATATAAGGTGGCATACTCCTATTAGAGTCTATATCAATCCGCTCGATTGTTCTCCTGTTTCAGGAAAAGTGCCAGCAGCAGGAGAACATCTTTTGTGACCTGTTATCAATCATAGTCTAGTTTTTTGTGGCTTGCATGTTGAAGAGCATGAATGGAAGTACATGTGGTGAGAAAATTGGGTCAATTGAGGCAATTTTAGACCCCTTTAGGCCTCCCATGAGCAGCGTAGGAAATTTGTTTACCACTGAGTGAAGAGGTTTGTTTACAAGTGACGAAAACTTCCGGCTCGGATAGCAAAACATCTACATGGTCATGATACGGAAAATCGATGGTGCCATGAAAGGCCAACTTGTCAGCTATCCGGTGATGGGTAGCGTTTAGCTAGTGAAAACTTCTATCTAGACTTAGAGACCACATTACTTTTGTGATTTAGTGTGTAAGTCAATGGGGCTTTTTAATGGTCGTATGCTACCATAATATCCTGACGAAGACTGGTGTAACTGCGCCGGAACACAGAGGGACTTATTGCAATAAAATCTTCTTATATATGAAACCCAAACGGTAAGAATCAGTTTATCGGAGGGTAGTGTTAATTTTGCAACGGTCTCTTAAAGTCCTGCCCGGACGTACAGTGGTTTTCTAATGCATCCAATATTCCCCTCTCCCCTGCACGGGCTCGTTTTCTCTGATATGTTGGGTGTGTTTATTAAAGACTGGGCAAGCGACACACCCTAAAGAATAGAGCAAATGTTTCCTTCAGGAAGGTAATGTGCAAAACTCGAAATTCGTCAGTCACATTTGGCAGAGTATTCACTTGGCACCCTGGTTAACTTCTCATAAACTGTTCCCCTCGTTAGAAGGCTTGTGAAAAAGTTTCAGCCTGGCCCACATGATGAATGAGCCAACTCTCGCCGACTGAATCGGTCATAGATTCTTACCTCTCGGAATTGTTGCTATGTAGAACAATTGCTAAGAAATAAATCCCTATTCACTTGCCGAGTTTCAGGAACGTACATCACCCTGAAATAACGTTTAAAAAATGACGAGGAAAGTTAAGGGAAAACAAAGACGGGGGGGGGAGGGGGTGGGGTGGTGCTGCGAGATGATTCAACTTATTGCGATTGATAGGTCAGACACATCAATCACAAACAAAACGGTTTTCGGTGGCGCTACGCTTAAATAACCTATTCTGCTCTACTTTGGTCACGTTTCATCTGTTGGAGTGTACGAACTATTATGAGTAACGTACACATCGTGCGAAGACTCAAATTGAAATTAATTTCATAGACAGTTTATGTAATATTTGACGACTAACATCAATTCTTTTCGTAATGTCTCTTTAAAAGCCGGAAACTTTGTCAGCTGTACGCTTCACTGTCATTCCAGAGTAAGTTGGTTTATGTTTAAACCAAATTATGCTTTTTCGTGGAACAGGTTCCCTATGCATCAAGTGTCACTTTGTCCATTTGGAATTTGGATCATACTTTCATAATCATGTCATTTATAGAAGTAAGTTATCATACTTACCTTTTTGTGATGGTGTCTTAACTCATATATGCTATAATTAAAAAAATAATAATTTTAGGAAAATGGGTTAACTTTGTGTTGCCTATCATAATTATGAAAATTTCCAAAGTTTGCCATAATACAAACCACTCCATAGTAGGTTGTAGGACTACATCAAACTGTTTTTGAAGTAAAAAAGTATTTCTGACAGTTCTCTTTTTTTCTGCAAATAGCAATCATAAGAGAATTAGAAGTAAGTCATGCAACAGTCGTACAAGGGCTGCCAGGAAGATGTTGCAACATGTACAGGACAGATCAGAATGAACTCGCATCTACAGTATGGCAATCAGAATCATCCATTTCGTAGCTTGGAAAGGCATTCCAAACATCCATAAAAGGTTTTCCTACTGTTGGCATAGATCAAAGTTACAGCAATTCAGATGCTATGGTAATGAAAATATATTAATTACATATCAATTGGTTTGAATTTCACATTTTTATAGACATTGAATGCATTATATTTACTGGTAAAATTGTGTTAAGTTGCAATATGCATGAAAAATGCACAAATCATGAGGTGTGCATACTCTGCTAAAAGCGAAGATTAAATGCCAGTTTTGTAGGGCTGTAATGTTTTCTAATATGAAACACTATGGTTTTGTGTACAAAAACTGCTATACATTGTTGTATGTGTATACATAACAATTTTACCATTTTGCTATCATATACCAGATAAATTATTCACTGAACAAGATATACTTTCTTAAGAATTTGTTTCAACTATCTGAGAATTTTTTATATATTTAGTTCTATTGTTCCTTACTTACCTGTTTCCTCACACCAACTGCACTATCATATTCTATGTGCCATGCATTATTTGTGACTTGCAATATATCCTGCTGTTCCTCTTTCCCTTAACTGAAACACTGTTCTTTCAAACTTAATTGGTATGAGACTTTACAATGTGCCTTTTCAAATTGACTTTACAATTGATTTGCTCTACTTGGACCATAAACCGACCTGACTTCTCTTCAAGATATCATATTACATTGGAGATGTTAAAGTATTTAAAATTTTCAAGTGTTTGAACTAAGAATACCCAAATTGTGCCACTTATATTGATGTTTTCCTCTTTTTTAGCCTGTAATTCCTTATATTTTATCCTCTTTTTGTGTGTGCAGATACCAAGCTAACCACTGAGGAACTTGTTAAGCAAATGGGCAAAAGAAGCTATTGGGATGAATTTTATCAACAGAAAGCCAGACAGGAGAGCTCCTTTGATTGGTTTTTCGAATATGATTTGATCCGTTACGATGTTGATGAGATCATATCATCAGCTGTTAAAAAGACTCCATCCAGGTACCTGACAGTTTTGGACATCGGGTGTGGCACATCATCATTTGCACATGAAATCGCAGGTCGACACAAGAGTGAAATTAACGTTTGGTGTGTCGATTTCTCTCAAGAGGCATTAGTCTCATTGAAGAAGACACAAGATGAACACTGTCACAGTGAAACATTATCAAATGTCGACTATATCGTTGCAGATGGATTCAATCTCCCGTTTCCAAATGCAGCGTTTGATATCATATTTGAGAAAGGTACTCTAGATTCTTTGCTCAAGTCTAATGCATTGAAGTTAAAAGTTGACAAGTATTTGACAGAGATGATGCGGTTGCTAAGCAAGAATGGTTTCTACTGCCAGTTTTCGGATGAAGATCCAGACCTTCGTTTACCTCTGCTAGAGGAAGCAAAACAAAAATTGGAGATGGTCTTGATGGAAAGAATTAAGATCAGTTTTAAGCAGATTTTGCCTGATTCATCCATGAGTTACTTTGTGTATTACATGTCCTTTGAACAGCATAAATGAGAATTGGCAATGTATATATTGTGCTGCAATAAATTCTGGTTATTTATGCTTTTTTGGTTTTGCATATTCTATTAGAAAATAAATCCATTTTTGTAATAATTATAAACCTCTTACTGTTTGTCTTTTTATGCTTGTCTGTTTAAGCCTATCCCCCTGCTCTTGAGTGTGCACACAGCCTTTTTGATGGTATTCAGCATGATCCTTGATATAGATGTGTAATATTGTATCACTTTCATTTTGAAGCCAAAGTTAGCATACCAATGAATGGAATTCAGTTATCAAAACTTCCACTTTTTCTTAAACAGTTGAATGATACTTAACCTGTGAAGATAACGATGACATTTTTTATTCATTATAGGTATGTCTTTTACTATTGAATATGAACAAAACTAACTGCAAATAGAAAGGAATACAATTTTATTTACTGGAAATCCCATCCAATCTAATATTGTTAATGAAGAGAAAGGATTATTCTGCACAACTGGAGGAGAGTAGGGGAAGGGGGAGGGCAATCAGACGGTAAAGACACCGATTATTGTAAATGGTTAATATTCCTCCATAATGTTGATTGGAACTATTCTCGGTTGTCAAGTTTTGTCCAAGTTATGTTAGCTTGTGCATGCCTAAGTTTATGACAGGCATAATTTTTTCCGTTCCTTTATCCTAAGGGTGTCACATTCAACAGTATCAATCAAAAATATTAATATTGCATAACTTGGGATCACGTGCCATACGTATCTAATGGACATATTGAACATTTCGAGTACTGCCAATATACTGTACTTTCAAATCTTTCGCGCGCCACCGGACTACAAATACATCTAAAATGCAAGCTGCACAACGAACATAGCCGTGAGGTCGAAGAGTATTACAGACGTTCGTCTGATCGAAGAGCTCACTCAATCAGACCAGAGATTTCACCAAATTCCTCGTTAGTCTATCAAATATGTTATTTATGAACCAATCAATTGAACTATTTAATCCAGTAACTAACAAGTAATAACGTTTCGCATTTTCACATGTGTTTAATTCACATGTACCTGTTCCACGATACTAAGCCTACGCGATAAAGACAAAATGAACAGTAGCACAGTTTCTAACTAGTGTTTCCAGTTTTGGTATTCCACACAGACAATGTTATGCAATAACGTTTATGATGGTCACATATCTAGGATAATTAAAAAAAATATCAGTGGTACATGTAAACCAAGAAATTGCTAACTGTTAGTTCCTTGTGACAAATTGTTGCATAAAATTAACCTAGCATGTCATGACTTATGTTCTAAACTCAATCTCAAATTCTCCCAAATAATAATATAGGCCTAATAAATATATTTTATTTCTATAAGGCCATGTGCATGAATGCTGTCAGATTTTCAAAGCTTTGGCTGTTTTCTTATCTGCCATGCCTGCCAACTACACTGGATAGTGACTGAAACACCAAATATTTTTTTTTTAAATTCTACATACATTACTGTACAGTATGTGGTAACGATCACTGTAATATGCAACACTTGGAACCTGTCATCACAAGTTCAGTCTTAAACATTCTTTGACGAATAGCCAAAATAAAACAAATGGACTGAAAGTGCACAGTTGATTCCCTGTGTTTTACCAACTGTCTTCTCCACACACTGTGCAAGTGCAAGTTACATAACATTACATAATGTTAACGCTTGTTACAAGTACAATTGATACCATTCCAAAGGTTCACAGAAGTCATAACCCTACAACTTTCTCTCCTCTCCCCTGTTTTAGCATAGAGATTAGTACAACAATTAATTTGGGCAACATGTGCTATACATTTAACCACAGTCTCCAACAGTATAAGGAAATTTACCTCAGACAGAGAAAGTCTAAGCATATGGTTCCTATTTGTGTAGGTGCTTAATAGGGTTAAGATCATCTTTTTACAGGTCTATAAAAAGGAGTGTCCTAAGGCTTATAAAATAGTTCCGTCAAAGTGTTCTCACTTTTTTCTTAGTTGCAAAGACTTACTTTAAAATTCTGTCATTAATATCTTTCTTTCTACTTAGATCTAACTACAGTAGTTAAAATGCAGTTTGAGAAGTGGGCTGGAACATTCTAAAGCTAATGCTACACCATGCTGAATATGGAAGTGTCATGTTTGCTGACACAAAGCTATTTAGAGGAAGAAACTTGGCTTGAGTTTAACAACTTCTTGATATGAAGCAATTTACTGTTCAGACATTGCCTACTAACTAAGTAGCCATGTTATCTCATAGTCGTCATCTCAAGAGTGTTTGGAGGATTAAGCAGATGGTCTTTAGTTTTATAAGGTCACCCGTCCCCTCAACTCCTGTCCTCTGTGAATC
The DNA here is from genome assembly GCF_037975245.1 of Apostichopus japonicus. NCBI lineage: Eukaryota > Metazoa > Echinodermata > Holothuroidea > Aspidochirotida > Stichopodidae > Apostichopus > Apostichopus japonicus. The sequence continues at coordinate 18,098,850 of NC_092568.1, forward strand.
CCTTCATCTTTCTTCGATATTCAGCAATCAAAAAGAATGTCACACAGTGACAAGACTGTTTTCAAACTATGGCAAGAATACATCAGACGATGAAACTCTTACTCATGTAAATGACACAAGCGATAAGGAACGGCCAGATGAAGCATCAACTATCATCGCAAAAGATACAGAACATGAAAGAATCGCAGGAGGTATGACACACAAACCCAATCTTTCCAAAGAAGACATAATTTTACCAGGATCGCATCCATTCCACGTTGAAGAACCTGTCACAACTTTAAATTCTCAACTCAATTCTACAATCCCTTCTTCTGAAGATGATGAACATGCGATCGACGAGAAAGCAGAAAAGAAGAAGAAGAAGAAACCAGAGTCTGCTATGATGAAAGTCATCAGAGACAAAAAGATGTTGGAACGATACCGAGTAACTAGTAAAAGGAGGAGGAAGGGTAAAACAGCTGGTGCAGCAATACCAACTATTACTACAGGAACTGGCTATAAAGATCAACTTTTAGAATACATTTCTCGTCAAGACGAAACGTTGGAGAATGTGGATGGCGAGAATCAGTTTGCTGTTAGTAAGAGTGGTAAAGTTATGATGTTCCCGTTGACAAATTCAGATTTTGCATCTGACAAACTTCCAGAAAGCAGCTCAGAAGGTGAGGAACTTGCCTTGAATTATATGCAAAACTTTTCATGTTACCATTAATATTGTTAATTAATAGTAGTAAAGGGACCATGCATTTCCCATCTTTCACTGGTCAGATTCTTCCATTTATTTATGATTATTATTTTTTTACAGCAACAAAGTTGTTTTGTCATTCTCTAAATTATGATATTTATTTTGAGGACGACACTAACTATATAAGGAATTAATTACTTATGAGAGTCTTTTGTAACAAAACTACAGTAATCTGGTGTTTTGGGTCATTTCTCATATTTTATTGAGAACGACATACCATAGTTACAGTTTTAAGTGAATGGAAGAATCCAATCAGTGAAAGATGGAACTTGATCTGTATTTTACACTGTCCACAGTGACCGATACATACATACCAAGCACGACTTACTGTATTCTTCAATAGTTATTGATGTTTCAAATCTTCAGTCTGTGTCTGCATGGGTTGGACCTTTTCGTAATGAAATCATTGTCATAGCATATACATGAATTTAGCCTTTTGATAAGTTGTACATACAGCCAGCAAACCCACTTGCATAGATTATATGTCTGATTGCTAATCCTTTCTCAGAAGAGCATATATCATACAGCCTGCCCAAGGCATTTTCTTGAATCTACTGTACTTGGGTGTCTGTAAATTTTATCCAGTTCACTTATATAGATACAATATAGATCTGTCATTTGATAATTTCTTACTAAACACAATTTTTATATATATTATTTTCAAATTTCCAGTAACTGCTCTGCACTGTGTTTTAGCTTGATTCTAAATCATGCTGTGTTTACTTAGAATAGATTCTGAATTAAATACTTTCAGATATTAAAGTTCCATCAGTTACCACCATTCTACATGTGACCAGACCCATGAGACAAGCCCTGGCTCTCATGAAATGGGAAAACAGAATGATAAAAGAGTTAGGAGAAGATGGTTTCAAGCAGATGAAGCAAGGTAAGTCCACCTCTGTGCCTTTATCATATCGTTGGTCCTTTCATTAGTGCAACATCACTACATTTAAAGATTAGCTTGGTGCCGATAAAATATATGTAACAAGAGAACATCGCCTCTCTGTTTTCTAAAATAAGAAAAGAAGATATGAAAGCCTAAGGCCAAACAAAGGCCATTAACCCTAGCCCTTAAAGTAACAACAGTCTAGGCCTGAAAAGCATGTTGGGGGCTTAACATCAAAATTAAATCTTAATAATAGCAGTACACATTTACATTGATACAAATCTCTCCACCTGCTGTAAATATGTTGTATGAATTCAAAATGTGGTTTTAGCTTTATGATGTCAATCTATCCAAAATATTTGGAGGGCCCCAAAAAAGATCACTGGGAAATTTTAACCATATGCTGTCTCATTTTCTTATCAGTCAGGTCTGGATCAGTAATATGAGTCCCAATAATTCTAGAAGTTTGATTCTGGTTTAAAATTTAGTTGTTCAAGGGGTTGAGAATATGTTGTTTGGACATTTCTTTGGACGTTTACTGATAAGTGGTAGAGGAGTGGTCATTTTCTGAACTTTTCTCTAGAAATATTGTGTATAATCAATGGATAAAATAATTTCAATCTTTTCCCCTAAGTCTGTGGGATTCCCTGTTCTGTCCTGCTGACAAAAAACATGGTAATTTGACTATATCCACCTTAGACAACTGAATCATAATTTGCAATGAGATGTGAGGTTTCCAGGTAGAGCTAATGTTCCCAGGGTCCTTTTATCTGGAGCTTCCCAATCCTTTCCTTATTACTAATTACTAAGGTAAAATTAGACAATCTACAGTAGGTCAATATGTTCTTTGCAAGAAACTGAAGCCGTGCAATAAAGAAGAAATCTGCAACTACATATGAATGGCTAGTTATTACTTGATTGAATGCTGCAAGTGGTCTAAAACTGGTTTTGTATAGGATATTGTCTATATAGAGTCTGTATAATCAGCATCCATAGCCAAGTGGTTAAGGTGTTCGCATATAAAGCGGGAGGCCCGGGTTCGAATCCCAGTGAAGGCTGGAAGTTTTTCACTGATCAGGATTTTCCAACTCATGTGTGTACGTATGTAAGTATATTTATGTTTATATATATATATATATACATATATATACATATATATATATATATATATATATATATATATATATATATATATATATATATATATATTATAACAGCACTTTATTAATGATGGTCTTGCTGAAAGACCCTAGTATTGCCCAAACTTCCTTGTTTGTAATTACTACAATGTTCACATATTATCAACCAATAGCAGACAACAACATCCTCTTCATAGCAGAAACAACCACAAAATTGAATATCTCTCTCTACTTGACAGAAATGTTTGCCCATGGTCATAGCATTCACAGGAACTTTGAACAGTATTTAAAGGGGACTTTCTCCGTTGAGCTTGATCTGTTGCCCGCCACAGAGGGTTTCTGGGAGAGCACCAGTGAAGTACTTCCAAGGATACAAAACCCAGCTGGGTTTGAAATCAAAGTGAAGCATCCAGCTCTGTCATACTCTGGCTACGTCGACTGCATCGCAGAAGTGGAGTAGGTTCTTTTTTGGTATTTAGCATCGTTACTCATTTCGTTACGAGTGTGGATGGGTGTGCCGTAGCGTTCCGAAACACAGCAAATTTGGATGCGTGAAAGAGAAAAATTCAGATAAAGAGTCCAAGTATTTGATTTCAAGGAGATTACCATCTTCTTCAGTTTCCTCTGGGCAATCTCAAGTTACCATTTTTGTACATGAAATTTTCTCTACCATCCACTGTAGAATGCTGCACATGCATGGGGATATCATGTATCATTAGCCAAAATTATAGTTTGTGGTCCTGACAAGTATTCTCAGATTAAGCTTTGCTTTTACATTTCTGGTTTGAGGGGATGGGAAAGGGTTGGGAAGGGGAGTAGATGTGGGGAGGGGTGGGGGATTAGGTGTGGAGGGTGAAGTAGGTGTGGGGAGGGGGGAGTAGGTGTGGAGGGTGGAGTAGGTGTTTGGGGAGCGATGCCAGTGTTTAGGAATTGCTGTAAATATTGAGGTTTATAGGTGAGGTCATTTCAAAAAGAGTCCCCACAATATAGGTAATGTAAGGGTAGATGGAAAAATTCCAGATGGAGGAGGACCGGAGAAGCAAAGCCTGTAGAGAAGACCCCCTTCATAAAGGCAAGAAATAAACTATAACGAAACAAACAAACAAAAGATATATGAAACAAGAAAAAGCAAAGAAAAGTTTGGGCATCTTTGACATGTTATCATCAATATTTGTAAAATGGCATTGAGACTTCGCAGTGGGATTTATCAACAAGGCCTTTCAACAATTTTAATAGTTTCTTGTTAATGTTTCTTGCATATTTAATCTTCATTCCAAGGTCTTCCATGTCAATGTAAGTTTCTTGGGGGAAGGGCTGTGGAAGGGAACTGTGGGACACCTTTTATCCTAACTTCCCTGGGAGAATAGTATGTTAAATATAATTGCCTTTATCAATATTCCTTTTTCTTTTTTTTCAGTGGAAAGCTCGCTCTGATAGAGTTGAAAACCTCTAGAAAACCCAAATTAAAACTGGAGTATATTGAAGACTATGCATTGCAAGCAGCAGCTTATCTAGGGGCCTTAAACTTTGACCCTGAACATAATTTTCAGGTATTATAGATTCAGAGCTAAATATTTAATATGAAAAAAAACATTGTCCATTTAAATTATGCTAATAAATTATGCAAATATTCATGTTTTGAAACTTTTGTGCAGAAAATCAATATTTTCCGTTAGGGTCTGTCTTATTAAAGGGACACAGCAATTGGCAAGTCTTTCATGAAAAAAAATAAAATATCTTTAGGCATGTCACACATTAATGGATTTTCTAATGACAATCAATGTGGCCACAACAACATACATATATGGGTATGTGACAAGCATGCCCCAAATAGACACTATACCAATGTTTTTTTTAAATTAATCGGGATATTAGGTTTTGATTACTCCACAATTCACTCCTGCTTCTAAGATATACCATTTCTAGAAATACTTATTAACTTGGAATTGATATTTAAAACTGTTCATAATGTTTGAATTCTTATTCACTTTTAATAGAGATTTGTATGGCTGTAATGCAAGTATCAAAAGGAGCAGCAGAAATGCCAACATTTCCTTCAGAAAAGTAATAAAGGAGAGTTGTAATTTTCCATCTCCCAAAAATCTGGAGGTTGAGGAAATAAAAAACAAGGATTTTGATATAAAAAGTAACATTTTTGGCATTTTTACGTGTCACATGTGGAAAAATGTAGTCTACTGTAGTTACAACTTCAAGTAACACTCGCACTAATGTAAAGGCTGCACAATGCAATGTGGCGTGAGGATGTTATACAATTATTTCCCCCAAAACGAAGTGAATTTTCTCCACATTCCTAATGCAAAGGTGGAAGCTATTTATACATTTCTGGATGCAGTGTAGAAGAAAAAATTGAAACTCATAATTTTGAAGGGAAATTAGCTCATAAATCAGGAAAGCAGGAGATTGCCAACCGACTTTGTCAATTTGTGGGTACAAAATGGAGGAATCCTGCATAAAAAAAAAATAATAATTTAAATCACTGGGAGAAGTTGCCTTACATTGTTTTCAGCTTTGTTAGTATGTAGCTGGTGATCGCAATATGAGGGCCACGCTCGGTTCGGAATAAGGCTTATCAAAATATCTTTGCCTCTAACTTATTGTATCTTTTGACAGGTCAAACAAATTGTGATAGTGGTCGTATACAAAGATGGAATGAAGGGTACAATCCACACCCTCGACGAGGAAGCATGCAACCACTACTGGATTAAATGGTTGGGTAGGCTCTTGGAGTACCAGGAGATTATAGATATGAAGAAAGCTTATGTGAAGAGGAAGATCATTGCCTGGAGTAAAACCAAAGCTAAAGAGGAAGCAGAAGAGAAACCTGTCTGAAATGGCCTCATCAATATAGACAGTCTGTGGGGATTGTAGACACGAACAGGTGCCTCTATAATAGTGTCTCGATTTGGTCATTAACTAAGGGAGACTAATAAGACAGATATCGGGCCCTAGTTGTGGTGTGCTACCTCAAAGCTGTATCTTGCTTTGGCCCGTAAGGTGTCAAAATAGAGGCTGCAGCTCCTGCAAACTTCCCTGCAGCAAGGCTGAATCAAACAATAGAGAGTATATCTGTAGACCAGCAGTGTCTATTATGTGTGAAATGCAGAGTACAAAAGGGTTTTTGTTCTGTGCAGCCTTGTTGCAGTGATGCTGCAGCAAGGCTGAATCAATATCAAACAATACAGATTATCTCCGCAGACCAGCAGTGTCTATTATGTGTGAAATGCAGAGCACAAAAGGGTTTTTGTTCTGTGCAGCCTTGCTGCAGTGATGCTGCAGCAAGGCTGAATCAAAATATCAAACTACAGAGGGTGTCTCTGCAGACCAGCAGTGTCTATTGTGTGTGCAATGCAGAGTACAAAAAGGGTCTTTGTCCTGTGCAGCCTTGCTGCAGTGATGCTGCAGCAAGGCTGAATCAAAATATCAAACAATAGAGAGTATCTATGCAGACCAGCAGTGTCTATTGTGTGTGAAATGCAGAGCACAAAAGGGTTTTTGTTCTGTGCAGCATTGTTGCAGTGATGCTGTTGCAGCCCCCTCAGCAATTGACTATTAACACAGTGTCTTACTTTCATTTTATAGACCAAGCTGCTCATTATTCAGTTATAATTTACATTACAGTAACTGTTTGTGTCACTCGAAAATTTAAAAATGATGAATATCATTTACTTACCAACATTTGAAGTTTTCAGCCCAATCATTCCACCCGTCCACCAGACAATTGCTATTGTGAATTATGGTGAATAAAGGTAGTGGCATTAGAAACAATGAAACCTCGCATCTGGGAGGTTGTGGGTTGGAGACCTGGTTGGCTAGTTCATTCAGGAGCAATCTGTAGTATTCCTTCATATAAAATGGTCTTCCAAATGGTATAAAAGAAATATTCAAAACACGAAGTAGAACTGTAAATTGTACAGCCACCTGAAGTGAAGTGTAAGGGATTTTATCTTCTCTCACATATGCACGTTGCTACTGTACATCATGAAATAACTGCATTCCAGGCCAATATTATTATTATTATTATTACTGTTTTCACAGAGTGCAGAAACAGGGTGCTATGTTACCAGGTATCTTTGTCTTTCTTTGAACCGTCCAGGATGTAACCACCAAATTTTGGAAAAATTCAAAGCAAATGTGCAGTGTTAAAGATATGCTGGTAGTTATGGGTTAATTAAATCTAAGAGGTGATTTGCTGACATACATTGATGGTTTGGAAGTTTACAAACAGTCACATTCTGTTATGGTTCTTGCAACTTTACAGATAAAACCCGAGATTACCAGTTCTAGATTACCGAGATTACTAATACTGGAGTGGAGGAATGAATTTTTTTAATGTATCAAGTCTTCATAAGTCTGTAATTTTAATGATCCATAAACAGCACTATAAATTCCTTTTTGTACTCTGAAATATATTATTCTGATCTGTAAGCACTTTGTCTTTGGTTTTGTATTTTGGTTTGGAAGTTTAATATTTAAAATTTTTAATAGGTGTGACCTTGAAGGAAAAGTTTGACTGGATAATTATTATAAATAGGTGAGTACTACACACAAAAATCACATCAAATTCTTAAACTTCATACAAGCCAAAAGCTTCAGACCTTGACAAGGGAAACTTAGTGATGACCCTGGGCAAACCATTCAAATCAGGATCTATCACTATTTTGATTCTGAAATATTTTTGCCAAATTCTCCCTGTAACCATAACTTTTAATATTTTTGACATTGGAACCATGAAAGAATTGTATTTGTTGTTCTTGCAATATTCCCCCAAATCATTTCGTCTATTAAAATGTTGGAAAATGAATCTGTTGTCGATTGCATTTTTGGTGGTTCTGATTTTGGAACAAAATTTACATTTAAAGTTTAAAGGGAAGTTGCCAACCAATATGTCACTTGAAGCTTTGTTGTGTTTCCAGTGACAATTACCTCTTTATGTTAACGAATTACACAACAAACACAGACATATTTGTCATACATTCCTGGTACAAATGCAAACGTTTTGTTATTAATATAACCGATAGGATTAACAAACAAATGAAAGTTATAGCCGAAAGAAAACAAAAAGTCTAAAGTAACTACTGTAAATAATGTTCAAACTTTAATTTACAAAAACTGTACAACTTGAATACAAATTTGGATAAATAAATTTAAATCTAGTAGATAAATTGTCCGGGACTAAAGAGCTTGAATATATATTGATTAAGTGATACTGGAAGCTTCAAAACTAGACATTTTCACATACCTAATTTTCATTCATATCATAAATTCCACTCCTGAGATACATCACATTCTGTATTTTTATTCTGTGTTATCAGTCCAAACTCACTCATAAACATATATGAGCCTTTTTTCTCCCTACCAATATTCAAACATTAGATAAAACTATTTTCTTTAATTTCCCTATTTTAAATTCTAACTTTAGATAGAAATATTACTCTCATTATTAAATATCCGATGCTTTTAATAAAACCTTTCTATAAATCGTCCTAAAGGTTTCCTGCTTAACCTAGGCTAACGGCAAATCCTGTCGCCAATTTCACTCCCAACTGGACGGCAGATTCCTCATCACGTTTTCTTCAAAATAGCTACTTTACTTATTGGATCATCAAGAGTCAGAATTATACCGATATTTATAAAATATTTGTTGGTTTACAATTTTTATTACTGTATTACTCCGAGTTATGAATTGACTGTGTGTTTTCGGTCTTTCAATTGACTGTATCACTGTTTATTGATGTAAGGTGATCTCAAGAAGACTACTTTATCTGTTTATTTTGGTTCCTCCTGTCGGTGGTGGCTTAGTCGTTGACCTGGTCTGGATAGCGGTCCGTGAATCTAAATAATTTCGCAGGACCGTAGGTGGACGATGCTCTGTGGCCGGTCGGCTCCGGTTTCCTTGTCTGGTATCTACGGAGTTTATGAAAGTCAATAATTTCATATTTTTATATAGCTCCTTTCCCAAAGGCTCGAAGCACTTTACAATATTACCCTGGTCAAGGATAACCTGTCAAACATTGAGACAATCCCTCCACATGGCAGCAGCTAAACTGCTGACAGTTTTATCTCACAGGGTCCCCATTTATACACCTGGGTGAAGAGAGGCAATGGAGATAAAGTGCCTTGCCCAAGGACACAACGCAATGATCTGGCCAGGACTCGAACCTGTAATCCTTAGATCACGAGTCCACTGCCTTATCCACTTTTCCACAACGCTATCAAATTGTCAATTGTCAAAGTTTTTCCTTTCTCAAAGTCTTGTAATAAATTTGGAGTATCAGAAACTCCAAGAAGTTACTCTTCCAAATTTTGAACACGATCAGATTTGGAAACAGCAACTAATCTTCAATAAAAGCATTGTTGGAGTTTTTCAGGTTTGCTAATTAATTGGCTAAGAAGAACAGAATACAGATATCTCACTTTAAGATCTCTGTTCGTACAGCAGCTGACTGTTTGTCCCAATTAACTGTCCAAGTAGAACAGATATCTCAGTTTAAGATATTTTTTCTTACATGAACCTGACTGTGGTTAAGGATGTGCTAAATTCTTCTGTCATGGTCAAGTAATTAGCTCCAAATATATCATCAACTTTCTTGCATTCATGTATCAACAAATGTATGTGTAATATCTTGAAAACAAATGAAATTACTATTTGAAAAAGACAAGGAATCTTTGTACGTCCTAGCTACCCTTTCACTGCAGATGAACCTGATTCACAGAAAAGACCCAAAGCTAAAGGTGTTATTGTCAGGAAAAGATTAGACAAATTACTGGTTATCTGCAACATTTTGGTTGAGAGAAATAGTTTGCACAGAACAATGCACAGTCCAGTTTATGTGAAAGAAAGAGTAGTGGATTCTATACAAACCAGTGTACTATGTCTAAGTTTAGTACCAATTATGCAGTCAGTTATGTTTTTCTAGAAAGGAAAGGTACCTGTATGCAGGGTTACTATATTTCATCTGACAAAAGGAAGGCAAGTTGTCATGACTTGGGGGGAAGGGTTCACAGGTTCAACCTCTCCATTTGTGGGAAAACATTGATTTTGAAGTGTACCTTCATGAAGATGGTACCAGATTTGAAGTGTTAAAAAGCTCAATCTCAATAAAAAAAAATTCAGAAATGGTCTATTACAACTGACAATTTGCTTTTCTGTGCTGAAATTAGAATCAAGAATTAATCAAATTATCAATTACTTTTTTTCACAACTCTATCTGAACCACCTAAACGTCTAGACACATTTTTGGAACTTTTATAAATCCACCCAGCCACAAAAGTAAAGATAGGTAAATAGATGACATGTCTGGTGAATCGGGAGGTATGGTATGGCAGTCCTACCTTTTGGCCGTCTGGAAGCTACGTTCTCTAGAAACCCGGCCAGGACGACCAGCTCTCGGTGGAGACTCTCCGTTATCCCAGAGATCTTCTGTTCGCGTTTGTCCGTCCTCTCGCACAGGTCGGTGATGTCATCCAGAAAAACTTGGTCCCTCTTTGCAAATTCGTCTTGCAGCTGGCGGTCCTTTCCCCATCCGGCCTTTAATTGACCTGCGTAGGAAATACGTCTCTCTGTTGGTTACCCACCATCAATATTAATTTCAGTTCAGTACAGTGACCGATTTCTCAAAAGGCACAACTTTATAAGCCATCCGTGAGAACTGGACAGAACAGCCCAAATATCATCATTGCATCTTGCTTCCAGCAAGTAAAAGATTACGTAATGGTTGCTATGGTATTCAATAAGCAATTTACTATCAAAATAAAAGCAGTTATTATTTATACCATGGTTAATTTATGTTACTCTCATTTAGCACTTTTCAATATCTGGGCATAACTGGTGGGAGGTTCAGACTTTTCAGTATTCAAGTACTTGTAGTGTATTTAACCCATAAAAAAGGGTAGCCTTTGACATAAACCTTGGCTATGAGTACACGCAATTCACGTGTATAGAAGAACTTTAAAATCTGTATCAAGCCTAATGCAGCAGCACAACAGTATGAAGTTTTACTGTTTTCTACATGGATGCAAAAATTTGGCAGCCATAACGAGATTTAAAGCTGCCCTAAAGGGTGTAAAGACTTGCGCAAAAAGAAACGTCTAATGCCGGTAATCTGACCTAGTTTCGAATGAGGTGTAACAGAAGTGTTAGACACCACCATCGATCCCAGAAAATACACACACAGCTTGCTACCGTCGGTAATTAGACACTAGTGTACAGTCAGTACATTCAGCTACGGTCAATACCCACAACACAGTGTACATAGCAGCGATGGACATCTCATGTCCAGATAAAAGATAACAAGGTATCACGCTTCATTACTGTCTGCACTTTGTAGCGAAACGAACAAAACGTCACTTGCAAGCAACAGAAAATTAACTATTTCAGATGGCGGTGAGTCTTCAATGCCTTTAAGAACTTCTGTGGAGGTAAACTGATGAGATATTATTAATAAAATAATTGCTATGAATGTTGACTGCACATCGCAGTCGTTCATTAATCAATTCATCATTCAATATATCTATCGCTCAATTCTTTCCTGACTTGGGAACAAGTTTTTATCAACAAAAGTCATCCTTTCAAGCTGAAGCGCAAGCAAACCCAACTCGATATGAAATTTGAAGAAAAAGTCGAGGACAGTCTCACCTCGTTGATCATTCAGCTGGTTTCTCAGGTTCTCTTGAAGTATTTTATTCAATACTAAACTCTTCTGTGTTGCATCTGACTCTTCATTTAGTTTTTTAAGTGCCTGTTAAAATATAAAAGTTGGGATTGAAACAGACTGTATAGTAGTACAAAAGAGAAGGACAGTTTTCACTGGATAAAGACAAAAGACATATTGATAACTAGAATACGTTACTACATGCAAATGTTCTCTCTATTTATAACTTTATAATGGTGCCCAATTCGTTGCTAACTGCTCATAATTTATTTCATGTAATGGCTAATTTTGTAATGATTCGATCACGAGGAATATCGCTATATTGTTTAGAAGAAACAATTCTTCACACCTGTGATATTCAGGAGTAAAGAGGAGTCTGAAGATAGTAGTCTGCTAACCTGACACGGTGGCCGACAAAAAAGACCATGTTTTGATGCTTCCAACTTTATGATAGCATACAAAGAATACAACACATGATTCAAGCTGTTATATAACGCATTACATGCAATGAAAAAAAATGCACAATTATCAATCAACTTGTATGTAGAACTGATCCAACAGCAAACTTACTTCATCAAATCGACTATTTTCTTCCATTACAGCTTTGAGTTTCCTCCCTGCGTGGTAGATTCTCTCCTCCAACGATGCAATCTCCTTCTGTTGCTCCTTCATCTTACTGATCGCCCTCGTCCTCTGCTGGCGTAACTCCTGTCTCATAGCAACCTTTACATAGCAACAGAAAGAATAGAAAAATATAAGGAACTACTATGGCTTGCACACTGTAGAATTGATAGCAATGTAAGTAGTTCAGCTACTTTGAATACAAATACTACTAGTTACTCATTCATACCTCAAGTTAATATAAGTACATAAATGTGGCTACTAGTAACTACTAAGTGGATTTGTTAATGACATTATTACAGTATCGTAGCTACTAGTAACTACTAAGTACATATGTTTAATGACATTATTACAGTATTGCAGCTACTAGTAACTACTAAGTACATATGTTTAATGACATTATTACAGTATTGCAGCTACTAGTAACTACTAAGTGCATATGTTTAATGACAGTATTACAGTATAGTAGTTACTTGTAACTACTAAATGCATATGTTTAATGACATCATTACAGTATTGTTGCTACTAGTAATAGCTACTAATGACACATCAAACGATTCTCTACAGTACAACAGCTGCTAGTAATTACTAGTGGGTATGCCGAATGATATTTTCTACAGTGTATGTCAATTGTATCAAGTCAGGTTCACTCTATGTTACGGTTAAGTCACAGTTATTACCAGTTAGCACCTCTTCTCAGCCTTGTCAACCCATTTATAAACCCATTTAATATATTTCATAACTTGTTTAATTTCATCTTTGAAGATGAGTAAATTCATTTATGAATGGTTAAAATATTGTTTACTCAATATTATTTAACTGACATGTGAAAATCTTGTTCCTTTTTTAATGGTAAATAGTTTGCAACTGACATAACAGGATGAAAATAGGAATGACATTTACAGCCACAATTATTAATAACTTGTGCAATAGAGGTACTGTTATGTGCATATTATAATCAAAATCAGTGAATGTAAAATATGATATTACATCCTTCAAGCTTCAAATTTCACAATTTTAACCACTCACTACAAAACTGCCAGTACTTATATATCTGCTGGCTAAATTTAAGTTCTCACTTGCATTCTCCTGAATTAACAACACATATCTGTTACTGTACAGGATTTTAAGAGCAGCCCAGTAACATCTGCTGATAGTAAGCAGTACTGGGCTTAATCGGTATGGAAATTTCTGATTCTTTCGCTGATGGTTTGTTAACAGACTTACCATGTGTTTGAATTCTGTTTAATCTACTGGCAAATGGAAAAATCTACTGGCATTTAGCTCATAAATCGCCCAAATTTCAAGGACAGATCTTTCTCATGCTTGTTGCTTTACTTTATGGTAACATAGCTACTAATTTTGCTCAAAAGTCTGGGCACTGGGTAATAACGCATTAATACCATCGAGTAAAATTTCCAAACTAAATTTCATTGGATATACAAACAGTTTCCTTTTTTATTTGATTGTGGGGCATGAGCTACCCCTCCAATCCCCCTTCCCCCACCCCTCCCCTATCCTTCAGAAAATAGGAAGGAGAAGATTGTAAGAAAAACTTAGTTACTAAAGATTTGTTAACATTTCAGTTTTATATCTGCTATAGCTAAAGATACATTTGATTACTTTGTTTCCATGGTAACTAAAACTTCACGGTCATGGGCAAGTGATAAAGGCAAGTGCAAGTTAACTTGCGGTATTGTTATAATTAAGAAATATATCAGTTGAAACCCCCAAAAATGTTAGTCAATGTCTGAATTATAATTTATGAAAAAAGAAAGGAAAAAGGAGAAGAAGAAGGGGGGGAAAGAAGGGTGCTAAAAGCAATCAAGACATTTTGTTCAGGGAAGAAAGTAAAATGCTTTTACTTTAGGAAAAGGTATTTAGATAAAGAAAAAAAATGTGACACAAAGACAAGTACAGAGAGATTGATTTGTGACAGAGCAGAAATATCACACAAATGAATTTCATGCAGTTTTAGCCACAGCAGCTATGATTAGTGCTCTGTTCTGATGAAAAAAAAATTAAAACTGCTGTTTCCACTTTTGTAATATTAAACATTCAAACATAAGGTCATATGGATCATATTAATATTGGCAAAAATAGAAAAAGGATTAATGTTTGTATACCTCTCGCAATTTTGAATATTGTTTATTTATTTATTTTTTTATGAAATACATATATATATATATATATAGGCCTGGTCACACTCATGCTGCTTACATCAAAAAAGTGCCTTAAAGGTCATTTGCATATAGTCAAAAAGCTTAGCTAAATATTTGCGAAAAATTGCTAAAAAGTTTTCAAAACTGTTTTCTAAAGTGTCTAACTATTTAAATTATTGCCAGACATTATAAAATGCTGGTCAAATCCAATGATAAAAATCATTTTATTGGCAAAACATGTTGTATTAAAAACAAAAATGGACTCATTCTTGTCTCTTCAGCATATTTTTATGGGGTAATGCCAAAATGACCTTCAAGAATATAAAAATAAAATAATTTTTTAAGAGTGCAAGAAAGGCAGAGGAAGTATACGGTGCATTGGAAACAATAAAATAAACGGAAATTATCTCTGTGATCAGGCACCTTTGGTGGCAGGGCATATTTCCTGTCGTACGTCTTTTCCGAGGATGGCAGTAAGAAGAAAAAAAAGAAAAACATCAAAAATAAAAAAAGGGTATAAACATTCAGGCCTTAAATTTCACAATTTTTAGGGCAAGGCCACTTTGGCCTTGAATGGGGCAAAATTTTAAAGGGCACCAAGGCCATGAGGTAAGGCACCAAGGCCAACTTGCATCCTTACGAAGGGCAATAAGGCCAAAAAGAATAAACATCATGAAACAATTTCTGTCCCAGGTCCTGGCGGCTGTTTTAATGAAGCAGAACAGTAGAAGGTGGTCTCTCCCACTTTGCTTTCCTTTTTGTCAATAAAATACCCCTACTCTTATTGGAATCCTTCCTCACCCTAAGCAAAATCAACCATCGTTATGGTAATTCAACTCATAAATTTATGGACAGACTCTGATTATGGGGGGTTATCTCATGTAAACTGTAAACCTTATCAGTTTACTGGAGTAGTCCTCAATCCATGCCAACTCTAATTGAACAGAATAACATTCCACCAAAAATGCCTTTTTGAGTTTGATGGGTTGCTATAGGGTGGTTATGCTTATAGGGTTAATGCTGAAAATGTAACTAACAACAGTAAGTTCTTTTAAACTTGTTTATTGATGCTGAAAATTATTCAAAAAACAGCAAGTTAAGTCCAACCGACGCGCTCTGTGCGTGTGATCATGGAGCATGTGATGTACGTGTTCAGTTATTTTCCTGTTCTTTTTTTTGTGGGGAAATTTTATTTACACACAAAACACTCCCTGTTCCGGCTGCCGCTGTGTGCCATTTATCCAATAATGTGTCTAGACAAAAAAGTTTGTGTCTCAGGGACGCAAGCCCCCCAAAAAGTTTGTGTCACGTTAAAAAACGCTTGCGCCGGATCGAACACCAATTGCGTTTATTTCATGAACTACTTTTACTAGTTTAGTTGTAAAGATGTGATCATGTTACTGCCTGTACTTAGTGAATGGGATACACAATAGATAGGGCAGATGGCTCAGTGCCTTAGCTTTGCTGTTTGACAGGGGCGCGGCCCGGCCAACCACTTCTTTTGCCCACCCTGCCGTTTCAACCAATGTTTTCCCCCACCCCCTCCTCTTTTTCGTCCACACATATGATAGCCTATACAACAAACTTTGTTATCTCTACACAGGGAAAAGTAACGTTGCAAGTTATTATTGTTAAACAACTACGTGTTCATTGAGCAGTACAGGTGGAAAGATGTTTTCAGACAATGGATAGGGACTATTAGCCAATCAAATCACAGGAATTTTGGAAAAGCTATTTTTAGCATGAAAATCTCTGTAATGGAGTGTGGTAAACCCTGTACCTTGCGGTTGATTGTTATGATATATTTATTTTCAAACGAATTCTATTATCTGTAGGACTGGGAGGAATTTTGGTTCTCGTCAGAAGAAGTTGTGGTTTTTTGAAAGAAATAATGAAAGATGTTCATTCAAAAATGTGTTTTGTTATGTTTTCCGTTGACCTAGTTGTCAAGGTGAACTTGGGGTTTGTTTCTCAAAAAAAAGTTTGCGTCCACGGGACTCAAGCAATTTGAAGAATTTGCGTTCGTAACAATGCTGTTATCGTTGACATAAAATATAATTTTGATCTCAAAAAGGGCACAGCGGCCATCGGAGAAAAAGGGCAGGCCATTTTGGCCGTAAAAACGTCAGATTTCTTAAAGGCACCAAGGCCATTTGGAAGGGCACCGTCGGCCATGGCCGTCGTGGCCGCCGGGAAATTTGAGGCCTGTTAACATGAAACAATAGTTCAATCTCCAGTCCAATGTTATACTTTAAAGTTATATGTCTCTCAGCATTACAATCATTTATCTTGTCCAAAAAAATGATGAATTGCTTTCTTTCTTCTTTTTTTCTTCCACAAATTCTCTCACACTTTTAGATATAATGCTTTTTTAACATATTTGTGAAGTTTGGATATTTCTTTCTCATTAGCCATACAAAATCCATTTTTTTTTGGGGTCAATTTGTTAGGTTTATGGAAAAGAAATATTTCTTATAAACGGATGATTTTTATCGTTAATATGGATATTTGAAGATAGCCTGCCTTACCTTTGGTGTACTTAGACGTTGTATTTCTCTTTTTACCTTCACGGTAGAATCCTGTAAACTACTTCTCTCATTCTTTAATTCTATCAGCAGAGAAATGTTAATAGACAATAAATAATTAATTAAACTAATAAATAAATAATTAAGTGACTTGTAATAAAATACAAACAAATAAACAGTATAAAGAAATATTGAAATAGAAAAAAAAAAATTGCCACAACAGCATTTCCACATGTCATGTAATCTCAGAAAATGTAATTTTCTCTTCCAACTGACAGACTCTCCTATCCATCTCTGCCTATCACACTGAGATCAGTGATATGCCAAAAGGAAATATCCAAAATGGTTATTCTAAAAACATCTTCTCGGAATTTCAAGGAGTAATATACTTGCCCCCTTCCCCTACACCTCAAATACACTAACGTATGTGAGGTAAACCCAATTGAAAAAAGACAGAAAGAATTTGCTACAAGAGCATTCAAGTGACATTCGAACACAGGATATCAAGCAACTTCCTCTACCAATGCACAGACAGACAGACAGACAGACAGGCAGACAGACAGACAGACAGACAGACATATGAAGATCTGTCACAAAGGACACGCAAAGGTGTAATCCCTAAGCAATATCATCCAAAACCATGAGTAAAAAAGTTTCCGACTATAGTCTGCGATATCATCACCTCACATACATACACTTTTGTTTTACTTTCCACAATTTATTCAAGTTCCTGTTTTTTGTTACATTATTAGTTTACAAATATCAGCCACATTCTGGACAAAGTGATGCAAGCAAAAATAGGCTGCAAGCAAAATCAACATAATAATTCAGTACAGTAAGGGCACGCACTTTCCTTAAGGGCACGCATTTTCCGATTTTTGTAGCTGTATAATAATTAACTAACTAATTGTTATTCTGGTCGCTTGTGCTCATAGTGACTAATATGTGTGAGATTACCTAAATATCCTTTACAACAATTGAGTCAACGGCAGTGAAAAAAAAACTTTTACCCTGATATCGAGTTGTTGTTTTTCAGTTGACCAGATTATCCATTGTACGTATGTACTCACCTACAATGTTTTTCTTCTTACTCTCATATTCTTTAGTCTTCTCGTCAAAGTGCTTTTCCAATTCCTCGTAAGCCGGCAACATCTCGTCGATATCCCTCTGTTTGGAATTCACTGATCCTTCAAGATCAGCTATGTCATTCTACCAAAAGCAAAAATGAGCAAAAATGAGCAAATATGAGCAAAAATGAGCAAAAATGAGCAAAAATGAGCAAAAATGAGCAAAAATGAACAAAAATGAGCAAAATGAGCAAAAATTAGCAAAAATGTTGTAGTTGATAAATTTTTATTGCTAAATTCAGTTCCTTTGAAAAAATGACAAAAGACAGCTGATAAAAACAATACTACAATTTTTTTATTCAATGATCACTTTCAAACCTTTGCTATATTTCATGTCTGTCATAAACGGTTTTTAATTTTAATCAATTTTTCTTTCTTAATATCTCTCTCCCCCCTCCCCCTTCTCCTCCCAACGCCATATATTGAAACTAATGTAACTACCTATACAATACCACACGCTCTCCTTACCTCCAGTTTCTTGACGGTCTCCTCCATTTCTCTCTTCATCTTTTTAAATTTTTTCTCCACCTTATGTGATTCCTTCTGCAACTTCTTTATGTCTTTGTCGCTTTCTTCGATGACCTTTGTCAGCTGGGCGCCCTGCAGAATACAAACAAGTGTTTTGAATTAAATGTAGAATACAAACAAGTGTTTTGAATTTCATAATACAAACAAGTGTCTTAAATTGATTCAAACCAAAGATATAATACCAAAGTGATTTCATTAATTAATTAATTAATTATATTCAAGTGTATTATCAATTCTCAATTGTAACGATACCAAGGACAGAGATCCCTTAACTCTGTCTATTTCATATCTCCCCTCCTCCTCTCCCATCCTGCCTGTTTGCGATACCTATTTTCAAAACATATTTAAAATGAGAAATGAATCACAACCATAATCATCAACTGCTGTAATAGGAAAGGTTATGGTTTACATTATTATTAAAAGCAAGCTTCACTTTTATCCATCAGATTGAAAAATAATCCATCCCACAAAGTTTGGTTTCTTTAAAAAGTGAACTATCACCCATACCTTTATTTACAACATATGTTTAGTTCATTTCATAATTAAAATATGAGAACAAAAGTATCCTTTCTAAGACAAAATATCTATGATCTGACTGTTAACCAATCGGTCAGAATTGTCAGACATTGTTTGGCTTTTACTACTTTCGTTCAATCTCACTCTTAATACCCTTAATGAAAAGCTGTGTGTGTGGAAACCTTTAACCATCTCTGAAAATCCATGGGAATTTGAGTGCAAAATGTGTGTGAGTTTGACAGACATGGACACAGATTTGTCAGTATGCACCCTTTGTCACACATTACCACAGGTATTGTTGAGCAAAGGTGTAGAGACCCCCGAACATAGAAAACAGAAATCTGTGACAACTGGTGCGAGAAATTCAATGTATGGAACTAGCAGGGTTTTGTGTGACGCATAAGTTATTGACCTATTTCATCAATTCTTCGATTGAATTATCTCTGGTCGGCAACACGCTCCCAGAAGCACAGATTTTCTTACTTTGTCACATGTCACACAATCCACATAATTTTCACACAATACAGGCATACGTGAAAACCTGCCATTGTACGTGTGAAAATTGGCTCCGGATATGCAGCTTTCCCAACTGATTCATCTGTGTTTTCTTTCAATTTTACCTGTGCTCATGTATGGTCCCTAGGTACTGGTTGATAAATTAGTGAGGGCAATCTTGACTGATTCCTTGACTAAAGTCTAACACCTTGCTTTTCACTCTACTCTCATCAGATCACCATGACCTTGTTCCGTCTTTTGTGTTCCTTTCGTTGGTCTTACTCAGATGTAGAGTGAAATGCTTGCCTAAAGTCTAATTCTAATCCGATTGACTCTTACCTCATTGGTCAGATCAGCATGATCCTGCTTGGCCTTTGTGATCCTTTCATTCATCCCGTTCATATGTTCGGTGAATGCTTGCCTAAAGTCTACCTCTAATCTGATTGACTCTTACCTCATTGGTCAGATCAGCATGATCCTGCTTGGCCTTTGTGATCCTTTCGTTCATCCCGTTCATATGTTCGGTGAATGCTTGCCTGAAGTCTTCAGTCTCTCGACCAATCTCATCTCTTTGCTCCTGAAGATCAAACCGTTCTTTTCTCTCCTTTGTTAGAGCTAGCTGGAGGTCAGCGATCTTCTTTTCTCCCAATTGAACAGTCACTCTATTGAAAAAAAGGTGAATTAATATAAAGCAAAAGCAAGGAATAAACATCATGACTGACCCACAAAATTACAAATAACTTCTGAGAGAATAAAGAGAAAATTTTGTGTCAGACTTGCATCAAGGCTCTGAAGCAGGGTTTCCCTAACTTTATCCCCCCCCCCACAATCCCCCTGTGGATGTCAGAGTTGTCCACGAACCCCCAACTTTTCGAGACATGATCTGAGTCATTATTATACTATAATACGCATAACAGTGCTTCGTAAAAGATCAAGTTCATAGTGTGATATTGAACTGGTATGTTAAAACAGGCTAGTTACTGCATCTTGTCACTCAAAAACAATTTTCAAGCATGAATTAATGCTAACTTTGCTTTATGTAGGGCAAAATGGAGGTCATATGGAATTTCCAAAATAATAATTATTACTTTGGCCAACCTTTCAGTTACTGTTCATAATTCAATTGTTTATCCCATGCACTGTACGGTACTACTATGGCAACATATGCTTATGGAACGCAAAAAGAGTTTGTCGATAGGTACGACTTTTGTACATTACTAAATTATATGATATATCAGATTTTAGTTTAACAAAAAGTACTCTAGTTTTGACTTTCAGAACGTCTCACGAAACCCCTTGGATAGACTCACCCCCCCCCCCCTGGGGGTTCATGCACCCCAGTAAGGGAAACCCTGTTCTAAAGAATAACAAATTCCAGGTAGAAGGGGTTTGCAAAGTAATATATGCTTCCTCACTGGTCCCTCAATGGTCACTTAGGTCTAACCAACTTTTAGATGGATATCTAACTTGGTATACCATATACCACAGGGGTTGTTACACTGTGGTAAGCCCTGGTTTAAGCCCTGGCAAGTCAGAACTGTCTTCATTGTTGCAAAATATGACTTAAACATATTTTGAAGTGGTTAGTTATCTTTGAAATATAGTCTTTCTCAGCATCTGATAAATTTGAAAGAAACCGTTTTGCTTTTTCGTTGCATAAATGTAACAGCAAATGCTTTAAATCATTAAAATCAGTTTTCAGTTTCTCAAAACAACCATCAACACTTAGTCTTGACCTACCACACTTTCATAAGAAAGTACAGTTAGCCTAGCCTACTTTGCATATAAATGAAGATATGAAGATGTGCTCGTCTTTAACTGCTGAGGCAAACTACTGGTTAATTACAAATTTTTGGATGAAAAGAAGAATTTCATTAAAGACTCAATACTGCAGAAACATTGAACAAGTAGCTAGAGAGAATCCGGGTTAGAAGTTGACATTACGCAGATCTTCCCTATAAGAAAAACTGCTCTAGATATCCCACTTTTTCCCTAAAAACTGGGGAACCCTACCCGACCAATGGCTCATTACTTAAAAAGTGGGATATCTAGGACGGATTTCTGAATTGACAAGATCTGCGTAATGCAATATGGTGTAGTGAATGTCAACCAGCTACCCTAAAGTATAATCTTAAACTTCTGAGGTAGCTAGCTGTGAGGCACCATGTCACATGGAAGAGCTACAGCAGCTGCAAACTACCCTACAGCAAGGCTGAATCAGTATCACACAATGAACACAGACCAACAATGCCTATTGTGTGAAACTGCAGTGCCTATTGTGTGAAACTGCAGTGCCTATTGTGTGAAACTGCAGTGCCTATTGTGCAAAACTGTACAGAACAAAAGATAATGTCAAACGCAGCTTAGCTGCAGCCCCCTCATCATCCTACTTTTGGCCCAGTTCCTAAACTATTAACTTAGCTATTCTTCATAACAAGTCAAGTATTAAATACACAAAGTGGTTTCATGTTCATAACACTAATGCAGGGCATAATTGTACTGTGTTTTCCGTGGACAAGGACTGCTTTACATCTTTGCACTTGTATGGCAAGTCAGTGCCCCGGATAAATTGTTCCCTGTAATGCATTCAAAAGTGACAGTGTAATAGTAAAATGTATTTTTTAAGTCAAAAATCAAAACTGTTTAATTTTGTGAAATTGAACTTGGTAGACACTGGAAAAACTAGCAGAGATGGATAATTATTAACGATCGTTAGAGGATATAGAAAATCAAGCAGAGTACTTAAAAATTTGTATCGAAAAAGGTAGTGTTAAACCACATAGAGGCAACTATCAACTGACACATATTATGAAAGTGAGAGGGGGGGGAGAGGGGTAATCATGTGGGGGTAAGCTGATTGAATACTACTGGGATGAAGGATCAGGAATGTGAGGAGGGAGGTGATGGAGCAGGGGGGATGCAGAGATCAAAGTGACGTAATTCTTTTATATTCTTACACATGGTTTTCATCCAGCTGTTTCATCTCCCTCTCCATTGAATCGTTCTCTATCTTCATCACGGCTGTTTCGTCTGCTTTATTCGTCAAGTCTCCTTTCTTACCCTGAAGTCTAAAAAGCGAGGAAAACGGGAAACTTTCACTACGATTTATAGATGTATAATGTGTATATAGTTATCACCCTATCAATGGAAAGGTAAACATGTTACACAGAAAAGACTTTGTCTGTTTTTAGGGATTTTGCAACTAAATTTATTGATATGGAGTGGTCATGTAAATAAGGGTGAACATAATCAAGGGTCCATTACGATACATAACTTGTCAAGCAGTCCCCCTTGAATCCCTGAAATGATATGCCACAAGCTTTTCTTCTGACACTTAGTAGCATCCAGCCATTAAGCCATTCGGGTGTAATTTTGTTTTTCAAAGCAGAAAATCAACAACAAGTTAACAATAACAATAAATCACATGCGTACAACTTGTTGTTGCACGACAGCTCTACACATTAATACGAGTGTAACTGATACGTTAGGAAATGCCAAACTGGTAACACCCACCAGGGCCCTGATGCTACTGAAGACCCTTTGAACCTGGGGATTGTAATAATTTTTTTTTAGAAGAAGATTGCCCATTTCTGGAAGCATTAATTTCGAGTAATAAAATGTCAGTCAAATATTAATTTAATACCATCCAAAGAAGATGTGAAACTTCAAGCAGCAAAAAATATTGATTTGGTAAATAATGTTTACTTTATTTTATATTAAAATCTCATAGCAAACCAGCTCATTAGCTTGCCCAATGTTAAAAAAAAAATTCAAAGAGGAAAATATTCCACAGTTTTGTTGAAACCCAATCTGAACATGAATTGATCCTAACTCTAGATATTATTGATCGAATGTACACATATATCTATATATATTTGTATATTTATATATATATATATATATATATATATATATATATATATATATATATATATATATTTAGACTGGTTAAACCCTGGATTCTTCCAGGGTAGTGGACCAGATTGGCTGGTCTGTGATGTCATCATAGCATATGTGCTCAACAATTAAGCTACACTTTCATACTATAAGCTTCTTGCTGATTATCCTTGCTAATTATCCTTGGTGTGACATTCACTGCAGTCAGAATTTCACCAAAATATCACTTTTGTTGTTAGTTAATATTATTTTGCTAATTGTTTAAGGTTTTGACAAACTTTCCACTTTTTTCCCTCCACTAGAATAACCCTGTAATGTCTATTTGAGACAAGATTTTCAACAAGAATTTACAGTTATAATTGACCTACACGTCATCAAGTTCCTTCACTTTGACTTCATCGTGAGCCCTGACCCCATCTGCTTCATGGATAGCTGTTTCGATGAGGTAAGAAAAAAGAAGAGAATTTTCAAAACATAAACGACTTATTTAATTCAATCTCTTCTTTACTGCTTGCTATGAACAAGAACAATACAAAAATTCAAAAATTTGGCAAAAGCATCAGAGGTAGCAGCCTACACTTTGTTTTTTTTTTCTTTTCAAGGTTCACTCTGTTTGCTACAACTGTCACTTCTTTCAAGTGATTATTTGCCCCTTCCTGACTGTCACAACTGTCACTTCTTTCAAGTGATTATTTGCCCCTTCCTGAGGCTAGAAGTTTGATAACTCAGTAAGTATTTCACAACATACCCTATAGGTTGTTGCATGGTGCTGATGTGACGATTTATATATTCCTATTGATTCACTCCAAAGTTTTGTTTTCAAAAATGATGCAAGAATGCGAATGTGCAAGAAGGTTTGAAATTTTTGATGTCATTTAATTAATGATCTCAATCAGAGAATACTTGTGAATGAATACTCCAACTCCAAAAGACACTGGAGACAAATGGATCGTCATCACTCAAGAAAGTGGAAGTAGTTTGACCCCAGGTCAAATCCTTGCCAACGTTTTACTGGTGTATCTCGCTAAGTTAGTTTTGTTGCTAAGTTAGTTTTTGTTGCTAAGTTAGTTTTGTTGCTAAGTTAGTTTTGTTGAATATTAACTGTCATTGCTATAGATGTTTACCTTACATATGCTCTGTGATATCAATTGAAGAATAAACAAAACAAAAACAAAACAAGACATAAAGAAAATAATAGCTCGCTAAGATACTAAAAACCAATCTGTAGTGAGTAGCGTTTTACTACATATCTTTAGATTATTTCAATCCATCAATCAATCAAACATTGGACGCTCAAAAACAAAATCCTCACCAAGTTTCATCTTGGTCCAATCCTTCTCCAACTTCTCGTAACTTTTCTTTGTATTAACTATTTCTCCATCCAGCTTTTGGAGAGAAGTGAAAAGATCATTTGAAAAGTCAGCGCATCATTTACATGGTACTTGTGCTAAGCAAAATACAAAGATACTTGCTTTCATGACTTTTGCACCTTTTCAATTTCATTACATGAAGACAATTTTCTTTTCAACCCTAAATACACTGAATTTTAAATTTATTAATCATCACGGTCACATTCAGTCACATTTGGGAGGGGGGTGGTGGGGGGAGGGGCGGTGTGGAGGGGGTGGGGAGGGAGGAGATGGAATGATTGCTTACTCTATAAGTCACACTATCACAGGTATGGTACTATCTTTAAGTATTGCCAAACAAACTCAGGCTACTACCTACTGTAAGCTGCAAGAGGATATTTTTCCAAACGTTCAATTAATTTCAACTTGTAAAAAAGAAGTCTCATTTATCAGTTACCTGTTTAAGGTTAGATTCCATTTCACCTTTAACTTCTTCGTACTGTCTCTCAAGCTTCACATAGATTCCTTCAAGTTCCTTCCTGCAAAAAGAGGATTAAAACAACAAAGATGACGGATAAATCATAAAAATACAAACAGTGAGCTTGGGGCATAATTTATCATGTATTGCAGATAGCAAACTTGCAAAAGCAGAATGGAAAATTGCTACCCATGTGCAAAGATGCATAGCACATTTTGTGCACAGAATCTTAGCAATTATCATAATTTTCTTAAAAAAGGAATGACCTATAAACCTCAAGACCTCTACACAGAATTTGAACACTTTTATTTCCCTAACGTTGGACAATAAACAACTTGGAAAGGTTGCCATAAAATCCGTAGTGTTAAAAGCTTGCCTCTTGCATCGAAAAAAAACCCTAAAAAACAAACAACAACATTGGAACAATAATTTGCTCGGATCATTTCATACCCCTTTTCTCTCAGAATTTCGTTTTCGTCGTTCTCTTTGTTTAGTTGATCCAACAATGACTTCTTTTGCGCCTCCATGCGTGCCTTGGACGAATCGTATCGTTTAATACTCTGTGAAAATAAAGCAAATGTAAACGTTTCATGACAATTTCAACAAAACCTATCAGATAGACACACTTCAAACCAACACTCACAGCTTCAAAAATTCTTGGAACTGAGTTCCTAATATGGAAAATTCATCAGTATATTTAAAGTCCATTTTATTAAACATTAACTGTTTCCTCTTTCCCTCTTTTCTCTCAAAATTACTGGTTTCCAGAAAGTGTACTGCATAGATGACGAATTGGGTCCATTGCTTCACCTCCCTCAGTAGTTGAGAGAGTGGTCAGATGCTGTGGAACACTCTTAGTCTGTCACCAGAACAGGAATGGGAATGGGTGGATAAAAACGATACGGCATGGCAGAAACCAGTTTTCATCCACAATCATCACAAGCAAAGGGTTACAAGTGAGCTTCTATAGGCATTTTAAGCCTTAGGATTCACTATAAGAATACTGATTACTTCAATTGGTTAAGTTTTTGGAGTTATATTTCTAGCTCATACTTAAAATGCAGTTTTCATCCACAATCATCACAAGCAAAGGGTTACAAGTGAGCTTCTGAAGGCATTTTAAGCCTTAGGATTCACTATAAGAATACTGATTACTTCAATTGGATAAGTTTTTGGAATTATATTTTCTAGCTCATACTTAAACTGGTATCGCTGAAGGCCTTGTTGGAAAGGAAAAGCTGATATTTGCATTGATACAGGTACACTTAAGAGCATGACATATATATATATATAAAAATACAAATGTAGTACTCACTCGTTTTATCTCTAAAAGTACATCTTCGCTCTCAACGACCTCCTCTTGCAGAGTGTCGACTTCTTTCTTCTTGGCAAGATTTCCTTCCTTTTGTCTTTTGATCTTTTTAGTCGTCTCATGCTGCAAAGAGAGGGTTTGTAACTTAACTAACGATAACTAATTATTGTACAATGTGTTGTCATTGGTAACATCATGTTTACACCGTTCTTTCGTGTGCCTAGTTGGACTGAAACATAGAAAGCATGCTGATGTGTGCTACGGCACAATACCTATACATTGTAGTTCCATACAACCTTTTAGATACTGTGGTGCTCCCGGCAAAATTTTTGGCCAATAAAACAACACCGTCTACTGCCCCAATTAACAAAATTGATTAATTGATTGATTGATTGAAAAATTAAAACTAGTCTGTTAAACAACATCATTTTTTCCTTTATAGAAACATCCACTAGATTCTTAAAGGGACAGTATTAGTAAATCCTTTCAGTGATTTTGTAGAACACTACCAATAACAAGTAACAAAAACCAGACAGATTTGTTTTTCGTGACCAAGAGCTTCCTCAAATTTTACATGTTCTGCAGGAACCCTATCACTATTACTAAATAACATCACATGGTTATTGCGTCCAAAGTAAAGATCTTGAATAAAAGTAATAGGCACAACATCTATAGAAACTAATAATTCTAATGTTCCCTTTGGATTCTTTGATTGATACACACTTTAAAGCCGCACCAAATTTGACTTCAATTTGAAGTATGACCTTATTTATTTTTCATGAATGGTACGGTTGCAAGGCATGCCATTTGAGATTTGGAAATTAAAAAAGAATAGAAAAAGAGAAATCAAATCAAATCAAAGTTTAAAGAAAAAACTCACCACAGCTTGTTTCAGTCTTTTTTTCTCTTGCCTGGCATCAGCTCGTTCCTGAATCATATCTTCCTTCAGGATCACAATTCCCGTCTCCAGATCTATAATCTATAAAAAACATCAAAAACCAGAGAGAATCAAACAAATCGATAAACAATTTCAGTTATTTCTATCTGTGCTATCAAAAGGTATTTATAATTACAGGTTATAGGATTTATTATTCATTAATTTAATATAAATCATAAATAATGAAATTTGTGTTTTAATTAAAATGAAAACACTGCATCTTTGAATAAAACAGAAATACCACTAACAGCTTTACAGAGAAAATATGAATGACAAAGTATGAGTTGTAAATCTTGTCAAAGAGAGGTGAAAAATAGTTTGTAACTAGGCTCAAGCTTTAACTTTAAAATAAAGCCTCCCCCTTCCCCTCAAAGTAAAGGAGGTGGGGTATGAGAGGGTACGAGAGTTATGCCACTCATTGCCAACCCCTTCTTGGATTTCAAAGAAAGAAGTAAGAAAGAAGGAAGACAGAAAGTAGTAAAGAAAGACAAACACAACTGGTAAAAATGATCTGACCTTTTGGTTTGTTTCCCTTAATTTATCTCTTGTCTCATTCAAGGTAATTTGCTTCCTAAAGAGAAAAAAGAAAGCTTTCACAGATTTCAAAGTGAAAAGAAGTGTGTCTGGAAAAACCTGTAAGCTTGGCCTCAAATCCAGTATTGATACAAATGATGGCTTTTGTTGATGTGTGTTAAAAGGCAAATCATTATTTTTGTGATAATAACTAGCTTAAGAAAATGTAGGTGCATAGTAAATCCTATATAAAATTTCTTAGCTCTCTTTCAAAAAAGCTTTGGTATGAGTTAAGGGGTTAGCAAATCATGATGCATGTAAATGATATATACATAATATGTGATTGCATATGAAGAATGCACACACCAATGAGTACATGTAAGGATTACATACTGTTGACTACATGTAAGGATTAGGAGTACATGTGAGGATTACGTACCCTGTTGAGTACATGTGAGGATTACATACCCTGTTGAGTACATGTGAGGATTACGTACCCTGTTGAGTACATGTGAGGATACCTGCTGTGTACATGGGAGGATTACATACTGTTGACTACATGTAAGTATAACATACCCTGCTGTGTACATGTAAGGATTACATACCCTGTTGAGTACATGTAAGGATAACAAACCCTGCTGAGTACATGTAAGGATTACATACCCTGCTGAGTACATGTAAGGATTACATACCCTGCTGAGTGCATGTAAGGATTACATACCCTGCTGTGTACATGTAATGATCAAATAACCTGTTGAGTACATGTAAGGATAACATACCCTGCTGAGTGCATGTAAGGATTACATACCCTGCTGAGTACATGTGGGGATTACATACCCTGCTGAGTGCATGTAAGGATTTCATAACCTGTTGAGTACATGTAAGGATAACATACCCTGCTGAGTGCATGTAAGTATTACATACCCTGCTGAGTGCATGTAAGGATAACATACCCTGCTGAGTGCATGTAAGGATTACATACCCTGCTGAGTACATGTGGGGATTACATACCCTGCTGAGTGCATGTAAGGATTTCATAACCTGTTGAGTACATGTAAGGATAACATACCCTGCTGAGTGCATGTAAGTATTACATACCCTGCTGAGTGCATGTGGGGATTGCATACCCTGTTGAATATCTGTAAGTATTACATACCCTGCTGTGTACATGTAAGGATTACATACCCTGTTGAGCACATGTAAGGATTACATACCCTGCTTTGTCAGCCATCCGTTGGTTTAATTGTGCTATCACTTCTTCGTGCTGTCTACGAACTAAATCTCTCTCTGGACTGAAAGGTGAAAACATAAAGGTATTAATGACCATAACTGGAACAAACGTAGACTTTATATTTACAGACATAAGACTTGGTATGAAAGTACTTTTAAGCCTAGGCTAAGTATTCAATTTTGCTTTGAAGGCACATATTAACTTTGTCCAGACTATCTAAATATTTGAAAGGTCCTCTATCACTTTGTCCAGTTTCCAGAAAAATGCTTCCTAGCCATCACGTTGTAACAATATTTCAAACCATTTACACACATCAATGTAGTGTCTATAGTATCATGCCTTATGAAAGAGTTAACAGAAGACCAATGAAGTATAATTTATTAAGGGAAGAGAATTATCGGTGCTGAAAGCCAGTAAGTAACCGATATATTTGAGAGACTTGCTCATCTTTACTTTCAACACCAATTTTTATTTTTTTTATAAATTATGCATCTGTATACATTTTGCTATGGGGTATGTGATCTAGGTTGGAGATATAGATGTATGAGAATCCATGACTTCACAATCATGTTTGTATCTCTTGAAATTTTGGGGTGCGGGGGGGGGTGGGGGTGGGTTAAGGTTATTTCCAAGTGTCGTTTTCTCATTACCTGTATATATATATACAGATGAATATATGCTTTGGTTTTAAAAGAGTTTTGTAATTTTTAAGGGGTAACCTTTTAAGAAAACAAATTAAGTCATAGGCATTACTGTACATGTTACATCAGACAATTAAGTTATAATTTAATACCTTTTTTTCAGTAAAATGCACTGTAACTATCTCAGCTTCGACAGTTTAACATTACATAAAATCATAAACGAAACGTATAACATAAGTGTGTAAATTTCATTGGTAATTGCTTCCAAAAATGACAAAAAGTAAAGTAACACTTGCGCATGCTTGATCTTTGACAATCATACATAGTACCCCAAATGACTTTTTAACTCATTGAAGCACTCAATTGTTTAGTTGAACCCTCCTCCATTTCCAAGTGATAATTTGTAGGGTCAAAACATCAAGGAAAGTAATGATAAATCTTCTGACAATTTAAGAGACTATAACTGAAAACCTGTCTGACTAGACTGTCTGTTAACTCTGATAACAATATCGGCCTAAAAGGGCAGTTTATTTGATGATGCCAAGCAGCCACATCATGTGCATGTATGTTAGAAAACTGGCTTATTTTTCAGAATGGCTTCTTCATGTCGGGTGGACATATAAGTTATAGTTTTACCTCATTATTGGATGTTTTACAATTTTAAAGACCATTTCACATGGGGGAAAAAGGTGGATTTCTCCTGGAGGAAAAACCCATTATACTTTGGCTAGCCAGAGGTCAAACCCTTGACCTTCCAGATGCTCATTGCTTATAATGCCACAAGCCTATATCCACTGGACATGTATCCATTCGACCCATAGCACTGGTTTAGCATAATGTGTATTGTGGGTGTTGAAGACTTTACTGAAGGACTGTATGATTCCACTGTCTACCTTTAAAGATCTAAAATCAACTTTTTTGCTAAAACATTCCAAACTTACTGTAAGACTGCATTCTCTTTGTTCAACTGCCTCTGTTTTTCTTCTTGTGATTCAATTTCAATGTTCAGATCTTTAAGTTTCTCCTGAAAACATCAGTAAAAAAATATCGACAAGGTTTAAGATTTATTTATAAGAAGCAAGATTGTGCAACAGGTGGAGGGGATTCGATTTTTTACGGCGATGCAACTTTTGCAAATTTAACCCTTTTGAATTTTTTCAAGCATATTTTTTCATACAACTGCACTTTGGCTAAGAATGACTTGTTAGCTTAGTAATGACAAGTTAACAAATAGCCACCAATTGCTAAAACAAATCTTTTGCAGTTCATCATCATAACTATTATTTAAAACTTATGAATATATCTGTCAATTTCATTATTGGTATAACAGTATATACATAGAATTGACACATTTATTTGCAACAAAGTAGCACATTAGGATTATATATAGGCCTATACTACTACTTCTGTGTTAACGATCAAATCTTGAACACATTTAGTTTTTTCAAAATATAACCACTTTTGGATTACACACAAACTACCTATTTCAGTGTTTGCTTGAACACCTCTAAAGTACAAATTCTTACTTTAAACTTTCTGTTTCCTATTTGTTTTTCTACGTTCAGAGAAGCAGAAAAAAGAAACCAAAGTAACACAAACCAAAGTAAAACAGTCAGGCTATTATAGATAAATCTATAATAGCCTGACTGGGATGAATACATCTTAAGATATCTGTGAATACTTTGACATGTACACTGTAAAAAAAACATAAAAAACCCCATTTCTATCCATGTTTATATTGCTTGGGAATTTTTTTATCTCATCACTTCTAAGCAATTTAGTAAAATTGTTCTTAGTTTTTTACTTTTTACTCAGTAAAGATATGTGTTTGCATATTATCTGCTGGTGCAAGACCATCTACTCCCCCCCCCCTTTCTTTGTTGGAATTGCTCTGGTACTATGGCATAGGTCTTCCAGACTCACACTTTGCTGCTGTCTTTTTGTTCCATAAAGTTGTTTCAAACTCAACATAGTAACAGCTTGGAAAAGGAAGTTTCAAATATGAACAAAGAAGTTAAAATTGAAGAACTAGCCTGTAAATTTTTCAGTTCTTCTGCATTAGAATGTCTAGCAGATTCCAGAGCTTCAACTATCTCCTTCTCTATCTCTCCTGGAAAAAACTGCAGTTTGTGCCGCAACAAACTTGCATGAATCGTCTCAGTTTCCAGCAAGGTGTGAAACTTCACTCTCTCCTCATCCTGTCGAATCAATTTAATAAAAGAGAATAATTACATAAAAAGCAAAGATTTAGGGATAGAAAGAGTTTTAATTTCCCCTCCGATTTGCTTTACCGTTACTTTACACCACTTAAGTGCACACGAAAAGTAAGAAAAATGCAGAAAACTAATTTAAATGGGATAAATAATGGGCTAGTGATATTACTGTTACTGTAATTAAAAACATTTCATTTGTTTAATAGAAACTTGAGTGAATCAACTAAAATTTAAAAATCAACTTATAAACTGCAACCAACAATGTTATATTATATTATCTACTGTAGTCAAAGAAACGACAACAATATCAACGTGTTACAAAGCAATTAATACCACAACTTTGTTTTTTGTCACAATTTACAGAAAGAATTTTAAGTATCCATTTTTTCATGAGATCCAGATTTTTCATGTCAATTTATGTGACAAATAAGAAGGATGTTACCTTTGTCTAAGAACACAGACTTAAAGGAAAGTCTGACACCAATTAGCTTAGTGACTCCTGCAGGAACACAAATCTGTTTAATTTAGTATTTTACCTCATTAGCTGAGATTGCTAAAACACTCATTCCACAGTAAAAAATAAAGATGTAACTTACCAGCAAATTTAATGCAGCACCCACTTGATTGATCATTCCAACATCAGTATCTTTGAAACCAAATTCTGTACTTTTCATTCGTTCACCTGTTATGTGTGAAAACTTCAAAAATTAACTCAGGAAATAGTCTAGATTTCAAAATTTATCGACATTCTAAATTGGCCAAAATTGTAATTAAATTATAAGTTGACAGTTTTGAATATTTTTTTCAACGTTATGTAGCGCCCTCGTATTCTGTTGTGTTTACAAACGTAGCTCCCTGTAATTTCTTTTTGTTACTTTTCAACTAATTTTGTTAGGGTTCATGCAGGGAATGTTTTTGCGGTTGATGTAGGCTCTCTGTTGAGCTATGAGGCGCTTGCTTTTTTGGTTTGGTTGAAACAACTCTGTTTTCTTTATATATTTTTGTGTGTTTTGGTTTGGTCGACTGGTTGACTTTAAGGTAAACTTAATATTATTTCTACTGTACTGTAACTTGTTTTAAGTTCATGCAAGTCCAACAGCAGCCCTTCAAGGCTCCAGACAGGGTGAGTACTTCTGCAGAGGATTTCTTTACTAAGTGAAGTGTTTATTGCAAGGGTTCTGGGCCACCTCTGTGCTGTTGGTATAGTTGAGGTATCCCGGGCGGTTGTGTCCCAGTTTCTTTTGTTGGTTGGGTAGCTTTCAAGACTTCAGGGTGGGGTTTTGGAGGCCTCCTATTTGTTTTGTTACAAGGTAATACGTATCTTTTGTTCCCTATAATATAAACATTAAATTTGAGGTTGAAAGTACTGCCTCCAAAACTCGCGTTGTCTCTTATCATTTGTGTGTATGTTTTAGTAAATTTTATGTTTTAGTAAATTTGTACTGACTGGAGTTTGGCCTTCAGCCGTTCTTCCCTTACACCCCATTCACCACTCCTAGTACTGGGCCTGGGAGTTACATAATTTCATAGGCCTAGCCTTAAGTTTTTTCAAGGAACAGTTTAGGTTAGCTAGTTTTTGTCGACAGGAACCAAGCATTTTATAAGATAAACAATATTTAGAGTATTCAGAATTGCTACACAACATTGTAAAACTAAGTTATGCTCTCCTTTTTTATACACATCTACAGGCAAAGGCTAGGCCTGTGTCTAATAAGCTTTTTTGGTTTGTTTAATCTAGGCTACAGCCGTCCTGCTGAATGATAATTGCCGTCCCTTCAATTACTGCACATTTGATTTCCCTTTACCCTTCAAAGATATGTACATAGTTCCTAAGCAATAAACGTTGTTGTCTAAAGCTAGCACTACGAATAGTTAAGCTTGAGTGACAAAGAACTTCTTTCGCTATCACTCTTTCGTGAAACAGGTATAAAGGGCGATCATGTGTGGGTTTTAAGCTTACGACTGTTACCTACCAAGTTCTTGAAGATGCTGTAAGGTAACGGTGACATTCAAATGGTCACTATTTTGGTTATCCTTTGACTTCATTGTGATATTTTGCTAAAGAAATTTTATTAAGACAATATATGATACAAAATTTAGCTCGGCCACTTATTATACCAAGGACTTGCTCTCGTTTCTAGAAACTCTGGCTAGCTAGCAACCGACAACCCTCGAATCAACAACTCTTGGAAAGTGGTAGTAGTGTTTTAATATAGACAGCCTCTTCTCGATGTACCCTTCGTTTGCTTGTTTACTTTTTTTCTTCCAAGTTCCGGTTCCAGTAGACCTACTCAGAAGAACTAACGTTAGGAGGGATAAATCCGGGCAAAGGTATACTGTTGGACGAGAACGAGTCATAATGAATGTACAACTTAGATAATATCTGCTTCCGCTTTCTTGAAAGATGTCAGTGATCACAGTTTAGACTGCTCCTCAGTGTAATTAAGTTGGGTAGATCTAACTAGTTTAAGGCAATTTGTCCTATTGGAAATTTAGGCATAACACTAACACAATTAGGAATATTTAGGTCTAGCCTAAGTTAAGACCTATAGTAGGCCTAGTGCAGTGGCCAACTGTGATCGGTTTTAAGGTGTAAATTATAGACTGCATTAACACAAAGTATTGTATCTTACCTCATCCTAGTGCATTCCGGAATCGTTCCACTCATTGTAAGAAGATTGATACCGCCCCATTATTTACAAAGATAAAGATACGGAAACTGCCCTCAGCCTCAGTTTCTTCTAATTTTTGTCAAAATATGTAAACTATTGATCTACATGTTGTGAACAAGGTGTGAATAAGGGAAAATTCAGAAATATTCAGCAATCAGTAAAATTTGCCCGTGTGAATTCTGGAGTGCCTCATAACTGGAGCCACCAGTATGAGATGCCTTTTTTGACATTATTTCATGAATTGATTAAAATACATGTGTTACTATATTAATATAATGTATGGATGTATATATGTATATATTTTAGATCCTCCTGCAAGCAGGAACTCGCGAAAAAGCCTCATTGGCTTATCAAAGCCGCAAACTGGCCGAAGTCAGTCTCTTAGATTCATATTTAACAACCATGATTATGAATTGTCAATTGTTAACAACTCTGTAACTGGACGACATACATTAATCTTGGAGTTACTCGAACTTGGGACCTTATGATTGAAAGGCACCAGCGTTAGCCACTGAGCTAGCTTTCTTGAAAATATAATATAGATAGATAAATGGAATATAGATGTAAAGTTTATGTTATAAATCACTATAAAGGTGTAACATGGTAAACATATGTTATATGTATTACAGTATAGCCTTAATCTTTGCAAAGTCTAGATCCAAGAAAAAACCTACTTTTGTACAGAATTATTAACATTGTGTCATTTATTTATATTCTGTGTTGGGGCAGATTGATCATCAGAGGTTTGCAGGAAGGATAATTATCTTGGTTTACATGACATTCAAAATTATGCAAGTTTAATTGAAAGCTGTTCTATTGCTAGTTACATGTCATGTCTGTTAAACTTCATCTCAGGCAAAGATGGACGGATCCAATCAGGAAAAGGCTTTGGTCCTCGTAGCGGAATCCAGGCAGATGAAATCAAGTGAAGAAACAAGAGAGGTATGTATTGTTGTCATACAGAAGAGGAAGATTACTGGGTGAACTTTAAGTGAATTAAAGTCCTATCTCAGTCACATTAATAGCCTTGTGCTGTTGTGAATCTTGAATGTTCTTTTCATAAGGCACATACTGGAAAGCTCTCAAAAATAGATACTTCCTTAGGAGACTAAAATTAAGGCTCACAAATGAAAGATCGAAAAAGAAAGACTACCTCAAGATAGTTTTGTCTGGTTCATACAGCTGTGTTAATCTCTTTACAAGAAAATAAGCTTGTACTATACATATATAAGCACAGCTACAGTTTATGAAGGTTAAGCTCATCATATCATACTGTATTGAATTTTATGATTATTTCACTGAATACTTGTGTGTATGTACATTAATTTTTTTGTTGCGATTATGGGGGGGGTGGGGGCATAGGGGGAGAGGGAGGCGGGCAGAGTGGCTTATGATTTGTCGAGATGTTCAATAGTGCATTCATTTTAAAAGTATGTATAATGCCTGAATCTCTTGCCTACTCTTCTTTCAGGTGAAACTACACAGAGTAGATGAGAATCCAGATTCGAACAGTATAATGCTCTCCCTTGAAGATTCAAAAAATATACAAATTGATTGCCAGGACAAGAACATAATGGTAAAGTAATTTTGGTTTTTAAATTTTATGGTTTATTATATTGACGATCTAAACAGTAAGTTGCTTTCAAACTGCAAGAAGCAGAATGAAGTAAAGAAGTACTTAGAGAATCATGGAGGATTTCTATATACTCCTCTACCTATTTTTACACCTAGCAAGTACAGATATGAGATACACATAGCAAATCCTATTGAAATATGTTTTTCACAAATGTAAGACAGCTTCTAAGCATCGGAAATAATCATAAAACTGCCACTTAAGTTTGAAAAGTTTATCAGCAGTAAGAGTAAATCCTACTCATAGTATCAGAGAAAGATTGCAGGCACTTCCAACTTAATAACTTGTGTGGTTACCCTTCAGACGTTACAGAGTGTTCCCTTTGCATGAGATAATTTAGTATTTCAAATTTTGTGTAGCACTTTTGAAGGTATCTTCAACTAAAGCTTCTGTGTACAAAACTGCTCTATGCATCTTTGCACAACTACAAAGCAATTTGACCATTTTGCATAGGTTTTTTTTAAATATATTTTTTGTGATGCGATACCCTGGATAAAGGATTCCCTGTTCTGTATGAAATGAACTGTAGCTATGTATCACTACTTTGTATAATATCTTGTATAAATATTATCTTATCAATGTAGCATCGTGATTGTTGCATATAAATCTGCTAAATTGCTCCACTTTATGTGGTTTATAAAATTCTCTGTCGTTGGGTGATGGCGTTGTAGAAGTCGTCAGTTTATACAATTGATCTCACCGGCTGATGAGATCACAAAGTTTGGACTGTGAATTCGTTAAGGAATATTAGTTGATAGTTTATTTCAGAAATAGTTTTAATGTCTTGTTGACTGGCATTTTATTATGTATTAGTGTACAGTACAGCAAGCAAGAATAAACAATAGAACATTTTTCTATCAAATTCTTATATATCTTTTTTTTTTTATATTTGATAAGTCTCTCTCTGTCAGTCCAGTACATCTTGTGCTCAAATCCAGGATGTTTGAGCATCATGTTGGTTGCACATTAAACTTGCCCTTTTTGCATAAATCATACAAGTAGAAGAGCCAATTTCTTCCACAGCCATCCTTTTCCTCTCTGTCGGCATCCAAGTAGCCAAAATGAAAACTAAAAACAATAAATATATTTTAGTTATCTCTCTTCACTGAGGAAAGGCTTGCTGTCATAGATTGCTAGTAGGTTCTATTCACACAATATGAGGCAGAAGTTTGTTCTTATTGATATACCACACAGATGTGTGCATAATTCCTGAAAATTTGTGTTTTACATATACATTTTATAATTTGATATGATACATTGCATTTTTTTCCACCCTGCAGTTGAATTTTCCATCATCATCCCAGCCTACAACATTACAGATCAACGGAGATAGAAATCGCTGCTATCAAGATTGTAATGTGACTGTGAATAACATGTATCAGCAAAACAGTTCTTATGGTACGTAGGTAGGATGATGTGTCATAAACTTACAATTTTTTTCATAACTGATTGCAAAAATAAGCATCAGGTATTTTATGAATTGAAGTCAGGAAATTTGAAATGTTTTGAAGCGAGTGGTTTCACTGCTCTTCGTAAAATTCAAACTTAACAACAAAAATTGATTTTGGGAGTTAGAATTGTGGATTTAATTGAATATCACAAAATTTCTCCAAAAGAGAAAGTTGCCCATTTGATGAAGCTCTAAATACAAAAAAAAACTATCAAAGTTGCAGCATACTTTGTAATTGGTTTGTAACTTTTCATCTGTTTCATACAAGTCCTCATTCAAACAAAGAGAGGCATGTGGTGACAATCTTTTAGTCCAAGAAAGAAAAAAATATTTTGCGGTATAAACAAATTTAATATACTTTTTTCCTTTTCAACCTCCTTGAGGTCTATATTGTATGTTGTTTCAATTTTAAAGGGAGTGAAGACTCGCGCACAAAGAAACGTCTCATGCTGGTAATCTGACCTAGTTTCAAATGAGGTGTAACAGAAGTGTTAGACACCACCATCGATCCCAGAAAATTCACACACAGCTTGCTACCGTCAGTAATTAGATACTAGTGTACAGTCAATACATAGAGCTACGGTCAATACCCACAACACAGTGAACATAGCGGCAGCGATAGACATCTCAGGTCTAGATGTAGAGACAAGAAGAAAACTTCATATGCAAGCAACGGAAAGTTAACTTTTTCAGAGCGCGGCACACAGTTTGGGGCGAGTCTTCAATGCCTTTAATGGTTCTGTTTAGACTACCATGAACATAACTACTCCTCAGATATATTTCTCGTATTATTTTTTTTGTATTTCTTGTGATTCTTTACTCAGTGCCAGAGATACAGTCGCCTGTGAAGAGACCTCATCCTGGAGGTGAGTTTTGATCCCCTTCTGCTGGAAATATTAACTGTCTTGAAGCTGCTAAAAGAGGTAAATAGGGTTTTAGGTATGATCAAGAGGAACTTCAGTTTTCTGAAAGAGGACATCGTAGTTAGGCTTTATTAAGCAGTTGGTTAGGCCTCATCTGGAGTATGCTGTGCAGGCTTGGAACCCATATTTTGCTAAAGGAAGTACTTGAAAAGGTCCAGAGGAGGGCTACAAGGATGATTCGTTCCATAAAGAGTGTTCCTTATTTTACAACCGTTGAATCTCACCATACTGGAACTTAGGAGGTTACGTGGTGACTTGATTCAGGTTTTCAAGATTGTGTATGGTTTTGACAATTTATCCTTCACCGACTTGTTCATGTTTGCTAATAGTAGTTGTACCAGAGGTCATTTGTCTTAAACTCCAAAAGTCACAAAGTAAGATTAATATTCGGCATAACTTTTTTTGTAATAGCGTTGTGAATGAGTGGAACGGTTTGCTCGAGAAAGTTGGACTTGCAAGTAGTGTCAATGGGTTTAAGAATGCTTTGGACAAGCACTTTAAGCATTGTAATCGGGTCTGAGTGTTTGTGTCTTCAGTTTTTTTGCTCTCTTTATAGGGTCCTTGATGGGGACTTGAGTGTCCCTCCTGATCCTTTTTTTTTCTACTAAACTAAACTAACTCTCTAATAGCTTCTACCTATTTGTTGCTTGTTACAATATGCATGAGATGGTTATCTAAACCAATCAGTTTGCGAGAGGTTTTTGATAATGCTAAAACCACTCTAAACTGTCCTCCCATATCATGTTTCAAAGCACTAGTACTGACAAACTGTCATTAGTTAGTGATTTAAAGGAGGATATGAAAGAACAATATGTAGAAATTATCACAAATTTGGATAAAATTTGGCAAATGAAATGCGCATCCACCTTTCTTTAAAACTGTAAAAATGTATATAATTTTCCATAATTCTTTTAGCATTTCATATAGAAGTTTATAAAATTATGAAAGTTTTCTATTGCTTCTGGTTCATTTTTATCTTGAGAGAGAGAGAAGATTGTTGAATTTATTTGCTTTTTTAGTGTCCTTACTAGTTTTCTATGTCCTTGCTTTTTAAGGCTCACAGGAAGATAACGAATTCAAGAGATCACGAGAAAGTTTTGCAGATTCACCAGCTGAAAGACAAAGGATCAAAAATGGTACTTTAAGAAATAAAGCAAAAAAAGAAAACAATATCTATAGTCATTTTTTTAGATCAAATTATACAACATATGCTACATGATATTGTAATATTCTATTAAATAGCTTATACAGTCAGTCGATAAATCTACTTTGAGTCAGTTTTATACTTATCAATAAGACGAAGGATTTATTCGTAAAGATATATCAGGTACTAAAGATGTATTGCAAAAATGCCACAACTGGTCCCTTATTTAAGACAACTTTGACCACTTATACCCCATTGAATCTCTCTAGCATGAATCTAATGAAGGAACATTCATCATAACCTGTCTGATGCAAATTCACCCCTCGGTTCCCATACTTATGGGCACTTTCACACGATCGATTTAGAGATCTGAATTACAGTGCAAGTGTACTCGCACAATAGGACTGAGATGACAGCACCATCTGTAGAAACCTCGAAGAGCTCCATTGGATAACCTTTGACCTATGTTGTTGCTATGGTAAGTAGCATTGAGCAATAAGACCACTGAACAAACAGTAGTAGGATAATATTAAAGCCACACTGTGTTTTTTTCTACTGCTTTTCAGATAACAGGATGTTGTTGATTGAACATCTATGGAAGAAATATGAAGACGTCAACTCCAGCATGACACCGGTTCCACGGAGACGTGCGCAGAGGTGGCATATAAAGAAACTATTCGTAGACATAGGAGTCTCTATTCTGGACCAGACAAAGAGCAGCCGGCATGCCGGCAGTTGGAATTCGCTGAAGACTTACAAGGCGTTATTCACTAGCGAACATCTGGCCGAAGCCAAGAGAATCGTCATCGAGGGAGATCCCGGCTGCGGTAAGACCACCCTGATGCATCAGTTAGCGTACCTCTGGTGCAGTAAGGTGGCCCCCATGGACAAGGTCGATATATTTGTACTTCTGTCCATGAATGAAATGAAGCCCGGTTGGTCGATACACAAGGCCATCAAGGAGACTCTCCTCCCAACAGATTGCAAGTTAGAAGCGGAGGACATCGAGGACATCTTGAAGGACGGATCGTGCAAGGTCTTGGCGCTAGACGGACTCGACGAATACTCGGGGAGGACAGCCGAACGTTACATGGACGAGGACGTGGTCAAGGATCTCATGAAAGGTCGGTCGCTAAGTAGAGTCAAGATTCTCCTCACCACCAGAAAATCTTGCGTCTCCGATCTCTACAACTGCTCTGTAGCGAGGGTCAGACTCGACGGGTTCCAGTGGAATCAACATTGCGCCTACGTCAGGAATGTCCTCGACGGCGAAGACGGTTCGATCCAGAAGTTTTGGAAACTGTTATCCGAGAACGATATCCTCGAGAGTCTGATGGCTGTTCCTCGCTTCTTTGTGGGTATTCCTCATGTTATCAGGGATATGACAGGAAGTCTAGCCGATTTTAGACTCGACACTGCCACAGGAGCATTCAGATGCATTGAACCCTGCCTCGCACACTGCAGAAAAGTTAAGAGATACCCTGGAAGAGCGAAGACATCGAATAAACGTCCGTGTGAAGAATCCGCTTCTCTGATATGCGAACGAGCCTTTGAGGGTCTCGTAACTGATTGTCGATCGTGGCGCGTAGAAGAGCTACACGACGACCCCGGTTACGTAGGTCTGATTGAGAACGGTGTGCTAGTCGAGGAGGAGGAGGAGGAGGAAGAGGTCGATCTCCATGGCAACGAGGAATCGACACCAATGAGCGTCAGGTTTATGAAGGATCGTTTTCAGGAGTGGTTCGGAGCCAAGTACCTGTCCGGGTTAGCAGAATCCGAGCCAGAATTGTTTGCGGAGAAACTAGAGCAGATAGACCCGAACAGCCTTCAGCATCTTCTACGCTTCACGTGCGGTCTGAATCCGACAACAGTCAGACCGATACTTGAAAAATGCCTGCAGCAGGTCGAAGGGAAGCCACTGGTGGACATCTTCTGCCTGTGTCTGCATGAACACAGTGGAGACAAGACTCCTTTGATGGATTTGATCAAAATGATTTGTGCCGAGAAGTTTGACTTCTCCCTCTCCCATCACGGGATGCTGCATCAGGCCACAGCGTCACTGTTCCGATATGCCTCCGATCAACAGGTTTTTACGTTTTGGGTTTCCTGTACTTAATAAAAAGAAAAAAAGGAAAACAGGCTGCTGATGTTCATGTTGGCTTCCAAATATTGCTAAAGTTACATCGATTAAGTTTGCAGTCACATTCTATATATTTTCTACCCATTTCTTTACCAGAGTTGTCTTTTGGTATAATATGAGGTGGGTGGGAGACGAGCATTTAGCCGGTTATCCTGAGCTGGGTGAGGTGGTGGTGTAGGGATAATATAAAGTGTACATAACTTGTTTTGTACACATGCATGGCAGTGAAACAGCAGCCTGGGGGAGGGGGGGCTTAAGTGGTGGGGTGTGATGAGGCACAGCGCCCTTGTGCCCCAGTCTAACCGCCTGGTGGTGGATAGAAGGAAGATGCAAGATTTTCAGTTGTGTTTCATGGAGGCCGGGGAAGAGAGGTGTTGGTGTTTGGTATTGTTTTTCACTGCAAATATAGTAGTATTATACATAGCCCGCTTTCCAAGATTGATTTTGGGGCAGTCTCATGGGGATTCTTGCACAGGTGCAGTTCATATACAAGAGACTTGGAGAAAGATAACCTAACTTTTTAACATGCAAAAATATGCTCCCACAGATTGAGATAAATCGCGTCACTATCCGATCTCGTCACATCAAGGAAACGGACAACTTGGTTCTTCCGTCCGGAGTGCACTTACAACCACTTCCGACGGCAAGGAAGATCAAACTCAACAACTGGCCCGGTAAAGTAATCTTACCGTGGCTGAAGAGATGTGCAAGTCTTCAGACCCTTAAGTAAGTGGCAATTTATTTTTGGCATTTTCGTGGGTCAGAAGCTTGGCTTTCAGTTTTAACCCCTGAAGAGTTAATCAATTTAAGAAAAAAGAACTTAAGTATAGAGAAGGAGGAGAAGAAAAATATATCAGTAGTGAATAGCCAGAGGTAGTATTTTTCAAAAAGAATGTGAAAACTATGAGAATTTTGGTGCGTTGTACAAAAGAATTTCAGGTCCTCGGTTGTGATTTCTAAAGAATCACCACGTCCTCGGAAGAATTCTATTGTATGGGGTATTGTTAAGGTTAGGGTACGTGGATTTGAACAATGGAAAACACAATGGGGTCCTCGGTCTGAATGTAATACAAACATGTGTGTATGTGTGTGTGTGTGTATGAAGTGGGATGGAGGAGGGCGGGGGAGGGGGCGGGATGGAATGGAGGGATTCTTGGAAGAAGCAGAGAATGTGGGGGACCTTCAATCCAATTTATCCTTGAAAATCTCCAGGTAGAGTACATTCTTACAAAAGGTAATGGTTATCAAACTGAATGCATTATTTTCTATCCATTTCTACAGAATTGTTAACGATACTCCGTTTCCGGCTGAAGACCTGTGGGAAATTTTTCATGATAAACAGACCAAAGGTAATTGCACAGATTAAGTGCTTACCTTTTGAAGGTTTTTTTCCAAAAGTTGTTACATGACAAGCTCTTGATTCGTAAACATGTCAAAAGGATGCAGTTTTTCTAATATCAATGTAGCAGGGATGTAAGGCTGTATTTACTTTAGGGATCAGATCCCTGCACTCGGTGTTAGGCGGTAAAAACAAGATAATCTGATTTTGAACCTCTGCCTGCTTCGGTATCAGACCGTTTGTTTGCGATCTCCAAACGCCCCAAAATCATCAGCTGTGTGAGGTAGAACACTGTTGATATAATCACCCGCTACTATTGCGACAGATTTACTCATGTTACCAAAACAACGGAAAACAAGTGTCACCCTTGATCTTGGGTCGACCTTCAGCTCCATTACAAATTTTAGAAGGAGCTCAGGGTCCGATCCTTCCTCGATCCTAGTTTACAGTGGGGTTTCAAATCGCTGGACCGATATCTATGGTTATGCTACAAAATGGGACCCCGCGAGTACATGCTTTTTGTGAAACCTGTGAAAGAGGTTAGGTGAAGCTCTCCATCTTTTGCTGTGTGGACAAAAGTGGCATATTTTTGTGGTGAAGCCATGGGGTACGATTCCTGGTTTTGTGAGAATTTTGCATTTTTTTGTTTTTCAAGCTTCATATTTAATATTTGCACCACATTCTTTAACCTCTCTCTTCTTTGTAGCTTCATTTGGTGACAGTTTTAATATTCTTTTT
This sequence comes from Apostichopus japonicus, assembly GCF_037975245.1. Lineage (NCBI taxonomy): Eukaryota > Metazoa > Echinodermata > Holothuroidea > Aspidochirotida > Stichopodidae > Apostichopus > Apostichopus japonicus. Next base: position 18,142,873 of record NC_092568.1, read on the forward strand.
ATATTTCCTTTCCAGTGGTGTTGGTTACATATGGGATGACCTTTGAACTTGCCAAGGGAAAATGGATGGTAGGTTGTTCTCATTTACTACATAAAAAAACAAGTGTACTATCGTATTAAGGGTCTAGAAAAGCCAAACTCTGCATGCTGTCTCCACTAAGTTGTAGTATTGAAACGTTCAAATTCAAAACAGATTTAAAGATGTTGTGAACAATGTGAATGCTGTAAATTCTATACTTTGGTGAGTATTACCAATAATGTCAAATATTGCATTCAAATAGGTGCCACTTATTGATGGCAAGAAGTGCACTAAATTGGACAGTCATTTGACATTGCTATCAAAATTGTTTTTTCATAGAATGGTCTTAAGATGGATGACTTAAAACACTGCAAAAACTTTCCATTGCATTCAAACCTTACACTTGAGCTTAAAATGGTAAAAACTTGGAAACCATGAGAACTTGACATCCATTAATAGAAATGGAGTGTGTTATTTATTCACTAGCATGTTTTTTAACAAACAGGAGCAGTCGAGTGTGTTTTATTTAAATTATGTAAATTTCTATGGTAATGGTATGAAAAATCTTGCGTTGTGATTGTATGAAAATATACAGCTCTCCAACAAATCAATTGGCATTGCTACATACCTGGTGGTGTAAATATTTTGACCCTAATCAATAATAAATTATCCCAACAAATCAATCAGTCAAAATATTGATCTTCTTGGGCCGATCATGTTGCAATTTTTGTTCTCCCTTTTGGTTCTATCGAATCGTATTTATCGCTAAAGTTGAGAGAGCAAAATAACAGCCTCGGGTTTAATATTCTGTAGTCTCTTTCCCAACTTGTTGCTTCTTTTCTTTCAGGTTTATCATGATCGGTCCTGCGACGGGTGTCTCAGGGGGTCCATCCTCGGGGATCGTTTCAGATGTACGGAATGCCAGCGGTATAATCTCTGTCGTAGCTGCAAAATGGAGGGTCTGCATCCCGACCATGCCTTCACCACATTTTCGGGAATTGAGGTATTTGAGGTGTTCGGAAATCTCTTCAAGTTGCTTGAGCTAAGTTGTTTAGCTGGAAAATAGACATCTCGAGAAAGAGAATGGAGACAATGAAAGAGAAACCCTGATACTTAATCTGTGGTATCCCTCGATTGGCATTTGATACTTGCGGCCAGCTGTCATATTCAAGCTTTTGACTCTGACTGTTGGAGGTGGCAGTGATATTTTCCATGGTCCGTTTGACTCCAAACCGCAAACTATTTATTTCAAATAACTGTGTAATAAGCATTGTTAAAGGTCACTAAATTGTATACTTGAATAGAATGGATGCTTCTAGAATGTTATAGCTTGTTTTCTAAGACTTTTACAAAATGTGAGTTATCTGGAAATTTTTGCAATCAATGCTTGTTTCTGTTTATTTCAGAGAAGACATCAGTACAAGTGTGATGGGTGTAAAGAAAGCCCAATCATTGGAACAAGGTTCAGGTGCTGGACTTGTCTTCAGTTTAATCTCTGCGAAATTTGTAAAGACAGAAATATTCATTCCGACCATCAGTTTAAAGAATTCAGCGGTGAAGAGGTAATGAGAGTGGTCGTTTTGAAATCTCTTCTCGGAGGGAATGAATCCCGTAGGTGCATTCCTCTGATTCTAAATGTATGAAGACTGGTACCATTTATTAAAATCTATGGGTTAATGTTAACCATAGTTAAACTATTAATCTTAACTATATCATCATAAACCTGCTATGAACAGGAGTGTTAAGGGCCAGGTCATTCCATAGGGACATGTCACAAGGCCCCCCTCTGGAAGTCTTTGTTTAATATAATATTATGAAAATGAGAACATACTTATGCCATATTGCCCAATAACTGGTCCCAGGCCCCACAGTTGCAATTACACTGACCCACCTGCCCCCTCTTCCCCCCCCCCCTCTTTCCTCTCATCAGACCTGGCTATGAAGGAGTTTTAGGACATGGTCAAGCTATTAATATTTTGTTTAGGTCAGTAAATAAAAACTTCTAAAAGGCATTCAAACATGTATAGTAACACTAATGGAAAACAAGCAAGGACAACCTTTCTGTGTCTGTAGACCTTTTCTGTGTGATTGTTGCAGACACCAATCAGCTGCTGTAATTCCCCTAAAGACTGAATGTAATTCAGTATTCTATTCTCATGATGTGACATCTAATATTAACTTAGTAGCTACATACTTCTAAGAATGGTGGGCAAAAAACCAACAAAACTTTAAATACAATATTAACTGGCACCAAAATTGAAGTTTATAGGTTAGTCGCTTCCAACTTTTCCTTTCTGATAGGATAAATTGAATAAATAAAAGGTAAGGAGTAGGGGGTGGGGGGTTGGGGAGGGGGAGTATGCATATCAAACTTTATCTTGTTTATCCCTAGTGACATTTGGTAATGTATGTAAGTATGTTTGTTTCTCCTAATGTATCATGTTTGTATTATTATGTATTAAATTTTTAATTTTATTTCCCAACTATAATTCAGGCAAGGAACTCTCAATATACCTGCAGTGAGTGCCAAGAGAATCCAATCGTTGGAAGCTATTACAGATGTAAGACTTGCGCAAGTCGTTTATACTTCTGTCAATGTTGCATGCAGAGGGAAGGCCATAGCGATCATGGAGTTTACCAATTTAATGGGTCAGAGGTAAGGAGCTCTTATGGTGCCATTAACATTTTTGCTTTTGCTTTAACAGTGAGCGATGGAAATTTATAGTAGAACTGACATCATCGTATTGATGATTAAATAGCCATTGGTTATAATGTCAGGGATGTAGCCGGGGGGGGGGGGTGGGGAGCAGTGGGAGCAACTGCTTCCCCCTTTCAGTATCGAAAAATTGCTGAAAATTGTTGTTTTTGTTGCATGGTATTTTGTCAGTGCTCTTTTGATCTTGAATACTCCTCAGCTCCGCTAACTCGATTATAATCGTAGTAACATTCAGGCCTACTGTTTCAGCTACTTAGTTTGGCAGATGCAATTAGCTAAATTTAGCCTATAGCCTTTTACAAGGCTACAGTTGGCCACTGCGTAATAAAATACATATAGCCTACCTAACCGCACTCGATGGAGTGGCCCGAACCATTTGCACAACGACGTCAACAAAGAGCGTTCTCATCCTTTCTATGATGCGTCCTAAGTTGTTGCACGAACAGCATGTTATGAAGCTAAGCTAGCAATCTTACATGATACGCATTTCCTATAAATACTTTTTTTTTTCATTTACTCTTCTTTGGTTTTCTCAGCCTCCTCACCTTTTTGTCCGTTGTGACAACTGTGGGGAAAGACCCGTTCGAGGAAAGCTCTTCAAATGCAAGGACTGCATCGACTACAAGCTCTGTGAATGTTGCTGGGATAGGCAAGTACATCCTGGACATGAATTTGAAGTGATAATTAGACAGACAGCAGCAGAAGTGACTACAAACAGTTACAACTTGTAAAAATCATTTCTTCTGTCAGTATTCCCATGATGACGTTTCATATTTTGAGCATGTTAGTAAACTAATTCATTCGTTTAACCAAAGACAAGATGGCATTTTAAATGAACAGAAAAGCATTGTCTGTGCTCCTGAATTTTGCTTCTAAGTTTAACTGACTATATATATATATTGGATATTATCTCAAAATTATGAATTATGATGCAAAATGGTGCGAGAGAGTGTAAATCACGTCGATTGTAACTATAATCATAGTGGTGATGTATATGGAAAGCTCAAAATATGTTTGATTGACAGCGTTGACTTGCACAGGATTTCAAAGGTGGGGGGGGGGGTGGTGGCCAGACTCCCCCAACTGAGTTTGTTAGGGCCATGAACCTTTATGGATGGGCTTTAGGTGGATCACAAATATTTAAATGAGGGGTGTGGTTGTGCCGTATTTGAATGTGGCTGTCTTGTAAGACGTCAAACGGTGCAATCTGAGGCATAGTCAGACTATAAATTATCATATTCTTAGGTCTAAATGCTAATAATTAATTTCTTTAACATCTTTATCCCATCAGGTGATGGAGGTTAGCAGGGTGGGGTGAAGGGGGGGAGGGGCTCTTAACACATGCAACTGAATGAAAGTTTAATGTGGATAAAGCAACTTGCACTTTAAGAATCATCACTTACTAAACACTGTCAATCCAGTGTAGTATTAAAAAGATTTGAGGAAAGTAATATAAGTAGTTTGCTTAACAGTTTTATTTTATTTTGAAAGTAATATTACTTAGACAAGATGAAATTTTTGCATTTGTTAGAGCAAGTCTGATCCATACTCAAGACAGAGTACATTTAAAGTTACCATAACCTGAAAGTTTACTTAAGGTTAAATGTACATTAATTACTTATCCCGTTTGAAAAAGGTTTTTTTTTTAAATGAAAGTTAACTGAAAGTAGTCATGAAGTACTTTGTGACACATTAAATGTTGAGAAAGTATGACCGTTTCTAATATTTCAACTTCAGAATGGAAGGAAGAAAAGTGCAAAATGCCGATTTTGGGGTTTGAAACCCAGGCCAACAATAAACTGAAATAAAAAAGTAGTAATCTTATTTCTTCTGAGGAGTGACTCTGTAATATAGCAAATACTTGCAAAAATGATGAGAAAATAAGAATAAAAAAAGAAACTGCAACAAACATCAAGTATGCTCCGTTATTCTTTATTTACGGTATATAACGGGAAAGAAGTAACATTCGATTGATTTTTTAAAAGAGATTGGTACATTTGAATTTCTTCAAACATATTCCTGCTATTGTATATATTGTTCGTATAACATTAATGTAAAATATATCTTGACATATATATATATATATATCAATTTTACCAAAATAAATGAATATTCTTCAAAGTAGACCACACACCCTCCTTTCTTGGTTATTCATAGTAGTCCTAAATTCACAAGTTATATGTAATTATATGATTCAATCCAGAGTAATTTGTTGCCCAGACACTTAACAATGTTTTTCATTAATTATTTGTAGTGGCATATTCAGCCTTTCCCATCATGGGTGGGGATGGGAACAGGTGCTTTATTGCATTTTCTAATTTCATATTGTTTCTTTTTTAGTTAACCAACCTGCTCAAACATGTGAGCAAGGGGAATATGATCGACAAATTAAGCCTTAAGTCAGTATACGCATCAGAACATGTAGATACTTCTCACATGAAGCATCGAATCAGAGGCATTGGAAGAATTTTCAATCTTGGAGGGGGTGGGGGGGGGGTGGAGCACATACTTTAAAGCCCAGTTGTAGGCATGTGATTTTGATTTGAGGGGACACACCGAAATATCACCTACAAATGCCTCAACAAACTTGACCATCTCTACCCAGTACCACAAGTTTCAGCATTTTGAATGTTATTCAATAAAAACGACACTTTTTCATTGCGAAACTTTGGAAAAAACGGCACTTCGAGTACGAGTTTCTCACAAAGCTGGAGCTTTTGCCACCCGTCCTGGCTCCGCCCCTCCCCCTGAATGGGATGTATTGCAAGGTGCAAAGTAGTTGACATTTTTATAGTAATAATTTAGGGAATTGTAGCTAGACAGTTGTCTGGAGACTCACCCTCATAGCAGCGACCTTCCTCATCTCGTAGTAACTGCCTCTGGAGAGCACCTTCCGACGGATCCAGAGAGTGTCAATAGTAGAACAGACCCTTCCTCTTCTCCTCAGTGATTATTATATTTAACGGGAGGGGGCACTGGATGTTAGCTGCAAACACAGTTTTGCTGAAAACAAGATACAAAGTTTCAACAATCTGGCGTGCTACGCGTGCCGGCTTTTCTTGCTTTTTATCAGTTTTCTTAATTGTCTCGGGGCAGGCCGCCTCCTCCGAGAAATTCTGTACCCCTCCTTACTTTCAACATCTTGACCCAGGTCATTTCTCAGTCTTACTGCTCTTGCAACAGAAATTTGATCGTGCAGACGACTGCTCAATTGATTAATTTCACTTCAGACGATATTTTGGGTGTTTTTTTTTTCGTGCATTCTACAGTAGAGGTCTGAATGGTCGTATACATGTAAACTAATCTTGCCATCCAAGTTGTAATATCGATAATAAAATTCTCACATTTTCTGTCGCGTCCAGCAATGGATTCCTCTCCCATTTGTGAAACTTTGCTAGAAAGGAGAGAATAAGATAACGTGTACTTTATATAACAGGTGAACGGGCAGACGTAATAAGTCATTGACATAGTTTACCATATATACAAGGATCGTAATTAGAAACGGACACAATTATGAAACAGAGGAGGGGAAATGAAAACAGGAAAACTATCTGTAAGCATCTGGTGGGTTGCGTTTCAAACCCCAAACGACGCAAACGTATCATGGTGTCCCTTCATCCATCTGTTCTTTCATCAAGGAGACGGTACATCTGAAACACCGCCATACATCAAACGGCAGCCAATCACGTGAGAGTATTCTAGTAGTTTGTCATGAATATGCATGAGGATAATTTACATTTGACAAACATTACTGTTATTGGTTGAAGGTTTCGTCCGTCTATAGATTAAGCTTCTCTACATAGGTAACGCAACAATATATATAGATCTAATTTGAAGCAAATGTAACGGAAAATTCTTAGGGATTATTTTAAGAAGTAATTAGCTAGATTCGAACCCATTTCTTCGCCAGTAATGAAAGCATACAGTATATACCTTGCATACTGTGTAAACAGGGATCTATGTTATATTAGAAACAACTAATGGAGCTGCAAGAAGAGAATTTCACTTCGTCGACCTTACAATACCTCAATAATTTCACCTAATTACAATGCGTTGTGGGTGAAGAGGTGGATGTGGGGGGGGGGGGGCTAGGGGCGACGGAAGGGACGAGCTAGCTGACACACTGGGGGCAGTTTAAGCTATTATTGAAAGGAGCTATATGAAAGGATGTCTACACATAAGAACAACAAGAACAATGGAACGAGGGAGGTGGGGATGGGCATGATCACCCAATGACCAGAGACACTTGATAATTGTTGCGTCCTTCATGAAGTACTCATCTTATATCTTGGTATGAGCTCGACCAAATGTTGGAGGTTCTTCGTACGAAAATTGGGCAATATGATATAGAAATGATCCTTTTTATAGGATTAAAGTTGATAAACACTGGGAGAATTCTATGTCAGTTTCTCTGATTCCAAATGATCTTTGACATCACATCAATGTCACAAGAATAGTTTTGTGGTCATTAAAATATTACTATCGAAGCCATTTTTTACGTATGCGTGTATACTTACCACGTTAGACGCGTAGCAGATCTCAGGAGTGACCAAAAATAGAATATATATATATATATATATATATATATATATATATATATATATATATATATATATATATATATATATATTTATATAGATATAGATAGATAGATAGATAGATAGATAGATAGATAGATATATATACTACAATGTCGAACTATGACTACTAGTAACATCCAAGAAAATGCTAGAATGATATTTTGTACCACGGTTTTCGTTTTCATCATACAATCTAATACATAAAATGTCTTCATCTTGTGCGTCGTATATTTCACTTAGCTGTAATAACATAGGATAACGGCCGGATGAGGTTCTGGACGAATATTTCAAATAACATTATTTATGTCATCATGATTATAAGATGCCAATATGTGGGACAATAATTTAAGTGACAAAGACATAAGACGGTGGCAAATAAAATATAATGAGGACATCACGCCAAATGTATAAATATATATATGTATATATATATATATATATATATATATGCAATGGAGGTAAACGACAAAGGCAAATGAATATATATAAATGAAAATCGTAATGAGTTGGAAAATCAAGAACAGTGAAAAAACTTTCAGCCTCCACCGGGATTCGAACCACGGGCCTCCCGCTCTGTACGCGGACACCCTAACCACTAGGCTATGGACGCTGATTGTATGTCCAGAGGTTCGAAACCGGTAAGGAAGATCGTAATTCCACTGTAGGCGTTTGTCACCTATATCGAACAATACTAGTTCTGTTTTTGGTGACATATTTTGCCCTACTCTAGAGATCAAACATGATGCTATCCAACTCGAAAATCATTTGTGATTCCTAAAGCCGGATCTCGAAAGAGATACTTTGAACAGACTTTATGTTAATGCAATGGAGGTAAACGACAAAGGCAAATGAATATATATAAATGAAAATCGTAATGAGTTGGAAAATCAAGAACAGTGAAAAAACTTTCAGCCTCCACCGGGATTCGAACCACGGGCCTCCCGCTCTGTACGCGGACACCCTAACCACTAGGCTATGGACGCTGATTGTATGTCCAGAGGTTCGAAACCGGTAAGGAAGATCGTAATTCCACTGTAGGCGTTTGTCACCTATATCGAACAATACTAGTTCTGTTTTTGGTGACATATTTTGCCCTACTCTAGAGATCAAACATGATGCTATCCAACTCGAAAATCATTTGTGATTCCTAAAGCCGGATCTCGAAAGAGATACTTTGAACAGACTTTATGTTAATGCAATGTGATTCCTAAAGCCGGATCTCTTTCGAGATCCGGCTTTAGGAATCACAAATGATTTTCGAGTTGGATAGCATCATGTTTGATCTCTAGAGTAGGGCAAAATATGTCACCAAAAACAGAACTAGTATTGTTCGATATAGGTGACAAACGCCTACAGTGGAATTACGATCTTCCTTACCGGTTTCGAACCTCTGGACATACAATCAGCGTCCATAGCCTAGTGGTTAGGGTGTCCGCGTACAGAGCGGGAGGCCCGTGGTTCGAATCCCGGTGGAGGCTGAAAGTTTTTTCACTGTTCTTGATTTTCCAACTCATTACGATTTTCATTTATATATATTCATTTGCCTTTGTCGTTTACCTCCATTGCATTAACATAAAGTCTGTTCAAAGTATCTCTTTCGAGATCCGGCTTTAGGAATCACAAATGATTTTCGAGTTGGATAGCATCATGTTTGATCTCTAGAGTAGGGCAAAATATGTCACCAAAAACAGAACTAGTATTGTTCGGTATAGGTGACAAACGCCTACAGTGGAATTACGATCTTCCTTACCGGTTTCGAACCTCTGGACATACAATCAGCGTCCATAGCCTAGTGGTTAGGGTGTCCGCGTACAGAGCGGGAGGCCCGTGGTTCGAATCCCGGTGGAGGCTGAAAGTTTTTTCACTGTTCTTGATTTTCCAACTCATTACGATTTTCATTTATATATATATATATATGTATATGTATATATGCATATAGATATACAGTATACCTCAAATAAACTTTCTCTTCAACAATACTTTCTGTGATGGGAGAGTGTAAATTATGTTCTTGTCCGAAGAATCATGAAAGTTTAAATCATGCTTGATTAAATACCAGTATACTCTGACATTAATGCTTCTTATCTTCACGAGTGACGCTGTCTTCTGACGGTGACATGTGAATGTGTTATGAGGGAAAAGGAAGGGGGAAAAAATGATGGGCCTGTTCGATTCATCGATCAATTGATTGATTGATAACAACGGTTGATTTTCATGCGAGATCAAGGTTTGTCTCACAATTCCCAACGATATTTCAGTGTCTTTTTCATTCTGTATTATTCGTATCATACAGTGTAACGAGCATCATTGGCGCATTTCATTTCATATCTTTTCAATTCTTCTTCCTTTTTTGTTGTTGGTGAGAAACACTTGGAAATATACCAACATACTACATATTGATTGTTTGGCGGGAATACCTAAATTAGCAATGTGGTAAATACACTGTAATGTCTCGCACATACTTGACGTATGAGTTGCAAAGACATCATAAAGACAAGCTGGTGGAGTCACTAATTCTGACGTTGCCTGCAGATACACTTATTAATTTTCACCCGTATGAAGAATTCATACTTTCCATTTGAAACATATACGATCAGGATGAAGTCTCACCTAGTATTAATCGTCACAAAAATTACAAGATCCTACTTTTCCCGTCACACAATGCTATCCTGATGTAACTTTTTACCATGATTTAACGGTTGCAATGTAGATATCGGCTTTGCCACCGTATGGAATCACAACGTCGGTAACTGCGGTCCTCGCTAGCGGTGTGTATACAATTTGTGTACACAATATGGGGACGCGAAATGTTAGTTTTCAAGAGTATGTTGCATGTGCTTGAAAACAAACAGACATATGACAAGTTAACTTGAAAGGTTTCGAGAGGAGGGCAATATAGGGGTTGCGGTATGGTTTATTGTTGAACATTTTGGCGTGAAAGTTTCAGTTAAAAAAATTAACATGGGAAGAAGACAAACCAAATTTTCAAATAAACTTTTCGTCCTCACCCCACCTCAACCCCCACCCCCACCCCCACACGGGCTCTCGAAAATTTGGCAGTAAGGATATATACAATCACAATTCACGACGCTAAGTTTCGCTTTCTTAAAACTGGCAACTCTGTCTGCACGTGAAACGTCTTTTTTTGGGGGGTGGGGGGTTGGGGATGGGGGCGGGGAATTTTGAAACTAATTTGGTCCGTCAGTTTCATCATTCAATAAATGTCCATATTTATCTCACCACAAGGACGCAACTACCGGGGGAGGGAGGGAGGGAGGGAGGGGGCTTCAACCACCCCTGAAAATGGCTATCATCCCTCTCTCCACTGACAGAGAGCACATGTATGTACATTGTACAATCTTCACAACTGAAAATTCTTCAACGTTGTTTCAAAGTTGCAAAATATAGCACGACATTGCATTCAAGCACCCTCTATTTTTTACCAAAACTTCTTAACGGGAGGGGGGGGCATAATAGTTGACAATTCTTCAACATTTTAAAAACATGCAAAAATCACCATAGTGCAACTAAGCACCCTCTACTTTTACCTAAAGGGAGGAGGGGTGGGACGGGGGGGGGTGATCCCAAGGCCAACATAATATCTTACATATATAACGAAAACGGTGGTTGCGTCCCGGAACCCCAGGGAGGAAAATGAATCAAGGTAAACCGTATAGTCACCCCCAACACCACCCCACTCATCCACAGATTGTCTTTTACCGACTTGGTCGGATGGTTCGAATGACCGGTCTGTCCAATAACATATTTTATTTTACAGAATTTATTCATTTATCTAAGAACGCGTAAATTCGTGATTTGCTCCTTTCAGGTTCGCGGGGTCAACAAACGGCGCCGAATCAAGATAAATGAAGCCAAAGTATAACCTATTTAGTTGGAAACTTAATGAGGAATGTATATAACCAATGTCCGTTGATTTGAGCACTGATGATATCACATGCCCAAGACCTCGAGGGGAATTAGGACATGTGACTTTGATTTGCTGGGAATTTGTCACAAAGTTACCCACAATTTTCAACATAATCTTCTTGAACTGTCCGTACCAAAAATTCCAGCATTTGAATGTTTTTCTGTTTCAACAAACGGGCACTTTTTTTTTCTTTCAGTTTTTAAACAGCAAGGCACTTTGACATAACCAAAGGTAGCCTTTCATAAAACTGAGGGAGGAATACGTGCCCCCCATGTTCCGCCGTCCCTGGGGGTTAACATTAGGGGCCTACATTCACCATTTTTCAAGGGGGTGTAGATTGAATTCAAAACCGACTGAGTAGATTTTTTGAGACCGACTGTATTGACTACCCGAGAAACGTTTCAAATATTACAAAACAAGAAACAAAAAGAGAGGAATAAAAAAGAAACAGCCTGCTGCAATACGTTCTATAATTGCAACTGTACACTTTTGATTGGCTAGGAGTACAGAGGGTGGGGCGAAAATCCCGGAAGCCGCAGTATTTTAGAAGAACAAAAACATGTATACCACTATTTATTACGGTTTTTGTTTTCTGTTTCATCATCTTTTTTTTATTATTAATTTATACCTTCATGGGTGTAAGATCAGTTTTGAATTAAGCTCCAATTTGGAGACTGACTGTGGCATCAATTTGAGAACGACTTTTGATTTTCAATGTGTGTGTGTATGGGGGGGGGGTAGTATATGATATCCAACCCCACACCGCCCCGTATGTTGGCCCCTGGACAACTTGTTGACATTGACGAAAATGAACAGCTCGACGAACTAAGTTTGTGATGTTGCGTGATACAAGCAGAGTCTATTAACGGCGAACTGTTTATGAACTAAGAATCTTTTTCTATTCAAGCTAACGGGAAAATTACTACCGGTTGGTTTTATATGTTGTTGTTATCGTTTAAGAAAGCTTATTACAAATAAAGCACAATCACGTGACGTGCGTACATGACTAAAAGGAAACAAAGAAAGCCAAGTAAGGAAAGAAAGGAAAAAGAGAAGAAAAATGCTATACGAACTTACGTGTCAGTTGAACAGCTGTGATTGGCTGTTGACCGGGCGCCTCAAATTCGAACCTGAAAAATACAACATACCATAAAACAGTCGTCTGTTTATTTATAAATGTCGAATAATAACTTTCAATGATATTTCCCTCAAAGGGCAAATTATAACAACAACAAAAATAGAATCAAATCTGATTGACTGCGTAGGGAATATGCATATTCATAAAGAACAATGCCACAGTCTCATTTTTGACAGCCAATCATAGAGCGAAGATACAGTAACTATATCCCATCGGCGTATAATTTGTCGTTCGTAAAACCCAGGTAATTCATTTTATGAGACTTTTATTGTCGCAATAAAGTGATATTTCTAAACAAATGATAAAAACTGGGATTATTTAACTCACGATTTTTTTCTTATTTCGCCAGTATATAGAGAAGGGGAACATAAAAATAGCAAAAGGCCTTGTAGATTATAAGTTATGCTTGTTACGAACGTAATCATTAAAATGACATCTTTAACGGCAACATAAACGTAAACAAGGTACAACAAGACTGTCATGTTTAATGTAATGAATAGATATGTAATATCAGTCGGTGATTACGGAGGATAAATTTAAACACGTGTCTTGATATTGTGGCGCTCTTCGTAAATGTAATGAAAGATAAACCTATCATCACCCGACAGTTGGAGTTAGCAAAGGGAAAGAGAAAGAGAGGTGGAGATAGGGGGAGAGAAAAGAAGAATGTTCTAAAAGATCGGATCACGTATGTGATATTTGTTGGTGGCAGTCACGGTGTTAGAAACAAGCTTTGAGGTATTAATTTCTTAAATTACGCGTGTAAAGTAGATGCGAAGAAAGTACACAAAAGCTTAACGTTTAAGTGATATTGTACAAAAACCGGCAGTGTGCCGGCCTGCACAAGCGCTCGCCGCGTGTGGACTAATGTTAAGTTCAGAAGATATAAATCAACCATTGTTAACTTTTTAAATTTTAATTTCCCCCCTCCATCATTCATGTTTATTGAAATATAAATACTTTGCTTATTAAATAAGCAATACCTGCCTCTATAACATAACCTTCATTTTGTCACTTTGTCCAAGAAAATGAATATGGAGGAGAAAAATACAATACAAAGGCTATTCAGAAGAGTTCATTTCTGTTGATAGTTTGACGTCACACATGTGACGTCACACATAGCAACGATCGGCAGCTTCTATCATATATTACATGACTGTTAGGCTTGCATAGCTTGTAGACGAAACAGGCCGGTTCCGCTTAAGTCTCCTCAAACATTTCCTGTTGGTTGTTACTATCACAAAGGCCTGCCGAGAGTGGGGTCGGGAGACAGTGGGTCGGTTGCGGTCGGGAGACGGTGGGTCGGTGGGGCTACCGAGGATCAATTAAAGAAATTTGATGAAATAAGGTACAATGAATTATGTATTCTCTTTTCATAAAACACGACAGGAAAAATAAAGATTGCAGAAAGGAGGGGGGTTGACATAATTGTCCCTGGAACTTGACCTACTGCTATGTGCTATACCTTTTTTCGGTAAGGGCAGAGGGATGGGGGTGTAGGAGGGGACGGATGACCGGGGAAAGAGGGTGGGCTATACGTATAAAATAACTCCCTTATCCTCATGAAGTCACAGTATAGTAAGGCCATAATAATCTGCAATCGTATGATAGTTGACTATTAGAGCGATACTTTCTGAACCATTGAACTCAAATCCATTGCTTGCTTTATTTGGATCCTTAGACCTATCCTTAGACCTACTTCCACATAGTTAAATGGATAGGTTTATACGGGTATTTCTTATTCCTTTCAAATTTGGCGAAACCTATTTTGAAAATTTGCTACGTAATTATCAGTGTTATGCTTTACGTTATGCTTTTGCTTGTTATGCTTTTGTTAAGGAATGTTAAGCAATGTTATGATTTTTTTTTAATATAGTGCAAGATGTTCTCATATCCACGATATTCGGTAATAGGCTAATACTGCACTTGGTGAAATGCTGAAAATATGTCAAGATCATTAACTCTTTAAACTTTGCATCTTGTTTGTCACTTTATAGGGTTGTTGTCAACATTTGTAATAAAAACGAACCAGCATCAATATGAGGAACAAGTTGGTATACGGTAACTATATAGGGACAAGGCCTACATCTCTATGTATCGGCGTTTCTTAACCAGTTGTACATCCACCCCCCCCCCCCTTTGAGGTGCGAGGCAGGATTTCAGGGGGTACGAAGCTATAGGCATAAACAACACATTTCCTGAAAGAGTAAGTTCATCCACCGTGCAGCCGGTAAAGGGGAGCGAGAAATATGAAAAAACACTGCTAAATATACGCTAAATATACAGTAAAGCTATAACAAGGCCGTGATCGTTATTAAATATAAAGTTGAATCTTCTATGATGGAAACGAATACAAATTAACGCAACAACTTGCTCTTCATTTCTGACTGAACGACACACTGCAAAATTACGTCAGAGTGACGTAATATGTGTCACAGTGACGTAATATCTGAAACCAGGATGATCCGAGGTGATTTATACTATATCTGTAGCCGCGCGGCATTTGCTTTGGTTGACAGTACATGTCCACATACCTGGAAGAAAGAATGTCTACTGTAAAATGTAAAGCTCTCACAACAGGCATCCACGGTATGTTTTCATTTGTGCCTGCAATTTAATATCGGTGTCGTAAATTAAGCGCGCGCCACATCATTTGAAATTTCAACAACAAAACACACTTGAGTTAATTCAGTATATTGAGGTTACCAGTATATAAATGTATAGTATAAGGTGCATGATAACGCTTCGGTTTATGACGGAAAATAAATATAAATATAAATATGTTAACAAAGATTGCTTTAACTCTGTTACGTCGCGATTAATCGTTTGACCTGAACATGTGAAAATCATAATTCTAATGCGTTACTATAGTTCGATGGAGCAGGATATGGAAAACCTTAGGTTGAATACCGTATATCGCGATTAAGCGATTGAACTGGACATTGGAACACTTCTTTTTCGAAAATATATATTACGATAAATGGAAGGGCATGGATATGGAAACCCTTAACTTCAATGACGATTAATCGATGAGGTTGAACGATGACAGCCCCACATTCGAATACATCACAATAAATCGGGGGACATGATAATAGAAACCCTTATTTTCAATGATATCAATATTAATCGATGGGGTTGAACGTTGACAGCCCTTCATTCGAATACATCACGATAAATCGATGGAATGTGGGAAACGGAAACCCTTCATTTCAAGGATATGAAGATTAATCGATGGGGCTGAATATCGAAACCATTTGTTGATGACGTCACTGACCATCAGTTGAACCCAATAGAAACAATCAATCGATTCCATCACAACCGTTGAGACTGGAAATGCTTATCACGATTGTAGTACTCGAGTATGTGAGAAGAGATAACTATTACACGATTACGGTATATCGCGATAACTTGAAGAGTATCATAAGAAGAGATAACTCTAACATGATTACGGTATATCGCGATAACTTGAAGAGTATGATAAGAAGAGATAACTATTACACGATTACGGTATATCGCGATAACTTGAAGAGTATCATAAGAAGAGATGACTCTAACATGCATCGCGATAACTTGAAGAGTATCATAAGAAGAGATAACTCTAACATGATTACGGTATATCGCGATAACTTGAAGAGTATCATAAGAAGAGATAACTATTACACGATTACGGTATATCGCGATAACTTGAAGAGTATCATAAGAAGAGATAACTCTAACATGATTACGATATATCGCGATAACTTGAAGAGTATGATAAGAAGAGATAACTATTACACGATTACGGTATATCGCGATAACTTGAAGAGTATCATAAGAAGATATGACTCTAACATGCATCGCGATAACTTGAAGAGTATCATAAGAAGAGATAACTATTACACGATTACGGTATATCGCGATAACTTGAAGAGTATCATAAGAAGAGATAACTCTAACATGATTACGGTATATCGCGATAACTTGAAGAGTATGATAAGAAGAGATAACTATTACACGATTACGGTATATCGCGATAACTTGAAGAGTATCATAAGAAGAGATGACTCTAACATGCATCGCGATAACTTGAAGAGTATCATAAGAAGAGATAACTATTACACGATTACGGTATATCGCGATAACTTGAAGAGTATCATAAGAAGAGATAACTCTAACATGATTACGGTATATCGCGATAACTTGAAGAGTATGATAAGAAGAGATAACTATTACACGATTACGGTATATCGCGATAACTTGAAGAGTATCATAAGAAGAGATGACTCTAACATGCATCGCGATAACTTGAAGAGTATCATAAGAAGAGATAACTCTAACATGATTACGGTATATCGCGATAACTTGAAGAGTATCATAAGAAGAGATAACTATTACACGATTACGGTATATCGCGATAACTTGAAGAGTATCATAAGAAGAGATAACTCTAACATGATTACGATATATCGCGATAACTTGAAGAGTATGATAAGAAGAGATAACTATTACACGATTACGGTATATCGCGATAACTTGAAGAGTATCATAAGAAGATATGACTCTAACATGCATCGCGATAACTTGAAGAGTATCATAAGAAGAGATAACTATTACACGATTACGGTATATCGCGATAACTTGAAGAGTATCATAAGAAGAGATAACTCTAACATGATTACGGTATATCGCGATAACTTGAAGAGTATCATAAGAAGAGATAACTATTACACGATTACGGTATATCGCGATAACTTGAAGAGTATCATAAGAAGAGATGACTCTAACATGCATCGCGATAACTTGAAGAGTATCATAAGAAGAGATAACTATTACACGATTACGGTATATCGCGATAACTTGAAGAGTATCATAAGAAGAGATAACTCTAACATGATTACGGTATATCGCGATAACTTGAAGAGTATCATAAGAAGAGATAACTATTACACGATTACGGTATATCGCGATAACTTGAAGAGTATCATAAGAAGAGATGACTCTAACATGCATCGCGATAACTTGAAGAGTATCATAAGAAGAGATAACTATTACACGATTACGGTATATCGCGATAACTTGAAGAGTATCATAAGAAGAGATAACTCTAACATGATTACGATATATCGCGATAACTTGAAGAGTATCATAAGAAGAGATAACTCTAACATGATTACGATATATCGCGATAACTTGAAGAGTATCATAAGAAGAGATAACTATTACACGATTACGGTATATCGCGATAACTTGAAGAGTATCATAAGAAGAGATAACTCTAACATGATTACGATATATCGCGATAACTTGAAGAGTATCATAAGAAGAGATAACTATTACACGATTACGGTATATCGCGATAACTTGAAGAGTATCATAAGAAGAGAAAACTCTAACATGATTACGATATATCGCGATAACTTGAAGAGTATCATAAGAAGAGATAACTATTACACGATTACGGTATATCGCGATAACTTGAAGAGTATCATAAGAAGAGATGACTCTAACATGCATCATTGAATAGTATCATTATGAACCTTCAATGGAAATTAAATACGCCAAGTTTCCGATATCACAGAAACAGAAGAAAGAAAGCTGTATAACATGACTAAAGAAAGATGGCGTCCTAATTTTTTACTACAGGACACAGGTCGAAACAATTTCACACCTGAATCATTGTTAAATCCAATAATGTGTAATAATATCACTTATTGTCCATTGTGTCCTATAATACGCTGTTGTTTGTTCGGTGAACTTTGCACTCGTTTATTTCCCTTCTCTTCTGTTCTTCCACTTATAGTGAATTCCTGAAATCAGGCCGAGAAATTTTCTTCTGAATAGAAAAAAAAAAAAAAAATCCCGTGTAATCAATATCTACTGACCTGTACTGACCGAGATGACCTTGTTCGCTAACTTCGACACCCCTATATAGCCTATCCTTTTTTTTTTATTAAATCTTGTATTATAACCTTTCATTGTGGTTTACATGCCAACCCGATTCGAAAAAAACACAATAGACAAAAAAAAACCAGAAAGAAAGAAGGCAAAATTACAACATCATTGGCGTCATCCACTTGAAAGCCCAAACAAAATGATGGTACTTTTCCTATATTTCTCTTCATCTTGTGAATGTAATTGATCCGTCCGTTCCTATCGAATATGACGTAACGTATTCCAACCCGTCAATGGCACGCCGACTTGTAGAATTTCGCCAATCATAGCTTAGGAAAAGCCAACAGCGCTTCAAGCCACGTCGGATTTACACATGTGATACTGTGTGCTGTTTGCAAGCCGCGCGGCGGGCTCGTTTAAACTTGAATTATGGGCGGGATGAATTGAAGGGGGTGTCCCAAAGAAAGAAAAAAAAAAACGGCCTATAGCCTATACCGAGCTCTGTTTTTTTATTATTATTATTTTCTCGTTCACAGAGTCGAGAAAGCGAACATGGTGATCACGAATTGTTTCCAAGCAGTGACGAGTGCACAGTGTGAAGTTACCACAATTTGCTATTTGACAATCGGAATTTCTTCTCTGTAAATGGTATCGACTTTGTTTTGCTTCTGATGAGGAACTTCATTGCAGTTAACTTTTTTTTTACATAGCAAGTTGTAATAATACCTGGTTATAATTTTCAATTATATTAGTGTAGTGAACATGAATAATTAAGTTATCGTACGAGCGTTTTGTGTTGTCGTAAGTAGAGCCTTTTTTACAAGCTTTCAAAAATGTTCATGAAGCTGGAAATCCGCTTTATTCTTTGCTGTTCTTTGTAACCGTTTCAGCTAAAGAAATTCGCGTTTCTTTTTGGACCATGTTGACATAATCGAACGCATTTGCAGTAATTGCAAGGAAAATTACAGAAGTAAAATATTTTACCGCCCTTAATTAAAAACGATAAATATTGATAGGGATATTTCTCCTGAAAATTTTCAAACATAAAAGAGTCGACTTATTGGAAGTTAGCGCACAAAATCGTCAATTTTTTGTTGTTGATTTTAACACAATTTAAGGGAAAGAAAAAAAAGGATTGAAACAAAATTAGAGCAAGCTTGACTTTACTTTAAAAAGTTTTGACATAAAAATCGCGAATAAATTGGATCGCAGAAAGCTTTATTTAAATAAAATCTTGAATTTAATTGACCACATAAGTTTTCGTTCTGCAAGCCGAACTTATGGAACTTGTCACGGAAGCTGTTAAAATTGAGTGATTTTTTCCTGTTTTGTTAACACACTTTTACTAAAAGTATTTTTTTTTAATTGATATAAAATTAATATGGTGCAAAACAAGCGACTAAATAGATATCGGTCATTGTATTCAGAAAGACAAGTTTTGGTTTTTCGATTACACGTTTATATCGGTTTTGGACTTTAATAGACAACTCCTTTAATCTGTATTATTTTTACTACGTCATAGTAACGTACTACTTTGTGACTATTCTTGCTAACTCTTTTTGGTCCCATTTTGTGTTTCGTAACTTACTTAAAAAGGAGCTATTTTCCGTTGTCGAAAATGCAATTCAAAAGGAATCTTGAGCAGTACTAACTGCCATACTAGAAATTTTGTCTTCACCTTCTTCCGTCTAAAATTAAAACAAACTTTTATCAAGTACGAAGTTTCTTAGGTAGGTTGTGTCGGAAACTCTTCACGTTAGATATACTTAAAGCGAGGATCCAAATACTTCAAGCGATACCGATACTAAAAAAATAATAGAATACGACGCATTCTTTTCAAAGATGGAAATTTCATATCCATACCACGTGGAAGTAAACCCTTCAATTCGCGGAAGGGTTCACGAGGGGGCGAACCCTCCACCCCTTCTCACGCCTTATCCAAGAGCTGCCGCCCTCTCCCTGCAGCCTTGTCTTACCCTTCAGCGAGGATGGAGAAGCGCTCTAGAGGATAGAGGATGGATACATAGTCCCCTGGCTTTATCTCTTGGACCCTACGGGTGCAAAAAGCTCACGGTAGCCATCGACGAGGGGCTTGAGAGGTCCAAACACGAAGGAGAACAGAAACTTAAATTTGGGGTCGAAAGTATACTTTCCTCCGAATTTGGAAACCAGAAGAGAAAATTTCTGAGTGGTAAGTTTGAATTTAATTAATATTAATAGTTTACCAGCCTGAACAACATAGTGTACAATTTAATAGGGTAATATTTCTTTTCATTTAAAAACTTAGTTTTAGAAATAAGAGATGTTATGTTGTAAATAATGTTATTCGTAAAAGTTTTCTACTTACATCTTAAATAGGCGTGCACACCAAAACAAAAACACAAACAACATCAAATTTAGTTACTGATGGTGAGAGAAACCATCGTGTCGAAATAATGATAAATCATGAGCATTTAAATAAAAATAATAAACATTACGAAACATATTTTAATATAATATCGCTACCATACACGTATAAGTATAAGAAAACGTGAATCTTCGTTTTACATTTTAAAATTATTTTTTTTACTTTTGTTGCGCACCTACTAGTTTCACCCCATCTAATAGAACAATTTTTTTAATTTTTTTTTATTAAGATCCATTTCTATACTCACTCATGAAGGATAACAAAAATAACTGAGTGAGCAGTGTTGGCCGAGGTTACATTCGGTGAGAAGCCCCGTGCATGCACATTGTCGGTGGCAACATTATTTCATTATTCATTATCGTTATGCTCATATTATACATACATGACATGTATATAAACCTATACCCAGAAAGCCACGTACTTTGATTTTTTCACTGACCGACGGTCTTTCATTAAGATTTATTTGTGTCATGTACAGCCCCCACGAAGTTATGGTACATAGACGGTGTCATGCATAGTTATGGTATATAGACGGTAAAATAATCGAAGTAAATTAGTAACTGTAATGGTGTGCTTATAGATATTCGAATGCTGATTTTCTACTACACAAACATATGATTCTAAGTACTAAAAAATAAAACAAAATATAATATGTTAAATACGACCGATGAAGTGATGGGAATTAATTTGGCAAAGATTTGCGAATAATCATATAAAATACATGAAATTTATAAGACACAATCTTATTTGGGGGGTGGGGGGTATAATAGATTAAATAATTATAGCTATGCCTATTTGACCTCTTAGATAAATCGAAGGCTATATGATAAGTATATATCTGTGAATATCACGCATGGCTTCGTTAGAATCGCGCAAAAATTACACCCAAATGCAACCAAAATACAAGCGTGAAAATATACTTCATACAAATTTGCTTCGAGAGAGACAATAGACTTCAGTTGGCAGTGATGAAAGTACGGGGTTATACTGTTGAGATTAATTTAGAAAGTTTTGAAATCCTTACGCGTTATAGAGAGTTATCGTTTTCCAACATTGTGGTTTCGCGGACAGGTGCACTTTTAAATGCTTTCCATTGCGAAAAAAAAGGAACTTTGCTTCGTTCTTCTTGTCATTGAACAGGTTACAAAGATTAAAAGAAACTAACTAAAAAAAATTACAAATTATAAACTCCCGGGAAGATATAATATTTACAACTAACAGCATAAACAAATATACGGACGGACACATGCACGATATACACACACACATGTCTATCTATATACACAAATTTAATGGTTTTTAATTGAGTGGAGAATGAAATATCTGTGGGTTCGTTTTTTGATTATATATAGGTATCCAAGAAAATTTATTGGTTTTTGTGGGACTTGTGGTGAACCGAACACCAACGACAAACATGTACAACGTGTAGTTTTTAACACGTTTGACTCCTTGAAGAGTTGACAGTAACCGGTAAAGCCGGTGAGAGACGTAAAAAGGATTAAAATGAGCATTTAAATGAGTTTTAGACTAGCGAGGGAAAAAAATCCAGTAAATCAAAAGGAGGAGAAAGAAGTGTACTCTTCAAAAAACAAAAAAAAAACAACTTTCTTTCATGAACAATGCCACGACGAATATTCCTCTGTTTTTACTGAAAATGTTCTTGATGGCAACAGAATTAAAGTTTCCCCGAATCGACTTTTCATCCACAATTTAAATAAAAGTCTTCCAAGGTATATGATGATAAAGATCGACGAAGGTAGGTTTTCTATAGACGAACCTTGATAACATTAAAATATCACCAAACTTCATGATTTGATTGTCAACTTCGGCAATCCGCGGCCTCACTTTATTTTGTACCCTATCTATAAATATTTAATTAAATGATGTACACTTACAAATGTTAACTATTTCCACTGGGAAAATATTATGAAACAAGAATAAGACGAAAAAGTAAACGGGTAATGTAATAACTCCACTTTGAAAGAGATTTTTCGTTCAAAATCCTCTTATCCCTCCCCACCACCCCCCCCCCCCCTTTTCAAATCTCCATCCCTCTCTGAACAAAATGGCACCTGTCCCTATTCGATATTGTTCTGTTGCAGTTAATAGGTTATTTTTTATATTGTTTTCGGCCCATTATTGTCCAGATCGAGCAGAAATCTATATGTTTACAGAATTTCTTTCTTTTTTTTTTGGAAAAATTATAGACGAATGGATGTTAACTATGAATTCAAATGGCTATATCGTAATTAGCCAGTCAGTGCATGGTGCATCTGTCTTGTAATCTTGATCAAGTATATATATATAGACCGAATAATACCAAAGTGTAAAGACAACAGGGCAAACTTGGAGACCCAGGGAGAGAGAGCACCACGGGCGCAACCACGTATACCTCTAGGGGAATTTAGCCCTCCCCAAGGCCAAACTCGAGAGGGCTCAGCCCCACCCCACCCCCACTAGGAGACAGAACGTGACGGTACATAAAATCCTATAGTTTAAAAAACATAAAATGTATTACATTTTTATGTGCGATTACAACCTAACCAGTAGAAAATTCTTCAACAATGTTTAAAAAGTAACAAACTATAGCACCGTTTGGAATCTTAGCACCCTCCATTTTACTGGGTGGGGTGGGTGGGGCCAAATCTGGATTACACAACCCCCATTCCCACCTTAGTACAAAATTGGTGATTGTGCCCATGCCAGTGTAAAGCACCCCTACGTGATCCACAATTATTGGTTCATCAATTTCTTTACACCTGAGAAAACTTGAGCATCGGCTATGCACTTGTCAAAGGTGGGGTTTAAACAGTGCATCTATTTATATTTCCTTGGGGTGAGAGGGGGAGGGGGATAGGGAGGGGTAACATTTCTACAAATAATCTTTTTGGGGCAATTTAGGAATGCA
Organism: Apostichopus japonicus; assembly: GCF_037975245.1. NCBI lineage: Eukaryota > Metazoa > Echinodermata > Holothuroidea > Aspidochirotida > Stichopodidae > Apostichopus > Apostichopus japonicus. The sequence goes on from NC_092568.1 coordinate 18,166,439, forward strand.
AAACTTATAGTAATTGACATTGAAGAGGTATTTTGCCTGCAGCGTGGCACATTTTACCAGGAAATGGTGGTAAAAATATACCCATGCACCTCTTTATTTTTTGGAGTGTCTACTTTATAGAATGTATCGTTCATGTTATAACTACGTTACATTTAACCAATATGAAATAATCAATGTCATGAAAATTCATTCATGAAGACCAAAAAAAAACGTCGAATGATATTTGTAAACAAGCCCACTATCTTATTTGGACACTTTTCGGTGACATAAGGTGCAAAAGTGACAAAATGAACCACCCCTCCTCCAAAAAATAATAACAAAATTCGAAAACGAAAACAGGGGTGGATCTAACACGAAAGTAGATTTCCTTTCCTTATATCTTAAAAAAGTTTCTTCTCCAAATATTCACTGTAAGAAAACCGCCACTTGTTTCACAAAATCCAGTTTGGGAATAAAATCTTTGCTTACAGTCACGGTACGGGGGAAATGGTTATTTATACATAAGAAACAGTTATTTAGAGATCGCTATCAACTGAGAGTTGGGTCAGGGATGTGTCACTGGTTGGATAACTCAGTTTGCCTATATTGACGCCGGACATGCAATGTAAAAGCCAATTATTCAAATCGATTTCTTCATAATTTCTAAGTTAGTATTATTCTGTTGTTGTTTAAGACCAAAATCCTCTGGGAGAGGGAAGGTAGAGGGGTGGGATGAATCCCTACGACTTTTTTCCTTTTGCGAACACGACCTCACTTTACTAGAGAGTAAAACGTCCTAATCTTTTGAAGAAAATATCTCCATTTCTTACTTCCTGGAGTTGTAACGGTCACGCACCGGTTAACTATATTTATACAATATATTTACTACGAGGATATTTTCTTTGCTTTCAATGGACTTATTAAACATCCTTTTAAACTTTTTTTTCTTTTCAATTTACATGCAAAATATTATATACATTTTATATATATATAAAGGCCTATATATATATATATATATATATATATATATATATATGTATATATATATATATATATATGTATATATATATATATTTATATATATCCAGTTTATATTTTACATATTATATATATATTATATATAATATATATATAATATATATATATATATATATATATTTATATATATCCAGTTTATATTTTACATCAGAGTATGTTATCCTAACAAGTACAACATTGTCACGAGGTACATGAAATTTGCACTCGTACCAAGGGAGAATTTCTCCTATTTTGTCCTCGTTCACGTGCTTTTGTAAACTTACGACGTTCTGTTACGAAACATGTCTACGGCTTACTGACAGATTTTTCACTCTTCAAAGTTCCCGGAAAGATGTGGTGGATATAGAAAAACTTACAGTAGTCGTTAACAAACTAACATATGGAGATAATACATATTGTATATGTTATATTATATATATATATATATATGTTATATATTATATATATATATATAATTGAAATATGGAGATAATACATATGGAGATAATACATAATACATATGGAGATAATATATATTATATATGTTATATATTATATATATGTTATATATATATATATATATATATATATATAATTGAAATAAATATATATATATATATATATATATATATGTATATAGATATAAATACGAAAATTCCTCAAAATTCATGACTTTTCATTCCACAATCTCCTTTAATCTGAGTAATAATAATTAATTAACTAATCATAATAATCATAATAACAATAACAAGTCGAACTAAATCCAAAGGTCATAAGAGATTGTACTGCAATCTCTCCTTTTTTTTCCCTTCTTTTTCTTTACTTCTCGCATTTTAACGAGCATATTCTATTTTATTTCTGTTTCAACTTTATGCATGCGACTCTGAAATCGATAGCGATATAAAGTTTGGGGTCATATCAAGCACCAAAAAAAAAAAAAAAAAATACGAAATACACGAAGACAGTGAACGAATCCTTCACGTATTTCTGGGTGTTAGAAAAAAAAAAAAAAGGTATTTTGGACACGGAGTACCCCTCATAATTTCGTCTATAATTGTGTAAAGGTGATGCAGTTAGTAGCGCTCTTTAAAATCACTTAACGCCGTGGTCATTCACGAGTGGTGTTCAATTTCCCATCAAAGGTTATCGGGTAGGATGAGGCATAAAAAAGGCTATACTCTCTGTGTGTCAAAATAATTGGGACGCCGCAAGAACCGCAGAAATTAGTTGTATCGGGTTGAGAAAAAAAAAACAGAAAGAAAAAAGGGCACGATGACTATAGAATGACCCCTTATATTAGGAAATATATACGTGGAAAAAAGGATGGAAAAAAAGAAAGGGGAAAAGGGGAGGGGGGGGGAGAGGGAAACGAAAGGAAAATAACGTAATTAATTTAAAACAGATTTTTAAAGTTATTTTTGGCCATTTTGTTTTTTTTATAAAATGCTATTTGAATATCATTAGGTTGGCTATTGTCAAGCTTCATTCTTCTGCATAATGAGACTAAATATTTGAAACATTTATAAAAATAAATAAAATAAAATGAAAATTGTCTGGGCGACGAAATGTTGAAAATCGAATCAATTTCCTGACTTCTCTCTCAACCTCACTTTTGCAAAAGATCTAGACGGGAGGTGGGGAAAAGGGGAGAGAGTGGGGTGGGGATAATCTTACTTTGATCATTACCAGGTTAGAATACTCTGTGTATAGCTCTGTTAAAACTGTTTAACAAAAACACAAGATGCTTTAAGAGAAGTTATATGTCATTCTTAGAGAATTCTTAACGGATCATGCTTCAACAGAATGCTGATAAGCTTGTAAAACTTGTCTATCAATATTGTGTATACCGTATATCTCTTGGCGGCGCTACGGGGGGGGGGGGGGGTACCACACAGATTCCCCTTGCCCCAGTTGCCTCCTCTTAGACCTCTCCCCCATATCAGTGTTATGTTTTTGTCCCCCCTCAATATGCCTTGCCTCCTAGTTGCTCCCCCTCCCCTCCCCCTCCCCCTCAACCAGATTGCCTTGGCTGGTGCCACCACAGTGTGTTAATTATCAAAGAATAGCACAAAACGGCCTTCGTAAAAGCTTGCGTGTTGTACATGCAATGAAAGGTCTTATTCTCCACGGGTTCTCAAAGGCAGTTATTATACGAAGCTATATATCTAAAGCAACGTATGTATGTGCGAAAGCAATATGGGCTTGAATCGCGTCGGGTGACTATCCGATTAAACAATTTAAGCTCATTCTGAACCTAGTTTTGTTCCGAAAACGATTTCAGACTTGAAATATGTAAATGACTTCTGCATGAATAATTCCTAACTTTTGCCGACTTTAGAGGTCGAACCTATGACCTCACATATTCTATATTTCTAATGGCCAGAGTTTGTAGCAACCATCTTTTATCCACTTCCCACAGCACTCGATCAAAACTGGTATAGCTCACACGTCACCTCGAGCCCACCTTGACGGTTTCAAAGGAAATACCAACGCTACAGCCTGGGCCTAAGGACTGCTCCTTTAAACGCCTAGCTCAATTTGCATATAGGCGGAGTTTGCTTTTGGCAGCATAAGTGCGTGATAAAAATTAACAACCAAGTACGGGGCAAAAAAAAAAATCAGGATAAAAGGGTTCTGAATAGTTAAAAAAATATATAATATAATTTCATATAATTTCAACATATCTGTATTTTATTTTGGCATATTACTGAAGAAATGTTTACCTCAAATTCCGCGGTATTTCAGTAACTTTGCTTTCTTTGCAACTATATACAAGAAAATCCTAATAACGAAAACAAAAACAACAATTGCACTACCAATTACGTGAAAACAGCATTTATGATCCATGAACTGTTTGTCTACCAATAGAGCAAGATATGAAACATTGTAAAATAGATAAATAAAAGGAATGATTTTGTACGGTGTTACTGAAGGGACAGGTATATACAAAAAGACGAGAAAAGGTTTGCACAATTGGGCAAAAACAAATAAGAATAAGAAATATATATATAAAACAAAAATAGTTGCTAAGTATAAGCACATAGCAAACACTGAACAGAAATGTATCCGTTGTTATAAATAATAATCATAATAATAATTAAAAAAGACAAGAGGAGGAAGAAAAAAGCGACCATGCAACCTATATAAGAAACAAGAACGACAAACCCATACCTTTAAATAATTGGATATAAATTACCCGCGAAACACATGACTAATTTACATTTCCTTTTGCATGTTCTGCCTATGAAATTGTACATGTGATCAATCACAATTTGTCGATGGCCTAAGTTCGTGAGCACTTAAGGGTGGGGCCACATTATGTCAATATTGTGTTAGTCATTTATATATATATATATATATATACCCGCCGCATGACGATATACGGTTCCGAATATTTTAAGCTACGAGAGGCGAAAGAGATTCGTGAGGGATTCGTTAAGGATGATTCGTTAAGGATGAGATTGTTTCTGGCTTGCATATATTCTATATTATATATATATATATATGATATATATTTATGATATATATATATATATATACATAAATAGGCCTCGTATTCCCTTTCCTATATCCGATTTATTATATATACCTGAGCACCTGACTCCAGACATATATACAACAAATCTTGGGGAAATGACCATTTTGTACGGTTAAATCTGTTACAATAAATACGCGCGTCGCTACCAAAGGAAGGGCTGTGATAATGTGCACGCACAACAGTGAATGTTGTATGATATGTATACCAACCGATATTTACAGTCATAGCTCTGACTGACCAGCCGGTGAACCTGTACAACAAGCAGTGCATAGTTCCGTCAAAAAGTTTATTCAAGGGTAGGGGTGGTTTATTTTTGAGAGGTAGGAAGGGGGGGGGAGGTAAAGAGGATCCAAGGTTAGGCTTTGATCCACAAATGGTGACCACGTCATTGGTTTGTGACCAAATAATGGTGGACTAGCAAAATTAACATTTCCTTTCCGATCGGTGCCTCAAATTACCTCTTTCAAGGACAATCTTAATCCGACGTCATCTAATAGTCATCGCCACCATTCCTCTCTCATCTTCCATGAAATTAAATCAACTTTTTCATGTCTATTCTTTGTTTTGTTTTTATATTTTATTTATTTTTTGCTACACTAAAATTGATTTCTCATTGAATGGATAATAAAACTAGGGGTGAAGTTAATTGGAAAAAAATCTGCAGATGTCCTCTAAATCTGATCGGTCAATGAAACTTTATCCATCTCAGAACATAAATTCAATTAAACTTATAAGAGAAAAGGGGAAATAATAAAGTTTTCCCTTAACTCGTGATATAAGACGTAAAATACAAGACCTGTCGACTTTGGCACAAATTAAAACGATACTACGGGGGGTTCATGACGAACAGTGAGTATATTATGTGCAATAAAATTACAGACGAATAGAACGTTTACGATACAGAATTACAGATAGGCTATATATAGATATAGGCTATATATAGGCTATAAATATAGGCTACATATATATATATATATATATATATATATATATATATATATATATATAAACATATATATTAAGAAAACCCTAAGATGGAATTTATTGGTACAAAATCGTTCGACGTTTTGAAGGCATTTATATCTCTTCAGGAGATAAAGACATAGAGATAGCGTAAAGGAATCACACTGATAGCTTTCGGAAAATATCTTTCTTGCCCAGGGTAATTCACAAAATCAAACAAATAAGATTGCAGTCAGTAATATCTGAACTCCATGAAATAAACTTGGTGCGCGTTCAACTCACAAAATCGTCTGTAAATTCAACTGAGCGCCTCGAATGTAAAACAATGTAGACATTTAGACATGGTGAAGAATAAACATTAAAGCACGTGCATGTATGTGTATTGAAGATGTTTTTGATGCTGTTGTGGCTTTGTATTAGAATGTGGTCAAGGTGGCAGAAATTGTTTATGAGAAAAGAGAAAAGACTAATTAATTAATAATTCACGCACAGCTTTACTAGCAAGTTACAAAAAGTAAAAACATTCCAAATGCACCATCGTTCTTTTCAAGGACAACAATTACAAGTATAGCCTATAGCCTAGCCTTAATAATACACTGCACATATCATGAAAACATTACTGTATAAGTCTTCCTCAATGTGTGTTGCATGCAGACAAACGAACAAAAAGACAAACGAACGCAAAAACACACATTTTAAGGTACCCAATGTATAAGATACAAGGTATAGGGATTTTGTACCGCATATACAGCATAAATGGGCTTAGTATAGTCAGATAAGATAAGTTCACTGAACTTGCTGACGTCATCACTGAGTTTGCGCGTGATTACATACTGGCAATAAACGGCGCATGAATGAATGGGTCGGATACGGGCCAAAAATTGTTGCATTTACCGTTAATGTACCTACCAGTCTTTCTTTGTACTGTTAGATGAACTTAAAGCTCATCTTCTACCTCTAAATATAATATCAAGTTACCGGAACTTCCCAGAAGTGCTCTGTTGACGATTATCCTTAACGAATGATTATCGACGAAGGTCACAGAACCCACCACTCAGCTGTAACCAAAACCTCGATTGATATCTATGACAAATAATATTCCCCAATTGTTTTGGTCGTTCCACCATATTTGCGTTACTTAAGTACTTTTTCATTTTAAGAGGTTTTATATAACCAGTGCTTTTGAATGGGGAATCATTTCCTCGAACACATCAACTTCGGCACTTTAAACCACAAACAAATTTCACCCCCCCCCCCCCAAAAAAAGAAGAGAAATGCAGAAATCTGTAACATGTTTAATAAATAGGAACGGTTATGTTTTAATTCATGTTCTACTTTTTTTCCATCTCATGTTACACTAACGAAAAAGTTGCGAATTTATAGTGAAAAACTATATATTGATAGTGGTTTGGTCTCAACAGAATTACGTTTGTTACATTTTCAAAAAAAAAAAAAAAAAACCTTCTTTACAATACTTGACAATTTCAATGTAACCCACATTTGAGGTTAAAAAGCGTACAGGCTAATATGCTTGAAGCAAGTCTAATAGGACACAAAATGGATGTGCTTGTTTCATATAGTAAACTAACGTGGCATGGTTTCGCAAATAATCCACACATTTTATTACAATATATCATATTTTCTCTCTTTAGTTGACACTTCAATTGTTCCAGTCAAATACACGACGATAAATCAAAGTTCCTATCATTTTTTTACCTTCTCTTTTGGAGGGGGTAAGAATCGTAAATTTATCCTGCTGGGAAAACAAATAATTCTTCGTTCTTTTTTGTATTAGTTTCGTTTCACTGATGTATATGAACTGACCATCATCTTGAAAACAAAACCGGCACAGCCCGTCACTCATATTTCAAACTTATACCGACTCTTATTAAAAAGAGGTGTAATATTTCCGGCCTATACACGTCTTTCACTTCCTGAGACAATAAATTTATATAGGTTTAAATCTGACGAATAATACAATCATATTTCCTAAATGTGACTCTTTGATGTTGAGGGGGGAGGGGGAGGGGAGAGAGGCAGATGAAAGATATCATGTACTACACAATTAATGGCACTTCACCCCTCCCCCCTCCCCCCCCATTATCTCCATTTGAATAGAGGGTAAAATAGATTTTTAATATCGGAAGCAGCATACGAGTCGATCATGTAGAATCGAAAATGAATGATGACGAAATCAGCCGAGGCATTGTTATAAATCTCCATGCTTTGAAGATACTTATATTTGTAGTCAAAATACCAGATAGAACGTTTTTTTCCTCCCTTTCATGCACTGATAAGGGTACGTGAGCTTTTTCTTCCTGTACCCGTATATATATATATATATATATTAGATAATCTACTTATAGGTCATGGAATAACCTCTTGGGTATAACAAACCAGTAATTTATCCGGACATTACTTGTCCAAAAATACCTTTTCTTTTCTGTCCATAGGGGCGAATGTTCACAATGATTGGCACCTTGAAAAAATTCAGAGACAAACGCTGTTTTTTCCTTTCTTTCTTTCTTTATTTCAATTTCGTCTTGTTTCAGTCCTTTTAGGAATGCCCGTAGCCTTCAGACATTGCAATGGGCATTTGTCCCTTTTTTCCGTAAATTTTCCAAGAAGTACTGAGCGATCAAAGATCGGAACGCGCAAGTTCTCTGCGAAAAGCAATCTTTCCCCAAGGTCTTCGTGTAGGAATGTATTTTTTTCATCGTTTTCGTTTTTACCTAAAATAGATTAGATAGCGAAATCTTTGCATTTTTGTGGCAACAATGTGGCGTTCTTTTCCGATTACTTCAATAATAAGAATACAACAACAACAACAACGAAAACAAACTTCTGAGGGAATCTTCCAAAATGGCTTGGCAACGGCACATAGTGAACTGAAAAATCACAAGAAGGATATTTTCAAGGTGTAATACAGATGAATGGTTTCTTATATATGGGGACACAGAGTCATTACTTGTATATATGTGTGATAATAATAATAATAATCATAATAATAATAGTAATTTTACGACGCTAAGGCGACCACAAATGTGGGAGAAACACGCAAAGGCTTATGGATTGCAACTCATACGTCGGTGGCTTCCAATTCAACATTCAAATTTGGAATCTTTTAAATTACGAAAGTAATTTCAGATGTGAAAACCGTAGATTGCTCTTGGGATGAAAAACCCACCTTATTATGACCCGGCCGGGAATCGAACCCCGAACCTCCCGATTGCTAAGCCTCATTGCTTCAAAACACCCCGCTTTTATCCACAGCACCGGTGAGATCTCACAGCTTGAAATGTTCCTCCTCGCGTAAGGGATGAAGACTTGGTGAAGTCTAACTATGACATCATCATCAGGTGCTTCCATTTCTTATGTTTTGCTTTGTGTATTATTATGTTTTGCTTTTAATTTTCTGTAATGGATACGGCTTTTGAATCTAATATATTGAACCTCTATGCATGATCTAACGATGGACGTGGCTTCAGTGTCGAACAACATTGTCACCAATCTATATACCTTGAAACTTTGCCAAAAAAAAAAACGAAGAGAAATTGAAAGGTTTCGTATTATGACATCACACAATCTGCAAAGTGACAGCTCCCAGATGCGAGCTTTAAACCATACAGGGGATATACCGCCCAAATCAAACAAGATTTTTCTCATTGCCACATAAGATACATGACAACTTGTTTGTGCATATATACTCCGAACACTGGCCTGGTAATACAGGCACCTCTCAAACAGGTGTTTAAATATGCCTCATGACCACGTAAAGTTGTTCCCTTATATCGTTCAAGCAGGAACATTTTATATACTCTCCGATCCCGATTTCCGTAATGCGTTTCGGCTTTATATGACTGCTGCAGCTAAATACGCATGTAATTCACATCAAGACTGGTTGGCAGAATATATAGTATAACAAGCATGTTTAATATATTATACACATTAAGTGTCAAGAGAACCAAATATTTATGACGCGTATTATTTTGATTATAATTTGATTGTTGATGAAGAGTTATAAACCTTGGTAGAAATATTATATGCACGGTACAATGTCAAAGAGGCGCTATATCTAAGTTAACGATCAACTATTCAAAAGGTCTATCTTCTTTTTTTCCCCCCTTTTTATTTATCCCTGCAATAATAACGTACATGATATAAATTCAACGCAGACTTTAAGACCAGCCATAACAACATAAAAATAGGATATGGGCTATAAAAATTGGTTGAAAATGTAGTTAGTATTATTTGCTCTTCAGCAGATGTATAGCAATAACAATTTCTATTTAGTTTATATAGTATAGGAACACAAAATGGAAAGCCTGCATTGCATGCGCACTTACGCGTCGAGCCTCAGACGGGGAAAGACATTTTTGTGTTTTTTTGTTGCAAGTTTGGCCTGCCTTGGAAGACTATAGGATTTATGGTGTTCCATGACGTTCGAGTCTTGATCTTCAGATGCGTGCATAATAAAGTAAAATGAGTTACAGATCAAAACAATAACGATTAAAAAGATGCGTGCTTTCTGTGTAAGAAAGCATAGAGTTAAGGTGTGAATGATTTACACCTACAGTAATAAAAACCAGGTTGTAAAATTTGGGGGCCGTAAACTTTGAGCGAATCCGCTGTAGGTGATCCAACATAGTTTACGACCTCGGTCACAGAATGCGATATGCAGTCCGAACCCGCTTTCGTGTTTGTTCCAGACATATGATGATATGCTATCTATATATGTAATGAACAAGTTCACACATTTCTGTCCACCGCAAAGTTAAAAGTCACAGAGTTTGGAAAGAAAAAAAGAGAATTCAAACGTACGTTTGGAATGTTTATTATGATAAACAAGTGACGTGAATGATGTTTACGAAAGTGAAGCAAAGGATTACCTACAAATATGCTGTGAGGAAGGAATGGGTTACCTATATCAGATGAAACTGTAACACATTCTTTCCCATACTACCCCAATGCATTTACCTCACCTCCTGCAGGATTGTCTGTAAATGGAGGGTTAGAAATTTCGACTTAAATATATAGTAACTGTTACCCTGGAAAATATTTTCAAGAGCCACCAGACGCATGCGAAAGATGGTTGGATCCATGTGCGTGTATTCTATTAAAGCAAAAAATCAATCTATGGGTATTCTGTTTTACCTCCGATTAAACTTGCACCACTCAAATAACCATCTCCATCCCCTCACCCACCTTACTTTATATGCGTATATATATATAAATATATATATATATATATATATATATATATATATATATATATATATATATATATATATATATATATATACTGATTTGTATTGCGGAATGTTGTGCATACGGTTAACGAAAATTAATGATCGCTGGATCCACCTCGGGAGTTGACAACAAACATTTAGTATAACGATTATAACTGGAAGACGTTATTTATCGACGAAGAAATTTTTGCGAGGCTCTAAAAATTTTATTGGTTAGATAGTTTAGGTTAATGTATCAACATTTGTGCGCAACCTGAGGATATATAGATCAACAGCAAACCAGAAAATGTCTCTCCCCCCCCCCCCTCCCCTTTCTTCTAAGTCTAAACATGTGTACAGTTTCTTTGTAAGGGGAAACGTAAGGAAATTGCTACCGTTTCTGGGTCATCATTAAACATTAAATTACTGTTCTACTTTACGACTGTACGGATTTTGTGTCACAACGACGTGATAAAAATGAACAACCGTAAACCATAGAACCAATAAAAGACTATTATATTCACGCGTAGTCTGAATATAACATCCTTGATGCAAAACTGGAGAAAAACATTCAACAGAGGCGTATGAACCGCAGGGATGGAGGTATCTACTCCCAACGCTTTGCTATAAAAAAAATCAGAGTAACTCTTCTTTCTGTATTTTCGCTACGAGAAAGCATCCTTATCCACCAGGAGTCCCCCAACTATCGACCCTTCTATACTCTGGCGACCCTTAGGCCTACACCTCTTGGCAATAACACTGTAACATACACCAATCAGATATACCCCCTTCCTCATTACATATAGATGCTGGTTGTGGACGCGTACACGGTAGAATGACGTCACTGACATCTTCTGAAGGTTTAAATGTAACATTGATTATACGATACATTTTCATATAAGAAAACCGTAGAGTAGCATGTTCGTATAGGACATGGATCCCATATGTCAAGCTTTAAATCTATTCTTAAAAGCAGACACAAAACAAAAAATCATTATTAGTCTTTGTAATAGTGATCAACAACAACCCCCACCAACCCCTACCCCCCCCCCCCCGAACAGCTAAGAAGAAAAGGTCTTATTTTATTTGGGAAATATATCATATTCAATGTTCCTTCACACAGAAGGCTGAAGAAACATTCCATTTGGGATACATCCCAGATTTAATGTGCCATTATACACAAGGACGAAGACTTGATCAAGTATAATTATGACATCATCGAGCCATACGTGCTTCAATTGTTTATATTTATTTATTGAAAATGTCTATTTTTTCTGTAAATGAAGATTGTTTTTTTTTCTTCTTCAAGCATTGAATGTAACATATTGAACCTCTTATGCACAGTCTTATGATGGAACTTATGGTTCTGTGTCAACACTGTTGACAGAAGGTATTGAGAATCTAGTCACACTATGACATCACAGATTCACAAAATGACAGTTGTCAGGCGTGACTTTTAAATTACAATATCGACCAAATGGATTAACAAGATATTTCTTGGCTAATTTTGAGAGAGTTTTTCTTCACAAAGATCTTTGTCATATAAGCCTACACACGAGGATGGTTTAGTTAAAGTCCACACTTTGATAAATCAGGGAGCTACCATTCTTCCCATTCATTCAACATAGTTACGTCTAATGCCAACTTAAGTTATTTGATATGAGGGTATAGGCTATACTTCATATATCCTTACGCCCGGTCACCGTCTGCTTCAGTTTAGGTGAATCTGAACTTCCTAAAATTGCATTCGATCTGCATAATTCGAGGAGGTAAGTCCATCCACACACTAGGGACGTGTTTATCATAACAACATATCCCTGTATTCACCCATTGAATCCCCCCCCCCCCCCTATTGCCTTCCATTCATAACCCAAGGCACTTTTTATTTTGTACTGCTCATTAAGACGCCTCTATTCAAAAGAGAGAATGAGTGATGTAACTTTGTGAAAACCAACATCATTTTCAATTGTCATATACACCGTGAATTCATTATATCACAGCGTGGCAAGCAACATTTGACAATAAAACCGTTAAACTTAGGTTGAGAGTTTGGTAATACAAACGCGAACAACTGTTACCTATTATTAAACGATCTGATTAACCAATTAGGATCGTCGTTATATCATCACCGATAGCCTAACGAATTATTCAAAGGAAGGAGGCTGCATGCACACTTGCCAGTTGGAATGTAAATTAAAAAGGAATCTTGATTATCGCCGAGCTAAATCGAATAGCTCTGTCTATTATAACAAATTTAATACGCGAGACCTTTCCCAACGAGACAAGTTTTTTTTATAGTTTTTTTTTTATTTGTTACGGAATTTTGTTTTGTTACGTCTCTATATATCATAACATATTTGCATATATGATTTTGCCAGTTTTAATCTATGTCTCTCTTAACGACCGCGCTGAGAGTGACGTTCTCTCCCGAATCTGTGAAATCAATTGAACTAATCGCCAAAACTTTAGGTGTCCCGAGGGAGGGCTCAAGTACAGATTTAGTTACTCGATATCGCATTCCCGTCCTTGACAAATATGACAGGTTACGAATGAGTTGACAAGTCGTCGGGCACGCGTCGGGGCGGGTGTCGCTCGCTCGACTCGCTTACCTGTTAGCCTCAGCGCTGACTTTCCCCTCTCAATCTCTCTGTCTCTCTCTCTATTTTCTCTCCGTAGCCTCCGGCCTATTTATAGCTAAGAAACTTGACTGTTGCCGAGCCCTAATTGGATAATCACCAATATTTGAGGAGATAGGATGTAATGAAAATACGCCGGGGTATTTTATAATGTTGTAATCCGAGGCGATAATATTTACACAAACATTCTTAATTCGAATCCTGATGGTAATCTAATAGGTTGTCGACTTGTATTTGTGCTTTGTGAGTGTATTGTTGTGAACGTAGCCCAGTAGTTTGCTGAAAGAACTTTACACCACACCGAAGAAGTAAAAGCAAATTGATAACTCAGTTAACTTGAAGAGCTAAATCTAATAGACGACGAAACAAAACTTTAAACAACTTCCTTAAAAACAACATGTGACATTTTTCAAATGTGTGTATAGGCAATGTCCCCGATTTAGACTACATGAGTTATATATAGCGCTCTCTATGTATACCATGGCAACCGGTCAGCTTTATAATAGTAATATATCTGCGCATGTGCAAATCATTGTAGCCGAGCACTGCCCCCCCCCCCCATGCCATCAATAACAGGAATTACGATGAATTATTATTATCGGCAGTATTGAACAGAAGGATTGAATTGGTACTACATGTGTCGCAAAGTACAATTGAAACACCTTTACGTTTACTGCGGGAATAGATAAGTACCTGGATGATTATAAGTGAGACAAATTTTTGTTGTAAGAAAGATCCGAATGGTACCGTACCAGTCAATGCGAATTGATTGCAAAGAATGAATGAAAATGGTTGTTTCTGCACTAACACGGAGGCGAGATGGGGAGGAAGGAGGGGGGGGGGCGGTCATGGTTTAACGAGTCTTTGATATGGCACTTGTAGAGTTTTGGTAACTTTGGTATCAATTAATACTTCTTTTGGAAGATTGAAGTTCCTATGACAAAGAATTATACATTGAGAAATCTGCCTTCAAATATAAACAAGGAGTTCCAAACACTAGGGCAGCCACCAACGGTATCAAACGACCGTCTCACAATCTAAGGCTTTATTAATTACGGTACAAAATAAGACATCCACAACAGACCCACATAAACCAACGTTAAGAGTAATGCAAGGCATCCAAAGAAGAATGTCGGATATAAAACAGAAGACACCAGAGGCATCAACTATAAGGCATCATACAAACACTGAATACATTAAAGGGGCTTCAATAGAAAGCTTTAAGGCATCAAGAGAAGGCATCAAAAAGCGGTAGCCTGTATTTAAATGAAAAAGTACCAAATGAGAACTCAAAACAACACAGCAATTCGAAATGTAGGAAAAATGTACGACGTGGAGTTTTCTGATCTAATTTCTCAGAACACATTTTCTCACAATTATTCATTAAAAATATACACATAAATATATGTTTATATATATATATATATATATCATATAAATACATAAATCTATATATACCGATGGATTGAATATTGGAAATTGACGTTTTCTTCAAACTTCCAAGATAAAAACAAAATGATTGAGATTGTTTTCAGACCTCCCATACATCACACATGCTGGTAGTGATGCAGTAATTATATGTATCGAGTAATCGAAGAAAATATATAACGAGTATATGTAATAGTCAAGATTGCCGCGAGAGATCATATCATCACCTCTCATACATATATATATCTATATATAAACATATATGTTGTTTTCATGTCTCCATCGACATTAAGAGACAGAGAGCAAGAGAAGTCATCATCAAGGAGCCGGAGAAGATGAAAATAAAAAAGAAAAAGAAAAAAAAGGAAAGAAGCTGAAGCAATCTGGTGAGGCGTTGTCCCTCCGGTCAAATGCATGCAACTGAACAATAAACACCTTGAAGATGAGGAAAATGCCTTCCTAGGGAGGTGGCAAACTGCCCACGTCCGCCTGTCAATTTTATGACAGGTATGTAACAAACGCTGTGACAGAAAACCAATTTACTCGGTCCATCATCATCATCATCATCATACCCTATACCCAAAACTTCAAAAGCGAGCTGTTCGCATGTTCAAGAGATTTCTTTCCTCTTCTTCATCTTCTTCCTCTCTCGCTCTAACCGATCGACTCGGTAATAAACCTTACACCTGTTTCGGCCATTAGGCAATATAGTTTTTCGTCTTGGTAACATTCAACGATGACCCCCGGTCGAAACTGTCATGTTTGATTACCATCATATAAACACGTGATAACGTGGAATGAAGAGAGATAAAAAAAATATAAAAAAATTACAACTCCTGGACATTTTTTTTTATTCTCGTTAGCCTCATGTCACCCGATCGAGTGTTAATTACCAACGACTGCATAATCACCTTGTCCATCATTAGACGTTAAGCCGTTCATGGAGTATAGCATTTGGTTAAATTGCGATGTTATTTGATATTTGATCCGCTAGACGGAAGACAAATTAAAAAAAAAACTGTGGAAATTTTCCGATTGATTTTTCGCATGTGACTAATAGTAAAAACACGGAGGCTGGGCGACGAAATGTTAAGTCTCGAGTAGAAACATAAGTTACTCAATTTATAAAAAAAAATCCACTTATATAGGGTATGTGAGTTGAACCCACTTGCCATATTCCTTACGGCTCTATATGCAAGAAAAACTAAGTAAATATAAAAGGAAAAGAACAAAAAAGTCACATTAAAGGACACGCAATCTCAACCATCCGCAGTAACGGTCGTGGCGCTCGTAAATTTTTGATATATGTGCACTTTAATTTAGTAACATGTTAATACGTATTAGGTATGTTTAGGGTGAACCGATATCACTCCAAACAGCATAGAACAATTTCAATCCATTTATCATGTATCTTGATTTTTTCAAAAGTGTTCCATCGAGTATGAAGTTTTGTTCGGCTAACTAAATGTGATTCTTTCAACACTCACGTTTGCTATAACGTGGTAAAAACTAACTGCGATGCAAACCAGCAAGACGTTATTATTCTATATATATATACCTCCCAACAGTACCAACATTAATACATATACAAAACATCCATTTTGCATACGTATGAATATGTAGGCTTATAGTCAACTTTGCATGTAAGAAACGACAAGAACGTTTTGCCATATAACAATTTTTGTCGGGGGGGGGGGGGGGGGGGGGAGAACCACTTCTTGTACGGTTGGTATACGGAACTAATGCATCTTTGTATCTGTTTTACTTTACTACGGTGATTTGTGGAAAGCGGAATCTAGTGATATGTTAATTTCAGTGTAATACTAAATTAAACCAGCGACTTTTCATTTATTAGAGAATATTTCGCACTAAGTACGGAAATTGATTAGGCTGGACTATACTACCGTATAAAATCTATATGCGAATTCATCTTCATCAGCAAGCAATTTCTCAATCGTACCGCCTCCATGCTTGGCAAACAAATATCACAGCTTAGACCTATATCATACCTTTATAACATATACCTAACCTAGGGTACTTTGCATATAAGGATTCGGAGGAAGCTTATAGTGATGTCATTACCCTTTGATAAATTTTGGTAAAATGGAGAGTGCTGAGTTACACAACGGTGCTACATATTTCCACCTTTAGCAACAATGTTGAAGAATTTTCGACTGTTGAGGTTGTACCGCATATACAAGTTAGGCAATATATTTCTACACTGTCCACTACGAATTCGTGTAATATTCTGTCTGCCAGGGAGGGAGGACCTGATATTATTGTGAGGGCGGGGGCTTTACCCCCCCCCCCCCCGGCACACATAATGGTATACGTAGTTGGGCCCCTGTTGTATAGTGTTTCAGCTAATATCCCAACCTTCTTCGGACAAGAAGAACAACTTCATAAAGTGAACTAGTGAACTTAATGAATCACAGTTGGAAGTGTAAGCTGGATGATTGGGACGCTCAACCAGGTGCTTCAAAGCCAATCTATGCCCACAGGATATGTCACTTTGTGATACGGAGGGAGGTGTCTGATTTTCATCACTCCCGCCTCTAGCTAATTTAATTCCGAACTAATTGATGCGATAATATCTTAGCTTAGAGAATACGTCTACTACTTTTACAGTTGCGAAATTAAAGACAAATATGTTATGCATCAAGATAGAGAGAGAGAGAGAGAGGGGGGGGGGGGAGAGAATATTAATCACAAATATTTACAGTCCTTTGTCCTATACCATGATATGGGTAAAACCATATCCTGTCCAAGTGTTACATATTATCTACCTTTAGACCTCAGCCATCTGTAAAGTACCCATATCATGTCTGAAAATCTCTCATCGTCCAGTATATATGATAAAACGTCTAGCAATAATAGGTAAATTCTATTTTGGGCAAGCAAAAGTTCTATTTTTGGGGCGACTCCCTATAGTTTTACTGATGGGAAATGTTGTGACAAGGGGGAGGGGAATGAGGACTATCAATTGCTGGAGCTATGCATACTTACTGCACATACAATTATAATCAAAATATTCAAAATGCATGTATTACCTCTCATTGGGCTACGTATATGTCTTTGGTCGATATACAGAATACCAATCGCAACACGTTCGTTTCCATGGTTATCGTCACGTTTCCTTCCTTACCATGGTTACCTAAGAAAATAAGCAAAGGATTGAAGAAGGGAAATGGTTGTGAATGTCAAGGTAGCCGTAGTAAATGGTAGAGATATATGCTGGGTGACTAAAGCCATACAGTACCGGTACGGTCCATGACCGAATGGTCCATATTCAATCATTTTGTCGGATACGACCAACCGTGCCATATATTTTCTTCGCACGGTATGGTTAGAGGTCAATGGTTCATCATTTGATCCAAAAACGACAGTGACGATATGTAACGACTCCACCTCATCTCTCTCTATACCAGATAATTATTGGTGGCAGCAGACGAATCCATCACTATTGGCTGCGGCGGCGGCATCACGCGGTGGTCTTGGTTATTCGCCTTCTCTCCATATACCGGCCGAGTCCAGTTACACTTACCCATCGATAATTACACCAGCCCACATGGACACCCCCGGTTCCGTGCTCCCTCACTACGCCATTGAGAAATGCGGCTACGGGTACATGACGTCATCATACGGCCATCTCAAACAGACAGATATGATGAATGGGCAAGAGATTGGGTACAAGGGAGCCCCAAGGAGAAAGAAGACCTGGTCGAGAGCGGTGTTTACTAGTTTGCAGCGAAGAGGACTTGAAAAGAGGTTCGAGGTACAGAAATACGTCAATAAACCGGACCGGAAACAACTGGCGTCGGCGTTAGGTCTAACTGACTCCCAGGTTAGTACGTTTTACGTTGTTGTTTACGTCCAGTCAACTTAAAAGTTAGCGACACGCTATGCGCATTCATAACGCCATACCGTACTGTTGCACCGAAATAGGTATAATGGCGCGTGCAACGCGTATATACTGTAGTTCGACATACGTTTAGTTTGTCGATGTGCACGGCGCAGCGATACCCTGTATTTGGCTGGGGGAGTGGGATGCAATCACCTCTTGCCATTGGATATAGGAAGGGTTGGGGTGGGTGTCGTTGTATCATTATGAGATTATCTTTGTGCTAATAATACATCAAACTCACGTTATTATATGTCTCTGGGTGAGGGTGCACGGGTTGGTTGTGACAACATTGCACCACCGTACTAGTTTCCGTATTGATCTTTCGTAGCTGTCAGCCAATACTGACTGGACTTCTTATTTCACGTGGTAAACAAGTTTACTCTGGTTTTTTTGGTTTTGCAGGTAAAGGTTTGGTTCCAAAACCGACGGATGAAGTGGCGTCATAGTCAGAGGATCAAAAAACAGCAAGAAAAAGCTTTCCCAAATTCTCCACATCCAGAGCTTCCCGATTAATCACAGAGTATATTTACAACTTGTGGACTTTAAACGCTTCCATACTTGAAATACGAAGCACTCGCAGTGGACTCGGAGAGATTATGTTTGCAAGGGTGACCGCGTCAAACGGTGGGCAAAGTTTGATTTGGATCGCGCGATTTATCAACGCAAAAATATAGATGGACGTTTCGGCGATAACACAGGGGATGAAATAATGAGTAAACAATGACCATGTATGTATGCTGACCTTTGACATGAGAGTTAGCAGAGATCGTTAGCCGAGATGACTATTATCTGTGATATCAGAGAGATGCGCTCAATTCAGGTAGAAAACAACCAAAAAACAAACTGTCAATATTTTGACAACTTCCAAGATTGGTCGAGTTATCAATTCCATTGTCACCCTCTTGAAAACTACAAGTACTCTAATGGACGCAACTAACTATTTTTTATGATAAAATTGAATAATATTTCTAAAGGTGGTGACCCCAAAAAATCCTGCGCATGCGCATATATATATATATATACTAAGGCTTCTAGACAGAACTCACAGCGATGTTAGACAAATAGTTCATAAGAAGCCACTGTTTATAATACGAAGAAGACACATTCAATCTCTACAGACATTATAATCCTACACTGTTGATAATATTTAACATGATTAATAAAATTTGGTCCATGAAAATCATCATATTTGGGTGTGTCATACCTACGGACCATGGAAACCATAAGAAAGCATCGCTACGATATTGAATTTGTTTTAAATCTTTTTTTCGAATCTTGATAAATCAAAGGGACTGGTGATAGGAATGGGGTGAGGGAAGGTGCATTCAGGGTCATATGGTCACATCCCTCTTATAGAAGGACTGGATTACCATACTGGGCGGAGTCAATTAGTGCCGGCCGGAGCTGCCAGTATTCGTGTTCAAGTTTTGCATCATGCATTTGACCGTTCAGCAGAAAGAACAGCCTACACCTTGCTGGTGTTCGTAAATTCGCTGTAGTAGTCATGCCCTATATTATTCTTTTACTTCATCCCAAATGACAACAAAAAAGTAATAAACATATACCAGAAGATAACATATACCTATACAGTGAATATATGAGTATAATTGCTTTTAGCTTATATAAAACACTCACAGCAACATGTGCAATATATATGAAACATTAGCTCGCGATTCATATACTTTCTACAAATACAAACATGTTCTCGAACGCAAAAGTGTCGGTTACGACGCAAAGAAGGTCACGTGACACTATACCACCAAAAAGACACTACCACTAAGTTGTAGATGAAACTGTTTTCGGACGAATTGCGGAAGATTTCATACATTGGGAGACCGAGATATTTTCATGTGCGTTTTTCATTTGTGAAGTGAGCATAATCTTCGCTTCAAACTAATCTCTCTCTTTATTTGATGCGGATGGTGTGTATGTGAGGGGGTGGGGGGGGGAGGTGGAGGGGGGAAATGAGGCGGTGTGCAAGAGTTTCACCGGACAAATGTCGTGTCTTAACGGTATAGTTGGCCAAAAATAAGTTACAAGTTGCGCCATGTGAAAGGAAGGGTCGCCGAAATATAGGAACAAAAGTGACAAGTTGCACAATAAGAAAGGAAGGGTGACCCCCTCCCCTCCCAAAACAAAAAGAATTCATCCGTTTACCCATTTGTGTGTATGGAAATACACAATACAATTATAGAGGAAGGTTTTATGGTGAAGGGTAAATGATTTAGCATATTATACGAGATGAAGTAAACACGAGCATCTCCCCCTTTTGTTTCCACGTGTTATGTTCGAATGACATTAATAACATATTTCATGTATTGTTTAGTGGGCACGTTATCCCACAGCCGAAACGGTAAAGTGCTCTTGTTTGGAAAAGCAATTCTTTTGCACCGTTTTTTTCTTTTCTTTTTTCGGATAAAAAAAACCTTCTTGAAAAGTATTGTTGGACAGTTAACTATCTTTGATGGATGCTTGACAAACGAATACAAATGTCAAAATTTAGGTTTATGTGAAAATATGTATGATATAATGACACTGTGTGGTATGGTTTACGTTGTTTATGGACCATAATATACGTTAGGTATGCATGCATGAATTATCGATCGTGACGGCAATTCGTGATGTGGAAATATATATATATAGTCTACAACACGGTATACAGGCCATTGTAAAAATATATTAACAACCAATAAAAAAATATAGAAAATAAAGTCAATAGCCTTCCAGAAAACGGTGTATGTTATTTCTTGATATTTTTGTTGATGTCTATTTGTATGCAAGCGCGGGAACAGTTTGACATGTGATATATATGCATGTGATCTTTTAGAAAATCCTGTTTCCCCCACCCCCTACCTCAAAAGGTTCCTCCTATCTGGCACTTTCACCAACCCAATCGATTGTTACTAAACAATGGTATTGTTAATGAACAACTAGAAGACATCGATGTGTTTCCCAAGTGAAGATAAATTAATACTTCAAGGATTTCCTTCGATTTAAAAAAAGGGATGAATATTATATTTCACATGCAGAATATATACCGAAATTTTCATTGTTTTCTCTAAATTCAAATGAATTTTCATTTATCAAACTAATGAAACGCTTTATTTATTACTAGATCGTATTCCAAAATATGGTAGATTTATACATAACTCAATGTTAAAATGAAGTTGTTTTGAAGGTAAAAAATGTAGACAAAAACCTTCACATTCTTGTCAAACGTGACTATTTTGATCAAAATAATTGTTTCTCTGATTTAATTTTATTTATCAGTTTAGTTTATGATGAAATGTTCTTTTTTTGTGGGGGTGTGCCAGCACATGTACTATAGAAGAGTAAAACTAGGATGAAGCTTAAATGAGAAATCATATTAACTTTATATCCAACAAAAATGTTCGACTAAACAATTCCTTTGCGCTAAGGTGTGTGTTCATATGCCGTTGGCAAGAGCATGCGCCTGCGCATTGATATCTGCTGTATTTCTAGAATCATGCACGGATATATAACTGACTTTTACCACGCGTAGTAGTTATTCCGTTTGAAGCGAGCAGTGTGAAGTCATGTGTTGTTGTGAGTATATATAGAGAACATATAGGTTAACTATGTTTACTTCTAAAAATAAAAACAAAACAAAATTGCCAATAAAGACTCGTAACGTGTCAACATAGACACATAAAAGAAGCAGGTAAAATGATAGCGTAATAAACATCGCTCCCACTGGGTCATTTATGGGGTAGCGATATGCAGTCGAGTTTTATGGACGAATAAAATAAAAGTTTATTACGTATTTAAAATTGGTCAGTTTAAGGACAGCGCATGCGTGACCCGGATAAATATAAACAGCAGGACAACAGTTAACGCTTACGTGTTTTCGACGGACGGCTTTTGCCTCTTATATTATGATTATGATATATTTATGTACATAAATGCACGCAGCGAGAAGAAAAACACAGACCAGACGAACTGACATAAACAAAAATTAAAGAAGGGAGAAAAAACAAAAATGAAAGGAAGATTTATGTTGAAGGAAAATTGAACGTAATTAATAAAGAATCGTGACAAACGATCGCGCATGTCACGTGGTCACACGCTGTCGACAATATATATAGGTAAATACAGGCCCGTCATTGGTAAAACGACATTTGTTTTCTTTTTTTCTTAAGTTCTACAAATTTCATGATTTTCAATCAGACTTCGGATATTATACGCGCATCGAATACATTATGATCATGATAAAAAAAATCATTGTTTGATTCTCATGTTTCCCGAAACTGCAAATTTGAGAGTACAATACGTTCTTCCAATGAAAATTGTTCTCATATGCATGCAAAAGTTAATATATTCAACCTTATACAGACTACCTGCACCTAGTCTATACAGACTACCTGCACCTAGTCTACACAGACTACCTGCACCTAGTCTATACGGACAACCTGTATCTAGCCTTTACTGAATACCTGCATCTTGACTACCTACCCCGTGGAATCGAATCTGGGCGGTGTATATGAAGCCCGTTCACTATCATATAAAATAGGCTGATACCCCTTCATCCGGGAGTTCACGTATAGGAAACTGTTTGATCATAACATTCTCAGTTGGACATCATGACATAGTATACAAGTTAATACGTTAGAAAGGAAAGCACAGAAACGATAACAACCTAAGAATGACATAAATCACTTAATCACATTCAATCAAAACGTTCACTATAACATGTACATGTATAAAGTAGAATGACTCGGGTCCAAACTCCATGCACCCGGTATAAATGATCCTGGATTACATACCTCCACCACGCTGTTACGCACTGTCTTTAGATTTCACTCTCATAAAACTGACACAAGCCGTGACTAACTTTTGGAGCCCGCCCCCCATTTACCCCCCACCCCCCCCCACACACACACACACAAACCAAAACCAACAAAACGAGGGAAACGAAGATATATGAAAAATTAGATTTGTTAGGTTTCTCCCTGTCTATAACATTGTGTATTTTAAGTGGAAACGAACTTTCCAGCTTCGGAATACTGACGCTATATCGAGCTACTATGCAAACAAATGAAAGCCGCTTCTATCGGAATTGATAATTATTTGAACTAATCTACGCATATCACCAATGAAAACAAATGTCCAATCAACAAAACCTCAGAAAAGTTAAATTTCCGGCTTTTATCCTCATTTTTCTCCCCTTCAAACGGAGACATTTTTATTATAGCATGGTGTTTGAGACAATAAGCAAAGGTCCACGGTAGGTATAAACATTACGCGTTGATATACGAGCGTGACTGCCTCACTAAGCTACTACAACTAGGAGGTCATGATAGCAAACTAGTATAATAACATGGTATATCGCAGGTGTGAGGTATATATAGACAACGCACGTATCAGGCTTTTCATTGTGCCAAAGGAGGGGGAGGGGAAGATAGGGGAGGGGAGGGGAAGATGGGGGAGGGGAGGGGAGAAAGGGATGGAAGGAAGGCAGGGATGAAGGGCAGGGGGTACAAAAGAAAACAAAGGGAAACATGTTCGGCTAAGAAGAGTGGTAACTTCCGTTGAAATTTGTTTTTGAATAAAAATAGGTTACCTTCTGACAATTTTGCTCATAAAACAGAAGCTTGCTCAATGTAAATCGAAACGAAAACAAACAAAATAAGACAATGTGACAATGTTAATTTAGGTCCTTTTAAGATCTATTTATCATTCACACTTTTGTTATACTGTTTATTTTCCTAAAGTAGCAGATTTATGTTCCAGAGTC
The DNA here is from genome assembly GCF_037975245.1 of Apostichopus japonicus. Taxonomy (NCBI): domain Eukaryota; kingdom Metazoa; phylum Echinodermata; class Holothuroidea; order Aspidochirotida; family Stichopodidae; genus Apostichopus; species Apostichopus japonicus. The sequence continues at coordinate 18,190,887 of NC_092568.1, forward strand.
CGTACGGCGGAATATTGAGCAGCGGACTACGGTATACTCGCTGTTCAGGTGTTGGTAAACCGCGATGTTTCTCGAGTATAGATAAGATGTGTGTGCCGCTCTAATTGGTCAACACCTTTGAACAAGCATTCACACAGAATAGCCAATTAGCAGGGAAGTCGGTTTATCCTATTGTTGAAGTCTTTGTTTAAAACTCCTGTTATTTATACGGTTTCGATTAAATTCCCATTTCCCTGACCAGGGTTGCCAGTTTTTTTTGTGTGACGCAACCAGCCAAATTGGCGGCCAAAATCGGTTAAAATATAAATACGAAAATGAGCTAAATTCGAACTTGCTGTTAATTTTTTTGGTGTTTTTGACAATTGACCCTGTATCATATGTACGGGTAGGAATTACGTGGGTTCGCAATGCGTTACAATTGGGGTCTTTTATACTGAGACGAATATTAGGGAGTAAAACATGGTAACACAAATGTTTTACCGATGTGTAGGCCTATACTCAACATTCAGTCGGACTGAATAACATGAAATGGTTGAAATCAATGTTTTTTTTTATGGGGGGGGGGGGAGGTGGATTGAAAAAATTTCAGTTACTACTTATCTTAAATTGGAAGACCATTAGAGATACGCCCCCCCCCCCCGGTCAAAATACTTTTTGCAGGACCTTTCATTTTCCTCCGTGCAATGAAATTTGAAGGGGAAAAAACGCAAAATTTGCCATTTTTCACTAATATTTGGTTGAGAGGCAAAATGAAAACTATTACACAGCACTATTGTGTCTTGCAGTGGCGTCGCCAGGAAGGGGGGGCCAGGGGGGCACATGCCCCTCTGGAAAACCTAGTGCCCCCCGAGTTCCCCCCATCTGAGATTTGGGTTGGTAAAAAAATATATATATATTTTGTTATATTCAACTCCCATCATCTGAGTTGGTTTTTCATAAGGACAAAGAAGCACAGTAATTCGTATTTTCTTCAAATGGGCTGCGAAAAAATGAAAAAGTTTATCCTTGACCGTCGGGTATCGAAGTCGTAACCCGCGCCATCTTAATAGATAATGGGAGAAAACGAGAAGGACAAGAAAGGAGTCGGGGCCTCGGGGGTCATGCACACATTAATTCAACAAATGTAGGTTCTATTGATAGGGTTAGGCATAATATCGACAGCATGTGGTTCATATCCTCTGCAAAATTCTGCGCGTTGTTAAAATCATTACCTCAAAAATAGCAATTTCTGGAGATATCTTCAGATCGAATTTAGCATCAATGTTGCCCCATTTTGCATCTAGCCCATCCTCCGTATGCGAAAATTTTCCAAAGGGGAGGGGGGAACTCCCTCCCCTTAGACCCCTCCCCAGGACGGCGACCCGTATCCACCTAAGTGCCCCCCTATTGAATGCTGGTGCCCCCCTGTGCCCCCCAGACTGAAAAGTCTGGTGACGCCACTGGTGTCTTGTACACTTCGGAGAGAGAAGGAGCGATTTAATAGCTGGTATGGAAAATGAACGAACGACGGCGAGTAACAAAACATATAGCAATATACGATGCAAGTACGTGCGATGTTATACTAGTGCATATTTAGGCGACGCACCGTATATAGAGTCAACGAAGTTTTTCTAATCACTACCTCCATAAAAGTGTTTCGTTGCAAAGTTAATGAAACTACGCACAAGTTCGACATTCGTTATTTATGGTACCTTTAATGCATCCAATTAGTCAAGCAAGCAAGCAATATAGGAGTAATATACGAAACTAGTAAAACCTTATAAACGATTGCGTTACAGTCTCGAACATACGCTAAAAGCTATTCCCGTCATGAGGTAAACAAGTATGATTATTGCCTAAAACGATGTAAATATTCAGTCATTGTTCATTTACACTCGAGTCTATCATGCAGCGAAAGCCTGCGGGCCCGTATACGGAGCATGCATTGCATGTAATGGGTGCAGGTATACTAGCAAACTGAGATTAGATAGCCATAGCCGTCCCTGCATTGCGTCTAATAAAATAGCGGCTTTGATTAACTGAATTAGTATATTACATGACAAGCAATGTAAGAGTATACTGATGACGGGCGGGATTCGATTGATGAGAATGTTGTAAACATGTAATCCAGTCGAGACGTGATGACAGACACGGTTTTGAAAGAGTAACGCCTTACAAAAAATAGGGGCAGGCAGGGGGGGGGGGGGCTTGCAGACACGAGGTGGGAGAAAGGAAAACGCACATACGAGGAAACATTTAAATTTGATCAAAGAACAGCGAATCGTATAAACTACGCGGGCGCGATGTTTTGTCACGTGCGTGCACATGTTACGTCAATACACGAGTTGCACGAAACGTCTGCAACACAGGTGGGCAAAGTACAGCCCACGGGCAAATTTTCAGCGGCTCGCGTAGCCAGTATAGAGAAATAATTATGTAAGCAGTGAATCTCTTATATTAAGATCGCTAATATTATTGATATACATGGCCACTTCTAGCGCGGGGTGAGGGGCGTTGGTGGAGGTGAAAAAATTTAAGCTTACTACGAGCGCTCCATGGCCACACAGTGGAGACCCCCACCCCCTCCTCAATCTCAGCAGATCCGCCCCCCCATAACTACAGTACGTTACCGTCATCTTTACTAATTGTGGGTCTATAGTGTCTCTTTAGATGCATGTAAGCTTTGCCAGTTCCCAGGTCAGCACTTGCACTTGTCTAACCTTCACCATTCGAAAAATAATCATCCCTCGTGATACTCCTTAGAATCACACAATTGTCCCATTTAACGCGAGAGATTGCCCATCGATATAGTCATAGAACCCCGCTATAAGCAAGTCCTTTCACCAATTATCAAACCAGCGAGGGATATTTGAATCCTATCCTATAGCTCTCATCATCGCTTTTCTTTGCCGGGATAATTTCACCGATTCTTCGGGGGGCCAATCTCTGCAGTAAACAGTTCTGTATGGAGGATTTGAGCATCTTGTTTCGGAGAACGGAGAAAGAAAGAGAGAGCAAAAACTACACCCCTCCAAAAAGTCACCCTCAACTAACAGGTTCTGGTGTAATACAAGATAAAAACAGGAATGATATTTGCACAAGAGGTTCCATAATGGTTTGAATCGGTTTCATCTTATGTCGGTATATCGGACAATTCCATGAAATCAAATCGGTGAAGACACATGAACGCTCTCATGTTAACGAGCGTATGATCAAATACACGTTGGGAAACGTTGGGAATCCGTGGAGATATCGGAATGAATTCGAGGGAAAAGCCTCGAAGAAAAAAAAAAAGACTTGGGAATTATCTAGCTCAGCTGTTATATATAACCCAATAATTAGGCGTCTTTAAATGAATTGTCAGGATATGACTGGTTTAAGTGCAAATAAGGTGCATTGTGATCGGGCTCAAGGGCTGACGCAACCATTAACAAGTTTAAGAGGAAGTTATGATCAAGTGAGAAGCAAACACAAACGTCATTTTTACGTTATATGATATGAAAAGATCCTTGTGAAAAACATCGCCCCAATAGCTGATTAGAATCATGGTCGATTTCGAGACGTCATGATTCAAACGTCGTGTCAGGGGGTTATACCATTTTGTCACCACGTGACGTCATAATGCCTCTATAGGAAAGAAAGCCTTTCCGCTTTACCTTTGATTTTTTTTCGTTCATATTTTCAAGTGTTTTTTTTTTTTACGAAGACAATGCCAATATTAAGTCATATATATAGAAAAGAAAAACAAATGTGAATTCACCAAGTCATCGTAAGCAATCTAAGTCGCTTGATGATGTCATAGTTAGACTTGCTCAAGTTGTTAGTCTTGCTCAAGTCGAAAGACTAGCTCAAGTCGTAAGACTTGCTCTTTTTTAGCTGTTTTTTGGGGGGGGGGGTGGGGGTGGGGTGGGCGGGAATTTTCATCTCTATTATGATCAATAAGCCGATGATGACGGTTGGGCCTGCCTCTCCTTAATAATCACGTACGTCACATATTCATCTGAATTGGACAGGAAAACAGATGAAAACGACTGACAAACCTAGACAAAAAGGCTAGAAGAAGAATCAAAACGTCAACAATTGATATCAAGAAAGATCCGCTCCACGATAAGATTCCGTCCGAAACGATATCGATTCTTACGGCGCGTGTGTCGGATGTCGAACGATATATGTGATTGTGATGTTGGAGCAGTTGAGCGGATGGGGGTACGGTAAGCCTCGGGGGGAGGGGGTGACGGGGGGGGGGGGCTGGAGGAGCGGTAAATGTGACAAATAAACATGACAACACCTCATAACAATGCTAAAGGTTAAAAGTTTGTTTTTGTGTATGCAATAAACGTAAACTTTTGTAGAGCAATTTTATTAAATAAGCTATATTTGTAAACAACATTCTTGAAACAAATAATACATCAATAAATCAACAACGCAATACGTGCAACTAAAGCTAACTACATCAACTTCGTTTTGGACTAACATACACCAATTTCACGTACCATTCTATATTTAATTCTGTACTTAATTATTTTTGTGATGATGGCGCAACGTATTTCTGGCACTATAGCCCAAGTAAAAACTAAAACATAAAAGCGACCAGAAGTACACTGAATGTTGTCTCCTCTTATTTTGTTTGGATCAGTAAAATCATGCATACCGCCCTCGAAATTCAAAACGATATCCTTCATACTCCATCATGAAGTTTGGTAACATTCATTTATTTATTGGGGTTAAACTTCACGTTTTTTTTATATGCATGGGTTGACCACTAGCACGATTTATCTTCTTAAGTTTAGAGCGCCCTCTATTTAGCATCCATTATCATGGGCTAGTCGTATTTTACACATATTTTTGGTGAAGTTGTTATCTGTATAATAACTATAATATCCTTCTTTAACACGTTTTCATGTTTGGTTTTGTCCACTCCTATTTTTTGTCAGGTAGAGGTATCTCGCCGGCCTCCCCTCCCCCCCCCGCCCCACCTCTCTTGTTATTCTCCGATACTTCCCGTCGTCAGCCGTCAAAACAAATGACGTTCTCCACTGACAGGAAAATTACATTCGGAAAATATGTCTTGTCTTGGTTCTTATGGACAGGATTATGAGGCATGCTTGTCGTTAACGTCCTAAGTAATTTACACCCTGTATATGTAAACTTGACAGCACGTGTAGACACCGGAGGGCACTAGAGCGGAAAATTGAAGGTGAATAATGATATGATATAAATGTATCGTTTACGACACGTCTGAAGAAAAGAAAATTACGATTATTGATAGGTTTGGCCGATTGGTACCGAGAGGAAGCGACCGAATCGTCACGAAGGAAACACGAGCGCTGGGGATATACCAATCGGATCGATTTTGCGCATTGCACTTTTTTGTGTGTGTAAACGATCGGCTATATTTTGCGAGGTGAGAATAATTATGCGCAGGCACGGGCGACTGCAAGAGATTTGGAAGTATAAGGTATTACGAACGAGTATTGAAGTCTGTCAGTTAAGGCAAACAATAAAAATACAGAAGAATTTTTCGTTATCCGAGACACCCGATTTAACATATATACTATATACTGCACTTGTATCGCGACAGGTACAGGGGCCCAATTGGGTATGAACGGCTGCACAGTAAACCAATCGAAGTAATAAGATGTGTAAATCTTTAATGAGCCCCCCACCCCCCTACCGACGTAAGTGATGAAAATAAGCTTTTCATGCAGTTTTTGGTACTGTATATGCGGAATCTAGATCGGCTGATTTGATATCGAAGAACCCCTTAAACACCCCCCCCCCCAACCGACCTTACCGCTACCTTCCTAAATCATGATAATATATACTCAGCCTCTCTTTGGTAACATTTTATTTGGCTTTTAACGTTCACCTCCGTCTGGTGCTTCTCATTTTCACAGTAATTCTCAGATGGACTTTTATAATGTTAAATACATATATAGGATACTTGAAGCACGTTGGACCAAGACGTCTCTATATGTTACAATCATAGGCCTAAGACATGCTCTTTGAGAAACTTTCGATTTTGCGCTCTGTTTTACTGTTACTTGAAAACTGTCCGTTCTGCGATGGAACATTCCAAAAATGGGAAACTTATTCGGAACTGAGGTTGTTTAAAAGGTCTATATGATACCGAAAGTTTGTAATGAGTGACGCACATTCGTCCAAACGAGTCCTAAAAACATGTCACATAAATCAAGGTGAGTATTGGCTGGACCAATTGTTGGAAAAAATACAACCCTGGAACTCTGGTTGTCTCAATTTTGTTTGTAAGGTTTTGAAAAGCCGATCAGAAATTTACTACAGAGGTAACACCATGTATAATCTAACTGAATTAGTTATTGTCACAGGTGAGACAACGAAATGTACGGTATGGGAGAGGGGGGAGGTGGGGGGGAGGAGATACCGTATGCCATCACTTTCTGAAGACCGAGGTTAACAGAATTTACACCCCCCTCCCCTACCCCCTTCCCCAATTTTACTCATCTTTTCGGAAGGATCTTGATCCTTCCCTACACATTTTTGCTGCCCAATTCCCCTTCACTTAGTTCTCCGATACGTTCAACATATTGCCCCCCCCCAACCCCCGCCGACAATGATAGGCCACAATAAAGCCCATTTTCATATACGTACTTCAGCCTCTGTTTATATCATGGTTATATATCGCAGTAGATTATTAAACCCTTAAGCGAGGGCAGCAGTTGTTTATGTAGACACCTCAGATGAAGTGGAACCACCATCGAGAGGGTATCTATAGGCAATAGTCCATTAAGGAATAAATCCAATGCTAATCTTCATAAGATAAGACATCCACGTACCATGAATTACAGCCTGTTAATAAATCGTAACGACGCTACCAAATTAATGAGCTGGAAACGGAATGATTGCCTTTTCAAAACATTATCAACTCGCACCAGTTTTCTAACTATAGAATCTTGTTTGGGTTTGCCTCTTAAAGACCTGCTAGCACTAACAAGGGAAGGGAAACACAACAACACTCAATGACAGAAAATAACAAAAGGCGCGCATTTTTCGGTTCAGAAGACTTATAGATATATACTGTAGTGTATAACTTTATTCTGTAATGCAGTAAGTTCACTTAGATAAATGCGAGCAAAATAAGTAGAACGAACAACTGGGAGATGAGATTTACTTTCATACGAATAAAGAAGGCGCTTGTGTGCATAAGTGGAGGGTCCTTGCACTTTTCTGACCATGCCCCACGAAACAGTCGGTAACTGTGTGATACAGTATAGCTGTGAACCAACATGTGAACCGAGCCTGGGAGCTAGATTGATGACTCTTATACTTCTTACACACAAACACGTTAAGTACACGCGCACATCTTCGGCGCTGTAACACATCTCGACACACTCCGCATACGCCCCCCCCCACCGCGCGTACATACATAAATATGGATATCGAACTGGAAGCTCACGAAGAGGTGTACATTTTGAAGGTTGATTATTTTCAAAATAAAAATAAAAATATTGGGATTTATCCCCTTTGTGCCCAAATAATATTAAATTGTTGATTCTTATTCGAATTGCAATTTTGAAAAGGAAAAATAAAAATACGAAGAGATGACAAACACATGCCATTATAAAATAAGCCATAAATAACAACAAACTACCAAAAAATAAAGGAAACTTCTTTCGTTTTGTCTAACATTTATTTTGGTGCCCTTTCATTGTCTTGTGTAATGAATGATACTGTAAATAAATGGGGCAAATATTTCGTTTATTAGTTAGGCAATGACAGCAAAAGGACATCACGACTCATGGACTGCAAAGCTTGAGATAATACTACTACTACCCCAGTCTACTAGGAGTGTTAGCTCAGTGGTTAACACCGGTGCATTTCAATCATAAGGTCCCGAGTTCAAGTCACTCCAAGAGTAATGTATGTCGTCCAGTAACAGAGTTGTTGACAATTGACAATTCATAATCATGGAAGTTAAATATGAATGTAAGAGACTGACTTCGGTCAGCTTCGGCTTTGATAAGCCAATGATGGCTTCTTTACGAGTTCCTGCTTGCAGGAGGATCTAAAATTTATACATACATACATACATACATACATACATACATACATAACATACATACATACATCCATACTACTTTAGACAAGGTGTGCTCCATGGAACCTGGAGGGAACATGGCAAAGAAAATTTCAACACCAGACGACCTAACAGAATAATTTATTGGATAGAATTTAAGTACTATGAAACACAACAAAATAACAAAAGAGAAAAAAGGAGACCAAAATATCAACAAATTTGTTTTGTCTGTGAAGATATTTATTGTTCACAAAAAAACTGATGCTTGCACAATTATCAATTGAACACATTTCATTAAAAACTTTTACAAAACACAAAATGAACAACATTTATACAACACTAAACAACTGTTGTTATTAAGTAGGCTTAGAGTTTACTACTGAAGCTTCTATTGAAAGTTTCTGTACATCAAAGGTCCTTCTCGGAGGGGAGAGGGGAGAGGGGAAAGGGGAGGGAGAGGGGAAGAATTTTTCCAGATGGAGCCCTTTTTTTTCTGAGTGAAGGAGGAAATCACTGCCACGGCCATTGAAAAAGTCATTTAACAATATCAAATCATTTTAAATGTGTAAACTGAATTTGGTGGAATGCTATACATTTCTTTGTGACGTCTAAGAGTGTAAACTACGCATATGACGACAAAAACCTCTGACACGTTCTTTTTGTAAAATGTCGAAAAATGTAGACAAATTACAACACAGGTAGATGCAGGTCATGTCGAATACATAGATCATACTTTCTCTTCTGTTGGGTTTCATTGTAACATTTAATTGAAATATGAGCTGCTACATCAACAATAGTCACTGTTTAGAGAAATACAACTATCACAAATAAGTGCAACAGAAATCTTTAAGAATGTTTAAAAAAAAAGTAGAACTTGGTGTCGTCGGCATGAGATCGATAAAACACGAAACGAGAGGGGGGGGGGGAAACAAAAGAGGAGGACAAAAGAAAGCAATGGAATTGACTAGAATATTTACAGAAAACAATAAAATGCAAGCAAATGACATTTCTAATTAACTTAAATCCACATTCCATCGTGGATGCTGTCGTTGGATACAATTAAAAACCCGACACGAGCCTGCAATACCGCGATGATTATTTGCAGGAAAGAAAACCGCAACCGGCTGTATTATTTTGTTTTTCTCTTTGACTTATTAATTCACAGACTTCATTGGATGTACCACCACCTCCTCATCCATATTCATGATTTCAATTTTTCCATCCATTCCTGGGGAGTCACATGAAATGAATGTACTCACATTCATTCTCATGAACTTTTATAACAGGTGTATCAAACTCATTCCTGTATATACAGTTTCTAATGGTTTAAAAGCAAACAGCATACTCCTACTATCCACTGTTGATCTGAAGTGATGCATAACTATCAAAACCTGTGACTGGTGTAGAAAGATTGACATTCAAAACTTCCTGCATAGTGAAACCTGCCTTTGGTTTTTTTTTTTTTTTTTGTCTTGGACCCTTCAAATGTACTTTGTTCTGTTAAGAGCTTTATCTGCATAACTGTCATCGGTTATCTTGGCCCAATCTGAGGCGGTCTGGCCGATGACGAAACCTAGCGCCCTCTTATGTTCCTGGTCTTTGCGCTCTTCTATGTCGGCCCACCTTACCTGCACGGTTACAAGAAAAAAAGAAGGTCAAGCTTGGTTACTAATTTTAATAAAAGGACTTTATTTAGAGCAAATATTAGATAATTTCTGTATGTACTGCCTTCATAATGGCTGCTATCTAAAATGCTTGTACCTAGTCGAAATAATGACCTTCCATCGAATGTACAGCCTCAAATATAGAAGCATCACTGACATATGTTGTATTGAAACAACCATTACAGATGACCTATAGAGAATAAGATGTTTGGCTTAAAAATATATTGCCTAAGTTGAAGGCAGATTTTCTGGTTTTAAATGTGGCAAAAGACAAACCTTATTTCAAAATCAGTAAAGGCAGACCTACTAATGCTAACATAATGTGAGTTAAGTGAATTCCGATTTGCAAATTAATTAATCAGCGATAATCAATCGATTTATCCAGATGCAAGTCATAATGATGTCACCTTTCAATCTAGAACTTTCGCTGAATGTTACCCCCCGGCATGGTTAGTTATCTTTGTTTGAACAATTGAATGAATAATCATAAGGATTGGTTGAATGTTCATATGGATTCATGATTGCTCTAATTCTTAAATAAAAAACTTACCCTTTTCTTGCCAGGTTCTAAAGGTCTAGATATGATGTCATCTTCTAAAGTTAAATAATCCTCCAGACTTTGGGAGGGAGTATCCGATTCTGATCTCTTGCGTTTGTTGTACTGCTGGATGCCGTCCAGTTTGTCTTTAGAGAGAGAGAGAGGGAGAGAGAGAGGAACGAACTTTGTTCTTAATCTCATCCTTTCTGAAAATGTCTTCAATAGTATGTTCAATATAAAATGAACATGAACAGAATTTCTCAAGAATAGTAAAAGGGAAAAATCTACTCTTCAAATTTCCTGTAGAAGATTTCAAGGCTCTGAACTCTTGTCTCCTATAAATTATTACGGTTCCTGTTTAAAAGCAAACAGCAAACTGCTACACATATATCTGGACTCGTATAGCAGTTTGATCATTTCGCATAGCATTTTGAGATGCGATACCTTGTAGGAGATGACACGACTGAAAATTACTTTCAGTAAGTCCTCTTTAGAAAGTTTTCATTTCCAACTGACCCCAAAATGATCAAAAGTTCAACTGGAAATTTAAGTCTGCTGGGTCTTTTACCGGTGACTTTGAAGTGGTGTTAATTTCTGATGTGTTATGCGTCCTTTCTTGAATTTTTTTTATTTTAAGAATTGAATTCAAGTTTCGAGTTGAGATCTAAATCAAACCATATTCCCATCTGTCGTCCTTTCCAGGTATGAGGCCCACTTTGATTTTCTATATCACGACATGTACAACTAGATTTAGAATACATTTTCTTTTTTAAAACATCCCTTGTGGTTTTGATTGATGTTTATATTAAGAATGTCAACAAAGGCCCCCATATGTTCCTATGTTTTTTTGTAATTTTTTTATTTATCTTTAGCAATATCCATCCATACTCACAGTAATGTAGAGAGATTTATTCATGAAGGCCATGAGAAATTATGAAATGTTACCCAACCTGAATGCTGATCACCAGTTTATAAAATGTTACATATTAAACTGACATCCAAGGAATGGAATGTTTTTTTTCTTCAATCATTTCGCTACTACACTTCAGTTCAGAGATATTAATATATTTTCAATTTGCATAAAGCCAGATTTGAATAGACCTGTACAATAGCACTGGTGGGGTTCATTGTTTTAACTCTGTAACATTTGAAACTCTGACATGAGCTACACAGTACCGCAGAATCACATCAAGACTATGTCAAGACTATTTCACCTTCTCTGCGTGTTTACCAGGCTTTGTATAATTATCACACTGGGTCCTCCACCCCCAGTGTCCACCCTCCCATCAATGAAGGGTACTCGAAAGCGAGTGTCCCCATAGACGAAGGGAAGACCCAACGTTTGCAAATTATTCGGTAAAACGTGATCAAAACTCACCAAGTTTTTCCTCTGAGGCACTCTCCCATTTACTCTTGGTGAGCGATGCCTGCATGGAAATGAAAAGATAGGTCAGGATAAACAGTCAGTCCGGTCGCCTACGGACACTCTACTTTTACGAGACTTTCACGTCAGGTCATGTTCAGCCTGTTCTGTTTTGCTTTGTCTTTCCGACCAGTTTATGTTGTTATTCTGCTAATTTCTGCTGAATTATTCTCTAATTTCTCAAACTGTTTAATGCAGCAGTTCCTCACAGACGGTACCGTTGTGATCAGTCCATTCTCACTGCAGATCGCACTTACAGGCCGCATGACCTAACCACAGCAGGAAGTGAACTTTGTCTCAATTATGACTGTAAGACCTAGAATAAATTACCGTCACCTTGGGCATTTCCCGCACCGTGGGGCCCCGGGTCTCCTCTGTGTACTTTTGACATACACGATTGACTATCTATGTACACCAAATATGATGAGTTTATCAAGAGGAGCGTGGGAACGGGGGGAAATGACCGGCTTCCTTACTGCCTTTATCAGTTATTATTTTGGTTTTAAGCGATGATACCCGATTGATAATACCCATAAATAATAATACCCAAACTCCAATACAAAAGATAGCCTACTTAATATTACCGCAGAAAATCCCAGCAGCCAACTGCTTCAATGAAAGCAGAGAATACTGAGGATGACTGCTAAGCAGCTAAAATGATATCCCCTTAAAGATCTTATCTTAAGACAAATTAGCCTTATAAGTAAGTAAACATATATAAAACTAACACATATTTTACATCTACAAATACATATCACTATAGAACAAGATCTAATTATACCAAACCCAAACTCTACTATCAACTCCTCCACCCCCCCCCCCCCACCCCTCCCAAACCATATATCACACCAAAACTTACAACAACTGTTATTCATCTGTCCACAACTTCGTTTATACCTACAGTATGCTAGATGGCCCCCCTGATGTTTCTAGGGGGTCAACAACCTACGGTGCCCTCATCCTTAAATATCGGTACGACCTCAACACTACCCGTATCATAAAATAAGTTTACCTTGATGCTGGGCTAAAAGACCTTCTCTCCGATAATCAAGCAGAATATTTGTGATTTTCTGGATAGTTATCTCATTAATTTGGATCTCTTCGTTAAAGGCATTAATTGGGGGGCTCTATCCATAAAAGGTAAGCTCCCGGACGGCCCTCTTTGTTTTCTTCAGAACTTTGCAAGTGACTCCAGCGAGCATCTTGAGAAAGCTCTAGCCTAGAGTATACATACTGTAGTGTAAAGCTTATGCAGTTCTAGGGTCTAATGTTGTTTCCTATGGATTATTTTATTCTAATACTACCTGTAGCTTTGTGTAGATTAACCCACATTCAAATTGATCCCAATACCACTGCAACCCCTGATAGTTGTTCTGCTACCAGACCTACAGTATTTGAACTGTTATACTAACAATCAGATACTTTCATCTCAAATTTTAGTTTCTTTACTTATAATAATACTTTAAAAAAAAAAAAACCATAAAATACAAACTGAATGATCACTTTACTGATAAAAACCTAAACCCTTTGTATTTTGAGTGCCGACCAGCCATGCATGCAGTTAGTGTTTTCTACACCCATGCAACCAATCTAAATGTTGTTCTGTACCTTGCCAACAATAATTTGTTAACGACCAATTTTCCCAATCTTATCATGTTAATACCCACCTTTTATAATAAAGATGTAGTCTTCATACTTAATAAGCAACCAATGTCAGAATGTTGCCTGCAATATTAAGTTGCTTTGCACACTGTGAACAACCAATCTTTCCATGTTACTCATAATCATGAGGTTAAATCTGAAATCATACTATATATTAAACGATCATGTCGGCCATAGAGACTGTCCATGAGCGAATGACAAAACAACACGGTATAACCATGTTGCCCACACTTATGACATTGCTTAAACAGTAAGGAAAACAATAAACAACCAACCTGACCATGTTGCCCATAATTATGAGGTTGCTTTAAATGTAAACACACTAAACGACCAATCTGACCATGTTGATCACAGTCATGCAGTTGGTTGACTGTACACCTTACTACAAGCAACGATTACAACCCTGTTGCACATAGTTACAAAGTTGGTTGACAGTACACCTTACTGCAAGCAACAAGTACAACCCTGTTGCACATAGTTACAAAGTTGTATTAGAAACAACAAACACATTAACCTTCCAACATCACCATGTTGATTGAGAACTTAAAAAATAACCCAATATAACCATGTTGCTCATAGTTTATATAGTTGCCCAAACATTAAAAATGTTCAACAACCGATCTGCCCAAGTTTTGCCCAGGGTTATGATGTTGACCTTATAGGCAATATATCCAACAACTGACTGCCCACGTTTTACGCAGGGTTATGATGTTGTCCTAATAGTCAACATGTCCAATAACCGATCTGCCCATGTTTTGCCCAGGGTTATGATGTTGTCCTAATAGTCAACATGTTCAACAACCAATCTGCTCATGTTGCTTTGCTTACAGTCATCAGGATGTCTGACACCTTTCTCTAAACAACCAGTAAAAACCATGTTGTTCGTAGATACGATGTACTTTTAAACGATAAACATGTTACCTTTCATGTAACATGATAATTTTCTTTGGTAGTGGTGGAACAAAAATGTTAAGATAAATGTTTGATAAGATAATGAAGTTATTTTTAATGCTATCTAATACTACTGGCAATGTTTTCAAATTCAATCGGGATATGACTTCTTTCACAATGAAAATATGAGATAAATCCCCCCCCCCCCCAAATGAAACAACAAACAATGGGAAAACCAAAAGATTTCAGTCCTATAGTGGAAGCATGAAATCCCCCCACTTCAACCCCCCCCCCCAAGAAGGTGTCAGAATGGCCCTATCCCACCACCATCCCCCTTCATGAATTTATACAAAGTCTGGTAGTGTATCTCTCTTAAGGATGCCTTTCTTTTGAGGGGGGGGGGAGCAAAAATTCGTGCTCAACAACAACATTTCTATAAGTAAATAATCACAGACAGGATGTTTGAGAATTGCTCCACTTATATAGGGATATCAAACCAGCAAAACTTGCTTTATTTTTGTAATCTTGATCTGGGTACCCATGCTTATCCCGATAATTTACTGCTGACAAATAACTCAGTTATTGTTCAAGTTTTTCCCCTTCTTTCTTATTCTTCTTCTCCTTTCTTTTCGATTCGATACCCATAATATTCTTTCAAGTGACCAGGAGGACTTGATAGAAGGCATACGATGATTAAAAATCCCGGTCTTTTGTCTGATTTATAATTATTGTCTTTGAATTTATGAATCGTTTAAACGAGAGAGAGACTCGGAAAATGAACCCTTCGCAAATGTTGAGGGTACGTCTCCGAGAAAGCTGTATGTAACCGTATCTGCACCGGCAGAAAAATTCTACCCTATGAGAGGGTCGGGCGATCCGGTAAATATAAATCAACAGCTGTCACTTTCTCGAAACTTAACGGTGGTGTGGTAGAGTACATTGTTTCATTCCGAGCACCATAAATTTGATTGCTTAAAGTGTCTATTTTCGGGAAAAAGACAAATAAAGCTAAATAACTAAAGAGATTATCTCGACGACCACGACTCTGTGATCTTAGAAACGAGAGGCTCCAAAATAAATCAAAATATTCTCTAATCATTGTCTATTAATAAAGGGTAATCTTTGGAATATATTTATGGCCTAGACAGAGAAATTGAGATAAATATCAAATACAAGAATTGCTGGGTTACATTTGTGATCAATCTGTATCAAAGACCAAAAAAACAAGCATGGTAACTAATGATTCTTTAGGGAAACTAATCAATCATTAAGTGATATAATAGACAATGAAGAAATGAATAGGACAATAAATTTGAATTTGATATCATGTGATATCACAAACAGCAAAAAAAAAAAGGACTCAATTTACGAAAAGGGATTTTTAGGACTGTCTGGTGAAATACTGACTTGATTAGTACTGCAGCTACAAGTGGCCAAGCCCTGGAAAATTCTCTCCTACTGTACCCTTGTCAGCAAAATTATTCTAATTTTAGCTATACTCTCCCACTCCTGATACAATTTTTTTCAAAGGAAGAAATAAACTTGATGAGTTTTTTGTTTTACTACTACCCTGATAATTGTAACTGTACAGATTAGATGTACTGTTAGATTTATACCAAATAACAGAGTCATGAAACAATTCATAAATGTTTCAACCATACACCTCTGGCTTCATAGATACAAGAGGGACATATAGCCACATCATACCTCCTTTTGCTTCCCCCCCCCTTTTATAAATTTGTTTTATATCTTTATCTTTTTTTATAGCTCTAATCTCAAATCATTAACCAATATCAGAGGATGATAGTTTTTTTGGCCTCTTAAACACACGTGTCAAGTGTTCCAAATCGGAGGGAATTTTGTCGATTACAACCAATTCCGTGATATTACTTTAATGTGTTTTTGCTTCTTCTTTTTCTCCCCCCCCCCCCGGCTTTATTGCTGTGTAATGCAAGTCGTTGAGGACGACTGTTGATAGCTCCTCCAACTCCGTCCTCCAGAAAGGTAAAGTGGTTTAGTTCCCTCTTCATCAATCAAGATGGAAAGGCACTCCAGACACTCCTCCTTTAATTGTTTCTCCCTACCCTAAGCCTCCCATCAAATGACGAATTTTAGAATTGTCTTTTAACGTGAGAGCGTTTTCTTTTTCCTCTGTTTTTACAAAAGACCTATTCCTGACTTCCATTTGGATATTATTTCGATAACATTGCCAATCGTTACGGGATTGTATGGAGTGATCATGTCAATGTGCTGGTGCCATCTTGTCTACGGATACAGTCAATTTTTTTTTTTTTTTGGTCATCATACCGATGAAATAAAAAAATAATAATAGTAAAAATAAAAAAAAACGGAGAGAAGAGAATCGAGAAGGATTGATAGCAGAGTAGAACGGAATTGCAAGAAAATGACAAAAATAGCCCTAAGATTGGAATAAAAAAAAGAAAAGAAAGGAACTTAATAAAGGATTTCATTACAGACATCTGTATGTAAGGCAAAGGTGACTTAAAATACGATACAATGGACTGACAGGGGGAGGAATAACTCGAGATAGAAATGTTATCATTTCTCTCGCTTTTGATTAAGTTAAATAGCTGGTTTACTATATTCTGCTACTACAATAGGATAGGCTACGATATTCTATCTGACTTGTCCCAAATGTGACGAAAAGAGGGAATTAAAAAAAAAGAAAAAAAAAAAGATGTGTGTAAGCTGAGCCTTCCACAAACTTCCTGTACTTTCACCTCTGGGTTTCACACATTTTATAAAAGAAAAGAAAAGAAAAGAATAGAATAGAAAACAAAACAAAACAAAAATAGGAAAAAAGCAGCTCTTTTTTACTCTACGTACAGTAAACTACCACTCTGTGTTTTGGCCCTAGAGGGTCTTGAATTAATGTGAGACTAAACAGTCTGGTTGCATTTCAGTCCCATTTATTAAACCTTTGTGCATCGCTCCAACAAGTACAGTATGCTAGTTTTTTGTTTTTTTTAACTCAAGCAACTTATCCCTATTGCTGCATTGTTCTCTGCAGAGGTCAGTATAAAAAGAGACAAAGTAAATTATGGCTCTGTGTTTTGATCTGAGTTTAAGATAATGTACCTTAGTTCATTACTAATGAACCTTAGTGCATCACCCCAACCGATGCACTTGTGTTTTAAACTTAACCAACTAATCTTTATTGCTGCATTGTTCTGTGCAAAGGTCAGTATAAAATGATACAAAGAAAATATGGCTCTGTGTTTTGACCTGAGTGTTAGATAATGTACCTCATTTCATTACTAATGAACCTTAGTGCACCGCCCCAAACCGATGCACTTGTGTTTTAAACTTAACCAACTAATCTTTATTGCTGCATTGTTCTGTGCAGAGGTCAGTATAAAATGATACAAAGTAAATTATGGCTCTGTGTTTTGACCTGAGTGTTAGATAATGTACCTCATTTCATTACTAATGAACCTTAGTGCACCACCCCAAACCGATGCACTTGTGTTTTAAACTTAACCAACTAATCTTTATTGCTGCATTGTTCTGTGCAGAGGTCAGTATAAAATGATACAAAGTAAATTATGGCTCTGTGTTTTGACCTGAGTTTAAGATAATGTACCTCATTTCATTACTAATGAACCTTAGTGCATCGCCCCAAACCGATGCACTTGTGTTTTAAACTTAACCAACTAATCTTTATTGCTGCATTGTTCTGTGCAAAGGTCAGTATAAAATGATACAAAGTAAATTATGGCTCTGTGTTTTGACCCGAGTTTCAGATAATGTACCTCATTTCATTACTAATGAACCTTAGTGCATCGCCCCAAACCGATACACTTGTGCTTGAAACTTAACCAACTAATCTTAATTGCTGCATTGTTTTGTGCAAAGGTCAGTATAAAATGATACAAAGGTAATTAACGCTCTGTGTTTTGATCTGAGTTTAAGATAATGTACCTCATTGCAGTTAATTACTATTATGAACCTTAGTGCATCGCCCCAAACCGGTACACTTGTGTTTTAAACTTAACCAACTAATCTTTATTACTGCATTGTTCTGTGCAAAGGTCAGTATAAAATGATACAAAGTAAATTATGGCTCTGTGTTTTGATCTGAGTTTAAGATAATGTACCTCATTTCATTACTAATGAACCTTAGTACATCGCCCCAAACCGATGCACTTGTGTTTTTAACGTAACCAACTAATCTTTATTACTGCATTGTTCTGTGCAAAGGTCAGTATAAAATGATACAATGGTAATTATGGCTCTGTGTTTTGACCAGAGTTTAAGATAATGTACCTCAGTTCATTACTAATGAACCTTAGTGCATCACCCCAACCGATGCACTTGTGTTTTAAACTTAACCAACTAATCTTTATTGCTGCATTGTTCTGTGCAAAGGTCAGTATAAAATGATACAATGGTAATTATGGCTCTGTGTTTTGACCAGAGTTTAAGATAATGTACCTCAGTTCATTACTAATGAACCTTAGTGCATCACCCCAACCGATGCACTTGTGTTTTAAACTTAACCAACTAATCTTTATTACTGCATTGTTCTGTGCAAAGGTCAGTATAAAATGATACAAAGGTAATTATGGCTCTGTGTTTTGATCTGAGTTTTAGATAATGTACGTCTAAACATCTCGGTTGCATTTCATTACAATTTATATGACCATTTTTCATACCAATACAGTTAGTTTTTAACTCTACATCAAAACTATAGAACCGAATGTAACATCATTCTTCAGAGGTCTTTACAAGACAATGATGTAGAGCTCATTCTGACTCATAAAAGACAAAAACCAGCTAAGAATGCACCTCGTCACTTGATAACCTCAAAAAAATCAACTTTGTCAGCCCGAACTTTAAATGCAAATTAGGGGGGTGGTAGGTAAACCTGCTACACGAGGGTGCCGTTTACTATGGTTATACACTGCAGGCGGGAGATGGGCTATTGGTATTCAGACAATTTGAATAGTAAACAGGACTTACATTTTGGAGGATTATGCTACAGCTAAAAAAATATTTTTGATATAAAGTTTGAAACTTTAGGGGCATTTTAGAATCTAAATCTATAAGTGAAGGTAATCATGTACATATTAAAATGTGAAATTATACATTTAAAATGAAGGAAGAA
This sequence comes from Apostichopus japonicus, assembly GCF_037975245.1. Taxonomy (NCBI): domain Eukaryota; kingdom Metazoa; phylum Echinodermata; class Holothuroidea; order Aspidochirotida; family Stichopodidae; genus Apostichopus; species Apostichopus japonicus. The sequence continues at coordinate 18,210,228 of NC_092568.1, forward strand.
TAGATTGTCGATCTTCAGTTTGAAAGTGGAATCTGTGTTTCAATTCTAGCAAACACCAAAGTGAAGGACTGAATGCACAAATAGATAAACATGTAGCAATCTATAATACTTAAAAAAACTGTGCAAACTAACAATTTAATATTGTAATTTTAGTTGCAAGCCCTTTCCTTTTACTTTTCAAAAATTTTGCAAGAAAAATAAAAAGGTCACACAGCCTTTGATGATAAATTTGGAATTATTTCTTTCACTAAGAACAAATGCTGAGATGCATCATACAATGGTTTTGAATTTTTTTTGTTTTGAGTCTTACATATATAAATTATAAAAAGGAAAGTCATGAAAATTATTTCAACTTTGTCCCTCATCTCAGATTTATAGGCGGAGAGGCCCATCCCTTCGATACCTAAAACTGAAATTTTTTTGTTTCCAATCTCCTCTTTTATGGTGTCCAATATCAAAGAATCAACTGAGATCCTACCAGTTCACCAATCTATCAATCTGTCTTTGTTTCTCTGACAAAATGACGGCTGAATTAAATCTCATAGAATTATATAGATCGATTATTTAGGACAAAGGTCGATTCTTACGAGCTATACGATACGTTGCACATCCCTACTCATCTCTTCACGAACATTTTCAAGATGAGGTTTTCTTGTTTTTTGTGTGAAATATTAATTTCCAGAAAAGTGCCGTTTGGATACTGTAGAGAGTTGGTAAACTGATACAGTAATGAATCAGTATCATAGACAAACAAGCACTCATCATGTTTTAAGTATTTCTTTAATTTCAGAAAAAAACGGTCATTATATCGTATTAAATGGGTAAAACAAATCGAACACGCCTCTGCGTTCCAATTACCACTTCTGTATCTGTTTCCAAACTTCCATGACAAAGTGATTATACAGATCAACCAATCAGCTTCAAGCTCTACAGAACACAATCCGCAGGAGACAATTGGATAACGTCTGATCAGGGCAATATCTTTCAGCCTTCAGCATCGTAGAGAATAATTTATAGTTTTCGTAAATGTCGCCAAAGTTTAATCCAGAGATAATGTGAAGTCTCCTTACCAATAAAATAGTGAAAGAAAAACTTCCTCCCTATTATTTGAGTTATCAAGTTTGTCTTCTAAAACATGTAAGTCTTTTGCTATTTACTACAGTATGTACGTACACTGATCCAGGTTCAAATATTCCCTGTATTATCCCATTTAAATGAATGGTTGAGATAAATTATGCATTATTTGCCTATTCAAATCATCAATGTAAACTGCTGTATTAAACTACATGTGGGCAGCTCTTACTGTTGATCTTGATAACTTTTTTTTATGCTGACTTGTACTAAAATCTCATAATCAATAGAGCTCGGTGTTAGCTTTACTAGCAAAGTTTGATTTAAAAAAAAGAAACAAAAAAAATTCTTTTTTTTGGGAATGAATGAGCAAATTTGAAAATTTCTATGATTTTTTTTAAACTGTCGTTGCTAAGCCATTAATGAAAAGTGTCTGGACGAACAAAAATTAAAAAAATATAAAAGGAAACAATTACGACTGAATCAATTTCTTTAATTACAGTACTTACTAACTAACCTATAATTAAGTTGAAAAAAATAAATCCAGGCGATTGCTTTTAACAAGATCCATTTTAATCCTATTTTGATTAATTTTCGGTACAAGAGTTGGAAAAACTTTGCAGTTGGAACTAAAAAAGAAGAAGTGAAAAAAAAAGCAGCTTAAAACAATATGAGCAGCAGCAAATAACTATCTGGGATACACTGATGTATCTATTGAGTTTGATTACATATCGTACAAGGTATATATCGTACGTTGGATATAAATAAAACTTGAACATTGTTCAATATTGACAGAAGTGGGTTGAGATGTGAAGCTGTTAATAATGAATATAAGTCATCTTTTAAGTAAAAAAAAATTTTCTTAAAAAATAAGAGAACTTGTAGAATTTTCACACCATACAAATGACTGGTTAAAAAACATTGGGCCTTCTTTGATACTCACTGCAGTCTATGGTGAGGGTGAGAGAGACTACAAAAAAAAAAAAAAAATTCTCATCTAATCAGATGACACTAGCATGATTCACTTTCATCCTAGTTTCTCTGGGGTCGATTTGTAAGAATGTTCCTGGGATCTGAGATGACATAGACATTTTTGGCAGCAGACGATGAGAACTGCCCTTGAGGGACGTGTGATATCAGACAAAAAAACCAAGCTAACTGTGAAACGACCAGTCATACCTATTCCTATACATCGGTCAACGTTGAGTAATTTTTACTTTTTTATCATACTCAACAGTCCAGTGTGCGTTTCTCAGACATGTCCAAGTTTATGCATAGTAAATACACTGTGTTTACACACATGTGGCTTTTATGATGCAATGTTGGAAAGCCTATTTTGCGGTCCGGACAACCATATGGAAGTCCAGGCACTACCAACTTGCCCACAGGAAATAAACTCTGTTTACGAGTGGCTTTTATGAGCCATGGTTGGATATCCTTCCTTGAGGTTTGGCTAAAATTATGGAAGTCCAGGTACAACCGACTTGCGCACAGGAACCATGGTTGGGCAGCCTACTTTACGATTTGGATAACAATATGGAAAGTCCATGTACCACTATGTTTTACACAGTATGTACCTTTACTTACAAAGTACCCTTCGTAAACTTGCTGGACAACGGACTTACTTTGCTGTTTGAGCAGCAAACAAACAAGAAAAAATATTCAGAGCTTCAAAGACAACCCATTCAATTTAATATGAAGTTACTCCTTATTCTATATCACCATTTAACATGATTTGCATAAATTTCACAATCAAACATTAGCAGTTTTTACAAGCCTAGACAATATTAATACTTACAAATTGTGTAAACTATTACATGCACCACTTACACACTAACAAAGCATTAATGACAATTGCCCCTGTCAAACATGTCCCCCCCTCTCCGATGGAGGGCTTGGGGGGGTGTGAGGAAAGAAAAATGAGCTACAAATCTCTGTCACACTTTTCATGGCATCTTGCTTTTACACTTATTCGGCAGGCAAATTGGTTGAGATCACTCTACGGTTGAGCAGATAAGTGACAAATAATGCAGTCCTTTCCTCCCATAAAACAACATTTTTTAACATTTGTTATCAACCTCAAAATAAATGTTAGGACTGACTTTACACCTTATTATAGGGTCTGCTTAGTAAGTATCTATCACAGATTATAACTAGAAATGTAACAAACAATGGCATTGATTTACAACCTTGCATTTATTTATACACTTGAACTCACCACTGGGTTATCACTGTAATCTTGTGAGAAAGAAAAAACACACCTCATTCTGACTCATTTTATAACATCAAAAAGAAACTTTAAAATGCTTTAGCAGATGTCAGGAAATAAATTTATATATATATTCATTTATGACCATGTCAAGTCAGGTTTAAAAAGATACAAGGTAATGATTGGTAGACATGCTTATAAGAGCCTGCATTATACTTTAACCGATAATAAGAAGCACAAGCAGGCCTTAAGTTGGCTAGTGACAACATCATGAACTAAAGCGAATAACAGTCTCATAAATCCATTTTTTCTAATGACCCGAGTTAAAAAGTTTAAATATCATTCAACTTTCCCTTAGGCTATCAACCTATTTTATACAATGAAAAGATATTGAAACTATGCCATTAAGTACAGAAAATGACCAATTTCTGCAAATATAACTCATGGTCGATCATATAATCCTGCATGAGCACTTGAAAACCACTTTCCCAGACCATGGCTTAAAGACAAACCGAGTTTCGTCCGAATTTATTTTACGGCTAAGAGATTAACAAAGCAACGACCTGATTCTCTGAAGTTCGACTTATGATAGTTGCAAACGAGTAGAAGTTAGTTAAATTAATAAACCTAATTAGAGGGATATAGAGGTACCAGTAACCGTTTCTCTTCTTGAAACCCTGGGGCTTCCCGGGGGGGTCAAAACCAGCCTTCTAAATGGTTATACCACTAACCAATATCTTCTCTGAAGACACGAGACAAAGGTAATGTCTGCTCATAAAAATCCCATTTTTAGAGTTATGACCAGCAGGTGTAAGAAAGCAAAATGGGAGTAAAACTTGGTTAGAATAGATAAAAAGAGAAAGCGTAACAGAGAAAAACAAAGAAAAAAAAATTAAAAGCAAATATAAAAATCCTGGGATAATTACTGATGGTGAAGTCTGGGCCTGAGAATATAAATGGAATGGCTTAATCAGACCAAATTCTGTAAGGATTTCTTCTGGTTTTCACTAGGACAAAGCAGGCCTTACATCTTGGTTGTCGGAGAGGAGAGCAAACTTTGGTTGTCAAAAAATGGAGCAAAATAACAATGACCAACATATAAACTGTAGGAGAGATGTTTAGGCTGGTGAATATAATACCAGCTTTGGGGTTGGGAATGGGGGTTGGGTGGGGGGGGGGTTATACCAATTTATCATTTTACCTAATTTACCCCCAAAATAACCCAAATCAAACAAAGCTTCATAAAGTCTGATACTTGTTAAATTTATATATTTTTTTAAATATTACTGAGCATTCTTCTACTTTAACTGAGTACGTTTGCTTTCCATTTCAATTGAGTATATGTACTCTGCACACCTAGCTTGAATACACACCTTGGAAATTTAAAATCAAATTATTGCACAATCCCATTCCCCGCCCACAACAGAAAACCCACGACTCCAACCAATGCACGCAGGCCTCTCAATTAATCTTACATTCAGAAATAAATAAAATACTGATATATTTTTATGAAAACTACTCTTTTTTCCCCCCATCTTAAAGGGGATTTGACAGTGAAGCAAAGAGTGTAAGCAAATATTGATGGAATCACATTGAGTGAACTCTGAAGAGACTACTTTATTCATAGTTAAATATGTCACCATGACAACTTGTAATAAACAACACAACCACTATCCCAAAAATAAGAATAAACTGCAAACAGAATATTTCTCAACTGCCTAAAGAAATACTGAAAGTGTGTCGTAAGTAATAAAACTGGGACTTAAGCTTTTCACAGTAATGGGGAACAACACATGTGACAATATAATGTGATTCTCTCAGAGTGAGATTCTTAAGATTATGTCATACAATAGATACCGCTGGTAAAAACCCGGGTAGGATCATGCTTCTGTTGGGTCTTCCAGATATTTTGCAAACTACAAACGAGCACACTCGAATAGTGTAAGTGCATTGGTGGGAGTGGATCCCAGGTGAGAGTGGATCCCAGGTGGGATCACATATCTGTTGCATTGACAGATAACCATAGTGCAATCGGTGAGCTGACCCCAGGTGGGGTCCATAAAATTGTTGTGCTTTCCCCAAATAATAATTATGTTACTATATTATAAATACTGACAAAACCCCCAAAATCTTAGTCTTAGGGCAGCAAAGGATCTTTCATTTGATCCGGATAAGGGTATCTAATGAATTTCCAGATGATTTCAAACGGCAGATTCTCCGGTCATGTTCGGCCAGTGATCTGATCCCAAAAGGGCTCGGTTAATCTCTTTGTATTTATCGAGGGTTTCGTTCTTACATCAGACACTCTTGATCTCACTGCGACAAGTGATCTGATCCCAGAAATGATCGGTTAATCTGTTTGTGTTTATGGAGGGTTTTCGTTCCTATATCAGACACTCTCGATCTCACTGCGGTTGGTGATCTAATCCCAGAGGGGATATAAATAATATTCTGTGCTTACAATTACTCTTGAAACAAAATGCAGGCAGTGATCTCCTCCCACGTTGGATCACTAAAGCGCAGTGTGTTCTAGGTACCATCATGCTTACAATCCAGAAACATACGTTAGCTACAGGCTGTGATTTGCATAACATCCAAATCAGATGACTTTCTATATGGTTTTCATACAACAGTTACGTATGGTATTATTACGTGCAGCAACCTCAGAACGGAATCAATAGTTCCTGCTTAGAGATGATCACACTCTTACATCATATAATCCTGATGTAAGTGCATCCGGTGATCTGATCCCAGAAGGGATCACTATTAATCTGTTGGGTTTACATAAGATTATACACTTACAACAGATAATCCTGATACTGTGTTTACAGATAATTACACACTTACATCATATAATCCTGATGTAAGTGCAGTCAGTGATCTGATCCCAGAACGGATCACTATTAATCTTTTGGTTTTTCATAAGATTACACACTTACAACAGATAATCCTGATACTGTGTTTACAGATGATTACACACTTACATCATATAATCCTGATGTAAGTGCAGTCAAGTATTAATCTTTTGGGTTTTCATAAGATTACACACTTACAACAGATAATCCTGATACTGTATTTACATATTATCACTGACTTTACATCATATAATCCTGATGTAAGTGAAGCCAGTGATCTGATCCCAGAAGGGATCACTATTAATCTGTTGGGTTTACACACTTACAACAGATAATCCTGATATTGTGTTTACATATGATAACACACTTACATCATATAATCCTGATGTAAGTGCAGCCAGTGATCTGATCCCAGAAGGGATCAATTATCTGTTGTGTTTACAGATGATGACACACTTACAACAGATAATCCTGATACTGTGTTTACATATGATGACACACTTACATCATATAATCCTGATGTAAGTGCAGTCAGTGATCTGATCCCAGAAGGGATCACTATTAACCTGTTGGGTTTTCATAAGATTACACACTTACAACAGATAATCCTGATACTGTATTTACATATTATCACTGGTTTTACATCATATAATCCTGATGTAAGTGAAGCCAGTGATCTGATCCCAGAAGGGATCACTATTAATCTGTTGGGTTTACACACTTACAACAGATAATCCTGATATCGTGTTTACATATGATAACACACTTACATCATATAATCCTGATGTAAGTGCAGCCAGTGATCTGATCCCAGAAGGGATCAATTATCTGTTGTGTTTACAGATGATGACACACTTACAACAGATAATACTGATACTGTGTTTACAGATGATTATACACTTACATCATATAATCCTGATGTAAGTGCAGCAAGTGATCTGATCCCAGAAGGGATCACTATTAATCTGTTGGGTTTACATTAGATTACACACAACAGATAATCCTGATACTGTGTTCACATATGACTACACACTTTACATCATATAATCCTGATGTAAGTGAAGCCAGTGATCTGATCCCAGAAGGGATTATTTATCTGTTGTGTTTACAGATGATTTCACACTTACAACAGCTACTCTTAATGTGAGTGTAGCCATTTTGCTTTTCCAGATACTCTTGATAAAAGTTCAGACATTGAACTGATCTGTAGAAGCGATTTTTAACCTCTTCACTTTACAGATGATTTCATACTTACAATCCAATAATCTCGAATTGACTGTAGCCAGTGAACTCCCCGAAGTGATATTCATTAACCTCCCCGAAGTGATATTCATTAACCTCTTATGTCTACAGATGATTACACACTTACATAAAATAATCCTGATATTGTTTTTACATATGATTACACACTTACATCAAATAATTGTGTTTACATATGATTACACACTTACATCAAATAATCCTGATATTGTGTTGACATACCATTACACACTTAAATCAAATAACCCTGATGTAAGTGCGCCTAGTGATCTGATCCCAACAGGGATCATTATTAATTTGTTGTGTTAATACACGTGATTTCACACTTATGATAGACACTCTCGATCTCGTTGCAGCCACCAGGGATCTGATCCCCGGAAGGGATTATTATTAACATCTTGTGTTTATAGATGATTACATACTTACAATCAGATCTTCTTGATCTGATCCCCGGAAGGGATCATTATTAACATCTTGTGTTTATAGATGATTACATACTTACAATCAGATGTTCGTGATCTGATCTCCGGAAGGGATTATCATTAACATCTTGTGTTTATAGATGATTACATACTTACAATCAGATCTTCTTGATCTGATCCCGGAAGGGATTATTATTACCATCTTGTGTTAATAGATGATTACATACTTACAATCAGATCTTCTTGATCTGATCCTCGGAAAGGGATTATCATTAACATCTTGTGCTTATAGATGATTACATACTTACAATCAGATCTTCTTGATCTGATCTCCAGAAAGGGATTATTATTAACATCTTGTGTTTATACATGATTACATACTTACAATCAGATCTTCTTGCTGTTCAAAGTCTCGCAGTTGGGATCACCAAAGCATTTGTGTTTTCCAGAGAATTGCATAGTTACAGTCAAATTTTAAACTCATTCCAACTGTACCAGTGAGCTCCTCTCGCAAGGACTCAAATAATCCGCAGTATTTACAGATAAATTACATATTTACAACATGATTACATTAATATGTATGAGCAGGCAGTGAGTGACATGACCTCAGCAGAGATCCTTAGTTCTGTCACATCCCAAGATGGTTAGGTGAGCAAGCGAGACTATCTGTTTTATCGCCATGTCTGATTTAGTCACTCGACATGCTATTAAAGATGGATCTCACTCCAAATAAAACAATTCCGTATCTTACCATTAGTTCTTCTTCTTCTTTCCGGGTCTTCTCTTCCTCCTCCTTGGCTTTTCTCGCAGCCTCTTCTGCCTCTGGATCAAAGTCTTCCATCTCGACCTGAAAATAATAACAACCATCAAGATATTTAACTTTGGATGTTTCTTCTACTTTTTGGACCCCTTTTCCCCTTGTTTGTGTTTATTTAAAAAATTTTCCCAATGTCTGTGTCTTTTCTGAACTGCATTTAAAGTTTATAAGTAGTCTACAAAATCTCACAGAAAGATAAATGAGTAAATTAATAATAAAACTTGAGATGAGACACTTTGAGAAAAAAAAAAAATTGTGAAAAATTAAAGTCAAAGTTGTAATACTGTCAAAGTTACAATGCTGAGGGTCAATCCTGTTCCAGCTCATAACTTCTGTGCAATTTTCAATTTTTTCGTTTTAATTTTGTTGACATTTCCAGTCAATTTTTCCATCATTTTATTTACATTTAATTTCACAGGAAACAGTAAACTGATTACAGTTCTGTTTTGTTAGGCATTGCCCCCAAATACACAAATTTCAAAATGTTGTTGTTCAAGCTATTATCACATATAAACATGACTTTTTAAGTTTATCCTTTGGCTTAGGCTCCATGTTCATATTGACAACTTCACCATTTTGCCGAAGGGGCAAACATGACAAAATGACAGCCAAACATTGAGCTTGCACTTCACTTTGACTTTGTAATGTGGTTTGGGAAAGAACAATTTCTTATCGAATGTTTTACATAAATTTAACCCCCTACAAGTGAACCCTAGTGAGATATACATGTGACTTGGTTTCACAAGAAGAAAATAACAACATTGCATATTCACCGTATCAAATTGATATACATTTCGCTCAAATGGATTACAGCCTTTTTTAAGTTGTTTTCCTTTTGTCATACATCAGAAATTTAACGTTCGAAACAGTTGTCAACTCTCTCATGTCTTGCTTATTAACAAAAATAAAAAACAATTTGCGATGTAACGTGTGGTTAAATGACAACGGTAGCAAGAAAAAATTTCCGAGTCAAAGTAATTCTAAAGATTTTACTCTGATAGAGAAATAATAGGAGAGGAAATTGATATTACACACACTCATGCCAAATTTCACTAAAAACAGCAAACGGCTGATAGAAGGAACGGAAAAAAAGTAACAAAACTAATTCAGTGAAAAGGTAACGTATTAAAACATTGTGTGAAAGTCTCACAGTTCTGCATGTGAAGAGAACGTAATCGCACATGTCAACCTTTTCCTCTTTCTACTTCGTCAATGTTTCTTACGCAAAAACAGTTGTAGACATATGTAGCATGGGAGGATGGGGCCGGGGGAGGGTGGGGAAGGGGGGCAGTGGTTTTTACTGAGCCAAAGGGAAGTGAGAAGAAGGAGGACAACAGAGAGGAGCTAATCAGAGACTTACGTCGGTTATAGCTGCATCTTGTAACATGGATCTGACGTCTAATCGCTTTACGGTACTGGGAACTTCTTCAAATTCATCTATGATCTGTGAAGAGAATCGTACACCTTATTAGGAGCAACTGTAAGGGTATATCTGATAGACAGTGCAATTTTCATGAATGAAAGAATATTTCCTAGTTAGGGTATGGGTAATTGGGGGTAATATATTCAAAATGAATATTCATAAGACTGAGCCATGGTTATTTCCGAGTGTACAAACTCCAAAATTAATCAAGGACGCGGTAATCCTTGTATTTGCATTGCCAAATGTTAAGTTTAGTGGAGAAATTATAATAACGCTATAGGTTTCTGTGTGAGGAACCACGTCATTTTCAGTATTTTATCAAAAGCAAAATGCACGAACCTCAAGAAAAGGTTTCTCAAAGTATGAACACTCAATTATTCCCCATTGCACAATGCTTGCAGGGCATACAACATCACCTAGAAGTCACAGAGGGTAATGTTTTGAAAGCACTGCAAGTAGCATTGTTTAAATTAAATTTAAACAATGCTATCAAATCTTACTGCCAGTGGTTGGTTCTTAGGTATATCCAGAATTGACAACCAACAATAACTTGCAGACCACATAAATTTAAATCTTCTTTACTTAGCTACACTTAACTCACTTGTATATTCACACATCCGTCTTTTGTGCAGATGGGGGGGGGGGGGGGAATGACTTTGAGGGTTAATGAAAAGGACAAAAAAACATGATAAACTGGTACGATCTGGTGACAATTTCCCACCACCCTTTATACCTTCTTTAAAGGGGATACAGTGTTCCATATCTGTAAAGAAGGTCATGTCACATATGGAAGTATGGAGCTCACAAACAGATACTTGGGCATCTAATCTCACCATCTATATTGAATATAATCATAATTCAATTGAAATGCAGCGGTTTATTAAATCTGACGATGCCTTCAGCCGAATCCATATGACAACTGAGTTTCATATTTGCTTTATAGAAATGTCATCATACACAGAACAATTCCCCCCCCCCCCTTCCACCTACCAGAATAGCCTCAATTCTGCAGAATACAACTAATCCAGAGTCTTCCTGTCATTTTACTGACATCATACAAGGAGATGTAAGTAAGTCAGTTTATCTGACAGGTAAACTCTTCTAAGGTAGATTATACTTTATAGCAGCTTTTTTGGGGGGGTTTTTGTTGACAGGTTGTTTTGGGACTATATTGTTCTATACTTCAAAAAATTCCCATTAAAATGTACTGATGTATTAGCTAGGCTAGTCATGTTTTTATATCAAAGAAGGACGAAAAAACTAGACAATGAAGAAAAATTCCAGAATTTGCTGTTTGCATGTGATTAATGCTGATATGAAAATGTGTATCAAGGAAGAAATCTTGAGAATTGGAATCAAATGAATTAATCGCTGGCTCATAAACATCCACTTGGTGGAAAAAAAAAATTGGGGGGGGGGGGGTGGTCTTAGTGTGATCAATTATGAGCCTCATATTTATGCAATACTTGGCACGTTTGCAAGAAAAAATATTTAAAAAAAAAATAGACCAAATACAGAAAGCTTCTTTAAGGAACAAAAAACAGAAGAAGGGCAAAAAAGAAAATAGCAAATCTGGTAAACAATAACTGACATCTATGCCAAGGGAAGGAGGAGGAGGGCAGGGGGGGGAATGGGGGGGCGGCTCACTTGTTCGATTTCTTCTTTTGTTCTGTTGTGGACGTTTCTTCGGGCACACACTGCAGCTTCGACCTTCATTTCGACAATGAACACCTGAAGAGACAGAGACAAAAGACAGATCCTGAATCAAAATCTGACAAATTGTTGACAAAAGATGGGATCAAACTCACTTCAAACAATTCCTTCTATCAGGCATGCTTTAAACATAGGCAAAGAGAACATCACATCCTATCAAACATCTAATTTCTACACTGTCAACACTGTTGGTACCTTTGCATGGTTACCTATGCAGAGAATACCCTTTCCCAGCACCCACCCTGGTGCTGTATTATGTAAAAAAAACACCAATATGTTAAACTGAAAAATAAACTTAAAAAATTATATATTTGTGGGTGAGGAATGGTCGAAACTGCACAAACCTCAAATCCTTTTAATCTGGCAAAGCTCCAGAAGGGCTCAAATTGTGAGCATTTATCGTTGACGGCGTCTACGATGATGAAATCGAAGAATCCGTCCTCGATGGTCTTCTTGAAGCTCTTGTAGAGGCTGGCCTGGTAGATTGATTCCATCTCGGCCTCGTATTCGTATTCTAGCACCTGCAAGTGTCAACAGGAAATGTCCAAAGTTTATATTGGTTTGTATTTGTTTGTATTAGTGTATTATTGTACTAGTGCCTCGTATTCGTATTCTAGCACCTGCGAGTGTCAACAGGGATGTCCAAAGTTTATATTATTTTGTATTTGTGTTTTTGTATTAGTTTATTATGTACTAGTGTATTACTGTACTAGTGTATTGATTTGTATTTGTGTGTTAATGGACAATCTGTTGTTTGTTACCACCTAGTAGATGAATGAATTTATGCACTCAACTGACATTTGGCTAGGGTTCTTCTCCTCTGTTTTTTTTACTGAAGTTGGGATAAAGTGCCAGACAATAAGCAGGTCGCTACCACATTACAATAGAGGTCAACAACCTCTACAATCCAGAGGTTATTTACAGGCACATTAATAATAATAATAATAAACAGTTCTTATTAAGCGCCCGTAACAGAAGTCTCAGGGCGCTTTACAAATAAAAAGGTCAAAAAATACAAAAAGAATACAGGTCAAACACACAGCTAAAGAAGCAAATGACCGAATGATAAAAAGTAAAATAGCACACAAAAGGCAATAACCATGGATAAAAAAGCACTAACAAATATAGACAATGAATTAATGGGTAAAGAGATGAGTTTTCAGTTTGGTTTTAAAATTGTCCACAGAAGATGCAGTCCTGATATGTTGTGGCAAAATGTTCCATTCTGTATGAGCGGCTTCTACGAATGATCGGCGCCCATAGGCGGTGCGTGGTCGGCGAGAAGGGGGTTTGATTAGGTTCTGAGATGAAGAGCGAAGTGACCGACAAGGATTGTATCGCGTGATAAGGTCAGTTAAATATGGAGGAGCAAGTCCATGGAGACACTTGAATGTGAGCAGGTTGATCTTAAATGCAATTCTTTGGCGGATGGAAAGCCAATGAAGACCGCTCATGATCTCAGATATGCTGTCATACTTTTTAGTGCGCGTCACCAGTCTAGCTGCAGTATTCTGGATTCTTTGCAGCTTCATGATTTCAGAGTCCGGGAGGCCGTAGAGAAGGGCATTGCAGTTGTCTAAACGCGAGGTGACATAGGCGTGAACCAGTTTCTCAGTTGTATCCTGATCGAGATAATGTCTAATCCTTCCGATGCTTCTGATGGCGTTAGTTGCGTTCCGACAGACGTTATTAACATGTTCCCTCATAGTTAGCTGACTATCTAAAATAACTCCCAGATTGCGCGCAGAGGAGGTTGGTTCTACGTTAGTGTCACCTACCCTAATTGCATTACAGAGGGTAAATACCGGCACATAACAGAGGGTAGCTACCGCCAGTGGTTAGCTCCTATTACACACAGATGTGTAGCAACCTTACACACCACAGGGCAGCCACCATTATACACCAGAGGGCAGCTACCTGTACCCTCCAGAGGTAAGTAACCAGCACAAAACAGAGGTTAGCTACCGCCACATGCCAGTGGTTAGCTCCTATTACACACAGATGTGTAGCTACCTTAGACACCACAGGGCAGCCACCATTATACACCAGAGGGCAGCTACCTGTACCCTCCAGAGGTAAGTTACCAGCACATAACAGAGGTTAGCTACCGCCACATGCCAGTGGTTAGCTCCTATTACACACTGATGGGTAGCTACCTTAGACACCAGAGGGGTAGCTATCACAACATAACTGAAGTTGGCTACAAATTTATCTTTATAAACTGATACTTTCGCATTAGCCGAAGAAACAAACTGCAACTCAAGTCAAAGACACAGAACATAAATTGTTTTTGAGTCGTGCTCTATAATGCATCAATGAACTAGATTTGAAAATAAATAAACGTATTAAGTCAGTTGTTTCGTTCCATGCAATAAAAAAACTAACTAAATAAATTTTAAAAAAGGCGCAGTACGGAGAAATTAGCAAAGAGCAGATCAATTTATTTCATAAAAGAAGATTTTACAAAAAAATGCCACCTGAAATTGGTGACAACTTTGTCATATTTGCTACGAAGTCGAAGGATCATACATACCTTTTTCTTGCTCAATTTGCCGCTCTCTGGATCTCTGACTGATTTCTCGACCTCCGTCATGAAGTAGTCGTCGATACAGAGCATTCTGGGAGTGTGACTGCCATGTTTGGCTTCGCTCTCCTATGAGGAGAGAGGGAGAAAAACAGACTATTTATTAAAGAATGGAAAATAACTTGTCGAATTGTCTGCCAAGTCTCTTAACCTAGCCAGTGTAATACTCGAAAGAAGATCTTTTATGACAGTGCCTTCTGTTGAAACGCTGGAAAGACAAGCATTTCAGTTATTGGGGGTGGGGGGGGTGGGGGGTAGCGAAATAAAGGTTAAAAAAGTGAAAACTTAATGTGGATGTTTTGCCTTTGATCATCTGTTTTACTAAATGTACCATTGATTAAATTGAAATGAAATCAACTCTTTCAGAATTTTTCACCAAATTGATCCTTTATAAATAGTAACAAGCTAAACGATTCTGTTCGATTCTCATTGGTTTCGTCTTTGAACGACACAAGGATGGTTGGTATCATTACAGCACAGTTCTGACTGTATCTTGTATCTAAACTTTATGTCGGTTTATAAACATGATCGATAGATACCAAGAGACACTAACATGAGAGGTACTGTAATTTATGCAAAGCTTCATACTGGTCTCATCCCTGATCTGTGGTTTGGTTAATTTTTATAACAAACATGATGAAGGGACAACAGCCTATGCTAGAATTATGTTGATACACCACCACTTGCAGGGCAAATTTTAACGGTTTTTTTTTTCTTCTTTTTTCTGGTCGTCCCTCCGATAACCGGGCCGTACTCTTCGGTTGTCTGAGCAGCAAATTTTGTTGTTTGAGATAATGTAGGAAAATAACAATGACCAATATGCACACTGTAGGAGAGATGTGTTAGCTTGGTAAATAGAATGCCAACCTTGGAATGTCAGTTGACCTATCTGAGGGTATTTAGGTACAACTGCAATCTGAACTTGACGTAAACGGCCAGTCGTTCATCAGACAACCTCCAGAGCTGATTATGGTTGTCCGAACAGAAATTGGCCGACCCCGGACGACCATTCAAAATTTGCCCTGACTCACATTTACTTGTAGCTCAAGTGTGATATCTAAGTGTTGATACTATACCTTGCTTATGATAGGATATCTTATTCAAGGGCAGAATTCTTAATACCTTCATTGATAAGTTTAGCCACAAATATATATATACTTTTTTTACAGCTAGTCGAACCTCTTAGTATGTTTAACATATAGTTAAAGCCTAACCTTGATGAGTTAAGTTATAAATGATTTTCCAGACCTTTTAAGTACAATTAGCACATACTATTAAAACAGCATCTCACCTTGATGAGTTTAGCTACAAATGTTTTGCCCGAGCCCGGAGGACCTCTCAGAATGATAGCGATCTTCTGTGGTCTGCTGAATCTACCTGGTTTCTCCAATATATCATTTACGCTGACCGAATCGTTGGCTGATTTGCCTCCCTTATCTGACAACGCCGCCGGCACCGGTTGAGGTTTCTTCCCTTTAGACCCCTCAGGACTTTTACTTCGACCTTGTCTGCTTCTATGAGAAGACAAAAGAAGAAGAAGACAAAAAAACAAGGTATAGAGAGTCTAAAAGATACACGTAATGGAACCCTACAGATCAAGTGAGGAGCACTTATAAGACATATTTCACAGCATTATGAGATCTCATTGAAACATTCCCTCTTCCAAAACTACCCCAAAAGAACGGTCATGTTCATATTTTCAAGACTGCCAGACCTGGTCATATATGAATTAGCAGAAATTAACATCAAATTCTGGTCATCTTTCCTGACATCTCAGTGCTCTTCTTCATCACTTTCATTCCTTCCTTATTCCCCTATCTCAAACTCTCTGTCCTGTCTGTACCAATCTCCCTCGTGATCTATACCCAACCCCGCCCCCCAACCCTGCCCCACCCCCACCTCTCTTCCCAATTCCTCTCTGTAGCAACCAGTAGTCTCTTAATTACCCAGAATTCTTGTCGTCTTTTCTGCCGTCTCGGTTATCCTCTCTTCGATCTCTGTGACTTCCTCCTCTATCCTTATCTCTCGATCTATCCCAGTCTCTATTCCTGTCTCTGTCTTGCTCCTTATCCCTATCCCTCTCTCGCTCCCTGTCCCAATCCTTGCCCCTCTCGCGTTCCTTCTCCCGCATCCAATCTTCCTCTTTCTGCCTGTCTCGCTCCCTCTGGTAATCCCTCTCCGGGGCCGGCCGCCTGTCTCGTTGGATGTCGTAAGGGTCGAGTGACCTGCGATCCCTGTCTTGCGAGATACTTCTCCCCCCGTAACGATCGAGGGAATCGGATGGCTCCGGGGGTGGTGGAGGTGGTGGTTTGGCTGTGAGAGCTCTCGAGGCCTTCAAGGCTTCGGTTATTTCTCTTTCTCGTTTAATCTCCTCGGGCTCTTCTTTTGGAAACTCTATTATATCATGAAAAGAGAAGAGAAAGTGTTATAACAAATGAAACTGATTTCCCAACCCTTGCTGTTTCCCTCAACTGCAATTGTGTCCTCTATCCATACGTCTCTCACTATGAATTATGCATCACGTAAAGTTGCTCACACGAAAACGTTTTTAATACTAGAAAAATACGGCTAGCATATTTTAAAACCCAAAGTCATGTTGTTAAGTTTGTTTCCTCTTTTAAGGTCTTTTCATTTCCATCTCTAGGGTTCCAATGATTCATGCAAATATGGAAGGAATAAAAATGATAAAATCTTGTTTGGATTTCTTGCTCACTCACATTACTAAAATGTTAAACCATCCCATCAAATAGCTTGCCTGAAATTTCATCATGTATTTTGAGAAGATAATAATGCTATAAAGAAGGTGATTTGGCTTGATATCGTCTACATTCTGACTGACATTTAAACATTAACCGGGAAACTTAACCAAACAGTTATCCAAACACACCAGAGATCTTTGTGAAGAACAACGCTCCCAAACAGATAAGAAAAATATTTTTCCGTTTGCGAGATTATCCTTGCTTTAAAAGTCATGCCTGGAAGCTGCCATCTTGTAAATC
This sequence comes from Apostichopus japonicus, assembly GCF_037975245.1. Classification (NCBI taxonomy): domain Eukaryota; kingdom Metazoa; phylum Echinodermata; class Holothuroidea; order Aspidochirotida; family Stichopodidae; genus Apostichopus; species Apostichopus japonicus. The sequence continues at coordinate 18,227,581 of NC_092568.1, forward strand.
TGTGATAGTCGTAATTCCACTTGGATCTGAACACCTTTTAATATCTCTTTGTTTTTCTTTCCATATTATTTTGAAGGTTAAATGTTCACAGTGATGACACTGTGACCAATGCCATCATCATCATCATCATCATTAAGTCATGTAAAGAGGTCCAAATGTTTTTAGACTCAACATTTGCAAGATCCATCTACATTACGGAAAATACAGGTTGTAATAAATAGCGTGAAAATATAAATATACTGAAACACAGTTGGCTGGATGATGATGTCATAGTTAGACTTGATCAAGTCTTCATTCTTGTGATCTACGTCACCTGTTTACGTCACCTGACTTATATATGATTCATGTCCACATCTTTCTGTATGTGTGGTTTAAAGGTGACATATAAGCCAAATATAAGCCCCTCTTTAAATATATAGATATATACATATGTGTGTGACATAAGTCAACATGTTTCTATATATATATGGTTTAGATGTGACCTATACCAACATCTTCCTATGTGCATAGTTCATATGTGAACTATTCAACATCTGTCAACTAATATCCAAGTCGTGCATATGACTTTTAAACAGGTGATCTTTTTAATGGAGTTATATTTGTCTTATCGAAAAAGATGGTTGGGTATTTGTCTGCTATGCCTACCATGCATGAGCCTTGACTATAAAGGAAACTATTAACTATTAATGACTACTGCTATTTTTGACAAAGAAAAACAAAAAACTCTCTGCTTATTGCAATTACTACAATCTAAGTTCTTGTTTTGCTTTGTATTTTTTTGGCTGTTATCCATAACACTACCTTTCCTGATGTTATTTATTCTCTTTCACATTCACAGGGAAGAAGAATGGGTTCTGGCAGCCTTTAGAAGCATAGAATAGAAAAAGAAACATTCTCTTCCTTATCACACAATTATGGAACAAATATCAAAGTTATATACTGAATCTAACATACAAAAGTGATCTCTGGACATTAATTTTAAAGAATCATCCATGACCCAAATAAAAATTCTTTGTACGAGACTCTCAATTTCTTTGAAATAAGCTGCCAGTCTAATGAGAGAATGTCTAAACACCATTTCAGCCAAAAGGAACACAACAGTTCAACAGCAGCATTTAAAACAATTTACACCAAACTTAAGGTATAAAACCTCTCAAAAGGACTGCTTTGTTTTTCTCCGGAGAAAACAAGTTGATATAAAAGAAAACACTGCACGATTAACAAAAATAACCTTCAGTGTGAAGGTATTTCAAAGACAGAATAAAATCAGATATCGTACCAGGAGGTGCGAATCCAAACTGTTTGTCTCTCTGCTGAAGAAAGGTCATCATATCAAACTCCCTCCCCACCGGATCAAGCAGGGCCCCATGGCCGTAATCAAAGCTTTCGATTTTTGCCGCCTCGGAAAACTTGGACCAGCTGGCTTCTTCTTCCTCATCTTCTCCTGCTAGAACAAATGAGTAAAATGAATCAAGAAGAAAATCATTCAGAATCTACTAAAATATTTCTTTCTATTCATTAAACAAATTTACAAAAATGTCTATATACTTCATTTATATGACAAGATAAATATCAATATCAACAACAATATCAAATGAAAGGAAAGAAATATTTTCTACCCATATCAACAAATGTTCATGAACATCAAATTGGAACCTCAAAAGTGTTAATACCAATGATGAATGTATGAACCATTAATAATACCTATATATATATATATATATATATATATATATATATATATATGTATGTATATATATATATATATATATATGTATATATATATACATGTATAATAGTATATATATATATATATATATATATATATATATATATATATATGTATATATATATATATATATATATATATATATGTATGTATATATATATATATCTATGTATATATATATACATATATATATATATAACAATATAAATATATATATATATATATATATATATATACATATATATATATATATATATATATGCCACACCAGGACACCTCACATGACCCACCATATAATGTTAACTATGTGGCTGATTTCTCGTGTGTGGTGGCAAATCAGGTTCCTAGCCGGATTTTATCGGGCCGGATTTCATCTATCAATATATATACGTGTGTGTGTATAAATTACCTGACAAAAGAATTACTACAAACAGAACAAACAGTGTAACATCTACCACCTCATAAATAAAGGAGTGTTCTTGTATCTAGTTGTTATATTGGTGTTACAGCAGATGCATAATACCTTATAGTAGTCTGTCGCTTTTCACATATCTAACTTAATGATGTACTTAGACCCGTATCTCAAAGAATATAGCTATGCATATCTTAGTTTGAAGAATCCAGCTTCCAATTAAAGGATGACACATAAGGCAGAATTTTTAGTTGTGATGTGTTATTAGTGCAAGAAAATCCAAATTGTTCAGCGATATTAATGTTTCTAAACCTATTATGGTTTTGGAGATATTATCCTTTAAAATATGCTCAATCCCTGGAATGCTCCTTTAATGCTAAATCATTGATGACATCAGCTCCTCAGTGTAGACCTTAATGCTTAATTGTTTGTTTTATAATTTGTTCTAAGAACTCAACAGAGACATGTTCGTTCATCTTCATATAAACAACAGATCCTTGAATGCCATTTCAACAACATATGTCCTTGAAAAGTTGTAACACATTCTAAACATGTCATTTTAGGCCATAAAAGTCTCTTGTTTCCCCACATTGATTTTTGTGTTGCATTTGAGGAACTGACCTAACTGTCTGTGTATTAGACTGCATAGTCCAGTCACTTTAAATTAATGACCCAAAGCTCTTTTAAAGTGTGATTTCTCCAAAAATTAAGAGTGCTATAGAAATGCAATCTGCACTGATAAAAAAACTGTTTTTAAAGATCTATGTCTTATGAATGGGAATATGGTTAATAATGCAAATTTTGATTTAAAAAATATATATATAATACACAGTCATTATTATTTGCATCATCAAGAAAGTTAAAGATGAAAAGGTTTAAACTTGTGTGAGCAACCTTAATCAAACTGTTATGTTCGTATCTAGATGGCCTATCGCAATACATACGGAGCAGTAGGTTACATTTCATTTCACAAAATACTTTCAGAAATTGAAATGCTTCATTTGCTACGAACCTATCGCAGTCATCTCTGCAATACTGTTATTGAAGTGCTCTGCATTAGGTGCATGGCCGTAATCAAAGACCACCGGGGCAGTGGCCCCTTCCCGGACCGTTAAATGAGACGATAGCGGATCTTCTGTGAATTTCCTGTTCGAAATGTCAACCAAAAATGGAAGAAGAAGAAATAGGAATCCATCTCAATTAAAACAAAATATTATTAATTTAACAAACTGTTACTTAATATTTCATACTGCATTAGAAATGGCTCCTTTTGATAGATCTTAAAAACTATCAAATATAGTGGAATCTAGCCTTTTACATGTTTACAGCAGTTTCTGTGAAAATTTTGAGCAGAATGAGATACCAATTGATCAAAACAAGGTACCTCACTAGCTTTCAACCGATGTTATCCAATAAATCACAAATAGAACAAGCAGTTTTCCCCTGTAAATATTCGCTAGTTTCGATCAGGGTCCTAGTCAAGAATATCTTTGCTCTTTTCAATTCCAAGGAATGGTAGTGAGTAAAATGACCAATGATTATATTCCCCAGCGACTTGACTACAACATATTTAAAGGGTGTGAAGACACGCACAAAAAGAAACATCTAATGCCAGTAATCTGACCTAGTTTCGAATGAGGTATAACAGAAGTGTTAGACACCACTATCGATCCCAGAAAATACGCACACAGCTTGCTACCTTCGGTAATTAGACACAAGTGTACAGTCAGTACATACAGCTGCGGTCAATACCCACAGCACAGTCTACAAACGATACAGCTATAGACATCTCAGGTCCAGCTAAAGATAACAAGGTATCAAGTTTCACCACTGTCTGCATTTTGTAGCGACAACCAGAAAACTTCACTTGCAAGAAACGGAAAGTTAACTTTTTCAGAGCGTGGCACGCAGTCTGCAATGCCTTTAATATCGTTCAAAGAAATTGACAAAATGTGACTTTGCTCTCTGTAACTCCAAATTAGATTATCACATAGTTAAGTTTGCTGAGTGGGTACTTGATTTTGCATTCTTGGGGATAAAATAAATACAAGACAATTCTTGCAATTTAATCATTTAACATTTAAGTTTAAGTCAATTCATATTTTAGTCCAAATTTCAAGCTATCATGTTTCTTTGAAGAAAGTTGACCTAAAGTTTACTTAATATATACAGACAAAAAATGAACTTACGGGTCCTCTTTCCTATCCACGGGGCTCTGATCCACCCTCGTGTAAGTGTCCTTGAAATACGCACCGGCCTGCTCTTCACGAGGTCTGCCGTCTCCTTTCGGTGGTAGATTGGGCTGCATTTCTCGCTCTCTGCTCGGACCGTTGTTTCTCCTGAAGTTGTCCTTTCTGTCTCTCTCTTCCTCCCTGAACCTTGGATGAGATGATCTGTCGGAGCTGCCTTCCTTGAAAGAATTGGATCGTCTCTCCCGACTAAGTGATCTCCTGTCTCTGTTGTCCTGCAACCGCGTGGTAAAGAAGACGTAAAAATAGGTGGTCAATGACTAATTACCATTAAGAACCGTACGCACATACAAAAACAACCAAAGATTGGCTGCATTGACGGTGTCCACACAACTATGAAACAGAGGCAACCGTATGCTGTCAAACATTCAGTTTGCCGTTTTACTTGAATCATAGATTTACAAATGAGACATGAAAATGCCATTCGGGGTGGGGGGGTTGAGGGGGAAAATTTAACAGAGCTGCGATAATCAATCCAAGCGGTGTAACATACTATTGTAAGCTCAGCTGTTGTAGTTATACAGTCATTACAACCCAATACAGACAAATCATGCATGCAAATGACAAATGGTCTTTTAAACAACAAAATTTTGAACACTAAATAGACCAAAATCAACAGCAAAATTAATCATTTATCTCGAAATTGGCATATTTCAGACAATAGAAGAAACAGCTAAAAATTCTCGCAATCTATCAGTTCCCATAGGAACCTAGTAAATACCTGAGAATTTAGATCAAAAACTGAGCAAACAGGATCAATTTTTGACAGTGTTGATACAATTTTCTGTCAGGAAGATTGACCTCATCAATTGAAGCTTTGAGCTTAAAAAAAGGTATTATTAATGTTCTGCAAATAAACACAGTATGTGTTCATGTATAGTTGTACCAAGTAGGTATGGCAATGAACAATGACCACCATCTGATATCCTAATGTTTCTGCAAGCATTTTTGTCACTTTTTTATTCCTTTAGATATAAACTAGTACTAAATGAATTACAAATTCATTTGTTGAAAGCAAATGCTTATATATAAATATATGTATATAAGTTAAAGTAGGGCTTACCTTATTATCTTTACCGTAGTCTGGCTGTTTCCATGGCAATCTGTCACCGGATCGCTCGTTACGACGATTCTCTGGCCGAGATCGCCTGTGGTCATCGTACTTGGGTCTTTTATCATCGTACCGATCGATTGAGCGGGACCTGCGCCTCTCCACGGACCTCGATCTCTTTCTATCAGAGGATCGCGAGCGCCTCCTGTCCGGAGACCTGGAACGCCGCCTATCCGGAGATCTGGAACGTCTTCTCTCCGGAGACCGGGATCGCCGTCTCTCGGGGGATCGTCTCCTCTCACTTTTACCCTTGGCGTCGGATTTAGAGTCTTTCACGGGCGGCTTGGCTTTCGGTGTATTAGATACTTTGGGAAAAGTCTTGGCAGCATTTACGGGAGCTGGTTTAAAAGATTTGATCAACTTGCCGGTCGGTCTAGCTGCGGGTGTCTTCGGGGCATTGACAGCTTGAGTCAATCTCGTACCGGTCGAGATACTAGCCGTGGTCTGGGTGACCGTTGCCGATGACGGACTGTCCGTTTTGGCCTTTGTCACTGATATCATCTTTTGCAGCTCTCGGAGTTGCTGCTGCTGTACCCTGATCATCTTCAGCTCGTCCGCTACTTTCTTGTTGAATTCCTTCAAGGTCTTTTCCTTGGCTTCCTCGAGCTTGGCCTTTTCGTGTTCCACAGTCGACTGCATGGCTTCTTCTTCGGATGCAGGTTTCTTGATTGGGGCAGCATCGCTTACAGTCGCTGGAGTAGACTTGGCGTCAGAGTCAAAGGCTGCTGCTACCACTGCTGATGGGAATAACGGTTGATTCTGTCGAGCATCAAAATCAGCCGTCCAAACCTGAACACTGCTGCCTGCATTTGCAGCACTCATCGCCATCATCTCTGCGGCACTGTAACCCATTGACATCTCCGGTGGTATTCCGTCTCCCCCTTCGCGCATTCCAGGATGTGGGCCATCCCCATCCATAGGTCTGGGGCCCTCAAAATGGTCTGGACCAGGTCTATCAAGGCCAGGTCTCATACCAGGCCCATGAAAACCACCAGGCCTATCAAATGGTCCAGGTCCTGGTCCATCAAAACCCATTGGGCCAGGTCCATCAAAGCCCCTTGGTCCAGGTCCATCAAATCCCATTGGGCCAGGGCCATCAAATCCCATTGGGCCAGGTCCACCAAATCCTGGACCTGGTCCAAAGCCCATAGGCCCTGGTCCATCAAATCCCATTGGTCCTGGTCCATCAAACCCTCTTGGTCCAGGACCACCAAATCCTGGACCTGGTCCAAAGCCCATTGGCCCGGGTCCATCAAAGCCCATTGGTCCAGGGCCATCAAAACCCATTGGTCCAGGACCACCAAAGCCCATAGGGCCTGGACCATCAAAGCCTCTGGGACCAGGACCATCAAATCCTCTGGGACCAGGACCATCAAATCCTCTGGGACCAGGACCATCAAAACCTCTGGGACCAGGACCATCAAAGCCTCTGGGACCAGGACCATCAAAACCTCTGGGACCAGGACCATCAAAGCCTCCAGGACCTGGACCATCAAAGTGTGGTCCTGGTCCATCAAATCCTCTTGACCCAGGGCCATCAAATCCTCTTGGCCCTGGGCTATCGAACCCATGTGGTCTGGGGCCATCAAATTCTTCAGGTCTAGGACTACCATTTGGATCTTGTCTTAAGTCTAAATCTGGCCTTGGACTATCAACTCCTCTCGGATCTGGTTCGACAAATTCTGACGGTGGAGGATTTCCGACATCTTTAGTTCCTTCATTTTTTAATTCTCCTTGCCCAGGTTCATCCACCATATCCTTGTTAAGACCCTCTAACTTCTTGGCTTCTGTCTCACCTTTTCCCAGCAAATTAGGTGTTTCCAAGGCTTCTTCCCCTTTTCCTTGGTTTGTCAGTTTTGGAATTACAGGATCCATCTCCAAAAGACTCGGAAGTTTCTTTTTGCCCCCACCCTTCTGTTTTTTCCCTCTGCGAGCTGTTCCTGGATTGTTCCTCTTATTTCTACCCTGATCACGTCCTCCAACATTGGGTTTATCCGATCTGTCTGTCTGAGAAACATCGGGTCCAGGATCATCAAACCCTCTTGGTCCTGGACCATCAAATCCTCTAGGTCCAGGACCATCAAATCCTCTAGGTCCAGGACCATCAAATCCTCTAGGTCCAGGACCATCAAACCCTCTAGGTCCTGGACCATCAAATCCTCTAGGTCCTGGACCATCAAACCCTCTAGGTCCTGGACCATCAAACCCTCTAGGTCCTGGACCACCAAATCCTCTTGGTCCTGGACCATTAAATCCTCTAGGTCCTGGACCATCAAACCCTCTAGGTCCTGGACCATCGAATCCTCTAGGTCCTGGACCATTAAATCCTCTAGGTCCTGGACCATCAAATCCTCTTGGGTCTGGTCCATCAAATCCTCTTGGGTCTGGTCCATCAAATCCTCTTGGTCCTGGTCCATCCATTCCTCTAGGGTCTGGTCCATCAATATCCCTAGGACCTGGTCCATCAAATCCTCTGGGTCCTGGTCCATCCAATCCTCTAGGGTCTGGTCCATCACTGCCTCTAGGACCTGGTCCGTCAAATTTTCCTGGGCCTGGTCCATCAAATCCTCTAGGGTCAGGTCCTTCAATGCCAATTGGGCCTGGACCATCAAATTCTGCAGGGCCTGGTCCATCAATGCCTTTAGGGACTGGTCCATCAATGCCTCTAGGTTCTGGTCCATCAATGCCCCTAGGACCTGGTCCATCCATTCCTCTGGGACCTGGTCCATCAAATCCTCTGGGCCCTGGTCCATCAAATCCTCTGGGCCCTGGTCCATCAAATCCTCTGGGTCCAGGACCATCAATACCTTGAGGAACTGGGCCATCAAATCCTCTGGGTCCTGGTCCATCAAATCCTCTGGGTCCAGGACCATCAATACCTTGAGGAACTGGGCCATCAAATCCTCTGGGTCCTGGTCCATCAAATCCTCTGGGTCCTGGTCCACCAATACCTTGAGGACCTGGTCCATCAAATCCCCTAGGTCCCAGTCCATCAAATCCCCTGGGTCCTGGTCCATTGAAACCCCTGGGTCCTGGACCATTAAATCCCCTAGGACCGGGTCCATTAAATCCTCTTGGGCCTGGTCCATCAAATCCCATTGGACCTGGACCCTCAAATCCTCTTGGACCTGGTAAGCCAAAACCCATGGGACCTGGGCCATCAAAGCCTCTACCAGGACCATCAAATCCCATTGGTCTTGGACCTTCAAAGCCCCTGGGTCCAGGCCCATCAAAGCCTTTAGGTCTGGGAGCATCCAATTCTCTAGGCCCTGGACCTTCAAATCCTCTTGATCCTGGTCCATCAAAGCCACCTGGTCCTGGGCCATCAAAATTTTTAGGCTCATTAAAGCCTCTTTGACCTGAAACATCAAACCCTGGAGGGTGTGGGCCATCAAACCCTCTAGTGCCTGGACCTTCCCTTTCAGCAGACCCAGGAGTTATTCCTGCCATCCTCAGTCTGGGATCAGACAATTGTTGGGCACCTGGTCTCTGACTAGCGTCACCCGTTTTGCCTGTAAATGTTGGTCTTGTCATCGATGCAGCCCCAACCAAATGTCCCTGTAACATGACAAGAACAACACACATCATTGATATTGATGAACATTCAAAAGGGCATTTTTTCAATATCCCGTTCAAATTTCCAATGCACGTCAGAGGTGGTTCGTTTCACTCTATCTTTACCATACACACTGTACTCTCTCGTAAACAATGCAAAGAGCCACCAATGCGGGAGTAAAGAGCAAGAAAACTCTGTTAAGAAGCAATTTGCTTTTTAACATAATTTGACATTTCTTTTTTAACGACCATCACCATGGGTATACCCCATTAACATAAGAAAAATATCTATAATATATGTTTCCAGTTTACGAAAAACAGTCGCAAAGATTTTAATCCTACACATGCCTTCTGCAAATTTGTATTTCGCTCATGAAATGAAACTTTCAATAAAGACCTTTTCCACAGCATCTACTCCCTCCTTACCCCTCCCCCCCTCCTCCTCCACCTCCAGTGAAGCATCATAAGATCGGATAGGACAGGTTTCTAGTTATTTGAGATTTGCATGTTTGTGTTACTTACAGGGCCACTGGTTGACAGAGCCTGTGAGACTGCCGACGCAGGCTTGGTCAATTCATTGATGTGTTTGTCCAATTCCTGTAGCATCGTCTGCATCTGTTTCTGCCACTGCGACCACTGCTGCTCATATTGAACAAACTGATCCTGATTCGGATGGCTCTTGTGATCATCCTTCCACTTCTGGAACTGTTTGAGCCAATCGTCTAGCTGCTTCTGACAGACATCTTTCTTTGACTGGAGCTCGTCCTACAGAGGGTGACCAAAATGTTAAATGACAGAACATTTCGTTTTTTTTGTTTGTAACTTTTCTGTTTTATTAACAAAAGAAAACGAGTCTAAACATACTACCCACGACAGAATCCTATCACACAAAAGTTACACAACATGAGAAGATGAAGTCAACTTGTGGTTTGGAAACACACCTTTAGTGCATGGCTTTTTTAAATTTCTTTTTTGACTCTTATACATTGCTCAGAGATGAGCAAACCACTTCTTGCATTTATCGATACAATATTGAACTAGACTAAAAAAAAGATGACATATCTTGTTAATATTTCTTATTCGTCATGTACTACTACTACTGTGCACTATATCATACTGCTGCTACTTCTAATGCCCGTTAATATACATGTTTGATTATACAGTGGTAGTCAGAGTTAGTACTGTACACCAGAAACTGATTCTGTGGGATGCTAACCAGAGTGAGGCTAGCATACGGTGCAGTCTGTTGCTGTTGCAATATTGAACTAGACTATCAAAAAATATGACATATCTTGTTAATATTTCTTATTCGTCATGTACTACTACAGTACTACTGCACACTATATCATACTGCTGCTACTTCTAATGCCTGTTAACAAGTTTGATTGTACAGTGGTAGTCAGAGTTAGTAGACCAGAAACAGATTCTGCTCACCAGAGTGAGGCTAGCATACGGTGAAGTCTGTTGCTGTTGCTGCCAGCTGGAGTAAGTCTGCTGGTAATACTGCATCTGTTGGTAGTAGTCGGTCCACTGCTGTTGAGATACTGACTCCCATTGCTTCTGGTGTTGCCACTGAGCGGCCTGAGCCTGGAGACTTCTCAATCTGTCGTCTTCTTGATTCTTGTTGGCAGCCTGAAAGAAGCAGAAAATATTTGTATTTATGGATAAGTTTGGTGTGAGAGTGACTAAAACAGTGGACACTGCAGTCAAAGGTATGACGTGTAAAGTTAGGCACCTTCTGTTAGCTGAGTACCTTCCATTTCCCGAGTACCTTTCCTTTGCTGAGAGCCTTACGTTAGCAGAGTACCTTGTGTACTGACTACCTTCAATCAGCTGAGTACCTTCCATTAGCGGAGTACCTTGTTTGCTGAGTACCTTCCTTTACCTGAGTACCTTGTTTACGGAGTACCTTCCAATTCCTGAGTACCTTCCGTTACCTGAGTACCTTCTGTTGAGTACCTTTTGTTAGCTGAGTACCTTCCATCTGCTGAGTACCTTCCATTTCCTGAGTACCTTTCGTTTGCTGAGTACCTTCCGTTACCTGAGTACCTTGTTTGCTGAGTACTTCCAATTCCTGAATACTGTTAGTTTGCTGAGTACCTTCTGTTTCCTGAGTACCTTTCATTAGCTGAGTACCTTCTGTTTCCTGAGTACCTTCCATTTCCTGAGTACCTTTAGTTTGCTGAGTACCTTCTGTTTGCTGAGTACCTTCCGTTAGCAGAGTAACATGTTTGCTGATTACCTACAATCAGCTGAGCACCTTCCGTTAGGTGAGTACCTTCAATCTGCTGAGTACCTACCATTTCCTGAGTACCTACCATTTCCTGAGTACCTTCCATGAGCTAAGTACCTTCCGTTTGCTGAGTCAATTGGTTAATGAGTCAATGAGGGGTACCATGAGTTGTGGTTATAGAATCATGACTACAATACATAGGTGTAGGTCTACTACACGACTGAGAGCCAATATTGACAGTCATAGCATACTTGCAAAAGCAGATATTCAGATGTTAGTGTTTTGTCAACTTTCTATAAAATGATATATTATTTACAGTATATATGATGGAGCCAACACATTGCTGAATTTAGGTAAAACTGTAATAGGGCCTAACTTGCATATAACACACGGTGGTTGCTATATACTAACTTGATGTTCCTACAAATAAGGATGGCACTCTTTCTTATTCAACTTGACTGTTGGTTTAAATAAAGCAATACTCTTGTACTTATTAACCCAACCTTGGTTATCCATTTTGCTCTGCTTAGTTACCTGATCATCAGTTAAATGTGGATGGCATACTTGCATGTGTATAATCAATTCTGATCGTCTTGTAAATGAACACTTAGTGCAATGCTACGGTAGTTTAACCGATTCTTGCCAAAATGCGCATTACGGTACAACTTTGTTATTGAAGAGAGACAGCCAGAAAAATTGCTCACTTGCTATCTTTCTGACAAAATTATTTGTGACATTCAAGTTAAAAAAAGAATTTTTTTACTATCTTGAACAGAATATTTGAAATTAAGGATGGCAAGCATGTCTACATAAGCCAGGCCACATTTCCTAGCATTCTTTTTTTACACTTCTGCAATAATTTTTGATGTAAAGACAATAGTTATTCAGAGATGCTGATCTAGGGTTACCATATACTGATTTATCAACAAAATATATAGTTTTGGCAACAAAATATATTATCCCACCCTCAAACTTAATTTCTCCAAAGCTTGATATTTACGATCATTTTCAAACACATAAACACAACAGCTCAATCACCAACTGAGGGCACTCAAAAAAAAGTCTACCGAAGTAGGTTTTGCTAAATTTAATAGTCAATCTATTTTGGCTAAAACATATTACAGTAATTCACTACCTTTTGCATGGAATTTTTTTTACACTTTATACTAAACTGGTGATCAATTTTGTTGTAAATACGTATGCCACCAGTTGCTATGTAACTCACGCTTTAAAAATTCAAAGAAAACAAAGGGGGATATCCCTTCCCAGGATGCAGTGACCTGTTTTCCGACCAAACATATAAGGTAGCCCTATACTGAGCATAATATTATTAGCAAATATTGGTTAAGTACTATAAACTATTCTAGTACAAGTGCTACATCCTGAAAACCTGTGCAATTTCACTATCTGCTCGTTGGATTGTGAGAAAAATAATTTTCCTTCATGACTTTATGCATCGTATAGCTAAGTGACCGAGGTCAGTTGAATAAGCAAGAATGTCATCCCTTTTGCACCAAAGATCGAGCAAACAGCCACAAGCATAACAATATGCAGAATTAATTTGAAAGAAGTTTGGCCTAGCTAGGCCCCTAGGTCTTTGAACTTAGTGCACTAGGGCCAGGCTATAAATATAGGAGCAATAGCAATATACCCCTCAACTGGAATACCTGGCTTTGCAGTAAGCATTGTTATATGCAATCTCTAGGATTGTGCTCACTTTATTTCGATAACAAAACGTGTCTGTTTGATTCAGTCCACGATACATTAATAATGGTCTTAGTTTTATGTGACAAATATTCCAAGGTCAATCTCTTCAACCCTGAATGACTCTGTGATACTGAATCAAAGCTTCATAAAGTCAACTATGCATAAGAAACATGTTTTAACTGTGATTTCTGTGCAGGCTTAGTTAGACTAGAGATGGATGGAGGAGTTGCAAATTTTTGCAACTATACTCAACCCACCATGCTTCCTCACACTACCATCAACAACTACTTCCTGCAATCAACCTATGAGCCAAAGACTCATGTGAGTCTTTTTGTGTATACGGTAGCGTTTTATATATGTAAAATATCTCGTGGACGTTTGTAGACATTATTAGTAATGTTGCGCGATGTCATGTCTTAGTGAAACTATCCTACGTGTAAAACTGAACTAGCCTAACGTTACTGCGAGTCGGCCGTAAGTCGTACGCTATTGCAGCCTAAACTAGTGAAAGTACGACGGTTCTCAACAATGAAATGTATCTATAATCACGTACTTTTTCTTCTCCAGATAACGCCGCTAATATTTTATGGGCCTTCCCCTTTCCACCAGTGCTCATTCTGTCGTTCTTTTCGAGCAATGTGGACGTATCACAGCATTTTGGAGCAGGTTCGGGTTGCCTTACACTCGTGATTGTCTTGCTTCGCTAAAATGTACATGGGCTAGTTCTGCGAGTAGAAAAATCATGATGCTGAAATTTGAGGGGGTTGTACACAAATACATTAGAAGAGCTCTACCTAAGGTTGTGATTATGATCCATAGAAATTGTGTTATGATCGCAACGCTTGCTCGTGGAAGCACGCTCCAGTAATTGAGCAAAGCCCCCAGCCCCCCCCCCCACACCTTTAATCCTGTGAACTTGCACCATATCAACAAGCTACGGGATTCAGGGGCAGCACCATCTATGAAAGTAAGAAAACACAAAAGTCAGTTACTACGTGCTACAAGTCTAAGATTTGACTAATGTAATTGACACATAATAAGGTTAATTCCTGTAATTCCAAACGGTAGTTGCGCATTAACGCGGGGATGCTAGTTTAAAGGGGTCGAATGACTAATATTGAGTGTGTGTGTGCGTGTGTGTGCGTGTCCGTGGGTGTGTACCTGTCTGCCTATATATACATGCGTGTATGTGTAATATCTACGTTTAGAATTCCGACTCTTTTTTCTCCCTGTTCTGCCTAGTGCTGAAGCCATAATCTCCAACTAAGTTGCTTTCCCTACTTCATCCAGGTCAAGGGCGGCGGAACCGGGGGCACGTGCCCCCCCCCCCACTTTTCCTCAGGTTAAAAATGTGCCCTTTTTCTACATAAAAATTGAGGTGTCTCGAGTTAGCAAGAGGCCAGGGAACCAGAATGAATACTCGGGAAGGGCCGTTTCCGGGCATCTGAGGGGTTTGTAAAACCAAAAATTTTCTTGTACGCTCCGCGCCAACCAATGGTGGCGCTCCGCTCAGATAGTCGTGCATACAACTTTGCAAATCCTGGCTACGCACCTAACTTTTAATGAATTTCTGTGGGTCAAACTCTAAGCTATTTCGAATGGGAAAAATTTGTTAAGATATTAACATAATCCTTGTTTCAAAATTTGCACATTGGATATTGCAGTGCTAGTATATATGCATATTTTCCTTGAGGGGGGGGGGGGGGGGGCTTGATGGAGTGATGTGTATACGCAAATAAGATAATACAATAAGAGTTATAAAGGGTACTAAATATAAGGCTGCATCAGTCCAATCGAATTTCTGCAAAGTACCCTTTGATGTCGGTGCCCCCCCCCCCCAGATTAAAAGTGCTTCCGCCGCCCTTGATCCAGGTGTCGGTACCAAAAGAACTGCTCCATGCGTGATCCATTGACTTATGCAAATTTGCCAGTTTTCATGGTCGCTGTAGGTCACATATAGACCTTTTACAAATGACATGTCCTATACAGCACTAAATGATGGCTGGACTATCGTGGCACTTACAACTTTATACCCACACCATGACCGTTTATAATTTGAGCTAGAAGCCTAGGTGAAAGCTTATCGTCAGTTGTCGACTCTCTTAATTCATGCGTGTAATTTCCCAATATTTCACCCGCAAATACATAAAACATTTAAAAGTCCCCTTAATTTACATCTGTAATTCTAATCTCATAAACTCACAACGACATGTACACCCTCATTCTCTCAAATTTAATCAATAGCTACATGGCACGTATATACCACTAGAATATCAAAAAGTATTCTGTATTACTTCCACTTATATATGGTTTCTTGTTTTTTTTTTTAAACTTCATTTTTCCATTATAAAACGCTTCTCATATCATCATCATTATACCTCAATCTACTGTTACTTGATTGTTTGGAAATCAGAGCCCAATCATGTCACGCCACAAAACCGATATCGGTATATTCTGATTGACAATGCCAGCAGTTTAATAGGCTTCTCAATTACTTCAATCCGTCACATTGTACAATGATGCCGGAAGTACACTCATAACTATATCTCTTAGAGAGAGTCAGAGAGAATCAGAGGGAGATAGACACGTACATGTCTGGGTGTATCCTTCTTGAATGCTGTAACCCTATCTGTCTGTCGGGTATTTTTGATCGCATTTGACAACACCATCTGTTCCACGTGTTCCATCGTTCTATCAAGTGGAGTGCATATCATAGATATCCATGGAATTAGAGTTATCCAATAATACGTCTAATTACAGGGATGGATCGACAGTGGGTATAATTTACAAGCACACACTGCAACATGGGTGAGTCGGACTATTAGAGATGATATCAACTCTCTGTGTACAGTATATCGGATCTGTATAGCTGTTGATTCAAGTTGGACCTCCACCATGCATGCAGCCAGTCGAATAATTATGTTTTCATTGAGTAACAAGTTATGAGACGAGGTATAGTCAACTCGGTAGGTTTAATTTGATTTTGGGGTCAAGACCTTCAAAGGTCGGACTATTCTACATCGTCAGCTGTTGGGTGGACTTTTATAACTATATACATATCTGATATAGAGTAAAAGTTTATATATAAATAGGTTACTCCTGCACTCAGGGTAACACCAAACCTATACAGATAAAAATATGGAAAACGTTACGCGGTACAAGATTCTAGTTTCCACTCATGGTAATTCAACCATCGCGGGCCAATTAAGTCCGGATAACGAGATCTCTGTCTCTCTTAATGTACCAATCTTTGCAGGAGTTTCCTATCTGATGATAAATTTCGTTATCTGGATCGCAATCATCTTAGGTAATCTCTTAGTCGTGGAGTCATTTCGAACTGAACATTCCCTTAGAAAGTCAGGGACAAATATGATACTGTTTAGCATGGCTGTGACTGATCTTCTTACGGGTGCGATAGGGTTACCTCTGCATGTCACCGGCCGTATACTTAAGTCGTCACTGACCTGTTCATCCGCTACCAGAGCTTTGATGTTTCTTCCGGGGTTTTTCTTCTGTGGTCTTTCCTTGGCACATATTTTATTCCTTGCGGTTGAAAGGTAGGTACAATCCAATTAAGTTAAGTTAAATATATCCTGATGGCTAAGACCTTACCCTCCGACAAATTAGGCACACTGTGTCGACCGGTGAACCGTAATACCACAACGACATGGCATTTGAAGCTCCTAACACATCAGGCATTTCCTTTATAGCATATTTTTAATTCCCGTATGGCCTTTGTCGTACTTGTAGTCTAGTTTGAAGAATTTGAGTAATTTTTGGGGGGAGTAGAAATCCGTATGAACAGCCCTGAGTGTCAACTTTGATACAATAACTAGTGTACTTCACCCAACCTCTTTCTTTCCCAAACCAGACGATGCTCATGGGTTTATCATGTTGAAGTAAAGGTAAGGTGTGATGTGTGCAATAATTTCGTAACACGTGTTACAGTATGGTCAGCTTCTACTGAGAAGGACTTACAAACAGAAATACCAAACACACGATCCTATATACATACTGTTTGACTGGACTAACCAGGTTACTCTAAAGGTTTCGCCGATAATTTCGTCCACATTTTAACAGGAGTGGGTGACACTTAACTGCAAAACGCTTAAAATCTGCAATTTGAACCATCTTTACAAGGTATAATTACTAGTAAAACATAGGGACAGTTGTTTAGACTCCTTTTCAGCCATTAGTTGTAACAGCCTTTGAGTAATGAATTTGTCTGTTATAGTAAGTTATCTCCAGTAGCATCTACTGACAGGTCTAAAATGTGTTACGACAGTTACGGTGTTATAACACACTTCAGTTTATACTGATTAACGGGTTGTCTCTTATTCAAGGTACAAACTAATCGAGCCATGTACATTTGGGTGCACAGTAGCATCTGCTGACAGGTCTAAAATGTCTTACGGTATTATAATACTGATTAACGATTGTCTCTTATTCACAGTACAAACTGATCAAGTTATGTACATTGGGTGCACAGTAGCATCTGCTGACTGGTCTAACATAGGAGACGGTGTTATAACACACTTCAGTTAATACTGATTAACAGTATAAACTGCTAAAGCCATGTGCATTGGGTATCCCACTAGCGTTTTCATTTGAAATAGCATTGGCTACCCTAGAAACAGGGAACTAGAGCTCCCTTATTGATAGAATACAATGGCATAGTCATGTAAGGTACTATACTGAGTGATCGCCGGGGACACGTTCCCCTCATTTTTATGAGACATCTACCAATTACATCCTTGTTCTTAAAATCCTCCTCCCCTCCTACCAAATGGGTCTCTTGTCTTAAATTTAATGTTCCCTTATCCTTACTATCCTTAAAGGTGACAATTGTAGTAAATGAAAAGTGCATTACTCCTGTACGTACAATGGCTATTTGCTGATAACAGCGAATGCCGTACAGGGGGCGAGGTGCACGTGCTCCATCAATTCTGAGTAAAAGTCTTGTTAAACAGCCCCCCCCCCAACCCCTTTTACCTCACGTCTCACTGCCCCTCAAATCTCTTCCGTTACCTCTGGCAGTGCTCATGTGGCTTCTAAAGGATGCGTTCACGTCCCCGATCGATGATCACGTGTGGTCTCTTTTATGGCATATACAGTAATCTGCGGTTCACAAGTTGGTGATCATGCAGTTGCGCGCATTCGATCTCCGTTCCTGATCATGTTCCATCTGCGTTGCTTTTTTATCATCAGTGAATAAGATACGGTGTATAGTAGGCCTATATTGCGCGCACATGTACAATATGTTCCGCGATGTAAATTATAATGTAAGTTCGATTTAAGCGATAAATTACGATCACTGAACCAAAAAAAAAATTATATAAATTGAGATAAATTTATCGCAGTTAAGATAAATTTATCGAAATTTATATAGATTTATTTAAATTTATATAAATTTATCTCAGTTAATATAAATTTATCGCAATTTATTGGATTTTATATTAACTGCGATAAATTTATATAAATTGCGATAAATTTATATTTACTTCGATAAATTTATATAAGTTGCGAAAAATTTACGATGTTTGTTCCGCGATGTAAATTACGTAAAACTAATTGATTCTCCACACGAACATTTTGTTTATTATTTCTTCCTCCCCCTCTCGATTAATTTGATTATAGTTTGAACACCAAATCATAACCAAGATCATGAGAGAAGGGTTCAAAATATAGAGATAAATCAGATAGTCAAATCATCAGCCACATTGCCTGCTCGATATTGGATGGTCTTAAATTATATATAGTTGAATCGTAATCATCTGGTATAATTTATGTCAAAAACTATATTTAATTCAATATCTTGTGATATATAGTTTAATATTAGTCATGTATACTTCTCTAGGTGTGTCTTGATATGGTTTGACACCTTCAATGTGTCTACAATGTGTTCTTCTATGCTTTTTCTCTGGCATATAACACGTACGAGAAATTACAAACAGAATTTGATTCAATATACTGAATTATTAACTAAAGTGTGATCGGATTTGGAAAATGCGTGATCGGACTTACATTTTATCGCTATAGTTGAATTATAGTCATGTCGTATAGCTGATGTTGAAACTAAAAAATTCAAGCGTTTCACACTACTTTGTTGTTTAGTCGCCAAGAATATTGTGTGAGATAATTTTTTTCCAGTTAAATATTATATGATATATCGTGATCTGATTGGAAACATCAGAGACGTCGAGTCCTGCTGTGCTCCGTCAAGTGAGCTATCCAACCATATGCTGCAAGCTGCAATTCTTATTATAAATTCTTTTCTTCGACAAGAACCAACTGTGTAACAATACCTTTATCATCTGATATATAGCAATTTATGAATATTAAATATACAAACTCAAACCAAAGATATAAACGATATGTCCTGTTTCTACAAATGCTTTGTTAGTCGTTACTGAATAATGTTATAAAAATATGTAGTAAAAAAGAAGGGAAACAAAATACATACAACAAATTAAACCCTGCAGTAGTATACTCTGTTTCTCGGGAAACGGCGATGGTTGGGGAGGAGGAGGAGGAGGAGGAGGAGGAGGAGGAGGAGGAGGAGGAGGAGGAGGAGGAGGAGGAGGAGGAGGAGGAGGAGGAGGAGGAGGAGGAGGGAAGGAGAGAGCGGTGTTAGCAATATGGAGGAGTTAAGATAAGTCACAAGTCACGTATGCAAATTCATTTGACCAAGCAACTCTTGTTCTAGCTAAGTCGGTGGATATGGTATCGTCGATAGAGACTCGTCACATCTCTTCAAGAGTAAATTATACAATGTATGTTAGGCTACTCCGTGTTGTAAACATATATCTTTATATGGTCTGTCTTGTTCTTTAGACAAAGCCCAGTATATAACACACTATATAGTAAAGCTCATACGTCTTATTGTCGTTATAATGATATATGTTTACAACACGGAGAAGCCTAACAAACATTGTATAATTTACTCTTGAAGAAATGTGACGGAGGTTCTCCTAAGCACGTTTAAGAAACACAGAAAGAAAAAGACTTTACTTATCTATAGTTGCCAAAAAAAATATATATTGTGGGATGATCAGATAAAGAAGTTAGAGGGTCTGCCATTTGAATTCAAGACATTTATATTGGATCTTCACTTTTGAGATATGTGACAGAGGTTCTTCCACATTTCAGACAAAGGAAAAACAGGAAGGAAATGACTATTTATCTATTTATGGACAAATATTCGCTTTTTAAGAAGTTCCTGCTATATATGGTATAGTCCGCAAGCTGCTTATTTATTTATCTATAGGAAAGTCACCTCATTTCTCGCACAACAATTCCTGGAGATAAACCACATATGTGCCTTTAGGCATATATATGCCTATACATAAAAAAAATGTTATTGTTATTCTATGATGATCTCGTTCACATGAGTATCCATGAAATTTCACTATCATAAATTACATAGACATTTAAATATATGTTTTTATACCTTTCAATATATTCTCACTTAAAACGCGGATTTCCGGAGTTGTCGTGGCTAAATAAACCTGCAATAGGATCACTCGAATGTGTGTTGCTATAGAAACGTAAGGGTTAACGCATTATTTGTCATTTGCGCCATTCTGTGTCTTTCATTAATGAATGTGGTTTCGGAGAATCGCATTTTTCGTTGTCACGCGGTTAATTGATTTCGATATATCCATGTTCATGCATAGTCTAGTATACAACGTATTGCTCCTGCTTAAAAATATAAAAACAAAAAACAACAACAACTGTAGGATACGGTACTTGGTGATGTGATCCTCTTAATTTGTTATTAAGAAAGAAAAATTACGTTACTCACTTGAGTGTACCGTTACTTTACTCAATGGGTCTATTTGCTCTTTTTCTAAAGTATACGCTATACCCCCCACCCCACCCCCACAAAAAATTAAAAATTTACCACTTCCGGGTTATTAATATCATTAAAATGATATTAATATCATCAAATGACTTTTCACTTAGCCTCTGAAGAAAATCCTGCTAGGATCGAAAAGTCTGGGCAACTTACTTTTACACATTATTAATATCATGTCAGTCTTTCAACATTTTCGTGGCAAAGACGCTGTTCACATTAATATTTATCACACTTCAAATGTATACAGGGAAGCTGAAGAAAACAAATTGCACGTTAACTTTAATATTTGAGATGAAACTCTACTAGTCAAGGTATTAATGAACGGCATTATAATGGGATTTTTAGTATGGTATAATAATGAAAAATTTATTAGAAAACAAATCAACGTGAAATGTTGCGTTACCTTAATTTGTTTTCGCTTGCTATCTCTATTAAGCATAAAAGCAAATAGATCATTTTCATTTCACTGTAGTATAGTAGTTTCCATGCATGATTACTGCATTTCACCGAGTTAATCCCATTTTCATTTTTATGAATATGACGACTTTCGTAATGTGATGACGTCATCTCATGTGCGATACAATCTCTTTTGCAAAGGACAATATCAAGTTTGAGATTCATTATTATTATTATTATTCAGAGGGCGTTGTGGTCAAATGGTTAAGGCAGTGAAATTGTGATCTAAGGATTACAGGTTCGAGCCCTGGCCAGATGATTGCGTTGTGGCCTTGAGCAAGGCACTTTATCTCCATTGCCTCTCTTCACCCAGGTGTATAAATGGGGACTTGCGAGGTGACTTGTAAATATAGTTGCGTGCGCCGGTTTGTGGCTGCACCCTATGGGAAGTCCCCCAGGGGACACGTGGCTGTGGTGCACTGTGGTGCCCCAGGAGAGGTTGTTTGAATTGTGCACACTTTGGTGTGTAGGTGTGACAAGTTACCAGGGTTAAATACAAGCGCATAGAACTTTCGGATTATGCGCTATATAACGGGGTAATAACAATAATAATAATTATTCTTTTCGTCTGCTTTCTCAGGTATATCGCGGTGTGTAAACCAATCGTACACCGCAGATTCATCTCATTGAGATGTATCAACAATCTACTTCTAACTCTCTGGCTCATCGTCCTAGTAAATTGTTTCATTACATTCCTGACCAGGATTCTCAGTACGAAGGATGACCCGCAAACGTTTACATGTGATAGCTTCCAATTAGGCGAAGGCAGCGCAGCCAAGGCCTATGAATTGTTCGTGGCATGCTTGATACTTTGTTTTTTCCTCCTTATGGTGTTATGTTATGCCCGTATTTACGTGGTGGCTGTAAAATTCGCGAAGAGAAGGCAAGGTGAAGATGTTGATAGAAGGAAGCAAGTATTTTCAACAACAATAACTACCGCGATAGTGGTCTCGGTGTGCGGTATTTGTTGGTTACCGACTACTGTTAAGTATATTTGTAGGTCTTATTCTTCGTTTAACAAAGAAGGCTTTCTGCTATTATTCATGATCTGTGAAATTGTATTGTATTTCAATTCGGTGATAAATCCTGTCATTTATGGATACCGTATACCGGAATTCAGACGGGCGTACGGTATCGTCCTCACCAGACTGAGAGGCCGGGTAACCGAGTGATATATATATATATATATATATATATATATAAATATATATATAAATATATATATCACTATATATATATATCACTATATGTATATATATATATCACTATATGTATATATATATATATATATATAAGGGTGTCCGCATATAAAGCGGAGGCCCGGGTTCGATCCCGGTGGAGGCTGGAAGTTTTGTCACTGTTCTGGATTTTTTTTCAACTCACAACCATTTCAATTATATATATATTCATTTGCCTTTGTCGTTAACCTCCATTTCATTGTAAGCAAGGAGTTGCCCAAAATACGTATATCAGCTCCGCAGTTGATTGATGAGAAATGTGGTAGGCTATATAGGTTATGTTTATAAGTCAAGGAGCAAGCTTCTGCTTTCTGCTACAAGGTAATTCGAATACGAATCTACAAATTGGTCAGGCTTAGTTAGTATGTTTAGGACATACACGTCCAAGGGTTCGAATTCCACACATACTTGTGTATAAGTTAAACCTCCCTAACATAACATCGTATTCAACGGCTCTGGTTAATCAATGCATATAAAGGGAAACAGTGTATTCTGAGATAACAGCGATGGTCAGTGAAGATGGTACAGTAAAGCCACTTTGGTGTTTAATAAATATGCTCATAACACTGTTCCCTAGGGTCTATACGTTAACCTTTTTTGAAGGGGTCGTAGAACGAGATCGGCAAAAGAGGCAATTTCTTTTGTAATAATTATACATCTGCACACTGATATTGGCTAGGAGACAGAAAGGGGTGGGCGGACTCCCCAGAAGCTGCAAAAAATAATAATAATAATAATAATTAATTAATTAGTTAATAATGAATTTAAAAAAATTAGGCCCTTGTGGAGATCATGAGGATTTCAGTTGAAGTATTTGAAAATATAGTTTTTGTTATCTTGAATCGATTTTATAGGAAAAAAAAAACCCTTTCAAAGAAGAATTGAACCTTTATATGATCAGTATCTGGAAAATGTGTACATGACGTAAATTAATAGAGAAACAGAGAGAACGAAATTTTCACTTCTTCAGTTTTGTTTTATTACCATCACGTTCATGGATGTATACGTATGGTCATGCTGAATTTGGCTCCAATTTTGAGACGGAATTTGCAACGATTTGAGACTGATTGCTTTCACTGGAGGCAAGGGATGTGACAACCCCACACCCCACCATCACTTCCACGCATGGGATTACATTACAAGGACAGAGTTCCGAGGTCGTGCCTTGAGAAACAGTCGAGTCGAGTCGTGTCATTTTCAGTGATAATCCTAAATTGAGCCATTGTCACTGTATCTTATAATCTCTGACCTAGCTGCAAGTTCAGATCCTTATCTGCAAAAAAGCGAACAAACAGACCATCATATTAAATGACTTCTTCTGTCTTATCCATATCTCAGATATATATAATACTTGGATTTTATACCGGTAATTTGTGATGACAAAGCTGCCACAAGCACGTCTCCGCTCATTATATCACAAACAAGTCGTAATTTAAATGGAAATCACTTTCTATCCCCTTCTGAGATAATATATGTTAATACTTTTTATTCTGATAATATTGTGATCTCTCTCCGTGTGTGCATGAAAAATACAATGCGTAGATAATTTACTGAAAAGAAAATTTCTTTGCATAAGTCGATAATTCGGGTTTACCATGCGGAATATCCGCTTTAAAGGATTTCACAGTGTAACTGTTTACGTTTATACAATATATATATAGCAAAAGCACCCGCCCCCACCAAAACAAAGAGAAAGTAAGAAAAAGAAAAGCTTTTAAGCGATAGAAATAGCTTCCTAATAATGGCTTTAATATCTTTACAGGCCTCTCAGCTTTATGATTGATATCTATACGGTCCGTTTATTGGCAATAAAATGAAGCATTCAAACGTTTTCTGAAATCGCTTTTCGATCATGTACGAGGAATTCCCAAGCGGTAATTTCCTTATTAATGAGGATAGCTTGAGACAAACAATCAGTGCTGCGTGGTGTGGCACTCTCAGAGATCTTCTCTGTTCATTCATACTCGACTCTGATTGGTCTGTTGTCGTCAGCTGACAGTGCATTAACCTACGGATAACACAGTCTGTGATGGATAATGCACTGTAAACTCACCGGCGGATTAATATAAGTAGCAATAGACATGAAACAAGACAAAAGAAGTATCTCGGTAAGCCTAATCCCGATCCATTCAAGCTGCCTAGGCTAATTCAAAGCAAACGAATGACTTCCATGAAACGAATAAGATCAAGTATAGTATATGACAAATAACTCCTCGGTGTAAATATTCCTTGACCAAATGATGACCAGAATTTCCAAGAAAGCTAACTTTCAGCTCGAAGTGTACCCATATAGGGTGCGAGCAACAACGATAACCTCATTTAGCAATGTTGGCATTAATGTTAGTCATATGATGGCGTTAAGCAGCCCCATCGGAACAAAACAAAAAGGCTTAACGTAAGTAATAGTATTAAACGTTATTGTATAGGCTTCGAATAAACAAAAGAAGCAATGTTCAAATATTCTGAGAGCAGCGATCCAAGGAATCGAACCAACGAAAGACAGTTATAAGTTTGCAAGCCAATGTCTGAACATTGTCGATTTTAACACTTACGTTATGTCTAACTGCTATAGCCAAGGCCTACGGCTTGCCGTTACTGATCGGGAATACAACAGCAAGAAATGCATGTTTCAAGGAACAGAAAACTTCATTTTCCAAAGGAAGTAATGTTTCATGTTCTGGTTCTCACATATTTCCGTCCGATCAAATGTCAAAGCCATTGTAGCCTACTGCAAAAGGTCAACTGCTTGTTTACGAACGTTCTTGATGGGTTTGTTCACATGTGTTTTACGGTCGTAAACATATAGCTTAGCTCAGAATATAGTGTACTATAGCCTACGTATCCGTAGAACACAATGACCTATGTCAATTCACTATTTCGATGAACACACCACAAAGATTTATACATAGAAGCCACATCGCACCTGCTGAAACAATACACTTTGCGGCTTTTGGAAGATCGTTCGCGCCATCTTGGTACACCCAAAACAGGCACATTGCCCAAACCGTGGGTCTATATCAGTCGTTCACCATGCTAGTTTCGATTAGACCGAAATGTTGGGAAGACGGCTTTGCAGAAATGTTTGAACCCCTCGGGAGAAGGTACTCCGAGTTGGAGGGGCACCGTCAATTTATGGAAGGGCACCAATAATTAAAGGAGTTGCATAATACTAATGTGCTGTTACTTGTGAGACTATTGTTCACATGATGGTGGGACAAATTACGGGAATTGGATGGGAGTCTGAAAGTAGAGGGGCATGGCCCTGGGCCAAGCTTGGCTACGGGACTGCTGGGGATCGGGGGCTCATATTCAAATGGAGTCATATAGCCACCTCAAACAAATGCTTAGTGAATGATAAAGACTTATATACACTGCAAGTCGACTTGATCATGTTGAGGTAAAAAATTCCTTGAATAGTTTTATGGCAATGTAAGGCTACATAAGCTGAAGCTCAGTGGAAGATCTTTAAAAACTTGCTTTACTGAAAGGTACCTCGCAGTAATGAAAAAAACCAAGATGCAATTATTGAGCACTGTGTATATTGTTGATGACGCAGGTGCTTTGAAAACAGGTCAACCCCCAAGACGAATTTGGATAGACGTCCGAAAATGTATTTCTCTGTATACTTTCTGATTATTTTCAGTGGACGTATCAGATAGTCCCAGTGGAAACTGGTACAGTATAAACATACTTGCAATAAAAAGATTAACTTGTAAGAAAAAATAGATATCCTCTCTAAAAATATCCACCCCACCAAAAATAAAAGAGTTATATAGGTTTTTTTTATTTTTATAAATATGTCACTTAACAATGCTGATTTTACAAGGTGCATGCTTTCATTGAAGAATATTAAAGTTACAATGGAACAAGGCACCATCATAGATGTAGGCCTATAATTGCAGCATTTTGAGCAGTCTGCCACAGTACATTGTTGTCTGCTTACAAGTATAGTCTCTTTCTTCTGTAATATATGTTTTCATGTTGTAAATTAATCTCCATATTGCGACTCTGAGATGCCTTCTGTGATGCAAGGTGACTCACATGTGCATACTTTAAGTTGTCATGAAATACAATTTATCACTTCTTAACCTCAAAAAAAGGATGCATCCATTACCACAAACATTTTATCTTCATCGCCATTTGCTTGGAAGATACAAGGACTCTGTCGTGTTGCATGATAGGCTTCTTAGTTTGCAATTTCTTAATAAGCAGTTACGCCTACTATTTATTATTATTATTATACAAAATTTCTATAGCGCCTTATCCAATCAGAAATTGCTCTAAGGCGCTTTACAGTAAAATACAAACAATCATGATATACAAATATATAAATCGATAATGTAAGGTATAAAAAGGGTAGAAAATTTGTTAAATACCAACTGACAATAAATTGTATAAAAACTGCAAATGTAAAAGCGAAAATGATACAAACAAATTCTTAAAATTTAAAATATATATAAATCTGACAACAATTTTAAATTTAAAAGCGCTATAAACGCAAAAACGCAAAATGGAAAATGCGTAGTAATAATGTGACAATAAATAGTATAGAAAACACAGTTAATGGAATGCAGATCTAAATAGAAAGGTTTTGACTAGTTTTTTAAATTCATCTATATTTTTGGCACACTTAGCTTCCTCCGATAAACTGTTCCATAATGTCGCAGATGAGTAATCGAAACGCCTGTTTCCGTATGTAGAAGTTTTAATGACAGGTTTGGTAAGTAAGGACTTGGATTCTGAGCGTAGAGATCGAGTAGGCTTGTATTTATGCATTAATTCAGAGAGGTAGATAGGGGCTAAACCATTAAGTGACTTATATGTATATAACAGAATCTTATAATTGAACCTGCAATGAATCGGCAACCAATGTAAGTCACGTAATACGGGTGTAATATGCTCATGTCTACGAGTGCGACTCACAAGCCGTGCAGCGCGATTCTGAACTCGCTGAAGGCGATCGGTTAGCTTGTGAGGCAGGCCATATAGCAGGGCATTGCAGTAGTCCAGTTTTGATGTCACAAGGGCATGGATTAAAGTCTTACATGCATCATCTGAGATATACCTTCTAATTTTGCCAATATTCCGGATCTGCCAATAACAGGACTTACAGATAGAGTCAACTTGATTATCCATGGTAAGATTGTGATCAAGATATACACCTAAATTCTTTACTTTAGGAACTGAACATATGGTGTTAGGTCCCATATTTATATACAAGTCTTGAAAAGCATTACCCTGAAATTTTGGTGAAAATACAATGAACTCAGTTTTGTCCTGGTTAAGTTTCAAGCAATTAACCCGCATCCACCTGACTATATCTGAAAGGCATGCTTGGACCTTTAAAGATACATCATTCCAGGACTCAAGGGCACCAAAATTCAAATACAATTGTGTATCATCAGCATAACAGTGATGGTTGATGTTATGGCGCTGAATTATTTCTCCAACTGGACGGGTAAACATACAATATATCAAAGGACCAAGTACAGATCCTTGTGGCACCCCAAATCTTAGCTGTTTCTCATCAGATATAACATTATCAATTTGTATACATTGCATTCTGTCCCTAAAATATGATTTAAACCATTTTAATGAGTTTGACGCAATTCCAAAAGTATGTTGGAGACGATTAAATAAGATCTCATGATCAATAAGATCGAAGGCTGCCGATAGGTCCAACATGACCATCATTGTTTGGGACCTCTTGTCAAGAGCTGCAGCAATATCGTTATGTACTCTTAGTAAAGCTGACTCAGTTGAATGGTACTGGCGATATGCAGATTGGAGATTATCATGCAAAGCATTGGCATTTAAGTGATGTTGAAGGCGTATTGCAACAACTTTTTCTAAAAGTTTGGATATAAAAGGTAAATTTGATACAGGTCGGTAGTTTTTAAACACTTCTTTATTCATACCAGGCTTTTTGAGCAGTGGTTTAACAATAGAACGCTTAAAACAAGACGGCACCTTTGATTCAATCAGTGATTGGTTTATGATGGCGGTTATAATTGGCAGGAGTGCATCGACACATTGCTTCAATAGCCAGGTAGGTATAGGATCCAAGTTGCAGGACTTTGTTGGGGAGCTTACATAAGCAAACAGCAACAGCAGACTGTCATCTCAGTTCCAACAAAGTTTTTATCACCATTATTTGAGTTGAATTCTACTTTACTATCCTAGCAATTGGATATAGCTTAGGCTATAGGCCTAGTTACTACTCTAGCTTTAATACAACGATAACTTTATGGTTAGACTTGTAGTCGTCAGTATACTAGTTAACTTATAGCTAGGCCAAAGGACAGACGCAGTCTTGCGGTTATCCAATACTGATCGACGAAAACTTCGGTCACATTCTATGAGTTGTTTATGTGTTATGTGAACACAAAAGTCACATTTCAATAACTTGGAACCTTGAAACGTGCAATAGACTTCCGTAGGTAGGCACTGTTACGTCCCAGAAGTACAGATCGAGCAGAAAGAAACTGTTTCGTGAACCAAGTTTTTATTAAAAATAGAAACATGATAAAGATTCCGTTTCGTTTTCCATTCCCGCACACGTAAACCCTTAGAAGTGGCTCACAGTTCTGTGTATTTAAAAAAAAAAAATCAGAATTTCTTACAATCTGGAAAAAAATAATGGGGCAAGTCATTGCCTAACGTTAAGACTCTACGTACAGTAGCAGGTTGACGCTTTTGTGTGAGCGGTTGATCTTCAATTTGCTGCAAGCGACAAGCCCGAAGTGGCTTCTATGTATAAATTTCTATGGAACACACAGGTTCGTGTAGTCGCAATATGCCCGTGCGTCAGATCCTTATTTTGAACAACGTATAGTGTTGTTCAGTGTATCTAGCCTAATTAGTGTCTTTTTTGTTATTTTATTTGCGTTTGTACACTGTTTTGAGATTTTTAACTATAATAAAAATAAAGAAAACGAGATACTCTTTCGAGATAATTGTTGGTTATGTTTCTTTTAATTTTTCTTTTTTTAAATTGAACATGCACTCTGAGATGAATAGTAATGTTTATTTAGCGCTTTGTATGAATAAACAGGGTTAATAAAGTGCCTTAGTTTATCGCAGGAAAACGCACGAACCGGGGGGGGGGGGTATATCCCAAGCGACGCACGAAACCGTAGGCCGAGTGCAACCGACGATAGGGTTAAGCCTAATATGCCCGTGAGTAAATTACTAATCACTAGTTAAAATACGTTAACACTAGTACGTTAACTTGTTGCAAATACCCATATAATGGCAAAAACATGTCGACGTCGCTACCCCCCTCCCAACCCCACCCCGCCCAAGTTCATGGTTTCAAATCTATACCAAAACAAGTTCTTGCAAGGTGACGGTGAATATTTCAATTTGTTCGTACTGTAGAGAATATTGCACTATGATGTACATGAGAAGCCAACTTATTCTGAGCATGTCACGGCTTTCACGAGCGCCCCTACAATATGACTATATACACCCTGGTGTGTTGTCCGCCCCTAAAAAGCCAACACCATGAACAACCGAA
This sequence comes from Apostichopus japonicus, assembly GCF_037975245.1. Lineage (NCBI taxonomy): Eukaryota > Metazoa > Echinodermata > Holothuroidea > Aspidochirotida > Stichopodidae > Apostichopus > Apostichopus japonicus. Next base: position 18,257,648 of record NC_092568.1, read on the forward strand.
ACATTCTTCCTAAAACTGCAATCACCCCACGCGCACTACAATACTGCGTATTTGCAGACAAATGCATGTCTAGTCTGTATATTTGTTTTCACTATGATTTAACAATTCTCACTTTGATATTAAAAAATCTCACTTTGATGTTCACATACTGATCTAAATTTATATTAGAAATGTAGTTGTATTACACTTAACGTATGGCGTCGTTGTCTCTGTTGCTGTCTCGGATTCGACTAAAGTTGAGTGTGGCAGTTAAAGAGTTAATTAAGGGCATCATAGCTGCTAACTCTGCTGCGCTCACTTCCTTGGTGATAGGTGATTGAACGTAAGCTATTTTGACTGGCGCAACCTTCCACTCCTCCAGGAAGTTGGATCACAGTAAGTTATCTGTACCTCGAATTTCTTTAAAATGTCAGTTTGTTTTTGAAATATTCTTTCCCTCTGTGGATGAATGATTGATAAATAATAACGGATATATGTCCTGATGACATCATCCATTCTACTGTTGCCAGATGCATTAACAAAATAGGCCTATAAAATAATTCATAAATTCATAACTTCGGGATACAAAATGTTATGAGGATGGGTTTTTCGCCTAACGATTCAGAAAACTCCTTTGATTCCTTTAGAGTTTAGACTATCCTTTGTAAATCCCATATTGTTAAGATCCATCTTGGCTCATGAAGAAAGTATATAACGCCCTCACTAAATGAGATTTTTCTTTTCTTTTCATTTTATTTTATTATTATTTTATAGGAATGTGTTTATTCAACTAGTTTTGATAACTTGTGAAATGCACTGACAAGGCCGTCAAAAATGTCAGGAAATTCTTTTCATGTATGTAATACAAAATAACATCTAACCAGAAGAACAGTTGGAAGAAACTAATAACTACAAATTTTGAGTTTCATGAAGAAGGATGTTTATCCCATATTTGTAGATTGCTATTTATACTAGACATTGGTCAAGTTAAAGTAGATTCCATTAAACCAATAGAATTCCGGAGTGTTGTAATTCGGTCAGCGTACTCTATAACCCCCCCCCCCCCCCCAATCCATGTCATGCATTCGCGTTGTTATTCGGTTGCATGAAAGCTGCTTATTTAGACTCCTCCGGCAAGGATCTTTTATGTGCAATATTCTAATGAATACATGCCCGTTACCTTTCGGTGAGATGCAAAAACAAGGGTATGAATATATATCATCGTGTGGATCACAATTAGAAGTTGGCTTCGAGCTCCTTGATCAGTTCTTATATAGAAGAATATAGACAACCCTATATAACGTCGCAGCTTGTCAGTGTGTTGCAAATGGGTTTTTTCCCCCTCACTCATGCAGGGTTGGTCTTTTTGTCTCATAAACAACTCGTCTAATTGTGTATTTTCTTAGAAATCTCTTCTTCCGCTTTCCCTCATGACATTTACGTCACTAGAAGTCAAAAGCCTTGAAAGAAGTAAGTTTGAATTATTTGCTACTATACAGGCTGCGAGGCATTATCCCGCTCATTTCAAAACCCTTGGGAGCTTCAGAGCTTATCACAAAGATGTAATCTCAGCCTAGCGCAGCTATGTACTATATCAGACTCTATGATTTATATTAGCAAAGTAAGATGAAAATAACAAAATAAATATTAAATGTGTTCTATAGCACGTTACGAAAGACCCATCCAATTCTTTCTGTTACCATCAGATAATTTTAGTTGTTTTTATGGAATACTGTAATTTAATTCCTTACTGGTTGGCTGACATTTATCTCATTATAATAACATTTTATGATTGGAGTGTTTCCTTCTTTTGGTATGTTCAATGTGCAATAAACAGACATGTGTGATATATACACATACACATCCTAAATAGTACCTATGCCTCACTTAATTGTATAGCGAGTTATTGACATCTCTCTCTGTTATACTTATTTCCTCAGCTTTAATATTACACCAATTGGACGGACGTGGGGTGGGGTGGCGGGGGGGGGGGGGGGGCTGAGGTAGTCGAACTCGTCCTGCTCCGGTCTGTTGTTAAATGTTCATATTCACAATGAAAACTCAAAATAATACAATTTATTCACTTGACTAGGAAAATAACGAAGAAACGGGTGAAATTTGCAGTGACAACTTTGTTCTACATATGCGAATAAACTGAGAAAACCTTTGAAACTGCTTTGGTTTTAGACTCATGACAAACAGAAATGCACTGGGCCGTGGATAAGTAACTAGAGTCGGAATTAAGAGTAGCTTTGTTATGGTCGACATATATTTACCGCAAAAAGCTTTTAGCTTATTCAGTACCTATATATATATATATATATATATATATATATAATATCTTCGAGCTACACGAACATGTTTACATATCCAAAGAAAACATTATGGGCAGCGGCACAGCTACACCGGTTTTGTACTGATGGGGTAGGGGTGGGGGCTAAGATTTTAAGGCGTTCAGGGGAGGGGTCTAAGGGGAGTGGTGTCACTCCCCCTTCGAGAATATATTTATGTACTGCATTTCACTAGGAATGTCTGTAATTTTCTGTTTGCCATTGGTGGTGGGGGTTGGGGTGGGGGCTGGTAATGCTAATTTCATTTTGGGTTAACGGGGGAGGAGTTTCCCAAGAAGTATACGTGGCTACGTGACCCATAATAAAACGACCTCCTTTAGTCGTGAAAATTATAATTATGTTTTTTTTTCTCATAATTAACTTCAAAATCTTGACATCTCTTAGAGTATGGTTTTACAAGTCGGCGATAAGCGAAATACACATGTGTCAGGAGTAGGCATATATATCATATATGAGAGTAAAAATCACCGTCTTTGTCGTCACGCCTACACAATTTCCGATTGTTATCTGAAACGTGTATTACTTTCGCCAATAAAAGAAAATAAAAAAATTAAAACAGTGAAAACGTTTTAGGAAATTTTATCCATCATGTACCGGTATGTTATTTTAGTAAAAGTAAAATAGACATGAACAGAACAATCGGTTGTTCTGTTATCCTATAAGCCAATCATGACACAAGACTGAGACTTGAGAAAGTAATGACGTTCAAACAATTCATAAGTTGTCATGGAAACTCAATAATTCACCTCTTTTACCGCAGCAACTGTTGTTCAGTAAGATATAGTCGCATATAAATAGTATCTGCTCTATTAAATTTCTCTCCAACGTACGTAACGGATAACACTCATATACGAATATTTATATCTATCTATATACATATATATGTATATATTATGTATTCATAAACACAAAACCTATATTTCTTAATAGCTCGATTAATTTTCTCCAAGGAGGGGATATGGAACTAACACCCGTACAGTTTTATCATTGGACAGGATCGGCATGTCGATGTTAAGGTATAATGTTAAATTCAACTACTGCAGTCGTATTCAGCGCTACAGCGTTTTCAAACGAATCGGAGTTCATCCAGTTAGCGCTTGCTATGAAAATATGGGGAACGTGTTTATACTTGGTACTGTATATTTGCATATGGCTTGCGATATTGGCCTTAAATGTGCTGGTCATTTTAGCATTCATTCAGGAACCCAGATTGGGAAGATGTCCTGCAAACTATTTCTTACTGAGTTTAGCAATCGCCGATCTCCTGACTGGATTGGTAGCCTTACCCTTGAATTTAACAGTTCGCCTTATCTTGAGTAACGCTACCTGTTACAGTACAACCAGGAGGTATTTCTTTCTACCAGTCATTGTCTTTGGAGGTTGTTCATTACTTCATCTTCTCATGATAGCTCTTGATAGGTAAGTCAATAATATATATTCAAATCGGGGTAAACCAATTATAACGGTAGAGAGAGATATATAAGTAGGTAAATAAATTGTTTTCTTGTATTAAATTAATTCCTATATATCACTATTTGTGGGTCAGTGGGTTAGTATAAACTTGCAATTGTTAAAGGGACATATAGCATGAGAGGGCAAGCTGGTTGGGTACGGTAAAAGGGAATGCGAAAGGAGACATGAATATTATAAGAGGAATTTATTTCAACCTGAACGATTAGCGTATCGTGGCAAGCACTAGTCCAAAAAGTTATCAGAAACATTGCTATTCATTTACCCTGTATCTTGGAGTCAGCACAAGGGATGTTTTCAGGGCGAATTCCTATTCACATGCAACATTATTTTGCAACGCTTGCTATAGACAACGCTTACTTTAGTACATTATATATTTCTCTGCTTTTGCATTAAATGTCAAACTTCTTGTCTCGAAAGCCTATATAGATTGTAGGATGGTATATGCGGTAACTTCGCGATGCTAAAGTCACAAATGTTCTTTTTATACAGGACAACGGTAAATGACAATCTCTCTAATTTTGCTCTGTGGTTTAAGTTTGTCCTTCAACTATTTCATTACGTCAGTACAGACTTGATCAGTTCCCGCAAGAATAAACTCAATTAACCTTAATGTAACACTCTTGACTCAAAATGTTGGAAGAAAATAATTGAAATTAATAATTGATCATTTTCCCAACGTCGCGCATGCATTAAAGTTGACTGCTTGGCGTACAATTCCAATAAATAGTTAAATTAGATGAAATAATTCATGAAAGTGCCTCGAAATTACACAATAAATTATTGTTTAAGCCGTTTTCCGTTGAGGTTGTGTGGATTAAAATTAAAATTTGCTCACCAAAGAGTGGTTATACTATTTGACATTCAAACACAGCAGTAACTGGTTATTATTCAGTATATACGGCTACGTATACATTAAAAACTATTCATTTGACGTATTGCAGCTACATGCATGATTCTCGTTTTGAGGTTGAACCATGGTTGAACCATGGGGACGGAGATTAACTGCAGTTGATCTCCGTCCCCACATTCATGATAACAAATATATACCTTATGGTGCCGTCGAATTGTTCAAATATTAACGCAGGTATTTTCTGCAAAGTGTTGAATTCGACTCATGTCTATTTCGGCAACATGTTTGTCGACATAAATATTTAATATTTTACAATTGACTGACGAATACTCACTTGTCATGCATGTACTTGTATCCGCTCATTGAGAAATTGTGCGATTTGATATTCTGTAGAAAAATGATTAATTTATGTCCTATATTTGTCTCGATCAATATAACGTTTTGTTACAAAGTGATGAATAACACACATTATTATATTAGTGAGTATTTAAACATTATGTTACATGTTGTCGAAATGATATATAATAAGAGGAAGAGATATCCTTTATCCTTAGCAAAATATTGAGATCTTTTTGTGCAATTTTGCTGCAATTCATCTCTTTGTTGCGAAATATTGAAATGATGAGATACTTAGAATTACTCACTTTGTTACAAAATGTTGAATTGACGCGACTTTTACGTAATCGATTTATCATTTTGCTACAAATGATTGAAAATGTTATCTTTCTGAGGGTAATTCATCATCTTGTTGCAAAATGTTGAATTGGTGAAATATGTTATAGTGATGCAATTTTGCTGCACATTGTGAAATTGATGTCATTCGACAAATATTCATTTTGTCATATTGCAACCAAATCTTCACTGATTAGATGCAAGGAATATTTCTAGCTGTTGCAAATTGTTATGATTTTAAATGAACAATTACTCATTTTGTTGCAAATCTCACTCGAGAAACCGGTTTGTCTCAGTGATAATCCTAGTTTATCACTGATAATCCTAGTTTATCACTGATAAGCAGAGTTCACCGAATGATAATCACTGAAAGCTGGATTCGCGAGTGATAAACCAGGATTATCACTACATGAAACCGGCAGTTTCTTAAGTGATAATCCAGCTTTATGATCGAACGATAAACCTGGATTAAAGAAATAACTGTTTATACCGGTCGATAATCCGGATTAATCGGTTTGCCTAGCAACCAAAGGAACTATTTGTACTGCTTGTGCAATTTCAGCCTCCTTGCTTGCTCGTATAGTCGAATTACCACAGTCGCACATGTATGCCGCAATATACGTTAGGATATGCATCGATTGCACGTTGCTTAATTCAAAATGGTACGGTACCTTAGCAAATCCAACAAAATGGGCATTATCTGCCAAAATCAACATTTTTAAGTGATTAATCCTTGAGATACTGTGCTGACAAAATGGATCGTTTCTCATATACAGTGATAAGTGCATGCGATATCTCAGCGTATAACGTTTATTATGTCTATTGGTTTGCTTTTAAAACCAAACTGACATGCATGAGAAACTAAACTGCTCACCCAGTCCACCCTCCCCGCCCCCAGTTTAATGCAAAAACTACAAAAAGTTCCCTTTTTTCATTTTTGTAGTTTTAAATTATCCTTTTATCATGATTGTAGTGCGCATGTGCGCTACAATATTGGGATTACTAAACCGCTCCATCGTCTACATGGCTGGCTGGTGAATGCCAGCTGAACAGACACTCCTCATAGCAAATTCACAGGTTGGCTACGCAGGCAAAAATCCAGAATCAGATTTGCAAAGAATTGTGGCGGCGAACAGTTAATTCTGCACACGTAAATAATATAGATCTCCTTGCGTAACATACTTCTTCAAACAATACGTAAAATTCTCTACTTTGGTTCGTTATTCTCGAATTGAACAAGACAGGTGACATTTGAACGCATTTGAGTTAACTTGCATCCTGCAAAAAAGCTGCAAAGCAACAAATCTTAATCGTATTTGTCCGCAGCGACTCGGCGCTATCTGCAAAACTTCAGCTCTTGCAACATAGGTACTTGAAACGTTATTATTGTGGCATAGCATTATATACTATGATCGTGTATGTCATATATTAAGTGTTTTGGATGACGATAAACCAGGGCCAGGAAATCGACCAAGCAGTTTTTAGACCGGAGGGTGTTACATTTGCAACAATAGACTATAGACAAACGTGTTTTCGTTAGATTAATCGTCCATTAGGCCTTCGGATGTTCCGTATGTTCGTCAAATTTCGATAACTAGGAGAGGATAAAGTAACGTTAACATGTTGTTCAATTTGACCAATCAGTATCCAGGACTCTTGTGTATTCTCTGTCACATCCGAAACAGGCGTGATTCGTGATTGACGGCTTAGTTCTGGTGATTTTAGTCATCATTTCTTCGTTTATATTGCAGTCACATGCTAGCTAGAGTACTGTTTATTAACATTACATAATATAGCCTAGCTTTAGTCTATACGTTTAAGGACCAAACGCCAAACTTGCTTCTTCGTGACCGAAATAACTTCAAAAGGGTTGCAGTAACAAAGCCCCTCATTGAATATGAACAACTAAGTTTGACCCTCACGCACTACAATGACAAGTGTTTGTATACAAATACAGTTGTCCTAGTTTAACAGGTGTCGTTTATATTGAAATATGGTTATTACCGAGTATTAACACATTTTGTTTTTGCCCGATATTGTATAACATTCTCTATATATTTCTCATTCCTTTCTTCCTTCAGGTTCATGGCAATTGTTAAACCGCTATCATATCCCGTAATTGTCACAAGGAAGCGAGTACGGTCGTTACTAATTATCGTCTGGATCTTTTGCATTGGAAACTTTTGCTCTCAAATTGTACTCAGTGTCTTCTTTACGAATAATAAAAGAGCATACAACATTTGTGCCAACAATAATTACAGCAAAACGCAGGATTCCTTTTATCTGTATTTGGGCTTTTCTGTTATAACCTACTTTGGTTTAATGAGCCTCTGTTATATTCGAATATATTACGTCGCTCAGAATCTTGGTCGAAAACGAGCTACTAGTAACCCAACGACGAGGGTCGAAAGGGCGCAAGAAAGTAGAATTCGTCTGAGAGCGTTAAGGAGTACGGCCACCACGGCGATCGTAGTAGGGGTCTGTGGTATTTGCTGGATACCAACAAGTTTGAAGCTATTTTTAGAAGTTTACGGAAACTTTAATTCCCTCTTTGCACTCGGAGTATTCAGCGAAATGGTCTTATTTGCGAATTCAATGGTTAATCCAATCATATATGGTTGGCGGTACCCAGAATTTAGTCATGCATACGGAAAGGTTGTAAGAGGGATGTACTTGCATGTATTAGCTATAAAAGCAACAAAAACTGATCGATGAAATCATAATTTCAGGACATTGTGACCTGTTTTTTTTTTAAATATTATTTTACACCGTTATTATGATATTACTCAAACGGATGAACTTGTTGGGAGCGGTGTGTGCAGGAGAGGTCTCCTTGTGGCCCTCCGCTTGTTTCAGGACAGCTTTGAGAGAATTGATTATTGCTGTGTATATATCGATGAAGACAAAGGAATAACTATTGCAAGGTGTGTGCCTTTAAGTTGAAATATTAACTTTACATCATCACATGCAGATATGTAAGACACACATTGAAGCATTACCCTAGCTTGATAAACAGACTTTTGACGAACATTGTGTTGCACATTTTTAACCTAACTTTAAGAATAATTCTTTCAAAGCTACCACAAAACTAAATTTCACAAGCTCATGTGCTTACCTCTCCTGTACTTATAGCCGTTCCTGTAACGCCATAACGATTGTTAATTTTTTCAGTTTTTTTTTTATAAACTGTATATTGTAGCGTTTCTGTACGAAAAATAAAGTGGTATGTTTGTTCTTTAAAGGACAACGGTTGGCACATAAATTAAGTTCGATACGGTATATTGAAGACCGTTAAAACAAATGTTATAAGTCCAAGGTGTACTTCCACGTCACTTTTGATTTAAAAATGAGATTTGCTAATTTAAACATCTAAGGCTTATCAATTAAAGCGGTTGGAATACCTCAGTCTAACACACAGACTATGACGTCAGTTTGTCGGATGCAACCCAAAACTTAATATGGAAATAAATAAAAGACGAAAATAACCTCAAATAACTTGTTGTAAAGTGTATTACAAATTTTTCAATTGCAATGGTGTTGAATGTGTCTAAGGGTTTTCTGTTGTTTACATATGAAGTTAAACATTTTTTGACTGAGTTATTTGGATTTTACAACACATGGGGATTATAACATAAACATATAGGCCTGCAGCACTGAGGAGCCAAAGTAATCGTCAATTTAGTCTTAACGGAGCATTCCAGAGATTTAACATATGTTAAAGGTGAATATTGTGATACCTGAAATAGTTATAAAAAGCATTACCAGCACCCAAAATGTTTCTTCTCAATTTCTTGGACTATGACAATTTAAGACTACCCCCTCGCCCCCAAAAAAGTCCTTAAAAACCTAGTGTTCAGTGAAACGTTTTGCTGAACTTCATGTAACTGCATGCATGAATGCCGTCAGTACGTAAGTGCCTGTAAACTATTTATACGTAATATTCCCTCATTAATGCGAAGAAAAAAAAACTAATCAACGTTGAATGTATTGGAAAAGTTATTGCTTACCTTGCACAGTTTCGAGCGACCCCTCGGGTCGGTATTTCACGCCTGCGTCACGCGGATCAAATACTATGATTGGTAACTGAATAATGACGTCACACTTCATGATTCGTGCGATGTCGGAAATGATCCGCCTTCTTTTAGTTAACAAGCATAGTTAACAACATCCATCAGTGATCAGCTGCAAAGCATTACCAGTACTTTGAGAGCAGATTTCACCTACAGTGTGTCCTCAACGGAGTTTATGGTAATTTAACCTTGAGTCAGAAGTCCCGTATAGAGCTAGTCTCACAACAAATCCATTGAATTCTTATCTCGTCGATTCTACACCAAATTCCAAGCAACTTATTTTATTGTCAATTGTTAATGCAATTTATTTCCGTGTCATAACTGGAATTCATTTCACACAGGTTACGATAGATCGCTCCTGGTTATTAAAATTAAATTATAGCCCACTCCAAAGAAAGCAGTTCCTTTAGAACTGGGATCTGGCCTAATGGTCTTAGAAGTTGAACATTTTTTTTATTATACAGACGGAAGGCTATGTTAGGTATCTTGGGCTTGTATTATAATATTCGGAGAAGCTGGAAGGAAGTTTGTAACTATAGCTCAAAGTACTTGCTCTTTTTGTATGTGAGTATCATCCTGTTACATATTTTGATATTAAATTCATGTTTCACAAAGATTGTAAACAGCTTCACGAAAACTTTATTTGTGCACATACATTGAAATGATGTATTATACATTCATCAGAAAACATGAGAATAATTTGTTTCATAACGCGACTATTAACTTGGTGTCCTTCATTTTTGCTTGTAATGCCATTTTCTTTTGTCAGTCAATTTTCTTTGTTTGTTTCTGGCATCCTTTCCTTTTCAATGTAAGGAAGTTTACCAATCAACCCCGGCTTCAAAATATTGCCAAGTACGTGCGTTCATAATGCAACGTTATATCAGAATCATGTCATATAGGCTATAACAAGTTGCGCTCAACCTCTCTCTCAATCTCTCAAAGACCTATACCAGCAAAATCTGCGAGGGTTTGGATTAAATATTGATTCTTTTCACACTCAATTCTGAAGATTCGTGCAAGTCTTATAATGTCATCAATGCGCGCCACACGTTCTGAATTTTGCTATGGTTCTTTCTTTATTGTGAATTTACTTTGTTGATGTTGTAGGCCTACTTAAATATTTTCTTGTTTGCAAATGATGCCCATTAAAATATTTATGGCTAATAAAACAGCGGGCAAGCAGTATTATTCAAATATCGATCCTTTTCAAGTTGTCACCTATACAAATTACAAAATATATCTAAGAAAAACATGAAAATATACAAAACTAAGAAAACCATTAAAAAGACCAAAATAAATAAGGGAAACTGAACTATTATATGCACTACTGATAAGGTACACCGTAACTGCAAATAAATCGGGATATTCTGGAATGATTTCCCAACCATTCTTTCCTACATGCATCACTATATTGTTAGAAACACTAGTTCCCTGCCATTAAATCGAAATTAAGATCTAAATTGTGACTGGGATCTTGTTTTATCCTAATCTTACAGTTCGTTTTCTGTACTAAGCGGAAAATATAGTTTTGGTCGCCATCTTAGAAATACGACAAAGCAGTTTCACGAAACGAACAGCCATGTCACTTGAATATCCGCGCGTATACGCGCAAGTTGACTTCATACAAACGCGCTGCAAGAAATCGTGTTTGTCAAAAGTACGTTTGCAGACGCGCGCGTGTATGCTGGCTTCACGCATATTGTGCGTAAGACGGAGTCTTCAATCCAGCGCATTCGGCGTTATACAAAATCTACTGTGCAAACATGCAATGTGTAGGTTTAAGAGAGATTGTTGTTGCGCTATGTTACACTTTTAGCTTCAAAAGAGCAACAAAACTGGTGTATTTACGCAGTGTAAACGCCCAAGTTAACTTTATTAAGTCAGTGAAAGAAAGCTTCAAGTTGTTACAGTTCTAGGTAAACGCTCTTATCGGATGACGTGACACGAACGTATATTGCCCCATGAAGCAATGCAGGCACGCATATAAAGGCAATGCGCCACTCGTTTTGAAAACAAGGTATCATCAGCGCCGTTCTTTTTTTGACGCAATAGTGAACATACATATGTTGAACTGTTGAAACATAGTGTAAAGCGTCAACTAGGCATATTATAAACAAACACATGAAGTAAGAACAAACATTCTGCATATCGTAACCATTACCTTTCTATCAACAACGTGTAAAATGGAACCAACCGAGAGAAATAACCGGCCCTCAAATAATGAATTCATTAATCGTGGCGAAAGTGATGCTATACTACAAAGTTTCAAGACAGAGTTAAAACGGAGAAACACTCACCATAAAAAGAGCAGTTCATTCAAACGTGGCAGGAGGGAAACAGTGTTTGGTCCTCAGCACCTAACAGTGGGGTCAATAAACGATTACTGTCAAAGGTATAGGCTATATATAGGATGTAGGATAGGCGTACCTTAAATACTTAAGGTTTTGTCGGTATGACGGTGAGTTTGGACATATTCTGTAAAGCAGGGTTGTCCAACCTACGGCCCGCGGGCCACAGTCCGGCCCGCCGCAGGGTTGCGTCCGGCCCGCCAGAGATGCTCTACGGTGCGAAATTCTGGTGTCCAGATTTATTGATAACAGTTTGAAGCTATATCAGCAATCAATCAAACCTTCTAGGTAAAAAAAATGCATACAGGTCAGTTTGTGTGACACTCTCAGCGGACGGGGGGGGGGGGCGGCTAGACTTTATTCATCTGTTTTAACAGGAAGGAAAATAAATCAGTGCGCTACGCGCGCAATGCTCATATTTTGTTGCCTTAGGCTTCGGGCAAAAAATCGAGCGTAGGGTTCATGCGGCCCCTCCTTCATCATAATCATTCCATGTGGCCCTCCTCTGCAAAAGGTTGGACAACCCTGCTGTAAAGGTATACGTTTTGTTTCAAATAGGCCTATGGACATATTATGGGCTCCTCCATCTCATGTAGGAGCAATCCTAATCCTGGCTAAATATTTATGGGACCAATGCTCACATGAGGTAAGCTTTAAACTTCTAGGGTAGCGAAGGGGCTTTATAATTATGTCTATAGTCCTAAGATAGGCTAAGCAGTTTGTGCAATAATATAGGGGACTACATCTTCGGGCTGAGGTCAATGGGTGGGGGTTAAGGATTTACAATTCTTTGTTAAGTTGTATTAAAAGAATTACGAGAAATATACTTAACGGCGCAGTGGTAGACTATATAGATTGAAATAGTTTGTCCCCATATGCATGCATGAGACTTGAATCGTCCAGTAATCAGATAATATCAAATACTATGTTTGCTTGCAACCCCCCAAAACCGTATTTAGTATTCCCGGAAATGAACATTTTCCTTTCATTCATGTAAAAAAAGAAAAATGACAGAATTAGTTAGCATCTATAGCATGTTCAGTTTCTTCAAACTGGTGTTGCACATTATTTTATGCATCAGCCTTTTACGTTGGTTAAGCGATATACATGACCTTAACCAACGATATTAGCCTACATGACCTACGTAGAACAAGTTTTAATTCGTACAAAAATAAAAAAGTAGTAACATTCACGTTACTTCCAGAAAACCATCCATGATAAATTCGAATGCATATGAGGCCAGCAACATCAATGAAAAGGACGCAAAGGAACGCATTGAACAAGAGAATCGTCGTAAACGCCTTCTAGAATCGGCGGGACCTCTTCGAATACATCTCTATAATCTGACTGAGTCTGTTGGCTTTAATGGCTTCATTCTGACGGTTATTATCCTGAATACGGCCATTCTTTGTGCATTAACATATGATGTGGTTGCCGTGAGAGCAGGTAATAATATATCAGCTATATATTCGTGAAGTATCTCATCCAGAGTTGGTCGATTTACCTGAAATGCTAAACAGTTTTATGATAATGCAATGCAGCACTTAGTGGTGTAATTATTGCATATCGTTGTGAAGTTTTCTTTCTAGCATTATTTTTTCTTGTATGCTATAGGAGTTTAGCTTTAAAAGAAGTATGAATAGTGCATAAAGTGGGCCATGACGTAAATCGTAACATTATTGGTTATGATGTAGCACTCAGGAAAGAGAGAAAACTGGATACGCAAACTCATATAGATACAGGGTATTTGTAATAACGGATTGGTTTGCTTCTGGTTAACAACGATATATGAAAAGCATCAGTTGAAACAAGTAAGCTCCTTAAACTATACCCAATTCATGAGAATGTGGTTACTCGGCATAGCTGCGTCTGGTCTTTATAACATTTAGACACACCCAACTATCACACATGACTTTTAAAGGCTGCATACCCTTTAAACAAAGTATTTATTGACAAAGCTAGGGTCTGGGAAATGAAGGAGGGGGGGGGGGGTGTTGACTCCGTGGGTCAAGAAGTGACAGTAACCAAATGATTATATGTTATACTATATCCCGGAACATTTTTTGGCCATATGTTGCATATGGTGAGGTCTGTGGTGCATATGACTATTTCTGTAGGCCTTATGTGCCCTTGCAGGGATAACAATTTGAACAGTACTGAAGCTCGTGTCCATATGAAGACTTTACCTAATATGTAAGGTCTGAAAGAAAATGTTGCGAAAAACGCTATATTATGCGAGCTTCAAGAAGTGGTAGAATTTACAGAAAAGTATACGTTGGATGTTGGTTTTCACGGTATGGGCTGATATACAATACACAGTAAAGAACCAGACACACAGGCAGTGTTCGACTTATGGCCAAAAAATTGCATAGCAACAAATTTTGACAATTGCTATACAATATTTTTGTTGCATAGCAGTTCCCCAATATTGAATAGCAGTTTTAAAATTACCACAAAACGGACCAAATGTTGGCGATCAATGTATTAACTAGAAAATGTTTGTTTATTATGATTATTTATACTAGTGTTGCTACCATAACCGTTTTCAACATCGGTGTCGGCCGATATTTGCAATATCGGCAGCATATCGGTATCGGTAAATCGGCAGCATATCGGTATCGGTAAAATTTTGCCTAATTGCCGATAACAGCAAACCGATATTGAACTTTTCTTTTTAACAGCAGAGCTACCTGTACTTATTTATACTTGCAATGATTTGTTAATCTGCCCAAGACGATCCATTTCTTTAGCGTCAGTTAAACTCAGATTCATTTTCGATTAATATCCATGGAAACCTGACTCTCCGTAACATCTAAAAACACGTCTACGGCGCGCGAATATAACCAATGACCTTCGTGAACCTTGGCCTACACACAGCATTAGTGCAGCATATATTATATATATACACTGTACTAACCACTCATTTCCTCAAAGGCCTCCGTGAAAACCTTGAACATGATGCATACAGTAACTGCACAGTTTCAGCAGTGTTGGAAAACCTTGTTCAATTTCACGCGAACACACTGCCGATTTCCCGCCGGTGTTCGCCTGCCTAGCACGCGTAACGTGCGAGCATTAAGGCGTGGTGTCCAGGGGCCCGTCTTAGGGCTATGGTGGGGTCATGGGGTAGAACCCCTCGTGGGGATCCTGGGGGCGAAAGCCCCCGAAAATTGTTGCCATTTTTTGCGATGTCTGGCGATGAAAAAAAACGCAGTTGAGGATGCAAAATACTGCCAACTTTTTTATTAAAATTGTCACGAAACTGATGAAAATTTTAAAATGACAAGTTAAAGTAGCTATATTATGTTATAAAATGAAAAGAGATTTAATCTGTCTTTCAATCTTTAAAAAGTGCAACTTACAAAACTTCCGATATTATGAAACAAACAACGTTCAGCAAAGCCTCGTTTCTAGACTGCCTAACAATGAATAGCGTGCACTATGCGTACATTTGTACAACTGCAGTGTTTAACCCTATACCCAACTACTGTACCACGGTACATGTGCTGCGAATTTGCCCAGGTACCTTCCCAACAACTGTGAGCTCATCCCCTGTGTAACACCTGTTTGTTAACATTTTTTTGGCACGTTGCCAGAATCGGACTTTAAGGTTTCTTTCACCTATTTCGTCGTTCTTGTAGTTATAAATAGATTAACGCAACAACCTTGTAGCCTATCACAAAATTGGCAAGAAGAGAAACTTTATCATATAAATGATACTAACATTGCACTTAAATGTGGTTTCCATATAATTTGTCTCTATCGATAATCATAGAATTGTTATTCTGTATTCGACACAATGCCTAAGTGACGGTCGTAAACCATATTTCAATTTTATTATTCCCAATAGGCTGGTATTTCGAGTTTCTCGATTACATATTTCTTGTCATCTACTTAATGGAGTGTGTTCTGAAGGTCTATGTATGGAGACAGGAATATTTCAAAGAATCATGGAATATAATGGGTAAGCCAGACAAATTTAGCGTACGAAAGATAATGTGACAAAAGTCACTCGTTTGGAAACACGTGAGAGTACGCGAAGGTTACAACTTTTAGGAAGTAAAGCACAGAAAATTCTGAAAAAAGAACAGATATGAATGGTATGGAAATTTTCCATCTTTATATTCAAGGAATACGTCTCACTTTTATAAAATAAACACTTTTTGCCAAGATAGTTTCTTCATCTGCTAGTAGAGAATATGATGTATAAAAAACGGACATCGTAACTCCAAAAAGCATCACATTGATTTATAGTTATACTATCCTCTTTGTATAATGCTGTGATTCACCAAAACCGGATATTTATGTATGACCCACCTTGATTTCATAGCTGGTTGGGTTTTTCGTTATCACTTTCGTAATTTTCAAAAATTTACATTCATTATTTCTCAGATTTTACGATAGTTGTGGTGAATCTGATCGATTTTGGCTTGTCAACGATTTTAGGGAATGATGTCAACATCCTAAACGTACTTGGTATGATTCGAGCTATGAGAGCACTGCGGGCTCTAAGAGTTCTCCGAACTGTAAGGTAAGTATTAACGTGTCTGTGCGACTCGTAATGTGAAAAATGATGATGATGATGATGATGATGATGATGATGATGATGATGATGATGATGATGATGATGATGATGATGATGATGATGATGATGATGATGTTGATGATGATGATGATGCTGATGATGATAATAATGATGATGATGATGATGATGATAATAATAATGATGATGACGACGACGACGATGACGACGATGATGACGACGACGATGATGATGATGATGATGATCATGATCATGATGATGATGATGATGATAATAATGATGATGACGACGACGACGATGACGATGATGATGATGATCATCATAATGATGATGATGATCATAATGATGATGATGATGGCATAATGATGATGATGATGGCATAATGATTATGATGATGATGATGATGATGATGATGTTGATGATGATGATGATGATGATGATGATAGCATAATGATTATGATGATCATGATGATAATCATGATGATGATGATGATGAAGATGATGATCATGGTGATGATGATGATGATAATGAAGATGATGATCATGGTGATGATGATGATGATGAAAGTGTTGATAGTTTTGGTGATGATGAGGAATATTATAATGAAGATGATGAAGATGTTAAATATGATTATCGTGAAGGTAAAGATTACGGCGAAGACGAACGAATTGATAACACAAATTGGTAATTATTGGAAGATTTTTGTTTCCATTTGTCAGATTTCTTCGCAGTCTTCAGGTGATCATGAATACCTGTTTGGAATCAGTGCAGTCAATGGGAGCCATAACTATGGTCAGCATGTTATTTTTATGTATCCTTTTGCACGACCACAATCCTATTACTATTGTCATCACCTACATAGGCCTACCTCCATGCATGTCGCAAAGATGGCCCTCCTTACATACGACATCTTTGATAAAATAAAACTGTCCTCACAAGCATGATACGGTATATATGCTCCGTCAATTCACAGTCAGTAGACCATTAATTAAAAACATGACAGATTCGCCTGTAAAGTACATATTGCCTTTACGTCTTCATGAAGCATTTGCTATCACATCGGGCCAAATAATAGAAACGCTTCGCCTACATTCAATATGACGTCTACCACTTAACACTTGAGAGGGAAACTTCATCTTTCCAAGTCCATCAACGTGTACTTCAAATTGGTTAAAATGTAACTGTAGAACCGCTAAACTTTAAACTGTTTCTTTACTCGTCGACTCAAGATGTGCTTTTAAATCTCTCAACGTTGTAAACGTGTACGTTATTTCGTGTAAAGTGAGTGGTTTGGAGTACGACCTTAACGTTTATGTTTGCTTAAGACATGTTTGCTGTGATCGGCCGAGGATTGTACGCAGATGTGGACCCTAAGAGATTTGGAAATATCGTATCAGCGATGCTGACACTATTCCAGTTGTTAACACTGGACGATTGGTTCTACATTTACACCGATGCCGTAGCTAAGGATCCAGGTATATATACTACAGTCGACTTTCAGACGCTGCAAACTTATTGTAGACATTATAACAGATAATCACACTTAGGCCTTAAAATATAATGCATATCGGATGAGACAACAAAATATATGGGTTAACACTTTCTGATCATTATTCCGCAATTTCCTGTTACGCTTTGAAGCTTAACATTTGCAAACACAGTATACTCACACTATCATTTATTGAGTATATTCACAAATTATTTTTGTAAAAATAGTGATGTACTGCCTGGCACGTTAACTTTGCACAAAAGTGAATCATCGATCGTGACTGATATCCTAATAATTTAATCAACGTGTTCTATGTATAACAATTAGAATGTATATGTATTTTGTAAGGCGCGAATGAATTCAACATTGAACTGCGAGTATACAATGGCGACATTGTGATTGATCCACAATCCCCTTTTTTTTATATTTCGTATAGCGAATGAGCACATCTTTCTATTCTTATTGACGTACATCGTGACAGAGTACTTTATCTTCTTAAAGTAAGTCAAAGTCAAGGAAGACATTATATTACTCATAAGGCTAATATTATAGATTTAAAAGAAAGAACGTAATCTACAAACTATAGCCATACAGGTTAAATATCTCAGTATTGTTGAGTCTATTTTAATAATATTGCTGTATGCATGCATCGAAACATATTCTGGTTTCTTCAAATTATGAACAATTTAACTTTTCGACGGAGGCCGTCAGAGTTATTTTTTCACTATTAATGTTAACATGAAGACGTAAAAAAACATACTCTACAGTAAACAGTTCCAAAATTATATTTTCGAAGAGCATTTTCTACCTCAAAACATAACCGGAAAGAGCAAGCTCCCTCCACGAATTGACAATTACGGTATAGCATTTCCTGTATCCACAGTTTGTTTGTTGCAGTGCTGGTTGATAATTTTCAACTGACATTAGAAGCCTCAAGTGCAAGCGAAACGGACAGAAAGAAGGTGAAGTATCACACATTCACATCCGTTTCAGTTTTAATTGCTATAACCTACGCATACGTTTTGTAATTTATTGACTTACCGTATAGATTATAGCCCAACCATAAAGGTGTATCAGCAATTATATTGTTCTCAACGGAAGTTATTGTTATCATTTCTTTATACATTATTCATTATGCCTAATTGTTGTCGCTCGCTTGTCGTGTGGCACTTAATATTGAGTGATATGAGTGACGTTGTGTTCACGTGTAAATGGGTTCACTTTTGCTATGTCATTATATTCACATACAGTATTTTGCTTAATTTTTCGTTACTTTATATCGTTTTGTCTAAATCGATCTCTTTTACGACATGCGCTCGGGTTTTCTGTGTTAAAAAAAAACAAAAAACTATCATTTGTTTGATACTGTATTAGACTTCAGTTATGACTACGGTAGGTTTAATCGAGTTTTCAAATACTCTATATTCTTATCAAGAGCTTCATGGCTAACGTCAATTCGAGAAGATCCATGCTGAAATTTCTTCTAATGGATTCATATACTTAACTACACCGGTTTTGACTTTGTAACAAACTGCTCAAAGATCGCAATCCATAGTTAGGTATTCAAGCATAGTAAACTTGAGACGTACATAATAAAATCAAACTCTTACGGGAGGGGATGCTAGCCGATTTAATCTATATTTGGAGGCTTACTCAGTTCCATCTCGTAGTCTCGTCTTTAATCTCTTCTCTATTAGAAAACAATTGACGAACCGGAAGATCCAGGCTTTGATTTACTGAATATCAAATTGGAACAAACCAGCATTGGTGAGAAACTCGATATTGACTTACTGCTTCGACTTGTAAGTATGCATATTATTTATAGAATGAAACTTAAAGAGGTAAGTTAATGCATAACCTATACTGCTTGACAGATCCTTGACTTGACAACACCTTATAGATAAACGTTGATACAAATACCTTTCACATATCTTCTAATTAAATGTCTATTTCAGGAAGCTTACCGTCTTACGAAGGAACGAAATTAAAGAAAACAATAGATAGTTACTACCCTGAAGATAAATACACCACCAGGTGAGCGATGTAAAATTTAAAAAGAAAAATTATCCTAAAAACTGTTGATACATTGATTAAATCAACAGATGAACCCATTCATAATTTCATGCCAAAAGTTATGTAAAGTTACTATGCAATGTTAACAAGTTACCTAAATACGATACCTATTTTAAACAGGAACAGATAAATACCTTCTTATTAACATTGTAGGAAAGCACAAAATCAACTTCGTTTTAAGATAACAACATTATCTACCCCAGTTTCTGCGCGCTATACAATATAGAACCTTTTCGTGTGCTACTTTTGCTGTATAATATTTATGTAAATTCGTTTTCTTCGGACAGCGAGAAGGGAATACCTGACACTTTCTGAGATTGCTTGCTTCATTTTGAGCTTACTGTTTTGCTATTTGTTAATCACAAGTATCTCCATCACGACTTTAATTAGGCCGGTTGCGATTGCTTTTTCATCTTGACCGTTCAGCCCATCAACTCAAACCATATCCTGTGTAACTTTTACAGTATAACGTTTATGTAAATTCGTTTTCTTTGCACAGCGAGAGGGAGTATCTAACACACTTTCTGGGATTACTTGCTTCGTTGGAATACACCGGCCATGTTCTACGCAATCAGAAAGGCACGTTGAACAAAATGATAGACATAGTCCAAGAGGTACAGCTGATTAATAATCATTTATTCCTTTTTTATTTATAGATCAAATAACACATGTGTACGTAGTACATAAGGTGGTATTACATTGTCAGTGAAATTTGAGAACTAATCTTCGGAAAGTACTAAAGGACTCAATGCCCCCCAAATTTGTTTTTGCAATCAATTTTAAAAACAAACAATCTCTCGGATTCTTTTTCCTTAACACTTGAGTGTCAAACTGAAAAATCTTAACGACTCAAAACTGCAAAACATCAACAGGCCTCCAAACATACGTTTTTTCTTTAAATATGTACTTTCTTATAAAAACAGGATGGTTTCCATGGCGGTTGTTTTTTTAAAAGCTATTAAATATTATGCATATTATGGATAAATGTATGCAGTATGCCGAGTCAGTAGTTTGCACGCAAGCGATTAACTGATGCGATGCGTAACTGATCGACAGAAAATTTATGTCACTGTAACATATATTCGTTTTCACAGACTTTCGATGATGCATAGCAGTTTCTTTATGAATAGGTGAGTTTCAATGAATATAAAACGTTCGTCGAGTTTCTGGGAGACATGAACTTAAACGGAATTCTAATGTCACAACAAACTTGATGGGCTTTCCACGAAACCTTTTCTTTTAATAATGTATAGAATATTTAACATGTAATAGATTAAAACAATTTAAAAGAATACATTAAACATAACGAAGTGAATTATATTCACACATGGAATCTCTCACAGGTCAAGGCAGAGGCTCCACGGGGTGGGGCCGAGGGGTGTGTTGCATACCGTTAAGTATTCGTTTTTCAGCTTTCTTTCAAGATATTGTAGTTATCCTTCCAGAACAGTATGCCTTCGTTGTTGCTGCACAAAGCAAAATTGAAAAAAAAAATGGAAAGAAGAATTAGC
This sequence comes from Apostichopus japonicus, assembly GCF_037975245.1. Lineage (NCBI taxonomy): Eukaryota > Metazoa > Echinodermata > Holothuroidea > Aspidochirotida > Stichopodidae > Apostichopus > Apostichopus japonicus. Next base: position 18,279,011 of record NC_092568.1, read on the forward strand.
AATATCACCCTCTCAGCGTCTCAGCTCCGATTCTTATAACTTAATAAGAGATATGTGTAAGTCCGTAATTAAAGTGTTTTATCATATATTTCTGAAGGTTGTCAGCCGCATTCGTAAATGGATGAAACGTTTTTCGTTCAAGGGAATTTGAAAGAAAAGATAAAACCGACTGAGAGTATAACCTGCATGATAAACACAGGTGTTGTTGATAGTAAAGACATACATTTGTTTGCTCTTTCGAAAAGCGTAATGTAAATATTAAGAAACGCAAATAAATTATGTAATTTTCCCTACCTTTCTGGCTGCCATATGCTCTTCTTCAGATTGGCTCATCTCCTCCTCGTCTTCTTTGTCTTCAAATCCTTCCGTATCTTCTTGCTCGGCTGTAATAAACGTAATAATTCCGTCAGTCTGAAATGTCACCTTTAATTCCGTCAGCAAAGAATCTTCATTAGATGTAACCAACATCGATACAAATAATCTCGTTTTGGTGGTTGTAATCTGAAGAACATTTAATTCTGCTTGCAAGAAACATTTCATTTTGAAATTGTCAAATTTATTTTGCTGTGAGCATATTAAGTAGTACTTTTTATTCGTTCGTTCCTTTTTATTTCAAACAGAGAATATGTACGTTGTGCTTACATGCTTGGTTCCGTTTCCATCCCGCCATGTGCTCTTTCCGGAAAAATGCGTAGGAAGCAATACCCAACGAAAGAGTAATCGCAGTAAATGATACGAAGATGAAAAGCGTCATCTCATTGCTTGACTGGGTGCCTACCAACGACCCTTGGACCACCACTGCAAATTGTGTGTTTAGTGAACAGAAGCTGGAAGAAAATGATAATCCTGCATAGCGATATACTGTACAGCTACATACACGAGAGAAAGAGAACTCTAGAACCTTGTTTGAGGTTGGACAGGTGTCTTAGATGTGAGTTAGTTTAAGGACTTTACAGTATACTACGACAAAAATACTTTCCAAGGACAACCATCAAAACGAACTTGAACCTGTCATTTTCCTTTTTCATTTTCCATCGCGCTAGATCTTAACAGAGTCCACCCCCTTGAACCTTGGTAGAACTAATGATCTTTGTTAGGATCGGCACAATATATATATTATGACATTATTATATATAATAAACTTTAAGGAATCGTTCCGATTGTTCCATAAACCAATGCAATTGCATGTGGCTGACGTTTATACGCGTACTTGTAATGTTCCGAGTAAGATATAACGCCATGAAATACGAAAACGATAAAATAAAATTTCTCTGAAGGATAAGTATGAGTACAAACCTATAGGACTAAAAGTCGTTCTCGAAAGCCGAGTAAAGCAAATAGCCCTGAATTGATGTTTGTAATAACTATACAAGGTCATGTAACACACAGAACTCGGTGGGAATTGTAACTTATATAATTTGCCAAAACATAATTTTACCTCAACCCTAAAATGAAGTAACCCCTTATGGCGTTAACAAGTGACGTTGCAGGAAACAATTAACTAACCTGTAATTTGGTTCAACGACCGTGAGATGGAAAATGTAAAGTTGATCTAGTTCGTTTTTCGTCCATTCCAAAGCCGATAGTCCTGTTTGATTTAATATTTCGTAAGGTAAATCCAATGACACTTCCAAGGTACCATCGTCAACAAAACATCGCCGATAATTCTGTTTAGGTTAACAAGACCGTTATTTTTTAGAGACCAGACTATCCATCGTATTTCGTGTTTCAAGCTCTAGTTGTTAAATGTACGACATTTATATGTGCCAGAATTAAAACACTCCAGACAGCAAGAAATGAAATATATGTTAGCTTACATTCGTGAAGTTAAAGAATAAATTAAACAACAGAAAAACAATTAAACGTCCATTCCCTGTTGGATATCTGTGTGTACGCAACATAAGATCCGCAAGATCACCTTGTATATTGTTACTGAAGGATTTACTCACACTAGGTCCCCAAATGAAAGGAGAATTTTCGCCAACTGAATCTTTCATGTGACTCCATGTCTGACAAGGACGTCTACAGCCAACCTGGATGAGATGAAATAAGGAAACAACATAATTTTGTCTACAGTACATTTGGATTATCGGGATCATGAATCACATGGCGTTTATGGCGTTGATCGAGTTGTATTTAACACGCTGAGGACCTACGTTGATTTTGTTTATACACATCTATCTAGTATTCCATTTATTATCTTATAATTAGACTGGTACTGAAATTCAATGTATCAGTCTTTGCTTTTTGTGAAGAACATTACGCCCTGCTATTGCCGCATTGACCTTATTGGTATAATGCAAAGATACATACTTGACGTACACAACCGCAACATTCCCATCATAAAAAATACCTCCTTTTGCGTTGCGTTGTACGTAAAGTCTGTTCTTCTTTGAAGCTCGTATAGGATGTAATCGACTGACACGATCTCAATAAACTGGTCGTCTTCATACCTACAGAGAATCATTAAGGAATATTGAAAAGGTGTACTTCAAGTTCTTTTAAAATTAATTTTCTCAGTAAACTTTTCATCATCAAACAAATTGAGGATCATAAAGGAATACTGAAACGGTGTCAAAGAATACCGAAAAGGTGCACTTTAGGTGCCTTCAAAATTAATGATCTCAATAAACTGTTCGTGATCATCATACCTATAGAGGATCATATAAGGGAAAATGATGTGTGTGTAGGGGCGGGGGGTTGTTTCCCACCAAGAGATCAACTCTGACTGTAAAACTGCTCTGAAAACTAATGATCTCACTACATTGTTCGTCATTTTAACTATAAAAGGATCATCAATGAATATTAAAACGGTGTAAAAGAATACTGAAAACTTGGTGCACCTTAGGTAATTCAAAATTAACATTCTCAGTACACTGTTCGTCATTATACCTGTAAAGGATACACCGAAATGCAGACACGGTGTACTTATACTGTTTATCATGCTATTGAGGATCATATAGATCCGTAGAAACGGTGTACGTATGGTACCTGCAAAATTAATGTCAACAAACCGTTCGTCGTTATACCTATATAGGATCATAAGGAGTAACTGTAGAAAGGCGTACTTGTTGGTGCCAAACTTAATGAGCACAATTAACTGTTCGTCGTTATACCTTTTATACAGGATCACAAGGAGTTAATGTAGAACGGCGTACTAAATGGTGCCAAACTTAATGATCACAATAAACTGTTTTTCGTCGAGGATCGTAATGGAATATTGAAAACGTTGACTTTATGGTGTTTCTAAAATTAATTAACTCAACGAACAATCCGTCGTATAGGCTACCACTGAGGATCCTATAAAGGAAGATGGAAGCGGTGTACTTATGGTGCTCTCGTAATTGTTGATCTCAATTAACTGTTCGTCATCGTACCCAATGGATGATCATACAAGAATTTTGAAACGGCGTACGAAAAATGTTTTCAGAAATTAATGTTTACAAGCAACGTTGCTATTATTTGATATAAGAACTTCCAAATACTAAAAAAAGAACAATATATAGAGGTGTGAAATTCATATGTAAGAAAATATATGTTATGTTCTTTTCTAATATATCAGACAAGAGAAAACCTTACGAGACATAAAGTAAACTGCCATGTCAATTTAATGTTCTGATGATATAAGCCTGGAGTCTGGACTGTCACTTTAATTGATATTATGATCCATGACTTTTCAGGTTCAAATGGAGTGATGACTTGGATAGGCAAAGGTAAAGTAGTAATAACTTTACTTATTGCTTTGAATGACGCGGATGTATAAGGAAGCTTCAGTTGCGTTATCCTGCCCACAAATATCAGTCTTATTAGCATTATTTCTTCCGCAGTTTGCGCACGTCGATGTTCTTAAGTGTGATAAGATCGCAAAATGCCAAAATTCACAAACACGGTATGATTAAGCATCTCCCGTGATACATCATATTATTATTTATTGAAAAAGTACCTTCTTTCCTTTTGCCGTAAGGGATTTAGAAACATGATAAAGATTTGAAGGTTCTCAATTCACTAAACTATTAATACATTTTTCATAGATATACTACTATATTATGACTACACGCAGCAAATTAACAAGCGCTCAATACGCCGTTCCATTATTCCCAACAACACGTACAATTTAAAACAAGACATACACGAAACTCGATATACCTTCATTGTTACTAGGTAACATAAAGTTTTGAAGTGTCTACGTATGCAACGTTCTTCTTCTTGTCATATTTTCATTAGTCACATATAGCCTAAAGACAATGAAGTCCTATATGCAGTTGGAAAATTCATTTAACGAAAATATGATTTTGTCAAGTGCAAAATGCCTATCCTTGATTTACATACGTACACAGCAAGATATGTACCACCGTTGTGTTTAATTCTTGTATGTGTTTGTTGACCCAGAACTAAAACAAGTAAACACACACATATTTGGGAAAATGAAACGGTTTACTTAAAGGAGTAAAAAAAAAACACTTAAGAAGAAGTGCCAAGGGAACTCACAAAAGCAAATTAGGTTTGAAAGTTGTGTCATGAGAACTCATCAAAGGACACCCATATTCATTCGTGTCTAGCTCCACTTCCTGCAAACAGAGAGGTAGTATCAAACATCATCAAAATACAATTTAATAATTTTCAGTAAACTAAGAAAAAAAAAATCTCGAACATATGTGAAATGCAGTACATATCCCTTTATTTGTAGAGGGCATTTTGTCCAGAGTTAGGTGTACAAATGACTAGCTTACCCTTGCTTCAAGAACCGCTTTGCCGTCTTCATCAATAGATGAACCACTGAAAAGGGAATTAAATGTTTTACTTCATTGGTGGAATTTATTACTAAAATATGGCAGAAGTGAATGATCAAAATGTGATGACTTTTATTCAAAAATGTTTTAATACAGTGTGTAAGACTATAACGGTTCGCCAGTAATCTACCGAAGACCAGTCACATATGTTTAACATTCTGAGTCACATACAGTATGACAACATGTACATATGAAAAATTTAATTTGTACCATAATTTTTACCCATCTGAATGATGTATGATATGTTCTTATAGTCAACATTTAGCTTACAAATAATAAAGACAACGTAACAAAACCAATAAAAGCAGTGAATTTACCTGGGAAGAATGAAAGTCCCAAAAGACGTGCACTGGACAGGTTTATGAACTCTTACGTGTCTACCAGGTGGACAACCAACTGCTACATGCGTTGTCTATAGCAGAAAACAACATCTCGCAAATGTTAATATCAGAAATGAACAGATCTGTTCCTCGAAATTCTTCATACAAATTACAAGAATGATGACAAATTAGCTCAAACACTGTATAAACCATTAAAAACAGGCTATGTTGCAAATGCCGTTTAAAAACAATCCCAAAAGTTAAAATATACAATTTTGTTATTGTAAAAAAAATCACGTATGTAATTTACATTTTGCGACCTCTTGAACCGCATTTCACGAGAAATTAGGTAAAAGATCTAGAGCAACAGATTTATAATTAAATTATTTAATTCATCTTACCATCGATCGCTCTGTTAAGCATCCAACGCCAGCTTTCAGTGGTTTCATTTGAATAGTTAACAAACCCGTCGCGTCTTGTAAGCTGTCGTTATAATCCTTAGACTGGTAAAAATCTACTGAACTCTGGATGACGATAGACTAGTGGAGTGTCCAAACATGAAATGTAAACGTTGCAAAGAATTTATCGATTCGGAGACGATTTCAAAAACTGTCCCAAAAAATTAAAATTTATTCACGCTCACTTTGATGTGTACATCTTGGAGAATTATATATACGAACCTTATTTAATGTCTTTCTTCCATGGTTGTAATCAACTGTGCTACGTTCATTTACAGAAATGTATTTCGCTTTTGAATTGAAAACCTGAAACACAAGCAGAATGTTACGTCCAAAGACGTGCGATCATAGTCAATCGAAGCAATTTGATTAAATACCTGCTGTAGTTGTCAAAGAAATACAAATTACAACTAGCATATTGAACAAAGTAATATTGAATAAAACGTGAACGTGGTTTCACCACATAAACTTGTTCCATAATACTAGTAAAGGATATAATTAAACACAAGCAATGAAATAGTATAACTTTGTGAGGGTAATAAAGATGTCAAATATATTACATAAAATACGTTAAGGTGACAACCCCCGCCCTACCACCACCCCCACACCACCACTACTCTCAACAGTAATAGTTTGATGCACATAAATGACACTTTTTTTATAAAACAACTGAGTCCGTATTAGTCTGTTACGAAAGTCAGAAAGGCATTTACAAATGTTGAATACTTCTAACTATATAACTGACTCGATAAATATTCATTAAACGTGGACTACTATTGAATGACTGGTAATGTAGTGTTGAGTTAGTCAGATTGATTCATAAGCTTCATTTTGTAGTTCTCCAATATAGGACTATACCTTTCATTCACTACTGATGATCTTTACCTTTTAAACTCCTCCTGAACTACCTTTACAAGAGTAATACGTATTTAAAAAGATTTCCTAGTGATGTCTCGTCCAATGTTTGTAATCTATAGAACTCCTATTTACACCTTCATTATTTATTAAAACTTGAGCACGAGAAAATCGCTCCCATGAGACCAAGATAAAGCTAAAACACTCCTTCCGAAAATTGACTATCAAGATAACTCAATTGTCTGTTTGTTTCGCATCTATTACTCGAATTCACGTTGATCATTAATGTTTCAGGAACAATTACTGGTAAAATGTTTCTTGTTGTCAGTTACATATTATGTATCAATGCTCTGAATATTTGTTTTGATACTCACCATGGATGATAGTGGCGTTTTCGTTAGACTTACATATCTGTTATTTAACGATGAAGAAAATGAAGAAAACGTAGAATTTCCAGCATAGTTTCATCGACTGTCATTTCATGACTTACATTAATGTCATTATACACACTTGTCGTGTAAGTGAGTCGAGACCACAGAAAAAGGGATTCATTCCTGTCAATGTAGTAAAGCGCTTTTAATCCCGTCATCGTTTCAAAATGTATAAACTAGAAGAAAGAAGAGAAAAAAAGAATGAAGACAACAGAATCTCAAGGATATATCTCATACGTATACAGCCTTCCGTTATTCTATTTTTGGAGAAGAAGTTTGTAAAATTGTTTTAAAGCTTTTTTCTTGTTTCGTGTTCCTTGCATTAAGAATTTGTCACGTATAAAACCAGATAATTTGGTTATGAACGTGTCCCGTTGTCTTTGAAAGTAGGTTGATGCTATATAACAATGTGACTTTATCTCCATGAAAGGTATTTATTTTGTTTGTATGAAACTGAAATTCATTCATCTCAATTTAAATTGTTCAAGGGATATATTAAGAACATAACCACACAAAGAAACGTTTATAAGATTCAAGCAGTAAACAACTTACTAGGCAGGAAAACTCTCCGTCGATCGAATGAAAAGCTGAATTCAATTCTGCATTTCTAAGGATGAGCTCCTTCGATGTCCAGTTGGCACTATTGAATAGAAATGCAAGAGATAATAAATTAAAGGCATGTTAAAAAACTGCGAAAGTTATATGCTGTGTTCCTGCTTCAGTTATATTATATGAATAACAAGGTTGCGTTCAATACATACCGAAAGTAGTAAAAAGCTCTTAACTTTCTGTATCTTGAAACCAAACTGAAATTACTGTCTAAGTTGTATATTATAAAAGAAAGTGACAGAGTATTCGCCGACGAACTAAACCAATACTTCCCTGACGATTCTTCATAGTCTAATTTCTCACAGCAGAAGAACCGTATTTTTATTAATTCGAAGCAGCGTATATTCCCAATTAAATTCGCGATTAAAAGCAAGACAATAATGAAATATGGCTATTATTAGTAATAGGTTCTCTAATCATTTGCATGTTCACTTCCAATCCTATGCTCAAGTTGTTGATTATCAAGTCCGTTATAGCTGTCGGTTCAAGTCGCCAGGTCATTCCGTTTCTTATGTTTCGTCAGTTTGCCTCGGGTAAAAAATCGCATTAGAATCAAAACGTTTGACCATAAATAGTATATTTCTATGAAGACAGACTCTTAGCAGTAAAAATGCAATTTCTAATCAGTATCTGTTTTGTCTATTAGATTGCCGTTTAAACCTTGCAGTCATAGGCCTATACTCTAAATCAGGGAGGTTAATACGTTGCTATTTATATAGAAAATCCGTGGCTTTTGTAACTGAGAGCGATTCGTCCTGTGTAAGACACAAATAGTGACATTGTACCTCCAGAGGGCATTAAAACATTTAAACGTTTCCAGGAGAAACATGGGAGTACAGTCGAGACTTTTTATAGATTTTTCACAATTTTGCATGCAGTGATTACTCTCCATTATGAAGCTTTGATATTTGAAATCACCAAATATGTAGACGTTTGTATATTTAAAATACAGACTTAACTTACAGGATCACAGGCTACTGCCTTAATTGCGTTTTTAACCAAAACCAAATTATATCAGGCTAGAAGGTCTTTGCATTGAATGAAGTCGTTACAATTCCAAATCAAACCTCAATTTCAGTCTATTTGTTCGTTTTTCCTAAGACATTTGCAATGCATAAATGAGCAACATATCAAGATGTTTTGAGTATTTCACCCACAATAAGAGCTTTTAAACGTAGTAGATTGGTTGTTTTGAAAGCTAGATTAGTTGTTTTGTAAGTGTGTGCCTCTTGATCCGGCCGTGAAATATTCATAAATAAGTTACCCATCGATCTAAGGGCTGAGAGGTATAAACAGATACAACCATTGGCTGTTCCTGTTAGCGAATTCTACAACCTTAAAACCAAAAACGGAACGGAACAGACAATTGCAGGGGCGTATCCAGGGGGGCGCAACAGGCGCGCGCCCCCCCTATTGGCCGTCACCAAAAAAAAAAAAAGTTTAGCAAAAAAAAAAAAAAAAAAAAATTGATGACGACCTTTATGTGAGATGTCGGTGATCGCTCAACCCCCCCCCCCTCCCGTATGCTTTATTTTTTGTTTGCCAAAAAAAGGTTCTGGCGAAGTTCGGCGGCATAATAGTTTTAGAAACATAGATGGTAATTGTGTTTGTATTATCACTATAAACACTAAATGACATGCCAGCCATACTAAATTGTGCATTTTGTGTCCATATTTACTGGAAATGTTGCTTATTATTAAGGTCGAAAAATGGATCACATATGGCCATGGGCGGCGATCCTGGGTGGAGGGGGGATATATCCCCCCCATGAAAATTGGTGGAGGGGATGTAATGCACCATATCCCCCCCCCCACCAAATGCCAGGGATAAGAATATTTTCATGCCTACATTTATGCATCTTCGTTAATGTACGGCTCTTTTTTAGCTTCATTTCTCGCCTACCATAAACGCAGTGCGATCTTTTCAAATAAAGCGTCTTTATAAAGCAAAAATAGTTGACTGTAGGCTTCATTGGCCCTATAACAACAAAATGTATTATTGCGCCCACGGTATTGATATAGTACATATATGCACCTTCATAGTATTCATATAGGCCCTATAGTAGGCCTACACACGTACATGTTCCCTCGAACAGCTGAGAATCTCATGTAACCAGGGTAATGCTTAATACACGTTTCACCTGGATGCCCTAGCAATCGTACCTAGGAATGTAACTATGTGTAATTGTGTATTGCATGTGTATAGGCCTATAATAGCCTGCATGAGGCCATTTTCTTCATCGAATAATATAACAGAGCTCTCGAACATTCTAACGTTGCGCCTGAAACAAGATTGACAGGGGCAAGTTTCCCAAAATAACACCCGAAATTAAAAAAAAAAGTATTTTGGATCCTGATTATGAGATATTTCGGACATGACATCCCTATTTTAAAGTTGGGTATATGCCGCTTGGAAACCTCGGGAAGTGCCGTTTCCGGCCATCTAGAGGGTTTGTTAATTCCAAAATTTTCTTGTACGCTTCGCGCCATAAGGTGGCGCTACGCTTAGATAGTCAACAAGGTCATATCCCCCCCCCACTCGGAAGTACGGATCGCCGCCCATGCATATGACACCATTTTGCATTTCAGCCCTTCTTTGAAAGCAAAAATTGTACACCCCTCCCCTTAGACCCATCCCCCAGGACGGCGATCATTCATGCCTGGCGCCCCCCTATTGGAAAATCCTGGATACGCCCCTGCAATTGTGTGTCAGACACATTTCACGATCTCATTAATTTCACTTGCAAACACGAAATTTACGCCTTATTTATTGTTTCGCTCTTGGGAACTGGAGAAAATTGCGATAACAGAGAGCATAAACGTATCGAACTTGTAACATTCCGTCACAATATAATTGAACATCTTGGCAAACGCTCCGAAATGAAGTATACCAGGTCAACACGATTAGTAGCAACAAAGCTTGAAAGATGAAATTACTTCCCTGTGAGCAAAAATAGAGTGTACTGATCCCAACACGTCACAATAAAGAAATCGATCTGGAGGCAACGATGATATCTGTGGGGGTATTATGATAAATCTGTAGGGATTACGCTCGGTGAATACAAAAAAGACGTGTTTACACATTTAAATACATAGAATTAAGGCATGTAATAAATAGACAAGAACGAATTTTGGTAAGACTCTAGACTTATGTAGATTATATACATGAACGGACGGACCATCGACTGTATATAAAATAGCAAAGGCAGGTATCATAACCAAAAGGTGCAGTAGCGTTTTTGCTGCAGTGAAGATAGGGTTGGTGGGGGGTAGACGTGAGTGGAGGAAAATGTTGCCCGAAGAACACAATTTAATGGAATACTTTATTCAGTGATTTTAAATTGTCTGGATTAAAAATGAATTTTGTGACTGATTTTAATAATGTAACATCGATCAATTTACAGAAAAGATTTGATGCGTGTATCCTTGAAACTACATAATTTCAAAAGACTCACCATTTATATTTGTCACTTTAAAGTTTACTCACAAGTGTATAAAAGGCTACCATTCACTTTGCAAAGAAAGTGTTAGTCTTTGTTATCAATTGAATATTTCGTTCATCATATTTGTAATCAATGCAAGGGACTAAAACTAGTTTTTTTTTTAATCCAGCATTTCGTATCCTATGTGAAAAGAAGCGATTCGATTTTAATAAAACACGTACTATGTGTTCACCTCTAATAATAGTAAACACTCATACTCAGTCTTAAATGACAAATGCTGGAACACGGAAAACTATGCATTATGCTTGCTATTTTATTTTACGATAATTCACGTAAAAAATATTACCTCTAGCAGAGCCCTATCTTCCATGGTACCGTAGTACAAGATCCCTGTTATCATTTGGACGAACGCGTGACTATTGTCGCAAAATTCAACATTTTCTATTTTATCCAAATAAGTTTTACTGTGATTTACATCATGTCGTTCCTTAAAAGTGAAGCTGCTACTTCCTTCACCTGAAAGTAATAAAACAAAATTAATATGTTGTGAATGCAAATGTCATCGGTTACCATAATAATAGTTTATAGGTGCAGTCACGTAGAGTGGTGTGAATTATTCTTCTAATGTGCAACTATCTGACTTTCTTAGAATTCGGATTTAGAAATTGTTTTGTCAGACAGACAGGCAATCAAAATACTTTCCAATGATTACAGGCAGCCTTATTTGTATTACTTCTCTCAGTTCAAATGTTTGCTCTATTGAATTGGCCTAACTTTATGGTATGGAGTATATTACCTTTACGTTCGCTAAGGAACAACATCTCTTCATTCCAAAAGACGATGCTTTCAACAGTTCCACTGTAGGTCTTCATTTGGAAGTCTTCTGTAAAGTATAATGTCATAGAAGCTTTTAATCATGTATTCTCAACTGAAATGCGTTAACAAACTGATTAAAAGCGAAACATCGTGACTGATCTATCGAACCATGGAAATTTCTACAAAGAATCTTACAACATCACCAATATCTTGCAAACTTTCTTGTTTTGGTTAACCACAATTTAGGAAACAAAGTTTACAAATAAGACTTAGAACCTACTAACCTCATGTCGTTTAGGTATAACAAGTTTTGTCACATGTTTCGCCATCTTAAGAAACATTACATGTCATATTTGCTGTACATGTGCTGAAAATATTACGCGTTATTGCAATAAATACAACCCAAAAATACGTTTATAACGAATAACGGAACAAGATAGTTTACCATCGTTCGATTGGAAGCTACTTATCATGTAAGCAGTATATTTGTAATAAATGAACAGCTTAATACAATAACAACTGCGAAGATCTTTAAGGTTAATAAATTATTCATAGTTTGTTTTGATATATTACAGGAGAGAGAGAGAAATAGTCACAGCATATTGCTCTATATTTCATTCGTAATTTTGTTTGTAGCTACTTACGAAGTGATAAATCTGTAATCCAAAATCCTAAGCGTGTCCACTGCTGACTGATTAAGTTGTAGCAAAGAACAACAATTGATGAGTTGCCAATTCGAAGCATCACATTTACAGTATCGATATTTGCACTGAAATCTGCATCCACAATCAAAACCTTCAAAGGAGAAAGACGTATAACATGACATGCGATTATCTTCTAGTCACAATGATTTATTGACCTCAATATTAATTGTCTTAAGTAAATTAATGGTCATTGGATAAGAACGATTAATTAGAACAATTCCTTTACAGTTGTCAGCACATTTAGACAGCCATTTATTAGATGAAACATGTTATGAGCCCATTTCTTGTTTTCATTCTTATTCTGTTGTTAAACTGGTACAGAATCTAACATTGTATTATAAAATAACCTATGTAACTTGGCACAAGGATTAACAGATGTCACGAGAGTCAGGCGTTAGCTAAGCACGACAAAACTCTGATAAGTTGCTTTGTAACGTATGTGAGTGTTTATGTCATTGGCTTATATCATGCCTTCTGTGTTCAGCTTGTTTTATTTATTTTTGAATGATGACTCGATACATTCTGTCACATAAATTTATGGGCAAGTTGTATCTCATCGGATTAAGGGAACCATTACACAAACCTGTACTCGCTCGCCAGTGGCAGAGATCTGTGTCAAGTCCTCAGGAACAAGAAGCTCATGAAATGTATCTCCATCTTCTAGAAGGTAAATTTGCATTTCGTTCCAGGCCAGTAGCATTTCTCTTGATTTGAGCTTAAAGGACATACGCGTAAAATAATAAAGACACAAACTTTGGTGCTTGTTAGAAAAGAGGAAACGAACACTTTTTTTCAACAGTAATACTGGTAATAGGATAATTCCATTCCGAATTGGAGAAGCAAATAGTCGAAAGATAGGCACCGTTCTTATAACCAGAGGATCTTCAAATGAATAATAGGGTAAATTAAGTTGATTAACTTACAAGAAAATTCTTCGACGGAAGACATATTTCGATTGATCTAATTGATGTCAAACCAAGAGACCTCACACCTAAAATAAACAAAAAGCAATTAATGAAGAAAACATGATTTAAAACAATACATTAATTACGGTATATATCAGAAATGCAATGCTGTTTTTTACACTCTGTGCTAGTGTTGTGGGGTATTTATATGGGGTATATATATATATATATATATATATATATATATATATAAATATATATATATATATATATATATATATATATGTAATATATATATATATATATATATATATATATATATATATATATATATGTGTGTGTGTGTGTGTATATATTTATATATATATACTTATTTATATATCATTATATTTATAAATACTTACCTTTAACAGAACGGAAAGTACCATCTGTTGTCATATAAAGCAATTGACCAGACGTCATGAGAAAGTACAATTTATCCAAGGTGAATGCAACATCAACAAGCATGTCGCCTTCCTGTAGAGAGAAAAAAACACAGAAAAAGAAAGCTTCCACGTTTAGGATAAGAGTTCAGTAATCAGATAAATATATATTGGCTGTTTTTGTTTTCAATTTCGGTGTAGCCTTTGACAGTGACTCCAGAGAGGAATAAATACTACTGCTAATATATGATGAAAAAAAGAAATTTCTTATCACCCCACAGGTCGTTTTGTCAATATCTATCCTTCGGGGTTGGAGATAACATAAAAGTAAAATATTTCCGTTCCATTATGCCCGACATTAATCTAATAAAACCAAGAAAGCTTTGATAAGATATTCATACAGTAACAGTGGAGACATTCAGTAGACTCTCAGAGGACAAGGCAAGCTGTGCCAACTTCTTACCGACATGGATGTATTGTTTACGTAAACCTCCGACGTCGTAAGAAATCCGTTTTGCGTGAAGAGCACGATATTTCTGTGAAAGAACGAACAAAAAATAAGATCGTTCCAGCTGTGTAGGTATAGGATAACTCGCTGATTGCATATAAATGCTATCTCATCACATTTCGCATAGGACGACTATGCGGTGGAAACTCTTGAATAACGAAATGATAATGTTTACCAGTAAAATTATTTATCTTTTTCAGCCAATCTTTTATATTTTTAAGACTGATATTTATCACGACCCTTTGAATGTTTACTTTGCGCGAATAGAACTACTTTGGATATAAGTCTGCAAATCATATATGTATGAAACTACTTTTTGATCACAATGAATCCAGAGTTTTATTATACGAACCGTATTGATACTACCACATGTATTGCACATGGGTCCTTTATAGATTTTTTCAAGTCAAGAAGCCCTGTCAGTTTTAAGTTACCTTCCGAGGGCATTTGTGTCTTGAATTTGGGAATTGAAATGGAAACCTTGGTAGGTCTGTAATCGAGAGAAAAAAAGGGAACTATTATTTACATCGTGACATTTCATTATGAAACAAAAACCGCGGAGGAGAAAGCGAAGAAGAGAAGAGTACAACACAGACTTACTTAAGAAAAAATATCTTACTCTTGTAAATATTTCTTTAACTTATTCTTAAAACTTAATAGTGACCTAGTAGAAGCAACTTTAGCGTCAAGCGAATTCCAAAATCTGGGACCATGGAAACTTATAGTAGAATAAGCCATGGAGGAGTGGGTGAGCGTACATATAAAGTTTGATTATTTCGTGTACGATATGTATGGATATTTTCGGTAAAGGTAAACAAACTTGAAAAGTTACGAGGCTATAAATGTTCACGCCATTTAAATATGATCATTCCTAATTGGAAGTTATAAATATAAAAAAAATTGTGGAGAGTTTTAATTCATTAAATAAGGGCATGGTGATAAGAGGAAGTGTTGCAAATAATTCTTATCCCTTTTTTTCTGAAGCAGAAAGAGACTATTTACTGAAGACGGATAAACAGAAAATAGCACAATAATGAAGGTGGGGTAAGATCATAGTTTTATACAAAAACAGCAAAACACTCTTAGGAACGAAAGACTTGATTCTGTGGATGACATCTATATACTTAGAAACAAAAGTTTTAACTTTCTGAATATGAGGTTTCCAGGTAATGTGATTATCGATTATTACACCAAGGAACTTATCTGAAGAAATAGTGTGATCATCGATTGTGAGCTCAACATAAATTTGTCGGAAATGGTATATCAGGAAACGTGATATTCCATAGTTAAATTTGATTTATCGTTTCTAAGTACATCGTGTTGCTCATTTGATCAATCTTTTCTACCTGGTTGAAGTAGATCTAACTATATTTTCAAAATATTTGTTGTATGATGAACCCCAAAATACGCTTATATCTCTTTTAGAACACGTACAAGTTAATAATCCCCTTTGAGACGTTCGTTTCCTTGAAGTGTAATTGATCATCTTCTCTGATTGTAATACCGTAAGACATGACGTGTTAGACCTTTACTTCACGCGTAATATTTGTCAATAATTAATTATCATAGATGGGTTTTCGTCTTGCAAAAAAAAGTTAACATTTCGTTTAAAATACACAGACATACTGAGCTTCATTTCTCTTAAAGCTGTACTTCTTGTATGTTGTTTTTTACTAGTACTTCATATGTTTTTGCTTCCATCTTCCATATTTAACTACAAACACCTATCGTGACGTTCATGGAAGGCTGTGCGCACATATTGGGGAAAAGAAGTTTTGTGGCGACTGGATTACAATAATATTTAAAGCTTTATTTTATTTAAATAATGCTTTAAGTGGTTACATGCTTACCGAATAAGACACGCATTCACTGTTAAGCCAGGTTTGCCTTCGATCCTTACAATATACTGTAGTCTTTCGCCAATGTTCATGGAAACAGTCCAATACCTTTAGATAA
Organism: Apostichopus japonicus; assembly: GCF_037975245.1. NCBI lineage: Eukaryota > Metazoa > Echinodermata > Holothuroidea > Aspidochirotida > Stichopodidae > Apostichopus > Apostichopus japonicus. Next base: position 18,295,227 of record NC_092568.1, read on the forward strand.
AAGTAAATAGGCCTATAACATGAAACTGCTCTCATGGTTTACCTAACATAAAATGGGGTAAGAGCATGTGATATTTCGTAAAGATGAGATGAAGCAGTTAACATCAATAATAGACTTTGTATTGAAAGTACAGCTTACCCATTAAGACTGTACGAAACGTTGTTCCACTGCAATTCGTCCTTTGTTTCCGGAAAGACTTCCAACGGAATTGGCTCTTGTCCACTGTCTTGGAATAAATTTGTTAGTCTTCGAGAGTGCTGTGATAAATATATTATGAAATGCAATGCCATTAGTACACTACTTTCAGTATTCACTTCGGGGTGAACATTGTGAGATGATAAAGACACAGCACACAGCGGCAATTGTTACTTACTTGTGAAGGATGTTTGGCTAAACTATTACTTTCAGCACTGCCTTGATACACTGGATCCGTTACCCATATTCTGAGTCTGGCCTCGCCTCTATTGGTCCACTCACTTAAAAGAAAAAATGTAACAACACCGATTTTATCTAATGCAATACCAACATTTTGTAACCATGTCTACGTGTTGAGATGAGAGGCCGCCCCACTTATATGAACTTGCAAAATGAAAGTACACATCACAGCAAACTTAAAGAGAAACTATCCGACTGCTAGATTACCTTAAATCTGTAAAGGTGTTCCACTTATAGCAAAACGGCTGGTCCAAGAAACGAATAAACTTAGATTCTGTGATCTGTAACAAAAAGAATGAAAAGGAAACGCCCATGACGAAATGAGTGATGCTAGAGCTTGGGTTACTTTTGTTAATACATTCGAAGTTTTTAATCCATTTAATCTCACGACAATTTGCTTTAGCCAGTTTACATGTTTACGTGTCAAGCGTTTCAAATGGAGCGCGTGATTCAGAGAATTTCTTATATTAACCTTCTCGTCAGGGGTGGAGAGGAAGTGAATAAAAAATCCCACTGATGAAAATTCTCTCTTTTTAATATTAATTCAAAAGACTAAAATTTTCAAATAGTTTTACGATATTTGATCTTTGACTCAACCTTTTTGATTTGATACTTACGGTGTCGTTGGAATCCTTTCTCCTCATTTTGACAGAAATATCATAACTTCCTTCTGGACATGTTAAATAAGAATCCGTATTGCTGTGTTAAATGAATATTAAAGCAAAGCTTTGCAAGATGAACAAATAACTTAATTTGATTATATTGTAACACATTAAAGATACAATACATATATGGGATGAGGCTGTTACATACACAAAGAATCAAATAAGTGTAATAACTATATATCTTCCATTAGCCTACAATTTTGCAACTTAATTTTAAACGTTATGTAGACCTATGTCCTAAAAAAGAGGAGCGGCAGGTGCGTGTGCCTAAACTAAGACGAATAGTGAATCCGAAAATACGCTACTCATTAATGATGTCACAAATCTAGTCTGCGTTGCCAGATATACTTTTGATGGTATAATACCTGAGATACACAAGTTGGTTTACTAAAAGGGACGTTAATGGCCTTCAGAATGACACTGTAGCATCAACACTTACCTGCAGGTGTTCCGTGACTGTTAAACATATAAATACACACTTTAGTCTAAATTAGGAAGGATATTGAAACTTCTAAACACCGGGCTCATTGTTGCATGGAAGAAAGCGTTTAATTTATCTTATTCTAACAGTTACGTTTCCGTTACTACAAAATAATAATGAATAATTATGAAATAAACCAAAGAAACTGCAAATCTACTTGTAACTGAACCATTTTTAGTTTACTTTGTCGATGAAAATGCACACGATGAAGGTGGGATCCACTCGATAAATTCAAACAACTGGGCATCACCCCTTTCATGGAAACGTAGAGTCACCTGGAACAGAATAATCGGGGATTTTTGTTTCTGTATATTTAATTCCAAACACTAAACAAATTCTTAACTTTATTAAAAGTCACAATACACCAATAATTATTTCAGAAATACAATAAGACAGCTTTAACTGTATGTATTGTCATATGTTATGCAAAGTTTTTGCAACACATATTTAGGTAACAGACAATGTACGCTAAAGGAATGACATAGGGTTGAAATACATCGAACTAAGGTTTCATATATCATGATCTAGCCCCCAAAAAGGGAGTGTTGATAAGGTTTCGTTGTTGATTCCGGTTTTTAGATATTCCTTGATGTAATTTAAAGTGTGGAATTCAGTGCCCATTAAATACCAAAAAGTCAATGAGGACGTTGGCTATTCAGTTCGGGCCTAGTTGCTGATGTTAATCCATTCAAAGTTATATTGATTGTGAAAGATAGCACCAAAGAATGATATCAAATAAAATGTTTACTTATTGACTTGGGAACTATAAAATGCTCTAGTTACCTTCCGACCACTTCGTCCTTTCTGAAGAGCTGGGAATATGATCATTGCGGGTGCAAGCCATTTCGTAAATATGTCATCTGTACCAATGCCATATACTTTCTTTGTACAATATATTTCCATATCATATTAAAATGACTGTTGATACTAAAGTCATTATTTGCTGTAGCCCTTTGAGCTTTTGCGTTGATTTCGGCAAAAAGATTGATTTTTTTCTCCACTTAAATAATATCGACGCACTTTGTTATCTTCACATTTGCATTTTCTAAAAGAAATTAACACAACTAAAAAGTTTAACACTTACTTTACTACGGGTGTCGAACCCAAAAAGGGAATCCGATGACCCTTCCTGACTTACTCTGTAAAAATTGAAAGAAAAGCTTTCAAGTTTACCTTTCTTTAAATCAATAATCCCGATTCCATATAGGCTATTGTATTTTGTTTTACAGTAAATGAACTGAATCTAACCTAGCTAACGGGTATTTCGTTCGTGTAACATTTTGATCGGGGATTTCAAGGTCGGTTTGAGGGGACCGTTATTATTTAGATATATCTTAGGCCTAGCCTACAATAACTGGATATATAGAAAGCAATACGAACGACACTTCTCAAAAACTTTGTCAGGTTTCAATTCCATTCTGAATAATATCTATGGTTGGCTGGAAATTCTAGACTTTTTTATCTGCATGGTTGTTAATAAGTATTTCTAACAACAGACCAGTTGTATATCCGGTTTTTAGGCCGTTTATTGGCCACAAAAGTAAATGTGTATCTTAATCTATTCCCCGAAACCGACTCTTTGTTTGGGGGGGGGGGGGGTCTTTTTAACTGTTGAGAAGTATATTAAAGAGTTTGTATAATGTACGTGTATACAATGGTCACACTAAATTATGCGCTTCTATACACGATATGGTTTCAAGAAGGTGAAAAGACTTTTATTATTATTATTATGTTAACATTAGAAGAAAAAACTTTTTGCTTAGTGCAGCAAAGTTTTTAGCACATTGGCCAAAATGCGTTGGAAATGCAAACCAAACAAATTAGGCTAGGCTAAGTATACAATATAGTCTGGTCTACGAGTTACAACTGTTTCTTGTCAAATAAAATAGCATGTTATTAACGGAAAACAAATTGTCAGTTCCTGGAATCAAGTACTGTTATTTTTTATGGTAATCTCATTTGATATTACTTGAGAGTTTTACGTCTCAAGACGAAATGTTCTACGCTCATCGCGGCAATCAACTTGCCACTTATTGTTTTGCGTTAGCCTAGGCTAAAGATAGAACTAACATAAGCCTAGGCCTATGTAGCCTAGGCCCAAGTTAGGTTATGCTACGGTAAACGTACGCTTAAGAATTATTATTATTAAAAGTATTATTATTATTAACGCTAGGTAACTCACGACCAAGAAGAGACATAGCTTCCCCCTGCCGTAGTGACAATTAGACCGACCAAATACATAAGACTGTTTAGTTTGTGGCAGATCATTGTCTACCTTATGTCTAGTCTGCACACACGAAGCTTACAAGTAACAACATGTACAGTTTCTACATCTAGTCGTCTAGTATAGTACGTTAGGGACGGGTTAACAACCGCAAGGCCATGTAATGTTAGGCGTGTGTATATCATACGTACGTCCAGCATGCATGCCTTGTGCTGCCATGGCAACGGTATACGTCATAATTTATGAAACTATTTGCAGTAGGCCACCATAACTTTTACCATGATGCAAAGACAGGACACGTTGATGAACTTTTTGAATCTAACCTTCTCTGTGTCGTCTGACGCAAAGATATAGTATAGTATAATCAAAATACAACATGAAGAATGGCAGTTTGGTGCTCCCCAACTAGTACTGATCTCTGTTAGTGTTAGGATTTAGCCAATTCAATTATTAACACACAAGTTGCACATTTTTTTTCTTCTTAAAATTGTATCAGATATAGGTAACTCACGACCAAGAAGAGAAATTGCTTTCCCCTGCCGTATTATAGTGACAATTACACCGACCAAATACATAACACTGTGTATAGTCTAGCTTATGTCTAGTCTGCACGCACGAAGCTTACACGTAACAACATGTACAGTTCTTCATCTAGTCTATAGGCGGCGCGAACGGATTAACAACCGCAAGGCCTTGTAATTTAGGCGTGCGCGTGTGTATATCATACGTACGTCCAGCATGCATGCCTTGTGCGGTCTTGGCAACGGTCTACGTCATAATTTATGAAAACTATTTGCAGTAGGCCACCATTACTTTTACCATGAAGCCAAAGACATGACATGTTGATGAACTTTGTGAATCTAACCGTCTCTGTGTCGTCTGACGCAAAGATATAGTGCGATCGAAATAAAACCAGTTTGCCGTGCTCCCCCAATTAATGATCTCTGTTAAGATTTAATCCAATTCAATGACTAAGTTACACAAGTCGCCCATTTCTTCTCCTCTTAAAATTGTATCAGAAAGAGGTCAATGTATATATATCCTTTTTTTTTAAATCTTATCACACGTAAATATTTATTACAATTAACCTACTTATTTCTTTTACACATACAAATAAGTCAAGCGAGATCACGGTTGGATAATAATTTCGTAAGTTGTTGCTGACATATCTTTGACATATTCTGAACGAAGAGACAGAAGCTATCACACGGTGTATACACGCGTGTGTACCAAGGGCGTAGGAACCGGGGGGGGGGGGGCTGGGGGGCGCCAGCCCCCCCAGTGAAAAATATGGGGCGGAAGTATCGTTCCGCCCCCCCGCTCCGCAAGTCAGAAAACCCCTTTTTCATTTCCAAATGAGAAAAAAATCTCATTTGAAGCACCAAATTACATCTAAGGCCAGGTGAAAATGCAAAATTCTTTACAAAATGGAGTGGGTGTTGAAGTGTGCTATATTGCACCAAATTGCATCTGAGGCCACCTGGAAATGCCAAAAAATTCCAAAGGGGAGGGGGACACCCCCTCCCCTTAGACCCCTCCCCCAGGCCGGCCATCAGTCTTCAGCCCCCCCACTCAAAAGTACCTTCCTACGCCACTGGTGTGTACCGTAGCATATACCGTAGCTTGCTGTAGACTGCCTTGTTTTTAAATCAGCCGAGATAGAGCCTGCATGGGTACGAAAACCAAACAATTTGATCCCTTCTCAACCCATATTTCCCTTCATCGAATCTGTACCCATGCGATCGACAGTGTCGCTGTTTTATTACCTATACTAAAGCATGTTTAATGTTTTTAACTTGTTTGTGTGTGTTCTGGCTTGTAATCCGTAATATGCATGGGCGGCGATCCGTACTTCCGAGTGGGGGGGGGGGGGGGGATATGACCTTGTTGACTATCTAAGCGTAGCGCCACCATGAGTTGGCGCGAAGCGTACAAGAAAATTTTGGGATTAACAAACTCTGAATCAACGAGGTAAATGAATCTGGAGAAACTATCACACAGTAAATAAGCGCGTACGCGCGTACCATGTATGGAGGGTCATGTGATGTGTTCCAGGGTGGTACTAATATACTACTCTCCCTATTACGCATGATGATTTCACCCAACTAGTACGTAAATGAGTTTGCGCGCTTAGAGCAGCAGACGACACCCGTTACCTAGCAATAACCGTGCCTGTAGCCTAACGTGATAGCTATATTCCCGTCGAACAGCATTAGGCTCTGTTCCATGGAGAATTCCGTGGTTGCACTGAACTAAACATTTCCCCACATTTCCCATTTCTACACTCACTTATAGCGTGTAGTAATAACGTTAGGCCATATGAGACAAAGCTTGCCCCTAGAGCTGTATTAATAAGTAAGATTATGTAGAAAGCCTGCCTTCATTCAAGAGAATAAGGTTGAACGTTAGCATATTAGCACTATTTCGTAGGCCTGAAGTACCAGTACCTTCTTATGCCGTTAGCTCCCATGTCCGAACCGACCAATCTTTCACGAAGTCACTAACACTGTTCTCGAACTGCTACAGAGAAATATCAGTATAGTACCACCCTGGAACACATCACATGACCCTCCATACATGGTACGCGCGCACCCAATTGACATGGATCCTCCAGATTCATTTACCTCGTTGCTCTGAATGCTATGAGGGTGCATATATGTACTATACAATACCGTGGGCGCAATAATACATTTTGTTGTTATAGGGCCAATGAAGCCTACAGTCAACTATTCTTGCTTTATAAAGACGCTTTATTTGAAACGATCGCACTGCGTTTATGGTATGCGAGAAATGAAGCTAAAAAAGAGCCGTACATTAACGATGATGCATAAATGTAGGCATGAAAATATTCTTATCCCTGGCATTTGGTGGGGGGGGGGGATATGGTGTATTACATCCCCTCCACCCATTTTCATGGGGGGATATATCCCCCCTTCCCCCCCCCCCCCCAGGATCGCCGCCCATGGTAATATGAGATACCTCCTGCTTGCTTCGACGTAGTTCACTTGTTGTAGCAATAAATGTTTGACCTTCGAATTATCTCCGAAAACGGTAGGTAGCAGCTGAATACAAATTCAGTAGGATCGTTAGTCTTTTCAATTTATTGTCCAAGGGGAATAATTCTTTACTTATCCTTGTCAGGGACTTTATGCTCCCTGAATTGACTAGCCTATATGCTGACCAAGAAGAATATTGAAATTATACAGCGGCAAGCTCTACCGCCCTCTTCAGGTCAGCGAAAGAGCGGCTGTGAAGAGATAACGATTTAGAGATCAACAAATTTGAGGTAAAGTTCCTTGATTCAGAAACCAGAAACACAGGGGAAGACAAAAAACGAATACCGAAGTAGTGGAAAGAAAAAAAGTAGAGAAACAGAAGAATAAAATAGAAACTGAAGGACATTCTGTGACGATCTACTCATTAATATTCAATTACGTCATAATCAACTATTTATAATGAAAATAACTCATTCGCAACACCTTATGTTGAGAGCTGTTCAAATAACATATCATTGTTACGAATGTAATATGATATTTTATATCCGATGACGCTATAAAACACTACAATAAAGTACTTGATTGTTCGCTCCGCCGCGGTAAACGTTGTAGATATGTAGACCACATAAACTGGGGTACGGGTGAGGGTGGGGTGTAGCCATCATGTTGAACTGGAATACACATTATATGTATTTTGAATCATTTTTATGCATTGCAAATGAGGAGTGAATCGTTGGAAATCCAGTTTTCAGTTGATTTAAATTTACCGTTCAGTTTACATAAAAAGACAAATGAAAGTACAGCTCTCTAACGAGAGTAGGCACAGAAAATGATAAAAGAAAAATCAATGAAGCATGTGGTCGTCATATGTACTTGCGTTAACCAATACTAACCTTCAATTAACACCATAATAACCAAGAAGCACTGTAATGTTTAATATGACCCTGACGGTTTTAAAAGCATGACCTTAACAGAACCATTTCGTAGTATATTTTTAAAACAATTTGCATTAACAATATCAAATAAGTTTGTCATTATATTTCAGATTATTGTTATGCTATCAATGACAAACCTTCATTTTCTGTCCTTCGTTATTGGTTTATTCCTTAAAGATTCCAGGAATAAATTTAAAACATCCATCTTCATTTCTAAGCTACTGTCTATTCTGTTGTCTAGTCTGTCTTCTGTGCCGCAAGACCCCCACGCCCAACCGCCCCCCCCCTCCGCCGCCGGAGATGTTTGTTTTCCCCACATTCTTGTCGGTTGAAGGAAAACAAAGTATTTCGTCCTTGACACGAACACTGATAAATATAGCAGGAGTACTCCAGGGAGAGTTTTACGCCAAACGAACATTTGACAAGCAACAGGAAATAGTAAAGAAGCGTTAAGATACTTGTTTCTTTCACAGAATCTTGTTTCATCCGAAACTTCCAGTCAATGCAAGTTTCAATAAGTGTTATATATGATGCTACTTTTGAACTTGTTAATGAAAATAACATCCTAATAATGAACACTTGAACCCAAATGCAAAAATGTAATGGAAATGACAATACTGGCATTGTTCGTGCACTGCATCTTAAAGCACTATTCCTGTCTTCGAGTTGGTAAAAGTTTTTTATAGCTACTCGATACTGCAGTAACATGAGACTGAACGGTCAAGATGAATATCATATCATGAAGATGGCCTCAAACATTTTGACAATTGCGAGGTGAGAAACACCAAAACGAGAAGTTTTCTGTGGAATACTCAGAAAATTAAATGGAATCATCACTGATTTGATAATTCAACAACAAAGCAAGAAAACAAAGGTTTTGTACAATTGCAATTATCTTATAGTCTTTGTCTTAATAGGTTTGGTAAATACACTGGAAATTGGCAGCTAGTATGAAAAGCTGCAGTAGACAATAATTTTCAATTGACAAAGGACAAAGTACCACATTTTAAGACAAAGATGAAATAATTCTCTCTTATATGTAAAGGTTTATGCTTACTTGGGGAACAAAACATAAACTCATCCCATTCATAGAACAAATTTGGTCACCATTAAAAGAAAAAGCAGGTACATATTTGTTTAAAGAAGATACACTCTTTAAAGAAGAGGTGAAAAACGTACATTTTGCATTAAATGATGGACCACTGCAAATCCTTTCAGTAAATATATTTAAATCGCGAAAATGTTCAGGGCAGCTTCGGCTAACGGAATTTAGAAAGAGGCATGTCAAAGTGGTTAAGGAGAAGAAACTCATAAATGCAAGATTGTATTGTTTCCCACCCTTTTCTTTACACCCTTAAAAAGTGAAACAGAAAAGGAAGTGTGTGAATAAGGACTGTGCAAAGATAAAACAATTACAAACAACGATACCCTTTTTGTGATTTTTCTGATTTGGTGATAGATTATAAGTCGTCCACCTTAGAGCCAAATATTAACTATGATCCTTTGTTCAATATTCAAAACATTTTTCACAAAGTCTCAAAGTAACTAACTCTGCTCTTGAAAACAATTGATGACAATGTTAACAGTTTTCACGCTTTTGCTCTGTGCTGTAAAACTCTATTAAAATTTGCTTCCATAATGGGATTAGGCGCTTTCAGTTATCGATGCAGAAGTATCGCTTATTTCCAATAAAAATGCAGCTGTGAAAATTCTTGCTAAAATTTTCCTTCCTTCTGAAATAGAGTGGAAGTTAAACGCAAACGTTGATCTGTGACTTAACACTAGACCGCTTAAAAGGCATTTATTACCAGTTATTTGCAACATTGATGGAATAATCCAACACAGCATTAAGCTGTGAAAAATGTGAAAACATCTCATGAAAATGATCTTTGGGCTAACAATTCTCACAGACAAGAACTTCTTGAATTTAAAGCCATTTTCTGTACGACAAGAGATTGTCAAGTTCCTACTCAATTGTTAGCCTTAAGATTTGTTTGCATTGCACAGGACGTGGTCTTCAAAACCAGCCATTTCTCCTCAACTCCTGCCTCTAAGACCAACAGGCTAAAGCTGTGAATGGGTTGTTGACCAGTAAACTGTACAAATCTTGATGTCACACTCATCATTTAGTTATCGGATTTCTGGAAAACAAAAGAAACGAAGAGAGAGAATTGTTACAATAAATATCTTACAGATGATAGGAAACAAAACTAGAGCAGCAATCCTGCAGAATCAATTTACTTTGCAGCACACTGATAACGATACTCCATTGGCTGAATTATACATCGTTTAATGTAAAACAAATCAGAGAGCCAATCGCCTTTAAGTGTTTCCTTGCCCAAGTTCATGTGAGACCATTTAATGTAACTGCAAACGAGCTTCTTGTACTAAATATCACATATCCACATACTAAATATGACGTGCATCAAGTTTATTATTCTGAAAAGAAAATTTTCAGACTAACCTCTGTCTAAGTCCAAAAAAAAAAAAATGAAATTGTTGTTGTTGTACTCAATAGTGTGGACCCACATATGAGGTATTAAAATTACATACCTCTTACAGATTAGAAATAAATTAATTAGACATAAATAAATACAGATTGACACATGACACATTCATACAATGGGATCTTTTACCAAATTCTGATAGCATTATAACAAATTTCTCCAAGTTCACACGGACTAGCTTTGAACAAATACATTGGGAACATCAGCAGGAGAGAAGATTGACTTTTCTAGACTCCAAAAGTAAGACAAACAGCCATCAATTGTTATTCCACCATTTTGACTTACGTGGTAAGATTTTTTCCGCCTCCACTCAGAACAATGTACGGTGTTTGCATCTCCCTTTGTTTCTCCTGCATCCTAGCTACGGTATGTAACGGTGTATCCGTTGACGACATCTTCTTCATTGCCTGCAGAGAAGGACAAATATCACAAGCGCCTTCAGTCATCTCCATTCAAAGGATAGCTACAGGGGTAAATACAACTAGGATTGATACCTCACATGCCATTCAAAACCCACAATTGATCGATCCTTGTCGTATTTCTATAACGCTCTTACTTTTGGAAGTTAAGTGACCGTTTACAAACTTTAAAGAGTAAATAAAGAAGACAAAAGACGTTTTTATGCCCTCAAAATATCTTTGAAAATGAAATTTAAATATAGTATCAACATAAAATAGTATAAACATAATGGTGATGGATGGATGGATGTCATCCATGCTCACTGTGATTTAAATGAAGTGATCTGAACCTAAACAACAATGTCAGCAACATTAACAACAATTTACAGATTAACTGAGAGGAGTAATAATTATGATTCAGGCTCAGCATTCCAAACACTAACCATATTTGAAATGTTGAAAATATTGAAGGATGGGAATGATAGAGGAACAATACATTTTGCATTCATATTTTTGTTTCTTCTTTCACTACGACATATGAACACCAAAACTATGCCCAAATTCCTACTTTAGAGCACCACAATACCACAGACGACAGTCTCTGTGCACTAAGAAGTCTCTCTAAAGACAGTTGAGATGCTAACAATTGAAAAAAATTTATACAGTTTTGCTAAGATTCTGAAGTTTTCAGGAAAGTCCCATAACTGATAAACGATATATGCATAAATTTCATTCTTTGCTAAAAATAAAATGAGATACCTCTTTCCTTGAAAATTATCATATGACACTGCTATTATACCTTCAACCAACTGTTGTAATATATCTATAAAAACATCCAAAATAAATTCTGGGTACCTCTGGCCTCTGATATATTCATACTCAGGGGGCATGGGATTATCATGACTTAGTGGCCTGCTAAGATGAGATCATTCCAAGACTTTTGTGAAAACGTTAAATCAGTTTGGTTAGATTTTCCAGCAATTGTTATGCCATTGTAAAGTTCAAGGAAAGTCCAAATAATTTCAAAAAGCAAAAAAGCTCCAACTTCCAAAACACCAAGCACAAGTAATTAAAGAACTATCAATTCCATTCTTAAACTATCTTTACCAAACAAGCATACCAAACAAGCATACCAAACAAGCAAACCAAACAAGCATAACTGCATCCTTATTTGCAGTATAAACTGGGTGTAGAACACATCTCTTTGAGTGATATAAACTGTTATTTCATATAAGGCTTGGGAATGAGTCATCAATTTTCTTTCCTCAACTAATCTTAAAACCCACTTCTCGTGTACCAGTTGTTCGCTTTATAGGTGATCACTCTAACCTTACCTCTTCTTCCAAAACCTTCTTTAACCTTTTCTCTGTCTTCAATTTTCCAGATCCTTTCCCGTGAAAGCGATGAGATAAATGTCTGAATGCCTGCAGGGAAAGTGGTTGGTATTCAGAGAAAGAAAGGTAGAAGCAAATATACAAGCAGTAGGTCAAGAACTTTTATTCTCAGGACGTAAGACAAGAGAGTTGACATTGCCTCTGTCAATGCATGCGACAGCAGGTGACCTTAGCAACATCCCTGGATAAAAATATTTTCAATAGCAAGTTAGGTAAACTTTACCAGCAGGATTAAGGATGATCTTTTCAGCAGGATGATCTTTTCAGACCATTTTTTTCAGAACATCTTTTAGAAGCTTCCAAATTCCTTGACAATAATAATCTCAAAATTTGCTATACCTTTCCACTACATCCCACATGATTAACTGCTGGAAACAGGTACTTGTTCCAAACTTTACAAATAATTCATGAGGTTGGGGAGGTTGGTGTGGGGGGAAACAGCCGATTTTGAAATGATCTTTCAGAACATATTAGAAGCTTCCAAATTCCCTGACAATCATAATCTCAAAAGTTTACTACATCTCTGTTCTATTACTCACAAGTTTAAACTGATGGAAAACATTTACTTGTGCAAAACTCTTCTAAAATAAATATTTCAAAAGGGAACAGACAGACAAAATTCGGCAAACCTTTTCAGATCTACCAAGTATTCCTTTAAAGAAGACTGCAATTGATCAAACTAAGATACTGCTCTCCACAATTTTCTTCACCAAAGGAATGTTAATTCATTACTGAGATAATTAATAATTCAAATTAGATTAGAAATTATTTTGTTACCCAGGCCACTCTCTCACATCAGTATCAGTGACATAAACACAGCAACCCTTTTCAACTTTTGTCTTTTAACATTTCAAATGAATCTTGAGTTTATTGACTACAGTCAAGAAACAAACCTCCATTGCTTCGAGGCGGTGTCATTTAATACAGAGAAAACTTCAGCAAAATCGAACAGAACCTCCCCAAAATCAATATACAGGCTGCAAAAATCAACCCATAAATTCAACATTTTTCAACTTCAACTTTTGTTGATTAATTTCACTACTTATTGCAAAAAAAGTGTTGGATCCCAGTTAATGATATCTGGTGATTCTCTTTTGATATTTCATTTCCATTTACTAGGTTAAGCCGTAGGTTTGTGTTATTTAGTTACTTCCTCTGTGACTTACCTCCTTCTGGTTCAGTTCTCTGCCAGATTCATCGATGTAGGTCAGCTTGAAGTCCGGTTTGTACCCATCTTTATCCTTAAAATCCTGGACAGGTCCTCTGTACCCCCTGTCATGTTTGTTATACTTGGCATCGATATCACTAATTAAAGAAACAAAAGGATCATAGACATCATCAAATTTAAATAACAAAATGAAAACAATCGAAAAAAAAAAGGAAAGAAGATCAGAGCAATCATAAATAATTTAATGAATCATTAATCAAGAGATTATCAATTTCATTATCATTTACATCATCAATTCAAAATATTTTCATATGCGGCGTTGTCGATACACAACAAACCCTAATGTTTGTGCAAAAATACTGATACCGTTTGGATACAACAGCAGCTGACTACTTTTTCGTATGGTCTACAGGTAATATATTTCAGCAAAATTAATTGCTGTACTAGCACTTAGGCCAGTGTTGCTTTATACAAACACCGAGCTATAACTATAACGGATTTGTACACTTCCCTTCTGCGCCCTGATGACAGGAAAATTACGTATTGTTCACGTCTGCTATAACCGATTTTGAAAAATGATTTCCAATGAATAACAAATGCATATTAAACTGTTACACATCTTTGCATTTTTGTAGCAATTCCTCCCATATTTTGAATAGAAGAATGCTCTTCACCATCTCAGCCTAGTTCTACGACACTTTCATTTCAGATGTGAATCCGTTTGACCGCATAACCTATTTATTTTAAAGAGAACGTACAAATCATTCTGTAAGAGTAATTAAAGCCTCGAATATGAAAATAAATGAAACAAGACTACATCTCACTTGTAGTTTTTGTCTTCCACGATATAGTTTTGTGCCTCCATATGTTGGTTCTTGCTGGAGACGGTTCCTAGATTCTTGGGATCCTCTACTCCCAGGTATCCCTTCTTCACGGCCAACGACAGAGCTCCCATACATCCCGGTCTGATATCCGGCTCTTCCTCCAGGACCGGACCGACGTCTTCCTGAAAAGATTACAAACATGCCAAAATGTCATTACAAAGACGTACTACATTGGAGATAAATTGATCCAGTATCGCATGCTATGCAAATCTGAAAGGAAAAATATGGAGTGATGTTGTGTTAATTTAAGACCAGAGATAAACAAAGGAAGGGCATTCTTCTAAGGAAGGCTAAACATATCAGGTGGTTGGGGGGGGGGAGGGGGAGGAGGGGAGAGGGGGATGTATGTTTGGTGTATGACAGTTTATACTTTATAACCTTAAGGATGAGATCATCACTGAGTGGAGATTAAGACCTCCATGAAGAGATACTTCTTTGATGATCTCTCAACAAGAGAAAAGATGCACCAATGACAGATGGAGAGAAGTTGTAAATATCTTAGGAATTTTTTGGTAGCATAGAAACAGAGAAGAATAAACTGACATAAAATAGATTGAGAAGTGGCGTTTTGAAGTTTCGTGTCCGGCTTGGACTAGAGAATAGGCAGGGAGGATGATCGGTGCCACGAGAGAAGACGAATATTATACGTGACTATATGTGGCTACACACGTATGTTAAGATGTATATATATATGTAACACATGGCTACACGTATGTTCAGATGTATATATATGTAACACATGGCTACACATATGTTAAGATATATATATATGTAACACATGACGACTCATATGTTAAGATGTATGTATGTATGTAACACATGGCTACACATATGTTAAGATATATATATATGTAACACATGACGACTCATATGTTAAGATGTATATATGTAACATATGGCTACACGTATGTTAAGATGTATATATATGTAACACATGGCTACACATATGTTAAGATATATATATATGTAACACATGACGACTCATATGTTAAGATGTATATATGTAACATATGGCTACACGTATGTTAAGATGTATATATATGTAACACATGGCTACACATATGTTAAGATGTATATTCGATTTGTTACACAGAACCATATGATCAGCTTCTGGTTTATACGAGAAGCAAACCTCAAAACCGCTAAACATAAATTGTGAACACTCAATTATTCCCAGCACCAGTTACAAGCCTGGACTCACAACTTTTGCGAAACCACCGATAGCCAGTTGAAGTTAGCGACTGACAAGAACGTTTCTCATCTTGTCAAAATGGCTTCTGTAAATTTGTTGACGCTGTTGATTTTAGTCCTGCTATTAGCTATGTGCAGCCAATCTGCATAGGGTATAATGGCTGTACAACACAATAATGCTATCACCTTAGTCAGCATACTGTTACACTTCGTTGAGCTGACATCAACAACCCATCTTGCCCATCCACTTCACATGACACTTTCCATGCCATTCATGAACAGAGACACCACACGCAAAAGCTGAAACTTTGAGAATTCTATCTTAACTACAATCTTTACACAGTCTTACATATGTAACTATAACTAAAACAATACACAGATTGCTGTGACTGGAGTCCCACCCATACAGTAACTTTGAATGGGACATGATCATTTGAAGCTACATGACAAGACACTGTACCATTGGACTATTGCGTCCACAATATAGTTTTAGACTATTGCCTTTTGGGTGGTTTTTTTTAAATTTTTTTTAATATTTAAAATTTTTATTTTTTTAGTATCGTTTAGTATGGGTGTTTTTTATATTGTTGCTTTTACATTTTTTGTTTTATTGGTTCTGTATATTTAATATTTCGGTTTTTGTTACTATTTGTTTTAAGGTTTAACATTTGTAAAGGGCTTTGAGCAGCTTTGCTGATTATGCACTATATAAATATTACTTATTATCATTATTATTATTGCACTAAATGAATGACTAAAATGACAGGAACCTCTTAAACATTGAACGCAAGTTAACACGATCATCTGTTTCTCTTCGAACCTCTTTATTTTCATCTTCTTCATCTGGGTTGACCTGGTTCCAACCTTTGACATCGTCCATGACTTCTGCTCTGATCTCTTCATCATCTCTCTCTATGTCCATGTCATCTTCGGCATCTTCGTTCCTGTTTCCCGATGCACCTATCGTAGACGAGAAAAAAACACATGGCACTTTAATCAAACTAAATGGGCACTGCAAAGTCACACCTTTCCCAACTTGTTTCAACACTAACACAACATTCATATGTGACCAGAAGGCCATAGGTAACAATATCAAAGTCATCAATGTGTAGTCGCCAATCTGAGAAAGCTTTCTCAAAAATGTTGTGAAAATGGTACTCTTAAAAACACACTTTCTCCTTGAAAAGCAAACTAGAAACAACTTTTCAAAAGTTCCTTTTAGTAAAGCAATAGCATTTTATACAAATGGAAAGCCCTTTATATTGAGTTTAGTTAACATCAGGATTAGCCCAGTTATCATTCAAAACGTAGAAAGGCTCTTGAAACTCACCATATGTTGGGATATCACCCAAAGCTCTACAGAATTCTGATGTTGAATGCAAGACAATCGATCCCGTCTTTGTGTCTGTTTGGTCCTCAATCTTAACACTAGGCTCTTCTTTAATATTAGCGACAACGGCGGCAACCTAACAATATACAAAAGGAGGAGAGAGAATAAAAATAAAATAGTCCATTCTGTGCTCCTAATAACCATAATCTTAACACTAGGCTCTTCTTTAATATTAGCAACAACAGCAGCAACCTAACAAAATACAACAGAAGGAGAGAGAATAAAAATAAAATAGTCCATGCTGTGATCCTTATAACCATAATCTTAACACTTGGCTCTTCTTTAATACTAGCGACAACAGCAGCAACCTAACAAAATACAACAGAAGGAGAGAGAATAAAAATAAAATAGTCCATGCTGTGATCCTTATAACCATATTCTTAACACTAGGCTCTTCTTTAATACTAGCGACAACAGCGGCAACCTAACAATATACAAAAGGAAGAGAGAGAATAAAAATAAAAATTAGTCCATGCTGTGATCCTTATAACCATATTAGAGGGAAGTTATATCGTTATATCGTGTATAGCAAATCTTAGCCGATAAAACTTTGGCTGAGTTTTGTGTCTTCTGTAAACATCACTGCTAGTCAGTCTAGGTTGTGTTTTCATACAGCTCTTAATTTCACAGTACGATCGAGCATTCAAGGCTCGTCAATTAAAATGGTTTGACTATCTGTCTAACATTCAAACCATTAGAACAGTCCCTCAGTTGCAACAACAATACTTGTATTGCCTCAAATGACAAGTTTCCAAAAAGATTTACAAACTTGACAAGGACAAATGGTGTTGAATGTCATCCAAGTTTCCTTCGTTGTTTATATGTTTAAAGTTAAGAAAAACATGCTTTGGTTGAGCTATTTAAATAGCGACTGATTCACATTAACATTTAAGGCCTGCACCGAGGGGGGCCAACGTCATTATCAAGTCAGCCTTAAAGGATCATTCCAGAGATTAAGCATATTTATACAGATGAGTATCTCAAAAAACCGCCAGGGAAAAAAAAGCAAAAAATAAAAGCTAAACAATGCTATGACTCTCTTTATTTTTGGCCAATGAGAAATCAAGACTTAACTTCTGTCGCCTTGAAAATGTTTCTGAAAGTCATCCTTGAAATGTTTTTGTGAACACTGTCACTATATGTACAAGAAAGACAGTCAACAGTCAAAATCTTCTCAAGCTTGTCATTTTGGGCAGTTTGTTTTCCTTATCTTCTCTGGGTACTCTCACTCACTGAGAAGACATTCAGTAGTCTACTTGACTCTTCACTCTATCTATAAATTGCTTGTAGGGTTAGCAAGAAACTTTCAGAAGCTTTAACCAATGTTAATATGCTCCCCCCTACCCTAACCCCCCCACAATAGAAATGACACTCCCAGTGCAACACTGCTTTTCCCTCGTCAATGTGATATCTTTGTCAATATCTCACCTGTTCTTCCACCCCCCCCCCCCCCACAACAGAAATGACACTCCCAGTGCAACACTGCTTTTCCCTCGTCAATGTGATATCTTCGTCAATATCTCACCTGTTCTTCCACCCCCCCCCCCACAACAGAAATGACACTCTCAGTGCAACATAGGTTTACCCTCGTCAATGTGATATCTTCGTCAATATCTCACCTGCTCTTCCACGGTACATTTCTTTCTCTCTTTCTTCTGTTTCAGCTTCCTTGCCTTATTCAAGACATTTTGGAGCTCCTTTTCTGCCTCATCTTCGATGGGTGGTCCCCATTCATCCTCCATTATCTCTGGACCTTTGATTTTACCTGGCGAGAGTGATACAGAGAATTGTTACGACTCGTCTGTACCTGATGCATTAGCCTCCGATACCAGAGCGCTGCTTTAAATCTCGGCTAAGTTATACATTTTAAGGACAAAGACTTTAGATTGCAAATGTGTCAAGTTGGTCAAATGGTGAAATGAAAAAAAAGGGGGTTAAACATTTTTACAAATTGTGGCTTTCATCATCCTTTTTGTCATTTTACTGCATGCACATATGACAGGCAGTTTTCAACTTTGAAATATCCTACCAGAACAGTTGTAGGCTGTTTTATAATAAAAACCATGGATTGCAGATGCTCAAAGGTCTATGAGCTAAGCAAATGCCAGTCGACTTTCATCAGGTGTCCAGTTTTTAACATGACAAGAACTCCACAACCAGAATGCTTAGGCCAATGTAAACCCTATGCATAAATTTGCTGCTTTATTCAAAAGGTTTGCAAAATATTGTGGTTTGAACATGAATTTATTACAAAACCTGCCGATGAGTTTTCAATTAGTGTCTCAGCATGCAGTAGTTATCTCTTGTTAGATCTTTTATTGTATTTTTAGAATGTCTGCTCTGCTCTGCAGGCTAAAGACCTACTGACGCAACAAGCAGTTCAATGACTTCCATTCTCTATGAAAAAAACTGAAAAGGGAAATAAGTTCAGGTTAAAAGTTCATTCAGCATACAGGCAATGATCCAGGAGGGTACGGGAGAGGAGTCCCCCCACCTTTCCAACCACGGGCCCTATAATTGAAAATAAGTTTTTAACTTGAACCAAGCAATATTTACCTAATGATAGATGTATAAATTTAAAGTCTAAATAATTATGCCTCAGAAGGCACCATTTAGGGTCTATTATATTTTAATTATTTTCAGGCCAGGACCACCATGGTGTCGGCTTCAAAGACCCCAGGGCCATGTCCTCTTTGTCTTTAAATCCTGACTCTGCCCCTGATCTGGCAATACAAGGAGTATCTGACACTTCGGTCATGATTTGACAGTTCAGAGATGAAACTTCCACCTTCAAAATTAGACTGTATAATTACGAGCATGTCTTGTTATTTTAGCCGTATATTCGTGTCTATTATTTTTTAATTATTTCCTTGCCAGGACCACCATGGAGTCGGCTTCGAGGACCCCAGGGCCACGCCCACTCTCTTTCTCTTAAATCCTGGAACTGTCCCTGATCTGGCAATACAAGGTGTATCTGACACTTGGTCATGATTTGACAATTCAAAAATGAAACTTCCACCTTTAAAATGCGACTGCATGATTATGAGTATGTCTCTGTTATTTCAGCCATATATTAACGACACAGAGATGTTTTGAAACACAAACCTTCATCTGCATTGGGCAGATCGACCTCCATATCTGTTACTTGACTGTTACTGTTGGCAGCAGCAGCAGCGGTCTTGGTGGCCGAAGCAACAGCAGCCTTGGCAGCCTCCTCTTCGTTGATCTCTCCTTCCTCCACATCAGGTCGTCGTGACCTAAATAAACAAAATAAAATAAAATTGTTAGCAAACTGCTTATCCACTAGAGAGCCTGTGTAAGAGAATGTGTAAAAGTAAGTTGGCCTGACCTTTCAATCCTAGCAAGATCTTCTCCAAAGGCTAAATGACAAGTAACAGTAACAGAAGGGACAAAAACACACACAGAACACAGACAGGTTAATGAGCATGGTGAACACAAAGAGATAGCTGTAAGGGGATTAGTAGACAAGGGATGGAGAAAAGAAAGAAAGAAAGAAAGAAACCTAAAATAAACCACTACATGAAGACAGACTTAGTCTCATGACCTCCGTCCCAGACAAAGTAACGTTTAAACAACATGACTAGAACCCTTGTCAGGTCATTGAAGGATTCTACTACGTCTGTACTTGTTAACAACTATTTTATATTTATGAATCTAATATCACAATTAATGTTTATATAGTATCTGAATGAAGTCTATACCATATCGCTTGAGTTGCATCGCTTGCGTTATACCCCCATTGGTGCATTCATCATACAGTAAACGCACGGTAGACCGTTGATTAACCCCTAATTCACATTTAGGTTGCCTCCCGTCTCAGACACACTAAAATAAAGAGGATGCCTATAACGAAACTTGTCAGATGCTCAGATATTGCAGCTATCTACCATAGATCACATCTGCTTTAGTCATGAAAACCCCAAGCAGCCAACCCATAATGCCACTGTCATGTATTCAGAATACTAGTATGTATTGCCTATTCTGACATACCGCTCTCTATTCTGTTAATTGCATGAAATGTGTTGAATGAACAAGTTGATCACAAGATGGCTTCCTAACAACACATACTTATATAATAGCTACTGCCAACAAACTGTACTTTAGGGAACAAATATATAACAAGATTTGACTTCTGGTCAGAAAACCAAACCTTTCCACAATCCATAACAGTTCTATACCCCTAGCAATAAACTCTTTTCATCTTTTATCTTCAAGGTGATAGAAGTATGACTGAACGCTACACCCCAAAATCGTTGACCTTGACCGCATTCACCCGAGTCGTGGAGAGCTTACCTAGATCCATGATCGTGTTTCTTCCTTGGCTGGCTCTGCATAGCGACAAGCTCATCCACCAAATTCTTCTTCTTCAACCGCCTTTTCTTCTTTTTGGGTTTCTTAAATGAATCCATTTCCTTTGACGTGTAGAACTCAGATGCCAAAGTGAGCGGTCCAGTCTCAAGACTTATCTACAATTGATTAATCAGAAATAGGACTCAATGAATTGAAGGTTATTCTGAGAAAAACAAAGCTTAGGCTGCTTGTAGGTTTGATTTATGGTACCTGATATTTCTCCAGAATGGTAAAAAAAATAAGGTGTGTATCCTTCTTTGGTTAAAACAGAACACAACATCAGAGCATTGCATGGGCCAATTTGGTGATAAGGTGCGATGAGTAGGGATCAGTGAGCAGGGATGTATGAATGTGAGGCACACAAAATATAGTCTTACTCTGGCAGAGCAAAACAAGATGAGTCTTGGACTACAAACTAACCTAACATCCAAAGCAAATGGAACCCATAGGCAGTCAAATATATCCTAGATAGTCAAATGGAAACTAGGCAGTCAAATGGAACCAATAGGCAGTCAAATGGAACTGATAGGCAGTCAAATGGAACCGATAGGCAGTCAAATGGAACCTAGGCAGTCAAATGGAACCCTATAGGGAGCCAAATGGAACCTTGGCAGTCAAATGGAACCCATAGGCACTCAAATGGAACCTAGGAAATCAAATGGAACCCATAGGGAGCCAATAGAACCGATAGGCAGTCAAATGTATCCTAGATTGTCAAATGGAACAGATAGGCAGTCAAATGGCACCTAGGCAGTCAAGTGGAACCTAGGCAGTCAAATGGAACCCATAGGCACTCAAATGGCACCTAGGCAGTCAAATGGAACCCATAGGCACTCATCCTATGGGCAGTCAAAATGGAGCCTTGTCACCATACATATGTCAGGCTTGACAACAGAAGAGAACAACAGAGCACTGAATGGGGGGGGGGGGGGGGTTCTCTTTGATGATAAGAGTGGGATAGGCAGGGTAAAATTGAGGGGCAGATTAGATGAAGACCAAATGAAGCCTGGTTTTACTTCCAACATCATAACGTCACAATGATAAACTGATCAATATAAAAAGTTTTATATCTTTGGTCCTTGTGGAAGCACACCTGAATAATTCATCTTTTCCTTGCCATATAATTATTTCCATGCGAAACAAACATTCTTCTTCCTACATCCCATCAGCTTGAGAGGTTGATAACCACACATATATATTTTAAATCAATACCAGGTTAAAAAAAAAGGAGAGAATTCCTAAAAGAAGATACAATAAACATGAGTCCAGGGCATAATCTATCTGGTACAATGTTGCAAAATGTGATGCGACATTTGCTAGTCGTTATTCAAGTGCAAAGTTATACAGCAGCTTTTTGTACACATGAACCCTAGTATTGTTTTCTTGAAGCTAAAGTCTAGAGACCATAAAACTAAAACGGCTACACATATTTTGAAAACTAAATTATTCCCTGCATTAATATATTTTTAAATATTTTTAACATAAACAGGTTTACATATATTGATTCCCTCCCTCCAGTAGATATAACCAAAACCACACTTATTAAACTTGAGAGAAATCTATCAAAGAGATAAGGTAAAACTCGACATTACAATTCTTAAAATATGCGCAATTCCCATAAAAGCGCCGGGGTATTTATTAGATATCATCACAAATAAATGCACCTAAAAAAAAAAATAAAAAAAAAAACACAGAAGAGACTATGCGAAATGTAGCAAAACATTATTAAATTTAGAAAGGTAAATGACAAAATAGCAGAATAATGTAAATTACTCACAGCTTGAGCTTTGAGACTATCCTTAATATTAACAGTCATTCTGTCGGCCCTTGTATCGACAGCTCCGTATTTATCCAACAGAAAAGATTTCTTTCTCTCCCCATCGATTTCTTCGTCATATTTACTGAGGAGAGCCTTTGGTCTAATCTACAGGACAGAACATAACCAAACAGAGAGACAAAGTAAAATATGGGGGGGAAAATATGAAAAATAAATATTCGATAAATATTCAGTTACGACATATCTGCTTCTCTATGTTAAATTTGTTTGAGTTTCTACTCATCAATTATCATATCAATGAACTAGCTTTACCAGGAACATTGATATACTGTACCCATCATTAAACTCAAAGAATCAAGGAATATTTTGGACAAAACAGACAACAAACCTTGCTAACTATTTGAAAAATTTGCAGATTAGACAGCTATATTACTTGGTCATTAACTGTCATTACTAATGTTACTCAGATTTCTAGCTCCCTTTTAGCATCAAACTACACAAAAACATGCATACACAGTAGCTCTGGAAATGTTTATACAGTGAAAGTGATGTCCTTTGAAATGATCTTCTGCAAACTCACCACGTCACCAACAGTCATTGAAATGTGGCAAACATTTTCCTGTGTGAAATGATATACTATAGCACCCATTTAATTGCCTTAAAAGTAGGAAACTTGGCCAAATTACATCGCACTGTTATGTCAAAAACTTCAACAACAGAAAAAAAATTTTTTTGAAAATTTTCACAAAAGTTCCAACAACACTATGGAGTTGTAAACTATATACTTGTCAATTTGTAAAAAGCTATAAAAATGTTCCTCTGTGCTTTCTCTATAACTTCACATCTGATCTATAGTTTCTTGATTTTCTTCTAACATTCCTTCTTCAAGCAAAAAGTAACTTTAAATAAAACTCAAATCACAAAAACAGCTGTCTTGGATACAAGCAGTGATGCAACAGTTACGATTAATTTGATAGAGCAACTCACCACCCCAAATTCATCTTCTTCTGTATCATCGTAGGCGACGTAACCAGGCATTTTCTTTTTCAGTTCAGTGTTCTTCTTGGCTTTCTCAAAATCTAACATGTTATAGTTGACAAGTACATCGCCATCGTCATTCAGTACATCTAGTAAAGATTAAACGATAAGATAATTACACTATTAACTAACCGCATCAGGAGAACGGAAAAGATATAAACTAAATAACAGAAGTAAAACATCGAATACTGATATTCGAAACAGGTCAGTAGGAAACATCGGTCGGATGACAACGTCTCTGTTACACAATGGTGCATAGATTGTATTCTATGGGTTCAGACAGGTTGTAATTTGCGAGAGCGTGGCGGCCAACTAACTAAGGCATCGGACTTGTGATCCAAGGATTGCTGGGTTCGATTTCTGCCTAGTTCATTACGTTATGTCGTTGGGCAAGATGCTTATCTCAATACCCAAACTAAGAGCCTGTATGTATCACAAACTCACTAAGAGCCTGTCTGGATCACAAACTTGCTAAGAGCCTTTATGGATCACAGACTCGCTAAGAGCCTGTATGGATCGGACTCTCTAAGAGCCTGTTTGTATCACAGACTCGCTAAGAGCCTGTATGGATCAGAGACTCTCTAAGAGCCTGTATGGATCACAGACTCGCTAAGAGCCTGTATAGATCACAGACTCTCTAAGAGCCTGTATGGATCACAGACTCGCTAAGAGCCTGTATGGATCGGACTCTCTAAGAGCCTGTATGGATCACAGACTCGCTAAGAGCCTGTATGGATCGGACTCTCTAAGAGCCTGTATGGATCACAGACTTGCTAAGAGCCTGTCTGGATCACAGACTCGCTAAGAGCCTGTATGGATCACAGACTCACTAAGAGCCTGTATGGATCACAGACTCCCTAAGAGCCTGTGTGGATCACAGACTCGCTAAGAGCCTTTATGGATCACAGACTCGGTAAGAGCCTGTATGGATCACAGACTCTCTAAGAGCCTGTTTGTATCACAGACTCACAAAGAGCCTGTATGGATCACAGACTCGCTAAGAGCTTTTATGGATCACAGACTCGCTAAGAGCCTGTATGGATCACAGACTCTCTAAGAGCCTGTTTGTATCACAGACTCACTAAGAGCCTGTATGGATCACAGACTCGCTAAGAGCCTGCATGGATCACAGACTCGCTAAGAGCCTGTATGGATCACAGACCCGCTAAGAGCCTGTATGGATCACAGACCCGCTAAGAGCCTGTATGGATCACAGACCCGCTAAGAGCCTGTATGGATCACAGACTCGCTAAGAGCCTGTATGGATCACAGACCCGCTAAGAGCCTGTATGGATCACAGACTCGCTAAGAGCCTGTATGGATCACAGACTCGCTAAGAGCCTGTATGGATCACAGACCCGCTAAGAGCCTGGATGGATCACAGACCCGCTAAGAGCCTGGATGGATCACAGACCCGCTAAGAGCCTGCATGGATCACAGACTCGCTAAGAGCCTGTATGGATCACAGACTCGCTAAGAGCCTGTATGGATCACAGACCCGCTAAGAGCCTGCATGGATCACAGACCCACTAAGAGCCTGTATGGATCACAGACTCGCTAAGAGCCTGTATGGATCACAGACTCGCTAAGAGCCTGTATGGATCACAGACTCGCTAAGAGCCTGTATGGATCACAGACTCGCTAAGAGCCTGTATGGATCACAGACCCACTAAGAGCCTGTATGGATCACAATCTGAGCAACATGTGTCGGTATTTGCCGACAAGTGGTTGGGCCATTACGGTCAATACTTGCAAAGAAATCATAAAAACAAATCATGGCTGATGGAATGTTTGAAGCTTATAAAAATGGTGCCTCATTGTCACAATGTACAGATCACACTGTGTTGGTTAAACGAACCACAACACTGGGTGTTATGACAATGTGTAGTGAGTGAGGGGAGCTGGGATGGGAGGGGTGGAAGGGGTACTGAACTTCCCTCATAATGCTTTCCACTGATAAAGAACAATTTCCGACACATCTCATACAAAGCAAATCCTTACAGTCTAACAAAACAAAGGAAAATTGTTTCATATTCAGATGCACGGATATTGGAACAAGATACACTTTTTTCACAAAATCATGTTTCTACACCCTCCTACACCTACACCTGCATCTTGAGGAAAAAAGACGATAAAATCATGAGATTAACCCACCTGCATCTTTTAGAGTCAGGATGACCTTGCTACCGTCTCGAAAATCTTTGGTATCATGTTCTACTTTGATACCCGCCATATCTTTAGCGCTGTAGGCCTGTCAAGTACAAAAATAATGCAGCATTAATTATGAATGCTGCAAATCATCCATAAATCTGATTCATCCAGAGATATCTGCATGTGAAGTGTTGGGTATAAGTCCAGCTGATCTACCTCATAGACTCTTTGCAATTTTTAAAGGTAGTCCGAGACGACCAAATATTCTGTTCGGACGACCAAAATCAGCTTCAGGAGGTCGTTGGACTCGGAACTAGCTGTTTATATCAGATTCAGATTTGCACTGTAACTGACTATCCCAGGTAAGATGACAAATTGGTATCACCCTCTATCACTTTAGAGATACTATAATCATGTAATTAAGTAATAAAGATGAAGTAATTCAAGAATACTGTAGTGGTAGTGGCCTTTAATCTGTCCTAAAGGGGAGGTTTACTGGCCCAAAGCTGGTGTTCTATTCACCAAATCTCATACATCTCCCCTACATTGTACATATTGGTCATTCTTTGTCATCTTGCTAAGTTATTTTCTGACTACCAACTTTGCTGTTTGGACAACCAAAAAGTCAGACCTAGTTGTCCTAGGGGACAATCAGAAAAAAATCCTTCACAATTTGCATATCTGATGAACTGATATGAAAAACCACTGTCTTATGGATTGGGCTTAACTTCTACTAGTGAGAATGCTCTTTTCATCTTCTCTTCGTTCACTGCATCAATATTCCTTACCTCACTTTTTTCTCTTTTAAGTTCATCATCAAGGAGATCACTGATTCCAAATTCTTCATCCATTTCTTGTAAAAGTTTTTCCTGTCGAAAAAAAGTAGAAGCAATAACATTTGAGTACAATTTTGAAATGTATGTAGACTACAGTCACACCGATTAGTCCATCAAAGACTTAGATAAACGTAAAGTACTACTTAATATTAGTAGATATAGTATGTTGCTATCAGTAGTTTAGGCCAAGAACATATCGATGCATCCAACCATCATTTTTGGTTTATACGACAGTTACAGTAGATCTTTGTGAAGAACACCTCCATCAAACAGCTTAGAAATAGCTTGGGGTGGTATTTGTTAAAATGTCATGTCTTGGAGCTGTCACATTGTTAATCTGTGATGCCATAGTGACATTAGGGATCTGAAACCTTTAACTCTTTGTTTTTCTCTTCATATTTTCATGGCAGGACTTTGTGATAACAATGTTGACATTGAACCCAATGTCTATATTAGGTCATGTTAAACAGGCTCAACATTTAATTAAGCTTTTACAAAGTCCTTCACCTTTACTGAAAAGAAATATTTTAATAAAGAAAAACATTAAAAAAAAAATCAATTAAAATCTGAAATATTATTTCTGTATCTGTAATAATAGTTTTCTTAGCTGTGAGCGTGTTTGGAGAAGTTGTTCATGACAATTATCTCTATCGAAAGAGACTAATAATATGGTTGGGTTTGTGTCTCCTTTAAGATACCATGCATCTAGGTCTTAAGGCATTAAGGATTGTCAGAGGGAAGGGTAATGTCTTAGAACAAGTCAGAAGAAAATTGTCTCAAATTTTTATTGAAATGGCAAGGCACGGGATAAAATTGTCAGTTGTCAAAAAGGCATGAAGGTGCAGTAGTTTTCAATTTGAATTCCCCCCCAAAGTGAGAGAATCCACATACAAATAATGACAGCCAAAACAGGAAACATATCACTTGTCAACACAAGATACCTTACCTGTTTCTCAGCTTTCTCTCTCTCTTTTTGAGATTGTCTACTCTTCTTCACCCAAGCAGATGCATCCTCTAGCTCAGGATCATCGTCTTCTGCCAGAGTTTTAACTTTCCTGCAAACAGAGAAGAAAAATATATATATACTAATAATAAATCAAATCAAACAGAAAGCCACAATCCTTACATTCTAATCTTTATAATTTTAAGCATAGTATAGGCTTCCTTCAGTATTGTAAAACAGACACAGTTGGTTACAGAGGAAAGCACTGTACAAACAAACTTATCTTACTACAGCTGCTGAAGTTACTTCAATGGTCTATTAAGGTAATATTCCATAACAAAATCTCACAGCGATGATTTAAAAAATCACTGTACAAGGCGTGGAAAAATTCAGGCTATCTACTGGCTAAATGCCAGTGGATTTTGCTGTTTGTTAGTAGATTATAAAGAAACTTGCATTTTTCCGTAGCCAAACATGAGTGCCATATTACAGCTTATTAACAGGATATATGATTGGGCTGTTCTCTCCAGCCTGACCATTTTCTCTCTCTTCTTTAGTTTTTTCGGCTCTTCTTCACGCAAGTTGATGTGTGTTTTAATGCAATAAAGTGCCAGTGAGAAACTTGATATCAGACAGTAGATTTTTTACAATTGTTAAAGCACTTCCCCTTTTCTCATTTCTTTCTTAAAGCAAGTGGCTTTAAACTTGTGAAATTCTAGACCTGTAACTAGCCAATTTACATGCCAGTCCCTGCAATTCATTTGTCTGATAAACATTGTATTATATGTTGCAGTTGCTCAATATTGCATATCATCATCAAATTATGTCAGTTTTTTTTTGCCCAGCTACCTACAGTACGTACCGTACTTCAGATATTTGTCTAAAATGCCGATATGTACTTACTGTAGTTTCTTATGAAGTCTCCTCTTTTCTCTTATCATGGCCAACTTGTCCTGTATTTTCGCTGTCTCCTTTTTGGTTGCCAGGTTAACGGCAGGCTTGTGGACATCTGGTCTGTCATCGTAAGAGGTTTCTTTGCCCGCAGATGCAGATTCTTGTTTCAGTGGAGCTAAGCCCAACTTGATACGTATTTTGCTGAGAAATGGAACAAGTAAGAAACATGAGTTGTACTTTAAAAAAAAGAATAATGAAAACTGATCATCTCTTCAGCAATACAGTTCAAGGTTTAGTGATGGAATAATGAATTAATGAAAAAACTGGAAAATCTGAGAGCTTGTCATTTTTCTATAGCTATTTCTAATACTGTGCATTTGTTAGGGGAAGACATACACATCAATGAGATTTGCATCTTACTTGTATTAAGCAGATGGAATTCAGTAAGTTTGCCTCAGTAAAATACTGTACACTATGGTACAGCAACAAAAATTTCTGCTGCTACTATTAATGAAGCTTTGCTAGGCAAATTCTTTTATAATGTTTAGAATTTTTGAGTAAAAAAGTTGTTAATTGTCTGAACAAGTTGGTGTAACAGGATTACAGTTGGAATGATATTCTTCCTTAAATCTGTATGTACAGTTGACAAATCTAACGTCTACAAGGCTACGTTCTTAAGGAATCCAGTCTAGACTTACTTGGTTTCTTCAACACTCAGAGATTCATGGAACTTTCCTTCCACAGCAGGAGCTGCTCTGCCTGTCAAAGCAAGTGGAAACATAATATTATATGTAAATTTGGTGAGACTCAGTACAGTGAGAAGCCAGAACTTGAGAGTACTCTCTTTCTACTGTACTTACAGAAAATACCATTAGCCTAGGAAACTCCAGAAAGAAAAATGGTAACACTAGATTACATGCTATTGGACATGGCAGAATGATTTGTGAAAGTGGAAGATTACTGCCGTACAAACTACTCTATTTAACTATATTCTTCTTTGGGAAAATTCCAATAGTAAGCCAAATGCCTCATTTTTATCACAAGAAGTTCCTTGGTTTATTCATGACACCAAAAGCTGTGCAGGTTGTTTAAAGCTTCCACCCACTAAACAGCAAATTGTAGTTTGCATCCTCCAAAGCTTCCACTTTAAAGGGTGTGAAGACTCGCGCAAAAAGAAACGACTACCGCCGGTAATCTGACCTAGTTTCGAATGAGGTGTAACAGAAGTGTTAGACACCAACCATAGATCCCAGAAAATACGCACACACAACTTGCTACCATCGGTAATTAGACACTAGTCTACAGTCAGTACATACATCTGCGGTCAATACCCACAACACAGTGTACAAACAATACAGCTATGGACATCTGAGGTCCAGCTACAGATAACAAGGTATCACGTTTCATTACTGTACTGTCTGCATTTTATAGCGACACTAACAAAACGTCACTTGCAAGCAACGGAAAGTTAACTTTTTCAGATGGCCGCAAGTGGTTTGGTGCGAGTCTCCAATGCCTTTAACGGAGTTACTGTATGTATAACAAAAGTTCGCCCTTACCAGTGTTAGCTTCTTATCAGTTGCCACAATCATCATACTATTCATCCCCCTAACATACTACCACTTCACTTCTGACATGTAACCAATTGAAAACCCTAACTTCACATTGAACATTCTTTGTGTATGTGGCTATAGGCTATATGTGAATGGGTTTCAGTTGTTTTCCGCATACGTTACTTTCCGCTGATTACTTTCCGCTGAAAAAATTCTTCTGCGGAAAACACCTTTTTTTCACCTTCCTGTATACTATATTTTTCGCATATTTTAGGATACCAAATTCAGGCAGGATGATTAAAATAACATGAGAAAGTATCAAAGAACGTGGATAAAGGATGGTTAGACTGAGTTCATGTCAGAAAAGTTAAGCTGCTTATAATACAGAGGAGGCTTGGGGGTGTGTAATTAGGGATTATTAAAGAAGTATGTGGTGGTCGGCCGATAAAAGGGCAAAGGGACACCCGCGTTATGAAGGATTGACTATCTAATAAAGAATTAAAACTGCGGTCCGCGTAATGATAGTTTAAAAAAAAAAGTTGTAAAAGGCGGTATCTTTGATTTTCGCTGGAAATGGCTGTATAAGGGCTGTTTTAATAGTCGAACACGCATTTTGCACCACCTTTCTTACGAGTTACATCTAAAATCATGGCCGATTTATCCTGTTACAGTTACCAATCTTCTCCACCTTCCTAAATCATTCCATGTGCCTAATCAATTCAGCAAGTTATTCTGTCCCTTCAAAAAAAAAACGTTACTTTCCGCTGAAAAAAACGTTGTTTTCCGCTGACAAATTTGTTTGCGGAAAACACCGTTTTGTTTCAGCGGAATGTAACGTGTGCGGAAAACAACGGTACCCATGTGAATGCACACATTTTGTAATTGTAGATTTGCTTGCCTGGATATTAAGCAACAAGTCACATCAGTCAAAAAGCATACTGAGCAAGCCTCCAAAAAATGTTTTTAGAATGACCGTTATAGAATTGTGGGCCAAAGTTAGTCTCAGTTAGGTTAGACCTAAGTTAAGCCATAGGCAAAGTATGCTAGCTAAGAATTTACATATTTATCATACCTTGAGATTCATTTTGCACGGTAATGTCTGATTTAATCTCAGTGACAGGTGATTTGCTAAGCAAAATGGGTGAGTCAGTCTCCCTTCTTCTCTTTTTTTCACCGTCGCGCTCTTTGGATCTTGAACGACGACGCTTGTGTTTGTGATGTTTTCTGTCCTTCGAGTCCTTCGAGTCCTTGTCGCGGTCCCTGTGTTTGTGCTTTTTCTCATCTCGGTCTTTATCTTTATGCTTTTTGGACGATCCCATACTTATTAATATTAGTTTGAATACGATCAAAATATTCGAACTGGACAACAGATAAAAATTAGATACACTATTGACAACAGTAGGTACAGTAGGCTAGGTCCTTGTCCGTAACGTTATGAAGAACTGTGCATGAAAAGTTCATACCATGCGTTGTATTCGTTATAAGCCAGTTGCGCGAACTTAATGCAGTATACAGTAGGTCGACAGTACACTGTACCAGTTCCAAAACTAACACTGTCACCGACCAACGATTACACGACGTGCTCTGTGGACATTCAAGAGTGCTGCCCTCACTTCAGTTATGATTGCGCAATGAAACAAGATGGACCCCTCCATCAGAAAGATATGGAACTCCGCGAAACGAAGCTCATTCCTGAAATATGGCTTTCCAATGCTTGTAAGATATCTAAAACTAAAATTTTAAATGCTTTAGTAATTTTGATCAAAAAAAAATGTTAATATTTAACCGTTTATGGAATGATTTGTCAAGCCACAGTAAAAAATATACGAGCCTAGGTTAGGCCTAGGCTATTTACATACTGTACAGTTACACTTACTTACACTAGTAAGTTACAGTATTACTACTACTATATTAACCTAGTGTAAAGCCCCAACCAGGGTCTACAGTATTTAAAGGCATTGAAGACTCGCCCCAAACGGCGTGCGGCCATCTGAAAAAGTTAACTTTCTGTTGCTTGCAAGTGACGTTTTGTTCGTGTCGCTAAAAAATGCAGACAGTACCGTAATGAAACGTGATACCTTGTTATCTTTAGCTGGACCTGAGATGTCCATCGCTGTATAGTTTGTACACTGTGCTGTGGGTATTAACCGCAGCTGTATGTACTGACTGTAGACTAGTGTCTAATTAACGATGGTAGCAAGCTGTGTGTGTGTGTTTTTTTTTGGGCTCGATGGTGGTGTCTAACACTTCTCTTACACCTCATTCGAAACTAGGTCAGATTACCAGCATTAGATTGCTTTTTGCGCAAGTCTTCACACCCTTTAAGCCACATGTATTGTTAAATTCGGCAGCTCTGTGTATTACATAAGCCTAAAGTAGACCAAGCTGAATATTATTTATAATTGTGTTACTTAATTTCATGAATGTATTTTCACATTGATTGGACTTTGTCTTTGTGCAAATTGACACATCCGTTGATCATGACATTTCATATATGTAGAACATATAAAAAGCTAACAAATGAACATTGCCAGGTGTAAAAGGTACTCTATAACTTCAATCTTTCATGTGAGATTTCCTTCATATTTTGAGTTGTTCATAGAGAAGGTACAAAGATTTACTATGATCATTAAAAGTTCAAGAAAACTAATATCAAATTGAAATGTTAAATGTGCCTTGTCTAGAATTTGTGTGCACAATTTCCTGTAAGGTTCAATCAAATAACATTCTAAGCTAAATTTATACTTATGACCAGTTTTTAAAGTGAAGATTGAAACAAGAAGGAAAGGAACCTAATACATTTTCTCTAACTGGTTATTAATGTTCCGATAAAAATATTTAAAAGACAGTTGTAGCAATTTTGTTGAATGACAGACACCTCTAGATAACCTGCCAGAACTCTGTTTGTTTACTTCTGATCTAGATTTTAATAGTCGGCGGATCATTTGGACTTAAAGAGTTCAGAACTCTTCGATATGATATAATCGACAAAAGGAGAAAAGTGAGTAACATTTTTGTAACAGTTTTGTGGTTTTATTTCACATATTGCATCAGCCTTGGGTAAAATATATCTAAGTAGCGTTGTTTCCATAGAGTTTAATGATACTCTAGTGCACTATGCAAAAGTGTTAGCTCATGAAATTATTACATGATCTTAAAACAAATTACATCTAAGTACTATACAGCAAAATAATGCTGATTTTGAATTGCTTGTCTTAGATGGAATGTTCCACCAATGTTACAAAAAATATGAAAGCTGCAGCTGTTTCACTGACTTTATGACTGGTTATGATGAGATTGTAGTACTATCAAAATCAATGCAGAAAGCTGCTGTAAGCAAAATGTTGAAGGCTAGCTTTCTTGGTTTAAATCTTTGATTTTAGGATACTGTGGTTGTCCTCTGCTCCAAAGTTACATTTTTGATGAATCCTTTATCCTTCAAAGCCATTCATATCCTCAACTATGTCAGAATAAACCATAGCTTGATTTTTGTAAATAATTTTTCTTACTTCTTTAGTTTGCTGTTGGTTTTAGTCTCAGATGCAAACTTCCCTTGAATATATAATAAAATGCTAGACTGAAATGGCAACAAGATATAACTCACTTGCTGTTGGAGCATTTTTTACTTGCAAATTTCTGTGCATACCGTATCATGTAGATGAGTTGGATGTGTTCATCACCTGTGGATTGGTATTGTATTAAAATAGTTCTGTGTACACTTTGTGTAACCATCTCTGTTTTAATTCCCCCCATTTAACAATCCTTTTACTTTGTTTTTTTGTTTTTTGTTTGATGACCACTTCTCATTGATATTAACTACTGAAAGGTTGACCCAGAAACTGAAGCGGAACATAATCCAAGACGAAAAACAGAGAAAGTTTCCATAGAATCTGAGTATCAGGTAATTAAAGTGAAGATACTCTTTAAACACTTTATGAATGCATTTAACAGTATGATTAAGTTGTGATTGAGAAAATGAATGAAGAAAAAAACATTCTGAATGAAAAAACAAGTTACATGTAAATTTATAGCAAATATCATATTGTTAATGTGAACCTTATACGATAGGATTCTGATCACCTATG
Source organism: Apostichopus japonicus (assembly GCF_037975245.1). Lineage (NCBI taxonomy): Eukaryota > Metazoa > Echinodermata > Holothuroidea > Aspidochirotida > Stichopodidae > Apostichopus > Apostichopus japonicus. The sequence continues at coordinate 18,329,543 of NC_092568.1, forward strand.
TTGATCTTCAGATTCGAGTAAAAAACCCCTACGGACTACATGCTTGTCAAAATTAGGTTTGCAGTTTTGTTTTTGGAAGTTGATAATAGTTGGTCAAAACTTTCGTCAATAGATTTTAACCTGATGAAACTCCTTATTGATTCAACTCATGTATTCTGATATGACCTTGTAATCTTATTCTTAGAAATCACCTGGTTTCAGGGAATCATTTAGTGTTGAAATTTTGTGTCAAATTTTGAAGGCTTTTGAATTTAGTCACCTATAAAAAAAATTATAAAAAAAATCTGTATCGAAAAGTGCTATACGTCTTTGGATTTGTATATCATTTGGATGATTTCGCATCTCATTTTGGAATGCAATACTGGATAAATTATGCCCTGGGTTAACTAGCCCAAATTTGTTCAATTGTCAACAGAAACTCCAAGGGCAGAATTTAGACGACTGGCGTAATATCCGTGGGCCAAGACCGTGGGAGAATTCCAAGGAATTCCAGGAAATACTTCGTCAACACAAAGAGGAAGATCAACGCAGAGCAGAAAAGGTGTGGAAGAAACCCGCCTCGTGACTGCGTAACATCGAACATTCATCGACGAGGTCGAGGTGAGACCTGCCTCGTCAGCCTGGGTCGGCGACCAGAGCAGAGATGTGAAAGTAAACTGCCATCATGTTGTGTGGTGGTGTTCATCTTTCTGATGATGTATTTCAGTGATTGATAGAGGATACCGTTTTAGGATCGATAAATATGACGGATCAAGTTCTTTTTTACCTTTTCCGGAATACTGGCGATGGAGAAAGGAAGGGAGATGTCAGAGTTGTAAAGAGTCAATTCATGTTAAGGTCTATAGTCGAATTATAACCAGTGATTACCTGGACTTGAATCGAGTCAGATGTCGATGAATGCTTCAATATATTGTCTGTGTGGAGCAGAGCTTCATCGACTCATTTGGACAGTTCACTTAAGAAACTGAATGACGAGAGTCTTGATTCATTACAACACTCAGGGCAAATTATTCAAGGATTTTTTGCTGGTCGTCCGTAGGACGACCAGGTCTTCCTCTTTGGTTGCCTGAACAGCAAATTTGGTTGTCTGCAAAAAAAAAAAAAAAGGAGCAAAACAACCAAAAATTATTATTTATGTGCAATCCATGAGAGATGTGTTTGTTTGGTGTAAATAAAACACCAGCTTTGGGGCCAGTAATACTCCCCTTCAGGTGGATGGTAGGCCTTCCACGATTTTCTGTTTTATTTGAGTATTTCCAAAGTGATTGAGGGTGACGCCAATTTATCAATTTGTGGTTTGTGCTTAGTTGCAACGCAATCTTAATTTGATGTAAGCTATAAGTTGTACAACCTCCAAGCTGAGTTTGGTCGGCCAAAGAGAAATTTGGTCCACTCAGATGTCTATTAAAGATTTGCCCTGACACTGGTGCGTGCATCTACTTTATCTAGACTTTTAATGGTGTAAAAGTGGCAGTTTCATAGAAACTGGTGAATTTAAGTTTGCTATTTGGGAGAATATTGAGAAAACCTACTATATTTCATATTTTTCGTAGGTACCACATGGCTGAATCAACCCTGTTTAGTGCACATGTCATTATTAGCCAGTCAGTCCCTTTGAAAACAAAATAAATTTATTGGAAATGTGGAAGTAAAACACTTACTCCCTCATGATCCAGATAACATTTTTGTCAAATGACTTTCAAGAAAAGAGTAAATGAATGTTGGATTGATATCCATTGGTGACTGATTGCTGACATATAGTTATAGGCACTTTGCCTTAAAGGCATTGAAGACTCGCCCCAAACAGTGTGCTGCCATCTTTAAAAAGTTAACTTTCCGTTGCCTGCAAGGGAAGTTTTCCTTTGTCGCTACAAATGCAGATAGTAATGAAACGTGATACCTTGTTATCTTTAGCTGGACCTGAGATGTCCATCCCTGTATCGTTTGTACACTGTGCTGTGGGTATTGATCGCAACTGTATGTACTGACTGTACACTAGTGTCTCATTACAGACGGTAGCAAGCTGTGTGTGTATTTTCTGGGATCGATGGTGGTGTCTAACACTTCTGTTACACCTCATTCGAAACTAGGTCAGATTACCGGCATTAGACATTGTTTTTGCGCGAGTATTCACACCCTTTAAAGACAATTAATAGGGCATAAATAGCACAAGGGATATGAAGTAATCAATTTAGGCCACAATTTAGGCCACAACTTTTTACCGTACTTCAAAACAGAAATATGCATTACCTAGGGTGCTGTCATCACTTTTTTTTTTAGGTTTGATTTGATATTTACAATAAACTAATAAATCTTCATGAGGTCTTCGTAATATTTATCGTATATTCGTGATTGAACCAAGAGAAAAGTGGTCAGCAAGAGCAGGGGGTTGTGGGGGAGGTTGGTGGGGGGGGAGGTAGCAACGATTTAAATTCCAGGGTATAAATGTTTGATCCTTGATGAAGATGAAGCAGAAAAAATAGAAACAGAAAAGATTGTTTTTTAAATTGTGAGAATGACTCAAATATAAAGAGTCGTGAGCCCAGTTACATCTTTTGATTGATCGATTGACTGGTTTATTGATTTATTTATGTGCATCCATTCCTCCTGTTTCCCTTTTCTGGTGCAAGGTATGACCATATTAATCGAGACAATCAGTTTTCTTTGTATGCTGCGGCTAGCCAACTGTTGGATGCACCTAACGGGAATACATTCGTAAACGATGATGGGACGGAATACTTTTTTTGCTCCCTTCCCTTTACCCTTTATAAAGTCGATATCAACCTCATCGAGTCATCTCCCCCATCTGAAAAAGTGCCAAACAACACCGCGGGAATAATTTTCTTTAAGTTTAGATGTGGTACTTCAAAAAGCTCCACATATGTGTGACCTTGGACTTTAAAGAGCAACATGAATGTGGCAATTGAGCAACTTTAGTCCGCCGCGATAGGCCTTCAAAGAGCAACGTTGGGAATTTGTTTACCAGTGATTAAAGAGGCTTGATTACACGTGACGAAAAACGTTGGCTCTCGACAGTTGGTTAATTTTTGATAAGCGTACTACTTTGACTTCGCGTCTTCGTTGTCCAGATGAACATATAGTCACGGCACCTCACGAGATTCACAGGCCTGAAGAGAGGTTGCCAGGAGGTACAGCCATGGGCAAGGGGTCAATTTAGGGCTTTGGGATTGATGCAGAGGTGGGTTGGCCGGGACCGTCCGGGGAGGTATATGTGGGATTAAGAACAGAGTATCTCATTTTTGATTCCTTGCCGAAGGCCGAAAGGAATCTATGCGATGGTGATGGCGTGTGTGTGTGTGTGTGTATGTGTGTATGTGACGCTTTGCTTGTAAACACGGTATCTCAAGAAGTTAAAGTTGGATGAACTTCAAACTTGGTATGTGGGTAGCCCTTGGTAAGTAGATGATCCCTATTGTTTTTCATGGAGGTCAAAGGTCATTTGAGGTCAACAGAGGTCAAAGTCTGAAAACCTTGTAAGCACAATATCCCAGGGAGAAAAAGTTTTTGGAAGTTCAAACTTAGTATGTGGGTAGCCCTTAGTGAGTAGATGGTCTCTATCTTTTTTCATGGAGGTCAAGGGTCATTTGAGAGGTCACCAGAGGTCATAGGCGGAAAAAATTGTAAACACGGTATCTCAAGAAGTACAAGATGCTTCAACTTGAAAATTAGATTGTGGATTGACCTAGGATAGCAGATGATCCCAACTCTTTTTCATGGAGGTCAAAGGTCATTTGGGGTCACCAGAGGTCAAAAGTTAAAAAACTTGTAAACACGATATCTCAAGACGTAAATGATGCATGAACTTTAAACTTAGTGTGTTGATAGCCCTTGGTGAGCAGGTAATCCCTATGGTTTTCCATGGGAGCCAAAGGTCATTTGAGGTCACCAGAGGTCAAAATCTGAAAACCATGTAAACACGATATCTCAAATAGTAAAGTTGACTTGAGCTTTAAACATAGTATGTTGGTAACTCTTAGTGATTAGATGATCCCTGTTATTTTTCATGGAGGTCAAAGGTCATTTGGGGTCACCATAGGTCAAAGGCTGAAAACAAACTCCCATTGACAGGGTCCGACATGTTTTTTTTTATAAATATGCTCATTTTAGGAGATACAAGGCAAAGAAACAAATGTTTGTCAATATTTTAATATATGATAGAGCTCTGTGTGCTCTATAGACGAAACTAACTCCCACTTCGATCGGACACCTGGTTCTTAAGTTATGAGGTGCCAACGGTTGGATTTGATACCTTTTTAGCAATAACATTGTGTATGTACATTGGAGTGCATAACAATTTAAGGATGGAGTGCACTTCATCAAGGGGAACATTTTTCATAAAATCGCCATCCAAGGTTATTCAAGGTTGCTTATGGGCAAAAAAATGTCCACTTACGTTAATTTTTGCAACAACTTCCAGTGACGAAGTCTGACATGGCTGATATATTGGGACATATTGTGAATGAAGTAGGTGCACATTTTACTAAATAACCGTTATGTAATCCAAGGTCACCAAAGGTCAATTATGGCTCTTGGGGCAATAACTTGTGAAACTCCAACTGATGGGGTCCGACATGGTTTTTCATGTTTTCCATGAAGGTCAAAGGTCACCACAGGTCAAAGTCTGAAAACCGTGTAAACACGATATCTCAAGAAGTAAAAGTTGCTTAAACTTGGTATATTGGTAGCCTTTGGTGTACTGATGATCCCTAGTGTTTTTCATGGAGGCTAATGGTTATTTGAGGTCACCAGAGGTCAAAGGCTGTAAACCTTGTGAATACAATATCTCACGAAGAAAAGTTTCATGAACTTTAAACTTGGTATGTTGGTAGCCTTTGATGAGAAGATAATCCCTATTGTTTTTCATGGAGGTCAAAGGTCATTCAAGGTCAATTGTTGGTTATAGTCAGAATAAGTAGAATTATACAGAAGTGAAGTTTATTTGACCTTCGACCCTCTTTGCATAGATATGCATTACTCAATTCTGCAAGACTTGCCATTTCTGCTCAGCATTTCAGATCGTTAGAAAATCTTCTACCTATAGTTTATTATCATATGGGCAAGGAATCACTAAGTCTTTTGACTTTCTGGTCATACTTATAAAGTTGGAAATTTGGAGAGTGCCAGGCAGTGTAGAATCAATGTGTAGCTTACTGATGTTACATCAATAGTTTACGTACCTCATACTATTAGGCTACGAGAGCGACCCCCCCCCCCCCCCGAGTTATGGCAAAAACGTTAGGGAAAGGTAAGATAAATGTATTGATACGTGAGCCACGATACAAGTATTCTTTCGAACATGAGTGGACTTAAAGCAGATAAAAAAAAGTAAACTGGTAACGCTCAAATTCGTAGCTGCAATTTCATGATTATATCAGATTGTTCGATCCGTCATACTAGTTACTGTTTACTACACTCGCTGTTCTTAAATCGGCTTATTCAAAGATTTAGGATAAATTATTCCAATTAAGACATGAGTTTTTTTATTGAGAAGAGTTTCGTGGCAGTGCTAAGTAATTTAATGCGACTTACTGATTTCTGCTGGGTTAGCAGAAGACCTGGAAAATCGGATCATTTTTAATCCATGTCGGATCATTTTAATCCGATTCCGTCGTAACTTCTAAGGAATAGTTTTGACTTATGGCATGTCGTTTTTACAAGAAAATTTCTGGTTTTGATACCCCCCAGATCACCGGAAATGGCACTTCTCGGGCTTGAAAATGAGCAACCAGAAGTGTACACTTTTGCCTGAGAACCAAGTATTTCCCAAAAGTTTTTCCCATCCATAACCTTTTTGAAGATTGTCACCAGTCACACATCATGTTCGACCTCATTGCATGTCCTATGGATGATTGCTTTTGTAGGTTATTCTACGTCACGGCCCACAATATCCGAAAGCCCCACTTTTGAAGGTTTTAAGCCCATTACTTGTTGAGAATTTGAAAATTCACTTTTCTCGTGAATAAAATCACTTGAAAACAAACCCATAATGTTGCAGAAAATTCAATCTATAGACAACCAATATAGAAAAACCTCCTTGAACCCCTAACAGACAGGTCAAAATTGAACGAGTAGAGGAAAGTATGATGAAGAATGTTGGTGAGGAAATTTTAGAAAATTCCGACACAGTTAATTTATTGGTGTAGAAATATTGCAACCTCTTATAATGGCTATTGTAAAACTTGGTTGAAGGAACAGAAAAATAGCAGATATTTCCGATATCAGGTATATCGAAACCGAACACTTCACTCATAGGCGTAGGTCCCGTAGGAGGCGGGGGCTGCAGCCCCCCCCCCAATTGTTTTCCCATTTTTTTCGGGCACCTACTGAAAGAAAAATAAATAGCAATGAATAGCTTAAAATGATCTCCTTGGTAATTGAAATAAAGTTGTAAGCTTGGCCGACATTACTACTGTAAAAGAGAGTTTTGACATAAATGGATCTGTATGGTTTTTCTCCATCTACATAAGACATTTGGTTGTTTACATTAGCATCCGGCGGTAAACTGTGCAACTTTGACGGACCGTGCGGTAGACGATGCCATACAATGTAATGACCGATCTTGCCTATATGATATTGGCATCGACATGTTGAATGCGCGCTTGGCGCGCGAAAAATTTTGGCTTTTTTTTCGGGCAAGTCATTACAGCCCCCAAATCCAATCTGGCTCCTACGCCTTTGACTACACATTGACAGTTTTTGAGGCTGTACATCGTGGAACATGCATTTCAATGCTCATTGATATGATGTTGTATCTGCTCTTTGCTTTACAAATTCGAACAGGCGTGTAGCGAGTAATTGCCAAGGGAGGGCGAAGCCTGTAGGCAAACTATCTAAGCGAAGCGCCACCATGAGTTGGCGCGAAGCGTACAAGAAAAATTTTGGCCGAAATGCCTCCCAGATCGCTGGAAATGACACTTCCCAGGCCTTGTAAGTTGCATCTAAGCATTGTCTATTTTGAAATTACTAGCGATGTCATAAAGAAAATTTGCTCGGGGGGGGGGCGGTCGCCCCCTTCCCGAAATGCGTTATGTTCCCCGACGACTCGGTCGAGTTCAAGTACATTAGTGAGAGAGGAAAAACGGAAACGTCAAAAATGGAGTTGTCGGGGTAAGGGGTAGGGTGAGGCGCACACCCCCTCCGTAATCCTTGATCTGTCACTGGCTACCCTGTGTATATAATAGGGATCTTTCTCTTCCCGAGGTCTTGGCTATCTTCTACTCCCTCCTTTTCTCCTTTTCATCTCTTTTTTCTTTTTCTTTTCGCTTCCTTCCTCTCCTCCTTTTCTTTTTTCCCCTCCTTTTCCCTTTTTTCTTCTCTTTTTTTTCTCTCCTCTTTTCCTTACCCGGGGGGCGCGCGCCCCCAACGCCCCCCCTGGATACGCACCTGTATATATATATATATATATATATATATATATATATATAAATATATATATATACATATATGGGCCTATATGTTTATATATATATATATAAATATATATATATATATAAATATATATATGTATATATATATATGTATGTATGTATATTTGATTTATCATTAGGGTTGTCTGTAATAACATACTAACAGGAACATGATTTCGCAAGTAAGCAGCAATGATTCTCGGACGTAGAACAGACATCTAAAGTAAAGTTATGTTATCTTCCTAAATAAGAATTCCCACAGCCTCTGGATTTGACTACTGTGGTAGCTATTAACCCATAAGTCACACATATTAGGCAATTTCTGTCAGCGAAGTTCTGCGCTTAAACCACGTATTTTCTTGGCTGAAAAAAAAATGGCTCATACTATAGTTGGTAGAAATTGCTCGTGAATCTGAATTCTTCCAAAAAGACAAAAATAAAATGGCTTTCGTGTCAAGTGCAGTGTACTTGAAGTAATTATAAGGTTGAAGGGCCCAATCTCTCAGTCTTGAACTGCAGAGGCGGGCCCTGCAGTGAAACTCGGGATATGACAATGCTAAACTCATTGCGCACGCGCGTTCTGGTATTCACCATCATGCTATTCCTTTAGAGCGACTGTTATGACGCACGAGCATTTTTGTCAGCGTAAGTTGCGAGTGGTCATGGTAAGTTCAAGGAATTATTCCATCTCAATGAGAACGAAAATATGTCCATGGAATTCAAATTTCAAATCTTCAGGTTCCAAATATAGAGTAGTAATTTTGTTTTTGGTAAACATTATTGAAATTGTAATTTACTGATGGAGATAGAGGTTGAGGCAAGTTGACAATTGCGGCGCGCCCACTCTTAGCAGCCTGAAAACAGTTGTTTTACATACTTTACATATTACCCCCCCCCCACCCCACCCTCCGCCGACCCCCGGAATTGATGCAGGACATTGATACCGAGAGTCGGGTCTGTTTCGTCGTGTTTCGTTTTCCTGTATACAATTAATTCTCCCTGTTTCATTTCCATTAGTTTAATTGTTCAAATATCTGCAAATTCTGATTCAATTAAGTACTAATTGCTTTAACTTTTTTTTTTATTACGGAATAAGATAATGTAAATATAATTACCTGAAATAGCTATATTACACAAGAGGCGTCCGAGGAGAATCCCAATTTGTATACTTGAAAATGAATAACTTAATCAGTGGTGAAATCAGTTATGATAATGGCAAGGTCGAATTTCATTCACCGAAGAATGATTTTGTATTCTCTTACTTTCTGCTCTTGAAGAGAGTTGAAAATGGTTGTGACTCCCCCCCCCCTCCCCGAATAAAATAAGAGGGACCAGCACCCCCACCCTAGTGGTAGACAAAATATTACAAAAAGTCCTAGTGCACGGTGCATAAATATTCAACCTGCATGTGCTGTCCAACCTTAACAAAATAGAAAATTCCAACAATTGCAGAATAGAGCATAAATTTTGCATCCAAGCACTCCAAATTTTACCAAAGTTTCTCAAACGGGGCTGGTGAGCCCCTCACTTTAGATCTCTCTTCCAGACAACTAGTGACAGAATTAACCTATGTAGTATTAACCTTTATAAGCTACTGTACGGACCCCGCATTTCCGAGATTTGAATTTAATAATTAGTTGCAACATCCCTCTATATATCGAGTAAATATTGAAAACCTGCAATTTTAGAATCAATTATTTTCAACGCGCTTATAGAAAAATTAGGAATAAGTCACAAATATCTGTGCAGAAATTTGTTTTAGCGAGAGACTTTACCGATATAACAAATACTAAACAAATTGAAGCTATTATGGGTTGTTTTAATAAACTACAAAGGAAAGATTTTTTTTGTAAAAGGTCGGCCATATATTGTCTATGTCATGAACGCCGCTCACCATTGTTCTATCTGTTACATATATTACCGTTGTGTAAAAGCATATCTCAAATCAAAAACCATTCCTCCCTCGTGTCCCCTCTCCCCTCCGACAACTCATCAAATCATCCTTTTGACATCGCAAATTAGAAGATTACAATATTATATGTTATATTATGGTCATTTTATATTCATGGTCATTCGAGAAATTTCACTTAAGGTCACTTCTTAATGAGAAGTACTGAGCACAGCTTCCGCCGTAGTTTATATTAACTGTTATATTGTGGTGAAACGCAGATCATTCAAGCCTCTCATCAGGGAGTTGTTATGGAAACTCCATACTCTCATATCACCGGAAATTGGGACAATTTTGTATTCGTCAAAATCACTCCCTCATCTTTTTAGAAACAGATTTCTTACATTTTCTTTATACTTAATAGAAAATTTAACAACTCGCAAGTTAAGGTTGATGCATTTTTTTCTCTTTTTAATCTGACTTGAATTGTGGTTTTCAGGATGCTCTTATATCTTTAAACCATATTTTAATTTCTTGAAACGTTCCTTTTAACTCGAAGTGTATATGATTATAACGTCGCCACAGTCCAGTCTGTTCAATGGAAATCTCATTATTTTTCATCTACATCTTTCACAGTTCTATAACAGTAATCTTTTTCGTTTAAGGTTCGTATATAAACCGATTATCAAACCATGGCGACGGAGCGAAGTATGGGGCATATACAGATAACATAGTGTAAAGTACGTGTAATGACAGAGAGTAAGGAAAAACAAACAAAACAAATCAAATAGATTCCGTACTTCTCTGTATGTGGTGGCAACTTTATTGGGGGTTATGTTTAAGCATGGTAAGAGAGCGGTGGATAATATCTACTCCCGGAGAAGAGTAAACTACTCTAACATGTTGACTGATGAACTACATCTCTCAATAAATGACGGTAATGAGAACAAAATAGTAAGATACAATATGGCTACCGTTGAACGTAAAGCAAGGTGATTTCGTAATGAATAGAATAAAGAGAGAACGAACAGGGCTTACTTAGCGAAACCGCAAGCACTGAACAAGGAACGCCAAGTAGAACAAAAGTATGTTGGAGAGTACATGCACATTACGTAAATAATCGGTAGCTCACTGGGCACTATCTCACATACGGGTATCTAGTATTTGTTGACAAGTAAGACGTTCATGATATTCATATTTTATTACAGAAACTTATAAAGGTGCATGTGGATTAAAAACAAATCCCGTTCGTTTATTTATATCTATATCGAATGTTGTCAAGGAGTAATATCACCTAGGAAACGTCGATAAAAACACTTCTTTCTTTTAAATGTCAGATATACTCATGGAAATATTGCAGTGCCATAATGTGGTTACAGCAATTTGAGTTTACAGATCGAGTTACCGTGTTACAAAATTCGCAATTTTTCTGTGAATATTCATCATTTCCCGTCAATATCAATTGGGGGTCGGGGGTATTCTATAAATGATAAACCGTTATATGATTCAGGAAACTAAGAACCCCTGCATGGATTGACAATAAACTTAGTAATTTGACATTTGTCTGCAAGGTCTCACTTATGACTGCACTTTTAGCATCGACAAAGTATCTTTAATGGTCCATAAACTTGCATCGTGTATGGCTTATTATGATTAACCGTCAGACAATATGAACATAAATATGAGTATTAATAACATTACTTGACCGGGGGGGGGGGGGCTAAGAAGTCGGTCGCGTCGTCCATGCATATAGGATGAATCTGAAAGGAGGAACGAAGCAGGCTGATCCAACGTCCACTGATATATTTTGTTCTGTTGTTGAGATATAAAGTATCCCAATTTATATATACTTTATTGTATGAATGCATTGTCCAAGTATCTGTGATTGTCATTCATATGGACTCTACCAAAAAACAAAGAAAAAATTCCTTCTTCTCTTTCATCTTCTTTTCTTCTTTCTTTCATATTGTAAAATTGAAATGATTTTATAACCTTGGATTTTAATTCACTTGTGTGAAACGATGTTATTTGGCGTTGGTTGGTATGACTTCATTAATTTAAAATGTTGTCATAAATCTGTTCAAGACGGTTTGATGTGTTGCCCCCTGTTAATTTATGAATAAAATTGATCATCTAATGAGAATATTTAGTTCGCTAAAACGCGTTTGTCTCCATGGTTACCAGTTAGAAATACGTGAATAGAGTATACAACGTATAATAATCACCTCATGAAAAATAATAGGCTATAATACAGTGAAGATCTGCAGAGGGTCTGTAATCTGTAATATATATATATATATATATATATATATATATATATATATATGTATATGTATATATATATATATGTATATATATATATATATATATATATATATATATATATATATATATATATATATATATATACAAGGGCGGCGGAAGCACATTTAATCTGGGGGGGCACCAACGTCGAAGGGCACTTTGCAGAAATTCGATTGGACTGATGCAGCCTGATATTTAGTACCCTTCATAACTCTTATTGTATTATCTTATTTGCGTATACACATCACTCCATCAACGCCACCCCCCCCCCCCCTCAAGGAAACAATGCATACTAGCACTGCAGTATCTAATGTGCAAATTGGGAAACAAGGAAAAAGACAAAATGAGGTGAAATCATTATAAAGTCCAAGTCCCTGCACACGCGATCGATACATGCATGAAAGCAAATGAAATATGTGAAAATACTGAAAGAAAAGTAATTTTCTATGTGTTTTTCAATGGTTAAACCGATATTATTATGATGATTATTATTGTAACGACTTTGCCAATAATTCTAACCAATTTGGAAGGGTTATAACACGGCAAATGATTGTATGTTATTGGCATGCGATGTAATAACCAACGCATGCCTATATGATATGCACATTAAGATGTTGAACGCGCGCGTAGCGCGCGAAAAATTTTGGTTATTATTTCGGGCAAGTCGTTACAGCACCCCCAAATCAAATTGGGCTCCTACGCCTGTGGTAGTAAACATTTAAAACTTCCCGAAATATTTGATTCGACGTGGGTTTCGCTTTGTAAACTCTTTTTTTATTTAGAAATTTTTATGTAGAAAAAGGGCACATTTTTAATCTGAGGAAAAGTGGGGGGCACGTGCCCCCTGTGCCCCCCCGGTTCAGCCGCCCTTGTATATATAAATATATATATATGTATATATATATATATATGTATATATATATATATAGATATATATATATATATATATTTATAAATATACATACATATGACATGTGGCGTTTTATTTATATAGTTATTTATTTATAATATTAATACAGAGAGAAATCACGCACAACGAGAGTGTGAATGTGTATTCCGCTGTTGTTCTCGATACGTTATATGGGTACATAGGAAGGTGGTAGATTGCATTTCATTTACCCCACTATTCTTTCCATTTAATTCTTTTGAATATGAAGATAAATGTTACTTCGATAAAAGATCATATGTATACCTTATTGATGACCTTCACCCATTTAGACAGTGTCGTTAGCAACTTAAATGATTTTCCAGAAGTAAATCTATATTGCACTTATGAAAGGATAACACATTTTGTACACAGTGGGAACAGTTGCATTAATTAATTGTGATAGTGATCTATAGTGATAGTGATAGTGCAAGTTACACAGTTTGTTTCAAAGTGATCTTCAAGCAAACAATTGAGGTGATATCATACAGATGACACAAATTGTCACACAATGTGACCGAAATTTGTATATCACTCTTTTCTTTAATTTATATACTACAATTTTCTACTTTATAATTATAGTTCCATACATTATATAAAGTACAACAGAACGTTGTGCTGCAGTCGCCACATACTTAGGCCTTGGTAGCGCAGGTATCGGAACCATGGGGTCATTGGTTCGGATCCCAATTTAGCCTAATTGTTGACCTTTTCAGGTATGCCATTTTCCTAGTCACTTTTGAGTTGTTCACTTATATACTTATAGGCTAAAAGCAGATATCTTCTGGTAGCCTGCATGCAGAAACTCCGGCGCCTACCGTATACATATTTATATGCCAGAACAAAGCAAAACTGTAAGCAATGTCTAATTTTTTGGGTGGGACTAATGTAAACATGCGGGATGGGCATGAACACAAAAGATGATTCATAGATGATCATTATATACGCCATATTGAAAAAAGCAACGACAAAAAACATTCAAAGATACCGTAATACTATCGTCAATGGACGCCAATTAGGCAATACGATAGATAGTGTTTGTGCATTCCAGTTAATAGATATACTTTAGAACACAGATAAATGATGCATGTGGTAAACTTTATTGAGCTAACGGTAGTAATGTTTGCTTTAAGTCAGCGGAAAAATGAGATTAGGTTTCTTTCTTCCTTTCAATACTTTGATGTACGCGTTTCTGAAGTCAGGGCTACACCAGCCATAAATCAGAGGGTTTACTAACGAACTGACGAACAATATAAAGTCACACGCTGAAGATATCACGAACCTAGAAAAGGCGTCATAACTGCCCAATATAAAAACTACCGACTTGATTGAACTTGGCGCCCAACAAATCCCAGAAACAACAATAATCCTTGCCATAGTAACAGTGAAACGAAAGGATCTTGTAGGACTTTGCCGTTCCGGCATATGTTCCGTTGCTCTACTCCCTGTCTGTTCCGATGACGTAGTCGTCGCCGACATGGGATTACTAGGTTCATGCACCGGGCGTGAGTTGATCCGTTTCAATGCGATCGAATATATGCGTGAATAGAATGCAACGATAGCGAGGAAGAATACCAGTACCGCGAATGCTGAATACAGCTGTGCGATACTGTGGGAGCCCCCGTCTTTGTAATAGGCTTCCCCACAAATATTAACGTCTGCTACATCCGGTCTATCTACGAGGCCACCGACAACTGGCCACATTCCGGTAATCAGACAAGCTAACCAAATGCATCCAATAAAGAACTTGACGCGAGCCAAATTCATGATCTTCTTGTACTTCAACGGCCTGGATACGGCGATGTACCTGTAATGGGACGGAGAATGATGACGGAACAATGTTAAAATGAATAAGTTGAGTTAAGATACTAAGGAAGGAAGCAAACAATTTCCTTGTAAATCTTCGCACTAATTGTTCTGATATACTTGGGTGTAAGACACGAGTGGAACTCTAGTCCACATGTATCAGGTTTCCTTGTCTGCGAGATATCGCAACAGAAACGTACACTTATATTTGCTGTGTCATGGCCCCCTGCACCCTTTCGTCAGTGTCAGTCGGGTATTTTTTTTTTATTACATTGACCCGGGAATGAATTAGACCAATGCTAATAGAGATGTACATCGGCTTTGAGTACAATGTTTCAGTAAGCTGTCGTTTTTGACGAACTTATAACCGTAATAGTAAAGACTTTGCGATCTGCGGTCCCCATTACAATTTGCAAGGTCGGTAAAAATGTATAGCACTGTCAATGAATAATGGGCCGGCATATACGCGAGTAATGCCCGTGACGGTTTTAAACCCAGTCCGATCCAGGGTATAGCTTCTGAAGAGCATTTGCCCAGATAACATCACATTGACCCTCTTACCATGCTTCAACTTCCTCCATGGAGTAGTTGAAGGTTTAACCTATGATATTGAGATGAGGTTTTCCAACTAGCAATGGTGTACTATTTTGTTTCCTTCGATATAATTTTCACATCGTTAGTCACCCGAAAGCGGTAATGTGTTTCTGTTTTAATCTAGATTTGAAAAAAAAAGTAATTCCATTTTACAAAGAGCTTGAATGTTATATTTCTAATAACGTAAGATGTCAGTTAAATATGTCTCTTCTTTGAGAAGAGAGCTGGACATTCAAAAAACATAACAAAACCTTCATCCCCTAATTTATTCTTAGTACCCACATGGCAAACTTATTTCATGGAAGGCAACCTTCTGATACCATCCCTGAACGCTATTTAATTTTTTTTTTAATTTAGTCATCTTGGGTTAAGTGTAACAAATTCGCAAATTGGTGAATTGAGCGAGGTACATTAGTTGCGAGAACATGTAATCTGCGAAGATTTGTTTTTCTTGATGCATTCTCAAAATTGACCGTTCGCCAATAATATTTTGACGAGGAGGTATTACCTCCTGCTGTGATCGAACTTCATGGAGAAGTCGAAGGAAACACTAATTGGAGTAAAGGGCCGGACAGAATAATAGCCTTGTTTACACACCAGATTACTTTTTATTATACATTTTTCTCCAATACTACTACGGCTACTACTACTACTACTACTACTACTACTACTACTACTACTCAGGCGCGGATCCAGGGGGGTCCAGGGGGTCCGGACCCCCCTGTTCTTGGCCAAAAAGAAAAAAAAAGAGAAAAAAAAGAGAAAAAAAAAGAGAGAGAAAAAAAGAGAGAGGGAAAAAAATATTTAAATTAAACGCCAATTTTAAACATGTAGGACGTCAGAAGGGCGGTTATCCTTACAAGTCAGCCAGGTGTCTCTTTTCCGTCAAATGAACTGTAGTGTGCACGCGTGCTAACGTGCAAAAAATGCCTAAAAATCTCAATTTTCAGACCGAAAAGTTTCAAAATTGAGGTGGTGTTCGAATTGTTTTGGGCGGTGAGGTGGCAGAGCGGTAGGCTGCATAGGATGCGCCGACGAATTCTTCATGAGAGATCGTTTTCTGCGGTGAGAAGGCATAAAATTGTTCTCCGATCAACAATGGGCAAGGAACGTCTTACAGCTCTTGTTCTCATGAACACGTATTATAACACTCCTATCGACACTGACGAAGTGGTCCGAAAGTTCATTGAGAAACATCCACGGCGTTTGTTCTCTCCATACTACCATGAATAGATCATCAATAAAACTAGCTAACTCGTACTGATGCAGATACATTTCGAGTGAGTTTTTGTAGGTGCTTTGAATGGCTAAATTGAAGGGGGTTCCCTGTTGTACTTAAATATCCAAGAATTTCACAACGGATAGAGGGAAACCCACTCCCCTTAGACCCTAGGATCACTGGAGGCCAAACCCCTCACCCTTCCAGAATCCTGGATCCGGCCCTGCATCAAACAGTGGTGACGGAACGGGAGGGGAATTGGTGGCTAAAGGCATTATGATTTTTGTATCATCTCAATTCATCTGATATGTATTACCATATTT
Organism: Apostichopus japonicus; assembly: GCF_037975245.1. Classification (NCBI taxonomy): domain Eukaryota; kingdom Metazoa; phylum Echinodermata; class Holothuroidea; order Aspidochirotida; family Stichopodidae; genus Apostichopus; species Apostichopus japonicus. The sequence goes on from NC_092568.1 coordinate 18,346,029, forward strand.
CATAGATTGTTTTTTTCTCATCAATTGAGAAATTGCAGACATAAGATCCATATTTTCAGGCTAGGTACATGCAGCTTAGAATACTCGGGAAGTGCCGTTTCCGGCCATCTGGGGGGGTTTGTAAAGCCAAAACTTTTCTGGTACGCTCCGCGCCAACCGATGGTGGCGCTCCGCTTAGATAGTCTTTCGATCAGGCGCGGCTGGACCAGTCAGACCCCCCCTGTCTAAAATCCTGCATCCGCCCCTGCTACTACTACTACTACTACAACTACTACTACTACTGCCACTGCCACTGCCGCTGCCACTACCACTACCACTACTAACGATACCACTACCACTACTACTACTGCTACTACTGCTACTACTACTACTACTACTACTGCTACTGCCACTACCACTACTACTGATACCACTACCAATACTACTACTACTAGTACTGCTACTACTGCTACTACTTCTACCACCACTATCACTACTATTACTACTACTACTACTACTACTGCTACTGCCACTGCCACTGCCACTACCACTACCACTACTACTGATACCACTACTACTGATACCACTACTACCACTACCACTACCACTACCACTACTACTACTGCTACTACTACTACTACTACGACTATACTAAGACTACAACTACGGGTCCGCATAGTTATAAATGGTAGAGGTAATATCGAACTTCTGTCTGTAATTACATAGCATACTATGGATCGATAATTATTCTTTAAATTGCCTGGATGGACAGATCCGACTTTTAAAGAATGTTGGGTAAATATTTTATCCAGCATAAATATTAGTATTTTACCAAATGTGGGTAAAGTTTTGCCTCCAAACAAGTATAAATTACGATGGTCCAAGCAATTTAATTGCCAAACAATATAATAATAAACTGGTCAAAAGTGGCTACATTTCACTTCATTGGAGGCAAAACATTAACCCAAAACATTGATACATACATACATTACCCAAGGTGGGTAAAATATTAACCCTGGTAACATATTTAGAGTGACCTGTAATTAACTCTTTTCGATCGAATATTTAGTCTGTTGCTCAATTAGGATAGCGATAACATATATCTACGGTGGGGTTTTAAAGTGATTCCTTATTTTCCCAGCCCTGACGAGAGGGGATGGGGTCAAGGGGGTACAGCCTTGAGCCCGGAGTCAATAAGGGTTCCCGGGAAAAGATGTGTTAAAGAAAAAATCTCATTAACGAAAAAACCTTGAATACAAAAAGAAGACTTCCAGAGGGGGGCCCGGTGACATCAATCCCTACTATATGCCCATGTCCTTACCTATCTATTGCGATAAATACCAGATGCAGCATCGAGACTCCACAAAAGAGTAGAAGTGGTAGGAAGAAGATGTACCTAGTGGAGGAGTAGCAGGTAAATGGACTGACGATGAGGCGATTGGCGACATTCAATGGGATCGCGACCATCCCCGTCAAAAGATCTGCGAAAGCCAGGCTGACCAGAAAGTGATTGGCAGGTTTCCGGTGGATTCGGTGATCCCCAAAGAAGGCAAGGACGACCAATAAATTACTTAAAACGATACCAAGGCACAGTGGGAAGAAGGCAGCCAGGTAACAGAATAAACCAAACGTTGTCACTTTCAGAGACAGGATACTCGTTTCTCCATCTTCCGTGACGGGTTGGGTCAAAGGGATCCCAGTTATTAACACATTTGCGTTTTCTTGCATGTCGGAGGTTTATCAGCACCTCACTGGTCACGAGCATCAACTATAGACACTGACGCTTTCCTCTTTAAGCATATGACTACTATCCTTCTAGTGGTATTCCCAGTGGTGATGTAACTTGACTGGCTGCCTGAATTACCAATTAATAATAATGACAGAAATGTTTACAATCCTATATTATGCTTGTTGACAAACGTGTACTGAAAAGCTCCCTTGTTTTATTATACAGCTATACGGATCACCTCATCATCCCAACATGATGAAACGGTATACACGTGAACAACTTTCTAGCTTTTGTCAAATTCAATGCCAATATCTGTAGACAATTTTCAAAACGTTTATTTTTCGTCAATGCTTATCTCTGTTGTCAAGCGATATATTCGGCTTTCCTTTTTTTTTCTAGTTAGAATGTTTCTTCTTTCTCACCCTTTCTTGCTGTAAAGATACTTTTCCAAAGTAGATTGTCACGCAGCAGCTAAAGAAAACTATTCAGAATTTTTCAGTGACCCAGCTGAGTATATTGGTATACCATACCGTGCGTTTTCCACTGATCCGCTGATCAAAATTTATATACCCTGCACATTACAGTCTCACTTCATATACTGACATGAAACCTATACGCGTAAAATATTAAAATGATATTTGTTTTGTTTTAGTTTGCCAAATTCATGCCAATATCTATATACATAGACAAATTCAAAAATTGTTCTCCCGTCAAATTGTTAATCATCAGTTGTGTATGCAGACAATTAATATGATTTAGATCGCGCATGTGCAAAACTTGCGCAATTGGCATTTATATGGATTCTTCTAGATCAGTAAACTCGTGCCACTCATGTGTGAAACACTTGGCATTCTACTATATAATATCGTTTTTAGTTAAAAGTCACGATTTCTGCTAATTATTAGCGAATTGAACACGATACAGTGTTTGCTGAGTACACAGGTAATTGACTTGTCTGGATTGGCAAGGACACATATATATCATCAGGATTGCACTTGATATATATCTGTTCCCTTCGCTGGTGAGAAAAATATGCCTATGTATATCTATAGCAAATGAAAAAAATGATTACGTCTCAAAATGTCTGTATATTATTTTCGCTGGAATAGAAATAATAAAAATAATATCCAACTATATATATCAGGTGCGTATCCAGGGGGGGGGGGGCGTTGGGGGCGCGCGCCCCCCGGGTAAGGAAAAGAGGAGAGAAAAAAGAGAAGAAAAAAGGGAAAAGGAGGGGGGAAAAAAGAAAAGGAGGAGAGAAAGGAAGGGAAAAGAAAAAGAAAAAAGAGAGAAAAAGGAAACAAGGAGCGAGTAGAAGATAGCTAAGACCTCGGGAAGAGAAAGAGGAACAGTCATAGTTTAAACGCTGATCCCTATTATATACACAGGGTAGTCAGTGACAGATCAAGGATTACGGAGGGGGTGTGCGCCTCACCCTACTCCTTACACCGACAACTCCATTTTTGACATTTCCATTTTTCCTCTGTCACTAATGTATCTATATAAATACTATATATGGTCTAGACTATCATAACGCGTGTGTGTGTGTATGGACGCCTTAAACAATTGTACAATTGTGCTATATGGAACCAACTGTGGCTGGTCTTGAACTCGACCGAGTCGTCGGGGTACATGACGCATTTCGGGAAGGGGGCGACCGCCCCCCCCCCCCCCGAGCAAATTTTCTTTATGACATCGCTAGTAATTTCAAAATAGACAATGCTTAGATGCAACTTACAAGGCCTGGGAAGTGTCATTTCCAGCGATCTGGGAGGCATTTTCGGCCAAAATTTTTCTTGTACGCTTCGCGCCAACTCATGGTGGCGCTTCGCTTCGATAGTTTGCCTACAGGCTTCGCCCCTCCCTTGGCAATTACTCGCTACACGCCTGTTCGAATTTGTAAAGCAAAGAGCAGATATAACATCATATCAGTAAGCATTGAAATGAATGTTCCACGTACGATGAACAGCCTCAAAAACTGTCTATGTGTGTAGTAAAAGGCGTAGGAGCCCAATTGGATTTGGGGGCTGTAATGACTTGCCCGAAAAATAGCCAAAATTTTTCGCGCGCGAAGCGCGCGTTCAACATATCGATATATCTATATTGCTTGTCCATAGATTGAATTTTGTGCAACATTATGGGTATGTTTTCAAGTGATTTTATTCACGAGAAATCTGAATTTTCAAATTCTCAACAAATAATGGGCTTAAAACCTTCAAAAGTGGGGCTTTCGGATATTGTGGGCCGTGACGTACAATCACCTACAAAAGCAATCATCCATAGGACATGCAATCAGGTCGAACATGATGTGTGACTGGTGACAATCTTCAAAAAGGTTATGGATGGAAAAAAAAAACTTTTGGGAAATACTTGGTTCTCAGGCAAAAGTGTACATCTGGTTGGTCATTTTCAAGCCCGAGAAGTGCTATTTCCGGTGATCTGGGGGGTATCAAAATCAGAAATTTTCTTGTACGCTGCGCGCCAACCGATGGTGGCGCTCCGCTTAGATAGTAATTCGCGCCCCCCGGGTTAGAAAATCCTGGATACGCGCCTGTATATAGTGACCAGATTTGAAGAACGGTTGCTCGAATTCGGTTTGGTATGGTGTATGTTACAGAGGAACATAATGGGGTTGTTGTCGATAACGATTGAAGCATGTACGCATATAATACCCTTTTTTTTTTGCAGGTTTATAACATGATAACTCACAATAATTCCGAATGCGCAATCCGATGTACTGGCGACTTTGCTTCTTCTCATTTCTCTATAAAGTGACTGTTGTCATGGGAACTTCACAATTATACCTACAGTGTGTATAGTTAAAGTTTTAATATGAATACTAGACTATTTCAGCTAACTTTAATGTTATAATATCCCAAGTATTAAACGTAATACCACACATAGGCCTACCCGGTTTACGTCAAATTTATAATCAATTCACTACATCGCCTGTTTGGTATGATTACAATTATAGGCTTACACTTTCATTTGTAATCGCTCTGAATTCCAAAGAGAATAACGTGTCATCTCTGTTACAGATTTTCATCCACAGAAGATATCGATATTTTGCTACTGTACAAAACCACAATATTGACCGACATTTATAACAGCAGGAGTCACTCAGTATTACTTGCAACGCGATATCTTTTGGTTCGACATTAGCCGGTGGTCGAAGTGCCTTAATTACACGAATAATTGCCCGGCTATCATCTGAGGAAGTAATTTTACAAAATATCAGAGAGACGCTCTACCAAAAATTGCAAAACAAAGAAAAAGCTATTAGAGATTACACACATAGAGTGCAGGCTGTTGGAATTAATTCATATAGTGCCGGCGTATTGCCACTTACACGGTTTGACCCCCAAACAAATGTAGTAGAAAGGTCTGTATGTGCTTATTGTTTTTTGTGGTTAAGTTGTCGATAAACTTAAAAGGAATTGTACCAAATAAGTCATAAACGACTAAATGTATTGATTGAAAGCATAGAAATTAACCCGGACCATTTGTTGTTACATGTATGTGTATATACACTGTATTATGTACCATGTTGATTAGGATTGGATCAGTTAAGTTATTTAGGTTTTCGTCACCATTCTTTCTTGGGTGACTTGTCTTAAAAGAACCAAATTGGTTTCCATTTCTAAGGCACTCGTGATACACATTTGACGATGATCACAGAGTCGTAGTCTCGATGCAACGGGACTAAGAGCGGGGGGGGGGGGGGGGGTGAAAGTGGATAAGTTAAGTATCGTAGTTTGGTGTTCGTGGACATGTTCCAGTCTTTTGGTTTTTATTGCTCATGTATGCTCTATCTTGATTATCTGCTTAAAAAGTAAAAACAATTGTGAAACGGCCTTTTCTCACAAAAAGTGCCAAATTATTTACCACGTGTAGTATCTTATCCCATTCGAACCGAATTGTGGTACCTTACTGGATGTAACACTGTAGAGAACAAACGGTTACTTTGTCAATGGAAGGCGCATGGCTGGGGTTGAGAGTGGATCAAGTTGTATGCTTTTTGCGTGCACAGACTTTATCTTGGTTGACTTCGTTGAATCGGTCAAGTTATTTGGTTTGCGTGCCTTAAAGTAATCAATTGCTCTCAAATTTAAATTGAGAACTGTAAACTGTATACTAAAACATCTTGTTATGTGTCATGAGCTCACTGTCATTTATAGGATAAAATTCACCAGAGCTCCAATTGTACTAGAAACCTAATGGATATAGGCTACAATACCTAGTTTTTTTTTTATTATGATAAGTGGAACGCGTCTTAAAGTATCCGTCTTTAAATTTACTGTATTATCGGTTGTATGGTATAGGCCTACTCGACATATTTTCAACTTTGTTTTAAGGTACCGAGATTAATATACCTAGGTTAATTCGCTACTTTGGAGTCCGTGAAATGTTTTATCGTCAGAATTGTCACTAGATCTTTGTCCCGCGATTCTGCTATAGGTCTGTATTCTGATATGGCTCCCTCTTTTAAGCGGTCGAAGATATCGACGAGGATAATGGCTGAAAAAACGATGTCGGAGAGGGTTGGTGTAATTGAAATCAGAACCAAGACGACCGAGTTTACCCCATCCCAGCATTTCTGAGTAGAATTGGCACCAACAATTTAAAGGGGTGGCAACAATTTAAGGAGGGGTACAAATACTCGTGTTCTGTAACTTGTGAAACGTTTTGTTACACATGATGGTGGAACAGATGGGTTGAGGCACAGAAGTCTGCACGTGGGGAGGGAGGGGGTAAGGCCTGGATACAGGCTTGCCCCATCCCCATGGGAGTAACTCGACATTTATTTGCAAGAAACTCGTCAACATTCTGCATTAGTGAACACGTGAGTCACAGGAAACCATTACCATATTAGAGTGTCTATTGTAACATCCCGGGTTGCGACTATACACAAAGACTATTCTGGGTCAAGGGCGGCGGAAGCACTTTTAATCTGGGGGGGGGGGGCACCGACATCAAAGGGCACTTTGCAGAAATTTGATTGGACTGATGCAGCCTTATATTTAGTACCCTTTATATTATTGTATTATCTTATTTGCGTATACACATCACTCCATCAACGCCCCCCCCCCCCCAAAGGAAAATATGCATACTAGCACTGCAATATCCAATGAGCAAATTGGGAAACAAGGAACAAGTTTTCTTTTGAGACAAAATGAGGTGAAATCATGCTAGTTGCTAATGTAGGAATCTTCCGAATTAGAGTTTATTTCTTGTCAATATCTTAACAAATTTTTTCCATTCGAAATAGCTTTGAGTTTGACCCACAGAAATTCATTAAAAGTCAGGGGCGTAGCCAGGATTTGCAAAGTTGTATGCACGACTATCTGAGTGGAGCGCCACCATCGGTTGGCGCGGAGCGTACAAGGAAATTTTTGGTTTTACAAACCCCTCAGATGGCTGGAAACGGCCCTTCCCGAGTGTTCATTCTGGTTCCCTGGCCTCTTGCTAACTTGAGACACCTCAATTTTTATGTAGAAAAAGGGCACATTTTTAACCTGAGGAAAAGTGGGGGGGGGGGGGGCACGTGCCCCCTGTGCCCCCCGGTTCCGCCGCCCTTGTTCTGGGTCAAGAAAAGATAACAAAGTTGAAAAAAAAAAGAGCACGATTTGGACGAACATGAGGCGCTGTTCTCATGTATTAATTGAGAAATGTAAAAAAGCTTTCCATTCTACCTCAGTAGTCCTTTAAATTTTTATTGTAAAATGTTGATACTCTTAAATGAATAAAAAACTAATTCTCTTAATAAGCTTCATCTTAGGTCTTTTAAAGCTCACTATCGACCTAATTTATTTGATGTCTTAACTTTTAATTTTTATTTTGGCACAGAACCTCTCCTCCTATACGGGAGTCAGCCTCAATGACCCCACTCTGTAAATTCCTTCGTCCGCCCTGTGGCTCTACCATAAAGTTTCATCCCCCAGTATGTTAATCAATCAGGGGGAATTTCGCTATGCCCCCCCCCATTCCCCTTCCACCACCTCCTAAATAATTGTGCATGTCACTGACCACTGCCCAGGCATATCCTCAAAGACTAACCATATAGTAGAACAAATTAACTATATAATGATAGTTTTCTGTTGAAAAAAAAACTTTTCTTTTACCATTATATTTCTCACGTGTTAATTAGCTTTCCTACTATTAAAATACACATTATTTTTTGTTCACTTGTCTGTTTTCTGTTTGAGCAGGGTAGTGAGATATTTTGTCAACCTTTGAACTTGAACCATAGTTGCACATACAAAACACAAAAATAGTTATGGAATGGTTTATGTAGTATCAGGAATGTCTTAATCACTGGATCCCATATTACTTCATGGAATACAACAAATATCTGGAGCAAAGAATATATACTGTGACAAATGAATTGACACAAAGTTCGCGAACACAGCGAAAACATTCATCAAGCTGATGTATTTAAGTACATTTAAAATGACATAAACTCTTCTATTTTGATAATATCAAATAGTTCATATCATAATATATAACAATATGTTTTTATAATATCTATTCCCAGCGAAAATAATATACAGACATTTTAGACCGTAAAAAAGGTGAATACTGGTGTTTGAAGAGAAAGAAACAGCAAAATGGTAATCGAACACATTTAAAAGAGAATTCGATTCTGATTTTGTGTTAGACTGAATATATAGGAGGATACAGGAATTGAGTTTGATGTGTTACAATGGCTTTCACCTTCTTCAAAGTTTATTTCTTAGTAAATTTAATTGGACATATTTACAGACAACAACAAGACTGGGCTTGATAGTTTTCTTAGTTTTTGGCCTCATGCGGTACTGAGCCAAACTTTGGGTCATATAATTGATAAGACTCTGACAAATAGGGCAATAACAGAAAAGGGATGGATGGGTGGGTGGAATAAAAAAATGCTATCAAAGTTTTAGCTGAAGAGAAGCTGTAATAAGGAAGGTACAGAAAACTGTGTCAGCCTCTTTATTTGCTAAAATTCTGGCTATGCCAATAACTCAACCTCTTACAATCTCATTCTCTTTGTAAGGAGATATATATATATATATCATAATAAAAAAACCTTATTTTAGCTTACTTTTGGTTTGGAAATGAAAAATTAATTCAAAAGCTAATTTACTCAAAGGTGACATCATATCTTCAGCATCAAATTTGATATTTTGCAAAAATCCCAGTCATGATTTCAACATTTCAAACTTACATTTTCACTTTTAATAAAAAAAAATTAAAAAAACAAACAAAGACACTACATTGAAAAATGTTCAGTTTGATTACACACTAACTGAGTACAGATGATTAGTTAAATTTGAACTTTGAAAGACAGAAAAAATAATTGGTTAGTTGTTTAAGTCTTACATTTTCTCTGTTAATAAAAAAAATATAAAAAAACAAACAAAGACATTACATTGGAAAATATTCCGTTTGATTACACACTTATTGAACTGAGTACAGACGATTAGTTAAATTTGAACTTTGAAAGACAGAAAAAAATGATTGGTAAGAACATGATTTTTAGCGAATGATTATCTTATCACCTTTCGACGTTGTATAAAAGCCATCCGTTCCCTCCATGATATCGTTCTACCTGGGTAGCATCTCATCCATATCGGCCACTACGTAGGACACCACTGCCCAAACGGCAGCACATAGATCCATCATATAGGGATCCTGCACAGACATAGTATCACCTGAAATGATATTAATGGAAATAATAATAAAACCCCCCCAAAAATGGATACATTTACTCAACCAGTAGACCCAAACTTATTGACAGATAGATTAAATGCTCTCTTATAAGTGTAGGCCCTAATAATGAAATATGTAAGAAATGTATTGCATCGTTGGTAATAGTGACAAAAATATAAATAAAAGTAACGGATTACATCCCAGAGGCTGTTCCATCAACCCTGAAACTGTCAAAGAATTGAATAAAATCATCATGTGACCACAACACTGGGCTTAGTTTGAAAAGCTTTTTTCCATGACTGGATGACATAATACAACATACCTCTTCTGCTATGATCAGGCCGAGTCAAACTCTGGTTTTTTACCCTAGAATGGGTTGCAAAACCTTTTATTATGGGTCATGAGGTATGAAGCAGATTATAAAAAAAGGTAGTGGGGGGGGGGGGGTGAGAGGGTAGGGAATGGATGGTGGTAGTGAAAAATGCAAATTTAATGAATAATAATCTACTCACCATCTGAATGATGAAACCAAAAGTAACGGTCATTTTGGTTCAGAAGATTACCCCCTGGTACCCCTGCATCCATCCATGACTGGACATCTCCGCCTTCGGTGCTTACTTGTAAGGTAGTTGCATTTATGGGAGACAGAAGGTCCAGAACTTGCTTCATAATTTCTTGGGTCGCTGCATTACCTGTTGTTGATCAATTAAATAATAAGCAAGCTCACATAAAGTATAGCTACCTGTCACTCATATTACATCAACACGTTTTAACCTGTAGTCGTCCATTTGTGATTTTTGTCAAAAACTGTCGATAGATTAATAATCTATGAACCATTCTGGTGCAGACTGAAACACATTGTTTGTTACACAGTTCCATGCTGTAGTGGGTAGTTTGTCGGGAGTGTTGTGGTCAAGTGATTAAGGCAATGGACTGGCGATCTAAGAGTTGTAAGTTTGAGTCCTGGCCAGATCATTAAATTGTGTCCTTAGGCAAGGCTATTAATCTCCATTGACTCTCTTCATCCAGGTGTGTAAATATCAAAATGAAGACAAAATGAAATCAAAATGGATTCTCTTGCAAACTTTGACTTTTACACTGTACAATAGTGTTCTTACCAGAGTTAGATATACCAGTAGGAGTGAAGGTTCCACCATCTGATTCCATCACGAGATCGTAGTTGCTAATATTTGACTGTAAAGTATTTAAGCAGACGAAAGTTTATATCTACGATGCATTGAGGCTACGATGCATTGAAGTCTTGATGACATAGTAACATCCTGAATAGGTTATTAACATGTTTTTTTTGTTGTTTTAAATAAAATGAGATTTCACTTTCATGAAGAAATCATATAAGTGGGGACTGGATTGCAGCTATACATTTTATGGGAACAATGTTCTTCACATGATTGAGTTTTGAAAGTGTGTGAGAAAGAATGACAAATATGATAACCAACAATGATTTTCATATTTTGAGATGTAGGTGCATACAATGAGACCCATATGAATTATTCAGATATAACCATGTGAGTGTTTGCTATAACATTTACGATGTCAAAGAAACACGAGGACTGATCTTTGATGAATCAATCAACTAATAGTGTTGGTCAGTTACTATACACACAAACACGCACACAGATATAGAATATTCCCCTTTAAGTGCCTGTTTGTGCAAGCATGATATCCATTGTTCCATGACAAGGATACAGTGCATTCCTGTGTGTTCACAATTTGAAAGGTCTTAATATGCGAGGAAGAGCCGAAAGGCCGATCATCGTTGTGATCCCTTGCCACATTTAGATGAAAACACCCAACAGTAAATGCTGCCCAGAGGATTTTCAAAAGCTGACCATTACTGAGTTCAAGTGCCATCAGCAAGGTTTTTGCACGCACGCACACTTACACCAACACACCTCATCACCATCGCATGGATTCCTTAAGTCTTTGGCAAGGAATAAAAAGAATAGAGGTTAGAAATTAGTACAAAGAGCATGACAATGTTTTATCAAGTGATGTACTCATAAATTTAGAGGTGTTCCTCCACCATGTTCTATAGTGTGATGACTAAATAAAATTACAAGCTGCACAGATCCGACAGGTAATCACATCATCACCGATTCGCTACCGTCAAGAACCAATCACAAGTGAGAGTGAACATTCAAATGAGGAAACAAGGGTCTTGCACAATGCATTTTACAAAAAAATGAGTCTTCTGTACTAAATGGTCTAATGAGAGTTGTGTTGTGTTAAAATGATATTTTTAACTATGTATGTCTTCATGAATATCAGAGCATTGGGAAAGCAATGGATTTAAGTACAACCAGAGGATGGGCTGAAAATATGTAACGGAAATGTAAGCCTAATAACTGATAGAATTAGATAATTAGTGGATTAGTAAAAACCATTTTACCTTGTGCTGTTCATAGTATTGCTGTGACCCTACATATCCCTGCTCCTCTCCTGTCCAAAATACCGCCCTCATCGTTCTTTTGGGGCGTAGACCAAGCTGTCTTATGACCGACAAAGCCTATACACATGAAAAGCAAACGTAAACTGTTGAATGGCATCTTCCAAAATTTCAAGAGGGTTTTACCTTATGCTGGTCATAGTATTGTCTTGCACCGACAAGGCCTTGTTCTTCACCAGTCCAAAATACAGCTCTCACGGTACGTTTTGGTCTTAGACCAAGTTGACGCATCACTGATAAAGCCTATAAACATTGATAAAGCATGGCAGAATAGCAAAACAATTTTTACTATCTAGCTTAAAGAGACTATTCACAGTGGTATAACTATGCAGAAGGGCCGGGCAGGGCAGCTGCCATATACTGGCTGGCTCTAAAGCAATGCATAGTTGGTTCTGAAGCCTGTGATTTCCTCTTGAAAAAAAAGAAAGAAAAAAGACACTAGTATCGTCTGGGGTGCTAAATGAGCTGCCAATTCCCAACTCTGCATATTGCGTCACTCACCGGGTATGAATTCATGCACCAGCCTGCCCTTATGAGGGTTACAAATTATTCCCACTCCCCCTATCGACTGCTGGTTACATGAAGACTCACAGACAAGAGAAGGGGGGAAATACCATCGTTGAGAAGCATGGGTGAAACAATTCCCAAAATTCCTACGTGTGCCCACATTACGACCATACTGTACATAAGCCACATTTCAACAGCATTCATTGACATTGCTGGGAAGAGAAGCCCCTTTTAATAGTTAAGTTATAAACATAATATAATGATCACTGTTCCCCTACAGCCATTTAGCTGTAGGTTACACCCATTACTAGTTCTAATTCAATAGCGTCTGAAAATTTCAACTTGAATCGGGCAAACAACCAGCAATTTTCAGCCATCAAGCCTTTTAACAACTTGATAGCCTGTAAAATGTCGGTTCAAAGCACCAAGCAGACGGCAATTAGTATTTTGCGCATAGGAAAGTACAATAATATAGTGCCCACAAGGATCATCAAACTACTTCTAACATTAAACTGAACACAAATTACACAATTGAATAAAAAGTACAAAGAACGATTTATAAGTATTGTAATTCTACAACCATAACCCACATAGTTCTCTCCGTCTCTCACTCCATATACGACGGACATGTAGAATGACTCAACGTACCTGCCAAGACACAAATGCTCCACCGCCATCATCCATCGCTCCCTGTCCGACATCCCAGCTATCCAGATGTCCGGAAACTAAAACCACCTGGCAACAGAGAGAAACAAAATGAAATCCCACCTCCAAAAAGTGACAGGCAATGTGGACATTAAAAAGATCAAGTTGATACTTTTGTTGGATTGTGACAGACCCTGTGGTTTCAAAGTTGCAACACACTCTGTGCATGTTCTCTTGTGGTTAAAATGATTACTTCTATATTAGTGATAACTTTGAGAGAAGCTTGCATTCCCTAATGATTTATACTATCAACATAAAATTAGAGAAACAGATTTTTAAAGTTCACCTGTTCAGGATACTTGCTGCCAATTATCTCCGCCACAGTATTTCTGGATACTGCATCAGGTAAGGTCTGGGCCTCGAGAATTAATTTAATAACAATCTTTGTTCCTACAGAAAGTCAAAGAAGAAAGCATCACAAATTTCAATAGTGATACTGAAAGATTTGGATCCCAACTTGAGAAAATGAATTTGTTGAGGTAGAAGTTGCTTCCCAATGTAACCAACCATACTTAAAGGCATTGAAGACTCGCCCCAACAGTGTGCGGCCATCTGAAAAAGTTAACTATCTGTTGCTTGCAAGTGACGTTTTGTTTGTGTCGCTACAAAATGCAGACAGTAATGAAACGTGATACCTTGTTATCTTTAGCTGGACCTGAGATGTCCATCGCTGTACACTGTGTTCACTGTGCTGTGGGTATTGACCGCAGCTGTATGTGCTGACTGTACACTAGTGTCTACAGTAATTACCAATGGTAGCATGCTGTGTGTGTATTTTCTGGGATCGATGGTGGTGTCTAACACTTCTGTTACACCTCATTCAAAACTAAGTCAGATTACCGGCATTAGACGTTTCTTTTTGCGTAAGTCTTCACACCCTTTAACTGTACTATACAATACCAAAACATAATGTCTATAAATTTTACTGCTTCTATACTATTGACATCCAGAGATAGTGATAATTGCAAAAATATGTCTGCTTCATATTTGATTTGATTTCCTTTTTCAAAATTATTTCCTTTTTAAAAATGAAGGTTATAAAAAACTAAGAAACGACATATATACCTCTGGCTGCCATCCTGGATAACATCTCAGCATCTTCAACAGCAATGCAGGCAACCGGAATCTTCTTTATGGAATCTTTATAAAACTGAAAATAAGATCCAAAAGAAATATTTCATGGCAGGAAAATTCTTCACCTTTACAGTGGATATACTTGAGCGATTCCTTCCATGTGACATACAATAGCTATGAATAACAAGATGACAGATTTGGGTTAAAAACAATACATGAATAACAACTTATCCTGTCAGTTAAAGCATTTTTTTTTTACTTAACAGTAAGACCAAGTAAATATCAGAATTATATAGCAGAAAAATATGAAACTAACAATAAGATGAATATGAAAAAAAAGAAGAGTTTTTGCTAATATTCACAATATTTGAATGATGAGTTTAAGACATATACCTGCATGCCGGTGTGAGGGCTATGAATTGAAAACGATGCAACAGATCTCACAAGGGCTGCAATTCCTCCTACTTTAGACGTCTCCTCTGCAGCAAAGTCTCGGTACTGTACAGACACACCATAGTTAACCCAGTCTTGGTCAAATACCACAATCTTTCCCTTAGCCTGTCCGGAGAATTAGCAAACACAATAGGTACGTAGTTAATACATTCCCAAACTCATGTAGCAAAATTTGGTGCCATTTGTGTAGAGTTGTATAAAGTCATGACTGGAGTTACTAAAATAAAAAATAGATAATAATTCGCACCCCCGGGTTAGAAAATCCTGGATATGCCCCTGTATATATATATATACAGGCACGTATCCAGGGGGGGCGTTGGGGGCACGCGCCCCCCGGGTAAGGAAAGGAGGAGAGAAAAAAAGAGAAGAAAATGGGGGGAAAAAGAAAAGGAGGAGAGGAAGGAAGGGAAACAAAAAGAAGAAAGAGAGAAAAAGGAGAAAAGGAGAGAGTAGAAGATAAACGCCAAGACCTCGGGAAGAGAAAGAGGAACAGTCATAATTAAAGCACTGGTCCTATTATATACACAGGGTAGTCAGTGACAGATCGAGGATTACGGAGGGGACGTGCGCCTCACCCTACCCCTTACAACGACAGCTCCATTTTTGACGTTTCCATTTTTCCTCTCTCACTAATGTATCTATATATATATACTATATATGGTCTATCATAACGCGTGTGTGTGTATGGACGCCTTAAACAATTGTACAATTGTGCTATGGAACCAACTGTGGCTGGTCTTGAACTCGACCGAGTCGTCGGGGAATATGACTCAATTCGGGAAGGGGGCGACCGCCCCCCCCTCTAGCAAATTTTCTTTATGATATCGCTAGTAATTTCAAAAGAGACAATGCTTAGATGCAACTTACAAGGCCTGGGAAGTGTCATTTCCAGAGATCTTGGAGGCATTTTCGGCCAAAATTTTCTTGTACGCTTCGCGCCAACTCATGGTGGCGCTACGCTTAGATAGTTTGCCAATAGTTTGAATTACCAAGGAGAAAATTTTTAAACTATTCATTTCCTTAAGCTACATCATTGCTATATTTATTTTTCTTTCAGTAGTTGCCCGAGTTTTCAGGGGAAAAGATTTGGTTGGGGGGGGGGCTGCAGCCCCCCGCCTCCTACGCCTATGTGTGTAGTGTTCGGTTTCGAAATATCTGAAATCGGAAATATCTGGGTTTTTTTCATTTCCTTCAACAAAGTTTTATAATAGCCGTTATAAGAGGTTTTAATATTTGTACACCAATAAATGAACTGTGTCTGAACTTTCGAAAATTTCCTGACCAACATTCTTCATCATACGTCCCTCTACCCGTGCAATTTGACCTGTCTGTGAGGGGTTGAAGGAGGTTTTTCTATATTGGTTGTCCATAGATTGAATTTTGTGCAACATTATGGGTATGTTTGAAGTGATTTTATTCACGAGAAATGTAAATTTTCAAATTCTGAACAAATAATGGGCTTAAAACCTTGAAAAGTGGGGCTTTCGGATATTGTGAGCCGTGACGTAGAATCACCTACAAAAGCAATGATCCACAGGACATGCAATGAGGTCGAACATGATGTGTGACTGGTGACAATCTTCAAAAAGGTTATGGATGGAAAAAAAACTATTGGGAAATACTTGGTTCTCAGGCAAAAGTGTACATCTGGTTGGTCATTTTCAAGCCCGAGAAGTGCCATTTCCGGTGATCTGGGGGTTATCAAAACCAGAAATTTTCTTGTACGCTCCGCGCCAACCAATGGTGGCGCTCCGCTTAGATAGTAATTCGCGCCCCCGGGTTAGAAAATCCTGGATACGCCCCTGATATATATATATATATATATATATATATATATATATATAAATGAAAATCGTAATGAGTTGGAAAATCAAGAACAGTGAAAAAACTTTCAGCCTCCACCGGGATTCGAACCACGGGCCTTCCGCTCTGTACGCGGACACCCTAACCACTAGGCTATGGACGCTGATTGTATGTCCAGAGGTTCCAAACCGGTAAGGAAGGTCGTAATTCCACTGTAGGCGTTTGTCACCTGTATCGAGCAATACTAGTTCTGTTTTTTGGTGACATATTTTGCCTTACTCTAGAGATCAAACATGATGCTAACCAACTCGAAATCATTTGTGATTCCTAAAGCCGGATCTCGAAAGAGATACTTTGAACAGACTTTATGTTAATGCAATGGAGGTAAACGACAAAGGCAAATGAATATATATAAATGAAAATCGTAAGTGAAAAAACTTTCAGCCTCCACCGGGATTCGAACCACGGGCCTTCCGCTCTGTACGCGGACACCCTAACCACTAGGCTATGGACGCTGATTGTATGTCCAGAGGTTCCAAACCGGTAAGGAAGGTCGTAATTCCACTGTAGGGGTTTGTCACCTGTATCGAACAATACTAGTTCTGTGTTTTGGTGACATATTTTGCCTTACTCTAGAGATCAAACATGATGCTAACCAACTCGAAATCATTTGTGATTCCTAAAGCCGGATCTCGAAAGAGATACTTTGAACAGACTTTATGTTAATGCAATGGAGGTAAACGACAAAGGCAAATGAATATATATAAATGAAAATCGTAATGAGTTGGATATATATGTGACATTTTTGCCTGGATGTATTTCCTCTTTGATGCACACTGTTATAAATGCAATTTGCCACAGACACAATTTGCATCTTTATGACACGAGAGGACTTCAATTATTATTCATGGAAAATCAAGAAAGATAGAGACATGTAAAGAGGAAGAAGGCAAGGCTAGCACAAACCGGACTTACCTCACTTGATCTGTTGTGAAGTTCATCAAAGGAATGGACCACCAGAACATCAGCTGTCATTCCTTCAACAACAAAAAAAAGTAACAAAAGACTAATTAAACAGTTCATTCATTAAAATTATTTTACAACAACCTATGATACCCCTGACAAATTGGTTTAGAAAAAAAAAACAGCCAGTTTAAAGATGGTCTGTTGGTTGTTCTATTCCCCCAACCCCCCCTACCCCCCACCCCCATGACCATTATTTTCAAACCATACTTTACCTTCAGGAGATGTTCCAACACTTCCCCCTAAGCTCAGCAAGGCGATGTCATAATTTCTCGGTTCCACCAAGGTAGCAGACTCCTGGCCTCTCACCCAGTGTGGTACCTAAACAGAGATAATGAATAATCTAGGTATTTTAATAATATCTTTAAAATTAATAACAACTTACTCTAGCTGAATACTTACAGTATACACCCAGGCCTAGAATTACACAATTTTAAAAACTGGCTTAAAAATTGTAAGCGCATTAATCTACATGCATGCTAAATCAAGTTCCCACTTCCACCCATCAGTTACTCAGTGAATTGAATTTCATGGCTATGTTCTTAATGGCTACTTGCAGAACAACACAGACAAAACAAACAGAGCTAGTAAAAGGCTTCAGATCCTAAGTGACATTATGATATCACAAAGTTACAAAATGAAAGCTACTCCCAGACATGAGTTTGGCTGTTTGGGGGTATTTCTCTTCACAACAATCTCTGTTATTAAACCAAAGTTGATGGTTTGGTTTGTGTCGCCTATATATATAGCATCACAAATAAAAACTTCAAGAGGTTTAGCTTTGGAGCTTTTACATATAATAACTATTAGAGCTTACAGTGACATTTTCTCCATGAACATTTTCTAGGCCATCTTTCTGAAGTTCTTCGATGAGGTAATCTAAATGAAACAAAGTATACATTGTCACAATACAAATATTTTCAGCTATATAGTAATAATCTTGTCCTAATTGTTGCATTTATAATTAACATTAGATTGTTCTTTCATACTTGGCTAATTAGGAAAAAAACATATTAAGATCTAAGTTGAATTGCACTCTTGCTAAGAATGCACAAAGCACACAGGAAGTTAAGAACCTAAAAGAATACATAGATCACCAGTGATAGCTGAGACAGGCTCAAATTGTACATGTACCAACACAGAAAAGACTGAAAAGGGGTAATTTCCTGTAAATTTGAATACGGTTCCTGTTTGGTCAAATCAACTTACCGATTGCATTCTCTAGATTCTTTGATCCAGAGATTCTGTTACCAAATGTATCAGTGAACAAAGCCAACCTCTTGTAAGCTTGGCCTTTACCAGTTCCATTCAACAAGAATTCAATAATTTGGTTAGCAACATCTGTCAAAATATGAAATAAGAAATATATCTATAAAGCCATTTTCCTTGAGAGGTATCTCTAGACTTAGTATAAAAATAGCCATTTTATTGTTTCTTTCAAAAGATGGTATCAAACACATTGATTGAGACCCAACTGAGCTGGTGCCTAAAACTCATCAATCTTTCACAAAACTGTTATAATTTACCTATTTAAAAACTCATTTCATTTACAGATTGGCACTTTTATTCTCAGGCACAGCCATAAAATTCTTGCCACAGCTTACTCCTAATGTCTCTTTCTACAGTCTATCATCATTTGGAAAATTAATTACCCTGTATTTTTTTCTCTGACTATCTTAAAAAATGTAGTAGTGCCTTAACTATCAATTGACTAAACCTCTTCTGTATTATTTTACACTTTGATTCCTTTTTTTTTGGATAATTATCAATTTTTTACAATTCACCCTGAGATGAACAAATGAAATAAAAATCTTTGGTACATTTCATTAGCAGCTGTAGTGAGATTACAGTTGGATCTTCTGATGGAACCCTACTGTAAGGCCAATGGAGCTTATAATAAGTATTTTTCATTCTTGCAAATTTGGACAAAATAAACTTAAGATTCCTTTATCTGTCAAAATATACCTTAGTCTTGGTCACATAGTCCTCTACAGCAAGATATGGAACAAGGTCAATTCTCTAGCAGGTTTTTTCTTTAGATCATTTTATTGCACATTGCATCACTGACACAGCTTGCATATAGTTGTAATTGGCTGGAAATGTCATCAATGGCTGTTGTAATTAATTAAAGTGACTGATTTACCTCTGTATGATTCAATCTCTTCCTTAATGCCTGTGGTATGATTGACAGAGCTGTGCTTGTCTATGACCACTGCAACCGGAGCTGAGGTGCATTCATAGACTGAGGAAACAAAATATAGTAACCCTAGAGATAATTGCACAATAATATCTGATACATGTCACACATTGACAACAGCTCAGTCTTTGTCTGCCTTCAAATTTCAAATGATTATATGTAACATTGGAAAATAATTCAATTGTACGACTAATGTCATTTAATGTTGGTGATGTATGATCTTAGTAACTTTAACAATAAACAGTGATTTCAATTAATAATGATGGGAGCCTCATTGCATTAGTGAACTGAAATATAATGGAAAAACAAAAATCTTATTATATTAGTGGATAGCATTGTATGAGCCTAGGCCTATATGAAACAAAGAAGCCAGAATATTACACTAAAAATTTATCATTGGATTGTCTGGCACTCCCTTTGTTTATACCTAGGATCCAGCTGAATGAATTATCACTGCCTTGGTATGAGCAGCATCATACCCCGGCCTACAGCAGCCCATCATTTACCCCACCAACCACTGGTTCTCAGGCCTACTGTATGTCTATAATTATGTCTATAATTATGAATAGTGACACCGAAATTTGTAGCATAGCGAGAACTATCACGTCCAGTTCTGAAACTGCGTGTGTATGTTATGTAGCGTTTGTCAGAATATTACAAGGTTTAACGTTAGTAATAGTACATCGTACAGAACTTCTAACTCGGGCTAGGCTAAGTAGCAAAACAGTTAGGCCCTAGGTCGATTTTGTGTCGAGTTCTCTAGGATATGAGATCTTCACGCTACAACGACTTAGGCTACGAAGCAGCCGACTTGCTCCTGTTAAGCAAATTTCATATCTTACCAAGCAGAGACATACAAAGTACTTCAAACAGCGACATTAATAAGCAAATGTTAGGTCTCATTTTGACTGATGATCACTAAAAACAGTTTATTACGGAATAGGTCTTAACCTTGGAAACTTCCGGAAAAAACAAAGCAGACGACAGAGAAGGGTAACCAAACTTGTAAGGGGTAAATCTGCTACATAATTTCTAATTGTCGATGCAACCCACTGAGTTAGTGTAGATCAGTGATGCAACCTCTTCTGTTCAAAGATTATATT
Source organism: Apostichopus japonicus (assembly GCF_037975245.1). Lineage (NCBI taxonomy): Eukaryota > Metazoa > Echinodermata > Holothuroidea > Aspidochirotida > Stichopodidae > Apostichopus > Apostichopus japonicus. The sequence goes on from NC_092568.1 coordinate 18,366,764, forward strand.
ATCTTTGTTATACCAAAGAACATAAAACTTCGTTTCTAATAACTTGCTATTGCCTTTTTATGAATCATGATGGAAAAGATCCACCAAGTCGTCTGCTAACCAAAAACAAATATGCTAAGAAGCAGATTTCTGGCCAGAAATTGTACTTCAGAAGGTCACAGTTTATGCATGACGATCATGTAAACTGCATTCTGGGATGCTTAAAAACAGATCTTCAAGTTACATTTAAAAAATAATGTTAAGGTTCAGTGGTTCCAGTGGTTGACACGGTTTCATCGTGAAGTTCCTGTTTAAGATCCATGGGCATTGAATAACATAACAGTGTTGTGCACCATGAATCAAACGAGTTTTGATCTCCACCAACAACAGTAGGTTAATCTACTCTATACAAGGCATCCACAAGCCAAACATCAAATTTACCACTGTTTATCTGGTAAGATACCGTGTTTACAAATTAAGCTTTCACAGTGTGACATGTGGTGCACCCAAAATACAGTATCCTTTGTCCTCTACCAAAAACAACCGGTTGCTTTAACTCAAAATGGGGCATGAACGTCACGCCAAGTATCAGATTCATTACTGTCTCACTCCTTGAGATATCGTCTCTACAAGGTTTTCACAATATCACCCCTGCTGACCCCAAATGACCTTTGACCTCCACCAAAAACAATTGCGTTCTTGTTCTTAATATGCCAAGTATCAGATTCATTACCTTTCCCTGATTGAGATACCTTGTTCACAAGTTTGTCACTGTTTAACCTATGGTGACCCCAAAATGACCTTTTAACTCCAAACGAAAACTCAGTATGGTACATCTACATAAAATGGTTGAAGTTCATGCACCTTATTGAATATTGAGTTATCATGTTTACAAGCCAAAGCGTCGCATACACACGCAAACATACACGGCACCATGACCGCAAAAATGATTCCTTTTGCGTTCAGCAGGGAATCAAGAAACGAATATTTTGACCCTTGACCTCAATTTTAAAGTGAGTGAATACTCGCGCAAAAAGAAACGTCTAATGCCGGTAATCTGACCTAGTTTCGAATGAGGTGTAACAGAAGTGTTAGACGCCACCATCGATCCCAGAAAATACACACACAGCCTGCTACCGTCGGTAATAAGACACTAGTGTACAGTCAGTACAAACAGCTGCGGTCAATACCCACAGCACAGTGTATAAACGATACAGCGATGGACATCTCAGGTCCAGCTAAAGATAACAAGGTATCACGTTTCATTACTGTCTGCATTTTGTAGCGACAAGAGCAAAACTTCACTTGCAAGCAACGGAAAGTTAACTTTTTAAAGGTGGCGGCACGCTGTTTGGGGCGAGTCTTCAGTGCCTTTAAAGGTCAAGAGCCTGTTTCTAAAGACCCCGGCCAGAAGTTGTGTACACCATCAATTCTGATCATTTCGACACCAAAATCAACCATGTGCGGTATTTGATTCCCGAGATCGATACAATTGTCACCATTTTAGGATGAAGTCAATGACCTTCCCTACCCCTTATTTCAACTCACGTTTTTGTTTGTAAATCTTGACACCCATACCTACCAAAATCAGTTGAAAGCAGCTTCTTTAACAAAATTTTCGCAGATTGGCTCGAATAAGGCCCTATATGGTTAATTTTGGGTTACTATTTAAGTCATCTGGTCGTTATGCAAACTAAAGGTCACCAGCATCACCGTCAGTCACCCATGAGGAAAAGTACTTTGTGGCTGGCTCTGGCAGTAATTTTGCAAGTTAAAGTTGGAGCATGAATGATCATATTATATCACTTTCTAGCATATATTGACTAAATAGTAATGAGCTATAAGAAGCGAGGAGGGTACGGCGGTCATAAGGTGACATGCGAGATCTAGAGTTACCATGTTAACATAACACGACATCTCGACAAAATTTTAATTTTTAGTCGAGATACCGAATTACGCTAACTTGACATTTCGGTAAAAATTCGTGAAAATGTCTAGTTGTCGAGTTTCACCTAACTCGTCATCACGACAATTGTCCAGATACCGACTAACGCTAACTTGACATCTCGGTAAAATTTTAAAATTTGAGATGTCAAGTTAGCGTAACACGGTATCTCGAAAAAAAATCAAAATTTTGTCGAGATACCGAATTGGGTGTAACATGGCAACTCGACATTTTGACAAATTTTATGTCGACAAAAAATCAATATTTTGTAGAGATGTAATGTTATGCTAACATGGTAACTCTACATCTCGCCTGTCACCTTATGACCGCCGTAGAGGAAGGTGCCTAATTTTTAAATGGTGGTGGTAAAAAGGAATTGCCTATAATTTCGTTTTGTTACAATGCCACGTACCAGCTGCGTGTGCGGGAAGCGGGTGGGGGAGGCGCATTCGCGATGTCAATATTCGACACAACAGATACGCTGATACTCATTTTGAAGTGTTCTTATGATAAGTTGTGTCTGTGAATAAATTTAACGTGCCTCTTAAGTTTAGCAGTTGACCGAAACTCTGGTAGTATGAGTGGGGAATGAGCATTAGTCAGCACCATGCAGTCGCAGTATATTTTGAGAATAGATAGTTGAACTTTTAAGATAATAAAAGTCGTAATATTCAGGAATAAGTCGAAATTGCGAGGATATTAAATAGTCGAACCCTCCATAACATTTTTGAGATGGGCCAAAATTTGGAAATTTAAAGTCGACATATTGATGCAAAGTGCTCGAAAGATGGAGAAAATAGGTCAACTTTGGAAATAAAATAAATAGTCAAAACTTTTAGATAGATACTCATTGCTGCATTTTCGAAATACAGAAGAGTCAAAATGTTGACACCTAATATTAAAATTTCCACGTTTTAATTGAAGGAATTCAATACAAAAACACACCTGTTTTCTGCCATACACTACTTTGTTGATAGCTTCCTACGTCACTAAATTAATTACTTCTTAGAAATATAGGATTGTATGGGAGGGGTTAGAAAGAGGCAGTGGCGGCGGAACCGGGGGGGGGGGGTGGGGGCTTGGGGGGGGGGGCTCAGCCCCCCAATGAAAAAGTTGAGGGGGCAAATGCATGATAAGCCCCCCAAATATTGACCAAGGCTCCGAAACGTGCATCTGCCCATTTTTCAATGCATACTTGTCGATCTGTCCGATGTACACGTATTCTATACTGTATAGGTGTAATAATGTTAGTAATTGCTGGAGGACCCTCGGCCCGTCCCCTGGCTATAGACCACATTGTCACCCCAACCGGGTCTTCACGCCCCGTGAAAAGTGGAAGCAGTGAGTGTGAGTACCGGTAAGCGTAACACAACTTCGTCTTAGGCCAAAGACTTGTCTCATTTCAGCCAGTTCTCCAACATCCCCTTACTTAGTGGCGGAGAGTCCATATATACAGTCAGGGGCGGATGCCCCCCTGACGGACTCAAATGGACTGCTGGCGCCCTTTTCAGCTTTTCACTATTTTTTACTTATTCGCGATTATTGACTATTTTAATGCGCTCTCATATACCTATTGACATTTGTCATATTCTGTTGGTGTAATTTTCCGACAAAATGGCGACCACACCTATTTATTCTCCGTTTATCTGCAAATTAGCAAGGCCCGGAAAGGGTCATTTCCTGCAATCTAGGGAGTAACTTTACTCAAAAATTTTCTGTACGCTCCGCGCCAACCTGTGGTGGCGCTCCGCTTAAATAGTGTCGAAAGCGCCCCTACAGACCATTCTTGCCCCCCCCCTGACCAATACCCCTAGCTCCGCCACTACCCTTACTACACTCAAAAACGTCTTTGCGAGTACACTACGAGTAATAGCTACTCTCTTATAACACCATCGAATATACAAATTACAATGTTTTTACAGACTTTACGTGCAATCTGAGAAATTGCAGGCTTGAGACCAATATTTTAGGGCTAGGTATTCGCAGCATAAAACAATCGGGAAGTGCCGTTTCCGGCCATCTGGGGGTTTGAAAAAAACCAAAATTTTCTTGTACGCTCCGCGCCAACCGATGGTGGTGCTCCGCTTAGATAGTCTCCACACATTAGCCCTCCCAATACTTGTTACGTTCCGCCGCACCTGGAAAGAGGTACATCTTACCGCTGCCATGTGTATGCCGCTGCTGATTAAATGCATTTCCATTCATGAAGGGCCCCGGGCAAGTATCGGGAAGTTTGACCCTTCAGTCCTGAAAACTGATTGACACCCCTGCCTAAATATCAAGTAAGCACTTAGAGAAATGCCTTTATAACTGGCTATTGATGGGATATTAGATGACAGTTTATCCAAGGAAAGATCTAAAATTTAGTTGCAAAGGATAATGCATTACAAATGATTGTGCACAAGGTGGAAAAGGGGGCCGGGGGCTGGAGGGGGGAAACAGATGTGGGGGAATGAGGAGTTGCAGATGACTCTCTGAAATATCCCTCCAAGTCCAAATACTGCATTTTGTATCACAAAATTGATCGTACCTTACGCTAAAGCTTAACCTTCATTTTAAGTTTCATCTTCTACGACCAACTTCACAGGTATGTCCAACAGTTCATAGAACAGAGTTAGTTAAGCAGGGACTTCAAAGACAGAACGAGTACAGCCACGTAAGAGATCTTCTTTTTATTGTAGTTATCTCTGACATGATACTGAACATCTCCTATATATTATACTCATCTCAATAGTCTTACTATGCTTTTCTATGCTTTACTCTTACAATGCGTTCTTCATAAAAGTTGGTCCATGCAATTTTCTCTTAATAATTGTACTACTCTTTTCTCATAAAGATACTATGCCTTCTTATTGATAGTCACACTATGCTTTTCTTTAAATAATCATACTATGCATTCTGACTGATAGTCACACTATGCTTTTCCCTTAATAATCATACTATGCTTTTTGACTGATAGCCCCACTATGCTTTCTTATTCCTATTCATACTGTACTTTCCTCATTGAAATACTATGCTTTCTTACTGATAGCCCCACTATGCTTTCTTATTCCTAGTCACACTGTACTTTCCCTCATTGACAAACTATGCTTCTTTATTAACTTTCTTCACATTAATTCTTACTATGTAACTTCATCATCATTAATCAATTGAATTTCTTTCATAAAATTATAAATCTGACAAAAATCAAACTCGGTCGTAACTGATTTCCCTAAAACAGAAATATATTGAGTCCTTGCAGAAATGAAATTTTGAGGAGAAAGCTTGAAATTAATATATTCTTTACACAGTAACAGAAATTCATGAAGTAAACAATGTTTTCTCTCCTTTGTATTTAATGTTATTGAGACTTCATACGGACAATCCTTCACAGAGCACTGTTTTGTATGGTATTCTGTGTTTCCTTGACTGTCCTTCGAGCGAGACGTCTCCCTTGTATCTCTTCCATTTCTATATTGCACAGGAACAGAACGAGTTCCACCAGAAGAGCTGATGTTTACAGAATTGAATTTGTCTGTGATCTGCTCGAATGGTTTGATGGCAAGTGGTGGGGTAGTTACACAATGTGGATATATAATGCACGTCAAAGCAAAGAGATCCTTTAGAAGATGTCCAATGGCCGATATGGTTGTAGGAGTCAAATCCTGGAAGAAACAGAAATGCTAGAGGAAATTGTGTCCATGAAAGGAAGGATGGAAAACCAGACAGCCAGTTGGCTTTGTGATTCCTTGCCATACAATTTGATAACAAAAATCCACATAACTATTTGACTAATGTAGAGCAAGTGAGTTGAATTTGTCCAAGAAGAAAGTCAGAACCAGATTAGATCAGAGATTTCTATTCTTTTTTTATAGCACTCATTTGTGGGCATCAACCAATTAATTCACCAGTAAGTATTTGACAGTATAGAAATTTTATTCCAAAATGTTTCAATATCCAGAGAGAACAGTCTTCGTATGTGAAATATAGACACATAGATGTATGCGTAAATTACCAATTTTGAGCTACTGTAGCAATCAGCTCTGCCACCAACCATCCCTTTAATAATTTATAATGAATGGGAGTTTCATGACATTATTAAAACACTGTGAAATATTTTCACAACCTACTGCCAAAGCCATGTAATATAAATCACAGAAAACATGGCAACTTTAAAGACCAGCTGAGATAACCTGGCTTTAATGTGTCATTTCCTGGACATCTACCACAATGCTTAACAGATAGTAGGTGGGGAATGGCAGGCTACTTTGGGAGGGGGAATGGGGGGGGGAGTTTGGAGGTGTTGATTCATCTCTGATCCTGTACGGAAGTGAACTAATATGTGGCTGACACTACCACTGTGTAGTCTAAAGTCTTCAATCACACATACAGGCAGTAGATCAGCCTAAGCTTACCTGACGTCCTCCTAACACAGTTTTAGTTTTGGTTATTAGTGAGTGCAGATCTTGACTAAGCTGTGATGGATCAGGGCTGAACATTAGGGTATAAACAGCATCCTGTAAAAGACGTGACACAAAGGTGAAGAAATTAAGAAATAATGGACAACTTTAGCCTCTACAAGAGATGAAACACAGTCATGGCAGTTTATAAACGAGTCCAATCACTACCAGTAATAAATATTAATTACCGGTACTTTATTGCATCAATTCTCTGTAATATCATATATAACTATTGTGAAAATCTGAATACAGGAAATAACTTATCCAGTATAACATCTCAGAATCGATGCAAAACGGCAAAGTTGCTATAAAAGTGAAAAGTTGGCATTTTTTTCACACAGGAACTATGGTATTTTATGACAGAAAAATCTCTGACCCTTCAATACTACTACACAAAATCTAAAGAATAAATTATTCCCTGAAAACACATTCTGTTCATGTCTGGAAATATGAATAACCCAGGGATGTGCCCACGCTGGGCGGCCCCACCCAGCACTAAATATTACCGCCCAGCACTGTCTTAAAAATCGTGAATCCCGCCCAGCACTATTTTCATCTAAAATCCCAACATTCCTAACAATATATTCAACATAAATTGGGCCTAGCCTATGCCAAAATCATACAGACTTAATAATGCATCAGTTACGCATGCGAGATACATTACTTACGGCTCTCAATCGGTCCCTTGTAAAATCTCTTTGAAACAAACTAATAACTTTTACCAGGTACATAATATATTTCACTAAAAAAAAAAAAATGTAAATTGTTAGCAAAACTAGTTCTTGCGTATGTGCTTAAAAAGCTACACAAGTGCCAGCATTTGTCATCTCAGCACCTTCAAAAATCAAAATTTCTCAAAGGGCAGGGGGACACCCCCTCCCGCTTAGACCCCTCCCCCAGGACGTCGATCAGTATACCCGGCACTCAGGAAATCCTGGGCACATCCCTGATAACCTATGATCATGACATGTTTATAGAACAATGGAGATAAGTTTTGATCAATACCAAACATGACAGGAAAATTTCTTGAAGTACTTTACTATTACTTACATTTTATTTATATTTCTTGCAGAAAAATAAGTCACTGCATTATAAATTAATTCATGAGAGTTTTTTCACTGGTTCACAATTATACATTCCTAACTACCCATATATAAAAAAAATCATGCAACGGTTGTAAACAATTCAGTTTCCATAAAAAGCAAAGGTGTTCTAACAAAAGCACCAACATCGCTGGTTTAAAGTATTTAGCAAGGGCAAGAAGTTCTTAGCCAGATGACAAAATACTGTTTTAGCTGGATTCTAACCATGTTCAGAGCTTCACATCTCCAGAAACCTTGATGGTCTATAGAAATGTAACAAGCCATGTACTCTAATAATAGTACTATAAATAAGCCAGTACTCAAAGTGGAAATGCCCCACCTTGTTGTTCACTTCCTCTTTTTCCTTGCATAAATCAATACTTTTAGCTCTCTAAATCACTACTAAATCACTACTTTTAGCTGTTCTCACCTTCAATTCTTGCAGTAATACCGATGGAGGAGTCGTAGATACAATTCCAGCTGTCTCTTCACTCTTCATCTTCATCTCAGTCGAGTGACCTGCTTTTGTCGTCTGCAGTTTCAGACACTTCTGTAAGGTCGATTCTAATTCTTGTTTAAAAGCACCTGACAAAATAAGGAAACATTCAATCTTGGCTGGTATTGAACATCGAAACCAAACTTTAATTTTTAGTAATAGCTAAAGGTCATCAGTATTGCCCCCAATATTATAATAATAATAATAATAATCATAATAATTATAAAAAACATAATGAAAATAAAATAATATTAATAATAATCAGCAGTTCTGTTTACGATGCTGAAGTGACCACAAATGGAGGGAGAAACCTGCAAGGCCTTATGGATTACAACTTACACGTCCGGTGGCTTCCAATTCATCATTTTAGCTCAAATTTGTAATCTTTTCAATTAAGAAAGTCTATCAGATGGGAAAACAGTAGTTTGCTCTTGGATGAAAAACCCACCTTACTATGACCCAGCCTTTATGGTACTTTTGAAAACTTGAAGAAGTTTTAAGCCTACAAAACATTTCAATCTTGGATTTGCCTATATTAGGGGACTTTATTAATTCATATTACACTGTCTACCAACTCTAAAGGTTTTACCTAGGACTATTATGCCAAGTACAGTACAAGGGATATAATTCTTACATTTCCTTCTGAAAATCATCTTTAAGATTTTGTTACAAAACCGTATGAGTGAATCGAACACAATGACACTTACATTATTACATTGATACTTTTTCCAGTAAGACTGAGACCCCCCCCCCCACACCCCAAAGAGAAGACAATTTGACATTTTACCAGGAATTTGTAGATGAATCCATCGTTGAACCTTTTGAAGTGAATTCCGTACTGCTATGGAGCAAGCTGTTTGCTGGAGTTGTACAGAAGCATCATCGGCAACCATATTTCTGATAAGAACTTTACATTTTTTCTCCACAAACCTAAACAATAAAAAATATTTAAAAAATCAAATTCTTTGTAACCTTTCGTTTAAAGGTGCTTAATAGCTTTAAACAGAATATACAAGTTCCCAAATTAACCTGAACCCTCTGTGCTTGAACTGTAAAACAGGCTGGTCGTCTGAATTTTTTTTTCTAGCTGCCAAACTATCTTAGCCATCTTGTATAATTAAAAAAAAATAGCAGTCCTCCAAACAATAGCCTTGTCTTTTCAGATTATAAAACAGTAGCGCTTTGTAACGCATTTAAGAGTTAGCAAAGAGTTCCAGATCTTAAGGGACCTGTGAAATTTACATGCAATGATGGGTGGAATGCAAACAATTTTTGGGGGATTGCTATTTGGATATGCCTAATCTAATTTTGTGGCTGTGTAGTTTGTGATCGGTTTGTTGTGTTCATGGCAAAATACATGTCTAAAAATCTTGAAATTGTCTGCTGCCTTTCAAACCAAGCACTACCACTTCTAGACTAGACCTACCACACATTTTCATAAGAGATAATCAGCCTAGTCTAATTTGCATTAAACAAATGGGTGTTCAGACTACCTACTGTTCAGGTAACATAATATCATTATGAGAAACATGAGCTGGATAAGCTGTACGGCAACCAATTTACTGTAAAATATATTTTAATCTTGTCTAACCTTTTAGCAGAGTCGTCTGCTTCTAGCAGAGTTTCTTTACAGATCTGGTCAGTACAATCTTGAGCTTCCTTCCTGAACCCTCCGAGGTCCCCTTCAGTGGTCGATGCATTTTGAAACATCGCCATCATCCGGTCGGCGAGTTGCTTTCGTTTGGCCATCAGCAGTCTCCCATCAATGTGCTTGATGCAATTGGATGCCACACGATTACTCACAAAGTCCACGCTTTTCTTCAGAGATGGGGATTGGGTATGGAAAAAATTCCTCTCCAGATCAATCTACATGAGGAAACAATAAAAGACTTTTTACAAGAGAATCAATATCATGACAGTTTGAGACACAAAACATAAATTTCAACTTCACAATTAACTACACATGATAAAAATTATGGAGAGAAACACCTGTTTCAGCAAAACTACAAATTTACTGAAAATAAAAAACCCTCTGTCTGTCCATCTCTCTCTCTCTCCTTGTGTTCTCAGTTTGTTTTCGATTCAGTTTACAGCCTCTGACATGATAAAAATTCTTACAAAATTGGATAAAACGGGTTCCAAGACAAGCAAACCTATTGCAGTTGTTGGTTCAATGGATTGTGACGTCATTGTAGCAACACCGTCGAAGTGTGACGTCACTGTAGCATCACCATCGATATGACAAAACAGCGGTGTATCGAGTCGAGTCGATAGATTGAAGTGACGCAAAATGAAGAATGACTTTGTTCAAGCTTATGTTCAACTTATGTTGTTTGTTCAAGCTTATGTTTTGTTTTGTTTTTTATGTTTGTTTGTTCAAGCTTATTTTCAAGCTTATGTTGTTTGTTAAAACTCATGCCAAGTCTGTGGATCTGTTCACCAGTTCTTAGATGAGTCTTAGATGTTCTTAGAATGATTCATCTCGAGTCCTACGTGCTCATGTTTCTCTGTTCTTACATAAAAAGTTACTTTCTATATCAGTTCTTCACTTGCTCTTGTACAATACAGTTCAATAAAATATCTACATAATTGAATTCTTTTGAGTTCACTCATATTTTGTATCTTTACCTACGTTTATATATACCGTATGTGCCACACGCCAGTAATTCGCCTGGGATTTCTTGTGTGAGAAGCAGTACCTGGTTTGTTACACTGGATGGCGAGAGCATACCTTAGTGGGGGGGGGGGTGGGTCTGCATTTTGTAATCCTCCTCTGAAACAGTCAGGCAGCGATGTTGGTAATATTTTTGCAAGGCGCTTGCAACAAACAGAGAGGCAGCCACCTCACAAGATGAATATCAGGGGAAACCCTGTCCAGTGAATTGCACAAACAAAATCTTGAATTTCTTGCCCAATTGAGTTAATACAGTGACTAGAGTCAATGACTTGACTCCAGTCACTAAAATCGATGTCAATGACACAACTCGACCGCAAAAGAGAGAGAGAGCAACTTGTTAACCACCTGGTCATCAGTGACAGAAAAGTGAGGAACTCTTTTTCTCTTACATTTCTCAGAAGACCTTACCTGCACTTGGGAGACATTGAACTCTGTAGTGTAACTGTGCGAAGAAGGAACGTTAACATCCGCAGCCACTGGAGTAATCTTCCTCATGGGTGAACTGACAGACGCCTCCGATAACAGACCTCTCGCATCACCTGATCGGATAATAATTAAAATAAAACTTTATGCAGCAAAGTTTAGATTAAATGACAAAATTTCATAAGCCAGTTCTCCTAGTATGTACTTATCCATCTGAAATTCCTTTTTTTTTGTAGTGGGAGGTTGGGGGGGGGGGGGGAGGGCTGGCTGGGAGAGTGGAATTAAATAACATTCAAGCAACAATTTGTCAGTTTTCTCTTAGGTTACTCAGATGAAGTGTTTATTTGAAGGTACCATGTCTTGAGAGGACATCCTAAATTTGGATTAATATCCATCCTTGGTAGAGTAAAGACTTCTTTGAGTTTTCATTTTATCAAAAGAAACCCCAATGAAAGTTGGAGGGGTCAAGCCAGGACTGACGGTTTTATTTCTCCAAAAAAGAAGCAACATACTATCAGGGCTGTCAAGAAATCCCCCCCCCCCTTTAGGTGTAACTTTAATTTTACATTGTTTTGACTGGGTCCTGGGAGCAATACATCATAATGAACCTAATATTGACCATCACATATTTACAAAATGCTGTTAACCCTGTACTGACAATATCTTTATAGTGTTAAAGACATTTCTGTTTTGTATAGAAAACAAATGTTCACATGGTAACAGTTGATGAATAATTATGAATATAGCTTATATTTATCTGTAATTTATACTTACTTAAATATGGACAAGCTGTGTAGAGGTATGGTTGCTCAATGATAGGAATGTGGTCCAGTGGAGGTTCTGTAAACTCGCTGCTCTCGGATAATTGTGTAGATTCTAACGTATTCAGTAAATCTGGTGTTTGGGATAGGACCTGTAGTAAACAAAAATAGTGTGTGAATTCAATAGGCAATTTAAAAACATACAAAATAAGTCAAAACTTTTCTAAAACTGAATATTTGGTCATTTGTAATAGATCCCTCAATTACATATGTTGAGGGCTGCTAATTATTTAATTGTTCATATCTTGTAATAAAGGAATTCTTTTGTATTCAAATTAGTTATTTTAATAAAAAATTATAGACAGAAGAGACAAATTGATCACAATAGTACTGAAAAGAAAATTGGCTATTGCTTAGTTTAAAATCCAAGGATGTCAGAGCCCAGAGAGGATGTGAAAACCCAAGGGTGTCAGAGCGTTATAAACTTGCACACCTATTTTGATATTTACTGTGCATGCTTGTTCAAATCTACATTAAGAGAGCAGACAAACACTAAAATACTGCAGCATGACAATAAGAATGACAAATGACTGGTCACACTGAAAATAATATGAAAATTTATGCAACAACAAGTAGCCTTTGTATAAGAATATATTTATACATATATATATACATACATATATAATATATATATATATATATATATATATAATTGAAATGAGTTGGTAAATCAAGAACAGTGAAAAAACTTCCAGCCTCCACTGCGACTCGAACCCAGGCCTCCCGCTTTGTATCGAGCACCCTAACCGCTATAGGCTATGGATGCTGACTGTATGTCCAGAGGTTCGAAACTGGTAAGGAAGGTCGTAATTCCACTGTAGGTGTTTGCCACCCGCATCGCACAATACTACTTCTGTTTTTGGTGACATAGTTTGCCTTACTCTAGAGATCAAACATGATGCTAACCAGCTCGAAATCATATGTGATTCCTAAAGCCGGATCTCGAAAGAGATACTTTGAACAGGGACCTTTGTCCTGGGACCTTTGTCAGCAATACTTGGCAGTCGAATGGAAAGTACAAAATGGAACACAATGAAAGTATGATGCTAGATAAGTGTAAGTTGCACTGATGGAATTAGAACCAAATAAACCATGACTATACAGGAAGCAGATTAAGGAGCAAAGAACGGATTACATATGTTTGTAGAACTGATAGTTGTTAAGTGGTCCCAAGTCTTCGTTGAGGCTGGTGATGTGAGACTTAATACAAAAGATCCAAGTATGTTCAGGTGAACCCAAAAGGTAGTTTTGGTATCAGATCAACAGACAACACTAACAAGGCAATTCTGACTACGAAAAGAAAAAGAAATAGACACAATTTACAGATCTCATCACCTGTTGGTCAAGATTACAAATCAACCGATTAAAATGATTTAAAACAACCTCAAAGTTTACCTCAAATAACCAGCCAATCAGGAGCAGAAGAAGGAACTGGTTGCAGGGAGGGAATTTTCCAACATTTGATGTACCAACAACTCTGAAAGATTCAAAAGTAATAATAAGAAAAATAATGAGGATTTATAGCACCCACTGACCATCAACAAGGTGCTCAAGGCACTGTGCAAAAGTAAAAACAGACAATACAAAGGAAAACTACCAAAGCAAGAAAATAAAAACTTACAAATAAAACAGAAAGGCTTTAGACATGACATAAGTTTTTTAGTTCTTCTTGAAATTGGCAAGAACTTTAGGACACTATGTTCGCTTAACTTCACTGGTTTCTGTGATCCATCACTATGTGCCACTGGACGCTGTATTATCTATGTGTGTTCTCAGTTAGTTTTCTACCAGGGCAAGAGAGACACACCGATTGGAGCAAAGGCCCAGAGAAGAGAAATCCCTATACTGTACCTCATTAGACTTTTATTGAGAATTGTTTGCAGGATCGGCCGGCAGGGTGCTCAAGCCTACTATAAAGTCTTGAGAACCTGTATCAATGATGACTGGTGCAAGATTGTGGGCAAAATTTAACACAGTCTGGAATGAAATCTAGCATTTTCCAGCCCTAGTAGGCCTTAAAGTAGGGTTTTTGCATCCAGAAGAATCTCATGCTTTCCATTTCTGAAATGGTGTTCCGATGATAAAACAAAAATCAAAATGAGCTTACAGGGCTAAGATTGATTGCCGCAGGATATGACGATATATACAGTAGTACACAATCAGTTTTCTCACATGCACTTGTATAATGCATATAGCTTTGTCAAATAACTGCCTTCCATTAATTTTTTAATTTTGGATATTAAGTTAACTAAGCACACATATACACTAATTTGATCCAACCATAAGCTGGTACGTTCTTTGCAAAACTAAGACAATATTCAACTTTTGATTAAACAAGCTTCAATAAAAGCGAATAAAAGCTCTTCAGTAGCAATTTCTATAATCGTTAACAAGACTTCATTTGTACAGACTTCCACGGCCACGTATGTAGTATGTACCTATATATGGAACTAAGCAATCTGAAGGTTGACTTGTAGTAGTCGAGTGTTACTGCATCTGAGTCTATCATACTGAGATACTCAACCAGCCAAGGCACTACAAGGACTAGTCTCTTATGATGGTATCCAGCCCAAAGACAGGAGAGAATGTCCAATTGGTAAGGCTCCTGGAAAGAAGAGAGAGACAAGCTTAAAGGTGGAATGGAATTAAAACAACAAAACGATATTGTTAATCAAATCAGCAAAAGACTCTACAGCAACTAGTTTAATAATTCTTTTTATCCTAAAATTAAATAATTAGATTCAGCAATGAAACATCATACATATGTATCTTTTGGATCATGGAAATTTGCATGACAATGGACATTTTGCTGTAAACAGAAACAGATGATACAGATAACATATTAATGCATTACATGCACCATCAGGCTCCCATAGATTCCCTTAGCATTTGGTAAAGGAATCCTATCACAAATTCAAACAAAAATACAGAATCTACACAAATTTTACTACTGCAAAAAAACATGTCTTTACAATTGAAATTTTGTTTCCGTGTTAACTGTAAGGAAATACTATTGCATGTGCATTAAACAATACAAGTGTAAATTGCTCCTTCCACATTACTTTTATTGAGGACTGTTAACTTTTAATGTTTAGCAACTTCCCTGAAAACAGCATTCATTTCTTGTCAAGGAAGTATTGTCACAATTTAGTCCAGCAATACAAAGCAACTACAATATAATATGCTGGTACATCAATGTTTAGTAAAAGGAATTGAAGACTCCCCCCAAACCGTGTGCCGTGCTCTAAAAAAGTTTACTTTCCGTTGCTTGCAAGTGAAGTTTTTTTATTGTCGCTACAAAATTCAGACAGTAATGAAACGTGATACCTTGCTATCTTTTATCTAGACCTGAGATGTCCATCGCTGCTATATACAGTGTTGTGGGTATTGACCGTAGCTGTATGTATTGACTGTACATTAGTGTCTAATTACCGACAGTAGCAAGCAGTGTGTGTATTTTCTGGGATCGATGGTGGTGTCTAACACTTCTGTGACACCTAATTTGAAACTAAGTCAGATTACCGGCATGAGACGTTTCTTTATGCCGGAGTCTTCACACACTTCAGTTATACACCCCCCTCACCCCAACTCTACTTTCTGTACACACTAAGTCACACATACACGTATACCTCGTAAAGCATATGCTGTGGAAAGTATGGAAATCAATTATGAAAGTTTGTAACAAAACAAAACAAAATCGAAAACAAGTATAAAGTCTTTAATACCTTAGGTCTTCCAGCCATAATCTCCTCCTTTAATTTTTCTGATACCTTCTCATTTTGTTTATATGGCAGGAACTTGATCAATCCTAAAAACTTGGCAAGAATTTGTACCGTTTGTAGACATGCTAGAAACTGGTCCTTCAATTCCTGCAATTTTAGAGAGTAAAATGTGGCCAGTCGGTCATATTTTCTGCATCACACAACAATATGGAAGCTATTATACAAGATATTATTTTGTTTTATGACAGAGCCTCTAACTTACATACACAGAAGTTCTCGGAAAAAGAGCAGTTTGTCAAAAGCTATATTCTATACTAACCATTGTAATTAAATTATAAAAAAAATTAAATAGTTGAAATTTCCAAGAATAAAAATGATTGTGAAATTCCGCTGTGTAGGATATAACATCAATGTACTTCTCCAATAAGGTTTTGTGAAGTAGTCTTCAGGCAATGGCAATTTAATCATGGGCTTGTACTGGTTCCAATTCACATACAATTACTTAAACAGTCTCCATTTTGGTACACATATAGTGTACTAGCACAGCTACATAGCACTGAGGGTGGGGAGAAAGCCCCCCAAACCTCTGTTCATGTTTTCCTCATGTAACTCAAGCCTATCCCAATCTGTGCAAATAATCATGATCATTGCCTCCATTTTACTTTTTTACATTAAGCCCAACTTTAATCTAGATCTCAGGTGCAGTCACAGTACACACGATCTGGCTTCTATTTATCCAGTTTTTTTTTATCAGGTTATAATTAGCATGTTAGATGAGACAACACTCATTTAATGAATCATCTTTACTTCTGTACATTTTCAATTTACCAAACTTACCTTGTCAGGAAAACTGGCAGATGATGTGATACCTTGGTCAGGTAAATATGAAAATTTATTAAGCTGCAAAAGAAAACAAACAATAATCATGATAACAAACGTGTAGAAATTCTGTACTTTGATGACGTTTTGATCCTAGCAATAGCTTCTTCAAAAGCGGGGAACTGTAAGAAGATCCAGCTAAGATGGAAACATCTGTCACTCTAACTTTTAGATATATTTACCTACGCAGGTCGCTATTTTTCTGCAGAGAAAGCAGTTCACTTTAACACGTTTTTTTAAATTTCCCTTTCAAATTATTTAAAAGTAGTAGGTGTCATAGAAGAGAGTATGCAAGCCACAAAATAATAATCACAATAACAACAACAATGAAAAATATAAATATGAATGAGAGGTGTGTATAATACATGGTTGATTGATATTAATCTGGCAACTCATACCTCTTGTATTCTGGCAGATATACAGTCCATCAAATGCTGGTTGAAGGTATAGCTGGTACAAAAAAAAAAAAGGGGAACAGTAAAACAATTTATTTTAAATGATTACAGATTAGTAAGTCATAATCAATAGTAATCAATTATGATCAATTTACTTTAAGTGATTATAGATTAGTAAAACAATCTACTTTAAAGGACTATAAATTAGTGTAATAGAATATAGACATTTGACGTAACAACATCATTGAATAAACGTCACCAATTCTTAACATGTATCAGTTACAAACAAAATGTTATAGAACTACAACCAATCCCGATGGGAATTGTTTTCCCTTAATTAGATCTGTGTCCTACATGCAGTCACATCCTCACCCTATTACTTTTCTCTTAACTACCCAATTCTAAACTATATCCATTGAAATTTAATACACAACCAGATGAAAAGGACACAAATCTTCAATTCTTGAATTCCCTTAATTAGATCTGTCCTACATGCAGTCACATCCTCACCCTCTTACATTTCTCTTAACTTCCAATTCTAAACTATATCCACTAAAAGTTAATTCTCAACCGGACAAAAAGTATGCAAATCTTCACTTTTCCAACTGAAGAATATGACATACCTGTCTGCTTCCAGGATGAACTTGCGGAAGAATTCTTGGCAGCCTGGAAACTGTGGCGGAGGGCAAGGTCCAACCACGGATGATGGAGTTGTGAATCGCTCTTCCAACCTAGACAAAAACACCGGTCAACGATCTCTAACTATATATCTGAGTCTCTCTTTTGACAACTTGGTACAAAATAGCAATTCTTGCATGCAAATGTGTCTTGATATTATGAAACATATTTAACATTCTGCAAGGAACTTTTGCAATAAATAATTTAAATTGCAGAAAAATGTTCACCATTCTAAATGACCAGGTATAGCCCGAACATTTTTTGACCCTTGGGTGGTTCTGGAAGTCACATAAAATGTCTCCAAGCCTTAAATACTGAGTTATGAAATTTTCTATAAGTATATATTACATACCTTAAGTTTTATAATGACCCTTTGTAATGTATTATTGCCATAGGAAGAACTACAGCCCTTGTTTTGAACTTTGACATACCTTTTCAATTTATCAGGGTTCTCCATTTTTAAATGATTGAGCAGGAAGTTCTCATGAGGACCCGTAACTTGGTCTGGATCTTCAAGGCACATCTATAAATAACAAAAAGTATCATCACCCCCAATACAATTGTTACAATCAACACTCACAAAATAAATTATCGCATAAAATCTCTGTTTGAAGCCTGACCATTAAAAGCATTCTTCAGTCTCAGGATAAAAAACAAAAAAACAGGTTCTACTCAATCTGTGAAGTCTCTATTGAATGAAATATGCTGTTTGTTTATTTTTTTATTTAAAGTTATACACAGTAGATAATTATAGAACCACAAAACCAAAGGCTAGTATGATAAACACCAATACAAATATAAGACATCATAAGAAGCTTTGTTTGACATGAATTCAAAACTTACTTTTATCAGTTGAGATGTAAATAGTTTTGCAAAATGAAAGATATTGGTGATGTCTGTTGCCATAGCAACAAGTTCCCTGCAAAATCAAAGAAAGAAAGAAAACAACTTTAAAATTTCATATCTGTCTAGTTCAGCAGTATATAGGTGGCAGAGGCCCAAACTAAACATTGCAATAGTAACCCTGACTAATCAACAAAAGAAATCTTTGGACAATTGGACAAAATTACAGTTCACATAGTGACCCAGAAAGAAGAACAATAGGGATTTATTCCTTTTGTATAAAAAGTCACATAAAAAAAAAGGTTTGTCAGAAACTTCCTTCACAAGTGAAAAGCTTACCTCACAATAGCTGTTACAACATCATATAGTAGTACCAACAACCTGAGCAATTTTTTCTTTACAAGTACAGTTTATTTATTCCTTTTTTATCTTCATTGCAATAACACTGTGCAATTCTCAAATGACACATAATTATCCTGAGAAAAGATATGATATGCATGTTTTAAACACATGAAGACAGTTTGGATGTTACAAACACTAGGGAAAATTGTAAGACAAAAGAGTCTCCTTTTTGCACAAAAAGCATAAATTTGCTTTATATTGTGTTTAATATGTTTAAACAGTTTTACGTCGCCAAGATTTCACTAACACAGTTTTTGTAACCAAGAGAACGCATGCATCGTATCCACAAATCTGAGAGCAACTCTTCTCTTTTGTACATTAGCATCTTTCATCAAGTGATATAGTGAAGCATACCTTATTCTTGTAGCCATACTAGCATGCATGCTCCATCCAGGGATAGTATGTTGGACTTGCCACTCACGTAACAACTCATAAAATTTATCGCTGTTGCAAGAAAGGAAAGGAAGTTTGAAACATTCATTACTTCAAACAATACAGATTTACTCTGATAAAAAGTTTTTTTTGTCCTTTTAAATCCTGTAAGGTTTAAAAATTATATGCTTGGTAGTTAAATCATCATGTAATTTAATATAAGAATTTTCCCAAACATTTTATGGAGCAAGGATAAGCAACTTGCTCGTCCAAATTCCACCTAGATAGCTAGTGTCCTTTGCCGAAGATGTAAAATTTGGAATAATTCATTTGATTTTGGTTCTAAGTACATTGAATGATAATGCAATAATTTCACTTCTCAGTAGATTTCTGCTTACTACATTTGTCATCCTATCATAAAAGTGTGAAAAAGCTATAAACAGTGTCCACGGTCTTCATG
Source organism: Apostichopus japonicus (assembly GCF_037975245.1). Classification (NCBI taxonomy): domain Eukaryota; kingdom Metazoa; phylum Echinodermata; class Holothuroidea; order Aspidochirotida; family Stichopodidae; genus Apostichopus; species Apostichopus japonicus. Next base: position 18,386,377 of record NC_092568.1, read on the forward strand.
GAACAGAGACGAATATACCAATGGGTTAGATTGGCCTGGGCCCTTTGATCAAGAGGAGCCAGTGCCAACTATATGCACCCATATTACACCAGTATTATAACATAAACGCAACCCTTGTTGGGGCCCAAAGTAACACCTCTGTCCCACGGCTGCCCCAAACGGGTAACTCCGGCCACATGTAAGTTTAGGGGTTTTCCGTACTGGCGTGCCCTCCCAAAAGTATGATGACTCAGGGGAGAGAAGTTGTAAAGATAACGCAGGAACAAAAGATTAACGGTAACTTGAAGGATGTAATAACAATTAACTGGAGCAAACTAAATATAAAATATAATTTACTTACAAGTTACAAGCTCACTTCACACATATAACTCAAACATACTCACTCGCTCACAAGTGTTGACCGGTCAACCATCCGTATTCACTCCCTCATTCATAAGCTCTGCCAAACATTTTCAAACACAAGAAAGTTCTCTCAAACCACACGCACACACTCCCACAAGTTACACGCACGCAACACAATCAGCGCGCCGCGCCCGATACATTTAAAACCTCCGTTACGTTATTAAACAGTGATGCATCGATACAAGCGCACCATAGCCTAACGCTACACTATATACATGTACGCCCACACAATACGCCTATCGTTATAATCGTTCATTTACACTCTTTCCACCTGAAATGCAGACTTCTCCTGAAGTCTAAAAATAGTAAATCTTTACAATCATTCATTTACACTCTTTCCACCTGAAACGCAGACTAAAAATAGTCACATTCCTCACTACCTAGAAGGTGGTAGGTACTTATGCCTAGACTTAGACAGCCAGTTTGACTCAAAGTCCTTCTCTCTCAAACAGAGCTCGAGTCCGTGACAATTTTAGTATTCGAGATCAGCCACTTCTTATCAAACTCCACCTAAAAGGACCACTTGAAAAAAAAGAATTCAAAATTTCATAAATAACCACAACACCGCATGCATCGTGTATGGGCGCACACATATGAACAACTCTTCAGGTCTATGGCAAATGTGCATCGACGCATCAGAAAATAATCCTAAAATTTGTAATTGTCTTGAAAATTGTCACACATTCTGAATAAACTAATCAATGAGCTAATTAAACCCACCCCAGGTCAAAGACAGCAGTGTCCGTTGTGATTGCATTAGTTCCAAAACGAGGCGGAGGAACTCCTTTATCACCCCTTTTGGATCTTCTTATTTGAGCAGAATTTGTTATTTTCTCAACCACAATTTCTTGTGGCTTTTTCTCTTCGATTTTCTTGATTGGCCTCCTTCAAGTATATAGTGGATGCATGACTTCTTCTTTTTCTTTCAGGTTGGGGACGTTTAATTTTCTAACATCATCCGGTTTCATGTCTTCCTGGAGGGTGCACAATTTCAGCTCGTTTCTGTGGATTACTCGTTCCTTTCCTTTTCCATTCTCAGGAAGTATCACATATACTGGTATGTCCGGGTAAGGTTGTTTAGCTATGAAGTAGACATCTTCCTCCCACTTATCTTGGATTTTGCATCTCCCCCTGACTTTCCTTTTTCCATTTTTGTTTAATTCCTTTTAATATGATTTAATAATTTAATACGATAGTGAAATAAAATCTTGAATAAAATTCGCTAACAACTTTACTTGTTTACTTTTCTTTTAACTAAAATTACGTACGTGCCTCTGCGAAATCTTTAAAACTAAGCCAGTACTCCAACACTTCTGACACCAATGTAAGTTTAGGGGTTTTCCGTACTGGCGTGCCCTCCCAAAAGTATGATGACTCAGGGGAGAGAAGTTGTAAAGATAACGCAGGAACAAAAGATTAACGGTATACTTGAATGATGTAATAACAATTAACTGGAGCAAACTAAATATAAAATATAAAATAGAATTTACTTACAAGTTACAAGCTCACTTCACACATATAACTCAAACGTACTCACTCGCTCACAAGTGTTGACCGGTCAACCATCCGTATTCACTCCCTCATTCATAAGCTCTGCCAAACATTTTCAAACACAAGAAAGTTCTCTCAAACCACAGGCACACACTCACACAAGTTACACGCACGCAACACAATCAGCGCGCCGCGCCCGATACATTTAAAACCTACGTTACGTTATTAAACAGCGATGCATCGATACAAGCGCACCATAGCCTAACGCTACACTATATACATGTACGCCCACACAAGAATACGCCTATCGTTATAATCGTTCATTTACACATAGGTGTTGGAGCCCAATTTGGTTTGGGGGGCTGTAACGACGTGCGCGAAAAATATAACCAAAATTTTTGTGCGCTCCTCGTGTGTACAACATCTTAGTGTGCATATAATATAGGCATGCATCGGTTATTACATCGCATGCCAATTACATACAATCATTTGCCGTGTTATTACCCTTCCATATTGGTTATCATTTTTGGGGAAGTCTTTACAATAATATTGATCATAATAATATAAGTTTAACCATTGAAAAACACATTGCAATTTATTTTTCTTTCAGTAGGTGCCCGAAAAAAATCTCAGCATATTGCCCAAATTTTCACAACAATATTTGGTTGGGGGCTGCAGCCCCCCCCGCCCCGCTTCCTACGCCTAAGACTCCAGCCCTGTTTATGCAAAAAATTTTTTTACTTACCGTTGCTTCTTAAAGCAGTGGAAAGATCTATCAGATGGAAAGTTCTCCCGGTTATCGGTCTCAACATGGAATGGAACGCCAGCTAACATCGAGTTAGGTTTACTGTTATTAGAGGAACTAACTGAGCTCTTCTCCCATAGTAAGATTAACTGACGATGGAAGCCAGGCTTAAATCTCTGAATGGCATCATTGTCCAGTAATAATTTGAGGGTGGCCTTGTCTAGGAAGGCAAGGTATCTGCAGAATCATAACAAAAGTTCATGCAATTTTCTCGATGACCACAAATTTATAAATTCATCTTCTCAAGAGATAATTCTTGGCAGAACGGGATAATTTTCCCTTAATATCCAGCCAGACCTGATCTATCACTAGACTTTACAATTTAAGCTTATAAATGAAATTGGCACTGTAAGCTTACCTACTGAGTTTACCGAGAACTTCGACTGAGAAGAACACAGCATTATGAACGGTTGAGAGGTAACAATAATCGTAGCATCTAGTCTCACTGACAGCCCCTTTCACAGTCAAAAGTTGAAACAAGAAATATATCTCCATCCACAGGTTCGGAATCAAAAGTTCTATAAAGATAAATAATCGTAGTTTTCATCATATTTTAAATTGCATATAAAAAGACATACTGTTAAAGTACACTCAATGCAGAGTTCTCTGACCCACTTTCCAGTAGGTAGAACAAATCTCCTTCTTGAGATATTGTGCTCAACACATATTCACAGTATGACATGTTGACCTCTGACTGCCACCAAAAACAAAAGGGTTCTGATGCTTGCCAAGAATAATCTACGAGATGAGTAGCTGCAAAGCTGGCCATCTTGAAACACCATGTTTGTATAAAGGTGTATTTTTCTCCTCTGGTGGTCTCTTGTAGTTTTCTGTTTTGGTGTTTAAAACCCAAGGCATCACGTACACACACAACCAACCCAATGCAAGTACCTGTCACCATGACCATTTGCATATAGATCATTTCCCCTTTTAGCAATTAAAAGACTTCAAAAAGTGAATTATACATTACATTCGAAGACTGAGGTATCTACCCCTGAGGGCAATTAACATATGAGCTTACCTTCCAACATGATTGAGTACAACTCTATGACCAGTTCCAATTGTTCAGCAAAGGTAACTTTGTTCATCTCTGGTACAACGGCATCAACGTCACAAACCGAGACGCTTTTCGCCTTCTCTCCCGGGGACTGCGGAGAGAACCTACTGCTGACGGCAATCTGCTTTGTCTTACCAGATTTCAACATCTTCAATAAATCTCTCTCGTCTTCGAGGCTCGCTCTTCCAGAGTTACCGAGGACACTTCCGAGGTTGCCAGGAGAAGTCTGTGGCCATGGCGACTGCTCGCCTCCAAAACTGGGATGCTGCTTGGACGTGCTCAACGGTGTGCTCACTGCCGTTGGCGTGATTCTTCTGGGTGTTGAAGTCAGACTTGAATTGGAACACATACTTGGAAAATCTTGTAGACTGTCTAGACTGAAGTCATGAATTGAGCTAGGACCACTTCTATTACTACCTTTAGACCTGCTCCAGTCTGTACTCGTCTTGTGCGTATTGTACGACCGGGATTTCTTTGGCTTCCTGTCGAACCTCGAGCCAGCCGGCTTCGAAAGCCGTTCAAATGACTTGCTCGATTGCAATTCACTGTCCAGACTTGAGATGCTTCTGTTGCTGACATGTTTGACGTCTCCTCTTCTCGTTCTGCTCTCTAAGATACTAGTCGACGTGTCGATGGAAGAGTTACTCGTTTCCAGTACTGATAGATCGGAGAAATCCGAGGAGGCAGGGCTCTGAAATAGATTAACCTTGCTCTTACGAGAACCCGAATGTGGTCTCACGACTGGTTTACTCGTTTGCTGCTGCAAGGCTTTAAAGAGTTTGTTTGCCTTTCCTGCCGGTGAAGCCAATGCTGTCTGACCGTGGAAAGTTAGTTGAGCTGTTTGGCTACGGAGATGATTGATGAAAAACTGCACGAAAGAACTCCTCAAGCTGTCGAGAGCTGTAAGCTGGCAATGCTTGTTCTGAGAAGACATGGAATGAAACATATTGAATATATTTTAAAAGTCGAAACAATCTACATTGCTATATATGTACAAGTGAGTCCACTGGTGCATACCAATTGGACAGCTGATATTCTGCAACTTATAATAATCTAATAATAAATAATATTTATATAGCTCATAATCAGCAAAGCTGCTCAAAGCGCTTTACAAATGTAAAACCTTAAAACTAAATAGTAACCATCAAAAACCTAAATATTTCATATATAGAATCAATAAGGCATACAATGTAAAAGCCTATAGCAACAATATAAAACACACCCGTACTAAACAATAATAAAAAAATAATCGAGGCGAAAGCTTGAAGAGGAGTCCGGGACGTTGTTGAACTGCAAGTACACAATAACTGTGCACACAGCTGTTCTTAGTTATGAGTACTCATAACGTGCAATTGATCTGACAAGAAGCCAATTTATAACACTCTTTGTGCAACATAACTCTCCATGAACTTGCTTAAATGGTCATTCACTTGACAGTCTTTTTCCACCACAAAAAGTTAATGATATGTACTAGCTCGCAAATTTTAAATTCATACAATAGATATTTAGTCAGATGAAATTCAGAGAACAACTGAACCATGACATATCCCCATCATCTAATGTGTCTGAAGAGCCTACAAATACAAGCTTCCTTGTTAGAGGTCAGAATTTCTGTCCAAATTTATTAAACATGTTTTTTTTTTTTAAGGTTGCTAAAAGTTTTGAACAACTTAACACAAAGCTATTTTCATGGTGGCTTGAATTGTTCGACCTCATTCCAAACTATAGAGGATTGATTTAGACAGCTTAAAAATGACTCAATGAGGTGCATGGCAGGAAAGTGCTTTTTAGAGTTTAAGCATGACTAATTTTAATATATATACTGTAGCATATTGGTGGCATATATGTTCTTTAACTTAAGAAGGGCCTTGTAAGACTAACGAGTAACGTGTTGGCCTAGAAGTGGTTTATCATTCAAACATACCTTTGGTGATGCATTAATTGACTGTTTTTGAGTAAGCCAATCAACTATCTCCCTTGGACAGACCTCCTCATAAACTAGCTTCTCCAGAACAGCTGTCATTTTGTATTCTCTCCTCTCATCCTGCTTGATGTAAGCTCCAAACCTGTCTAATAAACTTCAGAAAGGAAGGAGGACATGTCAAGTAGAATTACAATACTATTACTACTAGGGGTAGTAGGCCTACTCCTACTAGTGATATAGTATTAGGCTAGTACTATAATATTCATACCAGTATTAATTATAGTAATACTATTATGGATAGACAGAATATGTTTCATATCATAGTTAGCAGTGTCTAACCAATAAATAGTGATATACAGTATCACAGAATACATGCAAGGCACTTATTCCAGGGACCTCTTTTTATTTAGGCATATGATGCAACATCTGAAAATATTTTCATAGTGAATAGGGCCAACACTTATGATTAAAACACTTGTAATAGGTATGCCATGAATTGATGAATCTAATTTTTGGGTGGCATAACTATATGTTTATTTCTTTTGCATATTTTTTGCATAGTTTGATAACAGAAACTAATACACTACAGGCCTAATAAATTGTTTACAATCACTAAGTTCGTGCAGTACAGCTAGATGAAAGTTAGGCTATGGTATGTTTACTAGTTACTGTACCAGGATAGGCCTACAATACTGTATGTAGCCTATTTACAGCGGGCCATTCAACTGCTCTGAGTCTGACCCATAGAAATAAAAGAGTTCTTTGGTCTGACCAGTAGTCAATTATTATTATTATGATCGTACAAAAATCCTGTGCTGCAGTCACACTTCACAGTAAATCGTATAAACAATATCAGCTGATGGAGATCATTCCCGCCAAAAGGAAATACAGTTTAGTATGGTAGCCGATAATCATCGTCGTGTGTTTTCAGAACTAGCACTAAAAGTATAATAGTGAGCAATCAGCAGTATGTTTCAATAGTACGTAGAGGCTTCCGTTGGTTTGCTTGCTTATCATTCCCGCAAATTATTAAAAGTGTATGTGGCTAGCTTTTGCTAACATGATATGTCGTAGGGCTATCTCATTTGCCTAACATTCTTTAAGATTCTGCAGAAGTGCAAGTTGCTTCTCACTCTAATACTACTGTGTAGCAGAGTTCCGGATTTAGAAGCTGCTTCAGGACTGTCCTGCACGGATAAAACTGAAAAGTATTCACTTCAAAGAGAATCCTTCGCCTGACTCCAAAAGTGAGAGGTAAACCTAGACTAGGCCTATGCTAGATTCACATTAACTGTTCAGTAACTGTGGTTAGCCTAGGGGTACTACGGGTAAGATAACTTAGCCCAAGTTTAGGAAGTTGTACCCTAGCCTTAACATTTTTTCTTTGTCAGAGGGTTCAGGCCGATAAGCATAGATAAGATAACTCATAATTGAAAAGAAGGTAATCTTGATTCATTATTTATACTATGCTGTTGCCTGATAGCTTTATAATATCTATGCAATGTAGTTAATTGTCAAGCAAACTGCTATTGTCAAAATTCAAACACAGTTTCCATTGTTCTTTTTGAAACTTTTCATACTATGGCTTGAAAATAGAACTAGATGTAATATTAAAGACATATTTGACATTATTGTCAAAAAATTTAAAGGCAGACTTCCCAGATTTGACAGTAGTTTCCTGTGTTATGACAATATGAGGTAATCTTTGATTAACAGAAAGGTGGGCCAACCAGAACTGTGGACTGAATAAACTACCCAATAGACTCAGTGTTATGTAAATATAATCATTTGCTAATGTTAACGTATGTATGTATATTTTATCTTTCAGGTTAAAGTTGACCATTAGATCTTTTTAGTTCCTGTGGGTAACAACAGAAGTAAGAAACATGACAAAAAGACAAAACCCATTCGATAACAACTTTTGTCAGTTGAAAACACATGTTGGAGAGAAAGAAGTGAACATGGGTGTGGATTTCCGTCAAAGAATGAAGACAGTTTATGGTAAGAACATGCTTATCATAGCTTCAGTGTTTTGTGTACATGGCATATATTCCAAGTCTATTATGTAAATCAGTCAATTTTTCCAACCTAATTGCAAGTCTACATTAACTAGTACTACAGTAATAATATAAATACAACTATCTTTGATCACTATCCCTTGGAGATGCTTTCTAATCTCAACTTGAGCAATGGATATATATTCAAACTAAAAAATTGTTTTAGTTATGTGATGCATATGATTTTTTTTGCAGTAGCGGTATCTCCCATTGTTTATTTGTCTTTGTTCACTTATCAACACCTGTAGATTAATAAGTTGCTTTATGAATCTATTTAATGTTAGCACATGATTTCACAAGTTTTCTAGGGAGTACCTATCACATCCCTTGCACTAGGCTCAATTTGATCTGATGCAGTCTGTATGACTTAAGTTCATATACATGTTAAAATTAGTTTCCCTTTTCCATGATTTCTTGTTCATGTGCATTAACAATTAACAACCAAATCTCTTACTTCAGAGAGAACAATGGCTATGTTGTTTGAAGGACAGAGGCATATGATAAACCCAGCAACTCATTCCTCCTCTACAAGAGACACAGCACCATCTCCTATCAAGCCCAACAATTCACCAGTGCAAGCTGCTGACCTACCAGATTGGGCACAGTCGCAATACACGCTCGATCACCACGGCAATCTCAGTACGCAACATCCAAATATATCCTTACCAGGCAGTTCAGGTAACTACAACTTCACCTCTGGTTGATACAGAACCCTTTAAAGTGGAGACGTGTGCATTACTGTAACAATTTTTATCTGTTTAATGCTTAATGAGATCTGAACGTTCTTGTTCAAAGGTATTAAAGGTGATGTGTATTTGCCCTCAACTTTTGACTTAAAGGGAATGTGTTAATGTTTCATCTCTACATCCTATCAACAAACCCAGGTTACATTTGTTATGTGTACTTTTTTTTGGTTGGAACATTATGTGGTACTTCCTCTTTTTGTTCTTTAGCCTACCTCTTTATTCTTTATATCAGTACTTTATTGTTGCTATACTACACACCTTGCTATATGGCATGAGCAGATTACGACTGAAGGATGGTGAAAATCTTGGCATGTTTTCAGGGAAATGTTTGACTTAAGTTACTTGTAACTTTTCTAGTTACTAAGGATATCTTTCAAAAAAACAGTACAAATGATCCTTTTTTTTTATTCACTTGCAATTTTTTGTTTCAGTCTTTAGCAATGTCAATGTTCACTGGAAAAAACATGAAAATATTTCATGTTTTACTCCTGGAGTACATTTTGAACAATACTATTCTTCAAACAGTCCAAAGAGTTCACCTACTATTTGACTGTAGTGTGCATTATGTATTTTGCAAAATGCTTGCATTATAATTTAATCAAAGTTTTAATTGCTTAATCACACAGAAGAAAAAAAAGCATTACAATTTTTGACTGTGAAAATTCTCCGCCTGTCTCTGGTCTTGGAAATAACCCTGTCCATTCAACTTTCATGATATTAAAAGGTTTTCGCTACTTTGACAAATGATGTGGGGAGCAAAAAGTTATTACTGATCCCTGATATCGTCTTGTGACAGAAATAACACACATATACCGGAGTTACAGAATTAGAATCTGCTATGATCATCCATTTGTGTAATAAAGATGATTCTCTCGTTATCGTAGGTCAGCCCAGACCTCCTCCACCAGCGAGATGTTCTTCCTGTAAATTCAATAGTGCTTCAGCCTATGGTGCCTGCTCCTTCTGCGATCAACAGATATGCTCACAATGCTGCAGAGAGTGTCTATCCTGCCAAGGTGTATTCTGTTCATTGTGTTCTGTTATCAAGTAAGTTAACCGGTTAATATATTTTTTCCCAACATTTGACTCATATGTAAAAAAAACATTTTGGTCAACAGTTTTATCAAACCTACAGTACTGAAGATTACTACAAATTAGCTTGTAATTGGTCAAAATAAGACCCTCTCATATTTTTATTTGGTCAACAGTTTTATCAAACCTACCATACTGAATGTTACTAAAAATAAGCTTGTAATTGGTCAAAATAAGACCCTCTCCTATTTTTTTTCTTCCTTTTTTTTGGTCAACAGTTTTATCAAACCTACAGTACTGAATATAATTAAACAATTAGTTTTTAATTGGTCAAAATATGACCCTCTCCAATTTTTATTGGACCCAGTGTATATTAATGAGCAACTAGTTAAAGAATTTAATTTGATTTCTTACATTTTGTTGGCCAGATTCTTATCATGTTAGTATAAATAACAAGCAACAGTAGGAGATCAAAAATACATTTTCACCGAATTATTTCAAATGAAATTTGACATGTCAAGCTATTTAACTACAATTTTTTATTGGTGTTTAGTGTTCAATAGTGTTAAAAATCAACCCAAATAAACCCACAATGCTGCTGTAAAAATGTTAAAACTATGGGTAAACAAATAGGTAGCATGGCAATATCTTTATCTGTATCAAAAATTTTAACAAGAACATTCAGGGAATGCTGCATAACTTTATTGGATAGAAATGAATGCAAGAAATCCTTCACAAATCTTGATAATATGATATAAAATAGAGTTATGAGCCACCAAAACAGCTGCTAGGAGTATGGAAACTTCAGTATGAATGTATTTTTTTTATCAATTTAATGACAAATGTAAGACAGCTATGACATCTCAAGATAATCATAAATACTAAATTATGGGAATGAAAATGACTAACAGTGTAATCCATCAAAGAGAAAGTCAAATTTCATTGGTCAATTCAAAAGTCACACAGTGTCAGGGAATTTACAAATAGCACAATTGAAGTTGTTTGTTACATTGCATTTACTTAAATCTGGACCACAGTGAGTTTGTTAATTAATTACTGCTAACTTGGCATTAAGTGTAGATATGACAAATTCATTGAGGTCATCATCAGGAAACGAGGGGGAAATATGTTAACTAAATACAGGAAGCTAATTCAATGTAGATAAAGAAACTAGTTATTGTGAGTGTTGCCAAGGAAACATATTTCAAGAATAAATACTATTGTCTTTCATCTCAATCTTGGCAAAAGCATCTCCACTAGAAATAGATATTTAATTACTCTTTCTATTCGTCATCTTATTGTTTTTTTGTTTTTTAATTCAGATAGACATTGATTTGGGGGTAAGGAAATTGTGTGTTAGATAGATGCAGTCATGTTATAAATTTGAAAAATGCATATATACAAATGGTTTGCTCCTATTGGTTGATACTTTGGTCCAGGGATTTTGTGAAGAAATGATCCTGGGAGTTTCTTTACAATTTTTAATATTTTTGGCTCAGTGTATTAGAGTTGTCTTCATAGTTTACCACATGCAAAATTTGTTAGGTTTCTTGTGTCACTGTCAGAGTGCCCATATCATTTCTTGTGGTGATAGTTTTTTTCCCGTTAAACTTTGTCACAAAATCAGCTGTCTCAGTCCAGACAAATCCCTTTTGAGTAATGACACCTGTAGAGTCAGTCATTTTGTAGCAAGAAAATGATATCTGAAAATATTTGTATCTTTGAATACAGCAGCTGGATAGAAAGTAACATATATCAACATAGATAACAGTTCAATATTACAGTACATATACATATATACAGTACATATACATATACATATACATATATACAGTACATATACATATACATATATACAGTACATATACATATATACATATATATACAGTACATATACATATATATACATATACAATATTACAGTACATACACATATTACAGTACATATACATAGCATGTCTCTGATAATTTTCTCTGATAATGATAATTGTTCATCAAAGGGTAGAAACCACCATTTCTGTACCAGGGGTCAGGATATGATTATAGTCCAGGTGAGGTGTCTCCCCTCCACCCTTTGAGAATTTTTTTGTAAAATGGGTGGGGAGGGGGCTGAGATACAGAGATGGTGCTATAGTTCACAACTTTCCAAACAATGTTGAAGAATTTTATTCTGTTAAAGGTTGAAACATAATACATATTTATGTACTAAACTGTAAGCTACTGTACTGTGGTTCATTACGGTATATGGTTGAGTTAGATGGTGCTCATTACAGCAGGATCCTTTCCACTCATTTTATAACACAGGAGTAGGAATGAATGTTATACAGTTGCCTCCTTCATTGAAATCTCACCAAAAGTGAAGTTGAGAGGTTGTTTGATCCACAATCTTCACATAGAGTAGTATAGCCATGAGTAGATTCCAACTTATGAATTCCTGATATTTTAATTTGGTTTCCTCAACTCATATTTTTCTCTTTTTATTTTACAGCTACGACGAAAGCTTTGAGAGATGTTTCTGTCTGAGCTGCCCCACGGACCATTGACAGGGCGGATTACATTGAAAATCTCTTTGAAAGATGTAGAGAGTTTATGTCAAGACTGTTACTTTTTGCCTTTTGCAACCAAGTGAACATATTTTTGAGTCTTGATGCCAATGCCGTCGTGGAATAGAGATGTAAAGTTTGTAAAATAACAAAGACAATTAATTATGACCCATTTTGTAATGGCAAAACCTTCTTTGCATTGTACATACTCTTTTTTGTTTTTGTTTTTGAAGAATTAAAAGTAAAAAGTTGCAGAGAAAGTTCCACTCTTTGAATTAGTTTTATTTTTGTTTCATTGCAAAACAAACTTTCCTAAAGTAACATGTTGAATTAAAAAATGCATTTCTTTGAGAATTAAGTGCACCCCCTCGTTGCCCCCTCACCCCAATGCATACAGAGGGCATGGGGGTTATTTTTTGGTTCCAAATTTATGCCAGTTTGGTACCAAATTGGCTAAGTTGGTTTCCAAATCGATCTACACCTCCTTCTCCCCTCCTTGAAAAATGATGATGTACAGACCTGACCGTGCCCTTCCTCAGGCCATAATGAAGTAAATGGCATCGGAAAGTGGTACGTTGTACCATCTACTTACAATGGTTATACCAAATATTACGTATGCTACTTGTCATTTGAAATAAATAACATTCCTACTAAATGAAAGTGAATTGTCCTAAAGTTGATACAGAATAAAGTTCTAAGTATGCTGTCATAGCACTTGACATTATCACTCCATTGGCTGCTCAGTAAATTACAGTCTTCCCCTTCCCCTCCCCCACCTCCAAGGTATCCTGTGCTCACTATATTGGCAGCTTCGAGCAAATATGGTGACGGGATTGAGTCACCATCTACCAGAGTCCCCATGCCCCCCTCTCCCTGTGCCCATCAGCTTGCATGCTCAGAATGCATGAAAGCTAGCGTGCATTATCGACGTCGGCAAGCTCCAAAAATTAGACATCTAGCAAAATCCCAGCACGATCGAACCGAAAATATTTCTCAGCCCACTTTTCGGTTCCCCTGCACCTTCCCCCCCTCCCCCCTCGCCGAATAGTTTGCGAATCATTGTTCCACAACATCAAAATTACGCTTGTGTCTAAAGTCTTCACTGAAAGAAATAATTAAGGTAGATTTTTTGTTTGGAGAACTGAGTATAGCTCAATGCAATGGCAAACTTTTGGGTCACCAGATCACTTTCCAGTATAACTTTATCTTCAGAATATTCTAAATATCTGGAATGTTCCCTTTAACCCTAATTTTTTATGTCAGATCCTTAGTTCTGGCCTTATTGATAATGCTAAATTGAAATAACTCTGTCAAAGGCAGTCCTCTTAGCAGTGGCGGAGCGTCCATACCCCCCCCCCCCCTCCTGATGGACTGCTGGCGCCCTTTTCAGCTTTTTAACCACTTTTTACTTATTCGCGATTATTGACTTTTTATTGTGCTCTCTTCTACCAAATGACATTTGTCACATTATCTGCAAATTAGCAAGGCTCGGAAAGGGTAATTTCCGGCGATCTAGGGAGTATCTTTACTCAAAAAATTTCTGTACCCTCCGCGCCAACCTGTGGTGGCGCTCCGCTTAGATAGTGTCGAAAGCCCCCCTACAGACCATTCTCGCCTCCCTTGACCAATACCCCTAGCTCCGCCACTGCCCCTTATGTTATATTAGCAACAACTTTTGGGAAAGTATTCCTACGCAACTTGCATTGAAATTGGTGTAGTTCATTGATTTTGTTGTGAAACGAAGCTGGCATAAAATATGACTTTGGTCACAAAATCAATTGTACAATAAATGAACAACGAGAAACTAAAGAAATGGGCGTCAAGTGATGGCCCTAACTAAGGGCTAGATAACTCAGTTGGTAGAGAACATAATTTCTGAGGCCACTGAAATCAAATCCCGTTCTTGCGAAAATTTTATGCTCTTTTCCATTGTTTAAAATTTCCAAGCCAAATTTTGGTTTCTGTCTGGCGCCCCCAAATAGACAAAACATTTTATAGATCGATACTAACTAATTGACTGGGTTGGCTCTGTCGGTTAGAGCACAGTAATGCTGTGTTTTTGTTTGTTTACTCTTTTCCAAATTCAATAATTACAATCAGACAGTTCCACTATAGAACTCAGTCATGTAAGTAGTATGCTTCCATGTTTCTATCTGTTGATAAACTTTGGACCATATGTGCATTTTATGCACCACAAATTCCACTATTTGAATGTCTCATTACTATTTAATTATATTTATTTTCATATTTTCTTCATTAACAAACCAGCACTGTTTCAATAACAAAAGGGAACATTTGAAATTTTAATGAATATACGTTCGCACCGGATAGTGATTGCATATGGCTACTAACATATAATTCTATCTAGTTTGTCAAAGAAAAGTAACATGATGTGGCAGCTTCTAAGTTACCCACAGGCCTTCAGTATGTATAAATATTCCCTTTTTATATAAATTGTCAGCTATAATATTATATCTCTCACTTTCAAAATACTGTTCATTAAAAGAAAAAAAATGTTGAATTACAGATTATGTAGTGAGTAACGAAGTTGTTAAAATGTCAGAACAAGTAATTTGACATTCATGAGTACTGCCAAAAACGCCAAGGTCAAATTAATAGACACTCATAGACAAACCTTCAGGGGTGCAAGGCTTTACTGCCACAGTGCAACCATCTTTTCCTCACTGAGACATTAAATATTATCTAATCGAACACTCGCCAATGTCAGGGAAAAAAACCCGCATGTAAAATATGTTTTAAATACTTAATTGAGCAATGTTGGAATTCAAAAGTAGTAACTTAATTTGAGACTATTAATGATAACTTGTAATTATCAATTCAACAAGCTTCCTCAATATTGTACATCTTTATTAGTCCTCCATTTTGCACAAAAATAAAAACTTGGTATTCAAGATGTAAACGTCGTTTTATTTCAATGGAAACTGGACGTTTTCAAAGAGTTCCGTGAACCCGAGGTATGAAACTCAAGTTTCTGGTCCTGTCAAACAGTGCATTGACCTTAAAAGTTCGTGTTGTACGTCACTGTTCCGCTGAAAATGACAACAGAAGAATAAAATATCGTGACTGTCAGCTAGAAGAAGAGAACAATATCACAACTGTGCACAAGTTATGAAAAGAAAAGCGGGATAAAACATATCCCTTGTCATAAACGTTGATCTAAAATGTACTCAGTTGATGTCCAGCAAGGCTGATTCTGTTAGATTTATCCATCTTAAATAATATAGGATGAGACGTTAGATGGGAATAATGACATTTCTCCTTCTTTCACGAGACCTTTAGAACTTATGTGCATCTGTTACCGGAAGTGAAAGTCTTGATTTAAAAACTTGGGACTTACATGTGAATAATGATGACTCAATGCATAATATATTTACATTGTGTGTTGTCTGCGGATGTCTAGCTATGTCAGGTACAGTTCAACATTTATATGCATAATAATATAGCACATACAATACACACTGCACAGAGTAAGCAACAAAGGCTACATAGTCCTATGACGAAGAGGCAATGGAAGCAGAGGAATCTGAAACAAACGAGTTGCAGGCTCTTGGATTAGAGGATTTATCGCCGAATTTCTCGCTTTCGCCTCCAACACCTGTCTCACCGGACTACCACATTCAGGAAAACGACGATATTTCCGGACACAATGGTAACCTTTGTGACGAGGGCCTAACGTTAGGCCCGAACTCGCCTAACGAACAAGTGGGAAACATATCGTACTGGAAACAGCGTTATGAAGTTCTTGATGGCCAGCTTCGTACATTCCGACAGCAAGCTCTAAAAATTCGGCATGTTCTGGCTACAAGGGTAAGGATTCTTTCATATGATAACTCTTTCATTACTTCTGCCTGTTACTTGCAAGATGAAAAAGGTAGTCCAAGGCTATGCTAGGTCTGTATCATACTTCATACTTTTCATAGTGTCCTATTGCTGTCTGGGTGAAGCTTGGTTATAAATCCGTCATGGACAACTTTTAAGGGAAGTCTCTAAGTAGTGAAAATACGAAGGGAACACGTATGGGAAAAGATGAAAAAAGGTAGATTCCTAGTTGGTCCTCAGATAAATAATATATGCATGAAGCTATAGGCCCCTCTGTGAGAACATTTGGGAATCGTAAAACCTATGACGAGCCTAGGTATGCACTAGTAGTGTCCGGGTCAGGAAAGTGTGGTGTGTATTGTGATTTTAGAGACATCATAGGTCAAGGTTTTTGAAGGGGAGTTTACTGGCTCAAAGCTGGTGTTCTATTTACCAAACCTACACATCTTTCCTACAGTGCACATATTGTTCATTCTTTTACCATATAAAAGTTACACAGACCTTGTTAGACTTGGGAGATTCTAAATAGGTACAGTAGCTCAATGAAGTATGTTCTGTGTCATGTTTTTTCCTTTCTGTTCTTGTTTCTCTTATGTCTTAGAAATTGTTAATGACATCGTTTATCATGTATAACTCTGCTTTACAACAAGGTCAGCCTCTGCTTTGCATATATCACTCTTAATTTTAACTTAAGTTCTGTAGGCTATCACAGGGAGGTATTAAAGAGGAAAAGTTAGTAAGTGGGTCAGTAAGAGGTGGTGAATTTATGTGAAGTATGTATCTTTTCAGCAATGATCCAGCAAGGGTGAAAGTAAACCACAGTTTGCAAGCATAATGACATGTATGTTACTAACTATAACATAGAACAACTTACTAACTGTACATACGTTCATGTTGCATGCATGGGAATGTTCTGTCTTTGGCTTGTAAACATGATTAAAGTAAACAGAATATATGTCTTAAGTAGTGTATTATAATTTGATATTGTGAAGATCCAGCTTTAGAAGTAAGTACAAGAACCATATAATGTGTTTTAATGTTCAGGGTACAAACAGACAGGTGAAGCCAAAAGTTCTGTCAAAATATACATGTTTGAAGTTAGTACAAGTTGGTTCATGCAGTCTGATGTTTTCTTTTCTGAATTTTAGTTTCATATTTTCTTGATACTAGAAATGTGCTCCTGGCTTACCTGTCTCCTCACAACCTCACCACTCTCCCTCTTGTATGTACCTAGAGTGAACTGGTAATCATTTTAGCACTGTACACCCTCTTTGACTGGACCCTCGTGGTCAATGATGTTCTAGATTTCTCATTCTACCACCCAAAGTGCCCAGACAACAGTCAACAGTGCTTGATGTACAGTAAAACTGATATTTAAAATGCAATATATATTTCAAAGTAGCCAAATAGTGTTGTTATGTCTCACATCAAGATCACTTGTGTGACCATATCATGTGTAGAGCACGTGCTGTTAAATATAATTTATTTATTCCTCTTTTCAAGTTACAAGAACTAGGAGAAGAAAACAAGGATGCAAAAGCTGCAGCTCTTAAAGCCAGTGATGAGGTTAGTAATTTTTCTCTCAAATGATGCATCTTGTAAATTATTTTGTGCTGTACAGTAAAGTACAGTACAGTACAGTACAGTAGGACCTCAATAGCATCATGTACTTAGTTTTACTTCAACAAACATGCTAAAAGTTGTCAGCTTTGTAGCTACTGTATTGTATACTGTTTGTTCATAACAGTCTTTAATAGCTCTATCAAAAAGGAACTTTAGGCCAAACTTACATATATATGATATCTTATTATGTATCAGGTTGTGATATCTTTTCTCCTTTTGTGGAAGAGTAGAAAGTGTATGTATTATTTACTGACATGGTTCTTTAAGTCACATACATGTGCATAAATCTGTTGTAGGTTGGACGAGTTTTACATGTACAGTAGATCTGTATAGTCTGTAAGAGGTGATGCTTAGATAAATTATTAATTGTTTAACCACAGGTTAATAAACTGAGCAATGAAATCAAGAAACTGAAGAAAGATGAAGCAGTTTCTTCCCATAAATTGGAAGTGGAAGAAAGCTCCAAAGAAGTAGAAAGTCTTAAAATTGCCCTGAAGGAGAAAGAAGATGAAGTTATTGCACTTCAGGAGGAATTGATCAAACAGGTGAGAAAGCAATATATGGCCGCAGCAATGCATGAATGTATTACTTATTTGTCAAAGTTTCATTACCCAAGCTGTGGTTTTACTGTCTGTAGTACAGACACACAGAATGAGAAATTAAATCTTGTTTGCTTTACAACTGACTGTTACAATACAGTATGGAATGGAGTGTACAGAAATGTTGACTTTTCTGCATTGACTTTCCAAGAGCAAGAAAAACAGGAAAAGAAAAAAACGAAAAAAGGAACAAGAACTGACATATAATATCAAAGAAAGCAAAATTCACCCAACCCATCCACCAGTGAGCACTACTGTTTGTATCCACAACTCTTTGAAACCAGGCTACTTACAGTGAACTAGAAAATTAAACGTGATACTGTACATTAGTTTGAATAGCTTCACAGTACAGTATGATTCCTCTAATGTGTGTGGGTGGTTCCTGTAGCCTGTATTAGTAATAATATTAGTAATAATGAATAATACATAAATGCAGGATATCTTAGTAAACTTCATGTTGACAGCTGCAAGCTACTGTATGTGGAAATTGACAGACCTGACCATTTCTACAGTATACTGTATGTAATGGAAAGTTCCATTGAACCTTTTTTGTGCCCATCTGTTACTGCATTGCTGTGATTCTGTGTTTTTGTAATATGTATAATTTCAATCTACTGTATATATAAAACATGCCATTGTGTAACTGTGATAAAAACTCAAACGATTCCCAAGACAAATTATACCATTTTGCAACATAAACAATATGCTGACAATATGTCATATATGTAAATGGCAAAATAATATTAATAATTTCCACCTCATGGGAAATATGTTTGGCAATTCAACTGGCACTGTAATAGAACTTTGTTGACTGCAGTAGTTGCAAAGTACTATTCATTGCATGGTGAGACCTGTGTAGACAGTTTTCATATGTGCCTAGCCATGGAAACACTGATTTTATCAAGTTATGCTTCCTGTGGGAGTATGCAGTATAAAGACCTACAGTATTTATAAAACTAATTTAGATGGTACAGTCATATCATAAAGTTTCTGGCAAGGGAATGCTAGTTTATATTACAGGTAGAGGGTATCGGTTACTGCAATCGATAGTGGGAACAAATAGTGCTGTAACCTCGACATGATCTCTGTTGGAAAGAAGTTCACATATGAAGTTAACTTAAAAGTTAACTGTAGGAAGCTGTGAAAGGGATGGTCACAACTCACAAGATAAATTAACATACAGTACAGTACGTGACGTTGTATTGAGTCACATGCACTGACTTGCTTGTGCATATTAAAGCTCCATTATGGTTGAATTTGCAATAACCTGGAGTTCCATGTACGTACTTGATGCTCAAAGGGCAAAATAAATAATGAGGTGCATTAGCTGACAGTGTTCCCATAGTAATAGATTACACACCAAAAATCCATATATTGAAACTAGGCATACATTTTTGTAGATCTGCAAATGTACCAAACCTCTTAGATACAACTTGAACCACATTATCACATTTTATGCAACAGTTTGCAGGTTTTGGATTTGGAAATGGAACAGTACCTGTAGTGCATACTGTACCTGTACATGTATGATAATGTCTTTCTACAGCGCAGTAGTGTTTGTACTGTAGCACGATAGGTACTGTACAGTATTGTCTGTAACTCTGTCAATAGTTTTCATTGACCGTCGTTAAGCGTTATGAATCTAGAAACAAACAATAAAGCAGTATATCAAATCTGATTAGTTTTGTTATTCTTGAGTCAGTCAGTCTGCCTGTGATTCAGCTCAGTTGTTAATATTAAGTAGTGACAATATAAACTAAATATTGAATTATATTTAGAAATATTTGAAAAGTTTACCAAAGGTCCAGGGTTACCATTCACATGGTTACTGGTCAAACTGTGTACAATAGTACAGTAGATTTAAGCAACCCAGATTTGATTTAAATCAATTTCTGATTACATTGGTTTACTAATTGAAACGTGCTGGTTTGTACGGCTCTATAAATGCACATTTATTAATTTAGCAAAACTTTAAACTATATACAACACTGGGTAGCAAAATCTATTCAACCCTAACTATACAGAAAAAAATACCCCAAAGCCAACTTTTCACTACAGTACTTGTATTTCATACTATTGCAATGCAAAATGTCATATGAAAAAGAAAAAAAAATTGTTTTTGTGTACTTTGACATTTTTCCAGGAAACTATTCACCAGGAAAGCAAAGCAGCGGTGGAATTTAAAGTGGAGGAGGTTAAATCCTTGGTGTCAGAAACAATATCAGAGGTGATTAATGTAATGAACTATCTTCTTTATAAGCAACAATTTTATTGTTGTTGTGGATAAAGACAGCATCAGTGAAAGTAATTTGTTATGCCCATTTAAGCAACTTGCCGTACTTATAAATGTTTTTCATATCTCGCAAGCTTTTGTCTTTTTAGTCCAACAGACACTTAATGTGATATTTTATTTGCATCCTACTTTATACTTTATCTGAGTATATATATCTCACTATCTAGTGTATTGGTATTTGATATAAGCATAATGTTGAAATCGATTTATTTTGTTGGGTTCATTTTCAGTTGGAAAAGGAACTAAGTGGCTATAAGGAGGAGAACCAAGAGGCAGTCAAAATGATATCAGTCCTGCACAAGATATTAGAAGGTTTGTCAGAGCTGTTACTTCACTGTGTGAGATATGTACCATACAGATGTCACATTTACGCTGTACCCTGTGTACATTAAGATATATTCAAATTGTATAAAGCAGTTCAAGTTTGGGAATACACTCGGTTCGAAGATAGAAACATTACAAGTCAGACAGATTGAACCCATATATGGTTATATCATATGATGCTTGTTGCAGATAGATAAACAACACAAGACATTGGAATGTGGTCATTGTCTCAGACACACTACTGTAGGTTGACTGTAACATGTCATTTCTTGTGCGTATATATAGTGGGATGCTTAATTGTTTTTCTTTCAAGTTGAACAGTTCATATACGGTGGTATGTGAGTAGTTAATGAGGCATTGATCCACCAGTCTCAACTCAAGATGATGAATTATACTTTTGCAATGTGTAGTGGTATGTTACTTTAATTTGGTTAGTTGGTAGTAACATAAACCAAAGTTGATAAAGGGAGGGGGATTGGGGGGGGGGAGGGTGAAGAGAGGGAAAGAGGATGGTGGTATGTGGTAGTTCATGAGG
This sequence comes from Apostichopus japonicus, assembly GCF_037975245.1. NCBI lineage: Eukaryota > Metazoa > Echinodermata > Holothuroidea > Aspidochirotida > Stichopodidae > Apostichopus > Apostichopus japonicus. Next base: position 18,407,648 of record NC_092568.1, read on the forward strand.
CGTTGATCCACCAGTCTGTCTCAAGTCAAGATGAATTATATCTTGTTAAGTGGTATGTTACTTTAATTTGGTTATTTGGTAGTACTGAACATAAACCAAAGTTGATGAAGGCTGGGGATGGGAGGGGGGGATTATGAAGAATAAGGGAGGTAAAGGATGGTTGTATGTGGTAGTTAATGAGGCATTGATCCACTGGACTCCAGTCAAGGTGATGAATTATTCTTTTGCATTCTTTTAATTTATAGATTGGTAGTAACATAAACCAAAGTTGATGAAGGGAGGGGGATTGGGGGGAAAGTGAAGACGAAGGGAGGAAAAGAGGATGGTACTTAATATTAGTTCAGATTCTTAAAATGTTAAAATCTGATCTTTATTTGGGAGTTACTGTACCAGATTGATTTTATTATTCACTCATATCATTAATACTGGAGTTCTTGGTTAGAGATTATTGGTACGCTACTATTTGGTTGCTTGCTGGGGGTGGGGGTGGGGAGGGACAAAGAGAAAGTGCTCAGCAAATTATAAATTCTGTGCCCGAAATGTGAAGCGGGAATACCTGTGGAATTAATATCATTTCAAATATTTTTTCTCTAGGAATTGGATAATACACTCCCTGTTTTGTTACTTGCATTTTTGTTTCAGTTTTATTAGACAAGTCATAACATGTGATTTCCTCTTAACCCTAACATATGGTTGTATTTTGAATGGTTGTTTGTTCTATTCAGCCCACAGTATTCCGTGCCCTGTCATACTTAACAGCGATGGCAAGTGGGAGTGGTCGCTACCCATCAGGAACAGCTCATCGTCCTTCCCTATGTTAGAATCGCCGGCACCAGAGCCACCCAAGGTCAACTCCTGCGACACCAGCGATGCGAAATGCAATCAACCCGACGATCGGCGAATGAGCGTACCTTGCCAAATTCCTGATCTGATGGAGGAAGAAGACGGTATGTTCCCGCAAGCGGAGGAGGGCGACCCTAACGTTGCACAGTTAGACTGGAATACCTGGCCTCGAACCAGGAGCAAACCGCCCATCGATGATCCTTCCATCGACGTCTGTGATTTCATTCCATATCACCTGCTAAGCTCGGAAAATGCGGACGCAATACTCGACACCATGTCTGACAATGTGAAGGAGCTCCTGGGGGCAGTTTGTCCGATGACGATACCGGGAGAATATCTCCCCGAGGTCCTTCCGTGTGACGAAGAGAGCTGGTTTGGCGATTCCCTCTCGACAGAGCTGTTAACCCCTGGAGCATCCCTGGACGTCATTGAAACGGACAACATCGAGACCAAATATCCTTACAAGCGAGCTATAGAGCCAACGATTCCAGAAGATACGAATGTCAGCTACGATAACATGGACTCGAATAGCTATGTCCCCTCACTGCTGAATACAATCGCCGACTCTGTGACTGCCACAGCCAACGTTTTAGACACTCAAAACTTCAAAGAGAACGGTAGTGCTGAGTACAACGGAGAACCGTGTCGGGATAACGGAAATGACGAGCAAGTTATAGAAGTATCTTCTGAGCCTACGGATTTAATTGAAGAAGACACGGCGGTAAAGTCTCGGTGTTCTTCTCATGAATATTCATCAGCTGACGGTGGTGACAGTTACGTAGATAGACAACCTTCATCCTGTTCATACGTTAGCGGAGACTTCACCCGGCTGAGCAGTTCGTCAGAGATCAGCAAAGCTAATAAGACGACAACACCTAGTGCAAGTAACGGTGATATGAAGCCTGCGTCTGTTTCTAAACCGCAAGAAACTCACAGACTCCCTCTGGCTTCTACAGAGAGTTTGACCATCCAGTCCTCGAACAGCTCCTCGGAAAAGGAGGAGCAGAAGGTCATCGTTGCGAATGTGGGACGAGATGCAAATGAGAACCCCTGGGATGCGGATTACGACGAACCACCCGAAGAGACGCCCGATGACTTCTTTTCAAAGGACAACCAAAACTCATCTTTCAGGACATCAAACCCATATAAACGTCAGGTCGCCCCACCGCCCCTGCCTAAACACAAGACATCGACTGTGGTGAGTATGATCTCCGACTTTTTCATGGAGTGGAAAGAATTGCAGTACATAGTCATGAGGGATAATTTGCGACTTGAGAAAAGTAATTTTACCTAGATATGTGAAGCAATTTTGTGGTTGGCTGTGAAGACTTCAAATATTATTCACATTAACCATTCTTGTAACATATTGCCATTACCTCCCCTTCCCCCTTCCCCTCTTCCCCCTCCTCTGTCCATCCCTAATATACATTCGTCATGCTCAATTCTCACTATTTGCTGTACACCACCAGTGTTGTTTCTTCAGATTTCTTTAAAAGTGAGATAAATAAGTCTTGACTCATCTCACCAAGCCACACAAGAATTATTCTATATAGATTTGGAGGTTGTAACATGTACATATTGGCACATTTTCATGTGACATCAATCTAATCACAAAGAAATGTGTCTCATTGATATTGTCTGAAAAGGTAGTCTATATTGTTGTAACTAGCAAGTAAGCAGTTGTAGTTCCTTTATAGCACTGTAAAATACATACAGTACTCACCAACATGGTATTCCGCATTGTGATTTTAGCTGCTGGCTCCATAAACATTCTTGGATTGTAAATCATTTTTTTGTGCTAGGGGGCTAGAAAACACCCTTCTCTTTCTGCAAGTGTTATGTTGATTTGTCTAGATGGCTTGGTAATAAAGGTTATTTATGACCCCCTAACCTTGGAAGGAAATATTAAAGGGAGGGTCAGTGAGAGAGAGAGATGGAGGCCAGAGGAAGAGTATATTGTCCCCCCCCCCAAAAAAAAATGGCATTATGTAATATAGCTCAAGTTTGTATATATTATGATGTAACAAGACCCACTTTTTCTTGTACATATGGTATCATAGTTGGCAACATGATCATTCTGTGGTCACTTTGATATATGATTAATTAAATGTTAATGAAAAATTTTGGATTAATAGAAATGTTGGTATCTCAGTATCTGAGAGCTTATGATATCCACTGGTAGTAAACTTCCACTCAATATACATGCCAGTGTGCAAGGCATGTTCGGTCCAGATTTCATGACACCGTTGTGTGGCTATTCTGTATCACACCATGTTGTTTACAAGTTTAATGCATGCATGCATGGCATTTCTTTACTTCCAGGAGAAGAGAATTTACGATGTGGCAGAAAATGGCATAAGAATGTCTTCCAGTCTTGAAAACCTAATGACTGTTACCAGAAGTAAGTGAAAATATTTTTTCTCACTAATGACTGTAATGACATTAATTTTAATCTGTACATACTGTACTGCATACATAATGATGATCATTGGTTAAACTTTCACATTGAAACAATAATTTGGATGCTAATTGACTTCCACTTGATCTTCCATTGTTGTTGTTGGTACTGTTTTGTTTTGGTTATTTTTTTTTTTTATAAACTTTTATATAGTTTTCTATGTAGTTTACAAAAATATGTCAAGTTTTTGTTCAAGATATGTCGGTAGCTCACTTTTCATGGACTTGTAGTCAGCATATAGTCAATTAGTAAGTATTGTAACAGTAGCATTGTAAAGTACATGTTTAGTACAAGGCAAGAAGTATCGTGTGTCGTCGGTTACTAATAGTGGGCTTAATATCTTCATGCTTTACTTGAACTGATTGTATCGATAATATGTCAAGCTGTTTTGAACGATTGCAACTTGTCAAAGATTATTTTAGCTGTACAACAAGATTAAAGCAGCAGGGCATCAAAACAGACTAAGTTCTTCCAAAACTTCGGATCAGCCTGTTGAATGCGATCCTTTCGATTTTCAGCAAATATTTGATAAATCCTATTTTAGACAATTATTATTTCTGATTATATCTAGCTTAAGACATGCATCCTTGAGAAGTGTCTTACAGTATTTATGTCCATCTTTACTTACCTTTCTCCTCACAACATGTGAGAGTGACCTGGAATTTTATAATTTTTGGTAATTTTTATCAATTGTGTTCAAGTATGACTATAAACAATGTTCTGATTACTTTGTGGTCAGTTAATGTTTGTCAGCATTATCACATGTCACATTCAAACCTAACCTGACATTAAACGATAATGTACAATATTCTGAGTCAGATAGTTTCAAATTTTCTTCACTCCTCACTTACCTGTCTCCTCACACCATCTGGACACTCACTCTACCTTGTCTAGAGTGACCTGGTAGACTGTTGTGAGGGGACAGGTACAGTTAGTCTGTAATCCTCGTAACTATAAAACTCAGGTATGGTTTTGAAATAATGTATTCACAACATTTGGTCAGTTTAAAGTAATTCTCTAATTGTCCTCCAAAGAACCTATTGAAGCATCTATGCAGGTTTTCAGTGTGTTAAAAGCATCATAGTTAAATATGCTTTACTGTTGGCCGACTCGTCCATCATTAACCATGCAGAAATATTTATCAAGAGATGCTTGTAGGTTCATTGTCAGTGATATGTTTGTCTTTCTCCTCATGGTCACCAGTTAAGACAGTTCGATCGACAACTTTACCCATCGTTACGTGAAGTTTATGGTATGGCGGTTTAGAACAAAAACAAAGAGTACCCTGCATTGAATTTTGTTTTCTTCTAGATATGTGAGAAGATAATTTATTTGTATTGAACATGAATAAACTCTTGTACATATAAACCTGTCGTACTCGATTACCGTAGCTGAAAAGGTTTGCACGGTAAAATAATAGGGACTGTGACACCCATTACCAGGAGTTCCTTCTAATGCTGGTGTTAAAATTTGATTCGTCCAAGTCTGCCAATGTTAATTAGATTAAATCACTTGGCTTTAAAAATGAAGTTCCTATCAAAAGGATGATGCTTGGTCCTTTGCACAAAGTTTAACCTATATATAGAAGACATGTGGTATATATATATAAATATATATATATATATATATATATATATATATATATATATATATATACAGCTGTTAAACTTAATACCACATGTCTTCTATTTCAGTTATAATGATCGATTTCATGATTGGTCTAACTTTCTTAGGGGTATAACTGATTGTTGATATGGTTTCTTACAGGTAGAGATCTATGTAGTTATTATGCTATGTTGATGATGTAAGTACTGTGTAAGGTGCTGTGGATTTCTTACATCTAATATTTTCAGTCGTTTTAGACTGAAGTTCCTTTTCTTGCTTTTTCTTCTGGTTCTTTATATATCAATATATTGTAGTGATTTCATCCGTTCCAATTAGACAAAATGCTTTTTTTTTTGAGTTCTCACTATCAAGATCAGTTTCCAAATTCACCACACTAATTTGCAAATTAATTTCTTAGTTTTTAACCAACTTATATCAGGGGGCTTAATTCTTTTAAGTAGATGACATCAAGTCAATAACACGATATGTTAAGTACCAGGAAATAATTCAGTTGGTATCACATTTCATAGCACTTGCTATTCAAAATGGTCCAGTTGCTCTCTGTACTGTATATACTGTACTGTACATACAAGTGCAAAGATGCATACTGTAGCAGTTGTTGTACACACATGCCATATTGCTTTTACACGAGACAAAATTCAGAACCTCTTAAGCTACTACATAAGGTTTGAATACTGAATTATTCCCTGGTTTACACGTGGTGATCACAATTAACTTCTGTCAGGGTACATGTACTATACTCTTCATTTCTACTTTCTGGGATGCAGGCAAACAGTCAAAGTGGTTGCACTCTTTGGTTTTATATTAAACCCTATTGCACAGACGGTTATTAAATACTGAACGCTACAGCAAAGCAACCGTTCAGAGGTTATTCACACTATAGGGAGACAAGACACTTCTGGTATGCTTTCTGACATATAGAGTTCTGGTTTATACTAACATATCCATACTTGATTTATTAATTATTTTATTTAACAAAGGTTATACTCGGTTAGCCTAAAGATTATCTCTCACAAGGCCCTGAAAAATTAAAGCTACAAGTAGAATAAAAATAATATAATGATAATAAAATAAAATAATATAGAACACAAACATAAACAATAAGACGACAATGAACGAAAAAATTACATGCAAAATTGACGATATCATAAAATGCAACATGGAACAATGAATGAAATGAAGTTAAGAGCATAAGAAATTGCCAGAATGACAGAATCTTCTTTGAAAAGTATTAACAAATGATTGAACATTTGCAATTAGATCTAAAACTGACATTAATTGTCAAATCAAACCAGAGAAAGATATGAAACCAGCTGGGCTAAATGTTTCTGTTTAATAACAGGCTAACACCAAACTTGTGTGCCTTATTTTCAAGTCATCTAAATAATTTTTTCTTCAATTACTACTATACATAGCTAATTCTTGGTGTCATCGTAATGCCTTCAACTACCATGGTCTATATCCATTCTATATCCATTCAATATTTCTATGGCAATGCAGGGTACTGTATGTCAAAAGCAAGTTTATTTCATCTGGAAGGGAAAAACCAGTGTCAAAGCCCTTTTATGTGTATGCATCACTGTGTAATATGCAGGCCACCTGTGAAATTTTGGCAAATGCAATTACTTACAAAAAAAACATTAAAAAAGGAAAAGTAAAAAAAGAAGCAAGTATATACACATTTTTCTTTTAAATTTCATTTGTGAATGTCTGTCTAGTATTTGATCCGTGTCTACTTAATAATATTTAACATTTCTGTCTGTCTATCTGTCTGTGTGTCTCTCTGAGTGTTACTCAATGTGAAGTTCATCTGTGTATGGCTCCATGTACGGTACTGTAAATCTATTATTCAATCAGTCAATCTTTCTTCATCTTCTCAACTTATGTGTGCTTTGGAAAAGGGTAAGCTAGCCGCTTTCACAGATGGTGCTCTGGTCAGTGGGATTAGTGTGTTAATGATCATGGTATTTAGTACTAAAGCGTTACGTGCACCTCAAACTGAAGGATGGTCAACTTGCCAAGTAAATTGCACACACATCTGCTTTATACATTGGTCACACTCATTATTTATGCAGCCTCTTAGATGCGTGGCAGGTGCTTTATGAAGTCAAACTAATTCTCAGTTATTAAAAAAAATAACAACTGTGTGAATGGACAGGGAATAATTTAGTGATCAAATTTTGTGTAGCAGTTTTGAAGGCTCTGAATTTTGTCCTTTGTAAAATACTCTGGTTCCTGTGTAAAAAGAAAAGAAAAACTACTGTATACATCTTTGAACTTATATAGCAATGTGACCAAGTTGCATAGCATTTAGTGGATGCAATACTGGATAAATTAAACCCTGATGGAGATGATTATGTATGATTATGTGTTAGTATCTCGGTAACTTCCCTTCAAAGAAAGTACAGCAGGTCTGTGTACATCCAACATTGTCGGTTTTGATGTTCAGAATTTTTGCAATGTGGAATCTGTAGGCGCAGTTTGAATATACTGGTTGAATTTATATTTCTTTAGTCCAAAAGTGTTGACTGTTGTACAGTACACGATTTTACGAAAAAGTCTGAAAGTTTTATTCATACACGATTTTCATTTAGTTTATATACATTTACATGAAATGCATACATCTCCTGCAGTATATTCATCTCCTGCATCTCCTGCAGTATATTCCAATCAAGCTCCTGGCCTAATTAGAAGTCTACAGCACACTGGATGTATCTAGACTATGACATACCTGTACTACAGTATGTTGCATTTAGTTTACACTGTACAGTACACTAGGTACTGTACAGACAGACTCAAAAGACTGACCAAATAACAGTTTGCATGCCTTCTAATATATACAAATTAACAAGACAATCAAAAATCCAGAACATTAATGAAACCTGATTGGTTCATTTTCTTTAGATGCTGTTGGAGATATCAGGGTATCGTTAAAGTAATCAACCAACAAATTGGTATCACAATTAAGTTTGACAATGAAGAATCGTAAAGATTAGGAAGATTTTGATGAAGAACATTCTCATTCTATAAGAAGGAAGGTGGAGATGTACTGTATTATATTAGATACAGTACTGTAACTGTACATACAGTATAGTATAGTACAGTAGCTTATTCTACGTAAATTTGCTTGGTGGAGGCTCAGATGCAGAGATTTTCTAAATGGTTGCCAACTGCAAAATGGTCAAAAATGTTCAATTTTAACTTTTCTTTCTATTTCATAATTTCACAATCTGTAACTGCTATTGCTGTTTTCTAAATCTTGATTAAAATATTTTTTTTTAAAAGCAGCTGGTTGGGTTTCTTTTTAATAACCACACAATATGTATGCATGAATGTGGTCCATGTACTATTAACAAGATTTAAGCATTTGAGCAATAAGTTTAATTTCCACATCGATGGTGAGATGGTTACCACTTCCCCCTCCCCCCCCCCCCACACACTCACCATCGGTACATCAAGCTTATTTGATCAGACTTATCATTTAATTTAAATCTGTGCCCTTATTCTCATTATCCAATACATGTAAAGCAGGATAGGCCCAAGAACATAAATTTGTTATGAAAGTATTGTACTGTAGGCTAGTAGGTTATATGCTAATTGGTGTTTGTATTGGAAAGTAGCAGACAATTTGCAGGCTTTCTCAAACATCTGTTGATGTCATTACTGCGTTAAATAATGCCCTGGTTGATGGTGCATGACGTCTTACTTTTGAAAAGGTCATTTCAAGTGTGAATAGAGTTCATTTTTTTTCGACTTTGTTAGTATGCACAAACTCATTGGTTGAACTTGATACCAAATAGTATACAGTTGTAGTGTCTTCAGAGTAATTGTCTTTAATTTAAAGTGATATACCAAACAGAAACTGACTGGGAAAGTGTAAGCAACCTTAAAACAACAAAAGGAGTGGTTGGTTGGTTTGGGGGGGGGGGGAGAGGTGGGAGGGGACGTGGAGCTGTTGAACTTAGAATTATAAGTGGTTGTGTCCTTAAGCAATTGGGAAATCTTAATTGGGTTTGACCAATATCAAACATTTCTTTGCTAAGGGTACCACTGGGCAGAGTTTTTTTAAAACCAAACATGTACTATTCTTTTAACTTTCTGCTACAGAATCTTCTTGCGCAACTCATCCAGCTAGTAAGGTTTCCTCCATCAGTAATCTCTACAAAAATGTATCTGTTCCTGTGTTCACATCAGTAAAAGGGGTAAGTTATGACAAAAAAGTAATTAAAACTGTTATTGCTGTACTTTAGGTAATTAAAGCTGGATGTAAACTTTCTCTTTTAAATAGTTTTTCTGGGTTTGTTTTTAATATTTCATATCAATGTAATTCCCTCCACTCCCCTTCCCTCGACCAGATTTTGTCTTGTTGCTATTATATTATGTCTGTGCCGATGCTGGGATGGTTGCTAGTTGCCCCAATAAGCACAACTAAAGTAGCTTATAGTTATACTAAGGAAAAGGAGAATATTAAATAAACTTTTATTTGATACACATTTGACACACAGTGCTAGATATCCCATGGCAGTTTGCAACATTGGCTGAATTTGTATGAAATAGTGTGGAAGTTGTTAAGAATATATGCTAGAGAAATGCATGGCCAAGTGCAAAAGGGCTAAGCTTTATGAGTGGGAGGCAGTTTATACCAACATGACATATAAACAAAGTCAAAATACTGTTGTATTTTGTATATTTGTCATTGTAGGCAGCTATTATATGTAGATGGAAGGTGACCAGATTAGGAAAAACAATCTAAATGGGATTTTCAACTATCAGAATGGAGTTTTATGCTATTTCTTATGACTGTCACACTGTCTGGCTGCCAGTAGAATATCCCTTTAAGGTTTTTATCAATAGTGGTGGGACTACACATTAATGATCTTTCTAGCATATTTTATCTGTCAGATCAAGCCAATCTCAACTTAACATTTCTACGTTTGTACGTAATGTTTATATTCTTGTATTTTCCACCCTTTTAATTGCGTTCTCCACATAGAGAATCACCATGATTCGAGCTGCTCCGTTTTCTGGCGAATCTTCCGATTCCTCTGATGACGAGCACGGAACCCCAAAGAAGTCTCCCCAACCTCGGCTCGCTGGCAAAATGTCAAAGTTGAATGCTCTACTCAGTTCAAAGAGTAGCAAGAATTCGTCAACTGTCGAAGCCGAAATAAAGAAAGGTAAAAAACAGAAAAGGGTCGAGTCTTTCAACAGAGAAGATTAAATGTCTGGTTGTATAAGTTCATGCTTATTGTTTGCGTATCATGCTGGTCGTGAAGTTGAATTTCTTTGTCAACTCTTTTGATGTGTTTTTATTTTATTTTTCTGTAATGTGAAGGTACTCTTACATTTAAAGGGGCACAAACCCCAACCATCATATTTGGCTTACATGGCAGATCTTTGTGAAGAAAAATCCCCCCGAAACAGCTAAGAAATATCTTGTTCCGTTTTGGGGTACACCTTAGTTTAGAACTTGTGTCTGGCTGCTGTTATTTTGTTTATCTGTGATGTCACAGTGTCACTAGGATCTGAAACCTGTACATTCTGTTTGTTTTTTTAATTAATATTTTCCAGGTAGAATGTTGTTTTGTTTAGTGTTGACCATAACACAAATGCCAGCATTAGGTCATATTAAATGGTTTCAATATTTTAGATTCAGTGTTTGTTAATCTCCCTTACAGAAAATAAATATTGTAATGATAAAAAAACGTAGATACAGTATAAGCACATGTGGCTCGATGATGTCATATTTAGACTTGATCAAGTCTTCAAGGTTTTGTTTAGAGAAATGCTACAAATCTTTGGTATAGATCCCAAATGGAATATATGGAACAATGATGTTTCTTGGGTTTACAGTATGTCTCCTTTAAGCTGGATTTTATATCAGACAAGTTCTGCTTGGCATAACTACATACATTCAGAAACAGTATTGCCAAAGGTCGCCTCATTTGTCAACGTAACGTATTCTGCGATTCTATCCTTCCTGCTGTTGCGAAGAAAATTTCCTGGCCAAAAATAAAATCTCCACTTCCATACAAGATTTGATTTACGTGAAGGATAGCCAAAATGTTTGGCAGGAAATTGCTCGCAGACTGTTCCAGCTCGTCCTTTTCTGTGTTTTTGTTCCTTTTCCGTAAGGCCTCATGTGTAGGCCATTAGAATAACAATTTTGTTCTCAATATACATTAATTATGGTGTCAAGATAGATAAAGGAAGTGCACCGTTTCTCGTCGTTGACTACAACGTCCGACGATGGACACACATAAATCTTCATTTGTGTCGATAGCATTTATTGTCTTGCATCTGTCTCTGTTGTCAAATCTGTACCGTAAGACTGTTCGATCTTGGGTGAATTTTTTAATTAAGTCCTACAAGACAATGTGTTTAGGACTATGTTACAGGATAAAAATGAAAAAGAAAAATGAAAAAGAAAAAAGAAAAAGAAAACGATTTTTTTTTTTCCAATGATGCATGGTCATTTTTTATCAGCTGTACAAATCAGTTCCTTTCCTAACGTAAATTCTTTCCTAAAGTAAATTCTTTCCTTATTATAAGTTATGTTTTGGTAAATAACACAAAGTGATATTGCATATTGGGAATTGGAGGTCGACCATGGAAGTTACTCACTTGTGCTCTACCTGGGCAGGCAACAGTCAGTGTCAAATTTGATTTTCCATAAAGTCACTACACCCTTCTTTTTATTGCATTTTATTTTACTTGTTATATTATCAGACGAACCGGACTATGCAGTACCGCCAGATGCAATCGAACCTTCAGAGCCGATTAATTGTAAGCGAACATCGTCTTCAAAACCGACTCTCTCAGTCACCAAGAGCGCTCCAGATAACTGTAGCAGTGAGTCGGTCTCTCCCTCTTCAAACAAGGTATAAACAATCTCACTCTCGTACAACATGTCAGTCAGTTTTGTAATGGAGAAGTGTACCACAGATATACCTTGATACTTTATGCTTTTCAGGTCTTGAAAGTGAGAATGTGACCATATGTGACAAAACTCCTAACAATTGCTGAAAATATTTTTATTGGTGATGAATTATTGTTTAAGTAAAGTAACTTTAAAATGTTGATTTGTACACGAATCCCTCATTTACAGTCAAAAGTGTTTGAGAAATGTATTTGTTGGCAAATGCCCTTTTCGTTCATGCGGATGTTGTTGTGAATCGCATTTTCTTTCCTCGGGGGGATAAAATCCTCTTCTTGCAGACACCTGGAAGAAAGAGCGGCTGGCTTACGAAACTGGGAGGGAGAGTCAAGACCTGGAAGAAGAGATGGTTTGTCCTGAATGAAAAAGACTTTCAGCTGATGTATTTTAAGTCAGTGGTAAGTTTCAAAACGTGCTCTGCTGCCAGGAGAATTGTGATTTGATATCTTTTTAATAGCTTTAGTTAAAATAAAAAAAAAATAAAAAAACCGGAACAATTACTTGTACAGGAGAATGTATTCTTTCTGTTGGTCTTATAACAGTATTCATGGTTTAATATCCATATCCATTCCAATCATATAGCAGTTTTTTTTTTCCTCCATTATTTTTAAAGATCTATCCAATGTCAGAAATGACAGTGATGTCTTTTTGGTTCACTTCAGAGGTCATTTTGCCATAAAGTGTTTTGAATGAGTATGGTTTAGTGTCTCACATGTTTTGGAAACTTTCTGTCTCTGTAATACAACTTATGGTCCTGTTAGTCAATATTTTCTATGCTTCTCAGTATGATGTCAAGTTGAAAACTTAAAACTGATTCCTGCTTTTACATTACAAGGGGGTTACATGTTGATTTATTTTAGTTTGTTTATATTTGATTAGCATAACTGATTTTATCATCTCTTACTAGTACAAGGCTATTTGGAAGTTCAGAAGTAAACTGTTTCTCTCAAGTTTTCTTGTTAGATTGTTATGATTTTTATGTGCTATTTTGTTTGTTGATGGTTTGGAGATTTGGATTGTTTCCATTTGGTATTAAAATGTCGATCAACTTAAGAACAGTAATTTTTATATTGAGATTGCAAATGAATAATAAATTTGTAAAATTTAAAGATATTTTAAATTTGACAGAATGACATTCAGCGCAAACCAAAAGGTCAGATAGCTCTTGACGCTAGTTGCAAGATCACTTCGTGGGATCAGTCTGCGACCTTTGAACTTACGACGTCGAAGAGAACATTCTACCTCACAGCCGAGAGCCAAGAAGAAAGAAAATCATGGATAAATGGTGAATAATTTTATTAATGGATTTCCTTTTAATTTTGATACCTCGCTTTGACCATATGTCAAAACGAGAGAAAATAAAATAGAGATTCTGTTGTTTGCGACCCTCTTTTGATTTTCAGAGATATTTTCGCGCTGATATCTGATATTCCCGAGGAGTTTTAATAAGTTATGCACAGATGCTTCACAATATCAAGTAATGCCACTGGGTTAAGGTTTTCGTTACTTTAATCGGATCACGAGATGGGAGTAAAAATCGTGAAAAGAGATTTTGTCGTTGAGGTTCTACGTCTGTTTCACAAATATCATGTTGAGTGGATATCTGATAGTCTTCAAGACTTAAGACAAGCTGTGTACATGTACGTTCTTTTTTGATAAAGTAGAAACATAGGTAGCTGTGAAGAATTGAAGTCATTTCTTCTGCACCATCTGAGATGTCTCAATGACGTAAAATGATAATTGTGACTTTTCTTATACCTTCAGAGATGCAATTTTAGAATTAAACACAGCTTTTTTCCCCCTTTTTTTTAAGTTTGTTTGTTTTCCAATTTATGAAATTTCTGTCACTAAAGTAAAGAATATGTTCCTATTTGATACTGTGATCATTATACATATTGGCTGTGAAACTTTGATCACTGCAGCTGAGTCATACCCTGGTTTCTCCTTCCTTCCAATTATTAAACCCCTGGGCTTTTGAGTAATAAATCGTCAAGAGATATAGGAGAAGAGTGTCGGTTCTGTTTGCTGAGCCACATAATTATAATTAACTTTAAAATGTATCAGAAGTATACAAGATCCTTAAAAAGAGCCCCAATGATGATGACTGATCAATGAGATTAACATGCGGAATAATTGATTCTGACTGATACGTAGCTGTTTGTGATATGAAAGCTATGCATGATGGATTGATAAAGGACATAAATGTTAGCATTTTTCTTCACAGAGTGCAGTAGACTATTGTGCAATTTTAAGTAAACATATTCAGTAAATTATAGCATAGGAAAAAAGGAAACAGACCACTGCTATGCTGTAGTAGATGGAGTCATTTACTGGTATTTAGAAGCAATGACAACTTGTTCTTGAAACTTACTGGTTGAGCCTAATTGCTTGATTAAAATATAGTGGTTTTTGCTTATCCTGGATTAAATCCACACAGTTTGCCTTGTTTGTAATTGTTTGTTCTGAAGAAACAAACTTTGTTACTTTGTTGCATTTTGTCAAAGCGTAAGCTACAAGCCAGTCCTGAATTGGGGAGAACAACTGATTAGTTTTCTAAAATAACTGCTTCTCTAGTCCAATTGGAAAATATTGTGTAGATAATGTAACTGTCAGATATGACACAGATTCAGCTATTTAAGCTAATTCAATTTTCCTACTGAAAATGATTAGGGATGGAGATTTAAAGTAAGGATATTTTGTTGTTTTGAAAAGTATTCCATAATACATTTGCCAAAAAGACATGTTCTCAAAACAGGTAATTTCAAACTTAAAGAGAAACCCACTTTGTATATTGATGTCTGCCTTGTCAATATATATGTAGAATGGTTATTCAAGATGGAAAGGTAGTACAGAACTGTATATAATCTATTAAGTCTAATTATTAAAACCAGTCATGTGTTACAACACAATTATACACATCTAGAAGTGTCGTAATCCTAATCATTAATAAAGGGTCTCGTTCTTTTACTCCGCCCTTCCCTCTGTTCTATAGCAATTCAGAAGGTACTAAAGAGGTTCAAGTCTCCGTCCACAATGGCAGAAAGAAGCAAGTTTATATTTATGCAAGGCTGGGTGAGCCGTATCAACAACGAGAAGAAGTTCCGCTGCTGGTGCATTCTCAGCGGAAGCAAACTACATTTCTTCAGAGACGCAAAAGGAAAGGTGAGTTGTTTGGTCTTGTTCATTGATGGTATTTTCCACGTCATTTCTGTTAATTTAGGAATTGATTTTTGAATACTATTGTTGTTTTCTAACTGAGCTAGGTTGATTGAATGTAAAACTTTGGCATACCTTACAGTAGCTCATTCTAAACTCTTAACCAGTGATGTTTTAACAATCAGTCTGGCTTTATTTCTATGAATATTCAGAGAATTACAGGGCAGGTATGTATTTGTTGTATCTATTCCTGCACCCCATCACTGCCTTCTTCACCACATAATAACCCCATTGGATAGACTAGATTGTGTCCCAGCCTCTGGTGACCCTCTCAAATACTGTAGGAGATGACAGAGGCACCCTTGAACATCATTGCTATGTCACAACAGCAAACATAGGTCTTTCAGAACCCAATGAAATGAAAGACTGGACATACGATATAAAAATACCAGATCCATGAACAACTCTTTACAACACCACTGAACTGCAGCAGGTTTGAAAATCAATCAAAATAATCAGGCTCCTGGTGGCTTTTGAATCGGGAATGTAATTATTGTGGGAGAGAAGTGTTAAGCAGTGAACCTAACCTCACCTTCACCTTCAAATTCCTTCTTTTTAATTAATTTGAATATTTTTCTTGCTCTAAAAGGCTCCGTTTGAATCTGTGGACATGGAAGCGTCCAAAGTTCAGAAGTTGACTCAGTGGGACGAGGCAAAACTTGGCAAGCCTAATGGAGCAGACTATGAGAAGACTGTAACCGTAACGACTGGAGGGAAATCACCTAAAACAATCATTTTATTGTTTAACTCTAAAGAAGGCAAGGTAAGAGGAGAAAGAATGAGCTCCAAGGTTTGAAGACATAGTTGAAGAAGGCTGTTTGCTTGATGAATGCATCGTCTTATTTATTTTATTAATTGAAATTAATTTAGAGGGAGCATGATTTTTGTAAGCATGTCTTTGTGATGTGTTTCAATTATGAGTAAAAACGAATCCATTGTCAGAAAGTTCAATTGTGTCGACCAACCAAATTTGGTTGTCAATCTAACTGATCACAATCGCAATAATGCTGCATGCTTCATTACATACTGTCATTGGAGAGAAATCATTTGCAAGGTGGAAGGCCCTTTCTATAATCCTTTTCTTAATTTATTTTTATCCTTTATATATTTTCTGCTGCATAATTGGCAAGTTCTGCCAGGGTCATCATATATGACAATCACAGAAACTTTCTTGCTCAAAAAGGCTTGAACAATTGCAATATGTGACAAATTTCTATGCAATATATACCATGCAGTATAACCATGTTGTTATTAATACCACAGGCATAGATATATATAACTTCGTGTTCAAATTTTGTGTAGTAGTTTTGAAGGCTTAGAACTTTGTCTCTTATACAATGTTATGCTTTCTGTGTTCTTTTAACCCAAAATGGAGTTTTAGAACCCTTGTTTTAATCATCTGAAGTATTTTAATATTCAATATTGATATCTTTAGTATACTAGTAATTATTCCCTGCATAAAATGATAAACTGTATGTGTTGATTTTTGTGCTAGTTAGGTCACCCTACTCACAAAAGCAGTAGAAGTTTAAATCTCTACTGTAACTTTGATGAGATTAATTTTGAAACTTAGGATTTTATTAGGAAACAAACCAACACAGTCCATTAGAAGTTTTAGGTTGTAGTGTTGATGTTATTTCACTGTTGAATTATCACAGTCACATTGCCAGACATTCCAGCACAGTAATTTAATGTGGTTCGCTCTCTTCATATACATGAGGAAAGCATAGGGATACCGTTTAAATCATTAAGTAGGGATAGGGATAATTCCATCACACGTTTAGAAAAGGGATGAAAGATGTTAAAGTTTCCTTTCTTTATGTTTTTTTGCAGGAAAATTGGTTCATACAATTGAAATTAGCCTCTGGTGAAACAAGCTCTCCTTGTGAAGACGAAACAGAATTCGAGAGACTCGCCAATCAAATTGTGAATGGCAAAGGAGGTACCGGCACGCTATGGAAGAACCCAGTTATGTGTGCAAACAAAGGAAGCTTAGAGAAGCCACTGACTTCACTGCCCACTGATGCATTGAGGAAAGAGGCTATGAAACTAGCTAAGGTGAGTACATATACTGACATTTATTGTAAACCAGCTAGTTGTGTTTCATTTATGTAAGTTATATAACTGCATTCCATATTCCATCAGTAACATTATTGGGGTGAAATGTACCCTATGGGTGCTATGAAGTATTTCATTTCTTCTCTCCGCCCCACCCCTCCCCCCATTATCTCTCAATAAAATGAAAAAGAAAAAAAATTGTTTTGCTAACTTGGTAATCATCAATTCCACTTGATGACATGGCAAGCCCTGTACTATTTCTTACTACAAAGTAGGCTAGGCTGATGCACATTTTGTAGTAAACATGTTGCTTTAATGTAGACATATGTGTGTTAAAGTGTCATCAACTTTCTTGTTATTTTAGATACCTATCGTGGCAAAAAAAAATAGTCAGACAAGCCATTGGTTAAAAGCACCTGCACATGGAGATATTATGTAGCAAAAACAACAAGCTACTTTAACAGTCAATCAATTATTCTACCAATTGTTATGATAATTAAAATTAATAACATTTATATGCCTATATCTGAGAAAATTGCCCCATTGATAAGAGGGCTGCGAGTAGGGTTGTTACATTATCACGTCCAATACATTTATCAATCGGTTAGGTTTCCATCATTATTTTCTGTTCGTCTCACAGACCTGCAGCCTATTCATATCGGTTCCTAAGGACAAACCAGCCATAGACTACCATGTAACACTGGTACAGAATGCCCTTCAGTCTTGCCTTTCACATGCTGTACTCAGGAATGAAATATACTGTCAACTCATCAAGCAGACAAACCCAGGAGAGGTATCAACTATTGTCTCTCTTATTAATTTATGCTTTAAAATTGAGCAAAGCACTTGATTGTATTGTTCTCTTTTTTCAGTAAATCCAAGGAAAACAATGACGTAAAAGGTTTCCTCCGTGTGTTTTAAACAGGCTTTAATAGAGATTTTGAATTAATCTCACTTTTCATTGTTTTAAACTTTGAAATGTCTTATTCCATGTTTTTAATTCTCTTTTTACCATTGTGTTTGTACATTTTCTTTTATCATTTAGTAGTTGTATTAATAGCTATTTATAACATTTATACTTTTCTTTTGATAGTTATCAAAATCCTTAACCAACAAAGAGTGAGATCAATAAGTGATGGTAATGAAAGTTATGGACATTAAAGATATAAACAGTTACAGTCTTGATTTTTCGATATCTTTTCTTTATGTAGCAACCGGTTGAATTTCAATGCTAAACTTACTCAAATTCTGACATAATTTCCAACAGATCCCTCTCCCTGTACTCTGCTCAAAGGATTAATTAGTTTATTGTGCGATATGAGTACTTTTCTTCAAACCCAAAGTTGCCTCATTAGTCAGTAATTACACTTATCAATTAGTCACAGCTCTCCTGAAGGCCCAATTGTTTTTCAAATTTGTTAGTTTATATCCTGTAGAAAGTAATGTTTGAGTGGGTTCATTAATTGTGAACATTGTTAACATAAGTATTATACAAGTTCTTAGTGTTTGTGTATATGTAGGGTGGGTGATGCCTTCTTGAAAACAACAATCAATTGTTTCAAATATCAGGGTAAAGTGTTCTTTAGGATGATATGAACAATATTGAAATTCATATTTAAATGTATGCTATTCTTCATCACTTCATTGAACACCTTTCATCCTTTGCTATCATAGGATATATCTGGCAGGCACAATTGCTTCAGATTTTACAATGTGTCGGGATTTGCCTTTTCATATTGATATTAATTGACATGTACTTATTTGTGCCTTTGTACTATATGCATATCTGTGGGGGGGGGTCCTTACAAACATCATTTGGTTGTTTTACATTTCAAGGATGTTGAATAAGGACAATATGGAAACGCAACATCCCCTACTGTCCATAAGTATGTTAAAACCCTTTCTTAATTTGCAAGATGTTTACAGAACCTCTACTCTCTCATTCTTTCCAATCTTAGGTTGATCCCGGTGAACACTCCATCAAACAGGCTTGGCAACTGCTTTGCGTTACAGTGTCATCTTTTCTACCTCAGCAAAATTTCTTTGAACTATTTAGAATGCATTTAGAGAGATGCAGTACTACAAAGTGAGTATGCTTGCATATCAAATCAAAAAAGTGGTCCCTAGGTGAGCCTCCCAGATTTGGATAAAACTCTACAAAAGTATTATTAGTTTGACCATGTTGACTAAATTCCAAACATTAGCTTCATATACTCATTTACGAGATGTGACCCTCTGAAAGTTGTTTTGAAACTCCCCTTTTCTCTCTTTACACTCACGTTGCCATTTTTTGAAAACTTTTCCAGTTTCCCCCAACTGTTTTAGGTAGGGTTGTGATTCTTTGTGGAAGGGCCAGAGGCAAGTCAAGGATCCTGTCGTGGTTGAAGCCGACTCCCTTGGGGGGGGGGGGAGTCTGATGGTCCTCCCTAGATAAACAAAATTTAAATGTGTGCGTTCTGAGCCATATTTAGACTATCAATCAGGTCTTCGTAAGTAGCTCTACATGCAAGGTTGTGCCAATAAATACTTTGTGTGGGATTGAAAACAGTTGGGGGGGGGGGTAAAGGTTTATACCTGTAGTAGTGATCTAATTCTTGCCCAGCTGAATCCAATAATCCCCTGGCTGAACCAACCCCATACTGATGAAGGGAGGTGTGGGGAGGGAATGACCCCTCCCCTTCATTCAAACCACTGATAATACTACATATATACTACTATGCATCTGTTCATATTTTCTTGATACAGAACCGAAGTCGGTAGATATGCTATATACTGCCAGAGAATGATTCAACGGGTCAAGCAGAATGGTATAAGAGAAACACATCCATCCAACCTTGAGATTTTGTCCATTATACAACGTCATCCCTACCAGCATATGCTACCATTGAGTATACCAGTACATCTAAAGAATGATTCGTATCAGGTCAGTGGATCCCTCGTTTCACAGGCTTGATACTCTAGTGTACTCTAGTGGTATTTCATGTTAACGATTCCTACGATTGATCTGGATGTTATAGCCAGTCTTAAGTCTGGGACACTCAGCATGTGTTTTTTTTAAGACTGGCAATTCGCAGTGGGTGGCAGCAGTCCACTACTATAACTGCCCAGTATCATCAAGTGTAACTAATCTTGGGGAAATTCTGAATTTGACCTAAACGAACACTGTTCACTAACAAAAAATGGTCGTTGGGTACACTTATCGTGGTTCAGTGTGTGGGACTCATTTGTAAAATGTTGGTTCTTGACAAATGTCAACAGCCAACTCACAATGTTTAATTTGAGTCAAGTCAATTTCAGTTAGGACATATTGGGGCTGAACTTGTACTTATTCCAACTGTAAAGTTCTGTATTTTTCCGGGAGTGTCACTACCCGACAAGCCCAATTGGGTTTTTTGGTACGCTTCCTTTCACAAATTTTGTTTCTTATCTTCTTCTATGTTATTATGTCATACTTATTTTGTGATAATACAAAATAAATCAAATGAAATCAAATGAAACATCATCCCAACATTAATATGTGTTGATACAAATGGTGAAAGGTGATTTTCAAGCTCTCATATGTTTTTCATCTGTGACAGAGAAGCAAGCCTAAGCAAGCCTAAGCAAGCCTAAGCAAGCCTAAGCAAGAGAAAGTTCTTCCCATGTTAGTTGACAAAATTATGCAAAAGAGCTCGGCTATATAAATTCTCCTTTGAACAAAAAAACAGTTTTATTAACCTTGCTCACCTGTTGCTCTCCACAGTGAGGTAATATTTTGACACTTTCCATAAAAATATTATTTGTTAAGAGAATCCTGTGGAGCACTTTGTATTTGTAAATTTCGACCCATTATTTCCAATAATTTACATATATATGGATAGTATGTATTCTTTCATGTACATCTGTCTTCTATGCCATAGGTGGTCAGTTTTGATGGTTCTAGTACCGTCAAAGAGTTTCTCAAGACGCTCAACGACGAACTCGGTCTACGAGACAGCTCCCAGACGGGTTTCTCTCTATTCACCGATGACCCCTGTGGAGGTGAATTACTCCACTGCCTTCCTATCAACATAAAGGTAATTAATTAAAGCCTCAGAATTAATGCCCGGCATCCGTCCTTGCTCCTTTCTGTGTTTTTTGTCCATACCTGTTCAGATGTGGTCTGGTGTGTACCTATGTCTATATGTGTGGACTGACTGATCTTAGAAAAAAACCTCGTCAAATGTTCTATATTTTGAACAAAGATTAGTGGCGTGCTTGTTTAACATTGTAATATCTGCAGCAGTGAATGGTATATATTTCTTCAGTAATACTGTGGCATGTCCAAGGAGCAATGATGAGATAATGAGGATATTCTTATGCAATAAACTTTGCTTTGATTCTCAAGGCTTCTGTTGTGGAAGTAAAGAGGGGTGGGGTGGGGTTGTTTTATCATTTGGGGGGGCTACTTCATCTGTAATACTTTTCAACCTATATATGCTTTGTGTAATACATTTATATTCGTATTTGCCTTCTTTGTGAAGATCAAAAAAAGAAAGAAAGAAAGAAGTGTATGGGTTGTATGTGTCATGATAACCATTTAACCTTTAACCTTTTTTAACCCAGTGATACTTTCTGTAGTATATAGCTTTTCCATGTAATTTTAGACTTACAGACTCTCTGTTACTTAACACAGGACTATGAAATGAACTTAACAATCTTGAGAGGGAAAAAACCTTTCTGAACAACATCAACATTAAATGGCATTAAAAAATCTGGTACCATAAATCTTGTTCTTCTTTTATCTATAGATATGTGACGTCATTTCCAAATGGGAACAGACCGCTAAGGAATCTCGCAGCGCTAAGAAGGAAGTCAACAGGATGATGAGGCTGACATATTGTAGCAGGTATGACATTTACTGAGAAGTTCATTTGTTATTTTTTATCCCAATGCTCGATGTACACAGTACATTTTGCCACATGGGAAATGACTAATGTGTAAGAAGGTATGTTGGCAAGTAATACACCATTCGGTTTCCATTCTTTCTTTCGTTCTTGAAGAGAGAAACAGGTTATTTTGTCATGTTGCTAAATTGTCATCAGTTGAATTTGCAAAAAGTGACTGGTTAATAACCATTACTGGATTGTCGCAGAGATTAGAGAAATGATTTCTGTCCATTTCAAGGGCAAAATAGGGGAAGAATCTCCCTTTTTGCTTTGAGTGAAAATGTTTGTAGGGTATTTTCAGTTTCAAAATGTTATTGTGAAGAAGAAAATTATTCTCATTTTCATAGACCTCTACTTGCAACGTGGCCGCACATACCTCTTTTGGAGGAATTGTGCAAACCTTGCTAATTTTTATTTGGATGCATATTGCATATGTAAATGTCGATCAAGTGATTGCTATGATAGGATCTAATTCCTGAGCTAGGTACTATGACCATGTGCCTTGTATTAAGACCATTTTTAGTGTACCTTTATACCAAGGTACACTGCAGGTTCTTTATACAGAGCCTTATATATTTTTCTATATTACAAGATAAACTGTACTCCCATCAGTTTCAAAATGCAAATATTAAACACATAAGTTATTCACTGGTTCCAGTGTGAGTTTCTTGCAAGGTTCCATTCCTTTAATACGTCACACCTGCTTGACTTGTTTTTGCAGGTTATACTATGCAGTGAGTGCAGCCAGTGAAACAGAGAAGGAGAGACAACTGCTTGCATACCAGACAATGGAGGACATAGTGGATGGTCGATTCCCTGTGAACAGAGAACTAGCCTTAGAACTAGCTGCAGTAATGGCACAGGTCCGTTGAACTCTTAATAAATAGCACTCAATTTTTATTTTGTTTATATTTGGTAAAAAATGCACTTTGAATATTATGCAATTGACATCTTTTCAATTTTCATATTTAACCACAAGCCAAGTTAGAAATTAGCAGGCTATGTGAAATTAGTTAAATTGTGTGACCTTCAATTGTGATTAGTGTAATGTTGAAGTGAGGTGGTAGAACTGACAATCATAGCTATAGATTATTCATTAGATACTTAATAACGATTGTCGGGGAAAGGAATCGTTTGTTGATTTAATTTATTTTTTGTTTTTGTTTGTTTTTGAGACTGTTGAAATTTGGTTCATTGGTTGCAATTAAATTGTGAGTTGGTAAGCTCATAATATTACTTACTAAGCAACCTTCAATGTTAATAACAAAAGTTAATAGTGTGCTGGAATATGCATTAATGTGGTATGTGAAGTATTTTGTCTTCAAATGACAGTAACTGAATTTTATAGCTGGAAAAGTACAAGCTAATATTTCATATGTCAACTCGCCCCAACAGTTTTAATCATATTTATAATCTTTTGATAGCTCTTAATGAATAAATGAATCAAATTAGACGAAGATTAGCCTTTAGCTTTTTGTCAGGGTTTGTACTCAACTCAACAGTGCTAGGTGGAATTTGTCTTCACTCGAGTGGAAGGCCGCTCTATGCTCTCTTGGGCTTCTATAAATACAACCATGTGATTCTCTCCTTCAGGCCGAGTATGGTGATTATCAAACGGGTACAAACAAGGCAGGAAAGACTGGGCCCTCACCTAACCTGAGAGTAGCAGCTAACAAGTACTATCCAAAGAGATACAAACCGGTGTCCGATGATTTATTGAAGTGAGTGTCTCTGCTCCTCAAACCAAGGAGGTTTTCAATGTCTATCTATTCTATTCCACACTGTCACAAGCAGCTCAAACAGTAAAAGATAATTTTCTGCCTTAGTTTATGATATGTATATATATATATATATATATATATATATATATATATATATATATATATATATATATATATATATATAGATATATATCTTTTTCTCTGTTTTTATGCTTCAGTGATTATTTATCTGTTATTTATTTTTTCCTTTTAGCAAACTTTTTGAACAGTTAGGTGAGAAGTGGTCAGCCTTGAAGCATAAACAGCCTGCTGAGTGTATGAAGATCTTTCTTAATGTATGCAGAAGATGGCCCTTCTTTGGAGCTAAACTGTTTTCTGCCAAGGTAATGTCTTGTTAGATCTTGAAAAGACTAAATATCGATGGAACAAACTCCAAGCATTTGTCTTGCCAACATCTTTATGTGAGTGTTGAAACAAACACTTTATATAGAAGAAGTCACTTAACAGTGAATCTATGTTTGATCAAACTCTTGTCCATGTAGTGGGAAAAACTTTGTAGATGATTTTATTCCCATGAATGTTTCAATAAAAATTTCAGTACTTGAGGTCTTAATCATGAACTTTTGGCATTATGTAACTTGTACTGAAAGAGAAAATGTTTTTCTGTTTAAAGAAGCACTCTATTGATGATACTAAAATTTCCGGTGAAGTTCAAAACTGAAATCCCATAACAAATAGCTTGACTTTTCAAATTTCATGTCAAACTGTGAAGTATCAGTCAATTATTTTTGCATTTTGTAGTAATTAATAATTAGATTTATAAAGCGCAGACATATCCACCGTTTAAGGGTGATCAAGGGGCATCCTAATATTACCTGGTCAATGATAACCTGTCAAACACAGACAATCCTTCCACATGGCAGCAGCTAAACAGCACCCAACAATTGTGTAATCTGCTTTAAAATGTGTTACTTCATGTGTTGCTACAAAAAGAGACCATGCAATAAAATCTTGAGGATAGAATAAAATACATTAATTATGCTCGCATAAAATTTCGACCACATTTTGAGGATGTCTTTTTGGAAGATATCTTAGTTTTGTTTACTTGTAATCTTATTTTGCCAAATGCTCGTTAGGTTTGAAACTTTTGCTTACTAAAAATGAAGAGATTAAATAATGGTCTTCTTTGGTGTTTGAGCATAGAATCCTCTTTGTTGCTTAAGAAGCAATATTTTCTTTTGAAATGAAGTGAAATTGATGACATTATTTACCAAATGATTATTTGATTCTCCAACAGTACAAGTCAGAAGAACTCACAACTGTCTGGCTTGCCGTACAGGATACCGGTATTAGCTTTCTAGACTACAAAACATTGGTAAGTGAGCTGTTCATATCTGTACTTCATTTCCAGTAGAATACAAATTTTACTTTGTGGAATTAAAATCTTCATTTTGCTTTGGGGTTTTTTGAGGTTGGTTTCCTGTCCAGTATAGTAAATAATAGGAGAAATAATTCTCGCAGAATTCTTTCCAATGAGTTAGTAAGTGAAGCTTCTTCTTTGTTTTGACGAATGATGCCTGTCAAAATCTCTGGTTTGTTACATTTAAATGTTATATTATTTTACGAAAAGTAGGGTAATACCGTTAAGTATTTTGATTGGCAGCAAACAAGCTTATACTAAATGCTCATTCACTTTGTGTCTTTCACTGATACCATCACAATAATTTAATATCCTGTCACTGACTTGTTTCCAGCAAGTGGAAGTGTTGTGTTTTCGCTATATGACAAGTACCAAGAAGGCACAAAATAACTTGGAAATAATTGTTGGGCACTAGCTGATTGATCATAACTTATATATTATCTTAGGTAAAACGTCACACATGTTGCATGTTCTATTAGATTCACACAATTGTGCAATTGAACACTGGTTGCCAAGTTTACAAGTACGTATCAAACTTCTCCCCAAATCCATCTCACACAGCATTTTTTTCTTTGGGTTGTATTCAATTGAAATTGGGATGTGATGTCTGGTTACACTGTATGCAAGGTACTGTGGCTTCTGTTGGTGCCCCCTGTCAAAGCGATCGCTGTACCACATTGCCACCCCCCTCCCCCCGAGGACGAGATAGTTCAGTACGATAAAGCACGGGGCTAGTAGTCCTGAGCTCACCTGGTTTGAATCCCTTCTTTGCCGAAACATTTCTTTTCTCCTTTCCAAGTTAAGGTTTAGTTCCTCATTCAGGTTTCCATCCTCCATTTTACTTGTACTTTTAAGTTTTCAAGTAGTCTCCTTTTGCTATCATTGTTGAGACTGCAGTAAGATGTGGGACCAACAAGCTCCACCCTCCACTTTCTCCTCTTTACTCATTGCAGCGGGTCAGTAGACGGGTACCACTTCACACGGTGGTCACCTTTGGCGGGATCAAAGATGACTTCATGCTGGTCTTGCGGCAACAGGGAGAGAAGGACGGAGACTGCAAGAGCGAAAAGATCATCTTAATCATGACGAAACCAAAGGTGAGCCTTGTGAGAAGCAGAGACTGGAAGGATAATAAGATTGTTCACGAATTTACGATAATGTGATGAACGTACGCACTTTCCTGCATAGATCACACACTGCAAAGCATGTCACTGCAGTTATAAATGGGAAGAGGGTATGTGTCAATGGTACCACAACTGGAATGAGAGTCATCAAAGTGGATTTTCCAATAAAACTAAAAATAATCTGTAATTTAGCTTTTGCTTTGAGTTGTGTATATTTTCAATGCTGTTTGATACAAACATGCCATTAATAATTAACTTTAAAAGCAGCTAATGAATTTCATGTCAAAAGAATGACAGATAAAATTCCAAGGTTTTTAAAAATTACCATGTTGCTTTTTTGCACGCACAAAGCTCATGGTTATCATTAATCGATCGCCCGTGTTAACATTCATATGATCTGACATTCAAAGAGGTTGCTTTAGTTTGATCACTTGCATATATAAGTATGACTCATTTCTCTGTGGGTTTGATCACATGTCATGAAAAATCGCAGTGAAATGCATAAATCTGCTTCCTCAAGGGTAAATCCACTGAAATAAAATTAAAGTCAGTTATTGGATTGCCCCGGATTGACGTGCAAAAAAAAATAAGCCGAAAGTCCCTTTGGCATTTCTCCCACTCGCACATCTTTACTCCTAATTTCTTGGAACACTGTTCATAACAGGCGGCTTGTGATGGAACACAGAAGACAATATACTCTTAATGAAGAGAAAAGATGCAGATATTGATCTGTTCTTGAAAGGAAAGAAAGACTGGTAGTGCCAAATACTTTTCAAAATACATTCGAACACTTTCAGGCTGTATTAACTTAGCATGGATTCATAATCTTGTAAACATTGATTCAGATTTCTCCCTACACCATTATAATTAAAAAAAAAAAAAATGTTGTATGTTTCAGTCCTAGATATGTTGTACAGTACATGAATGTTAATGAGGAAATGGGCCAAAATGAACCCCATTGATTGGTTGGTTGTGAATATTCAGTTTTACTGGGTGGGGAGTATGAGATGCAGACACAAGATATAGTTTGATATATTCCAAACTGATATTACTTTTTGACGTGTTAATCTTTTTATTCTTTCCAGCATCATTTTTAACTTTTTTTCTTCTTCAGATTCTGGAAATCATCGGTCTGATTGCCTCGTACATGCATCAAGAACCTGTAGATCGGAGCAGACAAACCTCGAGCAGTAAAACAGGGAGCCACACGATGCCCAAAATATTACCACCTAAAACTCTGAACCTGAAACAGGTATCGACCGTCGACAGGAAGCCTGTAAAACCAGCCCTGACTAGTCCGATGATGTAATCAAAGTTCTTTCTTTGTATTATCCCAAGAATGTTTCCATCTCAAGATTTCAAAGGAGTTAACCAAGGATCGATCTCTAGATCCCAAATTAAAACAATTATTTAGGTCATGTACAAAGTGAGTATTCAATTTAAACTGTTTCTCAGCCATAATAAAGCATTTGCTTGGATCACTCAACAAGGTATTTTACATCTAACATTTTACCAGTTTCTTCTAAATCCCTTTAAAATCTATTGGACTATATGTCTTCAAATGGTTTATACCTTATTTCAGGAGATATCCTCTGTTCGTTTTTTCATTTCTATCTTGTAGATATGTTACGATTATCTTGCCTGCCAATCATCATCATTTGATATGTTGCAATCATACATTTAAAATCAGTGGATTTATGTTTTATTTTATTTATATATTTATCGTAATTACAAATGAAAATGTGAAATTTCAAAGAATTAACCTTAGAGAGGATCAAAAACAGTGCAAATGATATAATTAGGATGGTAGACAATAAAAGGAACCAGTTTTCATTGTCATATATCATGGGAAGCCATGTATCATCAATATCTTTCTAATAATATTCAATAAATAAGGGTGAGAAATTAAACACTCTCAAAAACTATTTTGCTGAATGGTTATAATATCCTAACTGCTGATTCAACTTGGGTAGTGTGCAAAAACATTTCACCTTCCCAAAAAACTTCAATAAAAATAAATAAACTAAAAAATTAACAACTTGATGCTTACTGTACCATGGTATGAAAGATTGCATCTTGAGTGGATTTCAAATTGTTTCTGACTGTACATGTTCAAGTAAAATTTAGTGAACCTAATTTTGAAGGTTTATTTGTGAGTGGAAAAATGCAACAAAATGCATCATACTGATAGTAATTTCTGACCACTTGTAAAAGGTATATCTGTTAATAAGTAACGGACATATCTTGTATTAAACATTCTCGTTAAGAATATCCACATATATTCCATAATGTGGTCGTTTACTTGCAAAGTTACAGATGTTTGAGCTGCCCCATAGGAATGCTATAAAAGAATGTAAATTAATATTTTATATAAGATGCTTATTGCACTAATGGAAATATTAGCAAAATAAAACAGGTGGCTGGCAGAAGGGGGTGGAGTGGGGGTGTTGGTTGGGTCAGGTTGGATGTGAGGGAATGCAGGGGGTGAAATGTTTTTCAATGACCTTAACCTTCTCAACACACATTGATGAATATCAAAGATTTAGGGTAGATTCTACAAGAGACAACAGGCCAAATCATTTCAGTAAAATTATCTCATCAACACATCAATGCTATCGTCTGGCATTTTTTTTTTTTTTGTATTCTGCTTATTTTGTTGTTTGGAATTTTTTCATTTCTTTCACCCAGTGGGATCAACATAGATGGAAAGTCTTTCCATTTAAAGCTTTATAAAGAGAACATTCACAAAATTCTTTCTAATGGAAATCTTTCAAGGAACATACTACTATACATTTGTATCTTCATGTGAATCCTGGTATGATATGTGCTTAGTTGTAACGTTAGACAAATTGAGATAAATTGTGTACATGTTAGCAGGTGATATGCTTAACTTGGCTATAGCTGTGTATAGGCTATAGCTGTGTATAGGCTATAGCTGTGTATAGGCTGTAGCTGTGTATAGGCTATAGCTGTGTATAGGCTGTAGCTGTGTATAGGCTATAGCTGTGTATAGGCTATAGCTGTATATAGCTGTATTAGAAAATAAAAAAATGCACAGAAGTTGCTCTGCTTATTCCTGTGATGCGATTAACCTCCCATAGCAGACTGCATATATATATATATATATATATGTATATACTGAATTTTCGATGGGAAGTGGGTATTTCTCTCTATGTACAGCTCATGTCTGTCGGATGGAAAGGTGGATTTACTTCATCGAATTTGTCTTTCCAGTTAAAATTCATCAATAAAATGTTTTCAGCTGTCAGTGTTTCAGGCTAAAATTGTAATAGTGACAATTTCTGGAACTATATGTAAGTTTTTCTTTCCTAATTATTAAATCAATGAAAAAGATTTGTTTTTTTTGGTCTAAATCTGATAAGTATTGAAAAGAACAAAAATTGAACGATCAATGGTATGGGAGGGGGGGGGGGTGGGGGGTATAATGAAAACCCTCATTCAGTCAGTTTTTGTTGTTGTCAAATATCTGCCTATTTAAAGGGGCTTATAAAAAATTCTTCTTTGGGATAGGAAGCTGTTGTCCTGTAATACATTTAAGATATCATTAGAAACATTACAAGAGGCTGTATGGTTAACCCTTTTCTCCTTTGTATTCTTTCAGTACTGGCATTAACAGGAAACAAAAATACCTTTTTTGATACTAGCAAACAGTTCTTAAACAATGCCTCAAATTGTTTCTCTATATTCATAAAACTTTTCAAAACTTTTACAGGTTGTAAGAATATGGTTGTGTGTCTTTAAAGAAAAAAAAAAAACGAAAGAAAGAAAGAACGAAGATGAAGATGAAGAATAAGAAATTTAAGTGGCTGCCAATGCAAACTATTGAAGTGTTTCCTTATATTTTGTGTCAGGGTAGAATTTTTGGATATTTTGTCTATGTGCATGTGTTTGTTTTCTAGTCTGATAACTAGTTCTTGGTGTTACAGTATGATAGATGTAGTAGTTTTAATATTGTGTGTGATAAAACTGTTGTGCATTTCCTGAATCTTAGTGGTATTCTATAAAATGTTTCTGGTCTTCTTGCTAATGAATGGCACAAATATATATTGCTTTTGATACACATTATTAACCATGTTAAGTATTAGTTTTTTGTGTTTTCTTTTGTGATATAACTTTAATATTGACAGTTAAGATTGTATGTAGTTGAAATTATGCTTAGCTCGTTTGGGAGGGTATTACTTCATTCTATTTGTTTGACCTACATATACAAAGGGTATAAGGTCTTGTTAATAGTGTTATTTATTATGTCATGTCTATTTTTAGACTGAGTGGAAATATGTATAAGAAACATTAAATAAATGACTTTTTGATGTTTCTATGTTTAGATAAGCTACTAATGGTTTGCACATTTTTCAATCATGATTTTGTTGATACCTTACAGATTTTTTTCTACATTATGCCTGCTGCAAGCACTTCAACTGTTGTTTAATGCAAAGTTTTGTCTCTTATTCTATGCTTGTATCAACTATGGAAAAAGAGTTTGTAATATATTTTTTGCTTTAGCAATATGTTTTTGATGCAAATAATTTGTGTTTAATGAAAAGAATGTCTCCAATGTGTGTCTACCATTAAAGTTATAATATTGTCTACCTCGAGTGGAGTTAGTCAATATATTCCCTGGATTCTGGAGCACAGGACTTGTGATCTTGGACGACAGGACTTATGATCCTGAAGCACAGGACTTGTGAATCTGGAACACAGGACTTATGATCCTAAAGCACAGGACTTGTGAATCTGGAACACAGGACTAATGATCCTGGAGCAAAGGCATTGTGGTCCTGGAGCACAGGACTTGTGACCCTACAAATCTGAAGTAGTAATTGTAAATAAGTTAAGCTCAATTTTCTTCTACTTTATTGAAATACATCATTCTTGCTGCTTCTCATTGTAATTAGGAACCTGATAAGAGGAGCTATGCCAGTTCTATCCTCTTATTGGACATGATGTCATTTTGTGAAGTTTTCAACCGAATAATTTTACTTAAGCAATATCTATCATGAACAGTAGCCATGTAAAGTTCTTCTTTTTCTTCTTCTCAGAGTAGTTATGTTGTCACTTGCTGAGTCTTAAAAGCAAAGATGTGTCATTGAATTAGTTAAACACCTTGCCAAACCATAGATAGAATATATGTGCTATATAAACACCTTAGTCTTTGTTTTTTCAACCCTTTCTTTTTAATATTTATTTGCTGCTCAAAGTGTGTAAATACATGTATCCATTATAGCTTCTCATATATCCAGCATTATTTATTTAGTGTTTTGTGTTCTTTACCCAACTTTCAAACCCATAAAAGCTTGCTTGAGTGCAACATTATTTTGGGGGGGGGGGGGGGGCTGAGGAGAGTGCCAGCGACACTCGGATTAATCATATCATATTTATAACCATAAATGTCTCTCATTTTATTAATGTCTGTAATGGCTGCCCTTCCCTCCAATTAACTGACCACCCTCTTCATTATATGGCTTGTTGTCAAGTCTCAACTGTTCAGCCACACTCAGATCATGTTCACAGACCATTCTCACAAATATATGGAGATTTACAATTTTTTCAAAATATCCCAAGATTAGGGGGAAAATAGGGAGAACTTTTGTGAAGAAACCAAGTAAACTAGATAAGGATATAAAAGAAACAGACACATTTAGCGGGGAAGGGGTGTTAGCACGTCATCTCTGGAATAGTATTTGTTATTGCCGCCTAGCATTACTGTGACAAAACACAAAGGTCATGACAAATTTCTTTTTTCAATTAATTCCTGAAAAATGAAGTTGATTTTCTTCACGTTCTAAATGCAGGTAGCAACATATCACAGCCCATTTCTGATCGTAATTTAGGAATAAAAAATTAAGAAATTAGCACACAATCAAGAGAGTGTGAGTTTGTCCTAAAAATGGGAGACTCCTCTGAATATTTGCAAGTGCTAAAAAATATTCACAAATTGAGTGGTTTGATCTTTTCCGCCCTAGATAGCAAGTTTTATCCCACATGATCAGTCACTGCTGACATAGTGTTGAGAAAATAAATTCTTCAGGCAACATAATGGCTGTATTTCCTTAAAGGCATTGAAGACTCGCCCCAAACCGCGTGCCGAAAAAGTTAACTTTCCGTTGCTTGCAAGTGAAGTTTCTGCTTGTAGCTACAAAATGCAAACAGTAATGAAACGTGATACCTTGTTATCTTTAGCAGGACCTGAGATGTCCATCGCTGTACCGTTTGTACACTGCTGTGGGTATTGACCGCAGCTGTATGTACTGACTGTACACTAGTGTCTAATTACCGAAGGTAGCAAGCTGTGTGCATATATTCTGGAATTGATGGTGATGTCGAACACTTCTGTTACACCTCATTTGAAACTAGGTCAGATTACCGGCATTAGACGTTTCTTTTTGCGCGAGTCTTCACACTCTAGAGCCCACCCTGTGTCTGGAGTGATACCCTGGGAAACTTGCAAGCGGTGCTAGTCGTCGTTCAGATCAAAACAAAGGACCTGTACGCAGGGTTAGATAACGTTTGTTCGTGGTACGTGCTTTCGCAGTTTCGTTACGTATGACACGACCTGGTGCATGGGCGAAAGCTGCAGAGTTGTAATACATGAATTTCGTATGACTTCGACAACGATGGACGGAAGAAATGACGAGGAGATCCGATTTGGAATACTAACAGGTAAAGAGCTGCTGCAAGCAACCTCGTGCACTCGCTTGCTGTGTTTGTATTATGTTATGGTTTTATTAGTGGGTTGGACGTTAGACCTGGGCCTACTCTTGGCTAGGCCTAGCCCAGTGCATGTAACTATTACAACGCAAATACAGTACAGCCTAGCATACAAAATAACTGCCTCTGCCGTTAGGATTGAGCTAACGGACTAGCCTTACCTAGGCCTAACAGTAAGGCCGTGGCTATTCTTACGACTAGTTGTAACAATTATTTATAAACTATTCTTACGACATCGGCGAATTCATGCGAATTCAAAGTAAATAAAGCATCTGCGCATGAAGTAGGGGTAACCCAAACCCTAACTCTAACCCTCAATCCAACCCTAACCCTAAACCTAACCCTTAACCTAACCCTAACCGGAAATTATTGTTACTCCTGGTCGTAAAAATAGTACTCCTAGTCGTAAAATAGCAACTGCGCATGCGCAAAATGGAACTATTGTTACAACTAGTCGTATGAATAGCCACTTTGTAACAGTAACACCCTGCATTCATTAGCTGGATAGATTATACAGAGTTAAGGGTAACGTTGACATACTTGCCAACCATTAGATGCAAGTCTTGAGAAAGTTGAAGAAATATGGCATGGGTTACAATGCGGAACACTAATAACCCTTGAAACGATGAGTTTCATTTGGCTTGAAAATGTTATGCAACATAGCCAGGTTTCACTTTTAGGGTGCCAATTTCCAGTTTCTTCTCATTTCTTATGAATGTGTGTGTGGAGGTGGGGATGTACGAGTATCCATGTTTGTACCAATGGGGGGGGGGTTCGAGTTCTTTGTCTATCCTTCACCCAGGCGCGTAGCCAGGAATTTGCCAAGGGAGGGGCGAAACTGTTCATTTGGCATTGAAAACTATCTAAGCGTAGCGCCACCATGGTTGGCGCGAAGCATACAAGAAAATTTTGGCTTAGAATGCCTCCCAGATCGCTGGAAATGGCACTTCCCAGGCCTTGAAAGTTGCATCTTAGCATTTTCTCACTTGAAAATACTAGCGATATCATAAAAACATTAAAAAAAAAAAAAATTATGCTCAAGGGGGGCGGCTGCCCCCTTCGCCCCCTCCCCCTTGGCTACGCGCCTGCCTCCACCGTAAAAGATTCTGTTAAAATCAAATCCTAATGAAGGTTATAGGCCCGATATGAGACAGATTAAACTGGAATTGTATTCATTGTTCAGGCTAACTAAGTCCAATGTTCTTGACACACTGCTGGGATTTGAAATGTGGAATGCAATTTTACATCCGATATTTTTTTCTTTTTAAATTTCCATCCTCTTTTGACAGTGAGCGATCGATGTGCTCAAGGTTTGTCAGAAGATACGAGTGGTCCAAACTTGAAAGCGCTTGTTGAAGATGGAGAGTGGTATGTTTTTAAGATGTGTTGTGCATGGATAATATGTAGCAAATGTTAGTCTTGGCTTTCAATCATTCATAATTTGGTGAAACTCGCTGTTGTCAGCAGTGTTCGACTTATGGCCAAAAAATTGCATAGCAACAAATTTCGACAATTGCTATACAATATTTTTGTTGCATAGCAGTTCCCCAATAATGAATAGCAGTTTTGAAATTACCACAAAACGGACCAAATGTTGGCGATTAATGTATTAACTAGAAAATGTTTGTTTATTATTATTATTTATACTAGTGTTGCTACGATAATCGTTTTCAATATCGGTATCGGCCGATATTTGCAATATCGGCAGCATATCGGTATCGGTAAAATTTTGCCTAATTGCCGATAACAGCAAACCGATATTGAACTTTTCTTTTTAACAGCAGAGCTACCTGTACTTATTGATACTTGCAATGATTTGTTAATCTGCCCAAGACGATCCATTTCTTTAGCGTCAGTTAAACTCAGATTCATTTTCTATTAATATCCATGGAAACCTGACTCTCCGTAACATCTAAAAACACGTCTACGGCGCGCAAATATAACCAATGACCTTCGTGAACCTTGGCCTACACACAGCATTAGTGCAGCATATATACACTGTACTAACCATTCATTTCCTCAAAGGCCTCCGTGAAAACCTTGAACATGATGCATACAGTAACTGCACAGTTCAGCAGTGTTGGAAACCTTGTTCAATTTCCCGCGAACACACTGCCGATTTCCCGCCGGTGTTCGCCTGCCTAGCACGCGTAACGTGCGAGCATAAAGGCGTGGTGTCCAGGGGCCCGTCTTAGGGCTATGGTGGGGTCATGGGGTAGAACCCCTCGTGGGGATCCTGGGGGCGAAAGCCCCCGAAAATTGTTGTCATTTTTTGCGATGTCTGGCGATGAAAAAATTCGCAGTTGAGGATGCAAAATACTGACAACTTTTTTTATTTAAATTGTCACGAAACTGATGAAAATTTTAAAATGACAAGTTAAAGTAGCTATATTATGTTATAAAATGAAAAGAGATTTAATCTGTCTTTCAATCTTTAAAAAGTGCAACTTACAAAACTTCCGATATTATGAAACAAACAACGTTCAGCAAAGCCCCGTTTCTAGACTGCCTAACAATGAATAGCGTGCATTATGCGTACATTTTTACAACTGCAGTGTTTAACCCTATGCCCAACTACTGTACCACGGTACATGTGCTGCGAATTTGCACAGGTACCTTCGCAACAACTATGAGCCCATCCCCTGTGTAACACCTGTTTGTTAACATTTTTTTGGCACGTTGCCAGGGAACCTTTTAGTTACGTGAGATCCGTAACCGCCGAGGTGGTTAGGCTATTTGCTTTACACTTAACTATGGTAGGATATTATTTTTTCAGGTTTTTTTTCGCTATACGGTCAAGTGAATAAGTTGTACATTGAG
This sequence comes from Apostichopus japonicus, assembly GCF_037975245.1. NCBI lineage: Eukaryota > Metazoa > Echinodermata > Holothuroidea > Aspidochirotida > Stichopodidae > Apostichopus > Apostichopus japonicus. The sequence continues at coordinate 18,443,507 of NC_092568.1, forward strand.
TATAAACTCAATAAATTATAACTTCTTCATTGTGATCGACAGTTCGTAAGTTAAGGTTTGAGTGTTTGCTCCCAAATCTGACTAGGAATTTGTATCGCACAAATCGGCACAATGTGCGATGCTGATTTGGAAACGTCTCGCAAGTTTGTCGTTTTGGATCGCATTTTGCGATGCGATACCGGAAAAATCGAACACTGGTTGTCAGTATGGTATCTTGTGATTGGTTCAATTGGAATCTTCTTTCAGTATAACCTTGGTGCATGCATGAAACTGACACTCTTTGAAGGTATCAAACCATTTTCATGTAAAGCATGATAATCCATAGTATTCTTCAGAGCATTCAGTCTACTCATCATTGATGTTGTAGTTAATCAGTATGATTGTTGAGATGAGTTAGATCTTTACCTCCCATTAAATGGATGGTGGGTAGGGACGGTAATGGAGAGAGTAACACCCTTTAATACAGGAAAAGATGATGTGTAGTTTGGCTTTTAGAAAGCCTCAACCAATATTTGGCAAAGTCTTATCTTGGTTTCTGGTTAACAAATACATAGCAATTGATATGAAATTACTTGTGGTGGTGCCAACTTCTAGTACTGACAGTTACAGTATGGCAAGAATTTGTCTATCATATTTATAAGTTTTTGGATGCACATGTCTTTCTTGAAATTCATTTCATAACTACAATGGAAAAGAAAAAACTTTTCCTATTCTAGCCCATCCAGTAGTGTGGAGGTGATGAAGATAGTGCCTGATGAAAAAGACCAGATCCAGGTAAATTTATTGCAAAGCGAAGTTCTCGATTGTTACTCATTTGGTCTAAATGTCTTGTACTGTGGCCCATTACAACAGATAACTAACCATATTATGCATTAACTGTAAAATCTAATTGTAGATTGATGTGATCAGTTTTTGATCTTCTTAAACGGTACAAAAGTGATATATATTTGTAAGTTCCACCATAGATTCCCCCCTCTAGCTGTTCTTTCATCTTCTTACATATATATTTGCATATTGCACTTTGAAGTATTAAAATTGTCTAAGAACTTACCACATGACACATTCCTTCTAATGTTTTAAAACTTACAATACTTAATTAGCAACTTATGACATATGAGTTTGAGGACAATGTAGAGCAAGGCTTTTCTCAAATAATTTCTACAATGGCCAAAGAGAAAACATCACATTAATTGGTGCTGTACAGTACCTACTGTAGCATTAAAGCATTGTTCAGGGTAGGCAGGTACAGTACTCAAGCCTATAAGGCCTTTCATATGAGCCTGCATGGCAAACTGGCTCAAGTTTGTGGATTGATGTCTGATTAATTTATTTATTTATTTATTTGTTTATTTATTTATTTATTTACATTTTACGTGGTTTGGCTTCAGATAGATTGCTTCCTACTTTAGTCTTATTTTGAGTTAGGTTGTTTTGTTAGAAGTTCTCTTTAATTCTTTCAACCAAATGAAAACAGTTGCTCTGAAAGGATAATGAGTTTACTCCCTATGATTATTATAACAGGATGTGCTGATTGATTGGAGTGACCAGCTGGCATTGGATATCATCCTGACTACAGGAGGCACTGGGTTTGCAAGACGAGATATCACACCAGAGGTGAGTGGAGCTACATCATCGTAGTCACAGCAATGGCAGCTGTGGAGAAAATACCTAGACGTTATCGCATGGCCTCTCTCAGACTGAACGAATATGACGTCATTTAACAGTCATTTAACAGACCCAATGATGTTGAAGCTTTACTTAACATTTGAGTTGTCACAAAATTCAGTGGTGCCATATTGGATGCTATTTAGGTACTATTCCACCAAATCAGGGACCAACGAATGAAATCAACTATTTATAGTTCATTTGAAAGAAGCAAACATTTTCCTCATACTGATTTAACATTTAATCACTTGCTACTTTGGAGAGAATTCTTAAATCTGTACATTGTTTTAACCGTATGGACATATTTTAATTATAGCCAATTCTCTTCACTTTACGTATTTAAGAGAGATGGCTAAAGTATGTGTGTTATTTGTACAAACTTGTACTTGGTTTTTAAGCATTTTTGATATTATTATCACTCTTGACACCTGTACTGTTTGTAACATTTTAGTTTTTTATTTTCTCTCATACAAGGCAACAAAGGCTGTCATAGACAAGGAAGCTAATGGATTATCGACTGCCATGCTGACAGGATCCTTACAAATAACACCCTTGGCTATGCTTGGCAGGTGAGTGCTAGAGTTTATAATCTGTGTGATCATTACCATCAACAGATAGAGGCAACATAAAGGCATCTTCTTCATTTTTGTAAAAAAAAAAAAAAAAAAAAAACAATCATGTTTCCAAAGTTTCTGACCAGTATTCACTACCCACTATCTCCCTATATGCATGAACACACACACGAACGCACATACTGTACATGTTTGTATTACATTCAGACCGAGGACCCCATTGTATTTTCCACTTTTCAAATCCACGTACCCTTACCTTAACAATACCCCATACAATAGAATCCTTCCGAGGACGTGGTGATTCTCTAGAAATCACAACTGAGGACCTGAAAGTCTTTTGTTCAAGTCCTCGGTCAGAATACAAAACAAGTGCACACACACCCACACAGCAGTGTGGTACTGTACGTATGCACCAGGTATTGGTACTGTATGTTCTGCATATGTAAACGAATACTCAACTTCATTGAAACTAGTAGTAAAGCATTTTGGATTATCATCTTACGATAAATGTGTAAATACACATTAGTCGTTGACATATTCCTTAACACATACTCTAGCAATTTTAAAATATAAAAAGTAGGATATATCTCTTGCCAGACTTATGCTCCAAGTGTCATGATGAATTTCAGAATTATTCAATGTTTGTAATTTACTCATTCCAAACTCGATCAATTTCTAGGTGGATTGCAGCAATTTCATATTTCACTATTTAAATGATGCGAATTCCTATCAGACATAAAAAAGTAGTTTAAAATTTTCGTGATTGTGATGGAGCAAGGTTTGAATATGCAATTCAAATATGTTTATATTTTCATGAACATCTCCCCTTCAAGACTATGGGAGGCTGTAATCTTGAGTTGAAAACAATCAGCTTAGATTTATTTTGTTTCTCCTCTCATGTTGCAGACCTGCTTGCGGTATTCGTAAAGAGACATTAATTATCAACCTTCCAGGAAGTAAGAAAGGATCGCAGGTTCGTGGAAACCCCTCCCCGGTGTTTCTTCCCAGTCATGTCGCGATTACAAACTAGCAATGGTATTCCAATGCTTATACACGGCATAGTTAATCATGCAAAACAAAGTCGCCCTTAGCTTTACCCCCTTGGCTCAGACTGGAAATCAGGATTTGACAAGGTGACTAGTAATATTATGTTAAATGCGGCTTGGGAAACAACTTATTCCTTTCTGCAGAGTTGGTTGCAGAAAACTGTGGTAAAGTGATACCCCTTAATATATTAACTACAAAATCTGTGTGTAGTTCGTCGCAAAATCATTGAATTTTAAATGGTTGATATTGTCGGTGTTCAAGATATTATAAGAGGCTATGTGGGAAGTTCTCAAGATGCGTCAACAACAGTATTTCATAAAATTAAATGAGTTTTTGATTTTGCAGTTAGGTGGAACACTGCATTATGAATGAGGTAACCATGACAGTAATATCTTTGATTGTGCATATATAGTATTTCCATTTGTAGGTGTGTCATATCAAATACAGACCCTGGACAATGTTCATCTCTGTATGATTGTCCAGGAGATATCAACCTCCATCCACCTATATCCTGTCTGTAGGTCTGCTAGAACTATATGCAAAGCACACACAAATTTCTAGTAGAACAGAGAGAAATCACAAAATAAAAGAAGAATTTCTTTTTTAAATGCTATGCAAACATACACGAACAAACTTCATATTGCTGTGCTCATATTTTTGTGCAGTTGTACAAGATTTTACAATACCTGTTTTTGTTGAACAGGAAAATTTCCTGATTGTTAAACCGTGGTTGAAGCACGCTGTCAATCATCTACGAGAGAACAAGACTGCCGTGAACGCTGTACACTCCAAGATGCAAGACAAAGAATCAACACCAGCTCACACACACGACCACGTGAGTAAATAAATTGCGAGTCGAAGAATCTCAAATATGAGAGAAAGATATTAGAAAAGAAGAGCAAGAAACTGATAGAGATTTACTAAGAACTAGTAGAAATGGAGAGAAGTAAAGTTTGGTTATTCTGTGGTTAGGGTGGTTATTGGTTGATGCAACTTTTCTTTCTTTCAAAGTATCTCCAAATGATGAGACCTGAAATTTTAGAGGTAGAGAAGTATTGTCATTTACACATTAATGGTATTTGTATAATGTTATAGTACAGTAACACTCTTGTTAACATAATTCTGCCTGAAGCATGAAATATTATTACCTTAAAATAGATGATTTGCAAAAAAAATATATAAATACAAAAATTGAAATCATATAATTCCATGAGAAAAGTGTGTTAATTACTATTTTGTGGAGTTTCCTTAAACGACAAGAAACTTGCAGTGACCCACAAACTATAAGAATATTTTGTTTTGATGCTTCCAGTGTGCTACATAATAAGAAATAAAATCTCTCATTATTAATATCAACATTTTATGATGAGTGAATAGGAAATATGGATTTTTAAACTAACCTTATGATGTCGTTATTTGGTGCGGATATCAAACACGTGTCGACATGCTCTTTAGTGACCTACCAAAGTTTTAAATTTAAGTGAGTACAAACTTAATTGCATTTTTTAAAGCTGACATCTTCCTTCTTTGGTTTTTGTTAGTAATTCATATACTTACCCAAGATATACCATTTATTGTCTGTGTTGTCTTTTTTGTATATTGCCTTTGCCAGGTCTGCACCGCAAATGAAGCAGTTTCAACTTTCACTGGTATGCCGAATTTGTTTTAATCATTGGCGAATGTTGTTTGTCAATCATATTACAGTATTATTATCTATTCATTAATCAACATAAATTATCAGACATGAGCTTTTTTCGCGAATTCGCGGAATATCCGTGATTTCTTTTCTACCTTGGGGACAAAAGCTATTATCCTAACACACTGTAGCATATGCAAACTGGAGCCTATAACGCAATTTTTGCAAAGTTCCATGATTTATTTTACCCTAGGCTCATCCCTGAACATATGTGGTTCCTTTTAGGTTGACTGCATTTTCAATAGCTTTAACTGTCGTGAAATGTGATATTTCATTAAACGCCCACTTTCCATCTCTTTTGGTCCTCATCACTTCCAGTAGCTAAGCTCTACATGTACTTTCGGTTTGCAGTAACTATTCATTAAAAAAAAAAAACCTTTTCCTTTCAAATGTTGTTGCTATCTTTGCAAAAATACACAAAACATGTAGGGATAGATGAGTTGCTGCTTCTGAAACTGTTTTCAGCTCCTAAAGGGATTTACAGAGAGGGGTCTTTGCTCAATTTTATTCCATTCATTTTTATCGCCGTTCAGATTTTTGAAATGGACTGTTTTCTTTCCTTGTAGCAGATGATTGTAAAGCATTATGTTTTCATCATCAAGAGGCAATTATCATTTCTTTAAATATCAGTTATTACAGTAGGTTATTAGATTGTTTTTTTTTCATGTAGATGAACTTTCGTACAGATGCGTTCGTCAAGAATACGTTTTTTTTTTGTACTCCGTCTGACGAAACACTTTTATTGAAGAAAGGGCTTTGTTAATTTGACATTTCTGTTTGTTTTTTTCTAAACCTTCCTCAGATATAGGCAAGGTTGCACGAAGACCCAGGAAGTCTCAGTACCCTCTTATAAACTTTGATGAAGCAGTCCGAACAGTAATGGAACATTCCAAGTGCCTTCCAGTTGAGACCATTCCTATCGAAGGTAGTCTGTTTCTTATATATTACTCGTCAAGCTCTTTTGAGATTATTGTTTTATTTCATTTAGTTTTTAGCTCATACCAGCATGCTGGTGTGAGCTATTGTTACAATGCGGCGTCTATCACTCTATCACTCTATCACTCTATCATTCTATCACTCTATCACTCTATCCGTCAACAATTGGTAAAACCGCTCCCACTCGCACAGTGTTTGATGGAATTTCATGAAACTTGGACACAAGGACCATTAGGTATAGGTCCATCAGAGATGATCCAAAATTTGGGGTCAAAGGTCACCTGTGGGCCGTAATGGGCCATTTTGTGGAAATACGCAAAATGCTTCTTCTCCTACAGATTCCATGGTACAATGTTGAGGGTTTGTCACGATAGTACTATGGTAGTTTTACCTTCAGGGTGTTCATGAATTTGAGATCAAAGATCAACTAGGGGTCTTTTGTGGCCCGGGCCGCGGCCCTATATTTTCAAAGCTCCTGTTCGTACAGTGTATGGCCAATTATAATGTAACTTGGTCACAATGTTCCTCGGGATGAGAGTTACGAGGGGTGTTCGGAAAATTGAGGTCAAAGGTCATTTAGGGGGTCATCGGGGGTCATTCTTTGTAATATTTTCAAATATCTCAATCTTCTCAAGATTTTGATGGATCATATTCAAAGTTGAACTGATGATTGTTGGATTGTGTATGAATAAGGTGATGCCTAAAAAATTTTGGTCAAAAGTTAATTAATTACAATTAATCCCCATTGTTTAAAAAAATCTGAGCCTTCACTTTTTGCCAAAGCTCCTTTAATTTGTCTCCCAGTGTCTGCAGTGTTTGTTTACATTTGTGGTTAAGCTCTGCAGAGGCTGTTAGTGGAATTAAAGCAGGACTGGGAGTTGTTATTAACTGTTGAACTGTAAGCATGAGAGCCCTATAGCCAATCAGCACTTGCCAATTCTTAGAAGTCTTTGAGCCTGAGGTATGTAGGCAGCTTGTGAAGTTATGCCTTGTAGGGAGTGCTTGTTATGTCTGCTGAGGTAGAGGGGAGAAAGTTTAATAGGGTAGGTCAGTGGTATCGTTTAAGAGAGTGGGTAAAATAGGATTTAAAGGGGAAAATAGGAATTATAGCCAGTGGTGTGGCCAGGATTCTGCTAATGGAGGGGGGGGGGGTATCCCTCACGGGCCCAAAATTGGTTTTGTGGGCCCTACATTTTTAAGCTCGAAAAGGTATGAGCTTCTGCACCATTGGTGCTCTAGTTATTCACCTTCAGTACCAATTTTTAATTTTTACACTTGATTTGGTTTAAGTTTGGAACAATCTAATGTGCCAAAAGCTAAAGAAAAGAACTCACATCTTCACATTATGTATGATATACTGGAATTTGTCATCAAAGTAGCATTTTTGTGCCATATTCAGTCGACTTTCTGGGTGGTGGACATATATAAATTACAGGGAATAATTTAGTGTTCAAATTTTTGTAGCAGTTTTTCTGAGGGCTCTGAAATTTGTCTCAATTTGTCTCCTATAAAATACTATTGTTTCTTTGTAAAAAAATAACTACAATACATCTTAGGGCTTGTATAGGATTTTGTCACGCCATACCGCTGGATAAATTTTCCCCCTGAAGTATACATGTGTGTATTTCAGTGGCATGAACGTGGAAGATAGCAAGCATGTTGTAATGTAGTAAAGATGAAGTAGTATACCGCCACCTTTCTGTTATTAACACTATATACAGTATCAATGATCACAGACAGATTTGATGATTATAATATACAGTAGTACGTACAGAAGAGCATCATAACACACATCTCTTGTTTGCTCTCAGCCTCTTTGTTCATTCTTTATTCACACCCTTACCTAACCCCTACCCTTACCTATATCACACATGTGTGAAAAATTACAAACTCAAATCAATAGTCAAACCTACTGTAGGCCTCCCACTCTATAAAAAAGGTATATGCAATACCCTATTCTGTTGGACTATGGGCACCAATGTTGTGATGAGGGGTCTGAGAGTTGTAGAGAGGAAGATATCATGTCCACTGTAGGCATCTATGCACCCTTATATGACAGTTCCTCAATTTTTCTCCAACTCAACAGACTCTCTCGGACGAATTCTGTCGGAAGATATCACAGCTAAAGTTTCCATCCCGCCGTTTAGAGCATCCATTAAAGATGGTTATGCAGTCCTCTGTGAGTACACTTTTGTCAAAGAAAACATTTGAACTAAAAGATTTGTTGTTGTTGTTGTTGTTGTTCTTGTGTCTTTATGTGTCATGCATCTATTGTATCTAATGTAGTATGTTACTAAAGACAGCCCACACCAATTGTAAACGTGAGTTTGTTGTTTCCAATTGAAAACCATGCAAGTTCTGCATATGTAAATTAGGGATACTCCATTCTGTATATATAAGAAATTGCAAGGTGAACAAACTTGTCAAGCATTCTTCCTTATCTCCAAACCTTCCACAAGTTGCATGCGGGTAAAGTTAGAAGGTCAATGTGTATTGTGGCTATCATTGATGTATGCTGTTGCCCAATGCCCATGCAGACTTCTATAACCAATCAGCCAATCAGCATAATGTATATGTACGTATATTTGAATATTCATTATTTACCAGATTGAAATGTTCAATCTACAATGAGAATTCTAGAAATAAGAACAAATTATGTCAACGTAACTGTTTGGAGTAGTTCTGAGTTGTGTCTTTTGTTAGACATGAAAAATACCTGTTTTTGTTTGTTTGTTTTGTTGAAACCTATTGTTTTCTATAGTAGAAAAGAAGTTTAATCACTTTTGTACAAAAATAAATTTGCAAAGGACACACATGAACAGTTAGGTATAAACAATTTTTGGTTTGGCTAGGCTTGAAAAGAAAATGAACTTTTCATTCTTAACACTTATAGCATGCATTTGGAGACCTATAATGAAATTCAGCACAAGTACCAACTAAAACCACAGACGGAAAATTGATTGCTCAGTGAATAAAAGCTCAAACTGTAAACGTTAATAGATATTTATTGTATGAGAAAATGTAAAATAATAATTGCATTTTTCTCCCTTCATCTCTGAAAAATCTTGCAAAGGCAGATATCTCTCTTTGCATTAAACTTGAAGAAGTGGCTACTATTAGGTGTGGATTGTATATTTAGAAGTCATTCCAAACCAGACCACCAAATTTTAGCATAATAAATATGTATTATTAAAATCCTTCAAAACATTGGCAATATCCACAAGGGTCTTATACCATGTTTCCCCACTGTATGTTTCTTTTAGCCAATAAAATCTTTTTGCCTAGGTCCAAAGCTGTTTATATGCCCACCTGTTTTTAGAATTGACATCCATTTTTGTCCAATATTGCTTTCCACATAGTATATAGAATGAAGATTCCAAATTGTCAGGGAGGTCTGAATATCATGAACTTCTCTGTTTTGCAACTGTATCTTCTTCCCAATAGATACAGCCTTATCTCTCCCTGGAATAGTTTTGAGTGAATGTGTGTGTGTGTGTGATGTCTGTATTTGCTTAGTTCAATTTATAATGTATTAGCCTAATGTGAGACCAGTGTCGCCAACAACATGCTCCACAATAATTAACACTAAAATTAGTGTAACTCTCCAATGTAACCCTGCAACGTTGTAGGGTTTACATTGGAGAGTTTATTTCGTTTATTTTATTTGTTTTTTTCACAACATATATACAACAAATGTAGCGAATACAGAGAGTTATGGAATGAGAAAGGAAGTGTATCAGGAAACCCTTTTGGGCTTATCTAGTGTTACACTCCCTGTACATAGAGTACACAAATAACTTACAAAAAAAAAAGAATTAAGAAAAAGAACTAAGAAAAAGAGAAGAAAAAAAAGAAAGGAAGAAAAAGAAAAGAAAGAAAGAGGAACCTCAATCTCAGTATAAGTTGAAGTAAAATCTCATTAATTGGAAAGTGGAGATGCAAACAAGTGTTTCAAGTCATACGGAAACGGTAACCCCTCTTATGAGAGCCTTGGGTATTTGCAATGGATAAGATCGCGATTATCTCCATACATGTATTCATGACAGTTCACTGCACAGTGTAGTCGTAAACTCTTTGCTGACAATTAATTGTGCCACAGCATCGGATGGTCCTGGCCCCCGTCGTGTTGTCAGTAGCAGCACTGCTGGTCAATCCCAGCCAGCCCCGGTCCGGTCTGGGTCTGTGGTCCGAATCACAACTGGTGCCATGGTCCCTACAGGAGCAGATGCCGTAGTGCAAGTAGAGGACACAGAGCTGTTAGCTGCAACTGAGGAAGTAGGTACATCGTGCATATTTTTGTAATGATCGTCTTTGCCATAGGCGTAGGAGGCGAGGGTGGGGGGCTGGGGAGGCTGCAGCCCCCCAACCAAATATTTTGGAGAAATTCGGGCAATATGCTGAGAATTTTTCGGGCACATACTGAAAGACAATATATTTTGCAATGTGTTTTTCAATGGTTAAACTGATATTATTATCATTATTATTGTAACGACTTCCCCAATAATTCTAACCAATATGGAAGGGTAATATTGCGGAAAATGATTGTATGTTATTGGCATGCGATGTAATAACCGATGCATGCCTATATGATATGCAAAATAACACGTCGAATGCGTGCGGAGGGCGCGGAAAATTTTTGTTATATTTTTCGGGCAAGTCATTACAGCCCCCCAAATCAAATTGGGCTCCTACCCCTATGGTCTTTGCATACTACTATTTTTTCACTCTTAGCACTATTTTTGACTCGGTTCTTGTATTGTTGCCTTAGTATACATATCATTATACACAGGGAATAAATCATCTGGTATGTAGCATATCAAATTGGTATACAGTTAAGTGGAAAGATGTAGCAGAGTTCTTTTGTACAACAGAACGATAATATAGTACGCTATAAAGGTTAATGTTTACAGGCTTCAAAACTGTTTCACAAAATTTGAACATTAAATGCATCTGTCGTGTCGTACGAGAATTCTCTTATGCAATGGTGATCATGATTTTTATTCATCTTTTTTCTTTTCATCTGGTATGTAGCATAGCAAATTGGTATACAATTAAGTGGAAAGATGTAGCAGAGTTTTTTTGTGTACAACAAAACAATAATATAGTATTCTATAAAGGTTAATGTTTACAGGCTTCAAAACTGTTTCACAAAATTTGAACACTAAATGAATCTGTCGTCATACGAGCATTCTCTTATGCAATGGGGATCGTGATTTTTATTCATCGTTTTTCTTTTGATACACCCTCACAGTGAAAAAGCAGACAGATGTACTTGTAGTCATGGCAACTGGCTGGTCTTTGATTTTTAGTGTCTAATAACACACTTGAGCATGAGTTATATTTTTTATACACATAAAGTAGTCCTGCAAAGGAAGAAACTAACAAACTGACTCCACACAACAAAGGTCCCATTCCAAACTTGAGCTTATCTGTTCAACCAAATTCTGTGTTTTTTTTTTTAAAGGGAGCAGAAGAATTGGAAGTCAAGATCCTGACCTCTGCCAAAGCTGGTCAAGATATCAGGTAGGTAGCCCACCCAATTTGATGTGTTCTCTTTTTGAATTTGTGGTTAGTTTGTAGATGGAATTGTAACGAAGCAGTTGTCATTACATCAGACAAGAACAAAATTTCTGGCGTGTATAAATCGTTTCCAAAGCAGGAGTATTGTCTCCACTTAAATGCTTGAAATAACTTTGAACTTAGGACTAGCTTAAACTATGATTCTCTTTATATTCAATGGATTAAGCTGCATTTACAGTACACAGTAGTGTGGTAGTATTTTGTAAACCCACATTTTGGAGAGGGAATAGAAACTGTGAAACTGATATTTTGTTTTTGCCCCCATGCTTACAGACCAGCAGGCTCAGATGTTATGAAAGGTGACACAATTCTGAAGAAAGGAACAAGATTGGGTCCATCTGAGATTGGCCTTTTAGCCTCTGTCGGTGTCACACAGATCAACGTTTACAGAGTACCAACGGTCGCTGTGCTCTCCACCGGTAACGAGGTAAGTGTTCATGTACAGTACAGTCGAATCAGACGAAGTTAGTGTTCATGTACAGTCGAATCAGATGAGGTAAGTGTTCATGTACAGTCGAACCAGATGAGGTAAGTGTTCATGTACAGTCGAATCAGAGAGGTAAGTGTTCATGTACAGTCGAATCAGATGAGGTAAGTGTTCATGTACAGTCGAATCAGATGAGGTAAGTGTTCATGTACAGTCGAATCAGACAAGGTTTATAGTGTTCATGTGTACAGTCGAATCAGACGCATGAATGAAAGTCAACAGTTTCAAGAGTTTTCACCGGTTTTCATTAGAGGAGGGATGTTTCATAGCTGACGTGGACCATGGACTGTTGTAAGATCCCAACATCCCAAAAATAGTTTAAATACTTAATATAAGGTTTTAGCTCTTCATGGACTTTGTTATGAATCATTTTGTTGTATAAAACTATTTCATGTCGTAAGTGCTATCATTTTAGAAAGACGTTGCATGTAATCTGCTTGTTAGTCAGGATGCTAACATTTTGCTCGTTTCTTGGTCCTCCCTCCAGTTGAGTGACCCCCACGGCACCCTCGAAGAAGGCCACATCTTTGACAGCAATCGGACAATGTTGATGATGGCACTTAAAGAACACCGTATCCCATTTGTCGATATGGGTATAGCAATAGACAAGTAAGACTGCAACTTTTGAAATGTCTTCCTCTGAGATTCAGTGTTATCCAGTATTATGGCATCATTTGTTTGGTTCAAACATCTACCATATTAACCAGCCAGTTGGGACAATTTCCTAATGCTAATACATCTCTCAACTGTACACCAAATATCATGCTCTCAAAGCACTGGTATTGACAGTACAAACAGTTCCTAACCTTGATCTGATGGAAACATGATATTCATACTGCTTGTACTGACAATACGAGTGCTCTGAAGCGGGACATGGCACTACAGTATAGAAAAAGAATTGTCCCAACTGGGTGCATTTAACTTTGAGGCTCATGAATGTTTAATACTCAATTTATAAATAAATTGGTAAAACTGCTAAAGGCATTTTCTTTGTGTGCAAGAATCGTCGTGCAAATCAGTAAATTGATCCTTTTGCATTTTACATTACTGATGCCAAATTCGTTTTTGTTAGGAGGTTGTGCATGTTTGTGACACTATAATGGTCTGTTTGGTAACCTCGGTAACTCCGTTCATTGCAACTAGATTGTACACATGGCTTGCATAAGATGTTCATTGATGCTATGTAAGTTTGTGTATGCTTGCCACTCTATTCACAGAGTTGTCAGTGTGCAGTAACTCGATTCTTTGCACTATACAGGACATAAATAAATGACAGAAATACATTTCACTAGTTGTCTACTACTTTGCATCAAAGTGGTCATTCTTGTAATACAATAATTTCTTTATTTTTACATGGCCATACAGATCGGGTCAATTAGTCTGTGTATGATTATCAAATGATTGTGATAAGACTTAAAACTGGTCAGGTTGAGTTTTATAATACGCATTGCCTTTTCATTCTCTTGTCTTTTTTACAGTACGGACGACTTGCACAAGAAGTTGAGTGATGCTCTCTCAGAGGCTGATGTCATTGTTACATCAGGAGGAGTGTCAATGGGAGAGAAAGATTTACTCAAATATTGTCTTACTGTGCAACTGAAGGCCAAACTTCATTTTGGGAGGGTCCTTCTGAAGCCAGGGTCAGTCAAAGAGACAACTTTTTTTGAATGACACGATCCTAAAAGAAAATTGCAGATGCGTTTGCTATACTTTTCATTGAATTTTTCATATTTTTCATGTATTATGCTAATGTTTATTTATTGTTAAAAACTAGAGATCTTCACTTTTCAGGTAGGCATGATTTTCCTTGCTGCCCTTTCTTAAATCAAACTGTGGCACTTGACATCAGATAAATAAATACAATGAAACAACTTTGTTTGGGTTCCTGGGTATCATTTTCATCTTCATCTGTGAAAGAGTTGAAAAAACAAATGTTGAATTACATTTCCTTTTTTCCAGAAAACCAACAACATTTGCAACAATACCATCATCAAATAGAGAAAAATTAGTTTTTGCCTTGCCAGGTATGTCAGCTGTTCTTATTGTAATTATTGAATTATTATATCGAACTTTTCGAGTTTTAGAGGAAATTGAGATCTTTTTGGCAAAGAAAATGACTCTGTGCAGAACCTATTTCATAGGTTTTGATTTTTCTTGTCACTTGTCAAAGTTGTCGATGTAATTAAATGTATTGACTTGCAATAATTATAATAATAATAATAATAATAATAAAAATAATAATAATAATAATAATAATAATAACAACAACAATAACATAAAAATGAATTCATTATAAATGCACTTTTAATTTCATCCGATATTCCAATCACCAAACAATTGTCAAAGCTTGAAACATTCCATTGTCTTCAGATTTATTGTTGCACTTTCTCATTTTACAGGTAACCCAGTTTCATCCATGGTGTGCTTTAATCTCTTTGTACTTCCTGCTCTGAGAAAACTGATGGGAGACCCTTCACCATCACCAACCAAAATAAAAGCCAAAGTAAGCAATTCAATCTTGTCAAACATGATTGCATGTGAAAACAATGATCAATCGTTGTCGTAAATATTACTCAACCTCGCTGTTAACATTGCTGATCCTTTCCCGAATTGTCATCGGCCTGATGTTTTTGATCCTAGCAGGATCTTCTTCTGAGGCTGTAAACTGAGATGAATAACAAAGTAAAGAACACGAGAAGAGAGACATATAGAGAGACAGACAGACAGATGGAGTGACAGCTAGTCCATCCATCTATCTCTCTCACAACTTAGTTGTCTCTCTATCTCTCTCTCTCTCTTCTTGTGTTCTTACTTTGTTTTCATTTCATTTTATAGCCTCTGAAGAAAATCCTGCTGGGATCGAAACGTCCAGCCCTCTAACATTAATATTTTACCGTAGACACCTTCTTTTGCAGTAGATCAGCAGGTTTTTTTAACAGTGTTTTATGGTCTCTCATGAAATTTCATCAGATGGTGAATAAAACCTCCTGCATTTATCTGTTAATGTACTTTATCTTCAAATCAGAAATAGCTATGTCTTTTCCTCTTAGTCCTGTCATCTTCATCTCAATTGTCTTGTTCCTTTGTAGCTTACAGCAGATATTAGACTTGACTCCAGACCAGAGTTTCAAAGAGTCCAGCTCGTCTGGGGAGATTCTCAGATACCTCAGGCTTTGACGACAGGAAAGCAGATCAGCTGTCGACTTCTGAGTATGTGCCAGGCTAACGCTCTCTTGCAGCTTCCTCCCAGGTCAGAAGAAGTCTCCATCTTGAGAACAGATGATGTGGTAGATGCGATTCTCATCGGCAGATTATGAAAAAAAAACAACCGAAATACGTCCTTCGTGAAAGCATTCAGGTGTTAGTTATTAGTTTGACAGCAAACTAGCAGTTTATAAGGCCCATTTAGTAGTCAATTATGTTATAAGACTATTTGTTAACAAATCATGGCTGGAGATGGATGGAGATTTGAACAAACTTGGTAAATTTTTCCCCCCATGGAGGTAAATGAATCGACATTTAAGTCGGAAAAACTACTTAGAAATAGCTTGATTATATGCAAAACAGAAATGACTCGTTACCAATCAGCAGCAAGATGGTACTTTATGCAAATCATGGGAGCTTTGGTCAGTATTGTAAATATCCTGACTTCCTTTTTGTTTCTCCATCTTTCAGATATTGTGTATTCAAAAATCCTTGTATATCAGGAAAATAGCTAGTTTAATAATAATAAATAATAAAAATAGTAAAATAGTACTTATAGCGCGTTCATCAGCAACGCTACTCGAAGCGCTTTACAGGAATTGAAACAATTAATATACAGGAAACATTGAAAATACAGGAAACATTCAAAAGCAAATAGTAGAAAAATATCGCCTAAAAGGTATACACCCATTCAACCTATAATAGGATAGAAAAATACATTAAAGCTATGGTAATACAAAAATACTGTACAGTTCAAACATCAAAGGCAATTCTAAACTAATCTGTTTTCAGCAATGTTTTAAAACTGGCAAGGCTTGCGCAGGTACGTATTGAATCCGGCAAAGCATTCCAAAGCAACATTCCATAACTCTCATTTTTTATCAGTGCTGTAGCTTTTATTGGTTTGTATGTTGAAATGCCTAGAACTTTTTCTCCAACTGATACACCATAAGTACTGGTGGTGGGAATAAGCGATTGCTAGTGGCTAGAATGGTATCTACTCCTGATTGTGGTAGGGTCACTAAGACTGGCTGTCAGTTAAGAGAAAGAGTGTCATTAAAACTGATTTATGTCATATTAGAGATTGCTTATCGGAATGGTATCTTCTGATTGGTTCAGGTCAGTAAGACTGACACTTTATGTCAATTTGTTCCCCTTCCGATAATACCGTATGTAGTGGTTTTGGCAATAAGCGAGTGCTACTTGGAAGTGTATCTACTTCTGATTGGTGCAGGTCAGTAAGGCCGGCTGTTATGTTGGTTTGTGCAGACTTTGTCCCCTTCCAATAATACCGTCAGTAGTGGTTTTTGGCAATAAGCGAGTGCTATTTGGAATGGTATCTATTTCTGATTGGTGCAGGTCAGTAAGACCGGCTGTCGATGTATGCTGATTCAGGGTGGCTACATCACTGCTAATATAAATGATGTGAAATGCTTACCTCCTATGCCATTCTATATCATGCAATAGCAGGGACAGATATTTCCTCTATAATGGGTCCATGGAGAGTATGCAGGAGCAATCCTTTTTGTATTAATTCATATTTTGACACAACTAGTACAGTTAATACTTATAAATTGAAATATTACAACTCTGTTTATTATTGTTCTATTATATCGTGTTATTATCGTTCACAAATTTGCTGCCCAGGAGAATAAGCGATACAGCTGTTAGATGTCTTCCAGAGTGCTTTCATGGTATCCTTGAGAAAACAAAAAATGCAAACATTTGATAAATATAGGATAATCCATAGTATATATTCGTAATGATTAATTTATTTCATATACCACTACTCCTGATGGCTTGTAAAGTGAATATATTGCATTGTGTGTTGAGAGATTTAATATAGACGTCTTAACTCACTTGCATCACTTTTCTCTTTTACACCTGAAGCCCCCCTCAAGACAGGACAAGAACCTTTGTTAAATTTGAACAACAGAGCAAGGAATGTGTCATTCAGATATTCAATTTGGTGTTTGCTTCTGTGTCATAACAATAATTTGTGTCCCTGAATTCCCTCACGATGGCATGATGTTATTGTAAGAGAGGTATTGCTGATAACAGGATCACTTTGGCAATGTTAACAATCACATAATCTTAAAGGATCGTGTTCATATGATGCATTTTACCAAAGTCTTTGATTTTCTTGGTAACTCTTGCAACATAACCAACATAACGCCATAACCAACATAACGCCGGTGCCTTTCAATCATAAGGTCCCCGGTTCGAGTCACTCCCAGATTAATGTATGTCGTCCAGTTACAGAGTTGTTGACAAATGACAAATTCATAATCATGGACGCTAAATATGATTGTAAGAGACTGACTTCGGTCAGCTTGCGGCTTTGATAAGCTAATGAGGCTTCTTTGCGAGTTTCTGCTTGCAGGAGGATCTAAAATACATACATACATATGTACAAATAAACATTAAAAACAAATTGTGGATAAGAGGTACTACGAGGCAGAGAAAGTTCAGACATAAAGGATACACTATTTGGATCAGCTGTATAGTGTATTTATTGTAACTAGATGTGTGTATCACCGAGTCAATACAAACTGCTGTACTTGTTTTAAGCCGTAATAATATCTGTGTTTGCATCAGCATCATTAACCAATCTGATTTAAACAGATTTACAATTGATAAATTTAACATATTTTATGATCCATGAAGACACATTTAATACGTTAGGATCAATCTTTACTTCAGCTCAAATAATTGACACTTCTCATTTTATTTTCAATTTTCTATCCATTGTCTCTATAAATATTCCCATACAGTAGCGTAGGAAGGTACTTTTGAGTGGGGGGCTGAAGACTGATGGCCGGCCTGGGGGAGGGGTCTAAGGGGAGGGGGTGTCCCCCTCCCCTTTGGATTTTTTTTGCATTTCCAGGTGGCCTCAGATGCAATTTGGTGCAATATAGCACACTTCAACCCACCCACTCCATTTTGTATATTATTTTGCATTTTCACCTGGCCTTAGATGCAATTTGGTGCTCCAAATGAGATTTTTTTCTCATTGGGAAATGAAAAAGGGGTTTTCTGACTTGCGAAGCGGGGGGGGGGGGGGCGGAATGATACTTCCGCCCCCATATTTTTCACTGGGGGGGGGCTGGCGCCCCCAGCCCCCCGGTTCCTACGCCCTTGTTCCCATAGAGACTATGAAATACTAACAGATAAAGACTGTGCCTTCAAGAACAAAAATTCATAAATAATAATGATGGAACTGAAGTCTTATTTTGACTTTTCTAGAATTCTTCATGCATAAAGAAATAATTGTTCAATAATTTACGTTTCCTTCACGTAGGGTAGAAGGTAAAAGGTTCCTATTTCAAAGCATTTGGAAAATTACCTTTACTGCATGGATTGTTTATTATGTTGAAAGTTGCCGAAATGCCAAACAAGTCTTTTGAGAGAAGAATAATGCTTATCTGTCATTGATTATTGAAAGGACATCTTTAGTTTCCGTTCTGGTTATTAATAGAATCATTAATTTAAATTGGATGTGTGAGCTTGATTCTTGGTGCTCTCCTCGTACACTTGACCGTATAATTAAAAACACGGCCTTGAATACAGTCATTGATATTGAACAATATAGAACTATAGCTGTTGTCATTCATTGTCATTCTTTTTGTAAATTTACCGTACTTATTTGTTTCTTTGAAACTCTTTTGTTATGTGTTCGTTCTGAATAAAAACAAATTAGTAACACAACTGGCATTCTGAGCTATGATGATGACACCTAACACGGATACATAAATGTTAGTTTATTACAAGAAGACAAATATCGTGATGCATGATAATAAAATTAACTACAAAACTGGCAGTATGATATTATGAAAATAATTGCAACGCTATATAGTGACTGCTTGGCCCACATTTTGTTCTGGTGCTTGCTCGTTCTAATTGTCCAAGTGTAGTGGTCAGGCCTTATAGGAGGGTTTTAAGGGTTACGGCCCAGGGTCCCATGATCAATTATGCAGGAAGGGGATGGTGAGGGGTGGGGTGGGGAGGGGGTTGGGGGCTGGCGTGTAGTGGCAATCGAAGTGCCTGAAGATTAATTAAGGAAAACAATTCCTTTTTGTGGTGATAATTAGCTATATTTTATATTAGAAATATGTTGAACTTCTACAATCGAAGACTTACATTGATTTTTAAACCAATCTGCTAGGCTAAACTGAAAGATTAAAGATAAACTAAGTTAGTTTTAAATTTTTAAGGAAGGTCGTAATTCCACTGTAGGTCGTTTACTGTACCTCCATTTCATTAACAAAAGTCATTTCAAAGTATCTCTTCCGAGATCCGGCCTTGGGAATCACAAATGATTTCGAGTTGGTTAGCTTCATGTTTGATCTTTAGAGTAAGGCAAATATGTCACCAAAACAGAACTAGTATTGTTCGATGCTGGTGACAAACGCCTATGGTGGACTTACGACCTTCCTTACCGGTTTCGAACCTCTGGATATACAATCAGCGTCCATAGCCTAGTGGTTAGGGTGTCCGCATATAAAGCCGGAGGCCTGGGTTCGAATCCGATATACAACTGGGATTCTTCTCGTAATTAATTGGAGACGAGATCTCTTTAAACATATTTTCACAACTAGTACATAGATTGAGAACGTTACAGCTGTGTTATACAAAATTTTTGCAGAACTTAAAAAAGGATCGATCATACGCATTAGGAACCAAAGCCGTATTTACGGCTCTGTTTGGACCCAGAACCTAGACACTTCTATATTAGGTACGGTATGACAGCGCCCTCTGAAAACGGTAAAGATCCCTGTTTTGCAGTGATCAATGCGTTAAAACAATCAACTTCTGCTAATTGGTTATCACAGCTAAATCAACATATGCATTAATATGCATGCATCATCTCCATTTTTTCTCCCTCTTTTCTACTACCTTGCGGGGTTTTCAACGAAGGTTTGATTTATTTTGCCCTTTTAAACATGTTGAAATCATTTTAATTATATCTCTTAGCTTTCAGTTTGATAGGTTACAAAGTGCTCCGTTCATGTGCTGTCCACTCGGTGAGTATAAATATAAACTGAACCCTCGTCCAGTTCAACAGTGTTCACAAGGGTTGTGTAATTTTGTTTATAGCTTGACAAAGGATAACTCAATTACAATCTGAAGTAAGTAAATAGCTTGGAAAAAACACCTCACAAGTATCACTGAACTATACAGTACCAAATTAGTGACAAATATCACGTTTTAACAAGATATCACTAGCTATCATTGAATATATCAAGGAAATGGAATGCAGAATAACAAAATATACCCTAAAATCAGAAATTATTAATTGGGTGGAAAAGCACATGAGACAAAAATTATCAACGGGTATAGATAGCACATGCAATATTTCTTCGGAAATGAATGTCATGTTATGAATTAATTACCGTACTTGTTATTTTTGTTGTCTATGGCATTTTTAGTCTTCCGCTTCGAGGAATTGGGTGTGGGACTCCCTGTTTAAAGGTTATAGTCAAGTTTGATATGCCGAAAACCGGTTAAACAAGTGTCCTATTTTGTCAGTTAAAGTGGGCTTAGCTGACTACTTATGTCTATGGTGTAACAACTCAATAGAATAACAAAAGACTTTTATGTCATGGTAAAAGTCTACCCTCATATTAAAATTAAGTTTCGCCTTAAAATAATCCTGTAATTAAAATCTTTCAGAACCATCGTACTTGTTAAGGTTATGAATATATCAACTATTGAAAGATTTGGATGACTAAAATACTGAAAGTAGCCTAATTTCAAATTAGGAGTGCAAGCATAGCAAGCACTAACGACTTGAAAGCAATGCGACATTCAAATTTTCAAATTGAAATTTTCGACGTTTTCAACTTTAACAACTTCAAATAGGTTAAACGTCAAAAAAAGTTGAGAAATGTTACAGTTACGAAAAAATAGAAAAATGGACCCCCCCTTAGGCATTTTCACCCACCGTGGTTTTCGGTTAGCTAGGACCCTCAGCTGTCACAATAAACTTGTTTGCCATTAAGTTAGTGGTGGGTGTTGCCACCAGAGCTGGTGCCATGGCAGCACTATAAAAATTGGGATAAAATCATATCTTTGGGAGTATACAACATAAAAACACAATCTAAGTGTTTAGTAGCATCAATTGTATGGTGCCTGTTTGATTGCAATCAAGATCTGAGTCATTTAAGGTTTTATTATACCAAATCAGGACCGTTGCGATGACAACGCTTCAAAACAATGGGGGGGGGGGGGGAATTAAGATAATTCATATAATTGTAACTGAACAACATGAAAACACAGTCAATGTGTCTTTGGCATATATATTTCAGACTTTATGGTTGATAGAGCTCAAGATCAGGCCATTTTAAAGTCAC
Source organism: Apostichopus japonicus (assembly GCF_037975245.1). NCBI lineage: Eukaryota > Metazoa > Echinodermata > Holothuroidea > Aspidochirotida > Stichopodidae > Apostichopus > Apostichopus japonicus. Next base: position 18,465,047 of record NC_092568.1, read on the forward strand.
GATCGAGCTCAATAAAGACCGTTGCCATGGCAACACTAGGCTGACTGAATTTGAGTTTGAAATGGACTTTGACCACAAAATGTCATATTTATGTAACTAAAGAACATAGAAAAACAATCTAAGTGTCAAGGTATGAAGATTTAGAGCTGCCTGGTAGATTAGATCAAGATCATGATCATTGCAGATCAAGCTCATTCCCAATCAAGACCATTGTCATGGCAACACTATGCTGACAGAATTGTAATTCGAATTTAAGAAGAAAATGTCATGTCTGTGCTCAAATATACAGTTAGACATTCGTAATTTTACATTTTGTTCTATTATTTGAATTTATAATCATGGTGTTACCATGGCAACAGCCCTATTAAGACATGACAATGACCTTAAATGATCCAGATCTTGACTGCAATCAACCGGGCAGCGACAAATCAATGTAAAAAAGACAATTAGTTTTGTATTTTTTGGTATCTGTATATTTTATGATATTTTTCTCAAGTCCAAATTTCATCATGGCTATTGCCATGGCAACAGCCTAATTAGGATGACTTCCCTGATTATGATTGGTTTCACCAGGGCAGCTTCAAATATATATACTGAGACACTAACGTTGTGCTTTTAGGTTATTTTTCAAATTCTAAGTTTTCATGAATGTGTTGCCATGGCAACTGCGCTGGTGGCCACACCAACCATTAATTTAATGGCAAACAAGAAGATTGTGATAGCTGAGGGTCCTAGCTAACCGAAAAACAGGATGGGGGTGAAAATCCCTAAGAAAAAAAATGGTGGGGGTAAAAATCCCCAAGGGATTCGCTTTTTTTTTCATTTTTTTGGGGGGGGGGGTCTTTCGCTGCGTTGCCCTAATTCGTGCTTCTCCATCAGTCCTCGCTTTTGCTACCGTATTTTTTTACTCTCTTGTTCTCACGTTATTTTCTTGATGACAAGATACAGTTGCGCCAAACTGTATGAAGCGAGCGTGACGCATTTGCGAGTTACCCAATGGTAATACCAGTTCCTAATACAGGACGATACCATGGTTACAAACGGTTACCCAATTTACCTAGCTAAGTTTATACCTGAACTAATGCTTTATAGAGATTTTAGCTGCTGATAGAGTCGACCATGTCAGATCGAGTGTTGACTTGTACTGCACATACCTCATTACCATTCAGTCTTTCAAAATGCAACAATTGTAAACAACGTTGGCTGATAGATCAAAATTTGATATTTATAAAGATGATTCTAATATTTTGTATTAAATTGAATACATACTTCGTATGTGTGTGGAACACAGTCATTGGGGTTGGGGGCTATACACGCAAATACCGCAGTTTCAGAGGATCAATAAATACATAGTAGTCATTTCCGGACTAAACAAAGTCTTGTAGTTGACGAATTCCCGATCCCTACGCGTGTTTCCCAAAGTTACTTGCATAAACTCAAAACCATATGAATTATGTTTCGGGTTTCGAATTACTGTGCTATTTCCAGCCATTCAGATCCCTATATACGATTAGTTACATGTCACGTTAACGTGTTTGACTTAATAAGTATTGTCCCTTCCTCATTCAAACAGGTCTTGAAATGTGAATAGGTACTGTTTGTTGAAATTTCAGGCTTAATCCCAGTTCATGATCGTCTGCAAAGAATATAGTTGTAAAGGGAGACAACTTACAGCAAGGACTCTCTTGCGAGCATTATCTTAAGCAAGCTCAGGTTGTGAATTAGAAGATTACACGGAATCCGTTTTTCTTTTACTGCTTGCTTCGAAGTCATCGATAGTATCGGGGCATCAGCCTATTGTACATTTACGTCTTGGAAGGAAGCGACATTCTTACTGCTTGCTGGAATGTAAACAAAGACAAGCGTGAGCTTCTTGTAATAAAGATATTCAGATCCGTTGTTCTAAAGAGAGTAAAACGGGATGAATAGATATTTCGTTGAAGGCAGTGCCGTTCACTGTTACCAATACATTGTATCCAACCAACAATACCAATTTAAGCTCGTAAAAAGTTAACTCGTCAAATGGTTCAGTGGGTAGAGCAGTGGACTGGTAACCCTGATGAACTGAGTTCGACTCCATCAACGATTATACACGTTTAAAATTCTTTTTCTCTTTCAGCAGTCCACGCTGAAGTCTTGATATATTAATTCAACCATATAATTTTCTAGCTGATGTGGTGGCCGATGCTATAGAGGGTGACGAAAGACTCATTCCTTGTCGGTCGTGTAAATCGTGGCTAGGGTTCAAGACAGGCCTCTGGCGATAATACCTCTGGCTGTGGCATGGTGCTTTTTTGTGGCCTAGGATCCCGTGCCATGTCTCCCTTGTTGTCGCAAAAGAACCCGGGGGGATGCGCAGAAGGTCGGTCAAATCGACCAGAAGCGTACTAGGTGGCGTGCGTGAATCCTTGCCTTTGGCCAGAGGTGGTGACATCTCTGCGACCGGCATGCTTGCAGCCACCGTCCACTGAATACGTGGCCTAATGAGGCGCTATTCTCCTAAATGTGAACCTATGGATGCCTTTAAGAGCCATATAATTATTTAATATTAAAAAACAACCTGTTTCAAACTAGCGCCATCGGATTCCTTAAAAGCCGTTTTTTTTTCTTATCACTCTGAAGGTGGTATGAATTTTATTGTAATGGGGTATTGGTAGTAAACAAAACAATCAAACAGTCATGCGGTAGACAAGGGTTTGCAGGAACTTAATTAAACTCATTGTTTGACATAAATGTGTTGGCAAAGATTTACACTACCAACACCAAAGCAAGTATTTTATTCGTTGCAATGCCAGAGACATACAAGCCAGCAAGACCATAAGATAACATTTTAATATACATATAATTCAATCTATATCACTTTTGCAAGAAAACCAAAGTAGACCATGCAGTGTCAATATCGTCCCATTATAAGCAACAGTGTCGTAGCAAATTCTCACACCGGATAGTAGTTAGGTAGTTTCAGAAACTGAGAACTTTGTTTGAGATTCACAAAAACGTATACCCCGTATTCTGTTTTGATAACTTCAGGAACAAAATTTACTTTGATATGCCGTAGACCGTTAAAAACCACTGCTCCCGGTCTAACTAGAGTTGTACAGCACATTATTTTGTTTGTTTGTTTTTTAGAATGACCCTTTAAACAGTTGAGGTTCACTAGTGAGAGTGACTGGACCTTTTAGATTAGTACACAGCTCATCAGACTTGTTCCTCGGTTGCACTACTAAACTCAATGGGAGAAATTAAGATTATATGGTATCAAATGATATGTTTATAATTTTTTACAAATTTGTTATTAAGGACAAATGATGTTAAATGCCATCCAAGGGTGCTCTGTTGCTTACAGTATATGAAGATTAACGAATATATTCTGGTTGATCTTTCTGGTTAACATTAACTATAAGAACTGCAGTGAGGAGTCGACGTCACCATCAAGTTAGCCTAAACGAATATTCCAGAAATTAAGAACAGCTACAGAAACATTATTGTACTTAAAGTTGTCTGTTTTCTTTCTATTATAACATCAAGACTAAAATTCTGCCTTATTCATTATTTAATTATTTGAGTGAGTTATCAAGTTACAGCAAAATCTATCTGTCGATAATTATCCCATGATTGAATACCTGGGATACTTTTTAAGAAAAGTCACCAGGAAAAAACCTGGGCACGAAAACCAAACTACCGAACGTCTGATTCGCTCTTAACCCCAGTCCCCTTGCATCGAGACTGTAACTGTGTGATCATCGCCAGGTGTGTATAACCATTCTCCTCGAAAGGGAACAGATACTTCACATGATCTTCGGGATGTCTTCAACTTTGATGTCGGATGAATATTATCCTTGTTCTTTATTCTATTTGTTTTACAAGTCAATGGACTGCATTCTGATGAACAATGAATAGATGAAGAAAACTGCTATGACTGGAATACCAAGTAGTCCCCGTTATGTTCAACACGTAACACACTAATGGACTTTATCGATACTCATTGACGAACCACATCTTCTTTATTCGAAATAAGTATATAACAATAGATAGAGATTAATGCCATTCAAGTGGTGCATTTGCTTTCATATTAATGAAACCTGTACGACAAGATGTTTACGCCATGTGAGCAGTCGAGAATTCACAGTGAACGTTTAGCGTTTTAATCGGCTTCCGGTAACACATATCAAGCATTCAATTGGTGGCTATATAACGACGAAAAGACATTAAGCACATGGACATTAATATCCTCCTACTTGAGGTACGTATGTAAGGCTCATTTGCATCCAATATTTTCATTTGCTGTAAAATAGAGCATTTTTTTCGCAATCTGGGAAATCAAACTCGACCGCTTCGAGGAAACTTAAGGTCCCTGAAAAAAAAAAAACGTGTAATGATATCCCCTCGGTTGGACCATGGACGATTATATAAGAAAACCCCTTTCATGGGTTCCAAATGAGAAAAGAAATAGAAGACAATAAATTAAATTCGTTGTCAATTCGTTAATTGTTAGTGGATAGATCCAGTTATGTTTTTGTATTACGTTTGTTTGGTAAAGTAACGCAAACCCGGTCACGATGTGGTTCCAAGCGGTACCATCATCTTCTTAGAAGAGTCTTAGTTAAGGTAGCAGAAGCACACCCAACCATTAACAGGTGTCAATGTGAAAGAGATGAACGACATACCCCCAAAAGGTAAGAACATGTTTATTCCACCCTGCAGGGAAATAGTAACTTAAAAGTTCTTTGACATGCAGACAAAGGTGATAGCTTGAACAAATCAAAATATTACAGAGCGTTTCTCATTTGCATTGATTTTTATAGACTTATTATTTATTACAGTACCTACTTTCCGTTATAAAGTTGGGATTCCCAAAATAATGGTGGATCGAACATGTTGAATTTCTGAGCATGTACCTAATAAGTTATGCTTTCAATGTTTTCAGTGTCAAGTGTGTAAATTCATACAGCTCCATACAGTATTAATAAAAGCATGGTAAACCTTTTGTCTGCACGCATCAAGACATGTACAACATGAATCCTATACCCTTTCTTCAAGTTTATGGTTGCAACTACATTACAATAAAGTGTTGTTACCTTTAATACCATTAACCCTTCTAATTATCGGTAACAGAGAATCTTTTAGCATTCAGATTCCAGGCCATGTAACTTTAATCAATGTTGTGAACACTCTAATGTACGTGTTACATAAGGTGCAAGCTACTTCCATTCAAATATAGTACGCATCACTTGTGTTAACTAGATTATGAAATTTCATTACTTTTAATTCTAACATATTTCAATTATTCTAAAAGTCATAAGGGGGAGGATATGGTATTCTTTGCAATTGAACAAAGCAAAATTTTGACTGGAATGAACTACTACCAACTAAAGACCTTAGTTTAAAATTGCATTGCTTAATTGTGACCTTATGTTAGATGGTGTTGACAATTTACATTTTACTTTGAAGAGTTGACAGAATCAATGAAAGCTTATAGGCCCGATGCATCAGTCTGTACCTTTGGTACAAAGCAGCATTTTCAGGGGTCATTATAGGAGTCATAATAGTTTTATTGCTCACTCACCACAAAGCAAAATAGCTTTTAATGATATTTTTCTCTCTTTGTCCATGTCTTATGGTATTACTTCTTATAAGCAAGGAGATAGTTTTAATAGAAGTCTCTAACTGAGTGGAGAGACTTAAAGGGAAAGCCCTTTTGTCTGCAACTCCTTTGTATGTCATTACTAATTAAAAGCCAATGCTAGAATGTCCCGGATACATTACTGAGAAAAGGCATTGTTGTTTTAAATTCTGGCTTGTATACCTTTTCTCCCAGGCCCTTTCCAACTGGCTCTTTAACAATTTATATTAAAGTTAGCACCGCATGTGCCTGTACGCAATAACATACTTTTAAATATAAAAGTTCCCAAACTTTATACTTATGGTGACGTTCATTGGTACTATACTATCCTTGTTTAATATCAATCAAATATTCACAAACAAGGAATCCAAAGTTAACTTAGTACTCCAAAATAAAATTAGTACTCCCACACTGTACTCCCACACTGTAAGTTTTGCTAGTTTCTTGTCTGAAATATGAGGTAAAAGTTGGAAAATTTTAATTTAAGGATTTGTTTTCTATGAATAGCATATATTTGAGCTCAGACAGAAATTAACTTGAGTTGCATCTTCAAATAGTCACGAACAAGGATTCCAAAGCTGAAACAGTACAACACAATAAATATCAGTACCCACACACTGCACTGTATCACAAGAATTATATAAGGTTTGCTAGATTTTTGTCTGAAATATGAGGTCAAAGTTGTAATATTTTAATTCAAAGATTTGTTTTCTATGAAAAGCGCATATTAGAGCTCAGAAATAGAAAATAACTTGAGTTGCATCTTCAAATAGTCACGAAAAAGTACTCCAAAGTTAAAAGAGTCAAACACAATAAATATCAGTTCCCACACACTGTACTGTATCACAATAATTATGTAAGGTTTCCTAATTTTCTTGTCTGAAATATGCGGTCAATGTTGGGAAATTTTAATTCAAAGATTTGTTTCCAATAAAAGACACATATTTGAGTTCAGACATAGATATTAACTTGAGTTGCAACTTCAAATAGTCACAAAGAAGGACTCCAAAGTTAAAACAGTACTCTGATCATTGTTTGATTCAACACCTTCATTTAGATACTATTTAGTCCCCAAATAATGTTCTAGATCCATTTATATTTTTGCAGGCCCATGAGAATAATTGATTATTGCCTATCCCCAGTTGCCTACCCACATCCTGACCTTCCCCCTACAGTATTCAAACGCTAGATTCAGTGCAATTGTATAAAAATCCTTATTAAAGTATATCTACAGAGATGTACGGTGAGTATAATGTAGGTACAATCATTGTTTGAACCAACACCTTAATTTGGGTACTATGTAGTCCCCAAATAATGTTCTAGATCCATTCATTTGGATTCTGTTGCAGTTTTGTTTTGTGGGGAAGTCAAAGGTCATTTGAAGTCACCATGGGCCAAATAGTGAAAACCTTGTGAACACGATATCTCAAGGAGTTAAGCTTGGACCAATCTCATATTTCGTGAGTAGATGGACCACATTTAGAAGCAACAGCCTATAGTTTTTTGTGGGGTCAAAGGTCACTTGGGGTCACCAGGGTCAAATTGTGTGTAAACCTTGTAAACACGATATCTCAAGAAGGAAAGCTTGGATCAATCTCGTATTTCGCGTGAAGGGGTACCACATTGAGTAAAAGGTCCCAATTGTTTTTAGTAGAGGTCCAAGTCCATTTAGGGTAACTAGAGGTCAACTTGTGAAAACTTTGTACACACGATAACTCAAGAAGGGAAGGTTGGACGAATCTCAGAGTATTTAGTATGTAGTTGTTACACGGTCAGTACAAGAGTTTATTGAGGTCAAAGGTCTTTTGGAGTCACCAGACGCCAAATAGTGGAAACTTTCTTTAATAAGCTACCGTATCTCCCACCGACCAGCCTATCAGACAACATGTGCGTTACGCCTCATACGAATAGGAGGCTATTGGCAATTGGAGATGAACTTATTGGCATTCGTAGAATCTAAAACTGAAAACTCGAACAAAATTGCATTGGCTTCAACGTGTCGCTCGGAAGCCTTACTTTGCGTGCCAAAAAAAGTGTACGTACTCTTTGTAGTACAGCGGTTCTATTAGAGATTTTCCGTCGTATTTGTTTCAGGTTGGATGTAGTTTCATTGTGACCAGGCAGCGTTAATGAAACTTAACAGCTCGTCTAGTTAGACTTTTTACTATGACCACTGCGAATAATTGTGTAAAACGGTCTTAGTTTGGCAGTGAGTTCACGAGCTATTGTCTGGATCGGCTGTTGAACTCAATTTGGGTAGTCTCTTCCACCAGTCTCAGCATAGCTAGGTCTTAAAAGTAACGTTTCGATTTTCGTCACGTTTATGATTATGGGACAACTTGAACAAACTTGGCTAGGCCTATGAGCAATTTTATGTTGTCTAGGCCAGCAACGGTTGGGTAAAATAGAGTTCGTTAACACAATAACGTGAAGAATACCAGTCAGAATACCAATACACTTAAGATGGCAAAACACCTCTTAAATGATTTCTTAAGGCAATTTTCCTACTGGCTATCAGTCATAATTTGCAAAGTATAGAACAATTTAAGGAGTTTTGAGACAAGTTTACTGTTGTTGCTGCTAGGACTTTTGGAAGATAGATGCTCTTACAACCTGAGATTTTCATTGCGTAAAAGATCGTTTTGATTTAGGCAGTGTAATGGAGTAATAGCGATATTTTTTCGCGCATCAATCTGCAGCTAAAAGACAAGATAAATAATTGGGAAAATGTACGCAGTCGCTCTAATCGAACAGCAGTTCAAAGTAACAGTGAGGTACTGCATAGGCTTAGGACTCGCGCATACCTAGTTACTGTATAGTATATATATGCCTAGTAAAATAGAGGAACCCTAATGTAACAGAAGCCAAGCTATCTTCGTAGGTATTTTTATAGATGTTGTAGGCCTAGTTTTAGTTTTGTGAGACACTATAGTGGGCCTAGCTGCTTATTTATGATTCTGCGTCATGTTTTACTTTGTTCATACTTTTGGTGGAAAAAGGTTAAATTTCATATTGCACAGAAACATAATTTTCCAATGTGCAATTACGTAGCACAATGCATCTGCCTAAGTGTCTAATCTTTCCTCACAGAAAGTTTTGATGTTGTAGATCTGTACTATGGAGACTTGGACAGCAATCATGAGCCTACTGGCGAGTGAAAGTTGGCACGGTCGCCAAATAGCGAGTACTTTTATAAATATTTGTCGAGGCCTGAAAACCTTGAAAACATGATTTCTCATGGTAGAAATCATGGATACTTTTCATACATGGTATATGGATTTGCCATATTGAGTACAAGAATCCTGTTGCTTGGGAGGTCAAATATCCTTTGAGGTCATTAGAGGTCAAACTGTGAAAAACCTTTTACATGATATCTAATGATGGAAATCGTGGATACCTCTAATACCTGGTGTGTGGATTCATAACATTGAGTACAACACCCTTATTGTTTTGGTGTATAGCCACGCACAGTAGACTGACCTGGGTTTATCATGCCATAGTGTTATTGTTTCAAAAAGGTGGTTCGTGCCATTTCTATTGTAACAGCTAGTTCTGGTTATACTAAAATCTAGCAGTCTATTTCACTGAAGTCATCGAAACCTCAATGCATTTTGCATTCTGGTTTTGCATGTGACTCGCCCAAAGTGGAAACTCGAACATCACGGGTCGCTTTATTCTATTAGTATTTTAATTTATTATTATTGTTATTATTATAATTTTTTGAAGTAAACTGGCTCAACTTTTATCTGAACAATATATATATATATATATATATATATATATATATATATATATATATATATATATATATATACGGTCATTGGTAAATTAAAGCTCTCGCCTTATTTAAAGACGTAAATACAATGGGCTTAACATTTTTGAAAAATGAATCTCATGTCAAAGTTACTTTCCTTATACTATACAAACTGAAGCCTCAAACCGATTTTAAAGCTAAACTTGTGACAGATGTTACTGACTCTGTTGATTTCTTTTTCATTTTCTGTTTTGCTTTTCAGACATATACGGCAAAATATTTTCGATCTGAGAAGCTTCGAATATTATATGTGTGCGTTCCATTAGAAGTTTTGCTAAATTTAGCCCTAAAAGACAATCCTTTGGTAATATGATTGCTGACTACAATACTGAAATATTATATAGTATAAATTCAGGCCCGTGTGCAGCTTTTCCAAGGAGGGGGGGGGGGGTCGATCTTATGAAAAGCGTACCGTTTTAACGACTAACTCCGCTGGTTTCATGCCAAAGGCACGTGTATCGAGCGCCGAAGGTGCAAGCTACACATAGGAGATCTGGGATATGCTCCCCCCACCCCCGGAAAATTCTTGATATAAAAGCCTTTCCGCTATAAAGATTATAAAGATATAGAAGAAATATCGCATCAATAGGGAACGACTGGAAGAGTTGCAAACGTGAAGAAGCAGTCGCAGTCAAACAGAAGGATATATGATTATAATCGTACTCTCTCCATTCGGCAAGTATACTCGGCAAATGTGACATACCACACACAATACGATATGATATAATACAAAGATCTTCATAGTCTAGCTAAATATGACTCTCTATATATATCCATGTTTCTACCTTCATGATCTGACCCATGTTTTGATCCCCCAGTCACATTGTCCAACAAGATTTGATACGGTAGGAGTAGCGAGTAGCCTGTAATTTATGACTGGATATCTTTTTAGCGTACAGATCACATCACGGTTGTCAACCGTGATTGACAGACTGTTTTTCAAAGGCATTTAAACGCCATATGGGTCATTATAAAAATTCAAAATAGCCTCAAAATACTATAATAAATAAATAAACAATAAAATGAGTATTGTAATACGTAGCAGACGAACTTTCAGGGGAAAGATTGAGAAGGGTGGCATAGCTTCTGTCAACCTGGAAAGAGAGCTTAAATCTATTTTCCTACTTTTAGTTAAATTTTATTTATTGGGTTCTCAAAGGGAATGGGGTGGGGGGGGGGCTGGGGAACGATCGCTCCCATCGATCCCCCTGGTTACCTCCCTGACGCGCAATATTACTGGTTATGAGATAAGATCTCGCCTGCGATGGATCGTGAGAGTAATCTGGCCGCCGAAGTGTCGTCTGACTTTCGTCTGACCATGGTGGGATTTTGCAATTTCATCAGCACGCCTAAGGATCGCCCTGTAGTCGGCTCTCCAGCAGGCCACTGATAACTGATCTGCCGTGGCGTCGAAAGCCAATTCGGGCCCTGGGTACATTCGTGTCGCCAGGCACCCATTTTCAACGCTTCATTTTGTCGAACGGTTTGTATAAAAATGAATAAAAACATATTATTGTTGACTCTCTACTTCTATGTGACCCTCATCAAGTTGACAGGCCTGCTGACCACTGACACACCGGGCTGCCCCGATGAACCTTACATTTCTGCGTCATCATTTCCGTGACGTCTCTTCCCTGGTGTCATAAACAGGCAGACCGACAAACCATCTACCAAACTGTATATGAATAAGAAATATAGATCTATATAATTAATAGAATATAAGAAACTGACAAGTTGGTATAAAAAAAAACGGACAACCAGAAGAGACAAAGATTCATATTATATAGGCCTACGTAAATTGCGAGGCTATACTACATGGTCCGTTGTGTATGTCCTAATATTTAACGTGTGTGGTTGTGTTTAAGGCCAGAGCTTGACAACGTCAGCCTGCGGCAACGATGAATGCGAGACACTGATATAAAATACATTTCGTTTGTCAATATTTCTTATCACCAATCAAATAAATTTTACGAAAACGATCGATATGAACAATTCTCGATAAAACCTGTTTGTCTTAAATTGTCCAGATTGCCTTCTTCTACTGTCTGTCTGCAGAACTATCTAAAAATTTTGCCTGCAACCATTTGCTCTCCCCCTCCTCAGTCGGTCATCAACAAACCTCAGGGTCATTTTACAACCATTTTAACAACAAGTTATGTGTTCAAACAGGCAAACAGGTACTTTCAATACTAACCTTAATAAGCTTGTCATTCTCCAAAACGGGCTGTGAGGCACATGACGTCTTCAGCTCCATGTGATAATACCTGTCATTTATTCTCCTCCTTGAACGTGCTCAAGTTCACTGATCTCATTTCTTTAAATGTTCTGACGTTTACTTACCGTGCTATGAACAATCTGCTTCCAAGTTTTTTTTATTTTTTTGCTACCTTTTATACAATTGGTTATTCTATTCACAATTATAATACTAGACAAGCTGGTCATTTACGTGCTTCTTTTTGTCGTAATTCAAAGAGCATGCAAAGCCTCCGATTTCGTTCTATATCTTTGTGGAACAGATTTCAACTTGAAATCTTATACTTCCGGGGCTTCAAAAGCCTTTATTGATTGTATCCGTTGTAAGGGATGGGAGATGGTGGTGGTGGGGAGTGGGGGGGGGGGCTAGTGTTATAGGTCTTATTTGTTAAGGTTATCTATTTTTTTGTGGGGGTAGTTCTTATATAGGTGTTTAGGTTATCTATTTTCTTTGATGGGAGTACTCTATTCGATTGAGCCCAAAAGGGTTTCTTAGTTTACTTCCTTTCACATTTTTTTACTTATTTGCAGTTATATTGTCTTGTTCATCTTGTTATACTATGTGGTGAAACAAATAAATAAATCTAAAAAAATCTAACACCCATACTCGCCACTTCCTATCGTCTCTATAATAACCATTCTACCATTTTTAATACGTTAGTCATTACCATATGATCTAAAAACCACAAACATCTGAATCTAAAGCAGAATGAGTTTTCATGATGTCATACATTCGATATAGATCCATAAATAAATCCCCTTTTTGGCTACTTCACACATATGCAAAAACAAAACAACTTTTCCATTGCCTTATAATTCAGTAAAATCAAAAAGGCGTGAACCATTTACCAGTGCAATTCTTTGTGCCTCTGAGTGCTGTTATTTATAGTTCAAGGACGGCCTTATAGTTGATGTACGTTAACGAAATGGAAACCCCCGTGTATGGTATTTTTACTGTGATGACTGTGATCGATCGGAGTGCATTAGGATAAGGACTATTTGAGAATTATTATGACAAGTAATACACAGCTAATGCTAAATCTGGTTGAAGTCTTCTCATTTCCCAATCGTCCAATGGCATGGAGATTGTTTTCTATATTAGGGGTGCGGCCTACTTGTAAGACCTAAAGCCCGTACCACACTGCCCCAACTAATCAGGACCCGAGTCAACTCGACAGTCGTTACGTTACGTTACATGGCTAATCGCTGATAGTCGGACAGTAAATGCGGCTGTACTTAAGACTACGACTGTTTAAGATTTTTTTTTTGAAAGTCGTGTCGGCTTTCAGTCGGGAAAACTGAACGTGTCTTCCCGACTGGCAGTCGGCAGGACATGCGTTGATTCAAGACAGTGGCAGTCGGCATGGCATGCGGTGGCTCAAGACTGTGGGAGTCGGCATGGCGTGCGGTGGTTCAAAACTGTGGCAGTCGGCATGGCATGCGGTGGTTCAAGACTCCGATGTCAAGCTCAGGCCGAACAAGGCTTTGGAGGTCCCGAATCCGGTCTTATACCGACTATTTATCGCTTCCATAATACAAAATTAATAATAAAATATCAAAAAGTTCAATGTTGACCAATTGTCTTGCTCATAACTACATATACAGTACGACATACCACACACTATTATATTGCTACTAGTTACATTCCATATCAGTGATCTTTGCCAGGAAACAAAAGAACCGAAAAGAAACCGAAACAACAACATAATAGTTACAATACTAACGATGTCAATCGTTGGAAATTTACCACAATCTTTCATACGGTATTCTTTCGAAAAGCACAAACAATAAGGCATACGTACTATAATACAATAGTTCTATGGCTTCTTTAGAGTCTTTTTTTTTAGCAAATTGCCAGGAATGCATAAATTCTTCAGCAGTGTTGGATGGAATTTTCCTACCGATGGTTCAGCGAACCATGACTACTTTGAATGCTTAAAAACACCAACTATTCACACAAAATTTCAGAGCTCGCCCGTGAAGACTACATACAATCATATATAGACCAGCAGCTTTGAGCCGTGTCGGATTTTTACCTTCAACGAATTAACCAATCTTTGACAATTTATCATCATGTTAACAGCGTTGAAATCCTCCAAACTAATCCTTCTAATTTGTGTGTGTTTCGTGGAGGACATACTTGCTATGACTCCAGCGTATGACGTCACCGAATTTTGGAACGTTTCTGTCACCGAGTCTCCCATATCGATTGGGAACGATGGGTCAATATATACACCGAAAATACCTCTTTACATCGCAGCTTTTTACGCAAATGGTGAGATCTGGGACGGAACCGGAATGATCCCAGCTGTTGAGTTAGCGGTGGATCACGTGAATGCTCAACCCGATATTCTGAGGGACTATGAACTACGTGTAATCTGGAAAAACTCAAATGTGAGCATAAATAAATATCACTTCTTTCATTTCATTTCATTTCCATTCTTTCCATTGTCATGCAAATTAAGTTTTGCAGTTCATGAAAAGTTGGTTTTACTTTTGACTTTAGACAAAGGAATAAATCTAATATAGCGGGGAGGTTTTTTTTTTTTTTTAATAAAGGGTGTAGCTAGGGAGCTCATATGGGGTATTTCTTTCTTTTTGAGGGGGGGGGGGTTGGGGTGTTCCCCCACTAAATGTGTGAAACTTCAGTCCTTAAGTTGTATATTCTGAGGCATATTTATAGGTAATACATTAGGTCTATAAATAGTTCTAAATGCAATTTGTGCTAATAACTACTCTGATGTTTCAAGTTGTGTGCGATTGAAAAAAACGGGGGGTGGAAGATGGCACAGGGATGTACAAGTACCACATACGCCTCCTGGGTCTGCGTCTGCCTCTGTGAAAGATTGAAATCAAGTGTTTTCAAATGTTTTTGGGATTATTTATGATTACACGATATGAGATCTCCCAGATTTATGGATGTGTTGTTTTTCATTATTACACACACGCAGTGTCGATCTTCGGAAGGTATATGGGCGTTCCATAGACATATAGTAGAAGAACCTCAGAAATTGATCTTCCTAGGGCCTGCCTGTTCGACGGATGCGCAGCCTGTGGCAGAGACATCGCCATTTGCGAACTTGGTGACGGTGGGTGGATTTTCTTAGTTTCTTTCTGGAATTGAAACAGTTTTAGAAATAGTTTGGAATAGTTGGCTACTAAGGCTGACAGCTTTCCATGCACAGCAAAAGATTCACATAGCATGCTGCAGCATCAAGCTGGACAAACCTTTCTGGTACAACATAAGTTAGGACTTTTGACGACTAGACATATCCAAATAGGTTATTATATGTGCATATAGAGTTATATCCGACTCTTTATAATTGTGTGTAATATCAACGCTATGCCACTTACGTAAATAGTATATGCTTTTACAAAATATTCTATTACTATTGGAACACGACACAACATGAATTAATGCGACGGTCTAAATCATCGAAGAAACATTTTGCCAGTTATTTATGGCATTCTATATCTTTACTGTAATATCCTTCAATGATTGGGTTCCTTGCTGTTTGTATGTATGTATGTATGTGTGAATGTATGTATGTCTGTCTGTGTGTCTGTATGTATGTATTCGAGAGCATATCCATCTATTCGCTTGTGATGCAGGTATTCCAATAGACGGAGACTTGTGAGCATTAATTGGACAATTCACATTTCTCGCAATAATTAAAAAAAAAACTCGCAATAATTAAAAAAAAAAAGTCAACGGAAGTAAAAAAAAAGAAAATACAAATCTCCGGTCGGTAGTTTTACTAACTGATCACATAAAGGTTCGGGTGGGGTGGGGAGGGGGAGAGGAGGTGGGAGGGTTTCACTGGGGTGTAATGGATTTCACAAGCACTTTGATACTTTTCAAGTAGCTGAGGAAATATAAATAAAAATTATTCGTACCTTATCAACTAAACATTCTTATGTACACAGCTGGAGAAAGTCAATATATTATCATATCACATCAATTCCTAATACAATAAGTTACATGACGACAATTAATTTTTAATTTTTTTTCCGCTTTTCGTTAGATGTCATATTCAGCAGCTTCACCAACCTTGTCTGACAAAAAGAGGTTTCCAAACTTTCTCCGGACGTACGTACCGGAGACACATCTTAATACACCAAAACTCTGGCTAATGCAATATTTTAACTGGACAAGAATCGGAGCTTTATCTCAAAACCACGATTTTTTTATATCGGTAGGAAAGAATTCACATTCAATATTAATTTCATAAACGTGTGTTTTGCTACACTGCTGAAATCATGACTGAATCATTTTAGAACATTTATTGATTGTTATTATTATTATTAATTAAACCAATGAAAGAAATATCAAGAAGGAAATGACCTCCAAGGTGATCTGCTATCTTCTTTCAAGAGTGCAGTAAATGCTATTCCGGGTGTCATTTCTGTGTGTGGGGGTGTGTGTGGGTGGGTATCATGCTAGGCAGTGGCGCGCGTAAACCGTATATATTAACAAAACCATGCATTTAATGCCTTTAATAAACTTATAGTTGATAGTCTAAATATGCCTCAGAATGAACCATTTCACGTTCGTAATATCATGTACAAGCTTGTCGTCATAATGTTTCCTATATATAGTTATACGTCATGATTGGCTGATGTATATGTGGTCCGGTCCGTTCGAAAGGTATGTGTGACATGACTTAAAATACAGGGCCATTGTTTTTGGAGTCACTTCAGATATATCCATTGTAAGTTTTGTTCTGCTTGTAAGTTCACAGCACGTGAGAATAAGGAGGATTGAAGTTGATTTTGAAAGCCTTTTAGAATAGAAAATATTTACATTGGTTAAAGCGGAGTATTGTTCAGAGTGAGCAGACAGAAGAGTTTGACGGTGGAGTGGGGGGGGGGGGGTGTCGGTATCACAATCTTGTTATTCCCCTAGCTCATAATCTAAACGGTCATAACACAATACAATATGCGTGTGTCATCATGCATGTGGTGGGCAGGATTATGCCATTTGGAAAGTTCTATACCAAATTAGCGTGTAAGTCAATGGACGAATTATTTGTGGTACGACCCCAACAAGGCCCCAAACACAAGCATTAATTTGTGTCCAATTAGTTGACGGCAAAAAGGCATTCACATTGGGTTAATAAACGAACGGTCCGAATTATGTTGAAGGGAAAGGAATTCTTAAGCTTTTTTTTTTAACATTTGTGTTCTCCGATTGCTCCCCTTCTTTTTCGTGTGTGACAGACTAACAATCATTTCTTTGAAATGCTGTCGAATAACAGCATCACAATTGCGGTTTCCGAAGTCATCAATGAAGTACCGACTGATCGTCAGTTCCAGGATTTAAAGGTAAGAAATACTGTAAATATAAGAATAAGAGACTATAAAAATCAAAGAAAAAGGCAAGCATTTATCCCCATGCGTAATGGAGAAAGAAAAACACAGCTGTTCATTAATTTGTGACAATGACAGAATTGTCAAGCCAGAGTTGCAACAAGACACCGTATAGTCACCTGTACAGCACTTGCTATACACCTGGTACAACAACACCTTGCCCCACCACACAAAGGTCTTTTAATATGTCTGTTATAATAATTCTCCTCATACCTCGGTTGCTGTTTTTTTGTCTCATGTTGGTCAGTTTCCGAATAATTTGGTAAGAAATATCATGTTCACTTCTTTACGCAGGTGAACCAGGTTTTTTTTTTTTTTTTTTTTTTTTTTTTTTGGGGGGGGGGGTACATTACTATAGTAAGTGGGCGTAGCAACAAGCAACTGGGCCCGTTGCAGTGACGGTAATTAGCATCCAAAGGAGAGCCCACATTCACCTAAGCCCTGCAGCGTTGGCTTGGTTGAACAATTTTTGATATTTGGCAGCACTAGCCACCAATTTCTCAGTCTCTACAGAATACATAGGGGCCCGTTTAGCTTACTGACTGCACGTTTAACATGAAGATTAGTCTCTTCGCCTTTCCACGGCCGGCTGCAGGCTCCAGTCCTTTCTTGTCCCCGGAAGCCGCGCCGCCTACACAGGCCTATATCGGCCCAGACTTTACTTTAGTCAACCACTCCTTCGGATCTTCATTAATATATGTCATTATAACTTCAATAGGTTATAATAACGTAGGGGAATCGATTTGAATTGGTATTTTTTTTGTTATTTTGTCCCTTTAGGATGAAGATCTCAGGGTTTTTGTGCTTCTTGCTTTTGAAGACCTTGCCGTGGAAATATTTTGCGGGGTGAGTTTTAAAACAAAACAATAATTGTTGTACACCTTCATTGGGAGTTTATTTACAGGATCGAGACTGAGTATACACAGCACATTATTTCAGCCGTGGATGCAAAAAAAAAAATTCCAGTTCGAAATTGTGAAACGTTGTACAATTTTGTTCTGAAAAAGTCTGCATCTGTATCTATAATTCGTTTATTTCGTTTATTTTTGTTTTACAACATATGTACAACAAATGTAGCGAATACAGAGAGTTATGGAATGTGAAAAAAAGTGTATCAGGAAACCCTTTTGGGCTTATCTAGTGATACACTCCCTGTACATAGGGTACACAAATAACTTACATACATACTAGTATGCAGTATGTATATTGATTTGCGATTAAAGTAAGATACAACGAACGCAAAATTCTCTTGGGTAAACATGCTTACGTTTTGAGAGAATGCCACAGCCCTTAGTAGTTTTAGTTGCAATAGACTGTATGTGATTGTTCCAAGTTAAACAGGAGTCAATATAAACCCATAAAAACTTAGTGCAATTCACTCTTTGCGGACTCTCATTGTTCATTTTAAGATCTAGATTAACTTCTTCGGCCTTACGCTTACTGTTACTGAAAACGATATAGTTAGTTTTCCTGATGTTGAGTGAAAGTTTTGTTAGCAGTAAACCAATCATGAAACTTAACAAGTTCTAATTATAAGTTAATAATATGTTCCAATAATTGTGGGTTATTCATGAAAGTGCAAATACTATACAGTTTAATATAACTTACCAAACTGGCAGGGGTCCCTAAATTAATAATTAGTTACACTATTATCAACCAACGTGTTATTTTAGGCTGTTTATTTTAAACGTCTTCTGATTTAGGGGCATGACCTTTTATGGAAGGACCAGAGGCAAATAAAGGAGTTTAAGAGAAGGAAGTGACCCTGGCGGGGTCGTTGAAGCTGTTTTTATTTAGAGAGGTATGGGGCCCTCCCTCTGATTTGTTTTTCAAGTTTAGAGGTAAAACATTGCATTCTGAGGCATATTTAGACTATATATTAGGTTAATAGTCAAGGCCCAAGATTTTGCTGATAAATACTCTTGAAGTTTTCGTTTGAGGCTGAAAAAGTGGAATGTACACCAGGAGAAGGGCCATAGTTATTTCGCGACCGAATTTAGAAAATCCCCTAACTGACCCCCCCCCTCAACCCGGACAGACAATGGAGGTGGGAGAGGTGACATGGTAACACGGGAAAGGTCACTCTTAGTCCAGTCGGCTGTATTAAGACGTTCACGTACTCCACACTAACCTTCAAATGGTGAAAATGTAGGAGAGTTTTCTTAGTTTTTGTGTATTGAAATCTTATGATAAACCCCGCCCCTCCCACCCAAACGTCTAAGCCTACGCTGTTTACTTGATTGAAGCCTACAATTAATATGGATAAGATTGGATTTCTCTAATATTTGAAGCAATTATGCTTACTATTTTCTTATTTCTGTTCAGATTTATAAAAACCGTTTGTATGGGAAAGGATACGTATGGATCACACCCGGATGGTATTCCTACCAGTGGTGGAAACGAAATACAGCAGCTGTAACGGGATGCACCAATGAGGAAGTAGAAACGGCTGTGTTTGAGTCTATGTACATCGGTATGGAAGCTGCAAATGTGTCTTCTTCTAACAACTATCTGCCATCCGGAATTGTAAGTTTTTCATAAATTATATAGATGCATTTGTTTATAAGATCCTTGATGTTTTTTTCTTTTCTTAAAGATTTGTTCTTAACTTTATTATTAATATCCCGTCGTGGAAACCAAAAGACAGTAAGCAATCTCAATGGATGGTTTAAATCTGACAATGGTCTCGTCTTTAGACAAAGACCTCCAGTCGTGACCTTTGCATGATTATATGCATTGAGTCGAGCAGGACTTCGGCGGCGTCGGATCGGGCCTCAATTTTCGGGTAAATGGAGTGGGGGGGGGGGGGGGTCGTGCGAGTGAGTGAGAGGCACATCGCTACAAAATGAGGCACATCTGGTTTATGAGAAGGTGGAGCATTTTTTGTATTTTTCTTTCACAGCATTGGTGGCACGTGTCTTCTCCCGGCTCCATCGCCCCTTCTAACTTCATCACTTCACCTATATTGGCCACATCTTACGAAATTAATGAAGGCCAATGTAGTCTTTCAGTCAATTGGACTCTACTGTACATGTTCCTTTCGATTCTCTAGCACACATGTATCACTTTTCAGGGACGAAGAGTAGGCCGGGGGGGGGGGGGCACCGTGGGCCAGGTCAGGGCCCAGGCACAATAAGTTCACCGCCCCCTTTCGCACTCTTCATAAACCCCATATCACCCTCCCATCTGGGCTCACAAATTGACCCCTCGGACTCGAGGCTGTAACCCAATTCAATTCAATTTTCAATTCATACGACTTTATTTCAATTTCTTGTATTAAAGTATGCAATTTGACAATAGATGTGGGTAAATGTACAGGAGAACAAGAGATTGAGGAGTGCCAACAAGAAGCTCTGTAGAGCTTGTTTACGTTGACACCCCTTGACAAATAAAATATAGAATGAAAGCTTAAGTATACAGAGAAAACAGAACAAAGATGGCAATGAAAGGAAATACAAAATCAATGATAGTTTGATATAAGATACTCTTTAAGACGTTTTTTGAAGGTGATCAAAGTTTTACAACCAGTAATAGTAGTAGGGAGGGAATTCCAAGTTTTACGCCGACATAACGAATACCAAGTTGTGAAGACCTAAGTGTAAAGTAAGGAACAGAAAAATGATTTGGCGCACGGTTAGGATAGGGATTGTTACGTAACTGAAAATATTTGCGAAAAGTCGACGGAGCATTATCATGTAACCAATTGAAAATAAAAATACCAACATAATAACGATTTATGTCATAGATACTAAGAGCGTTAAGAGTAGTAAACAGGGGTGCTGCATGCTGGAGGTAATCCGCATTACAAATATAACGAATGGCTCTCTTTTGAAGTAAACAAAGGGGTTGAATTCTAGAAGCATGGGTACTGCCCCAAATAACATTACAAAAGGTAAGATAGGGAAGTATGAGTGTATTATAAAAAGTGACCAATGTGCTTTTGGGAAGGATTTGGCGAAGTCTATTAAGAACTCCAACGCCTTTAGACACTTTCATACAAATATTCTGAATGTGATTATTCAAAGAAAGATGATTATCGATATAAAAGCCAAGAAATTTAGTAGTCTTAGACAGCATAACTTCAACACCGCAAAGTCTGATACTATTTATGTTAGGATTTAAGTGCTTTGAAGGTGTACGAAAACAATAGAGGTAGTTTTCTTAACATTAAGTGACAATTTATATGCACAAAAGCAATTATGAATATATGTAAACTCATTCTGTATAGTATCTAATAGAAAATTAGTGTCCCTGATCACACTCCTCTCGTCGAGCCTGGAGATAGTTTCAAAGGGCACATATTTATTTCAGTTCTTTTATGCAAAGAGTACCGGTACCCGTCTCTTAAGTCCCGTGATAAATTTCTTTTTATAAATTAAAGAAGAAGAAGAAGATGAACAAATGATCAAATTTCTGGCCGACATAATCAGAAAAAAAATGTTTTTTTCTTGTTGCTCCTTTCCAGCAAACTTCAGATTTCCAAGAGCAGCTTTATGAGAAGAAAAGACAACTTGAATCATCTGATTTTCGGGAAACGACACTTTCTGGATTGGAACCATTCGGTTACGACGCTGTTTTGGCAGTGGCCCTATCTTTCAACCAATCAGTGGACATTTTAGAAAGGCGAGGGCGTCGGCTTGAGGATTTCACTTACAATGACACAGACATTGGTTCCGTAATATTCGACACTATTAGTTCGTCTAACTTTTTGGGAGTAACCGTAAGTATTTGCAAAAGTAATGAAGTATATATAATAGAAAAATCATTAAAAAATATACAAAAGTGATACTTGTACAAGTTGCAGGACCAAATAATATATTAGGCTATTATGGGTTGTATTTGTTAGAATAGACGTTTTTTTACGAGATTTACAAGAAGGTTCGTGTTTTATAACTCTTTCTCTGATATATAGCTTGTATGGAATGAAACTGTGGTGTGATTTCTGGTTACCTAGTAAGTACCTCGATACCGGCGTTCAGGACATACTGACAAATTCTGATTGGCACCCACCCCACTCCCCACCTCCAAGGATACAGAGTCGTAGTTTACGTATCACTAATAACTATACAGCATATATAGCGCAGGGGAATATCCAAGACATTTCAAACTAACCATTAACGAAGTTGCCTTTACCACTCCATAATTCGATTTCTGTTCAAATCCAGTTCTATTTTTATGATCATAATTTTATTAAATTTATTAATGGTTTTTCACGTGTGTTGACTTACATACCGTATATTGTTTCTTTATTTGTGTGACTGATAAATGCGTCGGTCAGTAGTGTGTAAGATAATTCAATAATATTCAATATTCCAGACCGAAAGAATTAAGCACTTTTCATGATTTAAGTGTTTGATGTATACTTACTCGTAATGTACATATTTTTTGAATGAATACGCCTGTCAACGGTATAGGGAACGGTGAGTCAGTAAAATATCAACATTTCCACATTGAATGAAGTTGTTTTGCTTCTTTATTCTCTACCATTACGTACTTTCCGTTCTGCTCGAATTGTGAATAAAAATGTAAGTTGATATATACTATAGCCTACATCTAAAATGGCTTACTACTAAATGCGTATGTCGTTATTCAAGATGATTCAACAATTTCCAACATTCCTGACTCAACAAAGTTGCCATATTTGCTTGTCCTTATTGTGTAATTTTCCTTTTTTTGTGTGTTCTTCGTTTTTACGAATTATGCATGGCGATTGCCTGAATACTTCATCTTTATACATTGGAGTCAATTTCGTGAATTTCTCCGAAAGTTCAAATCAAAGAGTTCTAATATTACACAGTTGAGGCTCACAACTATGTTTATTGTTCTCGTCAGGGTCCAGTATCTTTTTCAGCCGGTGATCGAGAGGGCCCAATAACTATCCAACAATTACAAGGTAATCGAACGCTCTTCAATAGTGCACTTAAAATCTGTTTATCTCTTTAAAATCTATTTATAGATCGGATTTTTATGATAACCCAGTATGGTACAAAATATCCTATACTGCTTCTTTAAAAGAAGTCATTGGTTTCTTTCAATTTTCTTTCAATATTCAATTAACCGAGATACTTCAACAGTGCACAGTTTGTCGATTACGGCAAAAAAATACAGACAACGCAACATTAAATCCCTTTAGCAACCAGTTCCCCTCCTCAAAGAAAATATTCGTTCCAAAACATCAACCGTTGCATGCTCTCCCTGGTGTATTTTTATTTTGTTTTGTTTGTAATACCGGTCGTTTTCCTTAAGTGGCCCTCTCCTAGGGGTCGAACAGGGTAATTCCCTTTATAATGGTAGCCTACGCTCCAACAGTTCATAAGTCGATGCATGTAGTCATTAAACATGGTTCGGTTTGGATTAATCAGTTACTATTAAATCCACCCCCCCCCCACCCACACCCCACAACTCCCCGTCTTTGGACATTAAGTACCTTTATCTGTTTACCAGCTCTTGTTCTCGTTATCAGGCACCTGTAGAGAGGAGTGGACGCTATTCCAGTTCTACTGTTACAAATTCATGAACGAACCATTAAACTGGAAAGATGCTAGCCAATACTGCCGAGATCAAACAGATAGTCAACCCTCCGCTATGGTCTGGATACTTTCTAACGAAGAATATGAATTTATTGGTTCTCAAATTGACGACGAATGGTAAGTTATACACCAACCATGTGCGTCGTATATGAAGTCATGGGTGCCAATTTTATTTGAGAGGGGTCATGTTGGTGGGAGTGAATGGAGAAAGGGATATAAAGTGTTTTGCCGCGTATGCTCCTCAACAAGCACTCACAGTCTGTCATTTTGTTTACAAGTTTTAACTTGTAAACGAGTTCCTGCTTGCAGGAGGATCTAAAATACATACAATGCAAAATACAAATACATACAACTGAAGGGATTCACTCTTGTGGTCGTTATAACCTTCCGTCTATACCACTCTTTAGGATTATAAACATGAACGTATACGCTTACTAAAGTTTGCAGTCTGAGGGAGAGTAATTGTGACGTGCTAACTTGAAAGTTTTTGTTAGCCATTTCTGTAATTTTGCATACATTTACCACGTTTCTTCGTAACCACCATTTACGACAAACAATAAACAAACGGTTGATATACCTTTCTGGTTGCAGAGTTACATCCCGATACATATCAATGGGACGAATGCAAGCTATTACAAAAAACAAAACAAAAAACATGTCCTTCATTGCGCTCATGTCTAGGACGTCAGCACGTATATGGTTTACACAGCTTAGCTTGTGATATAGCATAAATGATGTTTCATAAGAATATTACAAGCACAAAATATTTTAACTATGACCTACAAGTGTTCTCTTATAGTAATTTCGTCATATCAAACTACCTAATAACAAATATAATATATTTATTATGTTGTTTATCCTTTTACAATAAAGGAGATACTGCCATTGGAACTGCCATTGGAAGTTAATACTAAAAATGTACTAAAGTTTTAAAAAAGTCTACCAAATGCATTTTCCAAATGCCCCATCCCATCCCACCAACCGCACCCACCTTCCTTGAATTTGCGGTCGGTCATTATGTACGCGCTTTATCAATAGCATTGTCTTTGGCATGAGTTATTAATATTTATTATTATTTATTATGATTATTATTATTATCATCGTATTGTTCTTCCTTTCTCAAGGTATATTGGTTTAACATACGAAGAGTCGTCAGGCAAGTTGGTTTGGGTTGATACCACTCGAAATGCATCTTGGACCCCGGTAAGTTTCGATGAAGGTGACGACTTGTGTTACGTTTGGAATGTTGGATCAGGCGAATGGAGACCAATAGACTGTGAAGCTAGTCGGCCATTCATATGCAAAACGAGACCAGGTTTGATATAGTGAATTTTATACCAATCCTTGACATAGCCTTTACCAGCACTACTATTTGCTTAAAACTGCATTCGTATTATCAATGTTTTTCTAGCATAATCTAGCCATTTATTTCCTAGCCATTAATTGTCACAGGAGTGTTACCGGTAATGTATAAACTTACATAACTTTAATCAAGTTAGCATAAATGTGTGCTTTACCAAACTTACAGTAAGTTTTGTATATAGTGAGCGCTTAAAATATGTTCAACATATTCTGTTGATGAGAGAAAAATGTCAAGAGCTTTGTGGAATTGAAAGAGATAAGCCACTACAGAAAATGTAAATACACACATCTATTTCTCTTAACCTTCAGATTTTGAAGAGACAGCGATTGTGACTGTCTCATCTTCGACAAATGGTTCGTTAGATACAACTTGGCATGGACAATTTATGTGGCACGGTTAGTTATGACTTTCATTAAATACATTTCCCAAAGAATATATAGACACCGGTTAAATTGAATAACTGGCAGTATTGAAACGGTAAAGATGAAAGATTTGTTTCTACTTCATGACAGGAAAACACAATCAGAAAGATGACAATTTGAAATTAATACAAACGAAGAGCAAACCTACAAAATTGAGGGAAAAAGCCCTTTACGAACAGCGATCACTTGACCAGGACAATAAAACAGGAGAAAGACAAATAAAGAGAACTTGCATTAACGTCTCTTTCTTTAGTGACCACGTGATCAGGACACTGAAACAGAGGAGAAAGACAAACAAAGGAAACTTGCATGCAACGTCTCTTTCTCAAGTGACCATGTGATCAGGACAAAAAACAGAGGAGAAAGACGACCACATGATATTTATATTTTATATAGGTATAAAATTAATTCTTATAACATCTATGACAATTTCTCCCTTTTGTATAGATAATATCGTACCATTGGATCGTACGCCAGCCGTAGAGCTTGGCCTAACTGCTGCCGCCTACATTGTCTTGTGCTCGTTGGCCAGTTTGGGAATATTACTTGCTATTTTCTTTCTAACTTTCAACGTATTGGCTCGAAAACATCGGTGAGTTTACTCTTTAAATTGATGAAAAGTTAAGAAGAAAAAAAGTGACAGGATTTCTATGAATAGTTAGGCATAGTCTGCTGAGGACTTTACACGATTGGCTGAGGATTTGACTGATCTAGTTAGGATTAGTGTGGTAGCGTCTTTTTCCACACTGAAAACAAGTCCTGTCTGATGGTGTTCACTGTATCAATGAACAGAAACAAATTTAAGATAAAACCGAAGGAAAAGAAAGAAAGAAAGAGTGATTTGCCATATCTTCTCCCTTTTGGTAGAATTTTGTTTTCTAACATGAATTTCTTTTTGTACTTTTTAAGCTTTGTTAAACTGTCCAGTCCTCGCCTCAACAATCTTATCGTGATTGGCTGTATTATGATATATCTATCGATATGTGTCATTGGATCAGAAATTGTCAGCGGGGACGGGGAAAGAGAGTTATTCCCTGGTTTTTGTATGGTAAGTCGACATTAAATTTCATATAATTTCGTAAGACCTTATCCATTGTTTAAAGTTTTCATGTAAAAATTCAAGCAATACTTTACAACCATCACCTGAAAGGATATTTGGTCTTGCGTAATATTGATATAAAATTGACCAGAATAAATACTGATATCTCACTACGAGAACACAACCACGAAATTGACCAAAACTGTATAATTTATCACGTACATGCATCTGCCACCTTTTCAACTAATCATGTAGATTATGCACAAAACCAGTATTACGTCATTAGTTCGAATGTATAAAGTAATCAATTGATAAATACAATATTAATAAGAATGGAATTAAATAAGAGAGAGCAGCGTCAATGCTCACCCCTTCCCATTATGCAAATGAACAAAACAAGAGGGCAAACCGTGGCGTTGCATATCTCATCGCCAGCAAACACTGATTTCGATTGATAAAAAAAATATCTTTAGCTACGCAATCTGGCAGTAGTAGGAACGTACCACTTGACATTTCCAGTATGCCTGTCAGTGAAGGTTGTATGTCAATACAAGGTTTCCCCTTGGAATAAAACAATTAATCGCGCTAAAAAAATATACATTTGACCTTTAACCACGTAACCTTTGACCTCGGTTCCCATGGCAACCGCATATATTGATAGTACTTGACATTCACTTTTACTTTCTTTTGGGATGCATATACGATCGTGAACTGGTAAACCTGTACTCACGTTCTTCGTATTACGTTCATCTGGCTCAATTGACTACTAGCCTAAACGTATTTACTGAAGAGAGGCTTATATTATACGGTACGTTTATGTATACGCTGTTGATTTAATGTTGACTAGAACCTCTACAAATTGATCCCACAGCTTAGAATCTGGCTCTTTTCTATCGGCTTCGTTCTTGGCTTTGGAACCCTATTCAGTAAAACGTGGAGGGTTTATAAGGTCGCTAACACTAATGGAGGAGCAAAACGAACGGTAAGAAACCATTTCATGTCAAAGGAAGTTGACAGTTTGAAGTCGTACCCCAGACAGTTTCATTATGCCATATTATATAATGTAAATCTGTTCCGTATAAATACATATACCACGATGATGCCTCAGAGGGAGACGAGTTTTATATAAACACGCCGATTAGAACTATTTGTAGTTGTGAACTGTTTATATTAAATATAATTATTTTTACAGGAATACTTATAATCCATCGTTTGTGTATGGTAATGGCTGTTTTACCATATTTTTAAACTCTGAACCCAAACGACAAATATATTTGGAGATAACTACTGAGTTAGAAGCAGAAAGGTCTGGACAACAAGTTCCAACTTTTACATCAACCTTCCTTACATCGGAGAAAATTCAGATAAATAATTGTTTTCCAAAATGTGCATGCAAGTCAGATACAAAGATATTGAGAGGGGCCCAAGTCGGACCCCGTGGAAAATATTGCCACCTGTCCGACCAGACCAGGCCACATACTTTTGAATTCCTGTAATCTGTTATCCTGAACAGAAACATTAGGAGCGCGGGAAAAGACTCCAAATCCACATCCCGATGAACTCGTTACTATATGATAGTCTACTGTATGTGCATAGTGTCTTTCATTTCTTTATCATTTCTCCAGAACTTTCCCTACCTTTATTAATATATTATGTAAAACAACTTTCAAAACATGTGCTATTTAAAAGAGTCTATACTTAAAAGAAGAAAAAAATGATGGATATTTTTCATAGCTCAAGTCCGTTACTTAAGGTCATCTTTCCTTGTGAAGCTTTATACGTTTGCAATGAAGTTAGGTGCACGGTCAGATTTTTCTTCTTTTTTTAAGCTGTAGTTACCTTTTCAATATTTTCCAGGTCATAAAAGATTCAGAGCTGTTTGTAATGGTCGGCATCTTTCTCCTGGTCGACTTCATTATTCTACTTTTGTGGCAAGTGCTGGACCCATTACGTCATCAGAGAACTGTAAGTTTTAAAGATATTTTTAAATCAATATCACACGTTTCATACTACGTTTGTGCTACCCCTTTGTACATCCCCCCAAAATCATTAACCTAAAGTTCACTATAAACTAAATTACTTTCCGATTACAAAGCAAAACGGTTTGCCAGTATCATTTCTCTACTCCTTGAATTGAAACTGCCGTCTTTCTCATATCCTTCTCGTATATCGTATTTTTTTATTTTGTGTTTTTTATTTTTGTTTTCGTAATTTCGTTGCCAATTTAACATCACAGTATGTGAATCTTACTATATGAGTTCCATATGACTCTATTTATTCACGTGTAATATCTACAGAATGCTAAGTAAAAATAAGTAGCGACTATGTCGACGCCGATATGATGGTTGTTAGCCTGCACGACGTGTTATTATTTATTTAAATAGTTTAGTTATAAATACAAAATTCTACAGTTGCCCTGTTTCATTAAGCTTGCACGGTTCTTAACTGTCAATACACACTGTGCTTATTTATTCCAACATGAATGAACATCATACCAATTTACTCAGGTTTGTTGCGATATTATGACTCTGTACCACAACAAAATGGGTTGCGATCAGTGAACAATAAAACAAAAATAATAATCATAAATAAAGCAATGATTTGTTGGATGGTAATGTATAAAATTAAGCGTGACAGCATGCTACAGGCGAACTACTCATTAAGTCACTTATACTGAAGAGATTGAAATCATCCCCTCCCCTCCCCCTTACCCTCCCCACACACACCCGTTTCTCTCTTTGTTATGGTTCTGTGGTCTGTAGACCTTTTGCCTTTTCATGTCTATTTTGATACTTCCGTTTCAGAATCTGGATTTCGGTCATTACATTCATACATGCAATTGCGAACATGTTACCGTATGGACCGGTGTATTAGCCGTCTACAAGGGCTTAATTCTTATTTTCGGGGTTTTTCTTGCTTGGCAGACGAGACGAGTAAGTTTTCTTTTTGTCAGTTTCTCTTCTTGTTTTAATATTTTTGGGGGAAAAGATCAACGGATTTATGCTGGCTTGAGATTCGAATTCTTGTGCATATACGAGCCGAGGTTGTCCCTATCCTAATAAGGACTGCCTCGTTCCAATTCGAGTATTGATTGATCCTCTTGGTAAAAGTAAAGTCTAAACAACTTCCTAAACCAATTTTGGTACATTTCCGATTTGATTTGAAAAAATAAAATAACTACCATTCAAATTATATTTCATTAGCTGGATGTACTGCTTACATTATCGATAATAATATATAAAAAGGTTACCGATTTTCTGTGTTTCTTTATTAATTATATTTAATGTCTATGAAAACTGTCTGGGTGACGAATAAAAATCTTGAATATGAATTTTAACCACTTCAATTACGCGACTGATGCTTAACGGTGACGTCATATTGTAAATAATAAATATCGAATGATTCCTGAATTGATTAATTGTAATTTTGATTTGAGTAATATTCAGTAGGTTTGGCGAAAATATAAGAACAAAAAAAGTGGCTTAATGTAAATAAGCTGTTTAAACACACGATATTATGGTCACAACTGAGGAAAACATTCCGTCTATCTATAAGTGTGATTTTTAAGTAGAATGTTCCTTATATAGAAATTCTCCATTAACTAACATAGCATATCGTCAAGGTTATTAGTCTCTAAGTCCTTGTAAAAGTGTTCACCACGCTACACTTCAATAGATGGCTAAAACTATTTATGGCACCTTAAGTTTACCGTATCGTGGCCATGCACACAGACTTCTTTATACGTTGGTAATAATAAGTAATATAAATCCATTTTACTCATCGGTAAACAAATTCCTATCCTAGGTTTTTAAGCTATAAAGTGGTCTAAAAATTGCTTCAATTGACTCAATTTCCGCACCACATGTTCATCCAAGCATGTTCTTAAACATTCAAGTGGCAAAAAGAAAACAAAAAACATGGAAAAATCCTATTGTTAACATATCTGAAACAATGTTCCCCTGTCGCTTCCAGACGGGAGAATTAACTAAAGGACGGATTAATATATCGACTCTAACTATGCATATGTCGCGTGCCAACTAAAATATATCGACCCCATTTGAAGCATAACACTGATGTAACTATTTTCAACATTGTTTCTCGTTTGGTTTTGCTTTCGACACAGGTGACTATACCGGCCCTGAATGATAGCAAACTAATCGGCATCTGTGTTTACAACACGACATTACTCTGCATCATTGGTTTTAGTATGTCCCTGGCGTTTCCAGAGCAACCCTCTTTCCAATTTATTCTATTATCAGCTATCCAAACCTTCTGTGCAACATTCGTACTCCTCGTCATCTTTGTCCCAAAGGTAAACTTGTTATGATTTTTTCAGCACTGTTTTTCATTGGAAATGTAGGTGTAGGAAGGTGGGGGGTGGTTGGGATTTTAAAGTTCATGTATAATTTAAGTATAGGAGATGAACCCTTATTGACGGGCCAGAGGGGGGGGGGAGGCGAGAAAGGTATGACCCTGGGGTCGCTGAAGCCGACTGCCATGTTGGGGAGTGTGGGATCCTCCCCTAGATAGAAAACGAAAGACGTCAAATTGTGCATTCTGAAGCAACACTCATAGCAGTGGCATAATTCTTCCACGTCTGAACGCAAAACATTCCTCCTACTGAACCCCTCCCCGACTGGGAATGGGAGATTGATGTTACTTGCGCATGCTTAGAATGTCATTTTCATGCAAGTAACTCGTGCGTTTCTGGAATATCAATAGAGAACAAATAAGAAAATAATTCCCTTTTTTCGTTTCAGATAGTATTCGTGTACAAATATCCGAAAGCGGATAGACGGATATCAACGAGTAATTCCCCGGTATGTATATATGACTCTGCGCTTCACTGTCTTCTGTTAATCATTGGGCAGTTTCCTTCAAATTGGTTGCTAGTTTGTAACGAGAGTAAGACACTCAGGGGCGTAACCATGCAGGAAGGGTTCCCACGGGCCAAGTTCCTCTCTTTCCGAATTCTTAAAGTAAGCTGCAAACAAACTTTTGCTCAAGACAATGCACACTACAAACTAAATAAATCTAGCATGCTTCAATCGCTGGTAATTTTCATCCCTTTTCCGATAGTGATCCTACGATTAACCGCTATTTCTTTTGTAACCTAATTTAGATTCCCGGGTGATTTCTCCCGGAGCTCCTTTGCCAAGAAACCCTCAGTCTCTTAGATTCATATTTAACGTCCCATAAGTATGAATTGTCAATTGTCAACAACTCTGTAACTAGACGACATTGGAGTGACTCGAACTCGGGACCTTATGATTGAAAGGCACCGCGGCGTTAACTACTGAGCCAACACTCCTTAATAATACTGCAGTTGATAAAAACTAACAAAACTGTCCATTTTTAACCAAACATAGACCCCCCTATTAAAGTGTACTTTATTTGAAGAAAAAAAGTCGCCCTGTCATTTGCCCCACCCCCGGGGCCCCCCGCACGTTGGATCCTATCCACATCACTGGGTATACTCATATGATAAATGAAAAAATGACAAAGTTTTAGGCTTTCTGATTATTCATCGTACATGACAATTGACCATGTGGAATCTAATGAAGTGGATTCTTTTAGTATAAAAACAAAACAAAAGTTTAACAAATATAGGGGAGCTGATGGGAAGCAGACATCTACGTCGACATTTATTTTTTATCTGGCAGGTCTGTTTCTGTAGTTGCTTTTGATACCTTTAAATTTCGAATGTATCGAACTATCTTATCTAGTTTGCATGATATCGAAGCATGTCAGTCTAATCAGCGAAATATTCATTTTGTATGATCATATTAGATTAACTGTGTTATCTGTTATCTATTGACTGTTCAGTGTTTATTGTTATTCTTTTCATCCAATGTCATGCTTAAAGTAAACATTCCCCAACCCCACTGTATTGACAACAATAGAAGCCAGTGTTGAAAGTGTTTAATATTAACATCTGAATCAAAGTCTTCAACATATCTTCCATGCCATGCGCGTCTTTTTTTGGACGGTTACCGGCGCATTATAAATGTCCAATATTATAATTATTATTATTTTTTATTATTAATATTACTAGCTCATCGTAACTATAAAATCTCCAATTTGACGAAAGTGAAAAAGCATTTTCCTGTCTTTCTATCCAGAACCTTGCCTCTCAGACACCTCACGTGAGCAGTATTGATCAAGCTGGAAACGAAGGCAATGATCAAAGGAAAAATTTGATGGAGTATTTTATAAAACGTCTGAAGGTGTTGACGGGATACAAAAACAGGGCCGAAGACTGTGATTGCAATGGAAACAACTCGAAATCACCTGCACCGCAGATCACTGCAATTAACGATGTTGTTTAGACTGTTGAATATTCATCACTGCCATCATGACGTCCAAGGGATGAATGAATAATCACTGCTATCTCTTTCAATTGACATTTAGTATAAACTGAGACGAGAAGAGAACAATTTTTAAATTTGTATAGATATTGTTGTGAATAGGATAACTGAAATTATTTTTCAAGCATATAATAATATTAAACTTCATACAACATTCGTGGTGAGGGGGGGGGGGACACCCACCCCTAATAGGGATGGGACTAAGCATGCTATGCCGTACCAGGGTTCCTGTTTGCTTTGGTTTTTTTTTTGTATATTGATGGGTGCAAAATGTTATACATATAGACAAGTATTCTTTGATTCTGTTGCTATTCTTACTATTATACATAGAGACAAGTATTATTTAATTATTTTACTATCTTAATATTATACATATAGACAAGTATTATGTAATTATGTTGCTATTCTTAATATTGCACATATATACAAGTTTTATTTAATTATGTTGCTATTCTTAATATTGTACGTATATACAAGTTTTATTTAATTATGTTGCTATTCTTAATAATGTACATATCTACATGGTTAAGTTCTTGTGTAGTATATGTTCCCTTTCTGAGATATATCTGTTCCCTTCCTGTGATAAACATTTGATGATGATCACACAGTCACAGTCTCGATGCAATGGTACGGAAGGGGGTGGGGGGGGCTACATGGGAGGTTGGGGGCTGGGAATGGATCAGTATAGTTCGGTAGTTTAGTAGTGTGGTCGTTTGGCAGTTTGGTAGTTTGGTTTTCGTGCTCACCTCTCTTGCATGTCGTTTTCTTACAAATTACCTGCATGATGTACGTTAGCATGAAGTAATAAGCTTTTTTGGGGGGATAATCCCCGGGTTGGTTTAATCTTCACAGCCAATTAGTAAATAATATGAATATATTCCATTGTTTATAAGATAGCGAGGTAACAAATGACTATGACACTTGATTTCAAAGTTTTTCTGATTAAGTGAAATGTTAATTTGTTTAGTTTCTTGGTCTTAATGTATGATCATAGCCAGGAATTCTGTGTTTTACGGGGACCACCAATATAAGGAGGGCGCATTACTCGTGTCCTGCAGTATGTGAAGTTTCTGTAACAAACATAATGCTCGCAGATATTGGGCACCGGGGTGGGTGGGGGGGGGAGGGTAAGTTATAACAGTAAAAAAATGCAGCTTAATGTGCAAATGAAATGTTTACAAATTATTTATACAGATATGTATCTATATATATAAATGCTTATAAACTTGAATAAATGACTTCTATCTATAAAATATGGAACCATTTTCGACTGATTACTTGTTATACTGGTAATTGCAATTGATTCATATATGTCTAATGTGTGTTTACAGTTTCGCGTAACATAACCCGTAACACAATTAATTCACCTATAACCAGGGGCGCAATCAATCTTCTTTTACTGGGTTTGAGGGGGGGGGGGGGGGTCATATGTCATGTCGTGCAGGTGAAGGGTCTTAGGTGTCCCCTCCCAATTTTTTATATTGTGTGAATGTGGAGGGCACTCAGATGCAAAATGATGCTATGTCTTGCAATTTTTGAAACAATGTTGAATTTTTGACTGTTTTGGTTGTGCCGCACATACATTTTATGTGTTGATGTACTGTAAACTAAATTGTTTGTAATATTCTGTCTAGTTGTGGGGTAAGGGGGGGGGGGTTGCACCCATGCCTATGACAAATACTTAGACAAGTAGTGTTTATCAAGTAAGCATAAAAACAAATGTTTCATTTCTCTTAAAATACAACTAACTAACATTAGTTTTCGTGCTAAAATTTCGATGGTTTAGTGACAAGGACCTAACCTTCTTTGTTGAAACTATTAACCGTGACGGCAAAGACGCCACGTCGGTGAAGATGTGCCCCCACCCACACCCGCCTCCATACTGCAAGGACTCCCATTCAAACACTCCGAAACATTTACCTTACAGATTTGGTGGATGTAGTTAGGGCAAAAAGATGGATTTTTGAAGCAGTATTAGTAGCGTAAATTATATATTATATTTACATATAGTGAACTTTTCGTGTTTGCGAAATGACAAGTTAGATGTTATGTCATGTTCGCTAATAAATCCTTCTTGTGGAACTAAAACAAAAAAGTGTTTAGCGTGATCAGTTGCAATTCCAGTTCGGGAATATATATATATATTTTTTTTATAGTTTTCGCTTTAATTTTAGATTTTAATTTAGTTGAGATATTCACAATAAAAGGAAAAAACGGCTTTAATTTACGGTATTTATATAGTAAAGAGCACTAACAAAGATATTCAGTGGGCTATAAATAAAGTGTACCCGGTGCTAGATCACGCGCTATGGAAATTTCCACAGATTTAGGAATTTTACAATCATGAATTAAGCGCATGTATACGCTATAAAGGGAACTGCATGCTGTGAAGTTTTTCATAAAAGATTCGCAAATATCAAATTGTTTAAACAAGTATTATGAACTGATTATGGTTTGTAACTTGAACTGTCATTGACGTTATGAATTTGTTTCTCTATGGAGTATATTCCAATTAATGGAGTATAAACCAACGCACGGCAATATTGTTTGCTTTATTGCCTTAGTTTCGTTTTCAAGGAAAGATTTTGTTTCTCTATGTATAAATACCAGCCATTGAAAGCATACTTTGGGTTTTGCAAACTATCAGATATTTAGGAGAGACTACAACAACAACAAAAATGAAAGAAAGAAAGAAAAAAAAGAAAACATCACTTAACGTATATTAGTACTTTAAGATGATCATACGGTCACAGTATTGAAAGTACATCGAGTTGTTTGGTTTTGGTACCCAGCCTTTGCAGACTGGGCTAATTTTCTTTTAGGAAATATCATTCAAGTTCGAAAAAAGGCAAAAGAAATAATAATAATTATTATTATTATAATAATAATAATTGTTAATATTGTAAAATATAATAATTGTTAATATTGTAATATAATATTGTAATATTATAATAATAATAATAATAATAATAATAATAATAATAATAATAATAATAATAATAATAATAATAATAATAATAATAATAATAATAATAATAATAATAAAAATAATAATAATTGTAATAATAATAATTGTAATAATAATAACAATAACAACAACAATAATAATAATAATAATAATAATAATAATAATAATAATAATAATAATAATAATAAATTCAAATATATATATAATATATATAAGCATAATATATTTGAATGAGGATCTTTGCTAGTGCCCTGTCATAACCTATCAATGTATAACGTATTTTGCTATCTGAATTACCAGACAGTGTTCGCTTATGGATGTTCAACTCGAAGTGAGTCAAATTTACGGACACTATACTGACTCTCGTCCTAAGCATGGAGTGACTTTGTGTGTGTATATATATATAGTACCTTCATGGGCCAAACACTAGTACGAAATGGGGACTCATTTTACATTGGAAACAAAGTAAAGTATCTTAAAAAGGGGTCCGGTTTCTTTTTTGGCTATTTAAAGAGCAAAACCAAATAATCAAATCTCGTTGCTGTCCCCTTCTTATGCACAATGATCACACACATTAGTCACGCCTTTTTCCAGTCATTTTTTGTGTGCAATGATGCAAAACTGCCTACTATATGACCTTAGACAAATTTCTATGAAAGGTTATGCACTCTATTGTAATTGGAAACCCTGTTTTATACACTATTTTAAGACTGTGATGTCAGTTTGTTTATTCCCCTCCCCATTTTTCTCTGATATCAATGGGTGACAAAGGTTGCAATGGTTACACGTTTATTGTAACACGTTGAGGATTTGAGGGTGCATAACCACGAACAATAGCTGCAATGCTACACATACATGCTCCGTAACCATCCCACTTGTAGTGTCCAAATTCGAAATATACTTTGCCTTCTTCATTGCATTTATGAACCAATCGGTAGACTGTCATACTTGAGTTACAATATATGCTAACACAGCTATAAACTTGGTTCAAAGGTCCATGAGTCCATATCATGCAATACTAACACAGAGAACCTCGTTTTACACATTATACGGGTGGGGGAGTGGAGGGGGGGGGGATAGGCACGTTCCACCAGCTTTGTAAACTACCATACTCAAGAGAACCTCTTTTTCATAAATCGGAAGTACCCCTTTTTGGTGATAAAATTTCTGCAAACGAAAAGCGACCTTTTGTTGAAAACACAGAAACGAAAGCAACAACTGTAATAATAAAAATGCCTTGTTGTTCAAAATTATTCAGATACTAAAATTCTTGGTACGGATTTGGTTGTCGGCAACTCACATGTCCCACTACCCCGACATTTTTACCCTCCTAGGTATTTTACACTCTTCCTAATCGGAATTGCAAAACTGAGAAATTAGCCGGGCCATTCGACTATGTTTAACTGATTTGCAGCATGCCGGGTGCTATATTATGATGACAACTCAGTCATAGTTGACATTGCTGTTCCGTTATTTTCTTAGGTTTCCGTTTTGTCAAGGTGCGGGAAAGTTAGTGCTAAGGTGAGGAAAAAGCCGGGAGTAGTCATGGCAGGAAGTGAACGCTTGCGATAATGGCTTAACTTTTAGTGCATAACAAGAAATAAGAAAGATGCAACCACACATTGTGAATTTAAACGTCTTTTCTCGCTCATTTCCTTTTTAAAAATATGTGCCCACATCTTTAATATCAGAACATTTGTAAAACAAAACACGTGAAGCCATGCAGTACACACGCGTATGTTTTTCACCAAAGTACATTACAGGGCGTTTGAATATATACCGTAATAATGAAGCGAACTATAATGCGTTTTTTGAGGGCAATTTCGGTTCAACTTTCCTAATCGCTTTGCCATATTTTCTAACATGGTGGTGAAAACCTAAAGTTTATTATTATTTTTTTCGTAGTACAGATAAGGCACAGTAACAGTAGGATCAAACAGCAGTATATGCATCATATTTTGTAAGAAACGGTGCCACGTTATTGGGGCTTATTCCCTGTGGCGACTTTAAGAATGAAAGGTTTGAGGTCAAAGGTCGATTGAACTGAAAGTTGCTTTTATTACGAATTCAAGGACACATTTTCTATACATTTGCAACTCTCATAAGTGAAATTTTTTTCAAAATACATAGTTACAATGACGACTGAGGTAAAAAGTCAAGTCGGTTAAAGGACAAATACTATTTTGTACAGGTTGGACTTGATGGATGACAGAATTATAAAACATGTGTTTTGCTTGGATACTCCGTAAGTAATTATTCATTAAAGGTGTCTGCGATGAAAAAATGCAACTCCGTGGATTGTCCTTTTGTTTTTAAGTTTGCAGCAAAATGACTCTATATGTAGTCTCATTTCAATTAATTTCTCAACACAGGGACATAATTATTAAATAATAAAGGGCACTTTGTTCTTATACAAAAATGTGTGTTCCTGTGTGTGTGTGTGTGTGTGTGTGCGTGGGGGTAGGGGCCCACACACCCGGCCCCCGCTCTGGCTCCCGTACTAGGCAGGACCTACTCTCAACCCTTGTACGGCCGGTTCTTTTCACTATAACCATCTGGTTATAGCGGCGTTACATTCATTGAAGTAACACTAGTCCTTTCGAAAGGGAATAGACAATACACATGATGTTCCTTGATTTCGTTAAAGTTCAGAAGAGCGATCTTCATTTGCACTGTTGAGACGTTTGGTTTGAGAAAATGTATATTCATTCCTTCAGTTTCGCCCCAAATGTGGAGCTTTATCAAAGGATCCGGTCCATACAGACTCAAGAAAGAATGTATTAATCTCTAAATAACGTCCTACGATAGCAAATGTTTAAGTCAGAGGCAAATAATTTGTGATAAAAAATGAACTACATCTTTACTTAAGCCCTACAGCTACTTCAAAGATGGTAATATTAAACTCTTAAACAGGGTCCACACCTGGGCAATAATATCTCATTTACTTCATGTTGACGTTGTATTATAATTTAACAAAATTATATATTCTACACTGTTACATTGCAACTAACAGAACTTTCTCTAGAAGCTGAACATCAAAAGGAGTTTATATGCATCGTAGGATAGCCTTATGTAATTAAAGTTCTATTCGGGAGTTTACACTCTACAGAACTTAAGTACTCATAATGGATGAGTTTAGCACTTTCATAATATTGCTTGTATCGGCTTTTCACCTCTGATGAATCGCCATCTCTGTCTTCTCTATATCCTTCTTTTCATTGCTTTTCCTGTCTGACAAATTATATATGTTACAATGTAGCTCTCTTTTTTATTTTCTGCAAGATATCAGTTGGAATGTACATACCCTTAGGCAGCTAAGTAAAGTAGAACTTTCAAGTCATGCAGAACAGATTCAGAAGTGAGTGTTTAATGTTTCCTTATACATGCTTAAAGCAGGGTGCTGTTACAGATGAGCATCAGTGCAACAACATATATGGACTGTTAGTGCAAATGCCCCTATTAAATAGAAACACTGCTCGTCCTGTCTGGTGACAAAATTCAATATGTTACAATGTAGCTCCTTTCTTCCTTTTCTTCAAGATATCAGTTGGAAAGAAAAGTAACGTTGAACTTCTTTCTTTAAAGGGTGTTTTTACAGATGAGCATCAGTGCAACAACAATTCATGGTGTAGATGGAGACATAACAAAGCATCTTACTTTGCATCCCATAGGAACCTGGGTTTCCTCCATTCACAGGAAGCTGCAGGAGGTGGGGGTTGGGGGCTCCCCATGCTGAACTGATACTTGCTTAGAGCAACCGAGAAAGTGTGGTTGCAATCAGCCAGCTATTACGGTGTGGCAGAAAAGTAGTCATAGTTTCATGATTTTCCTCTTGCAATTAAGCCATGCAGGGTTATAAAAAAAAACGACCCCCACAAAGACCAACTTTGAAATCCCGCACATCATATTTTACAATTACAGAATAACCAAACCCATGGCATGATTACGACGGGTTTTAAAGGCTTTCATATCATCGCTTCTTCCTCACAACCCCCTCCCCTCCCCCCGTCCTGCATCCCTCTCGAGAAATATTGGGTCCATCTACTAATTAAGAATGGAATCGTTGCTTAAATTCAATAATCAATAGTTTATAGAAATTCAGTATTGCTGAAAGTTAGCATTTATACCTTGTAGTTGATTCCGACCGTTTTGTTAGCTTTAAAAAGAAAATAATTATTGAAGTTTATTTGATGTTGGAACCTCACAATATTTGCTCTATTTTTGATGTAATGGCCAGATATTACCTTTTTGACCTGATTAAACGTACCAAGACATCTATACTTTTTCCATAATTGTCATTTAAGCCCCCCCCCCCCAACCCCCCGCCCCTGTTTGAGTAAAGTGGCTTAGATGCAAAAGGGTGCTATCTTTGGCGAAGCTTGAACTGATTATATTTTTTATATATATTTGGGGAGAGGGGGCTGTGACATGGCACCCCTGGCGGACCGCCCCCCCTGGCTTAGTACGCCACTGTCTAGTTATCGCATGTCATGGTTACATTTTGGTTATGAAGAGTGATGCGTTCGTGTGATGAGTCAAATGCGCCGCTTGTGTGAATGTCACTTGTGTTGCCGTCTCTTGGACCAATGAGCTGTTAGCTATTACTTCCCCATTCCACTCTTTGGGCAGATTTACATCCATCATCGGTCCATGTGATCAAGTACGTAACATTGGTAGCTGTTAGGGTAATTCTAAAATTTGAAATAGCAACACTATTAATTGTTGGTTAGTTTTTATGCTGAGAAATTACTACCTTCAACATATTGTAAACGAAAATATCAAATTAAACTATACAGTGTTCTGGTAAGTTGGTATCAACAAGAAGAAACTACTTTACATACTTGACAATCTTTTAGACAAACAACTTTATTTGGCTACCGTGGTTTAACTTGTTTATGTTTGCGCACTATAGGTATATATATATATATACCGGTATACACCCATCCATTAACTAATTTTGAAATATTTATCTTAACAATCGACAAAAAACTTAAGCTATGAGTCACATCGGGCCTGAGTAAAACGAAAAAAACAAAAACAAAAAGAGGTGAAAAATGGGATACGTTTGGGGTTCCCCACTTAATTTATCCGTACGAAATCTTTCACGGTTGGTGAACACAAGGGGGTAGTACAGTGGTTCAATTGCAGTAAGGATTGTTTACTTAAGCATATTTGAACGTTAATCTGACATACACGGCCAAATATCAAAAGCAGGACACCTCGATCCTGGTGGACTGAAAATTAGTTAGGATCTTTAAATTGTGATACAAGATTTGAGCATGTCGGATATCATGTTAAAGCTTGTTTTCACCTAGTGATTGTTTCTACAAGACTAGTTTGTAATCCAAATTAATGTTGACGATTATGTGGAATTTTGCATGAAGGTAGCTGTTATGTACAACTCCGTGGTACGACATGATATCACATGTCTGGGTAAGATATAGATGATTGGGCGTGAAGAAATGTTTCATGGTCTGTCGGTGTTAATTAAAGAATATATTCAATATTCATGTGACTAAATTATAAAGTGCATCGCTGATACAAAACTCAAACCAACCAAGATTAAGGTCAAATAAGTTCAAATAAATGTACTGATGCGTGTAATCACCTGTTGCTGCTTTGGCATTACCACAGGCCTGTCGAGGGAGACTTTGGAAAGTCGGGAAGAGGTATAGCCCCATGGGGAGCGGTATATCCCAGGGGAAGGGGCATAACCCTGGGAGAAGGGCCTAACCCCGAAATAATGTGGTGTATCTCGGAATTTTGGAGGTTCGGAGGAATATGGATTAAGAATAATTTAAATTTAAGAGTAAATTATATAACTAACTACAGAGACAAGTCAAGACTCAGGTTAAACTAAGCTACTCTGGTTTTTGTATATGATAAAAGTAAACAAGTAAGTAAGTGATATACATGTAGACATTTTATTTTACTAAAAACATATGAAATGAAGATATTTCAAAATATTAAAATTAAAATATGTGGCTAAGCATGAATTAGTTAACAATATATTCTGTAGAAATCAAACAGACAATTGCAAATAGATGAGTTCATATTATGAAAGAACTTTGTTCCAATCTTAAGGAATATCTGATTACATATTTCAGGCAAAAAGGTAATATAAAACATAAACAAAGCAGAAAAAAATAAGCAGAAAAAAATAAACGTGTTGAGAATAACGATTCTACAATGATAATCAATGGAGCTTGGAATACAATGGAAAGTGTAAAACAATGATACACAATGGAATATGTAAAGAAGGAAAATATTAGATGAGAATGCTAAATACACCCCCTCTCCAGGAAAGCACATTAATGGTACATACCAAACAAAACAACCTGATAGATACTCATATTTACGTGGCACTATTAAAATGAGAGGTAACTTTATCAAAGATTCAGTTGAGAAAGACTGCTGGGCTAACTTTTCTTTCTTTCTTTTCCATTTTTTGGGGGAGGGCGAGGGGCAGAAATTGAGTTTCCTTGTTGTTTTCAGTTTTTATATTATTTTGAAGAAAAAAAGTCGGACACATGGCAGCTGTCTATAAAGGAATAACAAAAACGACAGTTAAAAACTATGCTGCATTTAGAGAATGCTGGATATCGAGAGAAACAGAATGTACAATAAGTGAGTAATTGGTAGTAAAACAGCCAATATTGGGGAAATTACTGAGTATATATATATATATATATATATATATATATTTATATATATATATATATATATATATATATATATATATATATATATATATTAAATCGTAATGAGTTGGAAAATCCAGGACAAATATATATGTATACGTTTGTTTGATTGACCCCTATCTTGGTGTGCATCTTGGCGCAGAATGTTATAAGTCCGGTGAATATATATATATATATATATATATATATATATATATATATATATATATATATATATATTTATATATTTATATATATATATATATATATATATATATATATATATATATATATATATATATATATATATATATATATATATATATATATATATACATATATACACATATATATATATAATTTGTAATATTCTTCCTTTCATCATGCCTCCCATTAAGAGGGTCTTCTTTCATCTTGGCAACGCTTGTACAAGTTTATTTCAATAAACCATCACCATAATGAAAATGAAAAGAAATCAAGGCCTTGCCATCCATATTGTAAGTTTTTTTTTTTAATTCCCTTCATATTTGTAGAATTTCTCTTGATGTTGTGACGATGTCAATTTACATTTCGAGTACACAAACTTCCTCATTCCTTCTTTACCTTTCATCCTCGCTGCCCTCCGTTCTTGGCCTACCTTGTGCAGATTGGCCGCTCTTAAACTTGGTGCCGCAGCCCTAGGTGCCTTTATAAAGATAAGAACAAAATAGAGTTGGGCACAAAAAAAATTATTACAAAGAAATTTGCAAAATAATTTGAATCCATAATATTATTTAGGAATAAATGCCTTTTGATGTATCTTTATTCAAGTTTACTACAAGAAATGTCCAAGGAGGTCTTTTGTTGATTTTTACAGGAAAATTCTACTCAGTCACTATTTCCTGAACAGAGACTCTTTTCAAACTCGCTCACATCAGTGACATGTGCAAGAGGCTTTGACCTGCCACACTTTGTGGTACCTAGCTTGATTGGACCCGTTTGCCTATTGCCCTAATTTGCAAATTTAGAATTGGGGCTGAAGCCATTAATTGTTATTACTTATGAGGCTTTCCTATAGAATAAGTACAAACAAACAGTACTGGATGACAATTGAGAAAACTCTTCAATTATCTCGTACATTTTCACAAACATATGTGGCCATATCCGGAGAAATGTGTTTTTGAAAGGTGACTGGTATTATTACTTACCCTTAATTCCCCTTCCAACTCCATTGCGTTTCTTTCGAAGGACAAAAATTCATTTCCCTTGTCGTAATCTCGGGTTGCACTGGCAACGCTCATGAGATGGTGACTTTTCCTGTCAAAGATTTGAAAGAAGATGAAATTTGAAATCCTGTGTATGATTTAAGTAATTTCAGGTAAAGGAAATATAATATGCTGCTAGCCCCCTCTTGTAGAGCCAATCATTAAAGCATCACTGCTGGTGATCAGTTGACAAGGGACATATTAGAAAACTTTGAAGATAGCCTTTCTTTTAAAGTGAGAAAAACGTGACATTGTGGAGAATTGACAGAATTCAGGGACAA
This sequence comes from Apostichopus japonicus, assembly GCF_037975245.1. NCBI lineage: Eukaryota > Metazoa > Echinodermata > Holothuroidea > Aspidochirotida > Stichopodidae > Apostichopus > Apostichopus japonicus. The sequence goes on from NC_092568.1 coordinate 18,509,002, forward strand.
ATGACAAGATTGTTCGTAAAACCGTACAATCTAGATTTTTATGAACCAGCAGTTCCTTTTTTGTTTCTGGCGCTGATGACCCTGGAGTTCCAACACTGAAGGAGATAAATACCAGGGCATCTCCAACAAGGGGCATGGTTGTTGTCATTCTCTGGAACCAATGAGTCTTAATGGCATTACAAAATGTGGTAGGGGTACAAACACATGTGGTAGGGGACACAAACACAGCTCTCAAAAAGTCAGCCAGGCAATTTTGAAAGTGTGAAAGGACATCAAGGCAATGTTATTGTGATTGAGTTGTACGAATCCTTTATATATCCACATGTTGCCCCTAAAATGCTCTTTACTTCAATACTCAGCTTTAGCTTTGTGGGAATTATATTTTGAAAAACTAACAGTCTACCGGTATCATATCAGTTTCGTTCTGCCACAATTGTATTCTCAAGGACGTCTGTAAACTAGACTCGGATAGTTTCATAATCTAGAGTACTATGAAGACACCTAAGACTACATGGATAAATTAAAGAGCACGGCAGCTTTTGCAGATGGGTAATGCAGGATTTTACGGCAAATGTTACCATCGTTGATCGGAGGAGTTGGCAACGACTGCAAGTTTGCACTGCTGTAGCAACTATAAACCACAGGAAAGCAAACTGCAGTATTGAAAAATAGAACAGAGAGAGATAATGGAGATCCATTATGTATTAAAGTACACAAGCAGATGAGAACTTAACAAAAGTTTCGAAAATTGTAGCTTTGACAAATTATAGATTTATTTCTGAGGTACAAGGTCAGGGGTCAAGGTCAGCGAAAAAATGGCAATAAAAAAGGGGGGGGGGATTTTTCTGCCATGCTAGATGAGGATCACATGATGTTTACAGGGCATTAATGTTTCATAATAGCGAAAACAGTTTTAGTAGTTAGTAAAAGCAAAGAATATTAGTCATATTACTCAACCATATAAGTAAATAAAACCTGGAGGGCTACATAATACCTAAATCTAGCCTAGAGCAGTTTGCAAAGAGGAAGTACTTACAGATGCAATCTTGCTCCCAGGACATTTCCGGCTTTAGCCTTTACAGCAGATTCCTTCATCGCCATGGCACCCACTACCGGAATATTCAAGTTCTGTTAGAGAGAATTTAAAGCTATGAAGTGCTAACATTCTCACCTTTCATTTTATCATTGTCATAATGATATGATTTCCCCCTTATTTTCAGCAATAGGTATAGACACTTAGGGTTCTATAATTGATGACATATATGTCTCACCAAATGTCACAAATCAAATATCGCGCCATTCCCATCTAAGCATCTTTGACTATGTTGTTCAATTCACGGATACACATCTTTAGTGCCTGTAATGCCTCATAGAATATCCTGGTGCACAGTCAACGCCCCATAGAATATCCAGGTGCACAGGCAACGCCCCATAGAATATCCAGGTGAACAGGCAACGCCCCATAGAATATCCAGGTGCACAGGCAACGCCCCATAGAATATGCAGGTGCACAGTCAAAGCCCCATAGAATATCCAGGTGCACAGGCAACGCCCCATAGAATATCCAGGTGCAAAGTCAACGCCCCATAGAATATGCAGGTGCACAGCCAACGCCCCATAGATATCCAGGTGCACAGGCAACACCCCATAGATATCCAGGTGCACAATCAACGCCCCATAGAATATCCAGGTGCACATGCAACGCCCATAGAATATCTATATTTGTGCACAGGAATGCATACCATTTTTTTAAATTTATTTATATTTTATTTCACAGCATAGACATACCGAGGAGGCCAAAAGCGAATAACAAAGGAAGAGTAGCTTTTCATTTTCCAATCGATGCTTACAGGTTGCAGCTTTGCAGTGAGCTATATCAACTTCTTAGTCATGCTGATTCAAGCTCCGTAATATTCACACATAATTACCTAGTATTACACTTTCATCCAAACTATGAGATTCGTACATGTGTAACGACTGCTTAGTCGCTCCTAATTAACAAGTGGTTACTGTTTCAACCGCTCGTTCAAGTATAGAAACTTTGTGTCCCACAAATTTAGAGCAATTTCTTTCTTCACTTATGCGATTCTTTCGTGCTTCATCATTCCTGGTGTTTTAGATCGACTAAAACTAACGTGTTACATATTACACTCTTGAGCAACTTTCATTTTTCTTTGGCAAGTGCAGAAGCAGAGATTGTGACAAAGTCTATTCAAATGATATCGATTATAATGAATATGTTATGGTACTGAAGAGTACAAGTAAGAGATTAAGAGTGATATCTAGAATAACCACCACCCTAGACTTATCTGAAAACCCAGAGCATAGATTGAGACTGGAGATTTCCATCTCATAGTTCAATACAAGCCTTCGGTGATATTTCTGTTCCAGCAACAATTTTCTAGACATTATTAAACCAAGAAAGAAGCAAAAAGGATATATCTAACCGTTTCCATTTGATTTCTGTCTGATGTCGTCTCACGTTTCTCTGTCAAAATCCGAAGAAATCTTCTCCCGTCTTTGGTGGTGTAACGAACTTGAATCTAAAAAGCGAAATCAACGATGCAGTGGGTTGTTATATTTTGGCACTCTCAAAGCATACTCAATTGCATTTTGATTTTATTCATATTACTGCTTTATGAGAATTTCCAAGATTGGTCATAATTTTCACAGTTCTCATTGATATATACGACCAATCAATTTCAGGATAGAAGTACCTTGTTCTATATAGCAGGTATTGAATATTAATTCAATTCATTTTGCTTCACAATTAAAATTCATTTGTAACAACAACCACCTTTAAGTTTGATGAATAGGAGACAAGATAACCATCTTAGCAATGTCCTACAGTTTCATGATGTTTTCATCTTTTCATTTCAAAATGGTTGCATTTTGTGACTTCCAATACCACTTCAGAAAGGCAGCTATAGCCTCGTGGAAGTAAATAATATTTAGCTCTATTTCCATATTTTGTCACCTCTCCAAGCAACAATAATATGATCTCCTGTTTCAGATGATTATTCAGATTCCTTTGTCCGCAATAGCAGTGATCAAACTTTCCAACATGTCATATAATTAGCAATTTACATCAACCCACCCTTCCCCACTGTTCTACAAAACTATAACATTCTCTAGAAGTTTGTTTTGGAATAATTAAAAGCTCATACGACCCATGAGATACTTTTAAAGAAGTAAATCTTGGCTCACCTGGAAAGGCAAAGCAGAAACTTCAGCATTTTGGAACTCTTCTTTCTTCTGGAATCTGAAGGTCAGTTCTGTGGATTTGTGTACATTCCCCAAACTGCATGAAGCTATACTCTTCTTGTTGAACTCAATCTGTGTACATCAACAAACAATTATTTACAAAGAAAGATTCATAAAATATTAGGTGTACTGTCAATTCCATTCCAATATGAAAGCAATAAGCTTCCTAACAGTCACTGCATGGCCACCTAGCTGGTCTGAACTGTACTCTTTTCTCTCAGATTTGGCAGAATGTCTGACAAATTTGATCTGTAATTCAAGTTATGATATGTTACAAGTTGCAATAGCAAACCCCAATTAGTTGTTGAACCTGAAAATATCCTCCAGATAAACTTTGAAGTAGATTTCACTATTAGCCTGACTCCAAAGGACAGTAGGAAAACACTGTCCTACGGCATGCCATGTTGGACAGAGCTTAGCTTGTCCGCGGTGCTGGTTGCAAATGTCAGAGTGACCAATTTAAAAAAAAAGAACTGTAAAAATTAACCCCAATCAGATTCTCTAAGCATATAGGTCCCTATGGGAAGAACTGAAAAGAAAACCAGCAGGAAAACCCTCCCAGCAGTTACCTGCCTTTAAATACAAGACATATGCAGCACAGAGTAGTTTGCAAGCTAACCCTGGCTTTACTGCTACAGGAAAATCATTAACCTATGACTGCTTTTCTGCCGTACCGTAATAGCTAGCTGATTGCAACCACACTTTTCTCGGTTGGTCTTAGCAAGTATTAGTTCAGCATGTGGAGCCCCCAACCCCCACCCCTGCAGCTTCCTGTGAATGGAGGAAACCCAAGTTCCTATGAGATGCAAAGTAAGGTGCTTTGTAATGTCTACAAAATCTACACCATGGAATATTCAATTTGTTGAAATCACCACCAGCAGAGGACTTGATGTGTTAGTAGCAATATATTTTCAGGTGTGTATAAGTTACCGATTCAAACTATTTAGTAGGGTCAATTGCACTAAATGTCCACATATGTTGTTGCACTGATGCTCATCTGTAAAAACACCCTTTAAGGAAAGAAGTTCAACGTTACTTTTCTTTCCAACTGATATCTTGAAGAAAACAAAGAAAGGAGCTACATTGTAACATATTGAATATTGTCACCAGACAGGACAAGCAGTGTTTCTGAAAGAATAGCAAATTTGCAACAAGGGAAACACAAAAAAAATCACAAGTTGGGAAGACAGAGATGGCAATTAACCATTTTTTAAGGTCAAGAGGTGACAAGCCGATACAAGCAATATTATGACAGTGCTAAACTCATACATCATGAGTAGTTTAGCTTAGTAGAGCGTAGACTCCAGGATAGAACTATAAAATATATAAGGCATCCTACCAGGCATATATGAACTTTTTTTATGTTCAGGCTCTGGAGATTTTTACATTTTTCCCTCTGCTGACCCCAAATGACCTTTGACCTTCACCCAAAACAAAGGATTCTTGTACTCATGGTAGGAAAGCCGCATGCAAAATATGAGAACTGCAGATGTTACCTATCTTAAGATATGGTGTTTACAAGCTAGGGTGTCACACACACACACACATGCCAACTTGACTACATAGGTTATTTGCCTGCCTACGGCAAGTAACCAAAAAGACAAAAATATTACTAAGGATATAAACGTTGATTGAACCATATTAAGTTGGGTTCTCAGTAACTCATATTTTAGCCTAAGTTTCCTTCCATGCCCGCTGTAAGATTCAAAACTTTACTGGGGCAAACAATATGGGCGTCCAAAATTTTCTCAGTGCAATAAAACTTGAGACAAACTTTGCTGAATGTATGAGTTCGTTTTTAATATTACATGTACTGGGCAATCATTTGGGCACTGGGCGTATGTAGCCAGACAATATTTGGCTGACGTATTATGACACACTGCATGTTTCCATCTTTGTAGTTAGTGAAAACAAATTGCTACAATTCCCAAAATTCACCAAATATAGAATGACATTGATGTAGAGAGTTTCTAGAAGAAGAATATCCTACATTGTTAAAACTTGCAAAAATCCTCCCCCACCTCCAATGAAAAGAAAAATATTTGATGAATAGTTGACGGTGGGTGATTTTACCTTTTCACTGACAAAGCAGAGGTAAGGGTGAAGTATCGCTGTGACCTCGACACCGGTGGCGATAATTACGTCCTGCATGAGTTCCCTCATCTTGTGGCTGAGTTCGTGAGGACTGAGAAGGTTAATAGTCCCACCAGTGATGGCAGCAGCCTTACTGACAGTCTCAAGCTCGTACTCTTTATCAGTCTGTATACCGATTACGGATATCGTGGTTTGTTGCTCCTGAGCAATCTCTCCAATCTGTCAAGAGGGACACCATGAGACACGATAACTTAGATAGATGGTTGACATTCTACACATACCGTTTTTTTCCCGCCAAGATCTTTGGTACACGAATATGATTGGAGGTAAAACACTGAAATAGTACCTCTTATCAGGGTGGCGAGTGAGTGCAAGTTAGGATATCAATATGTCTGGATATCAGCAAGGCATTTGTGTTTCCTTCTTTCTAGTTTTGGAAATTTTTAAAGAGCACAGAAAATATCGGCTAGACAGAAGAAAACAAAAACAAAAAAACAGTGGCCTCGGGAATACAAAGCCTGCCCTCTACTTACTGAGTTGTCCTGCCCTAAGCTGTACATGGTCGCAACTAACTAATTAAACATCGTTTTGGTAGGCGGGTGCAAGTAAGAAGCTGTAATAGATTGGATACTGTGTAAAACAAACCATCCCACCCCATTTTTCAATGGCTACCATTCAGAAGGTGACGGTGAAAGGACTTCAAACAAAGTACACCCATCTCAAGCTATGTGCATATGGACATTGGAAAATTCAACAAACTGACCACTGTCTGGAAATAAATATATGACGGCAGATTCTGACCTTATCATAAAATCCAGGATCTCCTGGCAATTTTCCAACTCCTAGGTTAGGTTGCCCATCTGTACACAATACTATCTCCGAGCCTGGAGTCTTGCTCAAGAAACCCACACACAGGGCCAAGGCAGGTCCCAGTGCTGTCGAGCCAGCAAGACATAGGTTAGAGATCTGTCCTCGCAGAGCTCTGAGGAAAGAATATATAGTTAGGTGCTGAATTTATCACGTATGTTTTGTCACAGTTACGTCATAATGGTTTCTGAGTTTATATACTTGCTAAATGTCAAAGGTCTGTAGTTGCACAAAAGGCTATTATATACCAAAAAAAGTCTTCTAATTATATCAGACTGTATTACTAACTAAATTGTTACATTATCACTGCTTATGTTCTCAACTACAAACAAGGAAAGCCTATACATTACTCTAGTATGCTGTTTGCTAATGTAATCAACTGGTTGGAGGTGAGGGGGGGGGGGGGGGGAGAGGACGACAGAGTTTCTTAACAAAAGCACATCCTGTAACTTGGATGCACAGCTTTTACCAAGATACAGAAAAAATCTGTCTTCTTCTAAATAAAGTTGGCCTTCATATAACCAATGTATTGGAACGTTCTTCATTTGTCACGTTGTTGTCTTCATAATAACCAATCAGTCTCACATCAAACAAGTGCTCTGTTACCAAGAGATGCAGCCAAACATCAGCATCAGAAATACAAACTGTTTTAAACAATGAAATAATACAAATGATACCGTACAATTATTGATATTGAATCAGCACTGGAATTTTCATCCTACATGGTTGACAAATAAATCTAGAAGATCTGGTTGGCTCCTTAATAGTCTGCTACCACCTATTTTGTGAAAAGCTCTCTCATGCCCAATTTTTTTTTGGCTACATTGGTACAATGCAATTAAAGCTGCTTCCAGAGAGCTTGTTTTTCAACATTACATTGCATACTAATGTAGACAGAATAAAATTGTTTGCAATGTACAACAGGCAAACATTTAAAGAACCAACAAAATTGGGCTCTACCTTTTCTATAACTTCAGATTTGTGTAGTTTAAATAAAGTTTCCAAAAAAAATATATATATCAAGAAAAAAAACTTCTACGTTAAGTCATGAAAGACACGTAGATGTATGCGAGTGTCACCCTACACATTCGACAAAATATAAGTCTTGACAAAGTTATTAATTATTAATTAATTACTAATTATTAATTATTAAAAGTTATTAGTTTATATGAACAGATGAGAATCTAAGGAGCAAAGCCCATGCTAGTTTATTTCCTACATATATATATATATCTATATATATATATATCTATATCTATATATATATATATATCTATATATATATATATATATATATATATATATATATATATATATATATATTTATATATATATATATATATATATATATATATATATATATATATATATATATATATATATATATATATATATATATATATATATATATTTATATATATATATATATAAAAAGGAGAGTATCGTTTGTTCGCATCAGTCAACGTGACACAGCACTACAGGAATATACTGTTCATACCCAGTAGTCGGAATCATGGGAATTTTTTAAGTTACTTTATCATATTTCAAACATTTATCGACCCGATCTCCAAATTTGCATTGTTAGGCTCTTTGAGGAAGAGCTTGTGGTCTAAATTATCATTCACATCATTATAGCTTGATAAACATGTTAAACTTACTCGGCGTTTTCGTTCAGTGGTTTCATGGTCTCAGATACGGCTAGACTTTGTCCAAGTGTTAGTAACCTATCCAGGTGATTGGCAGAATTCCTAATCTCAACCTTAGTATCTTTATCGCATATAAACTTAATCACCGACCCAAAGGACACAAGTCCTGCCTTCTTCTCTGGTGATTCAATCTCATGGAAATCAATTTGCCTGAAGGAAATATAAAACCCAGAAAACGAAAACGTTTTGTGGTTACTGTGTCTAAACATATTCATAGTGTGGTAGGCAATACATGTTAATATACATCATCTGTTGCCTAATGTGGCAAGGTATAAGGGAAGGTATCAGGAATCACTTATGGTACCATTTGAAAATTGACAGATTTATTGTAGCATAATTTTGGAGTTATCATGTTCAAAGGTTTTCAGACTTAAACACCTGTGAACCTCTACCAATTTCACTCATGGGGCATCTATCTACCAAGTATGAAATTGTTCCTACTTTGATTGATGAGATATTGGTTTTACAAGATGTTTTTGACTATTTCTCTTTAAGCCTCACCAACTCATGAATATTAATGAGGTCAAAGTTGTTGTTGCACAGAAAATATACTCACTTCACCATACCAAGTATGAACTAAGTCAAACATACTGTTGAAGATATATTGAAATTTCATTGTCCTAATTTTGCTCTTTCCATTCTCAAAGTGTGAACAACTTTTTAGAAAAAAAATGCAATCACACAGCCCATGTCCCCTTCTTATGAACAAGGCAATTTAAATGCGTCTTCTTACCTGAGACCAAAAAGCCTTGCAACTGGCCATAAATCCTCATATCATGAAAAAATAAAAATTCCTATTTTACAAGTAGCTGAAACAGGGATTTAGCTTTTGACCGAAAAGATGTATTATATACAAAAAAAGAAGAAGAAAAAAGTCAAACATATATTTTTGTTTCACTGATCATAATAATTAAAAAAGATAGGCTTGGGTCTGCTGGGATCATTAATTAAACCATACCTCTGTACTGCCTGCTTGATGCAATCCAGTCTCGACACTGACGCAACGGTTCCTCTTCGAAGGGCAAACCACTCAGCTGATGAAAAATGATAAAGCATTTTAATAACAAACAATTGTAAAACCAGGAAGCTAGGACACATTGTTTGAAACTCTAACCAAATGGGAGCTAATGTTTTTTTGACATAACATTGTCACACTCCTTTACCTTTTGATGCAAGATTTTATCAAATGTATTCACCATCTTAAGTATATAATATCAAGCATTAGCTGGAACACATTATTCTTGATTCTCATATTATTTTTTTTTGTATCCAAATTCATCCCATTTTTTATCCAGTTTCTATCTCACATGATTTTTAATCCAAAGAATCATACAGCTTCAAACCACAGACCCTTTTTAGTATCAAACTGCAGAAATGCACACCATGGACTAACACCTTTTGTTTGATACCATTTTCCAGTGGTTCTTCGCTTACTACTAGCTACATGTTTATTGTAAGCTGCAAGAGATACAATATGTCTGCCTTCATAGTCAACAAATATCTCTAGACAATCTGCTTGGTCTGTTCAGCTTCTACGTACATCTTGCTGTTTAATGTACTGGATAGAGTGACTATTCTATGTACAATACTATAAATTACAAGCATCAGCTCTTGCTCATTAAGAGTTTGGTTTCACAGCTGTAACATGTACACGACATTATCCAATTGCTTGTACTACTACTGTATGAGTTTTCACACTGCCGTTCATAATTGTACATCACGTGCAAGCAATCGGTCCGACTTGAGAACAACAAGGATTGTCTAATCGTTTTAATTAGAGATTGCATTATCTTAAGTACTAACATGCAAAACGTACCCAAATTATAAATCAATGTAAATCGTTAAGCGTCACTGAAATATGAAAGCGATCTGATGTAAATGAATGGTTTAGACGAGCTATTTGAGGAGGCATGAGTACATTACTGCTCCATTACTCTGCCATTTCAACGACATTTCTGGGATGATGAAAATGGTGGACTAACTTTGAAGCAAGCATTATCTCTTACGATTGGCTTCAATATATATGATGTGGGTAAGTTTTTTTTAAATATTTTTCCATTCCTATTTTGCAGCAGTTGGAGAAAAAGAGCTAGCGGGATTTAGTTTACACAGCTCCAGCACATACCTGACAATATCACACACACCCAAATAGCTGTGTTTACATTCAGACCGAGGACCCCATTGTTTTTGCCATTGTTCAAATCCACTTACCGTAACCTTAATAACACCCCTTTACAATAGAATTCTTGCAAGGACGTGGTGACACACACACGCTACATTCGAATATGTGGAACCTTACCTGAAGTAAAACATATTGCAGTTATCTTTGTGGTATAATAATAACTAACATAATTATTTATCATATTAATTATTATTAAAAATTTATAAGTACAATCATGAAGTTTGGAAAATGTCATTTTGTCATTCTGCTATTTACAAAGATGTGTCATTATTGCTACCTTGAAGCTCAGGCAGAGCGGTCTTAAATCCCATTGATGAACTGACGTCTATACAGTAAATCACCACGCCAGCCTGTGACACAGGTTTATCTGTCTCCAGGGTAACCTCCGTCCCTTGTTCAGAGGAAGCTTCGACCAAAAAGTCGACTTGGGATTCTTTTGGAATCTGCAACATTAACAACAAAATGAAAATGAAAATACATGTTTTCAATTCTAAATTGGAAATATGTGTGCTATTAATAAGATATGCCATGCTATAGTATGAAAAAGTAACTGACATTTTTGAAGTCACAGTTCATATGCACCACGCCTGTCTGGACACTGACGTAAAAACTTCTTGGACATTGCTTAATTCTCATAAATTTTAAATTTTTGTCTAAAATATTTAACCTGTTCTTAGACTGATTTTGATAACAGTTCAGGGTTTTGTTCACATTTGTTGTAAGAAGGAATACTAACATATCGCCCACACATAGTCTCCAGGGTTTTGTTCACGCATGTTGTATGAAGGAACATTAACATATCGCCCATATATAGACTCCAGGGTTTTGTTTATGTTTGTTGTTAGAAGGAACACTAACATATCGCCCATATGTAGTCCCCAGGGATTTTTACGTTTGTTGTAAGAAGGAACACTAACATATCGCCCAATTATAGTCTCCAGGGTTTTGTTCACGTTTGTTGTAAGAACGAACACTAACATATCGCCCATTTATAGTCCCCAGGATTTTGTTCACGTTTGTTGTAAAAAGGAACACTAACATATCGCCTACATGTAGTTTCCAAACGATTTTAGTCTAAACAAAGCACCACAACAAGTCTTCACACACTACCGTACTGACTTAAAAATCTGTGGTACCCAGTAGTTAGTCAAGTACACCAGCTCAAGCACAGCAACTAATACTTTTAACACATACTGTATCTGAGGAGCTTCAATTACCTCACCATTTATATATTCCAGTGGAGATATAATTTGTACAAATTTTTATAGTCACTTTTCAAAACATGTGAAAACTAGATTGTTTCAAGGTAAAACGGTTTGCTGGATAGCTCTCTTAGAACAGGAGTTTTATATCCTGAGGTCACTCCATGGTGTGATTCTGTTTTATTTGTGTGATGTGGGCGGTTGTGATTTCTAAAGAATCACCTTGGAAGAATTCTATTGTATGTGGCATTGTTAAGGTTAGTGGATTTGAACAATGGAAAATACAATGGGGTTCTCGGTTGGAATGTAATACAAACATGTGTGCGTGTGTATGTGTGATTTTTCAAAGAGCAAAATTAGAAATTTTGTGAACCTCTTTATAGACTGATTGACACACAATCACACACTTACTTCCTCATCAGAAACGTCTACCTCATTTTTGGTGTCACAGAAATCGCTGCAGAAAAAAAAAAAAAAAGAAAAGAAATGTAAAACAACCATGGAACAAGCTATCAATTTTATGCTGCTCATTGAGAAAGATTAGAGATGATTATCTAAGTTCCCCCAACTTTTGCCTTGATGCCCTCGGGGACCATCCAGCAGCGGATGTTGATGTCTACAGACAAGAAGTATCCCACCCCCCACTCCTCTACCCTTCCTTTGAGAAATTTTTATATTACCATTAAGGTTGCTTAGTTGCCATAATTTTAAAGTAATTTACATTTAATTTTTTTCACTCTCTCGTTTTTCGGTCAGACTAGCGCCTCAGGCCCTAAAGCATTCGGCGACGGTTATATGAATCAATTGCTTATCAGGTGAACGCAGAACATTCTCAACAACAGTACAACTTTTTCTATGTTATTTATCAGTTTTCTTGTCTGTTCTGTAGCTAGCTTCTTGTTTAGTGGAAAGACGTTATTGATATTGATAAAGTTTTGCAAAGCACACCAAAGAAATCACTGAGTAAAATTGTGATATACTCTAAATGGAATCGCACTGGGGATCGCATGGCATCTCACAGTACAATGTAGAGCTGCATCTTTACAATATTTGTAGTTGGCATGCAATCGCATATACAGCACAACAGAATTAAATTTTAACAAAGGTTTAATTGGAAAAAAATAAAATAATAATCATGAACTATGTTTTGTTTGTAAGAATATATTTTCACATCCATTATAATATGGGAGGTCGATTAACTCAAAGATATATAGAGAAAAGGGAGGGGGGGGGGTGGGTGGAGGTTCTTCTGACAAAAATGATTTCAATTCATGGAACCATATTTAGAGTAAGGTGGAAGAAAGTGAAAAGCTGTTTTCAAAATTTGTATGTTTCTCGCTGATATTCAAGCATAATGACCTGATCCAGTCGATTGACCTCCACCAAAACCAATATATGAATCTAGCAGTCATGTGAGGAGACCTGAACCTCGTAAGGTCCAACAAAACTGTGGTCTTTCTTGAGATGTTCTTTATAATTTTGTTCCTCTCTGATATGACCTTTGAACCTTCACCAAAAAACAAAATAGGGTTCCTAACCCCACCAAAGGAGATTAATGCAATACACATGTACTCCTTTAAGGTTGCACACTCCACACTGAGCATACCATATCAATCTGCCCACATGTCCTCATTCAGGAAAAGTGCCAAATAGAAACAGGGAAACATCTTTCTCCTTTCATTTTTTATAACAGGACTTGTTTTTGTTTTTGTGGCTTAGATGGCAAAATGCACAAAATAGAAGCGACTGAGAGATGTGCAAATTGAGACAAATTTTACAGTTAACAGTTCATAGAGTGGCATGGAAAACCTGATAACTGGTGAGTAGAGATGCTTGTTTTACAAGTGAAAACAACTTTGGGCTCTTTGCTAAAACTCTAAATAGTCATGGTATGGAAACTTGAGGTACACAGCAACTAGTTTACAGCATTTGACCTGGTGAAAACTTCTACAAGGATTTAGAACCGTATTACTTTGACGAAAACTTTAGTGTGTAAGTCAACAGGCTATTGATATGTATGGAGTATGCTACCTTACGTCATAGTGCTCACTTGCTGTAAGTAGACAATACCAGTGCCCAACGACTTGCATCATTTCCTCAGAATGCTTGTGTGCTTGCTCCCTGGCATTGATATTAGTATCACACAGTCAGACAACATACATAAAAGCAGCCAGACAATACAAGGTGACAACACTACCCAAAGAAGAAAAAACTATGGCAAAATCAAGAGAAAAGACCATTGGAGGATATGAAAAGACAAATAGATGAAAAGCACATGTTGAATAATGGAGCACACGCAGGAACATTAATATAGAAGGCAAAACACAAAGACTAAGTTGATCAAAATAGGAGACTTCAAGAGGTTATATATAGCATGAATACCATTTTTTCGTTTACATAAATAATACTCACCACATCCATGTTTGTGTGGAAGTATCTCCAGAGGATGATGGTGTTATGGTCGATACGTGAGATAAAATGGCGGGGCACTTGCAACAGGATACAGCGTCTCCCGTCATTATCTTGGGGTCATTCTCCAAAGTTCCCAGAGAAACAAGGATAACATTGCCATCAGCTCTCCTTGTTTTGTGTGACATTATTTTAGCGGATCGCCGCCTGCTAGGGACTTTAGAAGGAGACACTTTTAAAAATCAACTTTTAAAAATTTTGACTTTAGTTTCCCTCTCATGCTAACACCCAATTGAGAAATCTGAAAATTTAATAAGTACCAATTGGATGCTTGGCTTCCCTCTCACTATTCCACCCATCCCCCTTTATGGTCAGTGAATTTTGATTAAAATCATCGGAAAAGTATCCTAACAATTGGATAGCCATCCCAACGCAAGGTAAATGCCAGTAACCCTCTACAACATACATGTATCTGCTTTAAAGGAATAACGATAACAAACAAATAGGAAAGGGTTAATTGCACTTCCCAAACTTGTGACACACTATACCCTATATTACCTACCTGCAAAATTACGTTACTTGCTATCTGTGTCCAAAATCACTTGACGACTATGAATATTACACAATATTACACAATTTATCGGATTTTTGAAGCAAAGTCAGATAATACCTCTTGGCGGCTGATCTTCGGAGAGCTGAATTTTATCCTTTGGTATCCCCTTCACAGTTATGGTCGTACGGAAGGATTCTTCGATGGTTGGATCGTAGTCATTTAGGAAGGTGTCTTGGGTGAGACGAATCACTATGGAGGACTTACCGACACCTCCAGAACCCAAAATGGCAATCTGTAAAGAGCAAAAATATTCGATGCAGACTGCATGCAGAGAAAACAGTCACACAAAAAGAGAGATAACATCATGTTTCAAACTTAAGTTCATGCACTGGTTTCCCCATCCCCTCCCCAGGGGTATGGACGCCGCTTCTGCTTCATGATGCCCTGGTACAGCGATCATAGAAACAACAGTTAACATATATACCGGGACATTGTAAGATGTGTTCAACAATTCCCCGCATGGTTTACACGATACAGAGTCATACACTAGATGGTACTGTAACTGTGTAAAAAGACAAAGAGTTTTGATACATTTCAGTCATAACGATGACTGCCGTTTAATCCGCTTCTACATTTAAGTAACGTCTTGAAACCAACCCTGTACTCGATGCCAGTACGGATCGTTCTTCTGATGAGCTCTTCAAAAGCAAGTGTGACTTTCTCTCCAGTCTTTGCTGATGTTTCCATGAAAGCCATGTCTCTGGCTTTCGCCTCCTTCTCGCCATCGGCAGCTGGTACTTGACGTTCACTCTCGAGATCTGACTTATTCCCGCAGAGTATCTGATTATTAAAACAAAAAAGGTCTAAGGCGTGGCGGAAAAGGCAGTTTGAACCATTCGTATACAGCACGCGTATCTAATGTCACAAACTACACATGTTGAGCATGAAATTCATTTCTTCTTAAATGTTTCGATAGTTCCCCCATTCCATGATCATGTAACGATGCGCCCCATAATCGCACAGGACATAACTTATCAAACATGTCTATACACTCCATACCATATGTTTGTTAAGTTAACCATAAATGACAAACTTGAAGAGCGATCAGATGTAAGTTTTTAATTCATAAGTGCTCAGGCAAAGATATAACTTACTTTTTCATAAAGAAATGCCACACTGACACCATTTTGTGACCATTTTGACTATTACTCATAAAAGACCTCATGTCCACTGACTCTGCTACAGCTTTAGCTAAACATGTCTTGCATCCAATCACATTGCTGCACATGTCATCACTCGTACAGAGCGGTATTTTTATCGGAAAGAAGAGAAAAACTTACGGCTGAAAATGAGGTTCCTTTTATCCTCTTGGCCAGAGTGTGAATGTCTAGAGCTGCTTGAAAACTATTCTTGTCATCGATAGAGTAAACTATCACAAAGGCTTGGCCTAACCGCATATACTGTCAAAGACAAGTTAAAGATCTTTTATCGGCAGACTGTCTTTGTTGTCGATAAAATATCTATTTCCAAAAGTAATTGGCATATAAGTATGAGGTTCCTGAAATATGAACCAAAAATCTTGGTGAATGACTATTTTGGTTGTTGCTATTTTATTTGATTACAAAGGCAGAATAACTTTTAATGCCAAGACTTGTGTTTCGGGCACATACGATCCACTGTAGGCTTACCTGTCTCCTCACAGTCACATCGTTCTCGCTCTACCGTGTCTGGCGTGACCCGATATTAGCCTCTGGGAGGCAGAAGTGAAAAGTGTAATCGAACGGTGGTGCCGGACCCAAGGACTGATTGCTAAGGGTATCCAGTGCTAAAGAGGTTTACTACCAGTTCACTCTAGGCAAGGTAGATTGAGAGTGCCCAATTTGTTAACAGAATGTGTGTAAAATTGCTGTACATTGTACTGCACATAATCCTACCTGCTCCCGAATGGTAGAAAACTCCTCTTGCCCTGCCGTGTCCAAAATGTCCAGCATGCAAACATCTCCCTATCCAGAGAAAAAGAAAGAGAATCAAGATCAAAATAGGCTATATGATCAAACTGTTACTGGTGTTACCAACACAAAACAACAATTACAGAAACTTTCAACAGCCAGACACTCCTTATGTGTATTGTACTAGCCTAAAGAACTTTAAGTGGTTACTTCATAATTTATATGCTAGACCCATTTTATATTTGAGGGGGTCAGGTGGGAGAGGGTGGGGTTGAAACAGGGAGTTTGGTTTATCTTTGTGACTTTCTTTGATTTCTTTGTCCTCAGGTAGCTTAACCAAAATGATGAGTCTCTTTATTGACAATTTACAGTAACTCCACGTTTATAAAATATTCGATGTGAAGTTTTGCCGATGCTGGTATTTATTTTTGCTATCGAAATTATGACTTGCTCGCTGTTTTTGTTGCATTTGTAACTTTGCAAATGTGAAAATAAATAATTCAATTCAACCAAAGGAAGGTTTCTGTTGAATCCTCCTGCCCCTCCCCCAATTGCACACATACAGCTGAAGAAGCTAAAAGGTTCAAATCTTTGTTTCAAACCCTGCTCTGTCCTTGAGGTCCAGCCTTCTCATCCGGTCCTTCTACATAGGGTGACTCTCATACTGATGTTTCTTCATGGGAACACGTTAACGCTCTCTCTTGTATCCCTCAACTAACCAAAATCCTGCCTTCCATCAGTCATTACTAAACTGCCTGAACTATATTGCTAGCCCAATATGATACTTGAAAATTTGATATTTAACTACCAATAATTATTGTATCCATGCTCATTGCAGGGTAGGCATGCATGATATTATTTACAAGTTGACGTAACTACATTTATATAATATTAAATCTATAATTAAATCAATTTGTGTCAAAAGCATTATAGAACGTTGCCTGGGTCTCAGGTTTGTTCAGGACAGATGGATGATGTGGAAAGACAGCACCAGAAGAGACGACAGATAGACAGGGTTTTCTGCAGTTTCTATTATTATATATTTCCACCGCTTCTCGAAACAACCAGAAAATATAAGTGCAGAGGTTTTTTCTACAATACTAACTAAACAAATTAAATTGTATTTACAACGTTGCTCACAAACGCAAATCGTGACAATCAGAGGTCTTCAAGTAAATTCTGTCTGAATGATTATTGCGTTCAAAATATCCACTCCTTTTACTTATTTTACTAAATGTTTTACTTGATAAAAGTTGTTAGCATTGCATCATGCTAACAAGATATTTCGCAATGCTACAGCTCGCTCATGGCACAGTAAGAATCGTTAGCATTGCACAATGCTAAACAGGATGTGGCGCAATGCTAGCAGGTTAGCATTACATCATGCTAACAACCGAGGCTCAAATTCTGGTGAGGGGGCGGAGTACTAAATTGAAGGGAGAACATGTACCCTTTACAATTAGAACACAGAGCAGATGCATCTTTATTGTAAACAGATGAATAATACAGAATTCATAATCAAAGATCATCAATATCCCCACGTGATCATCAGCAATAACACTTACATCTTCATCATTCTTTTTCAGATCATCCAAGCTTGCTTTCTTCAATCCTTCTTCCAACATTATCACATCAGCATCGTCGTCTTCTCCTTGCAGATAGACAAACTTACTTCCGAATTCCATCTTGACTAAATCTAGTCCCTGAAGTCACAAATTGAGGTAACAGTCTACTTTACTGCAGAAAATAAAGTTGTATACAGTGATAAGAAATAATTAAACTTGGAAATGAAACTTAGTATAAAACCTACAGTGGCCTACCTGCAAGTGTTTACAAATAGTTTGACAGAAGGTGATTGAGCAAGAATCCTTTCTGATATTAAAGTTAAAGTTAAACTGTCGTCTTAGTTACTTATAAGTGATTAAGTCAGAACTTTATTTAAGCTCTCTACTACTATACACTACCATTCCCTAACACAAGATACATGAGGAAATATTTGTTCAACTCCTACACCATTTATCATTTTTGACAATTGTACAAACAATATGGTACTGTTTTGTTTCCAATTGAACTTTCACCTACATCTATGAAGCTGATTTTAAGGGGTTGTGAAACTAGCCAGGTAATGTACATCCAGCTAATTGATTGAAGAACAAAGTACTGTATGTTGAATGGTTAATCTCTCATTTCAATTAGGCCATGCACACCAAAAAGCAACCTGCTCAAGGAAGGAGGAGTTATTCTTTAAAAGAGTGAACATTGTAAAATGTTGTGATGTAATTTAAGTACATCTTCCAAGTACTATCATAAAATTGATGTACAGTAGGCCTTAGTTACAGTTTATCTCTTTATTTTTTTATATCATTATTATTATTATTATTATTATTATTATTATTATTATTATTATTATATATATATATATATATATATATATATGTAATTATATATTTATATATATATATGTATATATATATTTATATATATATATATATATAAAAATATGTATATAAATATATATATATATATATATATATATATATATATATATATATATATATATATATGTATATATATACATGAAATGCTAATATTGAATATACTAGTACAGATTTAAATATGCAAATTATGTAAAAAAAAAAGCATTTGCGTCTTTATTTAACTTAAAACTGACAAGTTGTAATTATATAAGAACTACATAAAATCATGAAATGCTAATAACGAATATACTAAGTACATATATAAACCATGTACATCAGTTAAAAAACTTTGAGTCTAAAATTACAAACTGTAAATACAGTGCTATGCCATACAGTTCTGTACAATCCTTCATTTAATCTATAAACACATCAATGGAATTATAGCAGTTGTACAAGATACTGTGTATCTATGTACTTTGGTGGACTGCTATGTATTGTCCAAGATCTTCATTATTACACAATATGTGATGTAGGACTGCAAGAAAAAGCCAAAAATCAAGAACTTCAGGATGAACTAGAAAAAGGAGGTAGGTATGTAATTATGGCACCCATTCCAGCTCCTGTAATGGCCATTTACAATTTCTAAATAAAAGAGAACACCATCCCTTAATATTTACTGTGTCACAACGAGGATGTTGGTACGCAGCGCAGCAGTGCTAGTAACAATGCGTGGGCAACCTAGTTTTAAACACTTCAAGACTATGTCTCTTCTTAATCTGTCTTAGTCATACGATAGAAACTATACTGAAAAGCACGATGATTATGTGGAATTTAAATATAGCGGCCACGTCTCCCTGATTTCAAGAAGGTATTAGTCTCGTTAGGGACTGTAACTAGGCAATTAATAACTTGATAAAAAGCATGAGTCCGGCCCTTTTCCTTCTTTCTTAAGGTTTCCCATTTCAAAGTCTTCAAAATCTCAGTGACGCTAGATTGCCTACGGATATCACGAGTAACAAAACGTGCTGCCTTCTTTTGAAGCTTTTCTATTTGATCTTGGTCTGAGACCTTATAAGGGTCCCAAATCTGAGTTGCATATTCAAGAGTAGAGCAACGCATATACATATAGGCCAATTCACATAATTCTGGTGGGCAAGAGCGCAAATTCCTATTCAGGAAGCCAAGGCTTCTGTTGGTCCTAAAGCATATCTTATCAATATGTTTAGAGAAAGATAAATTGTTATAAACAGGATACCAAGATAAAGTTGGGAAGTGACGCACTCTAATATTTGATTGTATATGGAGTAAACAAACACAATATAATTGACCATCCGCTTAAATCCAATTTACAACTTTGAAAATAATCCTCAAAAGCTCAGGAAACACAAATATGATGCTGCTTAAAATGGTTGGCTAAACTTGCAACCTTAGGAAAATGTTGCAATAGATCTGTTCACTGATTAATATGAATTAATGGACTGCATGGTGTTTACCATGAAATAATTTATTCGGTATTGCAATGAACGATTAAATGCACAATGGGCAGTTTGCTATACAGGAAGGAGCAAGGAGATCTATAGACATAGGATAGCAGTTTTGCACACAGAAATAATCTGATAAGAGACACAATTCAGAGACTTCAGAACTGCAATGAAAAATGTGAACCCTAACATAATTCCCTGCACACTAAGAGAATCCATTTCAATCTATGAGAAATGGGTATAGGCTCTAAAACGATTTCTACATTGACAAACTTAGGATAACACATATTATAACAATACAGTATGTGTCCAAAGTAAAGTTCAACTTGAACTTCAAGGAGAATAACATGGATAGTAAAGAACTACTGCTAGGGTGTGCAAATACGATAAATGAATTACGGTACGTAACCAAGCTCACATGTAAGCCTAGATTACTGTAAACAACCATATATGCATACAGTAACCTAACTTATTCTTACATTACCTGGCTAAATTGCTGGATAAAGACGGCGCAGTATTTACCCTTTTTCAATTCTGCCGTGCTGAAACAGGTTTTAACCACTGTCACGGTTTTGCGATGAGCTGCCGAAGTTCTTCTCTTTCCCGGAGCAGAACTGTTAATTCGTGTCCTATTATACCTGAGAACGCAAGCTTAAAAGTGCCATCAACATAAGAAAACTTTGCCTCGATAAGTCAAAATTTTCAGTAAAGTTTTTACATATTAAGACAATATCTTACCAACTGACGCGCAGATAGGCCGTGGAATGCGGAACTGTAGCTGCCTGTTCGTACGTTCTTGTAAGCCTAATGATATTTCCTTCTTACTACTCAAATGTACGATTGTATATTCAATATTAATCACTATGTATGGCCGGGTTAAAAGTTGGCAGTTGCCTCCTGCATGGATGATCACGATGCGGCTCAGTGAACTAAAAATGTTGAATACAGTATTGCCCTGTCTCACAGAGGTTTTATGTACGTACGGCTCCACTTATGTACGCTTTACGATAAGTTCATCGAAACGATGGCAACTGTGATGTCACCATTATAAATATCAAAATAAAACTGTTAGCAAACTGCTTATACACTAGAGAGCCTGTATAAGAAAATGCGTAAAAGTAAGTTGGCCTGACGTTTCCATTCTAGCAGGATCTTCTTCAAAGGCTAAACCTTTATTAATACACAGTTATGGTAAGGCCATATCCAGTGAATTATTGCAATCTTTAGGCTTTACGTAGCACTATTGCAATCAGCAAACAATCAGTAAACAATCAGCAAATTTCTATTACATCATGTCACACATGAACGAGTATTATAGCAATATAAACGTATCGACTCTAGTAGTCGTGTAGGCTAGTAGCTACTACAGGTACAGATTGCACACCATAGATGAATAGAAAATTAAGCCAGTTTACGGGTAAAACTGAAGCTATATTTACGTTCACCTATAAGGTCGGTATCAAACTCCTGCTGGTTCGTCCCGGTGCCGTCAAAAAGATAAACAACGAAAGCTGCATATATATGCCTTTGCTTCACTTTTTGTGCATGTTGATTATGTTATATATAACCAATAGATGACGTACTATACATGTTTATTAAAACTAATACATGTTTTTCATGAATTAGCTCAGTACTTTACACCAACATTATTTTTTGTCAAGTTATCAACATTTTATTGTGGAATGGATGTCAATCGATCACAGATATGCCTAGTTATTACTTTGCCAATTCGATTTTCGATAAAACCTGTGTCGACATACATAAATTTTCGTAATAGTAAATCTTCTAAGTGAGTGTTTATTTATACTGATATATAATAATTATAATCAGCAGTTATTTTTACGGTACTTAAGCGACCAAAAATGTGGAAGAAACCCACAAGGGCTTATGACTTACAACTTACACGTCGGCCCTGGCTTCCAATTCAACATTTTAACTCAAAGTTGGAATCTTGGAATCTGGGACTAGGGAAATGTGACTTTTGATCTGAGGAGCCGGCAAACTACAAAGCTATACCTCAGCTTCCAACCAAATGGATCCTCTGTAAATTGTTCAGCCAGAAATGCTACAAAATCCGAAGGTCTTCTACGCCGGTGCCTTCCATCATAAGTTCCCGAGTTCGAGTCACTCCAAGACTGATGTATGTCGTCCAGTTACAGAGTTGTGAAAATTGACAATTCATAATCATGGACGTTAAATATGAATGTAAGAGACTGACTTCGGTCAGCTTGCGGCTTTGATAAGCCATTGAGGCTTCTTCACGAGTTCCTGCTTGCAGAAGGATCTAAAATACATACATACATACACACATACAATCAACAATATGTCATTTTCGCTACATTTGTCTTAATAGTTTAACTGCATGGCACTCCTTAATTAAATATTTATTAAAATTTACTGAATATTGCAACATAAGGGCAATTTTTATATAACAAAAGGGCAATTGGTAGTAACAAAATAGAAAAGTGTACTCCACTTTCTTTATAAATAAAAAAGCAAAATGGGGAAAATGAGACACTTCGATTAGTAGAAGGACCCCATGACACTTGTCTGGTATAGGTTAAACGCTGGCACGTTGTGTTAATGTATACAATATAAAGAAAGATCGAGTAAGGGTCATTCCGTGTCAAATCACGGATGGCTTTTGCTGCACCCTCTCCAAAAATTCCCAAATGTTTTGTATAATTGGAACACCATGACATGATCACATTCTGAATATTTTAGTTGCATTGCTTCACAATTGGCCGATTTATCATACTTTGTAATTCCGCGATTTGTCGCCATCGTGGCAATTTGGCATTTTCTTGACTTTGAGGTCGCATTTCTAAGCAATTAAACATCCAACTTCCTATCTATTACAGATGCCTATATAATCTATTCCATTATATTCTATTAGATTAAAAAAGGCTACAAAGACATTGTCTTGTGGAGTCTCAATGACCTTGGCAAACTCTTCTCCCTCATCAACTGGCACTGCGAGAGGTTCCATCTCTTTAGGTTGCATTGATGGTTGCTCCACCTCACAGGAACAGGTGTAATTGTATGTAGAGTCTGTTGTAATATGAATATAATATATTATATAAATATATATATTAATATATATATATATCTGTATACATATATATCTGTATATATATATATATATATATATATGTATATACATACATACATATATATATATATATATATATATGTATATACATACATACATATATATATATATATATATATATATATATATATATATATATATATATAGGTGCGTGAGTGTGTGTGTGCTTTTTTTCACGGGTAAAATATTGTGGGAATGTACAATACAATGTATGTACAATGCAATACTCTAATGTCTCCAATGTTTTGAAATGACCTGTTTTCTTTTCTTGTAGCAGATGATTGTAATTAGATTGACTGTTTTTTATGTAGTGATGAACTTTCGTACAGAGAATTTGCAGAAATAAGTTCAATTGCTCAGTTAAAGCGACAGAGCAATCCAACATTTTCTGATTTTTGATAAGATATTATCTTGTTATCTACAAATTTACTGAAAATGTTGACTTATTGGGGCAAAGTTTTCTTATGTTGATGGCACTTTTAAGCTTCCGTAGCAGACACATCCCCGTCAGCGTTTTTGTCTCCCAACGCGGTAAAGGTAAGATTTGCATACCTCGCTCCCATTGGCTGGGGTCAGTATGCATAAGCCTTTACCGCGCTTGGAAAAAAAGTCGCTCCCCGTCAAGTGTGAAGTCCATCGGCCTTACGGCTTGGGAGGCTTTGCGACACCCATTTTTAAGCACACAGAACAGAAACTAAGTTTTAAACCATGGCAGGGAAGGGATAGGGGCTAGGCTAGCAGTTGTTCTTCACTATCAGTGAATTGGTATAATATTAATATACACTGAGATCATGATAGACGTTTGCCAAAATGACGGAAAACTGCAGACAAGAAAAATAGGAACGACGCCATGTCAGAAGGTGCATTGCTAAGTTGTTTGTACTCTCCAAAACAATCAAGAAGTGAGCTCATTGCTTTACTTTTTCACAAAAATGCACCAATGTGATGTTTAATGTGGTAAATCTTAGCCAATAACAAAACACATGTATTCCATGTGAGTGGACGCCCTGAATCCTGCGTTAACCGTATTGTATGCGGATGGGTTAACAGGCGCGTATCCAGGGGGGCGTTGGGGGCGCGCGCCCCCCGGGTAAGAAAAAGAGGAGAGAAAAAAAGAGAAGAAAACAAGGAAAAAAGAGGGAGAAAAAAAGAGGAGGAAGGAGAGGAAGGAAGGGAAAAGAAAAAGAAGAAAGAGAGAAAAAGGAGAAAAGGAGGGAGTAGAAGATAAACGCCAAGATACCGGGAAGAGAAGAGGCACAGTCATAATTACAGCGCTGATCACTATTATATACACAGGGTAGCCAGTGACGAATCGAGGATTACGGAGGGGGTGTGCGCCTCACCCTTCCCCTTACACCGACCAACTCCAATTTTGACGTTTCCATTTTTCCTCTCTCACTAATGTAGATATCTATATATATACCGGTACTATATATGATAACGAGTGCGTGTGTATGTGTGTGTGTGAAACACCCTAGCTTGTAAACACCATATCTCAAGATAGGTAACATCTGCAGTTCTCATATTTTGCATGCGGCTTTCCTACCATGAGTACAAGAATCCTTTTGTTTTGGTTGGAGGTCAAAGGTCATTTAGGGTCAGCAGAGGGGAAATGTAAAAATCTCCAGAGCCTGAACATCAAACAAAGTTCATATATGCCTGGTAGGATGCCTTATGTAGTTTATAGTTCTATCCTGGAGTCTAAGCTCTACTAAACTAAACTACTCATGATGGATGAGTTTAGCACTGTCATAATATTGCATGTATCGGCTTCTCACCTCTTGACCTTAAAAAGTGGTTAATCGCCATCTCTGTCTTCCCAACTGTGTTTCCCTTGTTGCAATTTTGTTATTCTTTCAGAAACACTGCTTGTCCTATCTGGTGACAATCTTCATTATGTTACAATGTAGCTCCTTTCTTCCTTTTCTTCAAGATATCAGTTGGAAAGAAAAGTAACGTTGAACTTCTTTCCTTAAAGGGTGTTTTTACAGATGAGCATCAGTGCAACCACATATGTGGACATTTAGTGCAATTGACCCTACTAAATAGTTTGAATCGGTACATATCTTACAAACCTGAAAATATATTGCTACTAACACATCAAGTCCTCTGCTGGTGGTGATTTCAACAAATTCAATATTCCATGGTGTAGATTTTGTGGACATTACAAAGCACCTTACTTTGCATCTC
Source organism: Apostichopus japonicus (assembly GCF_037975245.1). Taxonomy (NCBI): domain Eukaryota; kingdom Metazoa; phylum Echinodermata; class Holothuroidea; order Aspidochirotida; family Stichopodidae; genus Apostichopus; species Apostichopus japonicus. Next base: position 18,534,428 of record NC_092568.1, read on the forward strand.
ATAGGAACCTGGGTTTCCTCCATTCACAGGAAGCTGCAGGGTGGGGGGGGGGGGGGGGCTCCACACGCTGAATTAATACTTGCTAAGAGCAACCGAGAAAAGTGTGGTTGCAATCAGCTAGCTATTACGGTACGGCAGAAAAGCAGTCATAAATTAATGATTTTCCTGTAGCAGTAAAGCCAGGGTTAGCTTGCAAACTACTCTTCTGCTGCGCATGTCTTGTATTTAAAGGCAGGTAACTGCTGGGAGGGTTTTCCTGCTGGTTTTCTTTTCAGTTCTTCTCATAGGGACCTTTATGCTAGGGAATCTGATTGGGGTTAATTTTTACAATTTGTTTTGTTTTAATTTGGTCACTCTGACATTTGCAACCAGCATCGCGGACTTGCTGAGCTCTGTCCAACATTGCATGCCGTAGGACAGTGTTTCCCTACTGTCCTTTGGAGTTAGGCTAATAGTGAAATCTACTTCAAAGTTTATCTGGAGAATATTTTCAGATTCAAAAACTAATTGGGGTTTGCTATTGCAACTTGTAACATATCATAACTTGAATTACAGATCAAGTTTGTCAGACATTCTGCCAAATCTGAGAAAAAAGAGTACAGTTCAGACCAGCTAGGAGGCCATGCAATGACTGTTAGGAAGCTTATTGCTTTCATATTGGAATGGAACTGACAGTACACCTAATATTTTATGAATCTTTCTTTGTAAATAATTGTTTGATAATGTACACAGATTGAGTTCAACAAGAAGAGTATAGCTTTATGCAGTTTGGGAAATGTACACAAATACACAGAATTGACCTTCAGATTCCAGAAGAAAGAAGAGTTCCAAAATGCTGAAGTTTCTGCTTTGCCTTTCCAGGTGAGCCAAGATTTACTTCTTTAAAAGTATCTGATGGGTCGTATTAGCTTTTAATTATTTTCAAAAAAAAAACTTCTAGAGAATGTTATAGTTTTGTAGAACAGTGGGGAAGGGGTGGGTTGATGTAAATTGCTAATTATATGACATGTTGGAAAGTTTGATCACTGCTATTGCGGACAAAGGAATCTGAATAATCATCTGAAACAGGTGATCATATTATTGTTGCTTGGAGAGGTGACAAAATATGGAAATAGAGCTAAATATTATTTACTTTCACGAGGCTATAGCTGCCTTTCTGAAAGTGGTATTGGAAGTCACAAAATGCAACCATTTTGAAATGAAAAGATGAAATCATCATGAAACTGTAGGACATTGCTAAGATGGTTATCTTGTCTCCTATTCATCAAACTAAAAGTTGGTTGTTGTTACAAATGAATTTCAATTGTGAAGCAAAATGAATTGAATTAATATTAAATACATGCTATATAGAACAAGGTACTTCTATCCTGAAATTGATTGGTCGTTTATATCAATGAGAACTGTGAAAATTATGACAAATCTTGGAAATTCTCATAAAGCAGTAATATGAATAAAATCAAAATGCAATTGAGTATGCTTTCAGAGTGCCAAAATAAAACAACCCACTGCATCGTTGCCTTCGTTTTTTAGATTCAAGTTCGTTACACCACCAAAGACGGGAAAAGATTTCTTCGGATTTTGACAGAGAAACGTGAGACGACATCAGACAGAAATCAAATGGAAACGGTCAGATATATCCTTTTTGCTTCTTTCTTGGTTTAATATTGTGTAGAAAATTGTCGCTGGAACAGAAATATCACCGAAGGCTTGTATTGAACTATGAGATGGAAATCTCCAGTCTCAATCTATGCTCTGGGTTTTCAGATAAGTCTAGGGTGGTGGTTTTTCTAGATATCACACTTAATCTCTCACTTGTACTCTTCAGTACCATAAATGAAAGTTGCTCAAGAGTGTAATCTGTAACACGTTAGTTTTAGTCAATCTAAAACACCAGAAATGATCAAGCACGGAAGAATCACAACAGTGAAGAAAGAAATTGCTCTAAATTTGAACGAGCGGTTGAAACAGTAACCACTTGTTAATTAGGAGCGACTAAGCAGTCGTTACACATGAACTAATCTCATAGTTTGGATGAAAGGGTAATACTAGGTAATTATGTGTGAATATTACGGAGCTTGAATAAGCATGACTAAGAAGTTGATATAACTCACTGCAAAGCTGCAACCTGTAAGCACCGATTGGAAAATGAAAAGCTACTCTTCGTATGTCATTCGGTTTTGGCCTCCTCGGTATGTCTATGCTATGAAATAAAAAAATATATAAAATTAAAAATGGTATGCATTCCTGTGCACCTATATAGATATTCTATGGGCGTTGCATATTCACCTGGATATTATATGGGGCATTGATTGTGCACCTGGATATCTATGGGGTATTGACTGTGCACCTGGATATTCTATGGGGCGTTGGTTGTGCACCTGCATATTCTATGGGGCGTTGACTGTGCACCTGGATATTCTATGGGGCGTTGACTGTGCACTTGGATATCTATGGGGCGTTGCCTGTGCACCTGCATATTCTATGGGGCGTTGACTGTGCACCTGGATATTCTATGGGGCGTTGACTGTGCACCTGGATATTCTATGGGGCGTTGACTGTGCACTTGGATATCTATGGGGCGTTGCCGGTGCACCTGGATATTCTATGGGGCGTTGATTGTGCACCTGGATATCTATGGGGTGTTGAATGTGCACCTGGATATTCTATGAGGCATTACAGTCACTAAAGATGTGTATCCGTGAATTGAACAACATAGTCAAAGATGCTGAGATGGGAATGGTGCGATATTTGATTTGTGACATTTGTTGATACATATATGTCATCAATTATAGAACCCTAAGTGTCTATTCCTATTGCTGAAAATAAGGGGGAAATCATATCATTATGACAATGATAAAATAAAAGGTGAAAATGTTAGCACTTCATAGCTTTAAATTCTCTCTAACAGAACTTGAATATTCCGGTAGTGGGTGCCATGGCGATGAAGGAATCTGCTGCAAAGGCTAAAGCCGGAAATGTCCTGGGAGCAAGATTGCATCTGTAAGTACTTCTTCTTTTCAAACTGCTCTAGACTAGATTTAGGTATTCTGTAGCCCTCCAGTTTTTTTTTTACTTATTTGGTTGAGAAATATGACTAATATTCTTTGCTTTCACTAACTAATAAAACTGTTTTCGCTATTATGAAACATTAATGCCCTGCAAACATCATGTGATCCTCATCTAGCATGGCAGACAAATCCCCCCCTTTTTTATTGCCATTTTTCCGCTGACCTTGACCCCTGACCTTGTACCTCAGAAATAAATCTATAATTTGTAAAGGCTACAATTTTTCGAAACTTTGGTTTAGTTCTCATCTGCTCGTGTACTGTAATACATAATGGATGACAGTTTCCATTATCTCTCTTTGTTTTTTATCAACACTGCAGTTTGCTTTCCTGTGGTTTATAGTCAGTGCAGCAGTGCAAACTTGCAGTCGTTGCCAAACTCTGTCGATCAACGATGGTAACAGTTGCCGTAAAATCCTGCATTACCGGTCTGCAAAAGCTGCCGTGCCCTTTAATTTATCCATTTCGTCTTAGGTGTCTTCGTAATGCTCTAGATTATGAATCTATCCGAGTCTAGTTACAGACGTCCTTGAGAATACAATTGCGGCAGAACGAAACAGATCTGATACCTGTAGACTGTTAGTTCTACACTAGTCTTATTAACTCCCACATTGAAAACCAGAGCACTATGATAGTAGTATATACCTACAGGCTTCAACGTTGAGAGCATTATTGTTAAGTGGTTAAGGCAGTGGACTTGTGACAGTGTTATAAGGTTTGCAGGTTCGATTCCTAAGCCAGATCATTACGTTGTGTCCGTGGGCAAGGCACTTAATCTCCATTGCCTCCCTTCACCCAAGTGTGTAAATGGGGTCCTGTGAAGTAAACTTGTAAATACACTTGCATGCGCCAGATGTATGTCTGCACCGTATGGGAAGGCCTCCAGGGGGCACATAGATGTGGTATACTGTAGTGCCCCAGGAGGGATTGTTTGAATTGTTCACTTTGGTGTATGGGTACCACAAGTTACCAATGATTAGGGGTTAAGTGTTACAAAGTCGTGTGGGAGGGCCTTGGCCTTCAACAAGAAGACTATCAGCCTTTAACTGTTTATTCTAACTGAGTTAAACGAGGGGACAAATGAGTTTAATGCGTTGAAAAAAATTTGGGGATGATAACAAGTTTAGAATAATTATTAATTTTTATAATTTTGTCAGAGTATAATTCCCACAAAGCTAAAGCTGAGTATTAAAGTAAAGAGCATTTTGGGGGTAAAATGTGGATATATGAAGCATTCGTACACCTCAATCACAATAACAGTGCCTTGATGTCCTTTCACACTTTAAAAATTGCCTTTTTGAGAGCTGTGTTTGTGTCCTACCCCTACCACATTATGTAATGCCCTTAAGACTCATTGGTTCCAGAGAACAACCATGCCCCCTGTTGGAGATGCCCTGGTTATTTATCATCTTCAGTGTTGGAACGCCAGTGTCATCAGTGCCAGAATCAAAAAAGGAACTGCTGGTTCATAAGAATCTAGAGTGTAACGGTTTTACGAACAATCTCGTCATTTGTCCCTGACTTCTGTCAATTCTCCACAATATCACGTTTTTCTCACTTAAAAAGAAAGGCTAGCTTCAAAGTTTTCGAATATGTTCTTCCTTGTAATCTGATCACCAGCAGTGATGCTTTAATGATTGGCTCTTCAAGAGAGGGCTAGCAGCATATTATATTTCCTTTACCTTAAATTACTTAAATCATACACAGGATTTCAAATTTCACCTCCTTTCAAATCTTTGACAGGAAAAGTCATCATCTCATGAGCGCTGCCAGTGCAACCCAAGATTACGACAAAGGAAATGAATTTTTGTCCTTCGAAAGAAACGCATTGGAGTTGGAAGGCAACTTTCGGGTAAGTAATAATACCAGCGACATATATTTGTGAAAATGTCCGAGATAAATGAAGAGTTTTCTTAATTGTCATCCAGTACTGTTTGTTTGTACTTTATTCTATAGGAAAACCTCATAAGTTATAACAATTAATGGCTCCAGCCCCCTGTTCTAAATATGCAAAGTAAGGCAATAGGCAAACGGGTCTAATCAACTAGGTAAAACAAAGTGTGGCAGGTCAAAGCCTCTTGCACATGTCACTGATGTGAGCGAGTTTGAAAAGAGTCTCTGTTCAGGAAATAGTGACTGAGTAGAATTTTACCTGTAAAAATCAACAAAAGACCTCCTTGGACATTTCTTGTAGTAAACTTGAATAAAGAAACATCAAAAAGCATTTATTCCTAAATAATTTTATGGATTCAAATTATTTTGCAAATTTCTTTGTAATTTTTTTTGTTTTTTGTGGCCAACTCTTGTTTGTTTTCATCTTTATAAAGCGATCTATGTCTATGGTTTTGGCACCCCCAAGTGTAAGAGCGGTCGCTCTGACCAAGGTAGGCCAAGAACGGAGCGCAGCGAGGATGAAAAGTAAAGTAGGAAAGATGAAGTTTTTGAACTCGAATTGTCGTCCTACATCGTCACAACATCAAGAGAAATTCTACAAATATTAAGTGGGAAACAAAATACAACTTACGATATGGGTGGCAAGGCCTTGATTTCTTTTCATTTTCATTATGGTGATGGTTATTGAAATAAACTGGTAAAAGTGTTGCCAAGATGGAAGAAGACCCTCTTAATAAGAGGCTTGTTGAAAGGAAGAATATAACAAATTATATGTATATATAGATATATATATATATAGATATATATATATATATATATATATATATAAATATATATATATATATATATATATATAATTGAAAACGCTGAGTAATATAGCTGTCATGTACCTCAACAAGAGTGCTCTAAGCATTTATATATATATATATATATATATATATATATATATATATATATATATATATATATATATATATATATATATATATATATATATATATATATACTCAGTTATACCAATATTGGCTGTTTTACTGCCAGTAACTCACATATTTAAATTTTTCTATTTTGAAATCTCTTCATTTCATATGGTTTTTAGTAAAATAAAATGTCTAAATTTATATCACTTACTTATAACATGTTTTACTTTTATTATATACAAAAAACAAAGTAGCATAGTTTAACCTGAGCCTTTACTTGTCTCTGTAGTTATATAATTTACTCTTAAATTTAAATTTTTCTTAATCCATATTTCCCCGAACCTCCAAAATTCCGGGATAGACCCCTTCTCCCAGGGTTAGCCCCTTCTCCCGGGGTTATGCCCTTCCCCTGGGATATACCGCTCCCCATGGGGCTATACCTCTTCCCAACTTTCCAAAGCCTCCCTCGACAGGCCTGTGGTAATGCCAAAAGCAGCAACAGGTGATCGCATGCATCAGTACATTTATTTGACTATTACCTTAATCATGTTTGGGTTGAGTTTTTAGCGATGCACTATATAATTTAGTCACATCAATATTGAATATATATTCTTTTATTAACACCGACCATGAAACATTTCTTCACGCTCAAACATCTATATCTTGCCCAGACATGTGATATCATGTCGTACCACGGAGTTGTATATAACAGCTACCTTCATGCAAAATTCCACGTAATCGTCAACATTAATTTGGATTCCAAACTAGTCTTGTAGAAACAATCACTAGGTGAAAACAAGCTTTAACCGACATGCTCAAATCTTGTATCACAATTTAAAGATCCTAACTAATTTTCAGTCCACCAGGATCGAGGAGTCCTGCTTTTAATATTAAGCCGTGTTTCTCAGATTAACGTTCAAATATGCTTAAGTAAACAATCCCTACTGCAATTGAACTACTGTACTACCCTTGTGTTCACCAACCGTGATAGATTTCGTAAGGATAAATTAAGTGGGGAACCCCAAACGTATCCCATTTTTCACCTCTTTTTGTTTTATTTTTTTCCGTTTTACTCAGGGCGAGATGTGACTCATAGCCTAAGTATTTGTGTCTATTGTTAAGATTAATATTTCAAAATGAGTTAATGGGTGGGTGTATACTGGTATATATATATATATATATATATATTTATATATATATATATATATATATATATATATATATATATATATATATATATATATATATATATGTACCTATAGTGCGCAAACAGAAACAAGTTTTTTGTCTAAAAGATTGTCAACTATCTAAAGTAGTTTCTTCTTGTTGACACCAACTTACCAGAACACTGTATATTTTAATTTGATATTGTTGTTGAAATTGTGTTGAAGGTTGTAATTTCTCAGCATAAAACCTAACCAATAATTAATTGGTAGTTGCTTAATTAAATGACAATAATTATGGAAAAGTATAGATGTCTTGGTACGTTTAATCAGGTCAAAAAGGTAATATCTGGCCATTACATCAAAAATAGGGCAAATATTGTGAGGTTCCAACATCAAATAAACTTCAATCATTATTTTCTTTTTAAAGCTAACAAAACGGTCGGAATCAACTACAAGGTATACATGCTAACTTTCAGCAATACTGAATTTCTATAAACTATCGATTATTGAATTTAAGCAACGATTCCATTCTTAATTAGTAGATGGACCCAATATTTCTCGAGAGGGATGCAGGACGGGGGAGGGGAGGGGGTTGTGAGGAAGAAGCGATGATATGAAAGCCTTTAAAACCCGTCGTAATCATGCCATGGGTTTGGTTATTCTGTAATTGTAAAATATGATGTGCGGGATTTCAAAGTTGGTCTTTGTGGGGGTCGGTTTTTTTTTATAACCCTGCATTGCTTAATTGCAAGAGGAAAATCATGAACCTATGACTACTTTTCTGCCACACCGTAATAGCTGGCTGATTGCAACCACACTTTCTCGGTTGTTCTAAGCAAGTATTAGTTCAGCATGGGGAGCCCCCCCCCCCCGCAGCTTCGTGTGAATGAAGGAAACCCAGGTTCCTATGAGATGCAAAGTAAGATGCTTTGTTATGTCTACAATATCTACATCATGAATTGGTTGAAATCACCACCAGCAGAGGACTTGATGTGATAGTAGCTATATATTTTCAGGTTTGTAAGAAAGGTACCGATTCAAATTATTTAGTAGGGGCAATTGCACTAAATGTCCACATATGTTGTTGCACTGATGCTCATCTGTAAAAACACCCTTTAAGGAAAGAAGTTCAACGTTACTTTGCTTTCCAACTGACATCTTGAATAAAAGGAAGAAAGGAGCTACATTGTAACATATTGAATTTTGTCACCAGACAGGAGAAGCAGTGTTTCTATTTAGTAGGGGCAATTGCACTAACAGTCCATATATGTTGTTGCACTGATGCTCATCTGTAACAGCACCCTGCTTTAAGCATGCATAAGGAAACATTAAACACTCACTTCTGAATCTGTTCTGCATGACTTGAAAAGTTCTACTTTACTTAGCTGCCTAAGGGTATGTACATTCCAACTGATATCTTGCAGAAAATAAAAAAGAGAGCTACATTGTAACATATATAATTTGTCAGACAGGAAAAGCAATGTTTCTGACAGAAAATAAAAAACCTGTGACCAGGGACGTAGCTAAGGCCTGATGATTGGGGGGGTGTAGTGGCTGAAATTCCAACTGGATGGGTTTTGGAGCCAAAAAATTCCGACTGCTGCCTTGTACCCCCCCCCCACCCCCGCACTAATCGTCAACGATACGGTCAGTGTCAGTCAGACACCCCATCTTTCGCGACTGCACTTATGTTCCGAACTTTTTTCGATACATTTGTACCTTATGGGGCAAAGTTTTTGCTTATGTTGATGGCACTTTTAAGCTTCCATAGATTAGCATTGGCGTTTTAATTGTATACCATAGAGACAATATATATCCCAACGACGTAGCCAGGAGTTTGAAAGAGGGAACACCTTTTGCGATTGTTATGGGGGAGGGGTCTAAGGGGAGGGGGTGTCCCCCTCCCCTTTGAGATATTTTTGAACAATTGAAGGTCCTTAGATGCGATCTGGTGCAATTTGTTGCCAGTTTCATCATTATCATATGATATCATATTATCAGCAGATTTTGTTTTCCTGTTTGAATTCTTTTACATGTTCTTTTACATAATATATCAGAAATACATTTGACGAGCTTAACTGATGGACAATATAAACTTTCATATTTTGTAAGACAGCCAGATGTGCAGTGGCCTAAAAACAAATATCGTTATCGCCGTGTATTAGCAGTGTAATAACAACAGTTTTTAAACATATTTGTCGACACTGAAAGGGGGGAGCAGTCGCTCCCCTGCTCCCCCTGGCTACGTCCCTGTATATCCTGAACTTACTTGAAGCAAGCGAACAGGGTCGACCCACCCAATAGCAAAATTAATACATAAATTATCCGAATTGAAGCTGGCGAACGTTGTATTTTTTTTTTAGAGTATTCAAAATCATACGAAGTTTTGTATGGTGGAGTATAAGGATCGCGAGATACAATTTCTCAATGTGACGAGTAAACGTGGTAAATATGACTGATTAAAGGTCAATTTTGATCGAAAATTTTATGTCACTCACAAATTACAAGAACATATGAAAATAAAAGTGCGACAGTCAGAAAAATTAGAGTGCGACAGTCGGAAATTCCGAATTGAAGCTGGCGACAGTCGGAAATTCCGACAGTCGGAAATTCCGACTGTCGCACTCAAATTTTCCAACTATCGTAATTTTTACCAAGATTGGGGGGGTGAGACACCCCCCCACACCCCCCCTCTAGCGACGTCCCTGCCTGTGACCAGTGAAGAACAGAAAAGAAGGATATAGAGAAGACAGAGATGGCGATTCATCAGATGTGACAAGCCGATACAAGCAATATTATGAAAGTGCTAAACTCATCCATTATGAGTACTTAAGTTCTGTAGAGTGTAAACTCCCGAATAGAACTTAAATTTTATAAGGCTATCCTACGATGCATATAAACTCCTTTTGATGTTCAGCTTCTAGAGAAAGTTCTGTTAGTTGCAATGTAACAGTGTAGAATATATAATTTTGTTAAATTATGATACAACGTCAACATGAAGTAAATGAAATATTATTGCCCAGGTGTGGACCCTGTTTAAGAGTTTAATATTACCATCTTTGAAGTAGCTGTAGGGCTTAAGTAAAGATGTAGTTCATTTTTTATCACAAATTATTTGCCTCTGACTTAAACATTTGCTATCGTAGGACGTTATTTAGAGATTAATACATTCTTTCTTGAGTCTGTATGGACCGGATCCTTTGATAAAGCTCCACATTTGGGGCGAAACTGAAGGAATGAATATACATTTTCTCAAGCCAAACGTCTCAACAGTGCAAATGAAGATCGCTCTTCTGAACTTTAACGAAATCAAGGAACATCATGTGTATTGTCTATTCCCTTTCGAAAGGACTTGTGTTACTTCAATGAATGTAACGCCGCTATAACCAGATGGTTATAGTGAAAGGAACCGGTCGTACCAGGGTTGAGAGTAGGTCCTGCCTAGTACGGGAGCCAGAGCGGGGGCCGGGTGTGTGGGCCCCCACCCCCACGCACACACGCACACCCACACACAGCTGTGTTTTACATTCAGACCGAGGACCCCGTTGTCTTTGCCATTGTTCAAATCCACTTACCGTAACCTTAATAATACCCCTTACCAATAGAACTCTTGCGAGGACGTGGTGACACACACACACACACGCTACATTCGATCATGCGGAACCTTACCTTGAAGTAAAACATATTGCAGATATCTTTGTGGTACAATAATAAATAACATAATTATTTATTATGTACAATCATGAAGTTTGGAAAATGTTATTTTGTCATTCTGCTATTTATAAAGATGTGTCATTATTCATACCTTGAAGCTGAGGCAGAGCGGTGTGTTTTCCTATTGATGTACTGACGTCTATACAGTAAATCACCACGCCAGCCTGTGACACAGGTTTATCTGTCTCCAGGGTAACCTCCGTCCCTTGTTCAGAGGAAGCTTCGACCAAAAAGTCGACCTGAGATTCTTTTGGAATCTGCAACATTAACAACAAAATGAAAATGAAAATACATGTTTTCAATTCTAAATTGGAAATATGTGTGCTATTAATAAGATATGCCATGCTATAGTATGAAACATTAACTGACATTTTTGAAGTCACACTTCATATGCACCACGCCGGTCTGGACACTGACGTAAAAACTTCTTGGACATTGCTCAATTCTCATTTAAATATTAAATTTTGCTTTAAATATTGAACTTGTTCTTAGACTGATTTTGATAACAGTTCAGGGTTTTGTTTACATTCGTTGTAAGAAGGAACACTAACATATCGCCCATACATAGTCTCCAGGGTTTTGTTCACGTTTTTTGTAAGAAGGAACACTAACATATCGCCCATATAGTCTCCAGGGTTTTGTTAACGTTTGTTGTAAGAAGGAACACTAACATATCGCCCATATGTAGGCTCCAGGATTTTGTTCACGTTTGTTGTAAGAAGGAACACTAACATATCGCCCATATGTAGTCTCCAGGGTTTGTTCACGTTTGTTGTAAGAAGGAACACTAACATATCGCCCGCATGTAGTTTCCAATAGATTTCAGTCTAAACAAAGAAGTCTTCACACACTACCCTACTGACATTAAAAATCTGTGGTACCTAGTAGTAAGTCAAGTACACCAGCTCAAGCACAGCAACTAATACTATGACCACGTACTGTATCTGAGGAGCTTCAATTACCTCACCATTGATATATTCCAGTGGAGATATAATTTGTACAAATTTTTATAGTCACTATTCAAAACATGTGAAAACTAGATTGTTTCAAGGTAAAACGGTTCTCTGGATAGCTCTCTTAGACCAGGAGTTTTATATCCTGAGGTCACTCCATGGTGTGATTCTGTTTTTATATTTATGTGTGTGTGGGTGTATGTGCGTTCGTGTGCGTTTGTTTTTCTATCTGACCGTGGACTTGAACAAAAGAATTCCAGGTCCTCGGTTGTGATTTCTAAAGAATCACGTCCTCAGAAGAGTCCTATTGTATGGGGTATTGTTAAGGTTAGGGTATGTGGATTTGAACAATGGGAAATACAATGGGGTCCTCGGTCTGAATGTAATACAAACATGGGTGTATGCATGGGTGTGTATGCGTGTATGTGTGATTTTTCAATCTTGCAAAGAGCAAAACTAGAAATTTTGTGAACCTCTTTATAGACTGAAATGACACACAATCACACACTTGCTTCCTCATCAGAAACGTCTACCTCATTTTTGGTGTCACAGAAATCGCTGCAGAAATAAAAAAGAAAGAAAAGAAATGTAAAACAACCTTGGAGCAAGCATTCAATTATATGCGGCTCATTGAGAAAGATCAGAGATGATTATCTAAGTTCCCCCAACTTTTGCCTTGATGCCCTCGGGGACCTTCCAGCAGCGGATGTTGATGTCTACAGAAATGGGAGAAGAGGTATTCCCCCCCCCCCTCTCCTCTGCCCTTCCTTTGAGAAATATTTATAGGTTGCTTAGTTGCCATAATTTTAAAGTAATTTACACTCAAAGTTTTTACACTTTCTTGTTTCTTGGTTAGACTAGTGCCTCAGGCCCCAAAGCAATCGGCGACGGTTATATGAATCAATTGCTTATCAGGCGAACGAAAAACATTCTCAACAACAGTTCAACTTTTTGTTTCTTTTGTTATTTATCAGTTTTCTTGTCTGTACTGTAGCTAGCTTCTTGTTTTAGTGGCAACACATTATTGATATTGATTAAGTTTTGCAAAGCACACTAAAGAGGACACTGAGTAAAATTGTGATATACTATACAGGTAAATGGGATCGCACTGGGGATCGCATGGCATCTCACAGTACAATGTAAAGCTGTATCTTTACAATATTTGAGAGTTGGCATGCAATAGCATATACAGCACAACAGAAATAAATTTAACAAAGGTTTAATTGCAACCAAAAAAAAATCATAATAATAATCATGGAATATGTTTTGTTTGTAAGAATATATTTTCACATCCATTATATTATTGGAGGTTGATTAACTCAAAGATATATAAAGAAAAGGGAGGGGGGTGGTGGAGGTTCTTCTGACAAAAATGATTTCTATTCATGGAACCATACTTAGAGTTAGGTGGAAGATAGTGAAAAGCTGTTTTCAAAATGTGTATGTTTCTCGCTGATATTTAAGCATAATGACCTGATCCAGTCGATTGACCTCCACCAAAACCAATATGATTCTAGCAGTAATGTGAGGAGACCTGTACCTCGTAAGGTCCAGCCAAACTGTGGTCTTCCTTGTGATGTTCTTTATAATTTTGTTTCTCTCTGATATGAAACTTGAGGTACACAGCAACTAGTATACAGCATTTGACCTGGTGAAAACTTCTACAAGGATTTAGAAACCGCATTACTTTGACGAAAACTTAAGTGTGTAAGTCAAAAGGCTATTGATATGTATGGAGTATGCTAACTTACGTCATCGTGCTCACATGCCGTGAGTAGACAATACAGTGCCCAACGACTTACATCATTTCGTCAGAATGCTTGTGTGCTTGCTTCCTGGCATTAATATTAGTATCACACAGTCAGACAACATACATAAAAGCAACCAGACAATACAAGGTGACAACAGACAACACTACCCAAAGAAAAAAAACTATACCAAATTTAAGATAAAAGACCATTGGAGGATATGAAAAGACAATAGATAGACATGTTGAATAATGGAGCACACGCAGGCTAAACACAAAGACTAGGTTGATCAAAATAGGTCTTCAAGAGGTTATATATAGCATGAATAGCATTTTTTTCTTGAAATTAAGAATACTCACCACATCCATGTTTGTTTGGAGGTATCTCCAGAGGAGGATGGTGTTACGGTCGATACGTGAGATAAAATGGCGGGGCACTGGCAACAGGATACAGCGTCTCCCGTCATTATCTTGGGGTCATTCTCCAGAGTTCCCAGAGAAACAAGGATAACATTGCCATCAGCTCTCCTTGTTTTGTGTGACTTAATGTTAGCGGATCGCCGCCTGTTAGGGACTTTAGGAGACACTTTTAAAAATCAACTTTTAAAAATGTTGACTTAGTTTCCCTCTCATACTAACACCCAATTGAGAAATCTGCAAATTTTATAAGTACCAATTGGATGCTTGGCTTCCCTCTCACTATTCGACCCATCCCCCCTTTATAGTCAGTGAATTTCGATTAAAAGCATGAGCAAAGTATCCTAACAATTGGATAGCCATCCTAACGTAAGGTAAATGCCAGTAACTCTCTACAACATACATGTATCTGCTTTAAAGGAATAACGATAAGAAACAAATAGGAAAGGGTTAATTGCACTTCCCAAACTTGTGACACTCTATACCCTATATTACCTACCTGCAAAATTACGTTACTTGCTATCTGTGTCCAAAATACCTTGACGACTATGAATATTACACAATTTTATCGGATTTTTGAAGCAAAGTCAGATAATACCTTTTGGCGGCTGATCTTCTGAGATATCCTTTGGTATCCCCTTCACAGTTTTGGTCGTACGGAAGGATTCTTCGATGGTTGGATCGTAGTCATTTAGGAAGATGTCTTGGGTGAGACGAATCACTATGGAGGACTTACCGACACCTCCGGAACCCAAAATGGCAATCTGTAAAGAGCAAAAAATTTTTAATGCAGACTGCATGCAGAGAAAACAGTCACACAAAAAGAGACATAACATCATGTTTCATAGTTAAGTTCATGCACTGGTTCCCCTACCCCTCCCCAGGGGTATTTACGCCGCTTCTGCTTCATGATGCCCTGGTACAGCGATCATAGAAACAACAGTCAACAAATATACCGGGGACATTGTAAGATGTGTTCAGCAATTCCCCTCATGGTTGACACGATACAGAGTCATACACTAGATGGTACTGTAACTGCATGTGTAAAAAGACAAAGAGTTTTGATACATTTCAGTCATAACGATGACTGCCGTTTAATCCCCTTTTACATTTAAGTAACGTCTTGAAACCAACCCTGTACTCGATGCCAGTACTGATCGTTCTTTTGATGAGCTCTTCAAAAGCAAGTGTGACTTTCTCTCCAGTCTTTGCTGATGTTTCCATGAAAGCCATGTCTCTGGCTTTCGCCTCCTTCTCGCCATCGGCAGCTGGTACTTGACGTTCACTCTCAAGATCTGACTTATTCCCGCAGAGTATCTGAGTATTAAAACAAAAAAAGGTCTAAGGCGTGGGGGGAAAGGCAGTTTGAATCATTCATATACAGCACGTGTGTCTAATGCCACAAACTACAAATGTTGAGCATGAAATTCATTTCTTCTTAAATGTTTCGATAGTTCCACGATTCCATGATCATGTAACCATGCGCCCCACAAACGCACAGGACATAACTTATCAAACATGTCTATACACTCCAAACCATATGTTTGTTAAGTTAACCATAAACGACAAACTTGAAGGGCGATCAGATGTAAGTTTTTAATTCATAAGTGCTCAGGCAAAGATATAACTTACTTTTTCATAAAGAAATGCCACACTGACACCATTTTGTGGCCAGAGTGTGAATGTCTAGAGCTGCTTGAAAACCATTCTTGTCATCGATAGAGTAAACTATCACAAAGGCTTGGCCTAACCGCATATACTGTCAAAGACAAATTAAAGATCTTTCATCGGCAGAATGTCTTTGTTGTCGATAAAATATCCATTTCCAAAAGTACTTGGCATATTAGTATGAGGTTCCTGAAATATGAACCAAAAATCTTGGTGAATGACTATTTTGGTCGTTGCTATTTTATTGATTACAAAGTCAGAATAACTGTAAATGCCAAGACTTACGGTGTTTCGGGCACATACGATCCACTGTAGGCTTACCTTTCTCCTCACGGTCACAGCAGTCTCGCTCTACGGTGTCTGGCGTGACCCGATATTAACCTCTGGGAGGCAGAAGTGAAAAGTGTAATCGAACGGTGGTGCCGAACCGAAGGACCGACCGACTGGTTGCTAAGGGCATCCAGTGCTAAAGAAGTTTACTACAGTACCAGTTCACTCAAGGCAAGGTAGATTGAGAGTGCCCAATTTGTTAACAGAATGTGTGTAAAGTTGCTTTACATTGTACTGCACATAATCCTACCTGCTCCCGCATGGTAGAAAACTCCTCTTGCCCTGCCGTGTCCAGAATATCCAGCATGCAAACATCTCCCTGTCCAGAGAAAAGAAAGAGAATCAAGAGGATCAAAATAGGCTTCATGATCAAACTGTAACTGGTGATACCAACAAAAAACAACAATTACAGAAACTTTCAACAGCCAGACACTACTAACGTGTATTGTACTAGCTAAAGAACTTTAAGAAGTTACTTCATAATTATATATGCTAGACCCATTTTATTTTTGAGAGGGTCAGGGGGGGGGAGGGTAAGTGGGTGTTGGGACAGAGAGTTTGGTTTCTCTTTGTGCCTTTCTTTGATTTCTTTATCCTCAGGTAGCTTAACCAAATTGATGGGTATCTTCATTGACAATTTACAGTAACTCCACGTTTATAAAATATTCAATTGTGAAGTTTGACCATGCTGGTATTTTGTTGCTATCGAAATTCTAATTACTTGTTGCATTTGTAGCTTTGCACATGTGAAAATAAATAAATTCAGTTCAACCAAAGGAAGTTTTTGTTGAATTGGAGAGGTCCCAGCGCCCCACATCCCATGCCCCCCCCCCCAATTGCACACCTACAGCTGAAGCAGCTAAAATGTTCAAATCTTTGTTACACACCCTTGGGGCCCAGCCTTCTCATCCGATCCTTCTACATACTCTCATACTGATATTTCTTCACGGGAACACGTTAACGCTCTCTCTTGCATCCCTCAACTAACCAAAATCCTGCCTCCCAGCAGTCATTACTAAAACTGCCTGAACTATATTGCTACGGGTTGTATATTGCTAGCAATATGATACATGAAGATTTGATATTAAACTACCAATATTTATTGTCTCCATGCTCATTGCAGAGTATGCATGCATGATTTAGTTACAAGTTGACGTAACTGCAATTATATAATATTAAAGCTATAATTAAAACTCAATTTGCGTCAAAAGCATATAGAACGTTGCCTGGGTTTCAGGTTTCTTCAGGACAGATGGATGATGTGGAAAGACCTCTCATTGCACAATGTTAAACAGGATATAGCGCAATGCTAACAGGTTAGCATTACATCATGCTAACAACCGAGGGTCAGATGCCAGGGGAGGGGGGGGGGCGGAGTACCAAATGAAGGGGGAACATGTACCCTTTACAATTAGAACACAGAGCAGATGCATCTTTTTTGTAAACAGATGAATAATACAGAATTCATATTATCAAAGATCAACAATCAAAGATCATCAATATCCCCACGTGATCATCAGCATTGCACTTACATCTTCATCATTGTTTTTCAGATCATCCAAGCTTGCTTTCTTTATCCTTCTTCCAATATTATCACATCAGCATCGTCGTCTTCTCCTTGCAGATAGACAAACTTACTTCCGAATTCCATCTTGACTGAATCTAGTCCCTGAGGTCACAAGTTGAGGTAACAGTCTACTTTCCTGCAGAAAATAAAGTTGTATACAGTAATGAGAAATAATTAAACTTGGAAATGAAACTAAGTATAAACCTACAGTGGCCTACCGGCAAGTGTTTACAAATAGTTTGACGGAAGGTGATTGAGCAAGAATCCTTTCTGATATTAAAGTTAAACTGTTGTCTTAGTTACATATCTATAAGTGATTAAGTCAGTTATTTAAGCTCTCTACTACTATACACTACCATTCCCTAACACAGGACTCATGAGGAAATATTTGTTCAACTCCCACACCATTTATCATTTTGACAATTGTAAAAACAAATATGGTACTGTTTGTTTCCAATTGAACTTTCACCTTTATCTACCAAGCTGATTTTAAGGGGTTGTGAAACTAACCAGGTAATGTACAACCAGCTAATGGATTGAAGAACAAAGTACTGTATGTTGAACGGTTAATCTCTCATTTCAATCAGGCCATACACACCAATAAGCAACCTGCTCAAGGAAGGAGGTGTTATTCTTTAAAAGAGTGAACATTGTAAAATGTTGTGATGTAATTTAAGTGCATCTTCCAAGTACTATCATAAAATTGATGTACAGTAGACCTTAGTTACAGTTTATTTCTTTATTCGTTATCATTTATTTATTCACTCTTTGAGGTGAACAGAGTGAAAATTTCAGATCTATATATATATATATATATATATATATATATGTATATATATATATATATATATATATATATAGATATATAGATATATAGATATATATATAGATATAGATATAGATATATATATATATATATATATATATATATATATATATATATATTTATATATATATATATATTTATATATATATATATATATTAATATAAAAAAAATTATACTTAAACAACATAAAATCATGAAATGATAATATTGATATATACTAGTACTGATATAAACTATGCAAATTATTTAAAATAATATTTGAGTCTATATTTCACTTATAACTTATATACAAGCTGTCATTATACAAGTACATAAAATCATGAAATGCTAATAACGAATATACCAGTACATATATAAACTATGTACATCATTTAAAAAACTTTGAATCTATGTTACTTAAATTACAAACTGTAAATACAGTGCTATGCCATGCAGTTCTGTATAATCCTTCATTTAATCTATAAGCACATCAATGGAACCATACTGTAGCAGTTTTACAAGATACTGTGTATCTATGTACCTCGGTGGACTGCTGCTGCTGCTGCAAGTTAATTTTTTCATGTGAGTAACTTCTTACTTTTAAAAATATGAATACACAATGTGTGATGTAGGACTGCAAGAAAAAGCCACAAATCAAGAACTTCAGGGTGAACTAGAAAAAGGAGGTAGGTATGTAATTATGGCACCCATTCCAGCTCCTGTAATGGCCATTTATAATTTCCAAATAAATGAGAACACCATCCCTTAATATTTACTTCTGTTGCTGTTAAATACCCGTTAAAAACCCCTCTCGAGTATCACAACGAGGATGTTGGTATGCAGCGCAGCAGTGCTTGTACAGTAACAATGCGTGGGCAATCTAGTTTTAAACTTCAAGACTAGGCCTCTCCTTAACGGTCAAGGAATGCGTATTCCAGTATTATGTAGTCCTACGATAGAAACTATACTGGGACTGCAACTAGGCCATTAATAACTTGATAAAAAGCATGAGTCTGGCCTTTTTCCTTCTTTCTATGAGGAGTTCCCATTTCAAAGTCTTCAAGATCTCAGTGACGCTGGATTGTCTGTACAGAAGTCACCAGTTACAAAACGTGCTGCCTTCCTTTGAAGTTTTTCTATTTTATCTTGGTCTGAGACCTTATACTGTAAGGGTCCCAAATCTGAGCTGCATATTCAAGAGTAGAGCGACACATAGACATATAGGCCAATTCACATAATTCTAGTGGGCAAGAGCGCAAATTCCTTATTCAGGAAGCCAAGGGTTCTGCTGGTCCTAGAGCATATATCTTATCAATATGTGTAGAGAAAGATAACTTGTCGCTAAGCAGGATACCAAGATAAGGTTGCACAGTGACGCACTCTAATATTTGATTGTATATATATATATGGAGTAAGCAAACACAATTTAACCATCCGGTTAAATCCAATTTTCAACTTTGAAAATAATCCTCTAATGCTCAGGAAACACAAATATTAAGCTGTTTAAAATGGTTGATTAAACTTGCAACCTCAGGCAAGTGTTGCAATAGATCTGTTCTCTGATTAGGCCTAATATGAATTAATGGACTGGTGCATACTATACCATGAAATAATTTATTCCGTATTGCAATGAACGATGAAATGCACAATGGGCAGCTTGCTATACAGGAAGGAGCAAGGAGATCTATAGACCTAGGATAGCAGTTTTGCACACAGAAATAATTTTATAAGACACAATTCAGAGATTTCAGAACTGCAATGCAAAATATGAACACTAATAATTCCCTGCACACTAAGAGGATCCATTTCAATCTATGAGAAATGGGTATAGGCTCTAAAACGATTTCTACAGTGACTAACTTAGGATAACACATAGCCTATGCCTAGTATAACAATACAGTATGTGTCCCAGCTAAAGTTCAACTTGAACTTGAGGGAGAATTACACGGATAGTGAAGAACTACTGCTAGGGGGTGCAAATACGATGAATTAATTACGGTAACCAAGCTCACATGTAGGCCTAGGTTACTGTAAACAACCATGTATGCATACAGTAACCTACAGTAATTCTTACATTACCTGGCTAAATTGCTGGACAACGACGGCGCAGTATTTACATTTTTGTCAATTATCCGTGCTGAAACAGGTTTTAACCACTGTCACGGTTCTGCGAGGAGCTGCCGAAGTACTTTCCTTTCCCGGATTTTTTACAGATTTTGAGATCATTTACTAATTTCAGACAGTTTGAAGACAAGTTGAACTTAAAGAGGCGCTGTTGAAATTCACTGAAACAGAATTTCTTCCCTCTTACAGTGTCAGTCATTCTTCCCGGAATTAGTTCTCTTACATGTTAGGTTTATGGTTCATAACTTTTTAAGTCATTAAAAGAAATTAAAACTATATATATATTAAGAGAAAAGTTGGAATTGAGACTTCCATTGAATTCATTCATGTTTGTCATCTGTTTTTGACTAATACTTCATTTTTTACGACTTGTGGCAATTGCAAGTTCACAATATCATACACTTCGTGCATCATAATACGGTTATGCTTTCTATATCAGAACAGTAATAAACCGATGTCGTGGGATACAGTAATTCATCTTTAGTTATTTATTGATTAGTCCATTGAGCTGTTGTCGAGTTCTCTAAAGGTACAGATTGCACCATAGATGCATAGAAAATGAAGCCAGTTTATGGGTAAAACTGAAGCTAGATTTACGTTCACCTATAAGGTCGGTATCAAACTCCTGCCGGTTCGTCCAGGTGCCGTCAAAACGATAAACAACGAAAGCTGCATATATATATATACATGCCTTTGCTTCACATTGTGCATGTTGGTAATGTTATATATAACCAACAGATGACGTACTATACTTGTTTATTCAAACTAATACATGTTTTTCATGAATTAGCTCAGTACTTTACGGCACCAACATTATTTTTTGTCAAGTAATCAACATTTTATAGTGGAATGGATGTCCATCGATCACAGAAAGACCTATAGAGTTATTACTTTGCCAATCGGAATTTTGATAAAACCTGTGTCGACATACATACATTTTCGTAATAGTAAATCTTCTTAGTGAGTGTTTAAATATTGTATACTGATATATAAGAATTATAATCAGCAGTTATTTTTACGGTACTTCAGTGACCAAAAATGTGGAAGAAACACACAATGGCTTATGGCTTACAACTTTCACGTCGGCCCTGGCTTCCAATTCAACATTTTAACTCAAATTTTGATACTTTACAATTTAGAAAGTCATTTTAGATGGCGGCTTTGATAAGCCATTGAGGCTTCTTCGCGAGTTCCTGCTTGCAAAAGGACTAAAATACATACATATAACTGCACGGCACTCCTCAATTACATATTTATTAAAATTTTGCAACATGAGGGCACTTTTTATATAACTAAAGGGCAATTGGTAGTCAAAAAATAGAAAAGTGTACTTTTTTTTTTAAATAAAAAAGCAAAATTGGGAAAATGAGACACACTTCGATTAGTAGGACGCCATTACAATTGCCTGGTCATGATAGGTTAAACGCTGGCACGTTGTGTTAATGTATACAATATATAGAAACAGAAAAGATATATTAATAGGTAATCAGCTGTTTGTCTTGAACTTAAACTTCGGATGATTAGCTTACTCAGATTATCAACAGTTAAGCATATATACTTATTAAGTATCCCAGTAACCTAGATGACGTAAGCCATTTGTTCAGGACTATGTTAAGTTCATGGTTAGATCTTTTAAGTTATATTGAACTAACCTTCATTGCCTGAGCAACAATAATTAGAGAAAGGGGGGGGGGGGTATTTTGTTCGCTCGCTCGTTCAAGTACTACTAATCACAACTTTGCCTGGCATCGGACGTCAAACCGACACTAAAAGAGCTTTCTTTCGTTCACGTGAAAGTTTTGACTCCATCAGACCATGGAGGTAAAAACAGTTTTTACCTCCATGATCAGACGTTTGTGACTGCTTTAATATACATTGTTATCTATATTGATATCTCTATTACCACATTGTCGATACAAACAATCTTCCCATTAACATGATAAAATGACACCGCACGAAGCATTTCGATTTCGATATGTTTAAAATTCAACTTCTTTTTCGAGCTTCTTTTGTATTCACCTGAAGTGATAACCTAGATTATACATCAGTCCACAATCGTATTATTAATTAATGTTCCCCAATGTGGTACAGAAAACATCAAGCCCCATGTCTTAACCAGGGGCGTATCCAGGATTTTCTAACCCGGGGGGGGGGGCGCAAAGTATTATCTAAGCGGAGCGCCACCATCTTGGCGATGTCTTGGCGTTTTTCTTCTGCTCCCTCCTTTCCTCCCTTTCTACTTTTTCTCTCTTTTTTCTTTTTCTTTTCCCTTCCTTCCTCTCCTTCCTCCTCATTTTCCCCCTCTTTTTTCTCTTTTCTTTTTCTCTCGTCTTTTTCTTACCCGGGGGGCGCACGCCCCAACGCCTCTCCCTGGATACGCGCCTGAGAGTGTATGTTCAGCTGGCATTCACCAGCCAGCCATGTAGATGATGAAGGGGGCTAGTAGTCCCAATATTGTGATATTGTGATATGTTGTGGGCGGAGGTCATATATTCGTTTGAGTTCACCAGGGGTCAAATTGTGGAAACCATTGTTTATCACTATATTTTAACAAGGACAGATGTCATATTTAGTATTTTGATGTATCACATTTAGTACAAGAAGCCAGTTGTTGAGGTCAATGGTCATTTCAGGACAGCCTGTGTCATTGTGAATTATTGTTTGTCACATCACACTGCTTTTCACTGTATTACTAAGATCAAAATGACATCTAATAATCACCGTTTTATCTTTGTAACCATAACTTTGAAACAGCTTTGAACAATGAAAGGATCTAATTGAAATGGAGTTATATTGTGAGAATTGCCGTATACACACAGTCTCTATATAAATTACAAAGCCACTATCGTTTATGCCAAAGAATCTACGATATGACGAATAGCAGCAACCAATCAAAGCATTGGCTTCATATGATTTGCTTTAAACAAGAAGATATTCATTGTATGTGTGGCTAAATGTGTAAGACTGCATTGACTCCTTACATAAGTGCTCATTCTGGACACTCAAAGAGTAAACTTCAGAAATAAGAGATCTGCCAAGCAAGATGATATACCAAATTGGAATTGGTCTAAAGTCCGAGTGCAGAAAACTGGACTCGAGTACTATAAACGTGTGGGTATTACACATTTCTTTGTGGGTATACTGTACGGGCAGCGAATTTCTTTTTCCTGAACCTTTCGGGCAGTGTACGTGGAGTTTAGCCAATCAGAGCGAGGCTGTGTTGATGACGTACTACAGTAAAGATGGCGGCGTGCGTACCAAATGTTGAAGTGGGGAAATCACATTCGATAAGTCAACATAATTGTTGTACTACAGCAGAAAGTATTAAGGTATATAGGCCTTGCACTGATAACATTATACTGAATCATTGTGCACAACTTACGTGACGTTTGCATCGGTTTCTTTGTTGAAAAACGGCGATGTATGATCGCTGTCTGTTGTACAAATTTACAATGTCTTCAGATTGACATGACACTGTACTCAGTACTGTAGTACTGGTACAGTAGTATGTAACGTACAGTTTACACACATCTACACAGCAATATTTGTACACAGTGGTATAGTCCTATAGCACCTCCTTGTGAGAGACGAGGTCCAGTAATTAACGGTTTATTGTGGAAACTGCCAAATATTTGTTGTAAACTGATGAGCGAATTAGGTAAATAAGAGTGCAAGTACTGCCCTTGTTTTATTATGCAATAAATCCTCTCTTTTAAATTGTTCCAGAATGAATATCTGCTTCCCTTGTCTTTTATTCTAGCCAGTCATCTGCCTTTAAATTAGGATAAACTTTCCTAAAACGGATGTACCACACTTTGGGGCTGAGACCGATTTCCCTCTAATAAGATCTAGAAGGAAAATAAACAAAAGAAACTATATATATTTTCGCCACACTATCTACGGAGATGACCATGCACTAAAACCATGACATAACTTATAATATCGATTTTCAATTCATGATATAATACTTGGACATAACTACTTGAACATGAGAAAAAGTGGGGGGGGGGGGGGAATCCACACGGGGGCTCGAACTTGCGCTCTTTCGTTTTCCACCTTATGTTATTGAAGCGACGCATTTACCCGACTGACCATCTTTACTGAGTAGTACGTCATCAACACAGCCTCGCTCTGATTGGCTAAACTCCACGTACACTGCCCGAAAGGTTCAGGAAAAAAAATTCGCGTACGGGCATGGGATCTACATTAAATACGTGTTTGTTGCCACATTGTTCAGTTCAGTGGTGTTGTTATTGTTTGTTGTGTAGGGCAATCAATCTTGTAAAGCTTTATACAACAGACACATCACTACCTGTGATTCATTGATTAACGGTAAACTGTAACCGTGCACTGGGTGCTTTTTTGTTTTTTAAATTATGTGATGCAACTTACCCTGCAGGTAGAAACAATTAAACACAAGAACACGTGATACAAATTTGAACACATTGTTAGTAACAGATGATGAAGCCACAAATGAAAGTATGAGTTCATGTATAAGAATTCAAAATAATAACAATTTTGGAAGCTAGGAAAGTTTTAATGAAAATGGTTACACATCTCTAAAAGAGTAATGGCGTTCCGTTATAACAATTCCTCATTCATATAAACACTTAATAGACATGCCGTTTTACCTGCAACTTTAAACCAGGGAGTTGAAAAAAATATTCATCTGTTTGCACAAATCGTAGATATAACCCTCAGTGTCAACGTGTAAATTGTGTAAACAAGAGTACAACGACACAGGATTCGGTATTTGAGCAGGTTTCCAATAACATGTTTTCGTACTTTTTGGAATAATATCTTTCTTTCTTTCTTTAAAAAAAAACCGCAACTTCTCAAAAGAACCAACATTCTTCCAATCCTTTGTATAGATGATTGAATTTGTTTCAAAACAAATAAATGATAACAATCAACCGCAAAGTAGAAGGTTAAAAACACTCCCGTTACAAAGAAGTTTCATTCTGAAAGCAGTCAATGATGCGTTTCCAAATTTCCTGTGATTTGTTTGGCTAATAGTCCCTACCATTGTCTGCAAACATTTTTGCATTTATCGTGCTCAATAAACACAACGTATTATGTTTAAATAACTTATTTATATAGCGCATTATACCGACGGTCTCAATGCAACTAATTGTAACGTTGCTGTCACGTGTAGAGATAGCAAAGTTTGTAGTATAGGCTCTCATGTGTGTGCACTCTCAAATATCACAACGTGTAAGGTTGGCCACAGTGGACAAAATTCAGAAATTATGACGACATATCAGGAGGCAGGATTTTTTTATGTCTATATAAAATTGATTTGATGTGGACATAAATTCAAATTAATGCTGGCATATATTAAAATAATGCTCGCACCGTACCGTACCAGCTGCGTACTGATAATGCAGTTAGCACCTTCCTCTTTCAATCTGTTTCAATCTGTGTGAATATTAATGTACATTTAAAGAGTTGTGTCTGTATTGCATGTATGGGTTACCACATTATGTCAAAATATTCTTGCTATGAGTTGCACTTCTCTTTATATATAGTAAGTATACCTTGTAAAGGGTTTCAGTGCAAACACATGAATTTATTTGTAATCTAAGATAATACATATAATATTAATGTCCCCACGCTTCCATAGGCATGAGTTGTATAATTTGCATTTATGATTTTCAATATGCACATTATAAACCTATAACTATAGGATATCCGTTGCGCACAAGCCAATGTTTTTGTCAGGGGTCATTATAACTAAGTATTGTGCGTTCCTGTAGAGGTAATTTAAAGTGCATGTTTTCATGGAGGAACGTGGGGACGCAAGCTTTTTCTGAGCGGACGCAAACAATTTTTAAGATGTTGTATCCCGGCGCTGGCGCAACTCTTAAAATCCCAGTAACATTACTGAGAATAATACTTGGTATTAATATAAGATTTTTCTATTTGTACAGCTTTCTGCTGATTTCTCAAGTCTTGCTAATGTTAACCTGTGAAACTACATTCTTTTCATTCCTTGATCAACATCTGGACAGAATGTTAGACAAGTTTACTAAAACAAGCTAAGGTTTCAATGCACACAAAATGCAAGCAAGCTGCAGAATGTTCAGGTTGGTTGTGCATGATAAATTAATGGTAGTTTTATCATTTCAATTTGTATATGGTGGCATCCAATAAATATATGTTTGAACAAGAGTGGATAGAGGGTGTGGGTCGAACCTCTTTTTCATAGCACACATAAATTCAAAAGAAACATGTCCTAGCTGTTAGATCTAGTTATAGTTTCAGTTTCCGATCCTTCATTCCAGTATAAATAGCATAAAGTACAATTATGTTTAATAAGAGAGAATAAAACGTTTGATAGATAAATTCCATAAAAGCGATTAAAGGCAAATTAAGAGTTAGTAAAAAAAGCAACAGTTTTCAAAGTGTTAGTCAACTGAAAATAATTAGGAAATATCAATAAACATATATTCATTCATACTTAGTAAAGATTCCTAAATCCTATTGGTCCATTCAGGTCAGCTGACCGTGGTTAATCCTGTGAGTAACGCACGGTAAAATTACGGGGCATCACTTTAATAAATCTTTGGTTATATGTAACCAAAAATGTTTTGTTTTATGATTTTTCCCCCACACAAATTGTAGTGTATGAATGAACGCGGTTAATCAACGGTCTAGCGTGCGTTACTCACATAATTAATGCACTCCGGGTGTTAATGCTATCGCTGGATGCACTCGGGCTCCGCCCTCGTGCATCGCTTGCATTATCCCCCGATCGTGCATTAATCCTGTGAGTAACGCACGCTAGACCGTTGATTAACCCCTTATTAAATCAAATCATTTAAGATAACATTTTGAATAAAAAAATATGCTCTGCATAGAAATGAATTTGTGATAATTTTAACCCAATATTATGTTGGTGCTATTGCACGATGTCATAGAAGTATGATGCTTTCATCGGTTTGAGTGCATGCAGGGGCGTATCCAGGGGGGGCGCAACAGGCGCGCGCCCCCCCCCTATTGGCCGTCACCAAAAAAAAAAAGAGTTTAGCAAAAAAAAAAAAAAAAAATTGATGACGACCTTTATGTGAGATGTCGGTGATCGCTCAACCCCCCTCCCCCCTCCCGTATGCTTTATTTTTTGTTTGCCAAAAATAGGTTCTGGCGAAGTTCGGCGGCATAATAGTTTTAGAAACATAGATGGTAATTGTGTTTGTATTATCACTATAAACACTAAGTGACATGCCAGCCATACTAAATTGTGCATTTTGTGTCCATATTTACTGGAAATGTTGCTTATTATTAAGGTCGAAAAATGGATCACATATGGCCATGGGCGGCGATCCTGGGTGGAGGGGGGATATATCCCCCCATGAAAATGGGTGGAGGGGATGTAATGCACCATACCCCCCCCCCCACCAAATGCCAGGGATAAGAATATTTTCATGCCTACATTTATGCATCTTCGTTAATGTACGGCTCCTTTTTAGCTTCATTTCTCGCCTACCATAAACGCAGTGCGATCTTTTCAAATAAAGCGTCTTTATAAAGCAAAAATAGTTGACTGTAGGCTTCATTGGCAGTATAACAACAAAATGTATTATTGCGCCCACGGTATTGATATAGTACATATATGCACCCTCATAGTATTCATATAGGCCCTATAGTAGGCCTACACACGTACATGTTCCCTCGAACAGCTGAGAATCTCATGTAACCAGGGTAATGCTTAATACACGTTTCACCTGGATGCCCTAGCAATCGGTACCTAGGAATGTAACTATGTGCAATTGTGTATTGCATGTGTATAGGCCTATAATAGCCTGCATGAGGCCATTTTCTTCATCGAATAATATAAAAGAGCTCTCGACCATTCTAACGTTGCGCCTGAAACAAGATTGACAGGGGCAATTTTCCCAAAATAACACCCGAAATTTAAAAAAAAGTATTTTGGATCCTGATTATGAGATATTTCGGACATGACATCCCTATTTTAAAGTTGGGTATATGCCGCTTGGAAACCTCGGGAAGTGCCGTTTCCGGCCATCTAGAGGGTTTGTTAATCCCAAAATTTTCTTGTACGCTTCGCGCCAACCCATGGTGGCGCTACGCTTAGATAGTCAACAAGGTCATACCCCCCCCCCCCACTCGGAAGTACGGATCGCCGCCCATGCATATGACACCATTTTGCATTTCAGCCCTTCTTCGAAAGCAAAAATTGTACACCCCTCCCCTTAGACCCATCCCCCAGGACGGCTAGAACCCTAGCATATAATGACGTTACATTAGCCTACGCATATACCTTCCTAGGTGTTAAGACCTAATATTAAATGCCTTCTATGTTGGATTAGCCTCAAATACGACATCAGCAGTAAAACAGTGACTAGCAAGATCGTTCGCTCATCCATTTGAAATGTTTGTAAGAAATTTGAATCTGGGTTAACGTGTAATGAATATAGTAAAACGGATTGGTTTGAAATTTGAATACAGTATACTGTTTACGTTTATGCGCAGTGGTGTATGCAGTAGAACCTACCAAAATAGTACAGCACTATGGCGGGCAATCAGTCTCAAATTGTGGGGAATCGACTTATACCGATTTAAATCGACATATACCAATTTCCTTCGACATATACTAGTTTCCAGCAGCTTAAATTGACTTCTACCGATTTAAATCGACATATACCAGTTTAATTCTACATATAATCGATCTAAATCGACATATACCAGTTTAATTCGACATATCATCGATCTAAATCGACATATACAATTTAAATCGATGATAAGTAAAATAAATCGGTATATGTCAATTTAAATCGACATATACCAGTTTAAATGGATGATATGTCGAATTAAATCGGTATATGTCAATTTAAATCGACATATACCAATTTAATTCGACTTATACCAGTTTAAATCGACATATTTAAATCGACATATACCAATTTAAAACGATGATATGTAAAATAAATCGGTATATGTCAATTTAAATCGACATCTACTAGTTTAAATCGATGATATGTCGAATTAAATCGGTAGAAGTCAATTGCCTTGGACTTATACCAGTTTCTAGCAACTCAAATTGACATTGACCTATTTAAATCGACATATCATCGATATAGCTCATTAACATATTCCAAATTCCGATTTTGGTGATGATTGACATGTTAAGATACATCACGTGCAGTCACCTGACAAGGCGGGCGAATAATTAAATAGTTCCAAATTTACCAAGCTAGCAAGGGTGTTCATCATGATTATGTCAATGGTAATCAGGGGCGTATCAAGGATTTTTTAACCCTGGGGGGGGGGAGGGGGCGCGAATTACTATCTAAGCGGAGCGCCACCGCAGCGTACAAGATAATTTCTGGTTTTGATACCCCCCCCCCCCCCCCCAGATCACCGGAAATGGCACTTCTCGGGCTTGAAATGACCAACCAGATGTACACTTCTGCCTGAGAACCAAGAATTTCCCAATAGTTTTTTTCATCCATAACCTTTTTGAAGATGTCACCAGTCACACATCATGTTCGACCTCACCGCATCTCCTGTGGATCATTGCTTTTTGTAGGTGATTCTACGTCGCGGCCCACAATACCCGTAAGCCCCACTTTTCAAGGTTTTAAGCCCATTATTTGTTCAGAATTTGAAAATTCATCAATTCTCGTGAATAAATTCACTTCAAAACATACCCATAATGTTGCACAAACTTTCATCTGTGGACAACCAATACAGGAAAACCTTCAACCCCTAACAGACCGGTAAAAATTGCAAGGAGGGAATAATGATGAAGAATGGTGGTCAGGGAATTTTCGAAAATTCAGACACAGTGAATTTATTGATGTACATCTATTAAAACCTCTTATAACGGCTACTAAAAAACTTCGTTGAAGGAAATGAAAAAATACCAGATATTTCCGAAACCGAACACTACACATATCTACAGTTGGAGGCTGTTCATCCCGGAGCGCCATTTTCATGCTCACTGATATGATGTGATATATGCTGTTTGCTTTAAAAATTCGAATAGTTGAAAGGAGACTGAAATAAGTAACTATTATCTGTTTATTGTGTAATGCTCCACCCGGGTGTAACGATGAGCCTGGCGGGCTCCTGGCCCAAAGGGGCCCCTATCAGGAGGTCTAAGCAAGGGCGTCCTCAGAAATGTTTACAGGGGGGGGGGGGAGTCAGTAGGTCATAAAGGTGTAACACACTACTTGATACTATCTAAGCGGAGCGCCAGCATCGGTTGGCGCGGAGCGCACAACGATTTCTTTGCCAAAAAATACTCCTAGATCGTCGGAAAAGACACTTCCCGTTCAAGTTGCATTTACGCATCGGTTATTTTGAGATCTCATGTCTTAGGATTTTGACTTTCAATAATTTCAGTAATGCATTATGGGTCCGTATGCAATGAACATAACTAGAGAACTGTCGGTTGGGGGAAATCATTGAAATGTCAAATGCTTAACTTTTTTTTTAATTTGTGATTTTCCAGGGGGAGTGGGCAAGTGCCCCCCTATACTGTATGGAGTAAAATGGAGACTACTGTACAAATACAGCAATCAAACCTTAGCATAAACCTAATTTCGGCTGAAACTTTGTCTCCATCTAAGCCTAATTTCCCGTGCTTTTTTACTTACCAGATACACCGAAGGCATCTTTATTCTTACCTTTTATATTATATTTATATGCAAGCCCTGCCTTCTTTTTCAAATGAACGCAGTTTCAAGTCTGTTGGGTGGTGGGTTATTGTTTTAGAATTTTTCAAAAAATCATATGTCCCGATGTTGTACTCAGTACAACATTGGCTGGAATTGGGTTTTAAGTAATATACTTCGTTTTCGATTATAATAATAAATAACATAACTAGCTCGACACAGACATTAATACCCAATGAGCCCATGATCATGATGTCCGTATTCCGTATCACGTGAAAATATGTATATTGTCTTGTTCAGTCTTTGCATGAGTTTTTCTTTCCCAGTAAAACGGGCCCTCCCTATCCAAAGAGGTATACCCTTTTTCTGTGCTTCAGTATAGCGGGGCCCCCTTTTGGTCGGGGCCACCTGGTTAGCACGGTCTAAGCCCATAGGAGTTAGGCTACTTTGCCCCACATTCTTTTCATTTCGAAAGACGCACAGTTTCAAGTTCATTACACACTGAAGGCTTCGATTCTTTATCTGACTTCAGTTAAGGGAAGATCTTAGGATTTTCATCCCTATCGCTAGATATTGCTAGATATCCATACAGTACAGTGCCCTTGGGATTTCTTGGATTTTTCGGGGCCTGATCTTGGGAAATTGCAAAGTCGGAAGTGGTCACACTCTATGTAGGTCAGTTGCACGACCTCTAGACGTCACTAATATACCCGATCACTTGTTATCGATGAAGTGGTGTGTTGTCGGATTTTGTCAAGGTCTTGGTACTACGGGCGAAGGTCATTAATGAAGTTTCGTAACTCATCGGGAAGCGATTAGAGGGGTGGGCGTATGTTTGTGGGCGCGCGTTTTCATGCAGATGGGAACAATCTCAAGAAGTGATGGGTTCGTCATGTTCCCCGACGACTCGGTCGAGTTCGAGACCAGCCACAGTTGGTTTCATAGCTCAATTGTACAATTTAAGGCGTCCATACACACACACACCCACACACACATATATATATATATATATATATATATATATATATATATATATATATATATATATACATATATATGACCTCCATAACAAAAATTCAAGTTCTTGTAAACACTAAGGTCAATCTATATACCTCATATCAAGTCCATCTGAGCTTTGCATTTGTAGTTCTTGTGTTTACTATTGGTTTTCAGATTTGATCTCCACTGACTTCAAATGACAATTGACATCTACAAACACCATAGGGTTTGTATTCACTAAGGTGGATATAAATACCAAGCGTAAAAAGCATCCAAGATATATTTTGGGAGAATTTGGTGTTACAAGGTGTTAATACTTTGACCTCCATTGACCTCAGATTACCTTTGACTTCGACTAAAAGAGATCATGAAGTCACTAAGGTTGATCCAGCTACTAAGTATTAAGTTAATCTGAGCTTAACTATGGAGCTGTCATGTTTACGAGGTTTCCATACTGACTTTCTTTGACCTGAAAATTCAGAGATTCTTACATCGCAAGAATTTGATATATATATATATATATATATATATATATATATATATATATATATATATATATATATATATATATGTGTATAATTATTGTATAATTATGGAGAACAATAAGAAGTATCAAGTGTCTCAAACCTGTTGCTTTACATCAGAGGGATTTAGCTTATGGGGGGACCGAGGCCAGAATAGTTTGGGGCCCTTTCATGATTAGGCCCACTATCTAAGCGGAGCGTCACCATAGGTTGGCGCGTAGCGTGCACGAAAATTTTTGGCAGAAAATGCTTCCCAGATCGCTGGAAATGGCACTTCCCATGCCTTTCAAGTTGCATCTAAACATTTTCAATTTTGAAATCTCATGTTCTGGAAATTGCCTATTGTCACAATTAATGCGTATTTTTTTTAATTTTATTTTTTTACGTTGTGTTTGCTAATGCCCCTCCAAGAATCAATATTCCGTTTTCCATAGGAATCACATGATTGGTGGTTGATAGCTAGAACGTCATCCAAATATCTATAGGGATGCCAATTTGTTTTGCAAAACCGACAGAATTTACATTTGTTAACACTGAATTTATGGGGTTTGTGGTGTCACGTGTGTGACAAGTTACGCAAATGCCGTAGAATAAAGACCATGCATCCTTATAGGTCCCATGTATTTAGGGAAAGACCACCTTTGTTCAGTGTGGAGTTTCGCACAAAGTTCAGTATTTTACATGTTGACCATCGACGGACGTACGGAAAGGCATCTTATGCCTCCATTTTTTGGACACCCAAATGTGGTGGGGGGGGGGCTAAATGTGGGGGGGCCCGGGCCTGGGTCCCGGTGGGCCCCGCCGTAAATCCGGCACTGCTTTACATGGTGACAGAGAATTAGTGAAAAGTTCCTTTTCTACGACTGTTTGGGACAAGACTGGTAAAAGCTTACCTTCATAAATCTGTACAAGTATGGTGGTATGTAGAAATATTTGAATTATGCTCAAATCTTACAAGTCTTACGTCAATCACAACACTATATATGTGAAATATCAAGTGTGGTAAACATGGAGTTCTTGGTTTCCATTAGATGTTTCAATCTTCTAATATGCATTGCCAAAGGTTTTAGCTGATACAAGAGATCTTATATGGAAATCCACTCTAGAAAGAACATTCAAATTAAGCACATGAGGGCTCTATAAATCAAGCCGAAATTATCCCATTCTAAGTAAGTCCTGTGAATTTTTAAAAAAAATCTGCGAAACATCTGGCGCTGGGCATTTAAGGAGCTATGAACATTTGATCATGTTTATGTTGATAACACTTTATATATTGTTTTAGAGTAGGTCGTTTTGAGCAGGGAGTCATACCTTACATTTGCTCCAGGAATGTGTGTCTCTTTTACATTCATGCATCCGCTGTCGATCCTCCTTGCATTCACCTACGTCTGCATGCCTGGTTACTTTATGTCCCTTTTTGCACGTGACTCGCTCAAAGTGGAAACCCGAACATCACGGGAGGCTTTATTCTATTCGTATTTTAATTTATGATTACTTTTGTTATGATTATTAATTTTTGAAGTCAACTGGCTCAACTTTTATCTGAACAATATATATATACCTTCATTGGTGACTTAAAGCTCTCACCTTACTTAAAGACGTAAATACGATGGGTTTAACGTTTTTGAAAAATGTATCTCATGTAAAGTAACTTACCTTACTATACAAACTGAAGCCTCAAACCGATTTTAAAGCTAAACTTGTGACTGATGTTAGTGACCCTGCTGGTTTCTTTTTCATTTTCTGTTCTGCTTTTCAGACATATACGGCAATATATTTTCGATCTGAGAAGCTTCGAATATTATATGTGTGCGTTCCAACTTCAAGCCCGTATGCAGCTTTTCCAAAGGGGTGGGGGCGGCCGATCTTATGAAAAGCGGACCATTTTAAGGACTAAATCCGCTGGTTTCATGCCAAAAGCACGTGCATTGAGCGCCGAAGGTGCAAGCTACCCATATGAGGTCTGGGATATTCTTCACCCTACCCCCGGAATATTCTTGATATTCTTGACGTCAAATGGTGTAAACGGACGCACTTTGCGTTTAAATGTAGTCTACAAAAGAAGTCTGAAATTTAAAAATTGTTAGTCCGACCGTTGAAGCATTTCACTATGGATGTTACAAACATTTATAGCGAAAAAGCCTTTTCCGCTATAAAGATATAGAAGAAATATCGCATCAACAGGGAACGACTGGAAGAGTTGCAATGGTTAAGAACCAGTCGCGGACAAACGGAAGGATATATCATTATAATCGTACTCTCTCCATGCGGCAAGTATACTCGGCAAATGTGACATACCACACACAATACGATATTATATAATACAAAGATCTTACATAGTCTAGCTGAATATGACACTGTCCATCTGACCCATGTTCTGATACCCCAGTCAGTGTCCAACAAGTTTTGATATAGAAGAAGTGGCGAGTAACCTGTAATTTATGACTGGATATCTTTTTAGCGTATAAGTTACAGCACGGTTGTCAAACCTGATGGACAGACTATTTTCAAAGGCTGTAGAACGCCATATGGAACATTATTAAAATTCAAAATGGCCTTAAAATACTATAATAAATAAATAAACAATAAAAAGAGTTTTGTAATACGTAGCAGACGAACTTTCAGGGGAAAGATTGAAAAGGGTGGCATAGCTTCTTTCAACCTGAAAAGAGAGCTTAAATCTATTTTCCTGCTTTTAGTTAAATTTTATTTATTGGGTACTCAAAGGGGATGGGGTGGGGGGGGGCTGGGGAACGATCGGTCCCATCGATCCCCTGGCTACCTCCCTGACGCGCACTACTACTGGCTATGAGATTAGATCGCCCTGTAGTCGGCTCTCCAGCAGGCCACTGATAACTGATCTGCTGTGGCGTCGAAAGCCAATTCGGGCCCTGGGTACAATTGTGTCGCCGAGCACCCATTTTCAATGCTTAATTTTGTAGAAAAGTTAGTATAAAAATGACTGAGAACATACTTGACTCTCTACTTCTCTGTGACCCTCATCAAGTTGTCAGGCCTGTTGACCACTGACACGCCGGGCTGCCCCGACGAACCTTACATTTCTGCGTCATCATTTCCGTGACGTCTCTTCCCTGGTGTCATAAACAGACAGACCGACGAACCATATACCAAAACTATATATGAGTAACAAATACAGACCTATATAAGTATGAAGAACATAAGAAACTGACAAGTTGGTAAAAAAACGAGACCAGAAGAGACAAAGATTCATATTATGTAGGCCTACGTAAATTGCCAGGCTATACTACATGGTCCGTTGTGTTTATGTTATAATATTTAACGTGTGTGATTGTGTTCAAGGCCAGAGCTTGACAGGGTCAACCTGCGGCGCCGATGAATGCGAGACACTGATATAAAGTACATTTCGTTTGTCAATATTTGTTATCACCAATCAAATAAATTCGAAGAAAACGATCGATATGAACAATTCTCGATAAAAACTGATTGTCCAGATTGTCCAGATTGCCCCTTTCTACTGTCTGTCTGCAGAACTATCTAAAAACCTTTGCCTGTTACCCTTTGCTCTTCCCCTCCTCAATCGGTCGTCAACAAACCTCAGGGTCATTTTACAACCCCCATACTCGCCACTTCCTATCGTCTCTATACGGGCCATTATACCATTTTGAATATGTTAGTCATCAGCATAGGATCTCAAAACCACTAACATCTGAATCTAAAGCAGAATGAGTTTTCATGATGTCATACATTCAATATAGATACATGAATCATATCCCCTTTTTGGCTACTTCACACATATGCAAAAACAAAACAACTTTTCCATTGCCTTATATTTCAATAAAATCATAAAGGCGTGAACCATTTACCAGTGGCATTATTGGTGCCCTTTAGTGCTGTTATTTATGGTTCAAGGACGGCCTTATAGTTGATGTACGTTAACGCAATGGAAACCCCCGTGTATGGTATCTTTACTGTGATGACTGTGATCGATCGGAGTGATTTAAACTATTGTATTAGGAAAAGGACTATTTGAGAGTTATTATGACAAGTCATACACAGTTAATGCTAAATCTGGTTGAAGTCTTCTCATTTCCCAATCGTCCAATGGCATGGAGATTTGTTTCTACATTAGGGGTGCGGCCTACTTGTAAGACCTAAAGCCCGTACCACACTGCCCCAACTAATCAGGACCCGAGTCAACTCGACCGTCGTTACGTTACGTTACATGGCTAATCGTGGATAGTAGGACAGTAAATGTTTTTTTTAAGTCGTGTCGGCTTTCAGTCGGGAAAACTGAACGTGTCTTCCCGACTGGCAGTCGGCATGGCTTGCGTTGGTTGATGACTACGTCTCGCAAGAATCTGATGTCAATCTCAGGTCAAACAAGGCTCTGGAAGTCCCGAATCCGGACTTATTCCGAGTATCAAAAAGTTCAATGTTGACCAATTGTCTTGCACATAACTACATATTCAGTACGACATACCACACACTATTATATTGCTACTAGTTACATTCCATATCAGTGATCTTTGCCAGGAAACAAAAGAACCGAACAGAAACCGCAACAACAACATAATAGTTACAATACTAACGAAGTTAATCGTTGGAAATTTACCACAATCTTTCATACGGTATTTTTGACGAAAACGTAATCTAGCACAAACAATAAGGCATACGTACTATAATACAATAGTTATATGGCTTCTTTAGAGTCTTTTCTAGCAAATTGCCAGTCATGCATAAATCCATCAGCAATGTTGAATGGAATTTTCCTAGAGATGGTTCAGCGAACCATGACTACTTTAAATGCTTAAAAACACCAACTATTCACACACAATTTCAGAGCTCGCCCGTGAAGACGACATACAATCATATATATCCAGCAGCTTTGAGCCGTGTCGGATTTTTACTTCCAACGAATTAACCAATCTTTGACAATTTATCATCATGTTAACAGCGTTGAAATCCTCCAAACTAATCCTTCTAATTTGTGTGTGTTTCGTGGAGGACATTCTTGCTACCACTCCAGAGTATGACGTCACCGAATTTTGGAACGTTTCTGTCACCGAGTCTCCCATATCGATTGTGAACGATGGGTCAATATATAAACCGAAAATACCTCTTCACATCGCAGCTTTTTACGCAGATGGTGAGATCTGGGACGGAAGCGGAATGATCCCAGCTGTTGAGTTAGCGGTGGATCACGTGAATGCTCAACCCAATATTCTGAGGGATTATGAACTACGTGTAATCTGGAAAAACTCGAATGTGAGCTTAACTAAATATCACTTCTTTCATTTCATTTCGTTTCATTTCCATTCTTCCCATTGCCAAGCAAATTATAATTTGAACTGATAAGTTTTGCAGTTCATGAAAAGTTGGTTCTTACTTTTGATTCGAGACAAAGAAATAAATCCAATATAGCGGGAAGGTTTTTTTTAATAAGGGGTGTAGCCAGGGAGTTGAAGTCGTTGCAATCGAGCTCATATGGGGTATTTCTTTCTTTCTGAGGGAGGGGGTTGGGGTCGTCCCCCGCAAAATAGGTGAAACTTTAGTACTTAAGTTGTATATTCTGAGGCATATTTATAGGTAATAGATTAGGTCTATTTAGTTCTATATGCAATTTGTGCTAATAAATACTCTGATGTTTTGTTTGCGATTGAAAAAAAGGGGGAGATGGGGCAGGGATGTACAAGTACCACATACGCCTCTTGGTTCTGCGTCTGCCTCTGTGAAAGATTGAAATCAAGTGTTTTCAAATGTTTTTGGGATTATTTATGATTACACGATATGAGATCTCCCAGATGTATGGATGTGATGTTTTTCATTATTACACCAAACGCAGTGTCGATCTTCGGAAGGTATATGGGCGTTCCATAGACATATAGTAGAAGAACCTCAGAAATTGATCTTCCTAGGGCCTGCCTGTTCGACGGATGCGCAGCCTGTGGCAGAGACATCGCATTTTGCGAATTTGGTGACGGTGAGTGGTTTTCTTATTTTCTTTCTGGAATTGAAACAGTTTTAGAAATAGTTTGGAATAGTTGGCTACTAAGGCTGACAGCTTTCAATGCACAGCAAAAGATTCACATAGCATGCTGCAGCATCAAGCTGGACAAACCTTTCTGGTACAACATAAGTTAGGACTTCTGACGACTAGACATATCCAAATAGGTTATATATGTGCATATAGAGTTATATCCGACTCTTTATAATTGTGTGTAATATCAACGCTATGCCACTTACGTAAATAGTATATGCTTTTACAAAATATTCTATTACTATTGGAACACGACACAACATGAATTAATGCGACGGTCTAAATCATCGAAGAAACATTTTGCCAGTTATTTATGGCATTATATATCTTTACTGTAATATCCTTCAATGATTGGGTTCCTTTTCCCTACTGTTTGTATGTATGTATGTATGTATGTATGTATGTATGTATGTATGTATGTATGTATGTATGTATGTATGTATGTATGTATGTATGTATGTATGTATGTATGTATGTATGTATGTATGTATGTATGTATGTACCCAGGAGAAAATTCCTGTTAATACCTGTTACAATTTCAATTGGTTTTAACCGGAACCAACAGGGACTAACAGGTACCTGTTAACGACAACTGGTTTTAACAGGTATTGTGACCAAAACCAGTATATACCAGTTAATTGCCTGTTGCAACAGGTAAATTACCTGTAAGCTGTAACAGGTACCAATTGGTTTTAACAGGTACCTGTTAAACCAGTTGCTTTCAACAGGTAAATACCTGTTGAAAACAACTGGTTTAACAGGTACCTGTTGAAAACAACTGGTTTAACAGGTAACTGTTGAAAACAACTGGTTAAACAGGTACCTGTTGAAAACAACTGGTTTAACAGGTACATGTTGAAAACAACTGGTTTAACAGGTACCTGTTGAAAACAACTGGTTTAACAGGTACCTGTTGAAAACAACTGGTTTAACAGGTACCTGTTGAAAACAACTGGTTTAACAGGTACCTGTTGAAAACAACTGGTTTAACAGGTACCTGTTACACCAGTTGCATTCAACAGGTACCAGTTGGTTAAAATTTCTGTCTCCACTTTAAGGTACATAATGGTGGATCACCGTTGTCAGGGAAGGTTTATGAGGGGAGGGGGGCTTGAAAATTTGTGTTTCTCATAAAGGGCTTATATGCAAAATAATGCAATTATTTCCTCTTTTTTTGCTCCCTTCGTTTTTTTCAACGTCGGACATCACGTCCCCAAAATTTTTTGTGGAGGTACTCTTTCCCCTGCCCCCCACCTTCCCCGCCCTCGCTGGCTTTGCCACTGCAAAGATGTGGTATAACCTATGTCTGATCACTGAATTGTTTATCCTATTTGGTACATTAAGGTAAAATGAAAAATTCACATATTAAATTTCTGAGAGAGTTCTTCCAGATAGTATATGAATACGTAGCATACACATACATCAAAAGATTGAGACGAGCTCGCATCTATATTTAGATCAGTGATTCATAGTCTAAGAAAGTAAGACACATATTGCCAAGTCAAGATCAAGATAAAAATAATTAATGTTTAAATTGTATTATGATTTAATTCTTTCTTATTTACTGTTGTTTTAATTTTTTGATATACCCCTACCAAAAGGGTTACTTCGCTGCGCAGTCGCTGCGACTTCGCTGCGAAGGAATTCCTTCGCTACAAGACTTCGCAGTACTTCACTTTTACTGTGACTTTGCCGTAACTTCGCGACAGCAGAAATATTACTTCGCCACAGGGTTTTGCTCCTGCGACTAGTCGCAGCAACATCACAGCAAAGGAATATGACTTCACAGGAGGCCCATCTTGTTGTAACTGGTCGCAGCTACTTCGCGGCAAGGAAAGTTACTTCGCAGGAAAGGCCTTCTTGTTGCAACCAGTCGCAGCTACTTCGCGGCAAGGAAAGTTACTTCGCAGGAAAGGCCTTCTTGTTGCAACCAGTCGCATCTACTTCGCGGCAAGGAAAATTACTTCGCAGGAAAGGCCTTCTTGTTGCAACCAGTCGCAGCTACTTCGCGGCAAGGAAAGTTACTTCGCAGGAAAGGCCCTCTTGTTGCAACCAGTCGCAGCTACTTCGCGGCAAGGAAAGTTACTTCGCAGGAAAGGCCTTCTTGTTGCAACCAGTCGCAGATACTTTACGTCAAGAAATAATCACTTTACAGAAAGGTACCATTCCTGCAACTAGTTGTGGGAACTCAAGTTATTACTGCATGATCATGATTCATGGGCAGGTTTCCCTTCTGCAATTAGCTGTATTTACTACACAGTGAGAAAGCTTTCATAGTGCAGCATAATGAAGCTCATAGTGCCGGGGTTCTGCAGTTGACTTATCTTTACAACAAGGAGAAACTTACATACAATCTTACAGACTCAAACTCTACACAAACCAAACAGATATCATACATTTTTTAGGATTTCTTTTTATTGGTTTCAATTAAAGAACCATCATCTTTTAAATGTTTTAACTTTTCCTGTAGGAATAGAAAATATGTGGTACCACTGAACAAACTGTAATGGTTACAACATGAGAGGCACATTAGAGATTATGATTTCTGTACTTTAATTCAAATAGGTTACTGTAACATCAAGGCTTATAGATCAGCAATTAAAAAATTACTGATCTTTTCATTTCTTTTAATTCGTACAGGAATCCCACAAATAACACTAAGCAATGCAAATTATTAAATCTTTAGAATCTTAAAGTAATTTCAAAATTCTGAGAACAAAACTCAGGAAGATTCTTATTCATAATTCTACCAAACTTCACTGTAGTTTCTGTTAATCAATTAATAGGTTTCAGTTAATAGGTTTAAAATGTTAATCAGGTTCTTAAAATTTGGGAAGTCACTGAGAAACAATTCATACTTCCCTTAAATCTATGCTGAATTTTATCTACAAAACCAGGATGCTGAAACAAGTTTTGAATTTGAGGCTCTAGTGTTACATTGAGGAATTTGTTCTTCTCAAAGTCAATTGTCATCCTGCATATATTACAGTACGTTGGTCTGGCCATCTTCAAAAGAGCTAAAACAGGACCCACAGTAATAATACTTTTGCACTGGTGAATCTGCCTTTTCAAAATAGTTCTTAAACTTTAGTGAGTTTCCATACAATGGAGACTAAATAGTGCTAGCATATCAGACAGCTGGACATCAGTGATAGAATGCATAGTTGCAAATGTGAGTATCAGGAGAAGACTTGTTTCTACTGTCATCCAATGTCCTCTATAGATGTATGATGAACCACTCCTGGACTCTGTCTCTGACTCTTCATCATCTTCCAAAGGTGAAGCATCACAGGTATCATCAGGCTCACCCAACGTATCCTCCCACTTATCAGAAATGTGACCATCTTGGTCAAGAGTTGCCTGCCAGTTTGTAATGTTCATTAGTTCACTTACTTCCATTGCTAAAGGTATAGATGATGGGTGGATAATTGTTGTGGGACTTTCATCAGTGCACTGATAATCTGGCTGCAAGCTCTCTACAAAGGATGATGAGCCACCTTCAGTATGGCCAGCCATATAAAATTCAGATAAGGCTGGAGTAAAAGCTACCGACTGAACATTGGATGAAGCTGGTATTTCTCTCCTACGTGGTTGGTTGTACCAAGTAGGCCTAAGTTGGCCTCATGAGTTCACTCTGAAATCAGGAGTAACACTGGGCTCTGA
Organism: Apostichopus japonicus; assembly: GCF_037975245.1. NCBI lineage: Eukaryota > Metazoa > Echinodermata > Holothuroidea > Aspidochirotida > Stichopodidae > Apostichopus > Apostichopus japonicus. The sequence continues at coordinate 18,576,643 of NC_092568.1, forward strand.
AAATAATATATGAAATGAAGTTAATCCCTGTCAAATTTAAATAATGCAATGGGGTGTCATATTATATGCGCAATGAAGTGTCAATGTTCAGCTTAATTTTGACATGACGCAACTATCCTGGGGGTCTGAGGTCCATCATACAGTTGATAGGTGCATTAGGCCTAATAGCAGGCACCACATGTTATGAATAAAACGCAGAGTTTATTGACTGAGACATAAAGCCAGGGCTAAGGTTGTGAATTCATGCTGTTTAATCTAGCACGTCATGTCTGCAGGGGGGGGGGGGCTGCTGACTGGCGTGATTATCATTCCGACATGCTGTGGCCATTGACCCACCAATAGGCTTATTTCAATTGCTGACTAGGCTTTGTATAGGAATTGTACTCACCAATATTTGTTTGCTGGAAATAGTTTGCTGTAAGTTCATTCCAAAGTCGTTGATTTTTGAGAGTAGATCTACAGGGAAAAAAGGGTACAATGACACTGTAGGTGTAGGCACAGACATAAGTAATCAGCATATGCAGCCAATGGATACTACTTTAATCTTTAATTATTAGAGTTAGTAAAGTACTCTTAGACCTAGGCTACTACTTACAAGCATTGTGGTACCACTACTAGGCCTCGCCCTAACTGTAGCATAACATAGACTTGACCCTTCTAGCCTATAGGCTATTTCTGTATCGATACTCTCCTACACTGACTGTGCATGAAGGCATATAGTAGCCTTACTCATAAGCCCCCCTACTACTACTAGTATTACCACACTAGCCTACAGTAGATTGAGCGTTACTAGAATTAGTATTCAAGTAGTTCGATGGGATCGTTATTACTTGGCTTGGCATCTCCAAATAAAAAATGATTAACCACTTACTCCATCATGTATATCAATCGAATGCTGCAGCCTGCCGGGAATGATAGTAAAATAAATATAGACCGAGTAGTGACTGTACTACTACTGTAGTATAGTGAGTGTAAAATTATTTTTCACATCTCGTGGAACTGCTCATGATACTACTACCAGCACGGGAACTTCGACGACTGTTGTGTAAATTTGAAGTAAACAAGTCTACACAACAGGTTACTGTTTTTTTGTTGTCCATACAATCATATAGGTGGCTGGTTTCAACCAGGTTTAAGTACGCAGTAACAAGATGCTAGAAAGGATCTGATAAAAGGTGATATACTTACAACATCTCGTACAGTTTGACAAAGGGATACTGAATTGAGTTGGTTTTAATGTCTGGATGCGTGATTCCTTTAAAAAAATATACTCCATTTCATTCATTTTTCATCCACACGATTGAATTTACATCATAACCAACAACGTAAAAATGTACCAATTGAGTCAGATGTTGTCTATTAAGATGATTGGCCAATCAGTAACTGCGAAGGCTTTCGATTGCGTAACAATCCATCTTTCAAATACAATACCGGCTGTATCGACATTCTGATTCTCTAGCTCTCTCGACTAGGTTTCTTACATGAATTCTTTATTAAAATTCTTTACGAAATACTCAATACTTTGGACCATCGTTCTGTGGAATATATTTATATTTTTGAACAGAAATCGAGATTTTCTGTGACTTTGTTAACGTTTTTACTTTGCTAGGTTTTCACGTTACCTGACTGAGTAGCCTAACTTAAACTTAGTGCGTAGGTTACTGTTAGTATTGGTGTTAGTAACGAAGCAAACCTAATCCAGCCTTCTTGCTTTTGCATAACTCTTAACGTCGAAAAAAATGCAATTTTTAAAAGACGAAGTGGATACAATTGCTAGGGATCTTGGGCTGCCATCTTCGCTTGGAGGTGATTGCTAGCATATCTGCCTTTTCTGGTTGATAGACAGTCAATTTGGTGTAGCCAATGGATGACGAGGGACAAATCTCAATGGCCTTTGGGGGGAAATTCCGGGCATTTTATACAGCTTCAGAAACATATGATGCATCGTTTGCTTATGGTGGTAAGTTCCAGTAAGCTAAAGGATATAAATCGACTATAGCCTTGCTTAGCCTAGGCAGTATAGTTAAGCATATTTTACTAGCAGAACACAGAGTAGGCTAGGCCTATGCAGCATGCATCACTATTATCACTTCAGGGACTCTTTTACAGTATTTTAGTGCAAAGAATCCTGAAGTTAACTTTAATGTTAAAGCCTATAGCATGTCTACTTGGAATGTAATTTGCCCATGTCTAAAGGGGTATAACTAAGCTACTGTAACTACAGTAGTTGATTAAATTCGCTATCAATCTAAGTTCCAGTTCCAAACAAACCAGCCAGTGAACTTTTTAATTGGAACCATGGTTCAACCACAGATATAGCACAAAACAATTGAGTCTTTACTGTCTTTATATGACAGATGTGAAATGGGATAAATATGCTATGCCAAATATTGAAACTGTGTGTTCCTCTAAGAATGATGTGAAGATATTGCCTGTGTTTCTGTTGTGGTGGACCCTAGAGAGTGATTAAATAAAGATAGTATGATTCACGATACTAGATCCAATACGTTTTTTTTTAAGTTAAATTGAAGTTTGCAAACTGAGCGCTTGAGTTTTCTTAAAATGTAAATGAAAATATCTCACAGAAAGAGAAAGTTCTTCAGTGGTTTCCTGATATCCGCAAAGTGCGCAAATTTTCTCTCAACATCTTCTTTGAATAGCCATTCAATCTTCGCCGATCTTCCTTGAATAGCCAGTTTTAAGCCAAACACAAGTTTGGCGTATTATCTTGCATATAAATGAGTCAACAGCACCAAATGTGAAAGTCCCAGTTGTTGATATCTGAAACTAGATTGACCTGTATGCATGGAGCACCCACCCTCAGGATCACTCCATTTGTAAGGGAAGGCTGGCACTTGAGTTTTGATCAAGCTAAAAATGTCTTGACATAGATATCAGTGAGAACAGATCAACAGATTCTGCTCAGAATTCTCTTGCTATATTTCTTAACAGAACTTGGGTTGATGAGTGTTAGGGTTGAGGCATGTTTAAGTGTCCAGAAGTGGTATTCCAAAAATGCCATGAATAATATGTTTAATTTGCAGAGATCCAGATTGCTTCTAATCAGTTTGTTGTTATTTTTTTCTTTCTTTTAGGTCATTTTGAGTGATAGGGAGGATGCGTCACCACATTTGGAGAGACTTCTCAACTGCAATGTTGCCATACCAGCTGCTTGGCATAGTACCCTTCTCTCTAAGTCTCAAATCTAAGGCTTTTCTTGTAAAGAAAATGATGGATGGTTTCTTCGAGCCACAAGATATGTCAAAGGGGAACAATTCATCCGTGGTAAAGCTGTTTCCCCTGCAGATGGAAGCTATTATGTAAGTTAGCAGAATTCCCACATATTTTAAAGGAGGTTAGGTAGTTGAAAAAAAAAACATTTGACATAAATTCTGTACAGCTTCCTCCCAAATCAGCTGTAAATATACATAATGCAAATATTTCCTGTGAAACTGGCACTTCAGGTTCCTTGCTTGTATAAGGAAAGACTTATAGTTACTCTCAAATTTCATATCCACAATGAAAAAATTCAGCAATTCCATGAGTATTGAATAATGATGAATTGAAGAGGATACTTATTGGTATTTGTCATTAACCTGAGGGAAATTTGCCTTTCTTCTCCAGTGTATGGTGGCAGTGTACTGAAGATCTATGCATGTCACATAGGCAATCAACAGCAAGTGCAGCAGAGCCAGGAGACTGATGAAGAAACTGAAGTGATGCTGACATGTTGGGGATAATGGGAGGGGGGGGGGCAGAGGTAAATAAGAGTAGAAAGTAATAATATAAGAAGTTTTACAATTAACAGTATAGAACTAAAAATAAAGTAGTTTAGACCTACAAAGTTCTTCTGTCTTATTTTTGTTGCAAGCACCTCTCAGGAAAGTCGCTGCAAGCCCCTTTCCTTGCGAAGTCGCAGCAAGCTCCTTTCCTGCGAAGTCGCCGCAACCCCCTCTCCGGCGAAGTCACCACAAGCCTCATTTGCATGTGAAAAGTGAAGTCGCGGCGAGGTCGCTGCAAGCCTCTCTCCGGCGAAGTTGCCGCAAGCCCCTTTCCTGCGAAGTCGCAGCAAGCCCCTTTCCTGCGAAGTCGCTGCAAGCCCCTTTCCTGCGAAGTCGCCGCCGGCCCCTTTCCGGCGAAGTCACAGCAACCCTCTTTCCGGCGAAGTCGCCACAAGCCTCATTTGCATGTGAAAAGTGAAGTCGCGGCGAGGTCGCTGCAAGCCCCTCTCCGGCGAAGTCGCTGCAAGCCCCTTTCCTGCGAAGTTGCTGCAAGCCCCTTTCCTGCGAAGTCGCCGCAGGCCCCTTTCCGGCGAAGTCACCGCAACCCCCTTTCCGGCGAAGTCGCCACAAGCCTCATTTGCATGTGAAAAGTGAAGTCGCAGCGACTGCGCTGCAACTAGTTGCTGCGAAGTCGCTGCAACTGGTCGCGGCAAGGGCCTTTTTTCGACAGGGGAATTAATGATATTTGTAATTTTTAGTGACATGAAACTCTCAAATTGGGGCCAAAGACAATATTTTAAATTTTTTCGATAATCACATTTTGTACGAGGTTGAACTTTGACTTCAACACCATATTCAATTTCGAAACCGAGGAGCAACGGGAACTTGCATTGCACAGCGTAAGCATTGCTTGGCATGGTTTAATACGATCACTCTAAGCAACTTTCAACTGTTAATCACCCAAGAAGATCTATAGAAGAATGGAAGTATTAACCGCCACCATCGGCCTTCCTGTTGTTCCTTAAACTTGGAGGTAAAACTAACGTTAATTGTTAGGCCACTGGCACTTGTGACCGTTGTTAGGCTAGCGTTTCGCAATACACAAGTGCAATGACAGTGAGTAGCCTAGGTTTTCTATTGAGTACTGCAGTGCATTCTCAACACTAAACTGTGCATTCTAAACACCAATTAGCAATGTGTTATGTGTGTATTGGGCTAGATTGAACAGTCGCACATAATCTTCTAATTTATTTCCAAACAAATGCTGGGACTGAGTTTCAATACTGTAGTTTACTTGAAGCTTAGGTCTACACTCATTTGGTAAAGATTTCTTGAATTTCCCATGTGAATCTAAATGGGTAGGCTATGTGATATTGAATAAAACAAGGCTAGACCTTCAAACTTACTGTTACAGTAGGCTGAACAAATTATGTTGGCTAGTCACCGGTATTATATACTTAAGTACTACTACTAGTAAGACTAAAAAAACGACTGAAAGACAAACTGACTTAGTGTGACAAAGAACTGTTTCTTCTCTAGCCTACAGTAGGTCTAAATAAGACTTGTTAAGTGAGCAAGCAAAATAACAACTTAAAACAATTAGGCCTATAAATAAGTTGGCTCAGTGCATTTGTGTTTCGAAAATCTTGTATTTTTAGATCTTAAAAACAAACAAAGATTTAGCCCATGTTTTATTATCTCTGTAGTCTGGGCATTTGATTCTGGTTGCAATGATGACACTCTGGTTCAAATGTTCAGCTTTATACAGTCTGCTTCAGACTTTGGGAATCTTTTTTTCAGACTATTGTGGAAGCAAATCTCACATCACTTTGTGGTGACAACTTTATTTCATATTTTCAAATGATTCATGACTACTGCTGCTTTGCTATTTCCTTTTTCCAGGAAGAATTGAAAAACCAAATATCCAGGTGAGGTTTCCTGTGATGTACGACACCAGTGTGGAGGCAACAACAGAAGAGGAGAACGTATATGGCTTAAAGACATAATGGTGTAAGATGATATTAAGAGTTTATCCAAGAGTCCAAAAAGCAAAGGAACAAGTGCCATAGAGAAAAAAGATGGAAGGGTGAGTTTAACTATTGTACCCAAATGTGTAATGATATTATTTAGATACTTTTCATAACCTGTTTATATATAATATATATAAAAAACAGTCTGGTACATCATTTACGTACAAGCGTCATAAGTTGGGCCAATTTTTTACTGATTTGGGATAATTATAAACATGGTTATTAAGCTTTGAAAAATAACTTGGTGTTATAGTGCAAAGCTAGTAATTATTTGGTAAAGCTGCTATTCCTGGCTTATAACTTGAGGGACCTTGATTTAAATGTTTACCTCCCAATATGTTGATATAAAATTTTAATGTTAATGTATGTTTATGATAATGTGAGTTATCATGTGCTATATCTGTATATATGCTTACAGGTATATCATATTTTCTGTTCACAGGTCAATATTGGTGCAGATTTTGGGCTTCCTGAAGACAAGTGGGAGGCCATTTGTAGTTAAGAGAAACACTCTATGTTCGTGGAGACTTTACTGGTGTTGATTTGGGGTACCAACACTTTGAAAACGAAAGTCGTTGGGAATGCTTGCACACGATTCAACAGTGACAGAGATGGAAAACCGCTGTTGTCTCCCGTGAAGCTTAATGCTATGGAAGGTTAGTCATTATGGAAAGCTTTCAAACAAGTTACCATTTATATTACAAGCTCATGACATAGTACACAAGTGTACAATATAATTTACTGAATAAGCTGTTTTTCAGGAGTAAGTAATTTTTTAACACTGACAGAACTATTTATCAGTAGGATTATGCATTCCAGTATCATGAGTTAACAACTGATATCATTTTGGTTGGTTCTTAATTGCCTTTGAGTTCTGACAGGAAGCCTACAATCAAACTACATTGAGCAAACCCAAATTCTAAACCAAAAGAATGTTCTTGGTTAGACTGTGATTGCTAGTCCATTCAGGTTGGATACCAACAGAGATAAATATCGTGAGACATTATAAACCATAGGAAAGTTTGACCTTAACTTTCCATGAAAGCACTCATCCAGCAATGCAAGAGAGTTTGTTAAGTTTTAGGACCACACTGTTACTGTTAATCATGATAAGTCCATTCTTAAGTGTTCATACGCTTTGTTTCTTGCAGCACAATTCGTGGAACGTTTGAAAGAAAGCTGCAGTTTACTGAGGAAGCTGCAAGGTTCAGCAAATACATATCCGAGAAGCTGACGTCAATCGTAAAACAAAGAAGGCCTTAAAGCATTAGTATCATATTATTTTTTTCAATGGTTATTGCTTACCATTAAACAGTCTTTAGTTTTATTCAAACTGACAGCATATTGCTGTCACTGACAAGTTAACTTTTCAGAGGAATTTTTTTAGACAGTTCTTTTTTCAAAGTAGGATTAAACCCATATTTATTATTATGTTTAAAACAGTTATTGTTTGCCATTATATGGTATTTAGTTTTTTAATTAAATTCAGGAAATGGAAAGTATGTTGCTGTCAATTACAACTTAAGTTTTCAATGGAGATCTTCTGGACAGTTTTTTCTTGAAAGTGGTTTAACCATGACTATTATAGACTGATGTTGATTTTTACTTGGCAAAGTCATCTTTCCACTTTTGCCTTATTTTTTTTAAAGAACTAACATTTCTAGTATATAATCAGTATGTACAAATGCCATTAAACAGTATTCAGATTTTTATTCAAACTCCAGAATAGACAGTTCATTGTCGTCACATATGTGTTCAGTATAAATATGCATTACAAATACATGCTTTGTAGGTAAATATTGTTTTTTAAGATCTGATTGGTAGCCAATTTAAGAATGAATTCCTTTCAAAAGGTTACTGTCTGACTAGCTATTATTATTGTCTGCCTAGCATGCAGAATTGCACACTACATAGTTTGGTAATGCTAACTCTTGAATAACTTTTATCTATTCAGCTGTAACTTTTATTTTGATATAATGATTGATAAAAAATTAACCTTTATATTGTTTTAACAGATAGAGTTTCCTTTCTTAATTGCCACAGCAATACATGAAATCATTGTTTTAATGAACATATTTAGTTGGTATTTCATAATATATATAAGTTTTTAATGTGTAATATGAAAGCGTTTACTTCATAAGTTTGCTTTCTTGTTAGACTCCAAATTTATGTTTTCTTTTTCATTGCCCTCAACTTTGCATTATTGTGCAGTACTATACTTTTGCTATTCATGTTTGATCCATTAACTTGTCTTAACTTTGTTGGAATAAAATGATATTTTCAGATTTTTGTTAACAGTGATTTTTACTCCATCTGCTGGAAGTTCTCCCTCGCCTTAACTTGCTTGTTAAGTGTTAGACCTACATCATGTGCAACTGTAAAGAGTAATTTTAACCTGTTGAAATTCATCGCCACCTGTTTTCACCAGATAACTTGTTGAAAACAATTGAACGTGTGGAAAATCCTACTGTTATAACCAGCTTAAAACCTTCCATACATGTTCTTACCTGTTCAAACGTTTTCAATACCAGTAAAGACATGTTGAAAACAGAACCAGTTAAAACCTGTTACCCCTGTTGAAAACAGTTGAAACCAGTTCATACAGTATGTTATTACCAGTTAATAGCTGTTGCGCCTGTTGAAAACAGTTGAAACCTGTTATTACCAGTTAATACCTGTTCATGCCAGTTAAAAACTGTTGTGCCTGTTGAAACTTGTTGAGAACAGTTGAAACCGGTTAATACCAGTTAAAAACTGTTATGCCTGTTGAAAACAGTTGAAACCTGTTATTACCAGTTAATACCTGTTAATACCAGCTAAAGCTGTTGTGCCTGTTGAAACCTGTTGAAAACAGTTGAAACCTGTTAATACCAGCTAATACCTGTTAATACCAGTTAAAAACTGTTATGCCTGTTGAAAACAGTTGAAACCTGTTAATACCAGTTAATACCTGTCAATACCAGTTAACACCCGTTAATACCATTTAATACCTGTTATTACCTGTCACCAAATACCAGTTGCAACAGGTACCTGTTAAAACCTGTTCAACAGGTATTAACTGGAATTTTCACCTGGGTATGTATGTATGTATGTATGTATGTATGTATGTATGTATGTATGTATGTATGTATGTATGTATGTATGTATGTATGTATGTATGTATGTATGTATGTATGTATGTATGTATGTGTATGTATGTGTGTGTGTGTGTGTGTGTATGTGTGTGTGTATGTATGTATGTATGTATGTATGTATGTATGTATGTATGTATGTATGTATGTATGTATGTATGTATGTATGTATGTATGTATGTATGTATGTATGTATGTATGTATGTATGTATGTATGTATGTATGTATGTATGTATGTATGTATGTATGTATGTATGTATGTATGTATGTATGTATGTATGTATGTATGTATGTATGTATGTATGTATGTATGTATGTATGTATGTATGTATGTATGTATGTATGTATGTATGTATGTGTGTATGCGTGTATGTGTGTCTGTATGTATGTATGTGTGTATGTATGTGTGAATGTGTGTATGTCTGGGTGTGTGTCTGTATGTATGTATTATAGAGCATATCCATCTATTCGCTTGTGATGCAGGTATTCCAATAGACGGAGACTTGTGAGCATTAATTGGACAATTCACATTTCTTGCAATAATTAAAAAGAAAACTCGCAATAATTAACAAACAAAAAAAAGTCAACGGAAGTAAAAAAAGAAAATACAAATCTCCGGTCGGTAGTTTTACTAACTGATCACATAGAAGTTCGGGTGGGGTGGGGGGGGGGAGAGGAGGTGGGAGGGTTTCACTGGGGTGTAATGGATTTCACAAGCACTTTGATACTTTTCAAGTAGCTGAGGAAATATAAATAAAATTTATTCGTACCTTATCAACTAAACATCATTATGTACACTGCTGGAGAAATAGTCAATATATTATCATATCACATCAATTCCTAATACAATAAGTTACATGACGACAATTAATTTTTAATTTTTATTCCACTTTTCGTTAGATGTCATATTCAGCAGCTTCACCAACCTTGTCTGACAGAAAGAGGTTTCCAAACTTTCTCCGGACGTACGTATCGGAGACACATCTTAATACACCAAAACTCTGGCTAATGCAATATTTTAACTGGACAAGAATCGGAGCTTTATCTCAAAACCACGATTTTTTTATATCGGTAGGAAAGAATTCACATTCAATATTAATTTCATTAACGTGTGTTTTGCTACACTGCTGAAATCATGACTGAATCATTTTAGATCATTTATTGATTGTTATCCATTATTATTAATTAAACCAATGAAAGAAATATCAAGAAGGAAATGACCTGCAAGGTGATCTGCTATCTTCTTTCAAAAGTGCAGTAAATGCTATTCTGGGTGTCATTTCTGTATGTGGGTGTGTGTGAGTGGGTATCATGCTAGGCAGTGGCGCGCGTAAACCGTATATATTAACAAAACCATGCATTTAATGCCTTTAATAAACTTATAGTTGATAGTCTAAATATGCCTCAGAATGGACCATTTCACGTTCGTAATATCATGTACAAACTTGTCGTCATAATGTTTCCTATATATAGTTATATGTCATAATTTGCTGATGTATATGTGGTCCGGTCCGTTCGAAAGGTATGTGTAACATGACTTAAAATGCAGGGCCATTGTTTTTGGAGTCACTTCAGATATATCCATTGTAAGTTTTGTTCTGCTTGTAAGTTCAAAGCACGTGATAATAAGGAGGATTGAAGTTGATTTTGAAAGCCTTTTAGAATAGAAAATATTTACATTGGTTAAGGCGGAGTATTGTTCAGAGTGAGCAGACAGAAGAGTTTGACGGTGGAGTGGGGGGGGGGGTGTCGGTATCACAATCTTGTTATTCCCCTAGCTCATAATCTAAACGGTCATAACACAATACAATATGCGTGTGTCATCATGCATGTGGTGGGCAGGATTATGCCATTTGGAAAGTTCTATACCAAATTAGCGTGTAAGTCAATGGAGGAATTATTTGTGGTACGACCCCAACAAGGCCCCAAACACAAGCATTAATTTGTGTCCAATTAGTTGACGGCAAAAAGGCATTCACATTGGGTTAATAAACGAACGGTCCGAATTATGTTAAAGGGAAAGGAATTCTTAAGCTTTTTTTTTTAACATTTGTGTTCTCCGATTGCTCCCCTTCTTTTTCGTGTGTGACAGGCTAACAATCATTTCTTTGAAATACTGTCAAATAGCAGCATCACAATTGCGGTTTCCGAAGTCATCAATGAAGTACCGACTGATCGTCAGTTCCAGGATTTAAAGGTAAGAAATACTGTAAATATAAGAATAAGAGACTATAAAAATCAAAGAAAAAGGCAAACATTTATCCCCATGCGTAATGGAGAAAGAAAAACACAGCTGTTCATTAATTTGTGACAATGACAGAATTGTCAAGCCAGAGTTACAACAAGACACCGTATAGCCACCTGTACAGCACTTGCTATACACCTGGTACAACAACACCTTGCCCCACCACACAAAGAGGTCTTTTAATATGTCTGTTATAATAATTCTCCTCATACCTCGGTTGCTGTTTTTTTTGTCTCATGTTGGTCAGTTTCCGAATAATTTTGTAAAAAATATCATGTTCACTTATTTACGCAGGTGAACCAGGTTTTTTTTTTTGTTGGGGGGGGGGGTACATTACTATAGTAAGTGGGCGTAGCAACAAGCAACTGGGCCCGTTGCAGTGACGGTAATTAGCATCCAAAGGAGAGCCCACATTCGCCTAAGCCCTGCAGTGTTGGCTTGGTTGAACAATTTTTGATATTTGGCAGCACTAGCCACCAATTTCTCAGTCTCTAAAGAATACATAGGGGCCCGTTTAGCTTACTGACTGCACGTTTAACATGATGATTAGTCTCTTCGCCTTTCCACGGCCGGCTGCAGGCTCCAGTCCTTTCTTGTCCCCGAAGCCGCGCCGCCTGCACAGGCCTATATCGGCCCAGACTTTACTTTAGTCAACCACTCCTTCGGATCTTCATTAATATATGTTATTATAACTTCAATAGTTTATAATAACGTAGGGCAATCGATTTGAATTGGTATTTTTTGTTGTTGTTATTTTGTCCCTTTAGGATGAAGATCTCAGGATTTTTGTGCTTCTTGCTTTTGAAGACATTGCCGTGGAAATATTTTGCGGGGTGAGTTTTAAAACAAAACAATAATTGTTGTACAGCTTCATTTGGGAGTTTATTTATCAGGATCGAGACTGAGTATACACAGCACATTATTTCAGCCGTGGATGCAAAAATAAAATTCCAGTTCGAAATTGTGAAACGTTGTACAATTTTGTTCTGAAAAAGTCTGCATCTGTATCTATAATTCGTTTATTTCGTTTATTTTATTCGTTTTTTTTTTACAACATATATACAACAAATGTAGCGAATACAGAGAGTTATGGAATGTGAAAGAAAGTGTATCAGGAAACCCTTTTGGGCTTATCTAGTGATACACTCCCTGTACATAGAGTACACAAATAACTTACATACATACTAGTATGCAGTATGTAAATTGATTTGCGATTAAAGTAAGATACATCGAACGCAAAATTCTCTTGGGTAAACATGCTTACGTTTTGAGAGAATGCCACAGCCCTTAGTAGTTTTAGTTGCAATAGACTGTATGTGATTGTTCCATGTTAAACGGGAGTCAATATAAACACCTAAAAACTTAGTGCAATTCACTCTTTGCAGACTCTCATTGTTCATTTTAAGATCTAGATTAACTTCTTCGGCCTTACGCTTACTGTTACTGAAAACGATATAGTTTTCCTGACGTTTAGTGAAAGTTCTGTTAGCAGTAAACCAATCATGAAACTTAACAAGTTCTAATTATAAGTTAATAATATGTTCCAATAATTGTGGGTTATTCATGAAAGTGCAAATACTATACAGTTTAATATAACTTACCAAACTGGCAGGGGTCCCTAAATTAATAAATAGTTACACTATTATCAACCCACGTGTTATTTTAGGCTGTTTATTTTAAACGTCTACTGATTTAGGGGCATGACCTTTTATGGAAGGGGCCAGAGGCAAATAAAGGAGTTTTAGAGAAGGAAGTGACCCTGGCGGGGTCGTTGAAGCTGTTTTTATTTAGAGAGGTATGGGGCCCTCCCTCTGATTTGTTTTTCAAGTTTAGAGGTAAAACATTGCATTCTGAGGCATATTTAGACTATATACTAGGTTAATAATTCGGGGCCAAGGTCCAAGATTTTGCTGATAAATACTCTTGAAGTTTTCGTTTGAGGCTGAAAAAGTGGAATGTACACCAGGAGAAGGGCCATAGTTATTTCCAGACCGAATTTAGAAAATCCTCTAACTGACCCCCCCCCCCCCCCCCGCAAACCCGGAGAGACAATGGAGGTGAGAGAGATGGCATGGTTACACGGGAAAGGTCACTCTTAGTCCAGTCGGCTGTATTAAGACGTTCATGTACTCCACACTAACCTTCAAATGGTGAAAATGTAAGAGAGTTTTCTTAGTTTTGGTGTATTGAAATCCTATGACAACCCCCGCCCCTCCCACCCAAACGTCTAAGCATACGCTGATTACTTTATTGAAGTCTACAATTAACATGGATAAGATTGATTTTCTCTAATATTTGAAGCAATTATGCTTACTATTTTCTTATTTCTGTTCAGATTTATAAAAACCGTTTGTATGGGAAAGGATACGCATGGATAATCCCCGGATGGTATTCCTACCAGTGGTGGACACGAAATACAGCAGCTGTAACGGGATGCACCAATGAGGAAGTAGAAACGGCTGTGTTTGAGTCTATGTACATCGGTATGGAAGCTGCAATTGTTTCTTCTTCTAACAACTATCTGCCATCCGGAATTGTAAGTTTTTCATAAATTATATAGATGCATTTCATTATAAGATCCTTGATGGTTTTTTTCTTTTCTTAAAGATTTGTTCTTAACTTTATTATTAGTATCCCGTCGTGGAAACCAAAAGACAGTAAGCAATCTCAATGGATGGTTTAAATCTGACAATGGTCTCGTCTTTAGACAAAGATCTCCAGTCGTGACCTTTGCATAATTATATTCATCGAATCGAGCAGGACCTCGGCGGCGTCGGATCGGGCCTCAATTTCGGGGTAAAGGGAGGAGGGGGGGGGGGGCGAGTGAGAGGCACATCGCTACAAAATGAGGCACATCAGGTTTATGAGAAGGTGGAGCATTTTTTGTATTTTTCTTTCACAGCATTGGTGGCACGTGTCTTCTCCCGGCTCCATCGCCCTTTCTAACTTCATCACTTCACCTATATTGGCCACATCTTACGAAATTAATGAAGGCCAATGTAGTCTTTCAATCAATTGGACTCTACTGTACATGTTCCTTTCGATTCTCTAGCACACATGTATCACTTTTCAGGAACGAAGAGTAGGCCGGGGGGGGGGGGGGCACCGTGGGCCAGGTCAGGGCCCAGGCACAATAAGTTCACCGCCCCCTTTCGCACTCTTCATAAACCCCATATCACCCTCCCATCTGGGCTCACAAATTGACCCCTCGGACTCGAGGCTATAACCCAATTCAATTCAATTTTCAATTCATAAGACTTTATTTCAATTTCTTGTATTAAAGTATGCAATTTGACAATAGATGTGGGTAAATGTACAGGAGAACAAGAGATTGAGGAGTGCCAACAAGAAGCTCTGTAGAGCTTGTTTACGTTGACATCCCTTGACAAATAAAATATAGAATGAAAGCTTAAGTATACAGAGAAACAGAACAAAGATGGCAATGAAAGGAAATACAAAATCAATGATAGTTTGATATAAGATACTCTTTAAGACGTTTTTTGAAGGTGTTCAAAGTTTTACAACCAGTAATAGTAGAAGGGAGGGAATTCCAGAGTTTTACGCCGACATAACGAATACCAAGTTGTGAAGACCTAAGTCTAAAGTAAGGAACAGAAAAATGATTTGGCGCACGGTTAGGATAGGGATTGTTACGTAACTGAAAATATTTGCGAAAAGTCGACGGAGCATTATCATGTAACCAATTGAAAATAAAAATACCAACTTAATAACGATTTATGTCATACAAATATTCTGAATGTGATTATTCAAAGAAAGATGATTATCGATATAAAAGCCAAGAAATTTAGTAGTCTTAGACAGCATAACTTCAACACCGCATAGTCTGATACTATTTATGTTAGGATTTAAGTGCTTTGAATGTGTACGAAACACAATAGAGGTAGTTTTCTTAACATTAAGTGACAATTTATTTGCACAAAACAATTATGAATATATGTAAACTCATTCTGTATAGTATCCAATAGAAAATTAGTGTCCCTGATCACACTCCTCTCGTCGAGCCTGGAGATAGTTTCAAAGGGCACATATTTATTTCAGTTCCTTTATGCAAAGAGTACCCGTACCCGTCTCTTAAGTCCCGTGATAAATTTCTTTTTATAAATTAAAGAAGAAGAAGAAGAAGATGATGAACAAATGTTCAAATTTCTGGCCGACATAATCAGAATTTTTTTTTTTTCTTGTTGCTCCTTTCCAGCAAACTTCAGATTTCCAAGAGCAGCTTTTGGAGAAGAAAAGACAACTTGAATCATCTGATTTTCGGGAAACGACACTTTCTGGATTGGAACCATTCGGTTACGACGCCGTTTTGGCAGTGGCCCTATCTTTCAACCAATCAGTGGACATTTTAGAAAAGCGAGGGCGTCGGCTTGAGGATTTCACTTACAATGACACAGACATTGGTTCCGTAATATTCGACACTATTAGTTCGTCTAACTTTTTGGGAGTAACCGTAAGTATTTGCAAAAGTAATGAAGTATATATAATAGAAAAATCATTAAAAAATATGCAAAAGTGATACTTGTACAAGTTGCAGGACCAAATAATATATTAGGCTATTATGTGTTGTATTTGTTAGAATAGACGTTTTTTACAAGATTTACAAGAAGTTTCGTGTTTTATAACTCTTTCTCTGATATATTCTAGCTTGTATGGAATGAAACTGTGGTGTGATTTCTGGTTACCTAGTAAGTACCTCGGTACCGGCGTTCAGGACATACTGACAAATTCTGATTAGCACCCACCCCACTCCCCACCTCCAAGGAGACAGAGTCGTAGTTTACGTATCACTAACAACTATATAGAGCATATATAGCGCAGGGGAATATCCAAGACATTTCAAACTAACCATTAACGAAGTTGCCTTTACCACTCCATAATTCGATTTCTGTTCAAATCCAGTTCTATTTTTATGATCATAATTTTATTAAATTTATTAATGGTTTTTCACGTGTGTTGACTTACATACCGTATATTGTTTCTTTATTTGTGTGACTGATAAATGCGTCGGTCAGTAGTGTGTAAGATAATTCAATAATATTCAATATTCCAGACCGAAAGAATTAAGCACTTTTCATGATTTAAGTGTTTGATGCATACTTACTCGTAATGTATATATTTTTTTTAATGAATACGCCTGTCAACGGTATAGGGAAGGTGAGTCAGTAAAATATCAACATTTCCACATTGAATGAAGTTGTTTTGCTTCTTTATTCTCTACCATTACGTACTTTCCGTTCTGCTCGAATTGTGAATAAAAATGTAAGTTGATATATACTATAGCCTACATCTAATTGGCATACTACTAAATGCGTATGTCGGTATTCAAGATGATTCAACAATTTCCAACATTCCAGACTCAACAAAGTTGCCATATTTGCTTGTCCTTATTGTGTAATTTTCCTTTTTTGTGTTCTTCGTTTTTACGAATTATGCATGGCGATTGCCTGAATACTTCATCTTTATACATTGGAGTCAATTTCGTGAATTTCTCCGAAAGTTCAAATCAAAGAGTTCTAATATTACACAGTTGAGGCTCACAACTATGTTTATTGTTCTCGTCAGGGTCCAGTATCTTTTTCAGCCGGTGATCGAGAGGGCCCAATAACTATCCAACAATTACAAGGTAATCGAACGCTCTTCAATTGTGCACTTAAAATCTGTTTATCTCTTTAAAATCTATTTATAGATCGGATTTTTATGATAACACAGTATGGTACAAAATATCCTATACTGCTTCTTTAAAAGAAGTCATTGGTTTCTTTCAATTTTCTTTCAATATTCAATTAACCGAGATACTTCAACAGTGCACAGTTTGTCGATTACGGCAAAAAATACAGACAACGCAACATTAAATCCCTTTAGCAACCAGTTCCCCTCCTCAAAGAAAATATTCGTTCCAAAACATCAACCGTTGCATGCTCTCCCTGGTGTATTTTTATTTTGTTTTGTTTGTAATACCGGTCGTTTTCCTTAAGTGGCCCTCTCCTAGGGGTCGAACAGGGTAATTCCCTTTATATTGGTAGCCTACGCTCCAACAGTTCATAAGTCGATGCATGTAGTCATTAAACATGGTTCGGTTTGGATTAATCAGTTACTATTACATCCACCCCCCCCCCCCACCCACACCCCACAACTCCCCGTCTTTGGACATTAAGTACCTTTATCTGTTTACCAGCTCTTGTTCTCGTTATCAGGCACCTGTAGAGAGGAGTGGACGCTATTCCAGTTCTACTGTTACAAATTCATGAACGAACCATTAAACTGGAAAGATGCTAGCCAATACTGCCGAGATCAAACAGATAGTCAACCCTCCGCTATGGTCTGGATACTTTCTAACGAAGAATATGAATTTATTGGTTCTCAAATTGACGACGAATGGTAAGTTATACACCAACCATGTGCGTCGTATATGCAGTCATGGGTGCCAATTTTATTTGAGAAGGGTCATGTTGGTGAGAGTGAATGGAGAAAGGGATATAAAGTGTTTTGCCGCATATGCTCCTCAACAAGTACTCACAGTCTGTCATTTTGTTTACAAGTTTTAACTTGTAAACGAGTTCCTGCTTGCAGGAGGATCTAAAATACATACAATACAAAATACAAATACATACAACTGAAGGGATTCACTCCTGTGGTCGTTATAACCTTCCGTCTATACCACTCTTTAGGATTATAAACATGAACGTATAAGGCTTACTAAAGTTTGCAGTCTGAGGGAGAGTAATTGTGACGTGCTAACTTGAAGTTTTTGTTAGCCATTTCTGTTATTTTGCATACATTTACCACGTTTCTTCGTAACCACTATTTACGACAAACAATAAACAAACGGTTGATATACCTTTCTGGTTGCAGAGTTACATCCGGATACATATCAATGGGACGAATGCAAGCTATTACAAAAAAAAAAAAAAGAAAAAAAAAAGTCCTTCATTGCGCTCATGTCTATGACGTCAGCACGTATATGGTATACACAGCTTAGCTTGTGATATAGCATAAATGATGTTTCATAAGAATATTACAAGCCCAAAATATTTTAACTATGACCTACAAGTGTTCTCTTATAGTAATTTCGTCATATCAAACTACCTAATAACAAATATAATATATTTATTATGTTGTTTATCCTTTTACAATAAAGGAAATACTGCCAGTGGAACTCCCCCCCCCATCCCTACCCCCTCTTATACTACCTATATGGAAGTTACCGCATCCCCTCCCCCTCAGCAAGTTAATACTAAAAATGTACTGAAGTCTTAAAAAAAGGTCTAGCAAACGCATTTTCTAAATGCCCCATCCCATCCCACCAACCGCACCCACCTTCCTTGAATTTGCGGTCGGTCATTATGTACGCGCTTTATCAATAGCATTGTCTTTGGCATGAGTTATTAATATTTTATATTATTATTATAATTATAATTATTATTATTATTATAATTATAATTATTATTATTATTATTATTATTATTATTATTATTATTATTATTATTATTATTATTATTATTATTATCGTCGTATTGTTCTTCTTTTCTCAAGGTATATTGGTTTAACATACGAAGAGTCGTTAGACAAGCTAGTTTGGGTTGATACCACTCGAAATGCATCTTGGACCCCGGTAGGTTTCGATGAAGGTGACGACTTGTGTTACGTTTGGAATGTTGGATCAGGCGAATGGAGGCCGATAGACTGTGAAGCTAGTCGGCCATTCATATGCAAAATGAGACCAGGTTTGATATAGTAAATTTTATACCCTTCCTTGACATAGCTTTTACCAGCACTGCTTAAAAAACTACATTATTATTGTCAATATATTTCTAGCATAATCTAGCCATTTATTTCCTAGCCATTAATTTTCACAGGAGTGTTAATGTATAAACGTATATAACATTAATCAAGTTAGCATAAATGTGTGCTTTACCTGTACAAAATATTCTGTTGATGAGAGAGAAAATTGTCAAGAGATTTTTGGAATTGAAAGAGATAAGCCACTACAGAAAATGTAAATACACACATCTATTTCTCTTGACCTTCAGATTTTGAAGAGACAGCGATTGTGACTGTCTCATCTTCGACAAATGGTTCGTTAGATACAACTTGGCATGGACAATTTATATGGCACGGTTAGTTATGACTTTGATTAAATACATTTCCCAAAGAATATATAGACACCGGTTAAATTTAATAACTGGCAGTATTGAAGCGGTAAAGATGAAAGATTTGTTTCTACTTCATGACAGGAAAACACAATCAGAAAGATGACAATTTGAAATTGATACAAACGAAGAGCAAACCTACAAAATTGAGAAACAAAACGTTTCCGAACAGCGAACCAGAGGAGAAAGACAAACAAATAAAGGGAACTTGCATGTAACGCCTCTTTCTTTAGTGACCACGTGATTAGGACAATAAAACAGAGGAAAGAGACAAACAAAGGGAACTTGCATGCACGTCTCTTTCTTTAGTGACCACGTGATCAGGACACTTATCCAGAGGAGAAAGACAAACAAAGGAAACTTGCATGCAACGCCTCTTTCTTTAGTGACCACGTGATCAGGACACTGATCCAGAGGAAAAAAACAAACAAAGGAAACTTGCATGCAACGCCTCTTTCTTTAGTGACCACGTGATCAGGACACTGATCCAGAGGAGAAAAACAAACAAAGGGAACTTGCATGCAACGCCTCTTTCTTTAGTGACCACGTGATCAGGACACTGATCCAGAGGAGAAAGACAAACAGGAAAACAACAAAAAACAGAGTAGAAAGAAAACCACATGATATAGATATTTTATATAGGTATAAAATGAATTATTATAACAGTTGTGACAATTTCTCCCTTTTGTATAGATAATATGGTACCATTGGATCGTACGCCAGCCGTAGAGCTTGGCCTAACTGCTGTCGCCTACATTGTTTTGTGCTCGTTGGCCAGTTTGGGAATATTACTTGCTATTTGCTTTCTAGCTTTCAACGTCCTGGCTCGAAAACATCCGTGAGTTTACTCTTTAAATTGATGAAAATTTAAAAAGAAAAAAATAGTGACAGGATTTCTATGAATAGTTAGGCATAGTCTGCTGAGGACTTTACACGATTGGCTGAGGATTTGACTGATCTAGTTAGGATTAGTGTGGTAGCGTCTTTTTCCACACTGAAAACAAGTCCTGTCTGATGGTGTTCACTGTATCAATGAACAGAAACAAATTTAAGAAAAAACCGAAGGAAAAGAAAGAAAGAATGATTTGCCATATCTTCTCCCTTTTGGTAGAATTTTGTTTTCTAACATGAATTTCTTTTTGTACTTTTTAAGCTTTGTTAAACTGTCCAGTCCTCGCCTCAACAATCTGATCGTGATTGGCTGTATTATGATATATCTATCGATATGTGTCATTGGATCAGAAATTGTCAGCGGGGACGGGGAAAGAGAGTTATTCCCTGGTTTTTGTATGGTAAGTCGACATTAAATTTCATATAATTTCGTAAGACCTTATCCATTGTTTTAAGTTTTTATGTAAAAATTCAAGCAATACTTTACAACCAACACCTGAAAGGATATCTGGTCTTGCGTAATATTGATATAAAATTGACCAGAATAAATACTGATATCTCACTACGAGAACACAACCACGAAATTGACCGTAACTCTATAATTAATCAAGTACATGCATCTGCCACCTTTTCAACTAATCATGTAGATTATGCACAAAACCAGTATTACGTCATTAGTTCGAATGTATAAAGTAATCAATTGATAAATACAATATTAATAAGAATGGAATTAAATAAGAGAGAGCAGCGTCAATGCTAACCCCTTCCCATTATGCAAATGAACAAAACAAGAGGGCAAACCGTGGCGTTGCATATCTCATCGCCAGCAAACACTGATTTCGAATGATAAAAAAAAATATCATTAGCTACGCAATCTGGCAGTAGTAGGAACGTACCACTTGACATTTCCAGTATGCCTGTCAGTGAAGGTTGTATGTCAATACAAGGTTTCCCCTTGGAATAAAACAATTAATCGCGCTAAAAAATATACATTTGACCTTTAACCACGTAACCTTTGACCTCGGTTCCCATGGCAACCGCATATTTTGATAGTACTTGACATTCACTTTTACTTTCTTTTGGGATGCATATACGATCGTGAACTGGTAAACCTGTACTCACGTTCTTCGTATCACGTTCATCTGGCTCAATTGACTACTAGCCTATAAACGTATTTACTGAAGAGAGGCTTATATTATACGGTACGTTTATGTATACGCTGTTGATTTAATGTTGACCAGAACCTCTACAAATTGATCCCACAGCTTAGAATCTGGCTCCTTTCTATCGGCTTCGTTCTTGGCTTTGGAACTCTATTCAGTAAAACGTGGAGGGTTTATAAGGTCGCTAACACTAATGTAGGAGCAAAACGAACGGTAAGAAACCATTTAACATGACAAAGGAAGTTGACAGTTTGAAGTCGTACCCCAGACAGTTTGATTATGCCATATTATATACTGTAAATCTGTTCCGTATAAATACATATACCACGATGATGCCTCAGAGGGAGACGAGTTTTATATAAACGCGCCGATTAGAACTATTTGTAGTTGTGAACTGTTTATATTAAATATAATTATTTTTACAGGAATACTTATAATCCATCGTTTGTGTATGGTAATGGCTGTTTTACCATATTTTTAAACTCTGAACCCAAACGACAAATATATTTGGAGATAACTACTGAGTTAGAAGCAGAAAGGTCTGGACAACAAGTTCCAACTTTTACATCAACCTTCCTTACATCGGAGAAAATTCAGATAAATAATTGTTTACCAAAATGTGCATGCAAGTCAGATACAAAGATATTGAGAGGGGCCCAAGTCGGACCCCATGGACAATATTGCCACCTGTCCAACCAGACCAGGCCACATACTTTTGAATTCCTGTAATCTGTTATCCTGAACAGAAACATTAGGAGCGCGGGAAAAGACTCCAAATCCACATCCCGATGAACTCGTTACTATATGATAGTCTACTGTATGTGCATAGTGTCTTTCATTTCTTTATCATTTCTCCAGAACTTTCCCTACCTTTATTAATATATTATGTAAAACAACTTTCAAAACATGTGCTATTTAAAAGAGTCTATACTTAAAAGAAGAAAAAAATGATGGATATTTTTCATAGCTCAAGTCCGTTACTTAAGGTCATCTTTCCTTGTGAAGCTTTATACGTTTGCAATGAAGTTAGGTGCACGGTCAGATTTTTTTTTTTTTTAAGCTGTAGTTACCTTCAATATTTTCCAGGTCATAAAAGATTCAGAGCTGTTTGTAATGGTCGGCATCTTTCTCCTGGTCGACTTCATTATTCTACTTTTGTGGCAAGTGCTGGACCCATTACGTCATCAGAGAACTGTAAGTTTTAAAGAAATTTCTAAATCAATATTACACGTTTCATACTACGTTTGTGCTAACCCTTTGTACATCCCCCAAAATCATTAACCTAAAGTTCACTATAAACTATATCACTTTCCAATTACAAAGCAAAACGGTTTGCCAGTATCATTTCTCTACTCCTTGAATTGAAACTGCCGTCTTTCTCATATCCTTCTCGTATATCGTATTTTTTTATTTGAGTTTTTTATTTTTGTTTTCGTAATTTCGTTGCCAATTTAACATCACATTATGTGAATCTTACTATATGAGTTCCATATGACTCTATTTATTCACGTGTAATATCTACAGAATGCTAAGTAAAAATAAGTAGCGACTATGTCGACGCCGATATGATGGTTGTTAGCCTGCACGACGTGTTATTATTCATATAAATAGTTTAGTTATAAATACAAAATTCTACAGTTGCCCTGTTACATTAAGGTTGCACGGTTCTTACTGTCAATACACACTGTACTTATTTATTCCAACATGAACGAACATCATACCAATTTACTCAGGTTTGTTGCGATATTATGACTCTGTACCACAACAAAATGGGTTGCGATCAGTGAACAATAAAAGAAAAATAATAATCATAAATAAAGCAATGATATGTTGGATAGTAATGTATATAATTAAGTGTGACAGCATGCTAAATACGAACAACCCATTAAGTCACTTATACTGAGGGAAATTGAAATCATCCCCTCCCCTCCCCTCCCCCTTACCCTCCCCCTCCCCACACACACCCGTTTCTCTCTTCGTTATGGTTCTGTGGTCTGTAGATCTTTTGCCTTTTCATGTCTATTTTGATACTTCCGTTTCAGAATCTGGATTTGGGTCATTACATTCATACATGCAATTGCCAACATGTTACCGTATGGACCGGTGTATTAGCCGTCTACAAGGGCTTAATTCTTATTTTCGGGGTTTTTCTCGCTTGGCAGACGAGACGAGTAAGTAGTCTTTTTGTCACTTTCTCTTCTTGTTTTAATTTTTTGGGGGAAAAGATCAACGGATTTATGCTGGCTTGAGATTCGAATTATTGTGCATTGTACGAGTCGAGGTTGTCCCTATCCTAATAAGGACTGCTTTGTTCCAATTCGAGTATTGATTGATCCTCTTGGTGAAGGTAAAGTCTAAACAACTTCCTAAACCAATTTTGGTACATTTCCGATTTGATTTGAAAAAAATAAAATAACTACCATTCAAATTATATTTCATTAGCTGGATGTACTGCTTACATTATCGATAATAATATATAAAAAGGTTACCGATTTTCTGTGTTTCTTTATTAATTATATTTAATGTCTATGAAAACTGTCTGGGTGACGAATAAAAATCTTAAATATGAATTTTAACCACTTCAATTACGCGACTGATTCTTAACGGTGACGTCATATTGTGAATAATAAATATCGAATGATTCCTGAATTGATTAATTGTAATTTTGATTTGAGTTATATTCAGTAGGTTTGGCGAAAATATAAGAACAAAAAAAGTGGCTTAATGTAAATAAGCTGTTTAAACACACGATATTATGGTCACAACTGAGGAAAACATTCCGTCTATCTATAAGTGTGATTTTTAAGTAGAATGTTCCTTATATAGAAATTCTCCATTAACTAACATAGCATATCGTCAAGGTTATTAGTCTCTAAGTCCTTGTAAAAGTGTTTACTACGCTACACTTCAATGGATGGCTAAAACTATTTATGGCACCTTAAGTTTACCGTATCGTGACCATGCACACAGACTTCTTTATACGTTGGTAATGATAAGTAATATAAATCCATTTTACTCATCGGTAAACTAATTCCTATCCTAGGTATTGAAGCTATAAAGTGGTCTAAAAATTGCTTCAATTGACTCAATTTCCGCACCACATGTTCATCCAAGTTTGTTCTTAAACATTCAAGTGGCAAAAACAAAACCAAAAACATAAAAACAAATTCTGTTTGTTAACATATCTGAAACAATGTTCTCCTGTCGCTTCCAGACGGGAGAATTAACAAAAGGACGGATTAATATATCGACTCTAACTATGCATTATGTGGCGTGCCAACTAAAATATATCGACCCCATTTGAATTATAACACTGATGTAACTATTTTCAACATTGTTTCTCGTTTGGTTTTGCTTTCGACACAGGTGACTATACCGGCCCTGAATGATAGCAAACTAATCGGCATCTGTGTGTACAACACGACATTACTCTGCATCATTGGTTTTAGTATGTCCCTGGCGTTTCCAGAGCAACCCTCTTTCCAATTTATTCTATTATCAGCTATCAAAACCTTCTGTGCAACATTCGTACTCCTCGTCATCTTTGTCCCAAAGGTAAACTTGTTATGATTTTTTTTCAGCAATGTTTTTCATTGGAAATTTAGGTGTAGGAATGGGGGGGGGGGATTTTAAAGTCCCTGTATAATTTAAGTATAGGACATGAACCTTGATGGACGGGGCAGAGGGGAGAGATTGGTATGACCCTGGGGTCGCTGAAGCCGACTGCCATGTTGGGGAGTGTGGGTTCCTCCCCCCAGATAGAAAACAAAAAGACGTCAAATTGTGCACTCTGAGGCAACACTCATAGCAGTGGCATAATTCTTCCCCGTCTGAATGTAAAACATACCCCCTACTGAACCCCCTCCCCCGACTGGGAATGGGAGGTGGATGCTCCTTACGCATGTTTTGCATGTCAATTTCATGCAAGTAACTCGTGCGTTTCTAGAATATCAATAGAGAACAAATAAGAAAATATTTCCCTTTTTTTCTTTTCAGGTAGTATTCGTGTACAAGTTTCCGAATGCGGATAGACGGATATCAACGAGTAATACCCCGGTATGTATGGGTGTGTGTGTATGTGTATATATATATATATATATATATATATATATATATATACATATACATATATATATATATATATATATATATATATATATATATATATATATATATATATATATATATATATATATATATATATATATATATATATATATATATATATATATATATATATGACTCTGCGCTTCACTGTCTTCTGTTAATCATTGGGCAGTTTCTTACAAATTGGTTGCCAGTTTTTAACGATAGTAAGAAACCCAGGGTCGTAGCAATGCAGGAAGGGGTTCCACGGGCCAGGTTCCCCTCTTCAGAATTTTTTAAAAGTTAGCTGCAAACAAAAATTTGCTCAAGACAAGGCACACTACAAAATAGATAAATCTAGCACGCTTCAATCGCTGGTATTTTCCATCCTTTTTTCCGACAGTGTTCTTACGATTAACTGCTATTTTTGTTTGTAACCTAATTTAAATACCCCCGGTTGATTTCTCCCGGAGCTCCTTTGCCAAGAAACCCTGGATCCCGTCACCGGATTCTTCAAACCATTTCCAAAGCATAATACTGCAGTTGATAAAATCTATCAAAACTGTCCATTTTTAATTAAACATAGACCCTTTATTAAAGTGTACTTTAAAACAAATCGTCGCCCTCTCATTTGCCCTCCTCTCACCCCCCCCCCCCCCTCCACGCACCTTGGAAATGCTTTGCACATCACTGAGTATAATCATATGATAAATGTAAAAATGACAAAGTTTTAGACTTTCTGATTATTCTTCGTACATGACAATTGACTATGTGGAATCTAATGAAGTGGATTCTTTCATTTTAGTATAAAAACAAAACAAAAGTTAAACAAATATAGGGGGACTGATGGGAGGCAGACATCTACGTCGACATTTATTATTTATCTTGCAGGTCTGTTTCTGTAGTTGCTTTTGATATACCTTTAAATTTCGAATGCATAGAACTATCTTTTCTCGTTTGCATGATATCGAAGCATGTCAGTCTAATCAGCGAAATATTCATTTTGTATGATCATAATATATGAGCTGTGTTATCTATTGTCTGTTCATTGTTTTCTGTTATTCTTTTCATAAAATGTCATGCTTAAAGTAAACATTCCCCCAACCCCACTGTATTGACAACAATAGAAGCCAGTGTTGAAAGCGTTTAATATTAACATCTGAATCAAAGTCTTGAACATATCTTCCATGCCATGCGCGTCTTTTTTTGACGGTTACCGGCGCATTATATGAATGTCCATTATTATTATTAATAATGTTACTAGCTCAACGTAACTATTTCATATAAAATCTCCAATTTGACGAAAGTGAAAAATAAATGCCTTTTCCTGTCTTTCCATCCAGACCCTTGCCTCTCAGACACCTCACGTGAGCAGTATTGATCAAGCTGAAAACGAAGGCAATGATCAAAGGAAACATTTTACGGAGTTTTTTATACAGCATCTGAAGGTGTTGACGGGATACGATAACAGGGCCGAAGACTGTGATTGCAATGGAAACAACTCGAAATCACCTACACCGCAGATCACTGCAATTAACGATGTTGTTTAGACTGTTGAATATTCATCACTGCCATCATGACGTCCAAGGGATGAATGAATAATCCTTGGTTATGTCTTTCAATTGACATTTAGTATAAACTGAGACGAGAAGAAAATTTTTTTTTTTCATTTTTAATTTTTTTTTATAGATATTGTTGTAACTAGGCTAACTAAAATTAAAGATATTTTTCAAGCATAATGTAAAACTTCATACAGTATTCGTGGGGAACACCCACCACTAATAGGGAGCGGACAAAGCATGCTATACCGTATTAGGGGAGGTGTTCCTGTTTGCTTTGAGAAATTTTCGTATATTGACGGATGTAAAATATTGTTATAACTCTTTGCAACTGTGGATACACAATAATGTTGAAGAATATCCAACTGCATATTGGTTCAATACTGTACATATTATTTATATACTGCACATTATGAATGATTGTTCGTAAAAGTGTCTGTCGGTGTGGGGGGGGGGTCTGGGCACTGATCTTATTCTGGGATGGGGAATGGGGGCGAAGCACCCTATTGAAGTATACGTGATGGCTGAAATGAAACACGAGGTCACTTGGTGTGCGTCGTTGTTCGTAACGTCCATCAAAGGCAAATGTGGTATACGTTACAGGCAGAACAGCGGATGGGCATGGATTTTGTCGCCATGCAGATACGAGCCTGGGTCGATCCATGCCAGAGAACTCCGGGTCAGTTCGCTAGTCTAACATTCATATCGAGCTCGGAGATAACTATAGGTCGAGTTTATGCTACGGTTGAACAAGCGTTTAGTGTTCAATTTTAAAGGTATAAATTCTCAAGTGATCACCAGTGCATGACCATGGGTTAATACATACAAGCCGGTTAAATTTCAGTGTGTGTGTGTGTGCTATAAGAACATTCGATGTATGCAACCAAGTACGTATATTAAACAATCGTATGGTGACTGTGGGCTGAAACACCT
This sequence comes from Apostichopus japonicus, assembly GCF_037975245.1. Lineage (NCBI taxonomy): Eukaryota > Metazoa > Echinodermata > Holothuroidea > Aspidochirotida > Stichopodidae > Apostichopus > Apostichopus japonicus. The sequence continues at coordinate 18,604,574 of NC_092568.1, forward strand.
GTCTTCTAAATGTCAACATAGGCTATACATAATTAACAGTTTAACATTTCTAGTTTGGTAGTTTGGTAATTTGGTAGTTTGGTAGTTTGGTTTTCGTGCTCTGCACTCTTGCATGTCGTTTTCTTAAAAATTACCTGCAGGATGTACGTTAGCATGAAGTAATAAGCTTTTTTTTTATAATTCCCGGGTTGTTTTAATCTTCACAGCCAATTAGTAAATAATATAAATATATTCCATTGTATATAAGATAGCGAGGTAACAAATGACTATGATACTTGATTTCAAAGTTTTTCTGATTAAGTGAAATGTTAATTTGTTTGGATTCTTGCTCTTAATGTATGATCATAGCCAGGAATTCTGTTTGAGGGGCACCAACAATTTAAGAAGGGCGCATTACTCGTTTCCTGCAGCATGTGAAGTTTCTGTAACAAACATAATGCTCGCAGACATTGGGGACCGGGGTGGGTGAGGGGGGAGGGGGAGTTATAACAGTAAAAAAGGCAGCTTAATGTGCAAATGAAATGTTTACAAATTATATATATATATAGATATGTATACATGCTTATAAATTTGAATAAATGACTTCTATCTATAAAATATGGAACCATTTTCGACTGATTACTTGTTATACTGGTAATTGCAATTGACTGATATAATGTCTAATGTGTGTTTACAGTTTCGCGTAACACAACCAGTAACACAATTAATTGACCTATGACCAGGGGCGCAATCAATCTTCTTTTACTGGGTTTGAAGGGGAGGGGAGGGGTTATGTCGTGCAGGTGAAGGGTCTTAGGTGTTCCCTCCCCTTTTGAAAATTTTGTTAATATGGAGGGCGCTCAGATGCAAAATGACGCTATGTTTTGCAATTTTTGAAACAATGTTGAATTTTTGACTGTTTTGGTTGTGCCGCACATACATGTTATGTATTGATGAACTGTAAACTAAATTGTTTGTAATATTATGTCTGTCTTATTGTGGGGTGAGGGGGGGGGGGGTGGAGGCTGAGCCTATTTTCCTAGCCGTGGTTACGCCCATGCCTATGACAAATACTTACACAAGTAGTGTTTATCAAATTAGCATAAAAAAGACATTCATTTCTCTTAAAATACAACTAACTAACATTAGTTTTCGTGCGAAAAATTACGATGGTTTACTGACAGGGTCCTAACCTTCTTTGTTAAACTATTAACCGTGACGGCAACGACGCCACGTCGGTGAAGATGTACCCCCATCCACTGGCACCCGCCTCCAAGCTGTAAGGACCCCCATTCAAACACTCCGAAACATTTACCTTATAGATTTGGTGGATGGAGTTAGGGCAAAAAGATGGATTTTTGAAGCAGTATTAGTAGCGTAAATTATATATTATATTTACATATAGTGAACTTTTCGTGTTTTGCGAAATGACAAGTTATGTCATGTTATGTAATGTTCGCTAATAAATCCTCCTTGTGGAACTAAAACAAAAAACAAGTTTTGAGGTTGTCTTAGCTCGATCAGTTGCAATTTCAAGTTCGGGGATTTTGTTTTATAGTTTTCGTTTTAGTTTAGAGATTATCAATTTAGTTTAGAGATTCAGAATAAAAGAAAAAAAACGGCTTTAATTTACGGTATTTACATAGTAAAGAGCACTAACAAAGATTCTGATTCAGTGGGCTATAAATAAAGTACATCAGGTGCTAGATCACGCGCTATGGAAATTTCCACAGATTTAGGAATTTTACAATCATGAATTAAGCGCATGTACACGCCTTTATATGGAACTGCATGCTGTGAAGTTTTCCAGAAAAGATTTATATTAATTGTTTATTATGAACCGAATATAGTTTTGTTACTTATACTGTCATTGACGTAATGAATTTCCATACAGGGCAATGCACTCTATTGTGATGTCAGTTTGGATATTCCCCCCCATTTTTCTCTGATATCAATGGTGACAAAGGTTGCAATGGTTACACGTTCATTGCAACACGTTGAGGATTTGAGGGTGCGTACCCACGAACAATATATATATATATATATATATTTTTTTTTTTACCCACGAACAATAGCTGCAAAGATACACATACGTGCTACGTAACCATGCACCCCACTTGTAGTGTCCAAATTCCAAATATACTATGCCTTCTTCATTGCATTTATTAACCAATCGGTAGACTGTCATACTTGAGTTACAATATATGCTAACACAGCCATAAACTTGTTTCAAAGGTCCATGAGTCCATATCATACAATACTAACACAGATAACCTCGTTTAACTCATTACACGGGTAGGCGAGGGGAGGGGGGGGGGGAATAGGCACGTTCCACCAACTTTGTAAATTACCATATTCAATAGAGTCTCTTTTTCATATATCGGAGTACCCCTTTTTGGTGATTAAATTTCGACTTCTGTAAACGAAAAGCGACCTTTTGTTGAAAAAAACAAAAACGGAAGCAACAACTGTAATAATTAAAATGCCTTATTGTTCAAAATTATTCAGACACTGGAATTCTTGGTACGGAGTTGGTTGTCGGCAACTCACATGTCCAACTAGTCCGACACTTTTACACTCCTAGGTATTTAACACTCTTCCTAATCGTAATTGCCAAACTGAGAAATTAGCCGGGCCATTCGACTATGTTTAACTGATTTGCAGCATGCCGGGTGCTATATTATGATGACAACTCAGTCATTGTTGACATTGCTGTTCCGTTATTTTCTTAGGTGCCCGTTTTGTCAAGGTGCGGGAAAGTTAGTGCTTAGGTGAGATAATCGCCGGGAGTAATCTTGGCAGCAAGTGAACAATTTTCTAGCGTGCGATAATGGCTTAACTTACTTTTAGTGCATAACAAGAAAGAAGAAAGATGCAACCACACATTGTGACTTTAAACGTCTTTTCTCGCTCATCTCCTTTTAAAAATATGTGCCCACATCTTTAATATCAGAACATTTGTAACACAAAACAGGTGAAGCCATGCAGTACACACGCGTATGTTTTTCACAACAAAGTACATTACAGCGCGTTTGTATATATACCGTAATGATGAAGCGAACTATAGTGCGTTTTTTTAGTGCAATTTCGGTTCAACTTGCCTAATCGCTTTGCCATATTTTCTAAGATGGAGGTGAAAACCTAAAGTTTATTATTTTTTTTTCGTAATACAGATAAGGCACAGTAACAGCAGTATATTCATCATATTTTGTAGAAAACGGTGCCACGTTATTGGGGCTTATGCCCGGTGGTGACTTTAAGAATGAAAGGTTTGAGGTCAAAGGTCGATTGAACCAAAATGGCTTTATTATGAATTTACGGATACATTTTCTATAGATTTGCAACGCTCATAAGTGAATTATTGTCAACATACATAGTTACAATGACGACTGAGATAAAAGACAAGTCGGTTAAAGGACAAATACTATTTTGTACAGGTTGGAGTTGATGGATGACAGAATTATAAACATGTGTTTTGTTTGTTCTCCACAAGCAATTATTCATTAAAGGTGTTTGCGATGAAAATATGCAACTCCGTAAATTGTCTTTCGTTTTTAAATTTGCAGCAAAATGACTCTATATCTAGTCTCATGTTAATTACTTTCTCAACAAAGGGACATAATTATTAAATAATAAAGGGCACTTTTTTCATACACAAAACTTTTTATAGAGGGCACGTTTTGAGTTCTTCCACAAAAATGTGTGTTCCCGTGTGTGTGGGGTGGGGGACGCACACACCCGGCCCTCGGCCTTGGCTCCCGTACTAGGCAGGATCCACTCTCAACCCTGGTTGGGCCGGTTCTTTTGACTACAACCATCTGGTTATATAGCGGCGTTACATTAATTGAAGTAACACTAGTCCTTTCGAAAGGGAATAGACAATATACACGTGATGTTCGTTCGTTAAAGTTCAGAAGAGCGATCTTCCTGGCATTTGCACTGTTAAGACTTTGGTTTGAGAAAATGTATATTCATTCCTTCAGTTTCGCTCCAAATGTGGAGCTTTATGAAAGGATCCGGTCCATACAGACTCAAGAAAGAATGTATTAATCTCTCAACGTCCTATGGTAGCAAATCTTTAAGTCAGAGGCATAAATAATTTGTGATACAAAATGAACTACATCTTGGGGGAGGAGGTTGATCATAGGAAGCCCAGCTGGAATTATTTGCAAATGATGCACATACTCCGTGTCTCCTTAGCAGTGTCGACCATTCATGCTCTACGAAAATGACGATAATAGGTTACCCCGTGTGAGCACCATTATATCAGCGCTGCCCGAAATTGAGATATATGTGTAACCGCTTTCGGCAGTAGAGTTGATAAGATGTTGAGATAAGTGGCTACATAACCGGGCCCGGAGTCATTTAGAGGCGCCAGAAGGAATAATGGACGAAAAATTATGAATGTACTCTCGTTTGAATAATATACTTAAAATATTAAAAAAGGCAGCACCGTTGAAATAATCTTCCCAGCAGTTGAATGGGCGTTCGAAAGCCTAGGTTAACCCTTCCGCCTTTTAGCCCTACAGCTACTTCAAATATGGTAATATAAACCTCTTAAACAGGGTCCACACCTGGGCAATAATATCTCATTTACTTTATGTTGACGTTGTATTATAATTTAACAAAGTTATATATTCTACACTGTTACATTGCAACTAAGAGAACTTTCTCTAGAAGCTGAACATCAAAAGGAGTTTATATGCATCGTAGGATAGCCTTATGTAATTTAAAGTTCTATCCGGGAGTTTACGCTCTACAGAACTAACCTACTCATAATGGATGAGTTTAGCACTTTCAAAATATTGCTTGTATCGGCTTGTCACATCTGATGAATCGCCATCGCTGTCTTCTCTATATCCTTTCTTTTTTGTTCTTCACTTGTTACAGGGTTTTTTTTCTGTCAGAAACATTGCTTTTCCTGTCTGACAAATTCGATATGTTACAATGTAGCTCTCTTTTTTATTTTCTGCAAGATATCAGTTGGAATGTACATACCCTTAGGCAGCTATGTAAAGTAGAACTTTTCAAGTCATGCAGAACAGATTCAGAAGTGAGTGTTTAATGTTTCCTTATGCATGCTTAAAGCAGGGTGCTGTTACAGATGAGCATCAGTGCAACAACATATATGGACTGTTAGTGCAATTGCCCCTATTAAATAGAAACACTGCTCGTCCTGTCTGGTGACAAAATTCAATATGTTACAATGTAGCACCTTTCTTTCTTTTCTTCAAGATATCAGTTGAAAGCAAAGTAACGTTGAACTTTTTCCTTAAAGGGTACTGTTACAGATGCAAGGGCGGCGGAACCGGGGGGGCACGTGCCCCCCCACTTTTCCTCAGGTTAAAAATGTGCCCTTTTTCTACATAAAAATTGAGGTGTCTCAAGTTAGCAATTAGAGGCCAGGGAACCAGAATGAACACTCGGGAAGGGCCGTTTCCGGCCATCTGAGGGGTTTGTAAAACAAAAAATTTTCTTCTACGCTCCGCGCCAACCGATGGTGGCGCTCCGCTCAGATAGTCGTGCATACAACTTTGCAAATCCTGGCTACGCTAGTGACTTTTAATGAACTTCTGTCGGTCAAACTCAAAGCTATTTCGAATGGAAAAAATTTGTTAAGATATATTAACAAGAAATAAACTCTACATTAGCAACTAGCATGAGTTCACCTCATTTTGTCTCAAAAGAAAACTTGTTCCTTGTTTCCCAATTTGTTCATTGGATATTGCAGTGCTGTATGCATATTTTCCTTGAAGGGGGGGGGGGGCGGCCTTGATGGAGTGATGTGTATACGCAAATAAGATAATACAATAAGAGTTATAAAGGGTACTAAATATAAGGCTGCATCAGTCCAATCGAATTTCTGCAAAGTGCCCTTTGATGTCGGTGCCCCCCCCCCCCCCAGATTAAAAGTGCTTCCGCCGCCCTTGTACAGATGGGCATCAGTGCAACAACATATGTGGACATTAAGTGCAACTGCCCCTACTAAATAATTTGAATCGGTACCTTTCTTACAAACCTGAAAATATATTGCTACTATCACATCAAGTCCTCTGCTGGTGGTGATTTCACCAAATTCATGATGTAGATATTGTAGACATAACAAAGCATCTTACTTTGCATCCCATAGGAACCTGGGTTTCCTCCATTCACAGGAAGCTGCAGGGGGTGGGGGCTCCCCATGCTGAACTAATACTTGCTTAGAGCAATCAGCCAGCTATTACGGTGTGGCAGAAAAGTAGTCATAGTTTCATGATTTCCTCTTCCAATTAAGCCATGCAGGATTAAAAACCAAAACCGACCCCCACAACGACCAACTTTGAAATCCCGCATGTCATTGTTTACAATTACTGAATAACCAATCCCATGGCATGATAACGACGGGTTTGAAGGTTTTCATATCATCGCTTCTTCCTCACAACCCCAACCCCCCCCCCCCCCCCCTCGTCCTGCATCCCTCTCGAGAACTATTGGGTCCATCTACTTATTAAGAATGTAATCGTTGCTTAAAATTCAATAATCAATAGTTTATAGAAATTCAGTATTGCTGAAGTTAGCATTTATACATTGTAGTTGATTCCGACCGTTTTGTTAGCGAGGTCGATCAGGGGTGAAACTCCTTTTGTTGTGGTTAGCTTTAAAAAGAAAATAATTGTTGAAGTTAATTTGATGTTGAAACCTCACAATATTTGTTCTATTGTTGATGTAATGGCCATATTGCCTTTTTGACCTGATTAAACGTACCAAGACATCTATACCTTTTCCATAATTATTGTCATTTAAGGCCCCCCCCCCCCCGTATAAGTAAAGTGGCTTTGCAAAGCTTTGAACTTATTATACTTTTTATATATATTTGGGGGGTGGGCTGTGGCATGGCACCCCTGGAGGAACGCCCCCCCCGGCTTAGTACGCCACTGTCTAGTTGTCGCATGTCATGGTTTCATTTTGGTTATGAAGAGTGATGCGTTTGTGTGATGAATAAAATGCGCCGCTTGTTTGAATGTCACATGCGTCGCCGTCTCTTGGACCAATGAGCTGTTAGATATTACTTCCCCATTCCACTCTTTAGGCAGATTTACATCCATCATCGGTCCATGTGATCATGTATGTAACATTGATAGCTGTTAGGGTAATTCTAAAATTTGAATAGCAACACTGTTAATTGTTGGTTAGTTTTTATGCTGAGAAATTACAACCTTCAACACAATGTTAACAACAATATCAAATTAAACTATACAGTGTTTTGGTAAGTTGGTATCAACAAGAAGAAACTACTTTAGATAGTTGACAATCTTTTAGACAAACAACTTTATTTGGCTACCGTGGTTTAACTTGTTTCTGTTTGCGCACTAAAGGTATATACCGGTATACACCCACCCATTAACTGATTTTGAAATATTAATCTTAACAATCGACACAAATACTTAGGCTATGAGTCACATCTTGCCCCGAGTAAAACGGGGAAAAAAAAGAGGTGAAAAATGGGATACGTTTGGGGTTCCCCACTTAATTTATCCTTACGAAATCTTTCACGGTTGGTGAACACAAGGGTAGTACAGAAGGTTAATTGCAGTAAGGATTGTTTACTTAATCACATTTGAACGTTAATCTGACAAACAGCCAAATTTTAAAAGCAGGACACCTCGATCCTGGTGGACTGAAAATTAGTTAGGATCTTTAAATTGTGATATAAGATTTTGGCATGTCGGATATCATGTTAAAGCTTGTTTTCACCTAGTGATTGTTTCTACAAGACAGGTTTGGAATCCAAATTAGTTTTGACGATTATGTGGAATTTGCATGAACAGGCGCGTATCCAGGATTTTCAAACCCGGGGGGCGCGAATTACTATCTAAGCGGAGCGCCACCATCGGTTGGCGCGCAGCGTACAAGAAAATTTCTTATTTTGATACCCCCCAGATCACCGGAAACGGCACTTCTCGGGCTTGAAATGACCAACCAGATGTACACTTTTTGCCTGAGAACCAAGTATTTCCTAATAGTTTTTTTTCCATCCATAACCTTTTTGAAGATTGTCAACCCGGCACACATCATGTTCGACCTGATCGCATCTCCTGTGGGTCTTTGCTTTTGTAGGTGATTCTACGTCGCGGCCCACAATACCCATCAACCCCACTTTTCAAGGTTTTAAGCCCCATATTTGTTGAGAATTTGAAAATTCACATTTCTCGTGAATAAACTCACTTCAAAACATACCCATAATGTTGTACAAAATTTCATCTATGGACAACCAATATAGAAAAACTTCCTTCAACCCCTAACAGACCGGTCAAAATTGCACGAGTAGAGGGAAGTCTGATGCAGAATGTTGGTCAGAAATTTTCTAAAATTCCGACACAGTTAATTTATTGGTGTAGAAATATTAAAACCTCTTATAACGGCTATTATAAAACTTGGTTGAAGGAAATGAAAAAATAGCAGATATTTCCGAAACCGAACACTATACACATAGGCGTAGGAGGCGCGGCGGAATTGGCGGAGCTAGGGGTATTGGTCAGGAGGGGCGAGAATGGTCTGTAGGGGCGCTTTCAACACTATCTAAGCGGAGCGCCACCACTGGTTGGCGCGTAGCGTACAGAAAATTTTTGAGTAAAGATACTCCCTAGATCGCCGGAAATGACGCTTTCCGGGCCTGGCTAATTTGCAGATAAACGAAGAATAAATAGGTGTCATCTCCAAATTACACCAACAAAATGTGACAAATGTCAATAAGTAGATGAGAGCGCAATGAAAAAGTCAATAATCTAGAATAAGTAAAAAGTGGTAAAGAGCTGAAAAACGCGCCAGCAGTCCATTTGAGTCCGTCAGGGGGGGGGGGCATGCGCCCCTGACCGTATGGACGCTCCGCCACTGCGCGGCGGGGTGCAGCCCCTAATTCGCCATTACTAAAGTAAAAGAGAGTTTTGACATAATTGGACCTCCATGCTTTTGATACATCTACATGAGACATGTCGTTGTTTACATTAGCATCCCGCGGTATACTGCGCAATTTGAACGGACCGTACGGTACATGATGGCATGCGATGTAATAACCGATGCTTGCTTATATGATATCGACATTGACGCGTTGAACGCGCGCTTCGCGCGCGAAATTTTTGGTTATTTTTTCAGGCAAGTCGGACAGTTTTGAGGCTTTTCATCATGGAACGCCATTTTCATGCTCACTGATATGATTGGATATCTGCTGTTTGCGTTTCAAATTCGAACAGGCGCGTAGCGAGGAATTTGCCAAGGGAGGGGCGAAGCCTGTAGGCAAATTACCTCAGCGTAGCGCCACCATAGGTTGGCGCGAAGCGTACAAGAAAATTTTGGCCGAAAATGCCTCCCAGATCGCTGGAAATGGCACTACCCAGGACCATTTGTTAGCGCGAAGCGTACAAGAAAATTTTGGCCGAAAATGTCTCCCAGATCGCTGGAAATGACACTTCCCAGGCCTTGTAAGTTGCATCTAAGCACTTTCTATTTTGAAATTACTTAGCGATATCATTTAAAAAAATGCTGAATGGGGGGGGGGCGGGCGGTCGCCCCCATCCCAAAAATCGTCATGTTCCCCGACGACACGGTCGAGTTCGAGACCAGCCACAGTTGGTTTCATAGCACAATTCTACACACGCGTTATGATAGACCATATATAGTATATATATATAGATCATTAGTGAGAGAGGAAAATGGAAACGTCAAAAAATGGAGTTGTCGGTGTAAGGGGTAGGGTGAGTCACACTTTTACGAAATCATTGATCCGTCACTGGCTACCCTTCAGCGCTGTAATGATGTCACTGTTCCTCTTTCTCTTCCCGGTGTCTTCGCGTTTTTCTTTTACTCCCTCCTTTTCTCCTTTTTCTCTCTTTCTTCTTTTTCTTTTCTCTTCCTTCCTCTCCTCCTCTTCTTTTTTCCCCTCTTTTTTCCTTTTTTCTTCTCTTTTTTTTCTCTCCTCTTTTTCTTATCCGGGGGGCGCGCGCCCCCAACGCCCCCCCCCTGGATACGCACCTGATGAAGGTAGCTGTTATGTACAACTCCGTGGTACGACATGATATCACATGTCTCGGTAAGATATAGATGATTGGGCGTGAAGAAATGTTTCATGGTCGGTGTTAATAAAAGAATATATTCAATATTCATGTGACTAAATTATATAGTCCATCGCTGATACAAAACTCAAACCAAACAAGATTAAGGTAATATATAGTCAATAAATGTACTGATGCGTGCAATCACCTGTTGCTGCTTTTGGCATTACCACAGGCCTGTCGAGGGAGACTTTGGAAAGTCGGGAAGAGGCATAGCCCCATGGGGAGCGGTATATCCCCGGGGAAGGGCATAACCGTGGGAGAAGGGGCTAACCCCGGGAGAAGGGGTGTATCCCGGAATTTTGGAGGTTCGGGGAAATATGGATTATAAGAATAATTTAAATTTAAGAGTAAATTATATAACTACAGAGACAAGTAAAGGCTCAGGTTAAACTAAGCTACTTTGGTTTTTGTATATGATAAAAGTAAAACATGTTATAAGTAAGTGATATCCATTTAGACATTTTATTTTACTAAAAAATCATATGAAATGAAGATATTTCAAAATATTAAAATTAAAATAGGTGTCTTAGCATGAATTAGTTAACAATATATTCTGTAGAAATCAAACAGACAACTGCAAATAGGTGAGTTCAATTTATGAAAGAACTTTGTTCCAATCTTAAGGAATATCTGATTACACATTTCAGGCAAAAAGGTAATATAAAACATAAACAAAGCCAAAAAAAAGTAAACAGGAAACATGTTGGGAACAACGATTCTACAATAATAAACAATGGAGCTTGGAATAAATGGAAAGTGTAAAACAATGATACACAATGGAATATGTAAAGAAGAAACAAATTAGATGAGAATGCTAAATACACCCCCTCTCCAGGAAAGCACATTAATGGTACATACCAAACAAAACAACCTGATAGATACTCATATTTACATGGCACTATTAAAATGAGAGGTAACTTTATCAAAGATTCAGTTGAGAAAGACTGCTGGGCTAACTTTTCTTTCTTTCTTTTCCATTTTTGGGGGAGGGCGAGGGGCAGAAATTGAGTTTCCTTGTTGTTTTCAGTTTTTATATTATTATGACCAAAAAAATCGGACACATGGCAGCTGTCTATATAGGAATAACAAAAACGACTGTTACTATGCTGCATTTAGAGAATGCTGGATATCGAGCGATAGAGAAATTACAATAAGTGAGTAATTTGCGGTAAAACAGAGGGTCTTCTTTCATCTTGGCAACGCTTGTATAAGTTTATTTCAATAAACCATCACCATAATGAAAATGAAAAGAAATCAAGGCCTTGCCATCCATATTGTAAGTTGTATTTTTTTATATTTCACTTAATATTTGTAGAACTTCTCTTGATGTTGTGACGATGTAGGACTACAATTCGAGTGCAAAAACTCCCTCATTCCTACTATACCTTTCATCCTTGCTGCCCTCCGTTCTTGGCCTACCTTGTGCAGATTGGCCGCTCTTAAACTTGGTGCCGCAGCCCTAGGTGCCTTTATAAAGATAAGAACAAAATAGAGTTGGCAAAAAAAAAAAAAAAAATTACAAAGAAATTTGCAAAATAATTTGAATCCATAAGATTATTTAGGAATAAATGCTTTTCGATGTATCTTTATTCAAGTTTTGACTACAAGAAATGTCCAAGGAGGTCTTTTGTTGATTTTTACAGGAAAAATTCTACTCAGTCACTATTTCCTGAACAGAGACTCTTTTCAAACTCGCTCACATCAGTGACTTGTGCAAGAGGCTTTGATCTGCCACACTTTGTGGTACCTAGCTTGATTGGACCTGTTTGCCTATTGCCTAGTTTGCATATTTAGAATTGGGGCTGAAGCCATTAATTGTTATTACTTATGAGGCTTTCCTATAGAATAAGTACAAACAAACAGTACTGGATGACAATTGAGAAAACTCTTCATTTATCTCGAACATTTTCACAAATACATGTGGCCATATCTGGTGAAATGTGTTTTTTGAAAGGTGACTGGTATTATTACTTACCATTAATTCCCCTTCCAACTCCAATGCGTTTCTTTCGAAGGACAAAAATTCATTTCCCTTGTCGTAATCTTGGGTTGCACTGGCAACGCTCATGATATGGTGACTTTTCCTGTCAAAGATTTGAAAGGAGATGAAATTTGAAATCCTGTGTATGATTTATGTAATTTAAGGTAAAGGAAATATAATATGCTGCTAGCCCTCTCTTGTAGAGCCAATCATTAAAGCATCACTGCTGGTGATCAGATGACAAGGGACATATTCGAAAACTTTGAAGCTAGCCTTTCTTTTAAAGTGAGAAAAACGTGACATTGTGAAGAATTGACAGAATTCAGGGACAAATGACGAGATTGTTCGTAAAACCGTACAATCTAGATTTTTATGAACCAGCAGTTCCTTTTTTGATTCTGGCGCTGATGACACTGGAGTTCCAACACTGAAGGAGATAAATACCAGGGCATCTCCAATAAGGGGCATGGTTGTTGTCATTCTCTGGAACCAATGAGTCTTAATGGCATTACAAAATGTGGTAGGGGTAGGGACACAAACACAGCTCTCAAAAGGTCACCCAGGCACTTTTTAAAGTGTGAAAGGACATCAAGGCAATGTTATGGTGATTGAGGTGTACGAATGCTTCATATATCCACATGTTGCCCCTAAAATGCTCTTTCAATAAATACTCATCTTTAGCTTTGTGGGAATTATATTTTGACAAATTGAGCAATCAGGTTTCATTCCTTTTTCCTTCTTTTTTGTGTGTGTGGAATTGGAGGTGGGGTGGGGGGGGGGTGGGCTTTAGTTAATGCCTACATGCTTCAGATTTTCAGTGTCCATGGAAGATGCCTTAGAAAAATTAATTATTCTAAACTTGTTGGCATCCAATGCATTAAACTCATTTGTCCCTTGTTTAACTCAGTTAGAGTTAACAGTTGAAGGCTTATAGTCTTGTTGAAGGCCAAGACACTCCCACACGACTTTGCAACACTTAAACCCTGGTCATTGGTAACTTGTGGCACCCACACACCAAAGTGTGTACAATTCAAACAATCCCTCCTGGGGCACTACAGTGCACCACATCTGTGTCCCCTGGGGGACTTCCCATAGGGTGCAGCCACAAATCTGGCGCACGCAAGTGTATTTACAAGTTTACTTCACAGGTCCCAATTTACACACCTGGGTGAAGGGAGGCAATGGAGATTAAGTGCCTTGCCCACGGACACAACTTAATGATCTGGCTTAGGAATCGAATCTGCAAACCTTAGAACACTGTCACAAGTCTGCCTTAACCACTTGACCACAATGCTCTCAACGTTGAAGCCTGTAGGTATATAGTACTATCATAGTGCTCTGGTTTTTCAACGTGGGAGAAAATAAGACTAGTACTGTACAGAACTAACAGTCTACAGGTATCATATCAGTTTCGTTCTGCCACAATTTTATTCTCAAGGACGTCTGAAAAATAGACTTGGATAGCTTCATAATCTAGAGCATTACGAAGACACCTAAGACGACAAGGATAAATTAAAGAGCACAGCAGCTTTTGCAGACCGGTAATGCAGGATTTTACGGCAAATGTTACCGTCGTTGATCGGCAGAGTTTGGCAACGACTGCAAGTTTGCACTGCTGTAGCGACTATAAACCACAGGAAAGCAAACTGCAGTATTGAAAAATAGAACAGAGAGAGATAATGGAGACTGTCATCCATTATGTATTAAAGTACACAAGCAGATGAGAACTTAACAAAAGTTTCGAAAAATTGTAGCTTTGACAAATTATAGATTGATTTCTGAGGTACAAGGTAAGGGGTCAAGGTCAGGGGGAAAAGGTCCAAAAAATGGGGGGGGGGTGGTATTTTCCTGCCATGCTAGATGAGGATCACATGATGTATACAGGGCATTAATGTTTCATTAGTTAGTGAAAAAAGTTTTATTAGTTAGTGAAAGCAAAGAATATTAGTCATATTACTAAACCAAATAAGTAAATAAAACCTGGAGGGCTACAGAATACCTTAATCTAGAGAGCAGTTTGCAAAGAGAAAGTACTTACAGATGCAATCTTGCTGCCAGGACATTTCCTGCTTTAGCCTTTGCAGCAGATTCCTTCATCGCCATGGCACCCACTACCGGAATATTCAAGTTCTGTTAGAGAGAATTTAAAGCTATGAAGTGCTAACATTTTCACCTTTTATTTTATCATTGTCATAATGATATAATTTCCCCCTTATTTTCAGCAATAGGTATAGACACTTAGGGTTCTATAATTGATGACATATAGGTATCACCAAATGTCACAAATCAAATATCGCGCCATTCCCATCTAAGCATCTTTGACTATGTTGTTCAATTCACGGATACACATCTTTAGTGCCTGCAATGCCTCATAGAGTATCCTGGTGCACAGTCAACGCCCCATAGAATATCCAGGTGCACAGGCAACGCCCCACAGAATATTCAGGTGCACAGGCAACGCCCCATAGAATATCCAGGTGCACAGGCAACGCCCCATAGAATATCTTATTGCTCGTTCAAATTTAGAGCAATTTCTTTCTTCACTGTTGTGATTCTTCCGTGCTTCATCATTTCTGGTGTTTTAGATTGACTAAAGCTAACGTGTTACAGATTTACACTCTTGAGCAACTTTCATTTTTATTTGGCAAGTGCAGAAGCAGAGATTGTGACAAAGTCAATTCAAATGATATCGATTATAATGAATATGTTATGGTACTGAAGAGTACAAGTAAGAGATTAAGAATGACATATAGAATAACCACCACCCTAGACTTATCTGAAAACCCAGAGCATAGATTGAGACTGGAGATTTCCATCTCATAGTTCTATACAAGCCTTCGGTTATATTTCTGTTCCAGCAACAATTTTCTTGACATTATTAAACCAAAAAAGAAACAAAAAGGAGATATCTAACCGTTTCCATTTGATTTCTGTCAGATGTCGTCTCGCGTTTCTCTGTCAAAATCCGAAGAAATCTTCTCCCGTCTTTGGTGGTGTAACGAACTTGAATCTAAAAGCAAAGGCAACAATGCATTGGGTATTTTTTTTGAGGGGGGGGGGGCAATCTCAAAGCATACTCGATTGCATTTTGGTTTTATTCATATTACTGTTTTATGAGAATTTCCAAGATTTGTCATAATTTTCACAGTTCTCATTGATAAACAAACAACCAATCAATTTCAGGATAGAAGCACCTTGTTCTATCTAGCACGTATTGAATATTAATTCAATTCGTTTGCTTCACAATTAAAGTTTATTTGTAACAACAACCGACTTTTAGTTTGATGAATAGGAGACAAGAGAACCATCTTAGCAATGTCCTACAGTTTCATGATGTTTCATCTTTTCATTTCAAAATGGTTGCATTTCGTGAAAGGAAGCTATAGCCTCGTGAAAGTAAATAATATTTAGCTCTATTTCCATATTTTGTCATATCTCTCCAGGCAGCAATAACATGATCTCCTGTTTCAGATGATTATTTAGATTCCTTTGTCAGCAATAGCAGTGATCAAACTTTCCAACATGTCATATAATTAGCAATTTACATCAACCCACCCCTTCCCCACTGTTCTACAAAACTATAACATTCTCTAGAAGTTTGTTTTGAAAATAATTAAAAGCTCATACGACCCATAAGATACTTTTAAAGAAGTAAATCTTGGCTCACCTGGAAAGGCAAAGCAGAAACTTCAGCATTTTGGAACTCTTCTTTCTTCTGGAATCTGAAGGTCAGTTCTGTGTATTTGTGTACATTCCCCAAACTGCATGAAGCAATACTCTTCTTGTTGAACTCAATCTGTGTACATCAACAAACAATTATTCACAAAGAAAGATTCATAAAATATTAGGTGTACTGTCAGTTCCTTTCCAATATTAAAAGCAGTAAGCTTCCTAAAAGTCACTGCATGGCCACCTAGCTGGCCTGAACTGTACTCTTTTTTTCAGATTCGGCAGAAAGTCTGACAAACTTGATTTGTAATTCAAGTTATGATATGTTACAAGTTGCAAATGACCTTTGACCTCCGCCCAAAACAAAAGGATTCATGTAATCATGGTAGGGAAGCCGCATGCAAAATATGAGTACTGCAGATGTTACCTATCTTGAGATATGGTGTTTACAAGCTAGGGTGTAACACACACACACATGCCAACTTGATTACATAGGTTATTTGCCTGCCTACGGCAAGTAACCAAAAAGACAAAAATATTACTAAGGAAATAAACGTTGATTGTCCCTGAAGTTCTCAGTAGCTCATATTTTAGCCTAAGTTCCTTCCATGCCCGCTGTAAGAGTCAAAACTTTACTGGGGCAAACAATATGGGTGTTCCAAAATTTTCTCAGTGCAATATAACTTGAGACAAACTTTGCTGTATGTGTGAATTAGTTTTTAATATTACATGCACTGGGCAATCATTTGGGCACTGGGCGTATTTAGCCAGACAATATTTGGCTGGGTTTTAATATTACATGCACTGGGCAATCATGTGGGCACTGGGCGTATGTAGCCAGACAATATGTGGCTGACGTATTATTTATGACACACTGCATGTTTCCATCTTTGTCGTTAGTGAAAACAAATTGCTACAATTCCCAAAATTCACCAAATATAGAATAACATTGATGTAGAGTTTCTATAAAAAACAATATCCTACATTGTTAAAACCTGCGAAAAATCCTCCCCAACCCCACCCCAATAAAAAATAGAAATATTTGATGAATAGTTGACGGTGGGGGCAGGATTTTACCTTTTCACTGACAAAGCAGAGGTAAGGATGAAGTATCGCTGTGACCTCGACACCGGTGGCGATAATTGCGTCCTGCATGAGTTCCCTCATCTTGTGGCTGAGTTCGTGAGGACTGAGAAGGTTAATAGTCCCACCAGTGATGGCAGCAGCCTTACTGACAGTCTCAAGCTCGTACTCTTGACCAGTCTGTATACCGATCACCGATATCGTTGTTTGTTGCTTCTGAGCAATCTCTCCAATCTGTCAAGAGGGAAACCATGAGACACAATAACTTAGATAGATGGTTGACATTCTACACATGCCGTCCTTCCCCCCAGTGGCGGAGCGTCCATACAGTCAGGGGTGGGCGGATGCCCCCCCTGACGGACTCAAATGGACTGCTGGCGCCCTTTCCAGCTTTTTACCACTTTTTACTTATTTGCGATTATTGACTTTTTTATTGCGCTCTAATCTATTCATTGACATTTGTCACATTATCTGCAAATTAGCAAGGCCAGGAAAGGGTAATTTCCGGCGATCTAGGGAGTATCTTTTTTCAAAAATTTTCTGTACGCTCCGCGCCCAACAAAGGTGCTCCGCTTAGATAGTGTCGAAAGCACCCCTACAGACCATTCTCATTCCCCTGACCAATACCCCTAGCTCCGCCACTGCTCCCCCCCCCCCATTATCTTTGGTACATGAACATGATTGGAGGTAAAACGCTGAAATAGTATCTCTTATCAGGGTGGCGAGTGAGCACAAGGTTAGATATCAATATGTCTGGATATCAGCAAGGCATTTGCGAGTTTCCTTCTTTCTAGTTTTTGGAAATTTCGAAAGAGCACAGAAAATATCGGCTAGACAGAAGAAAACAAAAACGAAAAACAGTGGCCTCAGAAATACAAAGACTGCCCTCTATTTACTGAGTCGTCCTGCCCTAAGCTGTACATGGTCGCAACTAACTAATTAAACATTGTTTTGGTAGGCAGGTGCAAGTGAGAAGCTGTAATAGATTGGATACTGTGTAAAACAAACCATCGCACCCCATTTTTCAATGGCTACCATTCAGAAGGTGACGGTGAAAGGACTTCAAACAAAGTACACCCTTCTCAAGCTATGTACATATGGACAATGGAAAATTCAACAAAATGACCACTGTCTGGAAATAAATATATGACGGCAGATTCTGACCTTATCATAAAATTCAGGATCTCCTGGCAAGCTTCCAATTCCTTGGTTAGGTTGTCCATCGGTACACAATACTATCTCTGAGCCTGGAGTCTTGCTCAAGAAACCCACACACATGGCCAAGGCAGGCCCCAGTGCTGTAGAGCCAGCAAGACGTAGGTTAGAGATCTGTCCTCGCAGAGCTCTGAGGAGAGAATATATAGTTAGGTGTTGAATTTATGTGTAAAAGTAAGTTGGCCTGACGTTTCGATCCTAGCAGGATCTTCTTCAGAGGCTAAATGACAAGTAACAGTAACAGAAGGGACAAAAACATGCACAGAATACAGACAGGTTAATGAGCACTGTGAACACAATGAGATAGATGAACGGGGACAAGGGATGGAGAGAAGAATGCAACAGGGGAAGAGGAGAGGTAGGAGATAAACAGTGGAGGGACAAAGAGAGGATTAAAGGAACAGGGTAGGGAATAAGGTAGTTGAATTTATCACGTATGTTTTGTCACAGTTACGTCATAATGATTTCTAAGTTTAAATAGTTGCTAAATGTCGAAGGTCTGTAGTTGCACAAAAGGTTATTATATACCAAAATAGTCTTCTAATTATATCAGACTGTATAACTAACTAAATGGTTACATAATCACTGCTTATGTTCTCAACTACAAACAAGGAAAGCCTATACATTTAGTCTAGTATGCTGTTTGCTAATGTAATCAACTAGTTGGAGGTGAGGGGGGGGGGGGGAGAGGACGACAGAGTTTCTTAACATAAGCACATCCTGTAACTATGATGCACAGCTTTTACGAAGACACAGAAAGAATCTGTCTTCTTCTAAATAAAGTTGGCCTTCATATAACCAATGTATTGGAACAGCTTCGTCATTTGTCACATATTTTCTTCTTCATAATAACCAACCAGTTTCACATCACACAAGTGCTTTGCTACCAAGAGATGCAGCCTAACATTAGCATCAGAAATACAAACTGTTTTAAACAATGAAATAATACACATGATACCGTTCAATTATTGATATTGAATCAGCACTGGGATTTTCATCCTACATGGTTGACAAATAAATCTAGAAGATCTAATTGGCTCCTTGATAGTCTGCTACCACCTATTTTGTGAAAAACTCTTTCATGCACAATTTTTTTTTTTTGTGCTACATTGATTCAATGAAATTAAAGCTTGTTTTTTTTTTAACATTACATTGCATACAAATGTAGACAGAATAAATTTGTTTGCAATGTACAACAGGCAAACATTTAAAGAACTAACAAAATTGGGCTCTACCTTTTCTATAACTTCAGTTTTGTGTAGTATAAATAAAGTTTAAAAAAACAAGGTATCAAGAAAAAGTCTACATTAAGTCATGAGAGACAGACGTAGATGTATGCGAGTGTCACCTACACACTCGACAAAATATAAGTCTTGGCAAAAGTTATTAATTAATAACTAATTATTAATTATTAAAAGTTATTAGTTTATATGAACAGATGAGAATCTAAGGAGCAAAGCCCATGCTAGTTTATTTCCTACATATATACAGGAGAGTATCGTTTGTTCGCATCAGTCGACGTGACACAGCACTACAGGAATATACTGTACATACCCAGTAGTCGGAACCATGGGAATTTATTAAGTTACTTTATCATATTTCAAACATTTTATTGTCACAACCTCCAACTTTGCATAGTTAGGCTTAGTTTGAGGAAGAGCTTGTGATCTTAATTATCTTTCACATCATTATAGATTGATAAACATGTCAAACTTACTCGGCGTTTTCGCTCAGTGGTTTCATGGTCTCAGTTACGGCTAGCCTTTTTCCAATTGTCAGTAACATATCCAGGTAATTGGCAGCACTTGTAAACTCAACCTTGGTATCTTTATCACACATAAACTTAATCACCGATCCAAAGGACACAAGTCCTGCCTTCTTCTCTGGTGATTCAATCTCATGGAAATCAATTTGCCTGAAGGAAAAATAAAACCCAGAAAGCGAAAACGTTTTGTGGTTACTGTGTCTAAAGATATTCATAGTGTGGTAGGCAATACATGTTAATATACATCATCTGTTGCCTAATGTGGCAAGGTATAAGGGAAGGTATCAGGAAGCACTTATGATGTTGACCATTATTTCAATGGTAAGGATTTTACAGTATAGAAATTTTATTCCAATTCCTAATCCAAATCCCTTTAAAATGTATTATTTATAGACTGAGAGCTCTACATGAGATTGTGAGATATTTGGACAGTCCACAAGTCATGGGGTATAAATCACAAAACAAATTGCAAATCTGAGACCAATTGAGATAACCTTTTGACCCCTTGAGCCCATTTTTGCCACCACCATTTGAGATAACCTGTTGACCCCTTGATGCTCAGAGGGTGAAACTGGATAAGGGCCACTTGAGTTTGCTTTAAAGCAATACTACATATAAACTTTCCTTGAACTTTCCTGGATGACTGTATTTTCTGTTAAAGACTTGTAGAGCACCTACACAAAACAACTTAACTGAACTGAATTGGACCAAAAAATTTTGCACAAAAAGAAAATCATACCATTGGAAAATTGACAGATTTATTGTAGCTTTAATTTATGGAATTATCAGTTCAAAGGTTTTCAGACCAAAACACCTGTGGACCTCTACCAATTTCACTCATGGGGCATCTATCTACAAAGTATGACATTGTTTCTACTTGTGGTTGATGAGATATCCATTTTACAACATGTTTTTTACTATTTCCCTTTAAGCCTCACCAACTCATGAATATTAATGAGGTCAAAGTTGTTGTTGCAAAGAACATATACTCACTTCACCATACCAGGTATGAACTAAGTCGGACATATATTGAAGATATATTGAAAATTTCATTGTCCTGATTTTGCTCTTTCCATTCTCAAAATGTGAACAACTTTTTAGAAAATAATGTTATCACCCAGCCCCATGTCCCCGTCTTATGAACAAGGCAATTGGAATGCGTCTTCTTACCTGAGACCAAAAAGCCTGGCAACTGCCCATAAATCCTCTTACCATGAAAAAATTAAAATTCCTATTACAAGTAGCTGAAAAAGGGATTTAGCTTTTGACCGAGAAGATGTATTATCTACCACAAAAAAAAAGGAAAAAAAAGGAAAAAAAAGTCAAACATATATTTTTGTTTCACTGATCATAATAATTGAAAAATATATGCTTGGGTCTGCTGGGATCATTTATTGGTTGCCGGACAAATACCCCCCGGACAAATACCCCCCGGACATATACCCCCCGGACTCATACCCCCGGGACAAGTACCCCCCGGACAAAAACCCCCGAGGACGAATACCTACGAGGACAACTACCCCCCGGACAAATACCCCCCGGACATACACCACCGAGGACAAATACCCCCGAGGATAAGTACCCCCCAGACAACTACCCCCGGGACAACTACCCCCGGACATACATCAACGAGGACAAATACCCCCGAGGACAATTAACCCCACCCCCAGCAATTACCTCCGGGAAAACTCTACCAGCACAAATACACCGGCACAGATACCTCACCCAGGTTACTACCCGAACTAAACCAGAATACGCCCCAGCCCCCCCCCCCTACAAGCCCGTTAACCAAGCGGACCTTTAGCTGGTGAACTCCGTAGTACGAAAGCCCATTAGGGCCATGAAAGAAAATTTTCTTAATCTGGTATATCAGATTATTATTCTGATATATCAGATTATTATTCTGATATGAAACGTTAAAGCATCTGACAATCCAAAATGCATGTAGTAATTAGAAATTGACCGGATGTTCCACGTCTTCTTTATAACCCAGGGTTGTCCAACCTACGGCCCGCGGGCCACAGTGCGGCCCGTCGCAAGGTCCCGTCCGGCCCGCCAACCTCATTAATTTACAAATGTACTTTTACCCAGGAATTCTTTTTTGATAAATTACAGAGATCATTATATCTCAATATGAAGATTGTTTTGATACAGATCAGAAGGGTTGTGAAGTGTCATTTCCTGCAATCTGGGGGTCTTTTGGGCGATTTTTATTCTTGCACGCCACGCGCCAACCTACGGTGGCGCTCCGCTTGTATGGAAACTTCATTTCCCATACAGACCCCTAGCGGGGCCACTGAAATTTGCCGCTCTGGCACGAAACCCTGGATATGCCACAGGAGCTTGTAGGCTCATGCGGCCCCTCCTTTATCATAATCATTCGAGGTGGCCCTCCTCGTCAAAAGGTTGGACAACCCTGATATAACCAAATTTAATAGTAAAATAACGTAGCTGATAAAAACTGCTTATCCACAAAATCACCAAGGTTGAAGAATAAGATGTATGAAGTCGGCCTGACGTTTCGACTGTTTTCTACAGTCGAAATGTCAGGCCGATTTCTTACACCTTATTTAAAAGTATCATAGTTAATAACAATAATACTACTGCTACTGCCACTGCTCATCATCATCATCATCATCATCATCATCATCATCATCCAAATCATCATCATCCAAATCATCATCATCCAAATCATCATCATCATCATCATCATCATCATCATCATCATCATCATCATCATCATCATCATCATCATCATCATCATCATCATCATCCAAATCATCATCATCCAAATCATCATCATCATCATCATCATCATCATCCAAATCATCATCATCATCATCATCATCCAAATCATCATCATCATCCAAATCATCATCATCATCATCATCATCATCATCATCATCATCCAAATCATCATCATCATCATCATCATCATCCAAATCATCATCATCATCATCATCATCATCATCATCATCATCATCATCATCATCATCCAAATCATCATCATCATCATCCAAATCATCATCATCATCCAAATCATCATCATCATCATCATCATCAAAATCATCATCATCATCATCATCATCATCATCATCTAATTACTACATGCATCATCATCATCATCATCATCATCATCATCATCCAAATCATCATCATCATCATCATCATCATCATCATCATCATCCAAATCATCATCATCATCATCATCATCCAAATCATCATCATCATCATCATCATCATCATCATCATCATCATCCAAATCATCCAAATCATCATCATCATCATCATCATCATCCAAATCATCATCATCATCCAAATCATCATCATCATCATCATCATCATCATCATCATCCAAATCATCATCATCATCATCATCATCATCATCATCATCATCCAAATCATCATCATCCAAATCATCATCATCATCCAAATCATCATCATCATCATCATCATCATCATCATCCAAATCATCATCATCATCATCATCATCCAAATCATCATCATCATCATCATCATCATCATCATCCAAATCATCATCATCATCATCATCATCATCATCCAAATCATCATCATCATCATCATCATCATCATCATCATCATCATCCAAATCATCATCATCATCATCATCATCATCCAAATCATCATCATCATCATCATCCAAATCATCATCATCATCATCATCATCATCATCATCCAAATCATCATCATCCAAATCATCCAAATCATCATCATCATCATCATCATCATCATCATCATCATCATCATCATCATCATCCAAATCATCATCATCATCATCATCATCATCATCCAAATCATCATCATCATCATCATCATCCAAATCATCATCATCATCATCATCATCATCATCCAAATCATCCAAATCATCATCATCATCATCCAAATCATCATCATCATCATCATCATCCAAATCATCATCATCATCATCCAAATCATCATCATCATCATCATCCAAATCATCATCATCATCCAAATCATCCAAATCATCCAAATCATCATCATCATCATCATCATCCAAATCATCATCATCATCCAAATCATCATCATCATCATCATCATCATCCAAATCATCATCATCATCATCATCCAATTATATCCAATGGATTAAATCTATATGAGAATTCCTCTTGGTAGTTATTGCAGCTGATAAAACATAACGTAGTGCAGATGAGTTGTAATATACAGTTGCATGTGTCTAGCAGAAAATTCTTGCTTCCAGGGTGAAGTCCTTCTACTAAAATGGCTGCACATGGTATGTATCCACAAAATTGAGTCATGTGTTTTTTCCAGACTGTCTCTTGATTGGCTAGCTGTTGCCATGATACAAAAACATCTACTAGGGTACGGTAGTGAAGATATTTCAACAACAGGTGAGCTTGCCTAATTTATTCTGTTGAGTCACAATGTTCAATAGGCTGACCAGCAGTGAACAAAAGAAATGATTTCAAAAGGAATTGCTGGTCTGTTGATGGTGAAAGGCAATTGATGGTTGTGTAGTAAAATCAACTGACAATTGTAAACAAACTGTGATGAAGTGCAAATGTTTTAGAATTGATGATAAAATTTCGCTACAGTTCCGACAACCTCTTTACATTTGTCGTTTAGTTGTACTCCCCCCTTCCCCTTTCTCTTTCTCTCAGACCGACTGCATGGTCACATGGTTAGAGCATCCGACTTGCAGCCGGTAGGTTAGGGGTTCGACTCCTGGCTGGGTCATACCGAAGACTGGAACCTACTGCTATTGTGCTTGGTGCTCAAGCAATGGAGTAGGGAAAACAAGCCAGTGCGCCACAACTGAAAAAAGGCCGTCGTCGGCGCAACTTAAACCAATTGGTTAGAAACTGAGCTGTAAAACCTTAACAAATCAACAAAAAAACTCTCTCTCTGTACCGATCAGGGTACTGCAAAAGGGACCACTGGCGTAGCAAGCGGGGGACAAGAGGAAACAAGAGCCCAAGGGCACTGTGGTTCCTTGCTTGGGGTATATGACAATACACATAATATTATCAAGCAAGATTGGGCTCAAATAGTCCAAGTAATTGTGGTCCTACATGTTCCCATCAAGTAACCAACACAATAGCCAACACTTTTGTGATCACAAAATGTGATAGAATTTTTTATCAAAAAGCACTTTTCAGATCTAAATATGGCGTCGAAAATGTAAGAAATATAAGAGACCTACAAGCGTGTCAACAGATATGATAACAATGGTGACCTCAGATGACATGACCTTTAAGTTTCAAAATGTTCCACCACCCCATTCACAACTTGTCCCAAAATATCAACCATGTCACACCTTGGCATTGAGATTTAATTGCATTAAATGTCAAAAAATTAACTTTGAACTTGTATGTAACTTCACACACAAAGGTCACCCGGAGGTCAACCAATTGACATTTTTGATCGGTGAGACCTAAATAGAGCATGACTGTAAAATTTCAAACATTTTTTCTTTGCCCATTTTCTACCCCCATAATACTACTTTTTTAATATTAGCTGACCTTTGGTGACCTTGGATCACATGACCGTTAAGTTCGAAAATATTCCCCTATACCATTTGCAACTACTCCAAAAATATCAACCTTGTCACACCTTGGAACTGGGAGTTGTTGCATTAAATGTCTGAAAATTAACTTTGACCTCATATAACTTCGCACACGAAGGTCACACAGGGGTCAACCTATTGACATTTATGATCAGAAGGTACCTTTAACATCTGAAAATAGCATCGAAACTGTAAAAAATCCACAAAACACGAAAAGGTCACCAGAGGTCAAATTGAGGTCAAGGGTCACCCAGATGCGGGTCGACAATTGGATTTCATTGAAGCAACTCCCAACTCTAATGGACAATTTGTTCTCAAGTTATCGCAAAAATACTAGTTTTTTATCATTAATTGACCTTTGGTGACCTTGTATCACATAACCGTTAAGTTCGAAAATATTCCCCTATACCATTTGCAACTACTCCAAAAATATCAACCTTGTCACACCTTGGAACTGGGAGTTATTGCATTAAATGTCTGAAAATTAACTTTGACCTCATATAGCTTCGCACACGAAGGTCACACGGGGGTCAATCCATTGACATTTATGATCAGAAATTACCTTTAACATCTGAAAATAGCATCGAAACTGTAAAAATCCACAAAACACTAAAAAGGTCACCAGAGGTCAAATTGAGGTCAAGGGTCACCCAGATGCGGGTCGACAATTGGATTACATTGAAGCAACTCCCAACCCTAACGGACAATTGGTTGTCAAGTTATCGCAAAAATACTAGTTTTTTATCATTAATTGACCTTTGGTGACCTCGGATCACATGACCGTTAAGTTTGAAAATATTCCCCTATACCATTTGCAACTTGTCTCAAAATATCAACTGTGTAACACCTTGGCACTGGGAGTTATTACACTAAATGTCTGAAAATTAACTTTGACCTCATATAACTTAACATACAAAGGTCACCTTGGGTCAACTTATTGACACTTTTGATTGATGAGACCTAAATTAGAGCATCAAACTATAAAAATTCAAACATTTTTTTCTTTGCCCATTTTCTACCCCCAAAATAGTAGTTTTTTGACATTAATTGACCTTTGGTGACCTCGGATCACATGACCGTTAAGTTTGAAAATATTTCCCTATACCATTTGCAACTTGTCCAAAAATATCAACCATGTCACACCTTGGAACTGGGAGTTGTTGCATTAAATGTCTGAAAATTAACTTTGACCTCGTATAACTTCGCACACGAAGGTCACACGGGTGTCAACCAATTGACATTTTTGATCGGAAGGTGCCTTTGATATCCAAATCTAGCATCAAAACCAAACATTTTCTTTTTTGCTCGTTTCCTCCCAAAATAAGCACATTTTTTCTAATGTGACCTTTGACCTTTTGACCTTGGTTTCAGATGTAGTTTAATCTCCTGATTCCAAAAAACAAAACGAAAAGTCTGTACAACCATCCTAACTCCGACCGAAAAACTTTGACCCCATATAACTTCGCGCATAAAGGTCACACGGGGTCAACCTGTTGACATTTATGATCAGAAGGTACCTTTGACATCTGAAAATAGCATCGAAACTGTAAAAATCCCCAAAACACGAAAAGGTCACCAGAGGTCAAATTGAGGTCAAGGGTCACCCAGATGCGGGTCGACATTTGGATGACATTGAGGCAACTCCCAACCCAAACGGACAATTCGTTCTCAAATTATCGCAAAAATACTAGTTTTTTATCATTAATTGACCTTTGGTGACCTCGGATCACATGACCGTTAAGTTTGAAAATGTTCCCCTAACCAGTTCACAACTTGTCCCAAAATATCAACCTTGTCACACATTGGCACTGGGAGTTATTGCAGTTTTAATATTTTCTGTTTTTGGACCATAACTGACCTTTGGTGACCTTTGTGGGCACCAAAAACAATAGGGCACACCTTCTCCATATGGCGTATCTATAGTCCAAGTTTGGCCTCAATCCAACATTCCCTTATTGAGATAGAGCGTACCCAAGCAAGTGTCACAGACGCACACACACACACACACGCCAACCTGACTGCATAGGTTCCTTTTGCTAAAGCAAGGAACCAATAATACCATCAGAAATGTTGGGATCGCAAAAGCGATTGTGAAAAGAACGAGCGATCAAAAACTATTTTAGTACATGGATGTGTAACTGATTGCTCCGATTTGCATCCAAGGGCATTTCGAAAAATGAGATATATGCAGGCCCATACGCTGGGGGGGGGGTCGAATGGTTCGGACGACCATCATATAAATAAATATTGGAAATTAAGGGGCCACCCCTCCCCTAAGACTCCTCCCACAGGATACAGATCAGTATCGTGAATTCGACCTCCATGGCGAAATCATGCGTGCATGTCTGATTTACAAAGCAGAGTGGAAATGGGGAAATGGTGACGGTCGTGGGGAGGGGTATAAGGGAAAAGCGCATTTTGCACATAATGCGAAGAACGCGTATTTTATGTAGAATGTATGTAGACCTAGATCTCATTTGAGAATCACGTCACATGCCAGTGATATCAAAAAAAGTACACATGACAAAGTTCTCCTATCCCCAGTCTCTTTTCGGTCCAGCAACAGCGAATAATTGTCGAACAGTGGCACTCCGTGCTTCTGTGAATATTTAGTTTAATTGAGAGTTAAAGATTGAAATAGAAAGTAAGAATGTTCATGATGTCATGCATGTATTACAAGTTGCAAGTCTGATTTAATCATTTTTACTTCAACTCTTTTCATTTATGACAACTGATGTCTCTAACTTTGTTTGTTTAGCCTACCTTCTGTTTGTATTTCAACATGACGTCATATGACCCTAAGATCGGACACGATAATACGGCTGAAAAAAAAACTTTGCGTTTCGTGCGCAATCGAGTTTGTGCGGCAGTCGTAATTTATGGGCTTTAAAGACTAACCCTAGTCGATTTTTTTTTACCCTACAACCCCAATCCTAGTCCTACCAGTCCTAGGTACGTCCCTGCCTATAAGCTGATACAGTATCGGTATTTTGTAGCAACTAAGATTAAAAATATAACATTGTTAATAACATAACATATTACCTAGGAAGATTTATTGCACATGCCTCAATTTTTTTTTTCTATTGGTGCGTCCAGGGAACTGCTACTCAGAGTAGCAGTTCCATGGAGAGTCGTCGCGCAAGTAATTTTGTGTGTATACCGAATTTGCATATACCAGACTTGCGTGTATACTAATTTTGTGTTTATATACCGGGGCCCCTTGTCGACTTGTCTCGTTTGTGATTTAATCTTCCTTGTAGTTTCGCACAGTGCTCAGAGTACAAGAGAGGCAGGTTTGTAACTATTACAATCTGATCCTGTTCCCGGGGTCGTCATTTAATGTCCCAATCCGACAGACGTGAGTCAATTCTCAGCCTTTAGCCACTTTCCGGAATGCTGAGAGAGTAGGTAGCAACCTGTCCGTCGCCACTGCAGGAGAGCCTTGTCGAACCTAACTATAATGAACACAGTTAACCCGAATCAATTGCTTACCACTACAATGGAATCAACAACAACTGCAGTACAGCTATTGGACTGCACCGGAAATTGAAAAAAAAACCTAACATTACAGCTTTTGACAGCCATACTCGAGATGGAAATTGAACCTGTGGGGCCAGCGTCACAAACACACAAAATGGAGGCGTGAAGAAGCGAAGATCTTAGGAGACATTTTTGTAGGGATGGGGACCTTGAGGTGTAGTTTTTTGATACCTCAAAATAAAAACACACGCTCAATGCTGATTGTGTATATGTGACATCACCATGAATTTGGATGCCCCAAATCCCCCAAATTTACCCGGAACTCCTGAAGGCGCCAATGATGTTAGTATAGTCTTGCCTTAGAAGGGCAACAAATTACACCATTTGGCATCTAAGCACACTTTCGTACAGTAGAAAATCTCTTAAAGGTGATGGGACACCCCATGAAAAATCCCGGGTAAGCGCCAGACGCTACCGGCCTTTGTAAAAATTATTACAAGGAAAACCTATTATTCTTTGGCTTATGGGTGGCAATTTGTGGGCAATGTAGCAATCACTAATCTGTTTATAGTTGGAATGTAGAATTATTATAACTAGGGAAAATTAAATTGATTTCTTAGATTATCATCATTCTTTTTGCAAACAGAATGACAAGAGAATAGGTTTTTTCAAATGGTAGTGACGTCGTGGTCTCAAGCCTCTTTCTTTACTTATGTTTCATACAATCGTACATACTATTATGAAACCTGGTATAACGGGCTACACCGTAACCGGGTTTGACTATGATAGCCCAGCGGTCCATGAAACAATGCATGGGGGGTATGGATGATGATCATGCACACCAAACTAGAGGGGTGGACCGTGGTTGTGCTTGCCCCACCCCTCCCTTCTGCTCCTCCCATCCTAAAATGGCGTGCACTCACAGGAAAAAATAGCTTAGAATAAGCAAAACAAGAGGAGCGTGGAGGCCGAGTGGCTAATGCTTTTGTTTTATATATAATCCTGTTATGTTGTGTCCTTGGGCAAGGCATTTTTTTCTCGACTGCCCCTCTCCATCCAGATGTATAAATGGGTACCTGTGAGGTAAGTAAGGTGTGTGCACTGGATTCTCAGCAGCCAGCCTGATGACCAGGGATTCAAAGTGCTATGAGATGGCTGTGCCATATAAAGCGCTATACAAAAACTAACATAACATAACAAATCATCAAGTAAAATTACTCAGAAGAAAACTTGAAATGGTAAGTCGCAATAAGCCGGAATTGTTCGGAGATTAATAATACAGAATAGTGTCACTATAACAAATAGTAAATTAATAGTTACTACCAGCAGTGAGCAATTCCCAACCCAACCCCCGGGCCTCGGTCCATTGTCAAACCCTATCCAGGAGTTTTGGGGGCTTATATATGAAAAGCTCGAATCTTTTTAAAAGTCGGGACCAGGACACACGACGACCCTAGTGGTGCCAGTTTAACCGTCACCCTGACCCAATTGTAAATATGCTCTCGGAGTTGCCCGAGGGACCAGGGTATATGTTGAGGCCCGCGGGAAACTAAACTCGAAAAAGACGGGCGTATCCGTCGCTGCATCCGTCTCCTATAGTTAACGGCATATGTCCAGGGGTATATTCGTCCGGGGGTATTTATCCGGGGGTAATTGTCTAGGGGGTATTCGTCCTCGGGGGTAGTTGTCCGGGTGGGTACTTGTCCGGGGGGTTTTTGTCCTCGGGGGTAATTGTCCGGAGGGTATCTGTCCGGGTGGTAGTTGTCCTGGGGGGTAGTTGTCCGGGATGGTATTTGTCCGGGGGGTATCTGTCCGGGTGGTAATCGTCCGGGGGGTTATTGTCTGGGGGGTAATCGTCCGGGGGGTATTTGTCTGGGGGGTATTTGTCCGGTCACGCATTTATTAAACCATACCTCTGTACTGCCTGCTTCATGCAATCCAGTCTCGACACTGACGCAACGGTTCCTCTTCGAAGGGCAAACCACTCAGCTGATGAAAAATGACAAAGCATTTTAATAACAAACAAATGTAAAACCAGGAAGCTAGGATACATCGTTGTGAAACTCTAACCAAATGGGAGCTAATGTTTCTTTGACATAACATTGTCACACTCTTTTACCTTTTGATACAAGATTTTATCTAATGTATTCACCAGTTGGAGCACATTATTCTTGATTCTCATAATATTTTTTTTGTATCCAAATTCATCCCATTTTTTATCCAGTTTTTATCTCACATAATTTTTAATCCAAAGAATCATACAGCTTCAAACCACAGACCTTTTTTTTTTTTTATAACAGACAAGTATCAACTGCAGAAATGCACGCCATGGACTAACACCTTTTGTATGATACCATTTTCCAACGGTTCTTGGCTTAGCACTAGCTACATGTTTATTGTAAGCTGCAAGAGATATCTCGGCCTTCATAGTCAACAAATATCTCTAGACAATCTGCTTGGTCTGTTCAGCTTCTACGTCTTGCTGTATCATGTACTGGATAGAGTGACTATTCTATGTACAATACTATAAATTACAAGCTTCAGCCCTTGCTAATTAAGAGTTTTGTTTCATAGGTGTAACATGTACACGACATTTCCAATTGCTTGTACTGCTGTATGAGTTTTCACACTGCCGTTCATAATTGTACATAACGTGCAAGCAATTGGTCCGACTTGAGGACAACAAGGATTGTCTTATCGTTTTAATTAGTAGAGATTGCATTATCTTAAGTACTAACATGCAAAACGTACCCAAATGATAAATCAATGTAAATCGTTAAGAGACATTGATATGTGAAAGCGATCTGATGTGAATGAATGGTTTAGACGAGCTATTTGAGGAGGCATGAGTACATTATTGCTCCCTTCCTCTGCCATTTCAACGACATTTCTGGGATGATGAAAATGGTGGACTAACTTTGAAGCGAGCATTATCTCTTACGATTGGCTTCAATATATATGATGTGGGTAAGGTTTTTTTTTATTTTTCCATTCCTATTTTGCAGCAGTTGGAGAGAAAGAGCTAGCGGGATTTAGTTTACACAGCTCCAACACATACCTGACAATATCACACACACACACCCACCCACACAGCTGTGTTTTACATTCAGACCGAGGACCCCGTTGTCTTTGCCATTGTTCAAATCCACTTACCGTAACCTTAATAATACCCCTTACCAATAGAACTCTTGCGAGGACGTGGTGACACACACACACACACACACACACACGCTACATTCGATCATGCGGAACCTTACCTTGAAGTAAAACATATTGCAAATATCTTTGTGGTACAATAATAAATAACATAAGTATTTATCATGTACAATCATGAAGTTTGGAAAATGTCATTTTGTCATTCTGCTATTTACAAAGATGTGTCACTATTTATACCTTGAAGCTCAGGCAGAGCGGTCTTAATTCCCATTGATGAACTGACGTCTATACAGTAAATCACCACGCCAGCCTGTGACACAGGTTTATCTGTCTCCAGGGTAACCTCCGTCCCTTGTTCAGAGGAAGCTTCGACCAAAAAGTCGACCTGAGATTCTTTTGGAATCTGCAACATTAACAACAAAATGAAAATGAAAATACATGTTTTCAATTCTAAATTGGAAATATGTGTGCTATTAATAAGATATGCCATGCTATAGTATGAAAAATTAACTGACATTTTTGAAGTCACACTTCATATGCACCACGCCTGTCTGGACACTGACGTAAAAACTTCTTGGACATTGCTCAATTCTCATTTAAATATTAAATTTTGCTTTAAATATTGAACTTGTTCTTAGACTGATTTTGATAACAGTTCAGGGTTTTGTTTACATTCGTTGTAAGAAGGAACACTAACATATCGCCCATACATAGTCTCCAGGGTTTTGTTCACGTTTTTTGTAAGAAGGAACACTAACATATCGCCCATATAGTCTCCAGGGTTTTGTTAACGTTTGCTGTAAGAAGGAACACTAACATATCGCCCATATGTAGGCTCCAGGATTTTGTTCACGTTTGTTGTAAGAAGGAACACTAACATATCGCCCATATGTAGTCTCCAGGATTTTGTTCACGTTTGTTGTAAGAAGGAACACTAACATATCGCCCGCATGTAGTTTCCAATAGATTTCAGTCTAAACAAAGAAGTCTTCACACACTACCCTACTGACATTAAAAATCTGTGGTACCTAGTAGTAAGTCAAGTACACCAGCTCAAGCACAGCAACTAATACTATGACCACGTACTGTATCTGAGGAGCTTCAATTACCTCACCATTGATATATTCCAGTGGAGATATAATTTGTACAAATTTTTATAGTCACTATTCAAAACATGTGAAAACTAGATTGTTTCAAGGTAAAACGGTTCTCTGGATAGCTCTCTTAGAGCAGGAGTTTTATATCCTGAGGTCACTCCATGGTGTGATTCTGTTTTTATATTTATGTGTGTGTGGGTGTATGTGCGTTCGTGCGTTTGTTTTTCTATCTGACCGTGGACTTGAACAAAAGAATTCCAGGTCCTCGGTTGTGATTTCTAAAGAATCACCACGTCCTCAGAAGAGTCCTATTGTATGGGGTATTGTTAAGGTTAGGGTATGTGGATTTGAACAATGGGAAATACAATGGGGTCCTCGGTCTGAATGTAATACAAACATGTGTGTATGCATGGGTGTGTATGCGTGTATGTGTGATTTTTCAATCTTGCAAAGAGCAAAACTAGAAATTTTGTGAACCTCTTTATAGACTGAAATGACACACAATCACACACTTACTTCCTCATCAGAAACGTCTACCTCATTTTTGGTGTCACAGAAATCGCTGCAGACATAAAAAAGAAAGAAAAGAAAAGCAAAACAACCTTGGAGCAAGCATTCAATTATATGCGGCTCATTGAGAAAGATCAGAGATGATTATCTAAGTTCCCCCAACTTTTGCCTTGATGCCCTCGGGGACCTTCCAGCAGTGGATGTTGATGTCTACAGAAATGGGAGAAGAGGTATTCCCCCCCCCCCCCTCTCCTCTGCCCTTCCTTTGAGAAATTTTTATAGGTTGCTTAGTTGCCATAATTTTAAAGTAATTTACACTCAAAGTTTTTACACTTTCTCGTTTCTTGGTTAGACTAGTGCCGCAGGCAATCGGCGACGGTTATATGAATCAATTGCTTATCAGGCGAACGAAAAACATTCTCAACAACAGTTCAACTTTTTGTTTCTTTTGTTATTTATCAGTTTTCTTGTCTGTACTGTAGCTAGCTTCTTGTTTTAGTGGCAACACGTTAATTGATATTAAGTTTTGCAAAGCACACTAAAGAGGACACTGAGTAAAATTGTGATATACTATACAGGTAAATGGGATCGCACTGGGGATCGCATGGCATCTCACAGTACAATGTAAAGCTGTATCTTTACAATATTTGAGAGTTGGCATGCAATAGCATATACAGCACAACAGAAATAAATTTAACAAAGGTTTAATTGCAACCAAAAAAAAAAATAATAATAATCATGGAATATGTTTTGTTTGTAAGAATATATTTTCACATCCATTATATTATTGGAGGTCGATTAACTCAAAGATATAGAAAGAAAAGGGGGGGGGGGGGTGGTGGAGGTTCTTCTGACAAAAATGATTTCTATTCATGGAACCATACTTAGAGTTAGGTGGAAGATAGTGAAAAGCTGTTTTCAAAATGTGTATGTTTCTCGCTGATATTTAAGCATAATGACCTGATCCAGTCGATTGACCTCCACCAAAACCAATATGATTCTAGCAGTAATGTGAGGAGACCTGTACCTCGTAAGGTCCAGCCAAACTGTGGTCTTCCTTGAGATGTTCTTTATAATTTTGTTTCTCTCTGATATGACCTTTTAACCTTCACTAAACAAAATAGGGTTCCTAACCCCACCAAAGGATATTTATGCAATACACATGTACTCCTTTAAGGTTGCACACTCCACACTTAACATATCATATCAATCGGCCAAAATGTCCTCATTCAGGAAAAGTGCCAAATAGAAACAGGGAAACATCATTCTCCTTCTTTTTTTTTATAACAGGACTTGGGTTTTTTTTTGTGGCTTAGATGTCAAAGGGCACAAAATAGAAGCCACTGAGAGATGTGAAAATTGAGACAAATTTTGCAGTTAACAGGTCACTCTTCAAAGAGTGGCATGGAAAACCTGATAACTGGTGAGTAGAGATGCTTGTTTTACAATTGAAAACAACTTTGGGCTCTTTTCTAAAACTCTAAATAGTCATGGTATGGAAACTTGAGGTACACAGCAACTAGTATACAGCATTTGACCTGGTGAAAACTACTACCAGGATTTAGAACCGTATTACTTTGACGAAAACTTTAGTGTGTAAGTCAACAGGCTATTGATATATATGGAGTATGCTACCTTACGTCATCGTGCTCACATGCCATGAGTACACCATACTAGTGCCCAACGACTTACTGTACATCATTTCTTGTGTGCTTGCTTCCTGACATTGATATTAGTATCACACAGTCAGACAACATACATAAAACCAACCAGACAATACAAGGTGACAACACTACCCAAAGAAGAAAAAACTATGGCAAAATTAAGAGAAAAGACCATTGGAGAATATGAAAGACAATAGATGAAAAGCACATGTTGAATAATGGAGCACACGCAGGCTAAACACAAAGACTAGGTTGATCAAAATAGGTCTTCAAGAGGTTATATATAGCATGAATAGCATTTTTATTTACATAAAGAATACTCACCACATCCATGTTTGTTTGGAGGTATCTCCAGAGGAGGATGGTGTTACGGTCGATATGTGAGATAAAATGGCGGGGCACTTGCAACAGGATACAGCGTCTCCCGTCATTATCTTGGGGTCATTCTCCAGAGTTCCCAGAGAAACAAGGATAACATTGCCATCAGCTCTCCTTGTTTTGTGTGACTTAATTTCAGCGTATGGCACTCTGTCAGGGACTTGAGAAGGAGACACTTTTAAAAATCAACTTTTAACAATTTTGACTTAGTTTCCCTCTCATACTAACACCCAATTGAGAAATCTGCAAATTTTATAAGTACCAATTGGATGCTTGGCTTCCCTCTCACTATTCGACCCATCCTCCCTTTATAGTCAGTGAATTTTGATTAACAGCATGGGAAAAGTATCCTAACAATTGGATAGCCATCCCAACATAAGGTAAACGCCAGTAACCCTCTAAAACATACATGTTTCTGCTTTAAAGGAATAAGGATAAGAAACAAATAGGAAAGGGTTAATTGCACTTCCCAAACTTTGTGACACACTACCCTATATTACCTACGTGCAAAATTATGTTACTTGCTATCTGTGTCCAAAATCACTTGACGACTACGAATATTACACAATATTACACAATTTTATCAGATTTTTGAAGCAAAGTCAGACAATACCTCTTGGCGGCTGATCTTTGGAGAGCTGAATTTTATCCTTTGGTATCCCCTTCACAGTTATGGTCGTACGGAAGGATTCTTCGATGGTTGGATCGTAGTCATTTAGGAAGGTGTCTTGGGTGAGACGAATCACTATGGAGGACTTACCGACACCTCCAGAACCCAAAATGGCAATCTGTAAAGAGCAAAAATTTTTCAATGCAGACTGCATGCAGAGAAAATGAAAACAGTTCCACAAAAAGAGAGATAACATCATGTTTCAAACTTAAGTTCATGCACTGGTTCCCCATCCCCTCCCCAGGGGTATGTACGCCGCTTCTCCTTTGTGATGCCCTGGTACAGCGATCATAGAAACAACAGTCAACATATATACCGGGGACATTCTAAGATGTGTTCAACAATTCCCCTCATGGTTGACACGATACAGAGTCATACACTAGATGATACTGTAACTGCATGTGTAAAAAGACAAATAGTTTTGATACATTTCAGTCATAACGATGACTGCTGTTTAATCCCCTTTTACATTTAAGTAACGTCTTGAAACCAACCCTGTACTCGATGCCAGTACGGATCGTTCTTCTGATGAGCTCTTCAAAAGCAAGTGTGACTTTCTCTCCAGTCTTTGCTGATGTTTCCATGAAAGCCATGTCTCTGGCTTTCGCCTCCTTCTCGCCATCGGCAGCTGGTACTTGACGTTCACTCTCAAGATCTGACTTATTCCCGCAGAGTATCTGAGTATTAAAACAAAAAAAGGTCTAAGGCGTGGGGGAAAAGGCAGTTTGAACCATTCATATTACAGCACGTGTATCTAATGTCACAAACTACAAATGTTGAGCATGAAATTCATTTCTTCTGAAATGTTTCGATAGTTCCACGATTCCATGGTCATGTAACCATGCGCCCCACAAACGCACAGGACATAACTTATCAAACATGTCTATACACTCTAACCATAGGTTTGTTAAGTTAACCATAAATGACAAACTTGAAGGGCGATCAGATGTAACTTTTTAATTCATAAGTGCTCAGGCAAAGATATAACTTACTTTTTCATAAAGAAATGCCACGCTGAAACCATTTTGTGTCCATTTACATGACTATTACTCATAAAAGACCTCATGTCCACTCACTCTGCTACAGCTTTAGCTAAACATGTCTTGCAACCAATCACATTGCTGCACATGTCATCACTCATGTACAGAGCAGTATTTTTTATCGGAAAGAAAGACAAAAACTTACGGCTGAAAATGATGTTCCTTTAATCCTCTTGGCCAGAGTGTGAATGTCTAGAGCTGCTTGAAAACTATTCTTGTCATCGATAGAGTAAACTATCACAAAAGCTTGGCCTAACCGCATATACTGTCAAAGACAAATTAAAGATCTTTTATCGGCAGAATGTCTTTGTTGTCGATAAAATATCCATTTCCAAAAGTAATTGGCATATTAGTATGAGGTTCCTGAAATATGAACCAAAAATCTTGGTGAATGACTATTTTGGTCGTTGCTATTTTATTGATTACAAAGTCAGAATAACTGTAAATGCCAAGACTTACGGTGTTTCGGGCACATACGATCCACTGTAGGCTTACCTGTCTCCTCACGGTCACAGCAGTCTCGCTCTACGGTGTCTGGCGTGACCCGATATTAACCTCTGGGAGGCAGAAGTGAAAAGTGCAATCGAACGGTGGTGCCAAACCGAAGGACCGACTGACTGGTTGCTAAGGGCATCCAGTGCTAAAGAAGTTTACTACAGTACCAGTTCACTCAAGGCAAGGTAGATTGAGAGTGCCCAATTTGTTAACAGAATGTGTGTAAAGTTGTTTTACATTGTACTGCACATAATCCTACCTGCTCCCGCATGGTAGAAAACTCCTCTTGCCCTGCCGTGTCCAGAATATCCAGCATGCAAACATCTCCCTGTCCAGAGAAAAGAAAGAGAATCAAGAGGATCAAAATAGGCTTCATGATCAAACTGTAACTGGTGTTACCAACAAAAAACAACAATTACAGAAACTTTCAACAGCCAGACACTACTAACATGTATTGTACTAGCTAAAGAACTTTAAGAAGTTACTTCATAATTATATATGCTAGACCCATTTTATTTTTGAGAGGGTCAGGGGGGGAGGGTGGGTGGGTGTTGGGACAGAGTGTTTGGTTTCTCTTTGTGCCTTTCTTTGATTTCTTTATCCTCAGGTAGCTTAACCAAATTGATGGGTATCTTCATTGACAATTTACAGTAACTCCACGTTTATAAAATATTCAATTGTGAAGTTTGACCACGCTGGTATTTTGTTTGCTATCGAAATTCTAATTACTTGTTGCATTTGTAGCTTTGCACATGTGAAAATAAATAAATTCAGTTCAACCAAAGGAAGTTTTTGTTGAATTGGAGAGGTCCCAGCGCCCCACCTCCATGCCCCCCCCCCCCCAATTGCACACCTACAGCTGAAGCAGCTAAAATGTTCAAATCTTTGTTACACACCCTTGGGGCCCAGCCTTCTCATCCGATCCTTCTACATACTCTCATACTGATATTTCTTCATGGGAACACGTTAACGCCCTCTCTTGCATCCCTCAACTAACCAAAATCCTGCCTCCCAGCAGTCATTACTAAAACTGCCTGAACTATATTGCTACGGGTTGTATATTGCTAGCAATATGATACATGAAGATTTGATATTAAACTACCAATATTTATTGTCTCCATGCTCATTGCAGAGTATGCATGCATGATTTAGTTACAAGTTGACGTAACTACAATTATATAATATTAAAGCTATAAATAAATCAATTTGCGTCAAAAGCATATAGAACGTTGCCTGGGTTTCAGGTTTCTTCAGGACATATGGATGATGTGGAAAGACCTCTCATTGCACAATGCTAAACAGGATATAGCGCAATGCTAACAGGTTAGCATTACATCATGCTAACAACCAAGGGTCAGATGCTAGGGGAGGGGGGGGGGCAGAGTACCAAATGAAGGGGGAACATGTACCCTTTACAATTAGAACACAGAGCAGATGCATCTTTTTTGTAAACAGATGAATAATACAGAATTCATAATCAAAGATCATCAATATCCCCACGTGATCATCAGCAATTACACTTACATCTTCATCATTCTTTTTCAGATCATCCAAGCTTGCTTTCTTCAATCCTTCTTCCAATATTATCACATCAGCATCGTCGTCTTCACCTTGCAGATAGACA
Organism: Apostichopus japonicus; assembly: GCF_037975245.1. Taxonomy (NCBI): domain Eukaryota; kingdom Metazoa; phylum Echinodermata; class Holothuroidea; order Aspidochirotida; family Stichopodidae; genus Apostichopus; species Apostichopus japonicus. The sequence goes on from NC_092568.1 coordinate 18,644,037, forward strand.
AACTTACTTCCGAATTCCATCTTGTCTGAATCTAGTTCCCTGAAGTCACAAATTGAGGTAACAGTCTACTTTCCTGCAGAAAAGAAAGTTGTATACAGTAATGAGAAATAATTAAACTTGAAAATAAAACTTAGTATAAAACCTACAGTGGCCTACCGGCAAGTGTTTACAAATTGTTTGACAGAAGGTGATTGAGCAAGAATCCTTTTCTGATATTAAAGTTAAACTGTTGTCTTAGTTACTTATAAGTGATTAAGTCAGTTATTTAAGCTCTCTACTACTATATACTACCATTCCCTGCACAGTGACGCACTCTTATATTTGATTGTATATGGAGTAAAAAAACACAATTTAATTGACCATCCAATTAAATCCAATATACAACTTTGAAAATAATCCTCAAATGCTCAGGAAACACAAATATTAAGCTGCTTAAAATGGTTGGTTAAACTTGCAACCTCAGGCAAGTGTTGCAATAGATCTGTTCTCTGATTAATATGAATTAATGGACTGGTGCATACTGTACCATGAAATAATTTATTTGGTATTTCAATGAACGATGAAATGCACAATGGGCAGCTTGCTATACAGGAAGGAGCAAGGAGATCTATAGACCTAGGATAGCAGTTTTGCAGACAGAAATAATTTTATAAGAAACAATTCAGAGATTTCTGACCTGCAATGCAAAATATGAACACTAATAATTCCCTGCACACTAAGAGGATCCATTTCAATCTATGAGAAATGGATATTGGCTCTAAAACGATTTCTACAGTGACTAACTTAGGATAACACATAGCCTATGCCTAGTATGACAATACAGTATGTGTCCAAACTAAAGTTCAACTTGAACTTGAAGGAGAATAACACGGATAGTGAAGAACTACTGCTAGGGGGTGCAAATACGATGAATTAATTACGGTAACCAAGCTCACATGTAGGCCTAGGTTACTGTAAACAACCATACATGCATTCAGTAACCTACAGTTATTCTTTCATTACCTGGCTAAATTGCTGGACAACGACGGCGCAGTATTTCCATTTTTGTCAATTCTGCCGTGCTGAAACAGATTTTAACCACTGTCACGGTTCTGCGAGGAGCTGCCGGAAGTACTTTCCTACGGAAGCGTAGAAGGGACATTGCATTGACGAGTTACCAACTTGACAAAACGACAATTATCTGCAAATTGACGAGTTGACGAGATGGTAACGTGACAAAATTCAGAAAATTGACGTTTTGACGAGATAACGGATCTCGTCAATGCATCAATTTTCTGAATTTTGTCATCTTGTCGAGATGGTATACGTAGTAAGTGTGCAACTCGTCAATTTGCAGAAAATTGATGCATTGACGAGATCCGTTATCTCGTCAAAACGTCAATTTTCTGAATTTTGTCATCTTGTCGAGATGGTAGTAAATGTGCAACTCGTCAATTTGCAGAAAATTGTTGCATTGACGAGATCCGTTATCTCGTCAATGCATCAATTTTCTGAATTTTGTCATCTTGTCGAGATGGTAGTAAGTGTGCAACTCGTCAATTTGCAGAAAATTGTTGCATTGACGAGATCCGTTATCTCGTCAATGCATCAATTTTCTGAATTTTGTCATTTTGTCGAGATGGTAGTAAGTGTGCAACTCGTCAATTTGCAGAAAATTGATGCATTGACGAGATCCGTTATCTCGTCAAAACGTCAATTTTCTGAATTTTGTCACGTTACCATCTCGTCAACTCGTCAATTTGCAGATAATTGTCGTTTTGTCAAGTTGGTAACTCGTCAATGCAATGTCCTTTCTACGCTTCCGTACTTTCCTTTCCCGGATTGTTTACAGATTTTGAGATCATTTACGAATTTCAGACAGTTTGAAGACAGGTTGAGCTAAGAGAGGGCGCTGTTGAAATTCACTGAAACAGAATTTCTTCCCTCTTACAACGTCAGTCATTCTTCCCGAAATTAGTTCTCTTACATGTTAGGTTTATGGTTCATAACTTTTTAAGTCATTAAAAGAAATTAAAACTATATATATATTTAAAGAAAAGTTGGAATTGAGACTTACATTGAATTCATTCATGTTTGTCATCTGTTTTTGACTAATTCTTCATTTTTTACGACTTGTGGCAATTGCAAGTTCACAATATCATACACTTCGTGCATCATAATACGGTTATGCTTTCTATATCAGAACAGTAAACCGATGTCGTGGGATACAGTAATTCATCTTTAGTTATTTATTGATCATGAGCTGTTGTCGAGTTCTCTAAAGGTACAGGTTGCACCATAGATGCATAGAAAATGAAGCCAGTTTATGGGTAAAACTGAAGCTAGATTTACGTTCACCTATAAGGTCGGTATCAAACTCCTGCTGGTTCGTCCAGGTGCCGTCAAAACGATAAACGAAAGCTGCATATATATGCCTTTGCTTCACTTTTTGTGCATGTTGATTATGTTATATATATAACAGATGACGTACTATACTTGTTTATTCAAACTAATACATGTTTTTCATGAATTAGCTCAGTACTTTACGGCACCAACATTATTTTTTGTCAAGTAATTAACAATTATAGTGAAATGGATGTCCATCGATCACAGAAAGACCTATAGAGTTATTACTTTGCCAATCGGAATTTTGATAAAACCATACATACATTTTCGTAATAATAAATCTTCTTAGTATGTGTCTATATATTGTATACCGATATATAATAATAATAATCAACAGTTATTTGTACGGTACTTCAGCGACCAAAAATGTGGAAGGAACCCACAAGGGCTTATGGCTTACAACTTACACGTCAGCCCTGGCTTCCAATTCAACATTTTAACTCAAATTTTGATACTTTACCATTTAGAAAGTCATTTTAGATGGGAAAACCATAGGTTGCTCTTGGTTGAAAGAAACCCATCCTTACTATGAACCTCCCGATTGGCTAAGCCTCATTCCATTGCCACCACCTCTATCCACTCGGCCGCAGCACGGATATGATACATGATATAGATAATGCCATGTTTGCCAGGGGCGCCGTAGGTTCTCAATCTAGGACTTTGGGGCACAAAACAACGAGGGGAGACTAGGGAAATGTGACTTTTGATTTGAGGAGCCGGCAAACTACAAAGCTATACCTCAGCTTCCAACAAAATGGATCCTCTGTATATTGTTTAGCCAGAAATGCTAGAAAATCAGGTCTTTTACGCCGGTGCCTTCCAATTATAAGGTCCCGAGTTCGAGTCACTGCAAGATTATTAATGTATGTAGTCCAGTTACAGAGTTGTTGAAAATTGACAATTCATAATCATGGACGTTAAATACTGTAAGCTACTGACATCGGTCAGCTTTCGGCTTTGATAAGCCATTGAGGCTTCTTCGCGAGTTCCTGCTTGCAAAAGGACTAAAATACATACATATAACTGCACGGCACTCCTCAATTACATATTTATTAAAATTTTGCAATATGAGGGCACTTTTTATATAACTAAAGGGCAATTGGTAGTAACAAAATACATTCCGAGTCAAATCACAGATGGCTTTTGCTGCACCACTCCAAAAATTCCCAAATGTTTTGTATAATTGGAACACCATGACATGATCACATTCTGAATATTTTAGTTGCATTGCTTCACAATTGGCCGATTTATCAAACTTTGTAATTCCGCAATTTTTCGCAATCGTGGCATTTTGGCATTTGCTTGACTTTTGAGGTCTCAGTTCTCAGCAATTAAACATCCTACTACCTTTCTATTACAGATGCCTATAATCTATTCCATTATATTCTATAACATAAAAAATAAGGTGTCTTGTGGAGTTAGGTTCTATTCTGTGCAAGAAAAATATATATGCTAAACAAAGCGGTACGGTGCTTCTTACAGAATATATTTTTTGCACAGAATAGAACTTAGTTGTTAGATAATATTATTTTTTTTCTTACAGAGAATAAAAATTTATTTTTGCACAGACAAATTTTTTTCTCTAGTAGCTTATATATATATTTTCTGTCACAGAATTTATATATTTTGTTAGAGAAAAATATTTTTCGGTCACAGAATTTACATACTTTTTGAAAAGGATATATATATTTCTTTAGAGAATACATTTTTTTCTTTTAGAGAATAAATATATTCTTGGCAGAGGAAAAAACATTTTTTCTGTTAGAGAATATATATTTTTGACAGAATATTTATTGTAAGAGAATATATATATTTTTTTGCACAGAATACATATTTGTTATTAAGAAAATACTTTCTGTACGCCTGGAGAATATATAAATATATTATTTAAGGGAATAAAAATAATTTTCAGGGAATATAGATGTGAATACATTTATATATAAATATGTCTAAAATTTAGTTTTCAAGTTAACCATGTATGTATTTCGCAAGTACATCATATATATTTGTACGTAATATATTCCGCTTTCTCGCGCCATATTTATCATCCTTGTGAAGTCAGAACGCGACGGTGTTTATTTCAGTCACGGTTGGCAGCCCTCTTAGGGTTTTAATCAGGAGCTTTCTATTTCATAGCTGTTGTAGGTGTCGTACCAGAAGTAATCGATCCGTTATCTTACACACTAAGTCCGTCACGTTTAGGGTCCGCTAAAGTATAGCTAAAATTTCAACTGACATATCATACCCCCACGTTGATATCTGAGGGCTTGGCCTAACTAGACTTTGAGCTAGAAGTGGAGCAACTTAAGCATACTGAACCGTCTGCTCGCACGGACAAACATCCAGATTTAAACACAGAATTCTTAACTGATTTGTGTCACCTCCAATCCTCCTTATTTGAACACCATCTCTACTTTGACGTATGCGTTTCCACATCAAGACATTCAAAACGATCGCGGTGACTAAAAATATGCCAAAACAGGCACTGCATTAGGTCACTTTACGTCTTGTGTGTGTCTGTGTGCGTGTGAGAGAGAGAATTGGTGAGAATAGGTGAGAATTAAATAAGACTAGTGGAACACTAATTGTTGTTACTCAGTGTTTCACGTGTTTAGCGATCACCAGACGTAGTCCGTGGCGATGATAAATTCCCAATCATGTCACCACAAAATGCCTGATGTTCAAGGCAAGCAACACGGATAATGAAACAAGTTACCAGTGTTAAAAAGGGCATTGGTTTAACAAATTCATCGATGGGTCACACGAGACACTACAAGCCCACACTAACTCGTTATTTCTGGAAATAACGTTACATGTAACTTATATTATATACACTTGGTGGTGGATAGGACAGACAAGTGATAATTGATAATAAAACATTGAAAGATGAAATCAAACGAACCTATATATCTGCACCGATTGTTGTAGCGATCCAGGAACCGTTCGGCTGTAGGCCTATAAGTCTCCGAGGCTAGACTGATGAAGCTGACGAAATAAAACGTCCTACGCCGTGCGAGCTAGAAACAGAAAAGATATATTAATAGGTAATCAGCTGTTTGTCTTGAACTTGAACTTCGGATGATTAGCTTACTCAGATTATCAACAGTTAAGCATATATATTTATTAAGTATCCCAGTAACCTAGATGACGTAAGCCATTTGTTCAGGACTATGTTAAGTTCATGGTTAGATCTTTTAAGTTATATTGAACTAACCTTCATTGCCTGAGCAACGATAATTAGAGAAAGGGGGGGGGGGGTATTTTGTTCGCTCGCTCGTTCAAGTACTACTAATCACAACTTTGCCTGGCATCGGACGTCAAACCGACACTAAAAGAGCTTTCTTTCGTTCACATGAAAGTGTTGACTCCATCAGACGTTTGTGACTGCTTAAATATACATTGTTATCTATATTGATATCTCTATTACCACATTGTGGATACAAACAATCTTCCCATTAACATGATAAAATGACACCGCACGAAGCATTTCGATTTCGATATGTTTAAAATTCAACTTCTTTTTCGAGCTTCTTTTGTATTCACCTGAAGTGATAACCTAGATTATACATTAGTCCACAATCGTATTATTAATTAATGTTCCCCAATGTGGTACAGAAAACATCAAGCCCCATGTCTTAACCAGGGGCGTATCCAGGATTTTCTAACCAGGGGGCGCAAAGTACTATCTAAGCGGAGCGCCACCATCTTGGCGATGTCTTGGCGTTTTTCTTCTGCTCTCTCCTTTTCTCCCTTTCTACTTTTTCTCTCTTTTTTCTTTTTCTTTTCCCTTCCTTCCTCCTCATTTTCCCCCTCTTTTTTCCCTTTTTTCTCTTTTCTTTTTCTCTTTTCTTTTTCTTACCCGGGGGGCGCACGCCCCAACGCCTCTCCCTGGATACGCGCCTGAGAGTGTATGTTCAGCTGGCATTCACCAGCCAGCCATGTAGATGATGAAGGGGGCTAGTAGTCCCAATATTGTGATATTGTGATATGTTGTGGGCGGAGGTCATATATTCGTTTGAGTTCACCAGGGGTCAAATTGTGGAAACCATTGTTTATCACTATATTTTAACAAGGACAGACTAGTATTTTGATGTATCACATTTAGTACAAGAAGCCAGTTGTTGAGGTCTATGGTCATTTCAGGACAGCCTGTGTCATTGTGAATTATTGTTTGTCACATCACACTGCTTTTCACTGTATTACTAAGATCAAAATGGCATCTAATGATCACCGTTTTATCTTTGTAACCATAACTTTGAAACAGCTTTGAACAATGAAAGGATCTAATTGAAATGGAGTTATATTGTGAGAATTACCGTATACACACAGTCTCTATATAAATTACAAAGCCACTATCGTTTATGCCAAAGAATCTACGATATGACGAATAGCAGCAACCAATCAAAGCATTGGCTTCATATGATTTGCTTTAAACAAGAAGATATTCATTGTATGTGTGGCTAAATGTGTAAGACTGCATTGACTCCTTACATAAGTGCTCATTCTGGACACTCAAAGAGTAAACTTCAGAAATAAGAGATCTGCCAAGCAAGAAGATATAGGCCTACCAAATTGGAATTGGTCTAAAGTCCGAGTGCAGAAAACTGGACTCGAGTACTATAAACGTGTGGGTATTACACATTTCTTTGTGGGTATACTGTACGGGTGGGATCTACATTAAATACGTGTTTGTTGCCACATTGTTCAGTTCAGTGGTGTTGTTATTGTTTGTTGTGTAGGGCAATCAATCTTGTAAAGCTTTATACAACAGACACATCACTACCTGTGATTCATTGATTAACGGTAAACTGTAACCGTGGGTGCTTTTTTGTTTTTTAAATTATGTGATGCAACTTACCCTGCAGGTAGAAACAATTAAACACAAGAACACTGTGATACAACAAATTTGAACACATTGTTAGTAACAGATGATGAAGCCACAAATGAAAGTATGAGTTCATGTATAAGAATTCAAAATAATAACAATTTTGGAAGCTAGGAAAGTTTTAATGAAAATGGTTACACATCTCTAAAAGAGTAATGGCGTTCCGTTATAACAATTCCTCATTCATATAAACGCTTAATAGACATGCCTTTTTACCTGCAACTTTAAACCAGGGAGTTGAAAAAAATATTCATCTGTTTGCACAAATCGTAGATATAACCCTCAGTGTCAACGTGTAAATTGTGTAAACAAGAGTACAACGACACAGGATTCGGTATTTGAGCAGGTTTCCAATAACATGTTTTAGTACTTTTTGGAATAATATCTTTCTTTCTTTCTTTCTTTAAAAAAAACGCAACTTCTCAAAAGAACCAACATTCTTCCAATCCTTTGTATAGATGATTGAATTTGTTTCAAAACAAATAAATGATAACAATCAACCGCAAAGTAGAAGGTTAAAAACACTCCCGTTACAAAGAAGTTTCATGCTGAAAGCAGTCAATGATGCGTTTCCAAATTTCCTGTGATTTGTTTGGCTAATAGTCCCTACCATTGTCTGCAAACATTTTTGCATTTATCGTGCTCAATAAACACAACGTATTATGTTTAAGTAACTTATTTATATAGCGCATTATACCGACGGTCTCAATGCAACTAATTGTAACGTTGCTGTCCCGTGTAGAGATAGCAAAGTTTGTAGTATAGGCTCTTATGTGTGTGCACTCTCAAATATCACAACGTGTAAGGTTGGCCACAGTCGACAAAATTCAGAAATTATGACGACATATCAGGAGGCAGGACTTTTTTATGCCTACATAAAATTGATTTGATGTGGACATAAATTCAAATTAATGCTGGCATATATTAAAATAATGCTGGCACCGTACCGTACCAGCTGCGTACTGATAATGCAGTTGGCACCTTCCTCTTTCAATCTGTTTCAATCTGTGTGAATATTAATGTACATTTAAAGAGTTGTGTCTGTATTGCATGTATGGGCTACCACATTATGTCAAAATATTCTTGCTATGAGTTGCACTTCTCTTTATATAGTAAGTATACCTTGTAAAGGGTTTCAGTGCAAACACATGAATTTATTTGTAATCTAAGATAATACATATAATATTAATGTCCCCACGCTTCCATAGGCATGAGTTGTTTAATTTGCATTTATGATTTTCAATATGCACATTATAAACCTATAACTATAGGATATCCGTTGCGCACAAGCCAATGTTTTTGTCAGGGGTCATTATAACTAAGTATTGTGCGTTCCTGTAGAGGTAATTTAAAGTGCATGTTTTCATGGAGGAACGTGGGGACGCAAGTTTTTTCTGAGCGGACGCAAACAATTTTTAAGATGTTGTATCCCGGCGCTGGCGCAACTCTTAAAATCCCAGTAACATTACTGAGAATAATACTTGGTATTAATATAAGATTTTTCTATTTGTACAGCTTTCTGCTGATTTCTCAAGTCTTGCTAATGTAAACCTGTGAAACTACATTCTTTTCATTCCTTGATCAACATCTGGACAGAATGTTAGACAAGTTTACTGAAACAAGCTAAGGTTTCAATGCACACAAAATGCAAGCAAGCTGCAAAATGTTCAGGTTGGTTGTGCATGATAAATTAATGGTAGTTTTATCATTTCAATTTGTATATGGTGGCATCCAATAAATATATGTTTGAACAAGAGTGGATAGAGGGTGTGGGTCGAACCTCTTTTTCATAGCACACATAAATTCAAAAGAAACATGTCCTAGCTGTGTTAGATCTAGTTATAGTTTCAGTTTCCGTTCCTTCATTCCAGTATAAATAGCATAAAATACAATTATGTTTAATAAGAGAGAATAAAACGTTTGATAGATAAATTCCATAAAAGCGATTAAAGGCAAATTAAGAGTTAGTAAAAATAGCAACAGTTTTCAAAGTGTTAGTCAACTGAAAATAATAATTAGTAAAGATTCCTAAATCCTATTGGTCCATTCAGGTCAGCTGACCGTGGTTAATTCTGTGAGTAACGCACGGTAAAATTACGAGGCATCACTTTAATAAATCTTTGGTTATATGTAACCCAAAATGTTTTGTTTTATGATTTTTCCCCCACACAAATTGTAGTGTATGAATGAACGGGGTTAATCAACGGTCTAGCGTGCGTTACTCACATGATTAATGCACTCCGGGTGTTAATGCTATCGCTGGATGCACTCGGGCTCCGCCCTCGTGCATCGCTTGCATTATCCCCCGATCGTGCATTAATCCTGTGAGTAACGCACGCTAGACCGTTGATTAACCCCTTATTAAACAAAATCATTTAAGATACCATTTTGAATAAAAAAATATGCTCTGCATAGAAATGAATTTGTGATAATTTTAACCCAATATTATGTTGGTGCTATTGCACGATGTCATAGAAGTATGATGCTTTCATCGGTTTGAGTGCATATGTGTGTATGTATGTTTGCATACATGTGTATATGTGTGTGTATGTTTGTGTGAACGCTCGCGTACTTGTACTTCAAGTCTGCGTGCGTTTTTAAGAATAATCCTTCTTTAGGGGTTTCTGCAATCCCTCTTGCGTTCTTGATAAATGTAATGTGAACGGTCGCGGACTTATGGTGACCTGAGATTTCCGACTAAGTTATAATATCCGCTCTATCCAGTTGTAATTTGGCGGGTATTTTTGAACGTGCAGTAGGCGTGAGGTATACCATGGAGCTGTTTATAGCTCCATGGGTATACCTACGTTGTGTTTGTTCAAATGTCAGGCCGGGCCTTTCTTAACAGAAACACTTCCTAACGACGCTATACGTAAACACATTTTATTTTTCTTAGCACCGATTCGACCAACACTGCATAAAAGTCACCGTTAAGTTCGTGAGACTAGAACAAACTGAATGACAGTCCACTTAAATCTAATAAACTATAATTCATTGTACGCCAAACTCACAGGTTTTTGAAGAGGCCAAAAAAAACGGTAATTTATGATTACTTCGAAACGGATGATTTTGGACTCGGTTGCTACGGCAGTTACTAAAAGGCTAGAACCCTTACGTATGGCCGGCCTAGCATATAATGACGTTACATTAGCCTACTCATATACCTTCCTAGGTGTTAAGACCTAATATTAAATGCCTTCGATGTTGGATTAGCCTCAAATACGACATCAGCAGTAAAACAGTGACTAGCAAGATCGTTCGCTCATCCATTTGAAATGTTTGTAAGAAATTTGAATCTGGGTTAACGTGTAATGAATATAGTAAAACGGATTGGTTTGAAATTTGAATACAGTATACTGTTTACGTTTATGCGCAGTGGTGTATGCAGTAGAACCTACCAAAATAGTATAGCACTATGGCGGGCAATCAGTCTCAAATTGTGGGGAATCGACTTATACCGATTTAAATCGACATATACCAATTTCCTTCGACATATACTAGTTTCCAGCAGCTTAAATTGACTTCTACCGATTTAAATCGACATATACCAGTTTAATTCTACATATAATCGATCTAAATCGACATATACCAGTTTAATTCTACATATAATCGATCTAAATCGACATATACAATTTAAATCGATGATAAGTAAAATAAATCGGTATATGTCAATTTAAATCGACATATACCAGTTTAAATCGATGATAGGCCTATGTCGAATTAAACTGGTATATGTCGATTTAGATCGATTATATGTAGAATTAAACTGGTATATGTCGATTTAAATCGGTAAAAGTCTATTTAAGCTGCTGGAAACTAGTATATACCTATTTAAATCGACATATCATCGATATAGCTCATTAACATATTCCAAATTCCGATTTTGGTGATGATTGACATGTGAAGATACATCACGTGCAGTCACCTGACAAGGCGGGCGAATAATTAAATAGTTCCAAATTTACCAAGCTAGCAAGGGTGTTCATCATGATTATGTCAATGGTAATCAGGGGCGTATCAAGGATTTTTTAACCCTGGGGGGGGGGGCGCGAATTACTATCTAAGCGGAGCGCCACCGCAGCGTACAAGATAATTTCTGGTTTTGATACCCCCCCCCCCCCAGATCACCGGAAATGGCACTTCTCGGGCTTGAAATGACCAACCAGATGTACACTTCTGCCTGAGAACCAAGAATTTCCCAATAGTTTTTTTCATCCATAACCTTTTTGAAGATGTCACCAGTCACACATCATGTTCGACCTCACCGAATCTCCTGTGGATCATTGCTTTTTGTAGGTGATTCTACGTCGCGGCCCACAATACCCGTAAGCCCCACTTTTCAAGGTTTTAAGCCCATTATTTGTTCAGAATTTGAAAATTCACAAATTCTCGTGAATAAATTCACTTCAAAACATACCCATAATGTTGCACAAACTTTCATCTGTGGACAACCAATACAGGAAAACCTTCAACCCCTAACAGACCGGTAAAAATTGCAAGGAGGGAATAATGATGAAGAATGGTGGTCAGGGAATTTTCGAAAATTCAGACACAGTTAATTTATTGATGTACATCTATTAAAACCTCTTATAACGGCTACTAAAAAACTTCGTTGAAGGAAATGAAAAAATATCAGATATTTCCGAAACCGAACACTACACATATCTACATTTGGAGGCTGTTCATCCCGGAGTGCCATTTTCATGCTCACTGATATGATGTGATATCTGCTGTTTGCTTTAAAATTTCGAATAGTTGAAAGGAGACTGAAATAAGTAACTATTATCTGTTTATAGTGTAATGCTCCACCCGGGTGTAACGATGAGCCTGGCGGGCTCCTGGCCCAAAGGGGCCCCTATCAGGAGGTCTAAGCAAGGGCGTCCTCAGAAATGTTTACAAGGGGGGGGGGGGGGAGTCAGTAGGTCATAAAGGTGTAACACACTACTTGATACTATCTAAGCGGAGCGCCACCATCGGTTGGCGCGGAGCGCACAACGATTTGTTTGCCAAAAAATACTCCTAGATCGTCGGAAAAGACACTTCCCGTTCAAGTTGCATTTACACATCGGTTATTTTGAGATCTCATGTCTTAGGATTTTGACTTTCAATAATTTCAGTAATGCATTATGGGTCCGTATGCAATGAACATAACTAGAGAACTGTCGGTTGGGGGAAATCATTGAAATGTCAAATGCTTAACTTTTTTTTTAATTTGTGATTTTCCAGGGGGAGTGGGCAAGTGCCCCTCTATACTGTATGGAGTAAAATGGAGACTACTGTACAAATACAGTAATCAAACCTATAGCATAAACCTAATTTCGGCTGAAACTTTGTCTCCATCTAAGCCTAATTTCCCGTGCTTTTTTACTTACCAGATACACCGAAGGCATCTTTATTCTTACCTTTTATATTATATTTATATGCAAGCCATGCCTTCTTTTTCAAATGAACGCAGTTTCAAGTCTGTTGGGTGGTGGGTTATTGTTTTAGAATTCTTCAAAAAATCATATGTCCCGATGTTGTACTCAGTACAACATTGGCTGGAATTGGGTTTTAAATAATATACTTCGTTTTCGATTATAATAATAAATAACATAACTAGCTCGACACAGACATTAATACCCAATGAGCCCATGATCATGATGTCCGTATTCCGTATCACGTGAAAATATGTATATTGTCTTGTTCAGTCTTTGCATGAGTTTTTCTTTCCCAGTAAGAGGTAAGAGGTATACCCTTTTTCTGTGCTTCAGTATAGCGGGGCCCCCTTTTGGTCGGGGCCACCTGGTTAGCACGGTCTGAGCCCATAGGAGTTAGGCTACTTTGCCCCACATTCTTTTCATTTCGAAAGACGCACAGTTTCAAGTTCATTACACACTGAAGGCTTCGATTCTTTATCTGCCTTCAGTTAAGGGAAGATCTTAGGATTTTCATCCCTATCGCTAGATATTGCTAGATATCCATACAGTACAGTGCCCTTGGGATTTCTTGGATTTTTCGGGGCCTGATCTTGGGAAATTGCAAAGTCGGAAGTGGTCACACTCTATGTAGGTCAGTTGCACGACCTCTAGACGTCACTAATATACCTGATCACTTGTTATCGATGAAGTGGTGTGTTGTCGGATTTTGTCAAGGTCTTGGTACTACAGGCGAAGGTCATTAATTAAGTTTCGTAACTCATAGGGAAGCGATTAGAGGGGTGGGCGTATGTTTGTGGGCGCGCGTTTTCATGCAGATGGGAACAATCTCAAGAAGTGATGGGTTCGTCATGTTCCCCGACGACTCGGTCGAGTTCGAGACCAGCCACAGTTGGTTTCATAGCACAATTGTACAATTTAAGGCGTCCATACACACACACACTCGTTATCATATATAGTACAGGTATATATATAGATATCTACATTAGTGAGAGAGGAAAAATGGAAACGTCAAAATTGGAGTTGGTCGGTGTAAGGGGAAGGGTGAGGCGCACACCCCCTCCGTAATCCTCGATTCGTCACTGGCTACCCTGTGTATATAATAGTGATCAGCGCTGTAATTATGACTGTTCCTCTTCTCTACCCGGTATCCTGGCGTTTATCTTCTACTCCCTCCTTTTCTCCTTTTTCTCTCTTTCTTCTTTTTCTTTTCCCTTCCTTCCTCTCCTTCCTCCTCTTTTTTTCTCCCTCTTTTTTCCATTTTTTCTTCTCTTTTTTTCTCTCCTCTTTTTCTTACCCGGGGGGCGCGCGCCCCCAACGCCCTCCCCTGGATACGCGCCTGTTAACCCATCCGCATACAATACGGTTAACGCAGGATTCAGGGCGTCCACTCACATGGAATACATGTGTTTTGTTATTGGCTAAGATTTACCACATTAAACATCACATTGGTGCATTTTTGTGAAAAAGTAAAGCAATGAGCTCACTTCTTGATTGTTTTGGAGAGTACAAACAACTTAGCAATGCACCTTCTGACATGGCGTCGTTCCTATTTTTCTTGTCTGCAGTTTTCCGTCATTTTGGCAAACGTCTATCATGATCTCAGTGTATATTAATATTATACCATTCACTGATAGTGAAGAACAACTGCTAGCCTAGCCCCTATCCCTTCCCTGCCATGGTTTAAAACTTAGTTTCTGTTCTGTGTGCTTAAAAATGGGTGTCGCAAAGCCTCCCAAGCCGTAAGGCCGATGGACTTCACACTTGACGGGGAGCGATTTTCTTCCAAGCGCGGTAAAGGCTTATGCATACTGACCCCAGCTAATGGGAGCGAGGTATGCAAATCTTACCTTTACCGCGTTGGGAGACAAAAACGCTGACGGGGATGTGTCTGCTACGGAAGCTTAAAAGTGCCATCAACATAAGAAAACTTTGCCCCAATAAGTCAACATTTTCAGTAAATTTTTAGATAACAAGATAATATCTTATCAAAAATCTGAAAATGTTGGATTGCTCTGTCGCTTTAACTATGCAATTGAACTTATTTCTGCAAATTCTCTGTACGAAAGTTCATCACTACATAAAAAACAATCAATCTAATAACAATGATCTGCTACAAGAAAAGAAAACAGGTCATTTCAAGACATTGGAGACATTAGAGTATTGTACATTCCCACAATATTTTAACCGTGAAAAAAAGCACACACACACGCACGCACGCACCTATATATATATATATATATATATATATATATGTATACAGATATATATATATTAATATATATATTTATATAATATATTATATTAATATTACAACAGACTCTACATACAATTACACCTGTTCCTGTGAGGTGGAGCAACCATCAATGCAACCTAAAGAGATGGAACCTCTCGCAGTGCCAGTTGATGAGGGAGAAGAGTTTGCCAAGGTCATTGAGACTGGAACACCAAAGTTAAGATATTTACAAAAGTGTAAATTTTTCGGGTTTATTAGCAAAATATCACAAACTTTCACAGCTTTGTTACTGATTCCTTGCCCGAAGGTAAAAGGAATTTATGCAATGGCGATTGCGTGCCGTGTGTGTGTGTGTGCTTTTTTTGACGGTTAAAATTTTGTGGGAATGTACAATACTCCAATTGGGCATGGTATCTTTATGCCTTCATGTAGTTAAGCTCTACGTGTACTTTCAGTTTGCAGTAACTATGCATTGAAAAAAAAAAAACGTTTTCCTTCAAATGTTGTTGCTATTTTTGATTAGTTCTATGAAACTGTTTCATCTCCTTAAGGTATTACAGAGAGGGGTCTTTGCTCAATTACATTCCGTTCATTTTGATTGCCATTCAGATTTTTGAAATGGCCTGTTTTATTTTCTTGTAGCAGATGATTGTTATCAGATTGTTTGTCTTTATGTAGTGATGAACTTTCGTACAGATGCGACATGGTTGCAAGAAGACCCAGGAAGTTTAAGTACCTTCTTATAAACTTTAATGAAGCAGTCCGAACAGTAATGGAACATTCCAAGTGCCTTCCAGTTGAGACCATTCCTACCGAAGGTAGTCTGTTTCTTATATATTACTCGTCGAGCTCTTTTGAGATTATTTGTTTTATTTCATTTAGTTTAATTCACCTTCAAAGGAGAGATGGTGTGCAAATAGGGAGGAATGGAGGTGACACAAAGCAGTTAAGAATATATGTGTTTAAATCTGGATGTTTCTCCGTGCGAGCAGACGGTTCAGTATGCTTAACTTGCTCCTCTTCTAGCTCATAGTCTTAACTGTCATGATATAGAAATGGGCATGCACCCTGACAGACCAAGCCCTCAGATATCAACGTGGGGGTATGATATGTCAGTTGACAACTTCTAGCTATACTTTAGCGGACCCTAAACGTGACGGACTTAGTGTGTAAGATAATGGAACGATTACTTCTAATACGACACCTACAACAGCTATAAAATGGAAAGCTCCTGATTAAAACCCTAAGAGGGCTGCCAACCGTGACTGAAAGAAACACCGTCGCGTTCTGACTTGACAGGGATGATAAAAGGCCAGTCTCTTAACATTAGCAATTCCGTTAGATTTTTTACAGTTTTTCTGATCATAAAATAGTTACAATACTACGGTGGTTTAATAGGGGCATAGGAAAGGAAACATTTCTGCTCAAATCTGAACATTTGGACTCTTTGTCTCTACATTTGGACTTTTGTTTTTTGATCTTTTAAAGTCCAAATTTTGAAGGAATAAAAAGAGGCAATACTTTGAGATGAAAAGTCAACATTGTGAGATTTTGGGACACTGTTTTTCTTTCCTATGTCCCTGTTAAGCCACCGTACAATGCTGACATATTGTGCACACAAAATTAAACTGCCGCATGCAACCAACACAGAAGTCTTCTGCTGTACACATGTAAGTAAAGGTTTAGTAGCTACAGCGTGATAGTCTTACGTCTATCTTGTCCGTGCGCGCATGCAAAGAGCGATACAAGAGCGCTCACAAGAATATCAGCACAAAATCAGAAGCGCGCGCTCCGAAATATTTTTTTGCATTGCATGCTGTACGTACAGAATACCTCCGTGCGCGCGTGTGCGTTGATCTATATACGAGTGTTTACTTTACCGTCATACACAGTGGTTTGTCAATGGAAAATATTTGTTGTCATTTTGCAGGCGTTCATATCAACACGTACTGTACTTTACTGGGCAGTTCTCTCTCCATTGCAAGCAGTGTAGTTTAGACGTTGGATATATCTTGACGTCGTTCTTCGCCTTAAGTAGTTCGAACGACTACAATGACGGCCCGGGGTTGCAGAGAAGAAAAGGACGACATTTGAAGACATAGTAAACATAACGTGATCACGGTATAGTGATATTTTACATTATCTGAAGTTGTCTTTCTGCATGTTATGTCTGTCTGTGAAGTCTAGGCCTATCAGTATATGCCTTACTTTTGACTTCAGTCTTAATCACAACGAGAACAGTGTTACGTCATGGAAATGAACCTATTAGCCACTGAGGCATTTTGACGGCACTTAATGCTTTCTGGGATCAGTATAGAAAAGTCTGTAGGAGAGTTAAAATATGTTCGGTCGGGATTGCGCCAGTAATATGTCGGTTACTACTTGTAGGTGCCAGACGTGGCACGAGAAGTTGAGAGCGCCATCGATGGCCATCTTCTACCTGTCATCTACCCATTAGCGGCAGGGCTATTATTCAATGAAAGCGTCGAGAAAATATACTGTGGAGAGGAGATGAAGAAATGTATGCACTGTATGCCTAAAAAGTCAATATAGGCCATCCCTTCTTTTATCTTTTTTTTTCTTTTGACTTTGCTACCTTTTGCTATAAATACCACCTTCTGTATTTCCGCGATGTTACCATAGCAACGGAGCGTTAGATTCGAAACGGAGCTATTTTTAAACGAATATACAAGTCCCATGGAATTATCGTGAATTTCATATTTGTTTTGGTCATAATACGTTAAATACAGAGCAAAAGCTAGATAGATTTATTCGACAATGAGTAAAGTTTACCAGTAGAAAGTCCTAGTATGTCATAATTGAATCCTCCATGCAACTAGGTTTTATTCTCGGCTATGTCTGCTGTATCCGCATTATCTGCTTTGTGTACCGTCATGAATACCGCACATTTCGATTGTTTTTAATACACGGAGAGCTCGTGGCATTGTTTATGACGTTACCGTACCTCTTTGTATCAAGCTGTCTTTCAAACGCCTGCCTCAGTAAATCAGCATTTAAGAAATGTGAAGTTGTTCTAACAGGAGCATAGCTGTTTCCACACCTAACGGTTTATAATGTAAAGGCTAAGTAATGACACAACATTTCCGAAGAACAAATATAATCAAACTTGTCAGAAAAGATGTCGCGGTGGCCTTACACTGTACAAAAGAAGCATTTCTTTTGCAGGTACAGTTTTCGACCTTATGTATACTTTCATTAAAATTTCCAGTGAAAGGCGACGAGCGAGACAGAGAGCAAATTTACTACCCTGGTCTTAAGTTCCGATCGGTTTCTATTGACAAGTTGTGCAAAATATTGCAATGACCTACTGTGTTTACGCGAAACAAAATACCAAATAGAAACACCCCCCCCCCCCACAAAAAAAACAGACAATCAAACAAAGCGAAACAAACTTAAAACACCATGCATAGACATGCAGATATTAACAACAACCCAATAAATAAATAATAATAATAACAAAATAAAATAGTGCTTCGGCGGGGAATCGAACCTAGGCAGACATGAGCATAAAGTTAATCTGAAATAAATTGTGATTACTTAGCGAGAAAAAGATGAATGAAAAAGGCAGTAATTAATTTGAATTATTGTATTATAAAATTGAAGACAGAAAGCTAAAATTAACAAGAGATTACGCCTCATCGAGGCCATGGTTTCACTGAACGTTTGAACATCAACCCAGTCCGAATCGACGTGAGCCCTCCATTGCAAGTCAGCTAGCCCACTTCTGGCCCGAAGGCCGGACTCTCAACGTAATCTCCCGCATGCTTTGCGAACTAAGGGAGGATATGGAATTGGGATCCTAGGCCCGTATAAAAATTCCACCTTGGCGATGCCATTGTAAACAAAGCAGTGTCTGTCATCCGATCGGCGCGATTCACACAGCCTGACAACAAACACCGACGCGCAGTGCTGTCTTCCTACCGTTCAGGCCACCACGCCAGCCTGGTGATTCTTGGGTCGAAATAATACTCAGAGTTCCAGATTGTTCCAAAACAATGTGATATGAATGCATAAAGATACCATGCCCCAATTGGAGTATTATACATTCGCACAAAAGTTTAACCGTGAAAAAAAGGTAACATAAAGGCACACACACACACACAGGACGTAAAATGACCTAACGCAGTGCTTGTTTAGGCATATTTTCAGTCACCACGATCGTTTTGAATGCCTTAATGTGGAAGCGCATAAATCAAAGAAGAGATGGTGTGCAAATAAGGAGGATTGGGGGTGACACAGAGCAGTTAAGAAATTCTGTGTTTAAATCTGGATGTTTCTCCGTGCGAGCAGACGGTTCAGTATGCTTAACTTGCTCCTCTTCTAGCTCAAAGTCTTAACTGTCATGATATAGAAATGGGCATGCATGTCTCTATATTTGGAATTTTGTTTTTTGATCTTTTAAAGTCCAAATTTTTAAGGAATATAAAGAGGCAATATTTTGAGATGAAAAGTCAACATTGTGAGATTTGGGGACACTGTTTTTCTTTCCTATGTCCCTGTTAAGCCACGTGACGGTACAATGCTGACATATCGTGCACACAAAATTTAACTTCTGTATGCAACCAACACAGTAGTCTACTGCTGTACACATGTAAGTAAAGGTTTAGTAGCTACAGCGTGGTAGTCTGACGTCTGTCTTGTCCGTTCGCGCATGCAAACAGTGATACAAGAGCGCTCACAAGAATATCAGCACAAAATCAAAAGCGCGCGCTCCGAAATATTTTTTGGCATTGCATGCTGTACGTACAGAATACCCCGTGCGTGTGCGTTGATCTATACCGTCATACACAATGGTTTGTCAATGGAAAATATTTGTCAATTTGTAGGCGTTCATTTCAACACGTACCGGTACTGTACTGGGCAGTTCTCTCTTCATTGCACATTCAGTGTAGTCTAGACGTTGGATATATCTTAACATCGTTTTTCGACTTAATTTAGTTGTTCGAACGACTCTAATGACGGAATATTTTGACACTTTTAATTTGACTCCACAAGACAATGTCTTTGTAGCCTTTTTTAATATAATAGAATATAATGGAATAGATTATATAGGCATCTGTAATAGATAGGAAGTTGGATGTTTAATTGCTGAGAAATGCGACCTCAAAGTCAAGAAAATGCCAAATTGCCACGATGGCGACAAATCGCGGAATTTCAAAGTATGATAAATCGGCCAATTGTGAAGCAATGTGCTTATATCATAGTGTTCCAATCATACCAAACATTT
The DNA here is from genome assembly GCF_037975245.1 of Apostichopus japonicus. Taxonomy (NCBI): domain Eukaryota; kingdom Metazoa; phylum Echinodermata; class Holothuroidea; order Aspidochirotida; family Stichopodidae; genus Apostichopus; species Apostichopus japonicus. The sequence continues at coordinate 18,664,208 of NC_092568.1, forward strand.
AGGAATTTTTGGAGAGGGTGCAGCAAAAGCCATCTATGATTTGACACGGAATGACCCTTACTCGATCTTTTCTTTATATTGTATACATTAACACAACGTGCCAGCGTTTAACCTATACCAGAAATGTTTCATGGCGTCCTTATTAGTAAATCGAAGGGGGTCTCATTTCCCAATTTTGCTATTTTAATTAAAAAAAAAAGTGGAGTACACTTCTCTATTTTGTGACTACCAATTTCCCTTTTGTTATATAAAAAGTGCCATCATATTGCAATATTAAGTAACTTTTAATAAATATTTAATTAAGGAGTGCCGTGCAGTTCAACTATTAAGAAAAATGTAGCGAAAATGACATATTGTTGATTGTATGCGTGTATGTATGTATGTATGTATGTATGTATGTATGTATGTATGTATGTATGTATGTATGTATGTATGTATGTATGTATTTTAGATCCTTCTGCAAGCGGGAACTCGCGAAGAAGCCTCAATGGCTTATCAAAGCCGCAAGCTGACCGAAGTCAGTCTCTTACATTCATATTTAACGTCCATGATAATGAATTGTCAATTTTCAACAACTCTGTAACTGGACGACATACATCGATCTTGGAGTGACTCGAACTGGGAACTTATGATGGAAGGCACCGGCGTAGAAGACCTTCTGATTTTGTAGCATTTCTGGCTAAACAATTCATAGAGGATCCATTTTGTTGGAAGCTGAGGTATAGCTTTGTAGTTTGCCGGCTCCTCAAATCAAAAGTCACATTTCCCTAGTCCCCCCCCCCCCTCGTAGTTGTGTGCCCCAAAGTCCTAGATTGAGAACCTACGCCCCTGACAAACATGGCATTATCTATATCATGTATCATATCCGTGCTGCGGCCGAATGGATAGAGGTGGTGGCATTTGAAGCAATGAGGCTTAGCCAATCAGGAGGTTCATAGTAAGGTGGGGTTTTCTTCAACCAAGAGCAGTCTACTGTTTTCCCATCTAAATGACTTTCTAAATTGTAAAGATTCCAACTTTGAGTTAAAATATTGAATTGGAAGCCAGGGCCGACGTGTAAGTTGTAAGTCCTAAGCCCTTGTGGGTTTCTTCCACATTTTTGGTCGCTTAAGTACCGTAAAAATAACTGCTGATTATAATTATTATATATCAGTATATATAAACACTCACTAAGAAGATTTACTAGTACGAAAATTTATGTATGTCGACACAGGTTTTATCGAAATTCCGATTGGCAAAGTAATAACCGGCATATCTGTGATCGATGGACATCCATTCCACAATAAAATGTTGATAACTTGACAAAAAATAATGTTGGTGTAAATTACCGAGCTAATTCATGAAAAACATGTATTAGTTTTAATAAACAAGTATAGTACGTCATCTATTGGTTATATATAACATAATCAACATGCACAAAAAGTGAAGCAAAGGCATATATATGCAGCTTTCGTTGTTTATCTTTTTGACGGCACCTGGACGAACCAGCAGGAGTTTGATACCGACCTGTGCAATCTGTACCTGTAGTAGCTACTAGCCTACACGTCTACTACAGTCGATACGTTTATATTGCTATAATTCTCGTTCATGTGTGACATGATGTAATAGAAATTTGCTGATTGTTTGCTGATTGCAATAGTGCTACGTAACGCCTCAAGATCGCAATAATTCACTGGGTATGGCCTTACCATAACTGTGTATTAATAAAGGTTTAGCCTCTGAAGAAGATCCTGCTAGGATCGAAACGTCAGGCCAACTTACTTTTACACATTTTCTTACACAGGCTCTCTAGTGGATAAGCAGTTTGCTAACAGTTTTATTTTGATATTTATAATGGTGACATCATAGTTGCCATCGTTTCGATGAACTTACCGTAAAGAGTACAAAAGTGGAGCCGTACGTACAGAAAACCTCTGTGAGACAGGGCAATACTGTATTCAACATTTTCAGTTCACTGAGCCGCATCGTGATCATCCATGCAGGAGGCAACTCTCAACTTTTAACCCGGCCATACATAGTGATTAATATTGAATGTACAATCACACATTTGAGTAGTAAGAAGGAAATATCATTAAGCTAACAATGAGTACGAGCCTGCAGCTACAGTTCCGCATTCCACGGCCTATCTGCGCGTCAGTTGGTAAGGTATTGTCTTATTATGTAAAAAATTTACTGAAAATGTTGACTTATCGGGGCAAAGTTTTCTTATGTTGACGGCACTTTTAAGCTTGCATTCTCAGGTATAATAGGACACGAATAAACAGTTCTGCTCCGGGAAAGGGAAGTACTTCGGCAGCTCCTCGCAAAACCGTGACAGTGGTTAAAACCTGTTTCAGCACGGCAGAATTGAAAAAAAGGTAAATACTGCGTCGTCGTTGTCCAGCAATTTAGCCAGGTAATGTAAGAATAAGTTAGGTTACTATATGCATATATGGTTGTTTACAGTAACCTAGGCTTACATGTGGGCTTGGTTACGTACCGTAATTTATTTATCGTATTTGCACACCGTAGCTCAGTAGTTCTTTACTATCCATGTTATTCTCCTTCAAGTTCAAGTTGAACTTTAGTTTGGACACATACTGTATTGTTATACTATGTGTTATCCTAAGTTTGTCACTGTAGAAATCGTTTTAGAGCCTATACCCATTTCTCATAGATTGAAATGGATCCTCTTAGTGTGCAGGGAATTATGTTAGTGTTCACATTTTTCATTGCAGTTCTGAAGTCTCTGAATTGTGTCTCTTATCAGATTATTTCTGTGTGCAAAACTGCTATCCTAGTTCTATAGATCTCCTTGCTCCTTCCTGTATAGCAAACTGCCCATTGTGCATTTAATCGTTCATTGCAATACCGAATAAATTATTTCATGGTATACACCAGTCCATTAATTCATATTAATCAGTGAACAGATCTATTGCAACATTTGCCTAAGGTTGCAAGTTTAGCCAACCATTTTAAGCAGCTTCATATTTGTGTTTCCTGAGCATTTGAGGATTATTTTCAAAGTTGTAAATTGGATTTAAGCGGATGGTCAATTATATTGTGTTTGTTTACTCTATATACAATCAAATATTAGAGTGCGTCACTGCGCAACTTCATCTTGGTATCCTCTTTATAACAATTTATCTTTCTCTAAACATATTGATAAGATATGCTGTAGGACCAACAGAACCCTTGGCTTCCTGAATAGGAATTTGCGCTCTTGCCCACCAGAATTATGTGAATTGGCCTATATGTATATGCGTTGCTCTACTCTTGAATATGCAACTCAGATTTGGGACCCTTATAAGGTCTCAGACCAAGATCAAATAGAAAAGCTTCAAAAGGAGGCAGCACGTTTTGTTACTCGTGATATCCGTAGGCAATCCAGCGTCACTGAGATTTTGAAGACTTTGAAATGGGAAACCTTAAGAAAGAAGGAAAAGGGCCGGACTCATGCTTTTTATCAAGTTATTAATTGCCTAGTTACAGTCCCTAACGAGACTAATACCTTCTTGAAATCAGGGAGACGTGGCCGCTATATTTAAATTCCACATAATCATCGTGCTTTTCAGTATAGTTTCTATCGTAGGACTAAGACAGATTAAGAAGAGACATAGTCTTGAAGTGTTTAAAACTAGGTTGCCCACGCATTGTTACTAGCACTGCTGCGCTGCGTACCAACACCCTCGTTGTGACACAGTAAATATTAAGGGATGGTGTTCTCTTTTATTTAGAAATTGTAAATGGCCATTACAGGAGCTGGAATGGGTGCCATAATTACATACCTACCTCCTTTTTCTAGTTCATCCTGAAGTTCTTGATTTTTGGCTTTTTCTTGCAGTCCTACATCACATATTGTGTAATAATGAAGATCTTGGACAATACATAGCAGTCCACCAAAGTACATAGATACACAGTATCTTGTACAACTGCTATACTTCCATTGATGTGTTTATAGATTAAATGAAGGATTGTACAGAACAGTATGGCATAGCACTGTATTTACAGTTTGTAATTTTAGACTCAAAGTTTTTTAACTGATGTACATGGTTTATATATGTACTTAGTATATTCGTTATTAGCATTTCATGATTTTATGTAGTTCTTATATAATTACAACTTGTCAGTTTTAAGTTAAATAAAGACGCAAATGCTTTTTTTTTTTACATAATTTGCATATTTATATCTGTACTAGTATATTCAATATTAGCATTTCATGTATATATATACATATATACATATATATATATATATATATTTATATACATATTTTTATATATATATATAAATATATATATATATACATATATATATATATAAATATATAATTACATATATATATATATATATATATATATATATAATAATGATATAAAAAAAATAAAGAGATAAACTGTAGCTAAGGCCTACTGTACATCAATTTTATGATAGTACTTGGAAGATGTACTTAAATTACATCACAACATTTTACAATGTTCACTCTTTTAAAGAATAACTCCTCCTTCCTTGAGCAGATTGCTTTTTGGTGTGCATGGCCTAATTGAAATGAGAGATTAACCATTCAACATACAGTACTTTGTTCTTCAATCAATTAGGTGGATGTACATTACCTGGCTAGTTTCACAACCCCTTAAAATCACCTTCATAGATGTAGTTGAAAGTTCAATTGGAAACAAACAGTACCATATTGTTTGTACAATTGTCAAAAATGATAAATGGTGTAGGAATTGAACAAATATTTCCTCATGTATCTTGTGTTAGGGAATGGTAGTGTATAGTAGTAGAGAGCTTAAATAAAGTTCTGATTTAATCACTTATAAGTAACTAAGACGACAGTTTAACTTTAACTTTAATATCAGAAAGGATTCTTGCTCAATCACCTTCTGTCAAACTATTTGTAAACACTTGCAGGTAGGCCACTGTAGGTTTTATACTAAGTTTCATTTCCAAGTTTAATTATTTCTTATCACTGTATACAACTTTATTTTCTGCAGGAAAGTAGACTGTTACCTCAATTTGTGATTTCAGGGACTAGATTTAGTCAAGATGGAATTCGGAAGTAAGTTTGTCTATCTGCAAGGAGAAGACGACGATGCTGATGTGATAATGTTGGAAGAAGGATTGAAGAAAGCAAGCTTGGATGATCTGAAAAAGAATGATGAAGATGTAAGTGTAATTGCTGATGATCACGTGGGGATATTGATGATCTTTGATTATGAATTCTGTATTATTCATCTGTTTACAATAAAGATGCATCTGCTCTGTGTTCTAATTGTAAAGGGTACATGTTCTCCCTTCAATTTAGTACTCCGCCCCCTCACCAGAATTTGAGCCTCGGTTGTTAGCATGATGTAATGCTAACCTGCTAGCATTGCGCCACATCCTGTTTAGCATTGTGCAATGCTAACGATTCTTACTGTGCCATGAGCGAGCTGTAGCATTGCGAAATATCTTGTTAGCATGATGCAATGCTAACAACTTTTATCAAGTAAAACATTTAGTAAAATAAGTAAAAGGAGTGGATATTTTGAACGCAATAATCATTCAGACAGAATTTACTTGAAGACCTCTGATTGTCACGATTTGCGTTTGTGAGCAACGTTGTAAATACAATTTAATTTGTTTAGTTAGTATTGTAGAAAAAACCTATGCACTTATATTTTCTGGTTGTTTCGAGAAGCGGTGGAAATATATAATAATAGAAACTGCAGAAAACCCTGTCTATCTGTCGTCTCTTCTGGTGCTGTCTTTCCACATCATCCATCTGTCCTGAACAAACCTGAGACCCAGGCAACGTTCTATAATGCTTTTGACACAAATTGATTTAATTATAGATTTAATATTATATAAATGTAGTTACGTCAACTTGTAAATAATATCATGCATGCATACCCTGCAATGAGCATGGATACAATAATTATTGGTAGTTAAATATCAAATTTTCAAGTATCATATTGGGCTAGCAATATAGTTCAGGCAGTTTAGTAATGACTGCTGGGAGGCAGGATTTTGGTTAGTTGAGGGATGCAAGAGAGAGGGCGTTAACGTGTTCCCATGAAGAAACATCAGTATGAGAGTCACCCTATGTAGAAGGACCGGATGAGAAGGCTGGACCCCAAGGAAAGAGCAGGGTTTGAAACAAAGATTTGAACCTGTTAGCTGCTTCAGCTGTATGTGTACAATTGGGGGGGGGGGGGGGGCAGGAGGTGGGCATTGGGACCTCTCTAGTTCAACAGAAACCTTCCTTTGGTTGAATTGAATTATTTATTTTCACATTTGCAAAGTTACAAATGCAACAAAAAGAGCGAGCAAGTCATTATAATTTCGATAGCAAAAATAAATACCAGCATCGGCAAAACTTCACATCGAATATTTTATAAACGTGGAGTTACTGTAAATTGTCAATAAAGATACTCATCATTTTGGTTAAGCTACCTGAGGACAAAGAAATCAAAGAAAGGCACAAAGATAAACCAAACTCCCTGTTTCAACCCCACCCTCCCCCACCTGACCCCCTCAAATATAAAATGGGTCTAGCATATAAATTATGAAGTAACCACTTAAAGTTCTTTAGGCTAGTACAATACACATAAGGAGTGTCTGGCTGTTGAAAGTTTCTGTAATTGTTGTTTTTTGTTGGTAACACCAGTAACAGTTTGATCATATAGCCTATTTTGATCTTGATTCTCTTTCTTTTTCTCTGGATAGGGAGATGTTTGCATGCTGGACATTTTGGACACGGCAGGGCAAGAGGAGTTTTCTACCATTCGGGAGCAGGTAGGATTATGTGCAGTACAATGTAAAGCAATTTTACACACATTCTGTTAACAAATTGGGCACTCTCAATCTACCTTGCCTAGAGTGAACTGGTAGTAAACCTCTTTAGCACTGGATGCCCTTAGCAATCAGTCCTTGGGTCCGGCACCACCGTTCGATTACACTTTTCACTTCTGCCTCCCAGAGGCTAATATCGGGTCACGCCAGACACGGTAGAGCGAGAACGATGTGACTGTGAGGAGACAGGTAAGCCTACAGCGGATCGTATGTGCCCGAAACACAAGTCTTGGCATTAAAAGTTATTCTGCCTTTGTAATCAAATAAAATTAGCAACAACCAAAATAGTCATTCACCAAGATTTTTGGTTCATATTTCAGGAACCTCATACTTATATGCCAATTACTTTTGGAAATAGATATTTTATCGACAACAAAGACAGTCTGCCGATAAAAGATCTTTAACTTGTCTTTGACAGTATATGCGGTTAGGCCAAGCCTTTGTGATAGTTTACTCTATCGATGACAAGAATAGTTTTCAAGCAGCTCTAGACATTCACACTCTGGCCAAGAGGATTAAAGGAACCTCATTTTCAGCCGTAAGTTTTTCTCTTCTTTCCGATAAAAATACCGCTCTGTACGAGTAATGACATGTGCAGCAATGTGATTGGATGCAAGACATGTTTAGCTAAAGCTGTAGCATAGTGAGTGGACATGAGGTCTTTTATGAGTAATAGTCAAAATGGACACAAAATGGTGTCAGTGTGGCATTTCTTTATGAAAAAGTAAGTTATATCTTTGCCTGAGCACTTATGAATTAAAAACTTACATCTGATCGCCCTTCAAGTTTGTCATTTATGGTTAACTTAACAAACATATGGTATGCAGTGTATAGACATGTTTGATAAGTTATGTCCTGTGCGTTTATGGGGCGCATCGTTACATGATCATGGAATGGGGGAACTATCGAAACATTTAAGAAGAAATGAATTTCATGCTCAACATGTGTAGTTTGTGACATTAGATACACGTGCTGTATACGAATGGTTCAAACTGCCTTTTCCCCCACGCCTTAGACCTTTTTTGTTTTAATAATCAGATACTCTGCGGGAATAAGTCAGATCTTGAGAGTGAACGTCAAGTACCAGCTGCCGATGGCGAGAAGGAGGCGAAAGCCAGAGACATGGCTTTCATGGAAACATCAGCAAAGACTGGAGAGAAAGTCACACTTGCTTTTGAAGAGCTCATCAGAAGAACGATCCGTACTGGCATCGAGTACAGGGTTGGTTTCAAGACGTTACTTAAATGTAGAAGCGGATTAAACGGCAGTCATCGTTATGACTGAAATGTATCAAAACTCTTTGTCTTTTTACACAGTTACAGTACCATCTAGTGTACGACTCTGTATCGTGTAAACCATGCGGGGAATTGTTGAACACATCTTACAATGTCCCGGTATATATGTTAACTGTTGTTTCTATGATCGCTGTACCAGGGCATCATGAAGCAGAAGCGGCGTCCATACCCCTGGGGAGGGGATGGGGAAACCAGTACATGAACTTAAGTTTGAAACATGATGTTATCTCTCTTTTTGTGTGACTGTTTTCTCTGCATGCAGTCTGCATCGAATTTTTTTGCTCTTTACAGATTGCCATTTTGGGTTCTGGAGGTGTTGGTAAGTCCGCCATAGTGATTCGTCTCACCCAAGACACCTTCCTAAATGACTACGATCCAACCATCGAAGAATCCTTCCGTACGACCATAACTGTGAAGGGGATACCAAAGGATAAAATTCAGCTCTCCGAAGATCAGCCGCCAAGAGGTATTATCTGACTTTGCTTCAAAAATCCGATAAATTGTGTAATATTCATAGTCGTCAAGTGATTTTGGACACAGATAGCAAGTAACGTAATTTTGCAGGTAGGTAATATAAGGTATAGTGTGTCACAAGTTTGGGAAGTGCAATTAACCCTTTCCTATTTGTTTCTTATCGTTATTCCTTTAAAGCAGATACATGTATGTTGTAGAGGGTTATTGGCATTTACCTTGCGTTGGGATGGCTATCCAATTGTTAGGATACTTTTCCGATGCTTTTAATCAAAATTCACTGACCATAAAGGGGGATGGGTGGAATAGTGAGAGGGAAGCCAAGCATCCAATTGGTACTTATTAAATTTTCAGATTTCTCAATTGGGTGTTAGTATGAGAGGGAAACTAAAGTCAAAATTTTTAAAAGTTGATTTTTAAAACTGTCTCCTTCTAAAGTCCCTAGCAGGCGGCGATCCGCTAAAATTAAGTCACACAAAACAAGGAGAGCTGATGGCAATGTTATCCTTGTTTCTCTGGGAACTTTGGAGAATGACCCCAAGATAATGACGGGAGACGCTGTATCCTGTTGCAAGTGCCCCGCCATTTTATCTCACGTATCGACCATAACACCATCATCCTCTGGAGATACTTCCACACAAACATGGATGTGGTGAGTATTATTTATGTAAAGAAAAAATGGTATTCATGCTATATATAACCTCTTGAAGACCTATTTTGATCAACTTAGTCTTTGTGTTTTGCCTTCTATATTAATATTCCTGCGTGTGCTCCATTATTCAACATGTGCTATTCATCTATTTGTCTTTTCATATCCTCCAATGGTCTTTTCTCTTGATTTTGCCATAGTTTTTTCTTCTTTGGGTAGTGTTGTCACCTTGTATTGTCTGGCTGCTTTTATGTATGTTGTCTGACTGTGTGATAATAATATCAATGCCAGGGAGCAAGCACACAAACATTCTGAGGAAATGATGCAAGTCGTTGGGCACTGGTATTGTCTACTTACAAGAAGTGAGCACTATGACGTAAGGTAGCATACTCCATACATATCAATAGCCTGTTGACTTACACTAAGGTTTTCGTCAAAGTAATACGGTTCTAAATCCTTGTAGAAGTTTTCATCAGGTCAAATGCTGTAAACTAGTTGCTGTGTACCTCAAGTTTCCATACCATGACTATTTAGAGTTTTAGCAAAGAGCCCAAAGTTGTTTTCACTTGTAAAACAAGCATCTCTACTCACCAGTTATCAGGTTTTCCATGCCACTCTATGAAGAGTGAACTGTTAACTGTAAAATTTGTCTCAATTTGCACATCTCTCAGTCGCTTCTATTTTGTGCATTTTGCCATCTAAGCCACAAAAACAAAAACAAGTCCTGTTATAAAAAAAGAAAGGAGAAAGATGTTTCCCTGTTTCTATTTGGCACTTTTCCTGAATGAGGACATGTGGGCAGATTGATATGGTATGCTCAGTGTGGAGTGTGCAACCTTAAAGGAGTACATGTGTATTGCATTAATCTCCTTTGGTGGGGTTAGGAACCCTATTTTGTTTTTTGGTGAAGGTTCAAAAGTCATATCAGAGAGGAACAAAATTATAAAGAACATCTCAAGAAAGACCACAGTTTTGTTGGACCTTACGAGGTTCAGGTCTCCTCACATGACTGCTAGATTCATATATTGGTTTTGGTGGAGGTCAATCGACTGGATCAGGTCATTATGCTTGAATATCAGCGAGAAACATACAAATTTTGAAAACAGCTTTTCACTTTCTTCCACCTTACTCTAAATATGGTCCCATGAATTGAAATCATTTTTGTCAGAAGAACCTCCACCCACCCCCCCCTCCCTTTTCTCTATATATCTTTGAGTTAATCGACCTCCCATATTATAATGGATGTGAAAATATATTCTTACAAACAAAACATATTTCATGATTATTATTTTATTTTTTTCCAATTAAACCTTTGTTAAAATTTAATTCTGTTGTGCTGTATATGCGATTGCATGCCAACTACAAATATTGTAAAGATGCAGCTCTACATTGTACTGTGAGATGCCATGCGATCCCCAGTGCGATTCCATTTAGAGTATATCACAATTTTACTCAGTGATTTCTTTGGTGTGCTTTGCAAAACTTTATCAATATCAATAACGTCTTTCCACTAAACAAGAAGCTAGCTACAGAACAGACAAGAAAACTGATAAATAACATAGAAAAAGTTGTACTGTTGTTGAGAATGTTCTGCGTTCACCTGATAAGCAATTGATTCATATAACCGTCGCTGAATGCTTTAGGGCCTGCGGCGCTAGTCTGACCGAAAAACGAGAGAGTGAAAATATTAAATGTAAATTACTTTAAAATTATGGCAACTAAGCAACCTTAATGGTAATATAAAAATTTCTCAAAGGAAGGGTAGAGGAGTGGGGGGGGGGATACTTCTTGTCTGTAGACATCAACATCCGCTGCTGGATGGTCCCCGAGGGCATCAAGGCAAAAGTTGGGGGAACTTAGATAATCATCTCTAATCTTTCTCAATGAGCAGCATAAAATTGATAGCTTGTTCCATGGTTGTTTTGCTTTTCTTTTCTTTCTTTTTTATTTCTGCAGCGATTTCTGTGACACCAAAAATGAGGTAGACGTTTCTGATGAGGAAGTAAGTGTGTGATTGTGTGTCAATCAGTCTATAAAGAGGTTCACAAAATTTCTAATTTTGCTCTTTGAAAAATCACACATACACACGCACACATGTTTGTATTACATTCCAACCGAGAACCCCATTGTATTTTCCATTGTTCAAATCCACTAACCTTAACAATGCCACATACAATAGAATTCTTCCAAGGTGATTCTTTAGAAATCACAACCGCCCACATCACACAAATAAAACAGAATCACACCATGGAGTGACCTCAGGATATAAAACTCCTGTTCTAAGAGAGCTATCCAGCAAACCGTTTTACCTTGAAACAATCTAGTTTTCACATGTTTTGAAAAGTGACTATAAAATTTGTACAAATTATATCTCCACTGGAATATATAAATGGTGAGGTAATTGAAGCTCCTCAGATACAGTATGTGTTAAAAGTATTAGTTGCTGTGCTTGAGCTGGTGTACTTGACTAACTACTAGGTACCACAGATTTTTAATGTCAGTACGGTAGTGTGTGAAGACTTCTTGTGGTGCTTTGTTTAGACTAAAATCGTTTGGAAACTACATGTAGGCGATATGTTAGTGTTCCTTTTTACAACAAACGTGAACAAAATCCTGGGGACTATAAATGGGCGATATGTTAGTGTTCGTTCTAACAACAAACGTGAACAAAACCCTGGAGACTATAATTGGGCGATATGTTAGTGTTCCTTCTTACAACAAACGCAAAAATCCCTAGGGACTACATATGGGCGATATGTTAGTGTTCCTTCTAACAACAAACATAAACAAAACCCTGGAGTCTAAATGTGGGCGATATGTTAATGTTCCTTCATACAACATGCGTGAACAAAACCCTGGAGACTATGTGTGGGCGATATGTTAGTTTTCCTTCTTACAACAAATGTGAACAAAACCCTGAACTGTTATCAAAATCAGTCTAAGAACAGGTTCAATATTTTAGACAAAAATTTAAAATTTATGAGAATTAAGCAATGTCCAAGACGTTTTTACTGTCAGTGTCCAGACAGGCGTGGTGCATATGAACTGTGACTGCAAAAATGTCAGTTACTTTTTCATACTATAGCATGGCATATCTTATTAATAGCACACATATTTCCAATTTAAAATTGAAAACATGTATTTTCATTTTGTTGTTAATGTTGCAGATTCCAAAAGAATCTCAGGTCGACTTTTTGGTCGAAGCTTCCTCTGAACAAGAGACGGAGGTTACCCTGGAGACAGATAAACCTGTGTCACAGGCTGGCGTGGTGATTTACTGTATAGACGTCAGTTCATCAATGGGAATTAAGACCGCTCTGCCTAAGCTTCAAGGTATCACTAATGACACATCTTTGTAAATAGCAGAATGACAAAATGACATTTTCCAAACTTCATGATTGTACTTATAAATTGTTAATAATTATTAATATGATAAATAATTATGTTAGTTATTATTGTACCACAAAGATATCTGCAATATGTTTTACTTCAGGTAAGGTTCCACATATTCGAATGTAGCGTGTGTGTGTGTGTGTCACCACGTCCTCGCAAGAATTCTATTGTAAAGGGGTATTATTAAGGTTACGGTAAGTGGATTTGAACAATGGCAAAAAACAATGGGGTCCTCTGTCTGAATGTAAACACAGCTGTGTGGGTGGGTGTGTGTGATATTGTCAGGTATGTGTTGGAGCTGTGTAAACTAAATACCGCTAGCTCTTTCTCTCCAACTGCTGCAAAATAGGAATGGAAAAATGAAAAAAAAACATTACCCACATCATATATATTGAAGCCAATCGTAAGAGATGATGCTCGCTTCAAAGTTAGTCCACCATTTTCATCATCCCAGAAATGTCGTTGAAATGGCAGAGTAATGGAGCAATAATGTACTCATGCCTCCTCAAATAGCTCGTCTAAATCATTCATTCACATCAGATCGCTTTCACATTTCAGTGTCTCTTAACGATTTACATTGATTTATAATTTGGGTACGTTTTGCTTGTTAGTACTTAAGATAATGCAATCTCCACTAATTAAAACGATAAGACAATCCTTGTTGTTCTCAAGTCGGACCAATTGCTTGCACGTTATGTACAATTATGAACGGCAGTGTGATAACTCATACAGTAGTAGTACAAGCAATTGGAAATGTCGTGTACATGTTACAGCTGTGAAACCAAACTCAAGAGCTGATGCTTGTAATTTATAGTATTGTACATAGAATAGTCACTCTATCCAATACATTAAACAGCAAGATGTAGAAGCTGAACAGACCAAGCAGATTGTCTAGAGATATTTGTTGACTATGAAGGCAGAGATGCTGTATCTCTTGCAGCTTACAATAAACATGTAGCTAGTAGTAAGCCAAGAACCGTTGGAAAATGGTATCATACAAACGGTGTTAGTCCATGGCGTGCATTTCTGCAGTTTGATACTTAAAAAGGTCTGTGGTTTGAAGCTGTATGATTCTTTGGATTAAAAATCATGTGAGATAGAAACTGGATAAAAATTGGGATGAATTTGGATACAAAAAAAAATAATATGAGAATCAAGAATAATGTGTTCCAGCTAATGCTTGATATTATGTACTTAAGCTGGTGAATGCATTTGATAAAACCTTGCATCAAAAGGTAAAGGAGTGTGACCATGTAATGTCAAGGAAACATTAGCTCCCATTTGGTTAGAGTTTCAAAATAATGTATCCTAGCTTCCTGGTTTTACAATTGTTTGTTATTAAAATGCTTTATCATTTTTCATCAGCTGAGTGGTTTGCCCTTCGAAGAGGAACCGTTGCGTCAGTGTCGAGACTGGATTGCATCAAGCAGGCAGTACAGAGGTATGGTTAATTTATGATCCCAGCAGACCCAAGCCTATCTTTTTTAATTATTATGATCAGTGAAACAAAAATATATGTTTGACTTTTTTCTTTTTCTTTTTTTGTATATAATACATCTTCTCGGTCAAAAGCTAAATCCCTATTTCAGCTACTTGTAATAGGAATTTTAATTTTTTCATGATAACAGGATTTATGGCCAGTTGCCAGGCTTTTTGGTCTCAGGTAAGAAGACGCATTCAAATTGCCTTGTTCATAAGACGGGGACATGGGGGTGTGTGATAGCATTATTTTCTAAAAAGTTGTTCACATTTTGAGAATGGAAAGAGCAAAATCAGGACAATGAAATTTTCAATATATCTTCAATATATGTCCGACTTATTTCATACCTGGTATGGTGAAGTGAGTATATGTTCTGTGTAACAACAACTTTGACCTCATTAATATTCATGAGGTGGTGAGGCTTAAAGGGAAATAGTCAAAAACATCTTGTAAAACCGATATCTCATCAATCAAAGTAGGAACAATGTCATACTTGGTAGATAGATGCCCCATGAGTGAAATTAGTAGAGGTTCACAGGTGTTTAAGTCTGAAAACCTTTGAACATGATAACTCCAAAATTATGCTACAATAAATCTGTCAATTTTCCAATGGTATGATTTTCTTTTTGTGCAAAATTGTTTGATCAAATTCAGTTCAGTTAAGTTGTTTTGTGTAGGTGCTCTGCAAGTCTTTAACAGAAAATACAGTCATCCAGGAAAGGTCAAGGAAAGTTGATATGTAGTATTGCTTTATAGCAAACTCAAGTGGCCTTTATCCAGTTTCACCCTCTGAGCATCAAGGGGTCAACAGGTTATCTCAAAAGTGGCAAAATGGGCTCAAGGGGTCAAAAGGTTATCTCAATTGGTCTCAGATGTGCAATTTGTTTTGTGATTTATACCCCATGACCTGTGGACTATCAAAATATCTATAAAATTTCTTTACTGTAAAATCCCTACCATTGAATTGTCAACACCATAAGTGATTCCTGATACCTTCCTTTATACTTTGCCACATTAGGCAACAGATGATGTATATTAACATGTATTGCCTACCACACTATTAATATGTTTAGACAAAGTAACCACAAAACGTTTTCGTTTTCTGGGTTTTATATTTCCTTCAGGCAAATTGATTTCCATGAGATTGAGTCACCAGAGAAGAAGGCAGGACTTGTGTCCTTTGGGTCGGTTATTAAGTTTATGTGCGATAAAGATACCAAGGTTGAGTTTACAAGTGCTGCCAGTTACCTGGATAGGTTACTGACACTTGGAAAAAGTCTAGCCGTAACTGAGACCATGAAACCACTGAGCGAAAACGCCGAGTAAGTTTAACGTGTTTATCAATCTATAATGATGTGAATGATAATTAAGATCACAAGCTCTTCCTCAAAGAGCCTAACTATGCAAATTTGGAGATTGTGACAATAAATGTTTGAAATATGATAAGTAACTTAATAATTTCCCATGATTCCGACTACTGGGTGTGTACAGTATATTCCTGTAGTGCTGTGTCATGTCGACTGATGAACAAACATACTCTCCTGTATATTTGTAGAAAATAAACTAGAATGGGCTTTGCTCCTTAGATTCTCACCATGTTCATATAAACTAATTTGTCAAGACTTATATTTTGTCGAGTGTGTAGGTGGCACTTGCATACATCTACGTCTGTCTTTCATGACTTACTGTAGAAGGGTTTTTTCTTGATATTTTTTTAAAACTTTATTTATACTACACAAAACTGAAGTTACAGAAAAGGTAGAGCCCAATTTTGTTGGTTCTTTAAATGTTTGCCTGTTGTACATTGCAAACAAGTTTATTCTGTCTACATTAGTATGCAATGTAATGTTAAAAAACAAGCTCTCTGGAAGGAGCTTTAATTTCATTAAATCAATGTAGCCAAAAAGAATTGGGCATGAAAGAGCTTTTCACAAAATAGGTTGTAGCAGACTATTAAGGAGCCAACCAGATCTTCTTGATTTATTTGTCAACCATGTAGGATGAAAATCCCAGTGCTGATTCAATATCAATAATTGAACGGTATCATGTGTATTATTTCATTGTTTAAAACAGTTGGTATTTCTGATGCTGATGTTTGGCTGCATCTCTTGGTAACAGAGCACTTGTGTGATGTGAAACTGATTGGTTATTATGAAGAAAACAAAGTGACAAATGAAGAAGATGTTTCAATACATTGGTTATATGAAGGCCAACTGTATTTAGAAGAAGACAGATTCTTTCTGTATAGTGGAAAAAGCTGTGCATCCAAGTTACAGGATGTGCTTTTGTTAAGAAACTCTGTCGTCCTCCCCCCCCCCCACCCTCACCTCCAACCAGTTGATTACATTAGCAAACAGCATACTAGAGTAATGTATACTGCTTTCCTTGTTTGTAGTTGAGAACATAAGCAGTGATAATGTAACCATTTAGTTAGTAATACAGTCTGATATAATTACAAGACTTTTTTGTTATATAATAGCCTTTTGTGAAACTACAGACCTTTGACATTTAGCAAGTATATAAACTCAGAAACCATTATAACGTAACTGTGACAAAACATACGTGATAAATTCAGCACCTAACTATATATTCTTTCCTCAGAGCTCTGCGAGGACAGATCTCTAACCTACGTCTTGCTGGCTCGACAGCACTGGGGCCTGCCTTGGCCATGTGTGTGGGTTTCTTGAGCAAGACTCCAGGCTCGGAGATAGTATTGTGTACAGATGGAGAGCCTAACCAAGGAATTGGAAGCTTGCCAGGAGATCCTGGATTTTATGATAAGGTCAGAATCTGCCGTCATATATTTATTTCCAGACAGTGGTCAGTTTGTTGAATTTTCCATTGTCCATATGTACATAGCTTGAGAAGGGTGTACTTTGTTTGAAGTCCTTTCACCGTCACCTTCTGAATGGTAGCAATTGAAAAATGGGGTGCGATGGCTTGCTTTACACAGTATCCGATCTATTACAGCTTCTCACGTGCACCCGCCTACCAAAACAATGTTTAATTAGTCAGTTGCGCCATGCACAGCTTAGGGCATGACAACTCCGTAAGTAGAGGGCAGGCTTTGTATTCCTGAGGCCACTGTTTTTTGTTTTTGTTTTCTTCTGTCTAGCCGATATTTTCTGTGCTCTTTCAAAATTTCCAAAAACTAGAAAGAAGGAAACACAAATGCCTTGCTGATATCCAGACATATTGATATCCTAACTTGCACTCACTCGCCACCCTGATAAGAGATACTATTTCAGTGTTTTACCTCCAATCATATTCGTGTACCAAAGATCTTGGCGGGAAAAAACCCGGTATGTGTAGAATGTCAACCATCTATCTAAGTTATCGTGTCTCATGGTGTCCGTCTTGACAGATTGGAGAGATTGCTCAGGAGCAACAAACCACGATATCCGTGATCGGTATACAGACTTGTAAAGAGTACGAGCTTGAGACTGTCAGTAAGGCTGCTGCCATCACTGGTGGGACTATTAACCTTCTCAGTCCTCACGAACTCAGCCACAAGATGAGGGAACTCATGCAGGACGTAATTATCGCCACCGGTGTCGAGGTCACAGCGATACTTCACCCTTACCTCTGCTTTGTCAGTGAAAAGGTAAAATCCTGCCCCACCCCCACCGTCTACTATTCATCAAATATTTTTATTTTTATTGGGGGTGGGGAGAACTTTTGCAGGTTTTAACAATGTAGGATATTCTTCTTCTAGGAACTCTCTACAATTTTGGGAATTGTAGCGATTTGTTTTCAATAACTACAAAGATGGAAACATGCAGTGTGTCATAATACGTCAGCCAATTATTGTCCGGTTACATACGCCCAGTGCCCAAATGATTGCCCAGTGCATGTAATATTAAAAACTAACTCATACATACAGCAAAGTTTTTCTCAAGTTATATTGCACTGAGAAAATTTTGGACGCCCATATTGTTTGCCCCTGTTAAGTTTTGACTCTTACAGCCGGCATGGAAGGAAACTTAGGCTGAAATATGAGTTACTGAAAACCCAACTTAATATGGTTCAATCAACGTTTATTTCCTTAGTAATGTCTTTTTGGTTACTTGCCATAGGCAGGAAAATAACCTATGTAGTCAAGTTGGCATGTGTGTGTGTGCGTGTGTGTGTGTGTTACACCCTAGCTTGTAAACACCGTATCTCAAGAAAGACAGCATCTGCAGTTCTCATGCGGCATATTTTGCATGCGGCTTCCCTACCATGAGTGCAAGAATCCTTTTGTTTTGGGCGGAGGTCAAAGGTCATTTGGTGTCAGCAAATGGGAAAATGTAAAAATCATATATGCCTGGTAGGATGCCTTTAATTTTATAGTTCTATCCGGGAGTTTATGCTCTACTAAACTAAACTACTTATGATGGATGAGTTTAGCACTGTCATAATATTGCTTGTATCGGCTTGTCACCTCTTGACCTTAAAAAAGGTTAATTGCCATCTCTGTCTTCCCCACTTGTATTTTTTGTGTTTCCCGTGTTGCATTTTCGTTATTCTTCCAGAAATACTGCTTGTCCTGTCTGGTGACAAAATTCAATATGTTACAATGTAGCTCCTTTCTTTCTTTTCTTCAAGATATCAGTTGGAAAGAAAAGTAACGTTGAACTTCTTTCCTTAATTAAAGGGTGTTTATAGAGATGAGCATCAGTGCAACAACATTTGTGGACATTTAGTGCAATTGCCCATACTAAATAGTTTGAATCGGTAACTTTCTTACAAACCTGAAAACATTTTGCTACTAACACATCAAGTCCTCTGCTGGTGGTGATATCAACAAATTCAATATTTCATGGTGTAGATATTGTAGACATTACAAAGCACCTTACTTTGCATCTTATAGGAACCTGGGTTTCCTCCATTCACAGGAAGCTGCAGGGGTGGGGGTTGGGGGCTTCACATGCTGAACTAATACTTGATAAGACCAACCGAAAAAAGTGTGATTGCAATCAGCTAGCTTTTACGGTACGGCAGAAAAGCATTCATAGATTAATGATTGCCCTGTAGCAGTAAAGCCAAGGTTAGCTTGCAAACTACTCTTGTGCTGCATATGTCTTGTATTTAAGGTAGGTAACTGCTGGGAGGATTTTCCTGCTGGTTTTCTTTTCAGTTCTTCTCATGGGGACCTATATGCTTAGAGAATATGATTGGGGTTAATTTTTACAGTGTTTTTTTTTTTAATTTGGTCACTCTGACATTTGCAACCAACACCGCGGACAAGCTAAGCTCTGTCCAACATGGCATGCCGTAGGATAGTGTTTTCTTACTGTCCTTTGGAGTCAGGCTAATAGTGAAATCTACTTCTAAGTTTATCTGGAGGATATTTTCAGGTTCAACAACTAATTGGGGTTTGCTATTGCAACTTGTAACATATCATAACTTGAATTACAGATCAAATTTGTCAGACATTCTGCCAAATCTGAGAGAAAAGAGTACAGTTCAGACCAGCTAGGTGGCCATGCAGTGACTGTTAGGAAGCTTATTGCTTTCATATTGGAATGGAACTGACAGTACACCTAATATTTTATGAATCTTTCTTTGTAAATAATTGTTTGTTGATGTACACAGATTGAGTTCAACAAGAAGAGTATAGCTTCTTGCAGTTTGGGGAATGTACACAAATCCACAGAACTGACCTTCAGATTCCAGAAGAAAGAAGAGTTCCAAAATGCTGAAGTTTCTGCTTTGCCTTTCCAGGTGAGCCAAGATTTACTTCTTTAAAAGTATCTGATGGGTCGTATGAGCTTTTAATTATTTTCAAAACAAACTTGTAGAGAATGTTATAGTTTTGTAGAACAGTGGGGAAGGGGTGGGTTGATGTAAATTGCTAATTATATGACATGTTGGAAAGTTTGATCACTGCTATAGCGGACAAAGGAATCTGAATAATCATCTGAAACAGGAGATCATATTATTGTTGCTTGGAGAGGTGACAAGATATGGAAATAGAGTTAAATATTATTTACTTTCACGAGGCTATAGCTGCCTTTCTGAAGTGGTATTGGAAGTCACAAAATGCAACCATTTTGAAATGAAAAGATGAAAACATCATGAAACTGTAGGACATTGCTAAGATGGTTATCTTGTCTCCTATTCATCAAACTAAAAGATGGTTGTTGTTACAAATGAATTTTAATTGTGAAGCAAAATGAATTGAATTAATATTCAATACCTGCTATATAGAACAAGGTACTTCTATCCTGAAAGTGATTGGTCGTTTATATCAATGAGAACTGTGAAAATTATGACCAATCTTGGAAATTCTCATAAAGCAGTAATATGAATAAAATCAAAATGCAATTGAGTATGCTTTGAGAGTGCCAAAATATAAAAACCCACTGCGTCGTTGCCTTCGCTTTTTAGATTCAAGTTCGTTACACCACCAAAGACGGGAGAAGATTTCTTCGGATTTTGACAGAGAAACGTGAGACGACATCAGACAGAAATCAAATGGAAACGGTTAGATATATCCTTTTTGCTTCTTTCTTGGTTTAATAATGTCTAGAAAATTGTTGCTGAAACAGAAATATCACCGAAGGCTTGTATTGAACTTTGAGATGGAAATCTCCAGTCCTAATTTCTGCTCTGGGTTTTCAGATAAGTCTAGGGTGGTGGTTATTCTAGATATCACTCTTAATCTCTTACTTCAGTACCATAACATATTCATTATAATCGATATCATTTGAATAGACTTTGTCACAATCTCTGCTTCTTGCCAAAGAAAAATGAAAGTTGCTCAAGAGTGTAATCTGTAACACGTTAGTTTTAGTCAATCTAAAACACCAGGAATGATGAAGCACGAAAGAATCGCATAAGTGAAGAAAGAAATTGCTCTACATTTGTGGGACACAAAGTTTCTATACTTGAACGAGCGGTTGAAACAGTAACCACTTGTTAATTAGGAGCGACTAAGCAGTCGTTACACATGTACGAATCTCATAGTTTGGATGAAAGAGTAATACTAGGTAATTATGTGTGAATATTACGGAGCTTGAATCAGCATGACTAAGAAGTTGATATAACTCACTGCAAAGCTGCAACCTGTAAGCATCGATTGGAAAATGAAAAGCTACTCTTCCTTTGTTATTCGGTTTTGGCCTCCTCGGTATGTCTATGCTGTGAAATAAAAAATAAAAAAATAAATAAAAAAAGGTATGCATTCCTATGCACAAATATAGATATTCTATGGGCGTTGCATGTGCACCTGGATATTCTATGGGGCGTTGATTCTGCACCTGGATATCTATGGGGTGTTGACTGTGCACCTGGATATTCTATGGGGTGTTGACTGTGCATCTGGATATTCTATGGGGCGTTGCCTGTGCACCTGGATATCTATGGGGCGTTGACTGTGCACCTGGATATTCTATGGAGCGTTGACTGTGCACTAGGGTATATATGGGGCGTTGCCTGTGCACCTGGATATTCTATTGGGCTTTGATTGTGCACCTGGATATCTATGGGGTGTTGACTGTGCACTTGGATATTCTATGGGGCGTTGCCTGTGCACCTGGATATTCTATGGGGCGTTGACTGTGCACCTGGATATTCTATGGGGCGTTGCCTGTGCACCTGGATATTCTATGGGGCGTTGACTGTGCACCTGGATATTCTATGGGCGTTGCCTGTGCACCTGGATATTCTATGGGGCGTTGCCTGTTCACCTGGATATTCTATGGGGCGTTGACTGTGCACCAGGATATTCTATGAGGCAGTACCCTATGAGGCATTACAGGCACTAAAGACGTGTATCCGTGAATTGAACAACATAGTCAAAGATGCTGAGATGGGAATGGTGCGATATTTGATTTGTGACATTTGTTGATACATATATGTCATCAATTATAGAACCCTAAGTGTCTTTACCTATTGCTGAAAATAAGGGGGAAATCATATCATTATGACAATGATAAAATAAAAGGTGAGAATGTTAGTGCTTCATAGCTTTAAATTCTCTCTAACAGAACTTGAATATTCCGGTAGTGGGTGCCATGGCGATGAAGGAATCTGCTGCAAAGGCTAAAGCCGGAAATGTCCTGGGAGCAAGGTTGCATCTGTAAGTACTTTCTATTTGCAAACTGCTCTAGGCTAGATTTAGGTATTCTGTAGCCCTCCAGGGTTTATTTACTTATATGGTTGAGTAATATGACTAATATTCTTTGCTTTCACTAACTAATAAAACTGTTTTCGCCATTATGAAACATTAATGCCCTGTAAACATCATGTGATCCTCATCTAGCATGGCAGAAAATTCCCCCCTTTTTTATTGCCATTTTCCCGCTGACCTTGACCCCTGACCTTGTACCTCAGAAATCGATCTATAATTTGTCAAAGCTACAATTTTCGAAACTTTTGTTAAGTTCTCATCTGCTTGTGTACTTTAATACATAATGGATCTCCATTATCTCTCTCTGTTCTATTTTTCAATACTGCAGTTTGCTTTCCTGTGGTTTATAGTTGCTACAGCAGTGCAAACTTGCAGTCGTTGCCAACTCCTCCGATCAACGATGGTAACATTTGCCGTAAAATCCTGCATTACCGGTCTGCAAAAGCTGCCGTGCTCTTTAATTTATCCATGTAGTCTTAGGTGTCTTCATAATACTCTAGATTATGAAACTATCCGAGTCTAGTTTACAGACGTCCTTGAGAATACAATTGTGGCAGAACGAAACTGATATGATACCAGTAGACTGTTAGTTTTTCAAAATATAATTCCCACAAAGCTAAAGCTGAGTATTGAAGTAAAGAGCATTTTAGGGGCAACTTGTGGATATATAAAGGATTCGTACAACTCAATCACAATAACATTGCCTTGATGTCCTTTCACACTTTCAAAATTGCCTGGCTGACTTTTTGAGAGCTGTGTTTGTGTCCCTACCCCTACCACATTTTGTAATGCCCTTAAGACTCATTGGTTCCAGAGAATGACAACAACCATGCCCCTTGTTGGAGATGCCCTGGTATTTATCTCCTTCAGTGTTGGAACTCCAGGGTCATCAGCGCCAGAAACCAAAAAGGAACTGCTGGTTCATAAAAATCTAGATTGTACGGTTTTACGAACAATCTCGTCATTTGTCCCTGAATTCTGTCAATTCTCCACAATGTCACGTTTTTCTCACTTTAAAAGAAAGGCTATCTTCAAAGTTTTCAAATATGTCCCTTGTCAACTGATCACCAGCAGTGATGCTTTAATAATTGGCTCTAAAAGAGGGGCTAGCAGCATATTATATTTCCTTTACCTGAAATTACTTAAATCATACACAGGATTTCAAATTTCATCTTCTTTCAAATCTTTGACAGGAAAAGTCACCATCTCATGAGTGTTGCCAGTGCAACACGAGATTACGACAAGGGAAATGAATTTTTGTCCTTCGAAAGAAACGCATTGGAGTTGGAAGGGGAATTAGTGGTAAGTAATAATACCAGTCACCTTTCAAAAACACATTTCTCCGGATATGGCCACATATATGTTTGTGAAAATGTTCGAGATAATTGAAGAGTTTTCTCAATTGTCATCCAGTACTGTTTGTTTGTACTTATTCTATAGGAAAGCCTCATAAGTAATAACAATAAATGGCTTCAGCACCAATTCTAAATATGCAAATTAGCCAAACGGGTCCAATCAAGCTAGGTACCACAAAGTGTGGCAGGTCAAAGCCTCTTGCACATGTCACTGATGTGAGCGAGTTTGAAAAGAGTCTCTGTTCAGGAAATAGTGACTGAGTAGATTTTTTCCTGTAAAAATCAACAAAAGACCTCCTTGGACATTTCTTGCAGTAAACTTGAATACAGATACATCAAAAGGCATTTATTCCTAAATAATCTTATGGATTCAAATTATTTTGCAAATTTCTTTGTAATAATTTTTTTGTGCCTAACTCTTGTTTGTTTTCATCTTTATAAAGGTACCTTTAGCTGCAGCACCAAGTTTAAGAGCGGCCAATCTGCACAAGGTAGGCCAAGAACGGAGGGCAGCGAGGATGAAAGGTAAAGAAGGAATGAGGACGCGTGTGCTCGCGAAATGTAAATCGACATCGTCACAACATCAAGAGAAATTCTACAAATATTAAGGGAATTAAAAAAAAACTCACAATATGGATGGCAAGGCCTTGATTTCTTTTCATTTTCATTATGGTGATGGTTTATTGAAATAAACTTGTACAAGCGTTGCCAAGATGAAAGAAGACCCTCTTAATGGGAGGCATGATGAAAGGAAGAATATTACAAATTATATATATATGTATATATGTATATATATATATATATATATATGTATATATATATATATATACATATATATATATATATATATATATATACTCAGTAATATCCCCAATATTGGCTGTTTTACTGCCAATTACTCACTTATTGTACATTCTGTTTCGCTCGATATCCAGCATTCTCTAAATGCAGCATAGTTTTTTAACTGTCATTTTTGTTATTCCTTTATAGACAGCTGCCATGTGTCCGACTTTTTTCTTCAAAATAATATAAAAACTGATAACAACAAGGAAACTCAATTTCTGCCCCTCGCCCTCCCCAAAAAAAATGGAAAAGAAAGAAAGAAAAGTTAGCCCAGCAGTCTTTCTCAACTGAATCTTTGATAAAGTTACCTCTCATTTTAATAGTGCCATGTAATTATGAGTATTTATCAGGTTGTTTTGTTTGGTATGTACCATTAATGTGCTTTCCTGGAGAGGGGGTGTATTTAGCATTCTCATCTAATATTTTCCTTCTTTACATATTCCATTGTGTATCATTGTTTTACACTTTCCATTGTATTCCAAGCTCCATTGATTATCATTGTAGAATCGTTATTCTCAACACGTTTATTTTTTTCTGCTTATTTTTTTCTGCTTTGTTTATGTTTTATATTATCTTTTTGCCTGAAATATGTAATCAGATATTCCTTAAGATTGGAACAAAGTTCTTTCATAATATGAACTCATCTATTTGCAATTGTCTGTTTGATTTCTACAGAATATATTGTTAACTAATTCATGCTTAGCCACATATTTTAATTTTAATATTTTGAAATATCTTCATTTCATATGTCTTTAGTAAAATAAAATGTCTAAGTGTATATCACTTACTTACTTGTTTTACTTTTATCATATACAAAAACCAAAGTAGCTTAGTTTAACCTGAGCCTTGACTTGTCTCTGTAGTTAGTTATACAATTTACTCTTAAATTTAAATTATTCTTAATCCATATGTATGTATGTATGTATATGTGATCTTCCCGCAAGCAGGAACTCGCGAAAGAAGCCATGGAGGCTTGTAGACTCGCAAGCTGACCGAAGCCAATCTCTCGGCACACATCCATTTAACGTCCATGTCAGGAAGTTGTTATTGAACAACACCCTTGCCAGGCGACACACATTGCTGTCGGCGGGGAATCGAACCGGGGATCTCATGACTGGGAGACGCCGGCGTTAACCACTAGGCTATACACTCCGCCTTGCCTATTCCTCCGAACCTCCAAAATTCCGAGATACACCGCATTATTTCGGGGTTAGGCCCTTCTCCCAGGGTTATGCCCCTTCCCCTGGGATATACCGCTCCCCATGGGGCTATACCTCTTCCCGACTTTCCAAAGTCTCCCTCGACAGGCCTGTGGTAATGCCAAAGCAGCAACAGGTGATTACACGCATCAGTACATTTATTTGACCTTATTTGACCTTTGACCTTAATCTTGTTTGGTTTGAGTATTGTATCAGCGATGCACTTTATAATTTAGTCACATGAATATTGAATATATTCTTTAATTAACACTGACCATGAAACATTTCTTCACGCCCAATCATCTATATCTTACCGAGACATGTGATATCATGTCGTACCACGGAGTTGTACATAACAGCTACATTCATGCAAATTCCACATAATCGTCAAAACTAATTTGGATTCCAAACTAGTCTTGTAGAAACAATCACTAGGTGAAAAACAAGCTTTAACATGATATCCGACATGCTCAAATCTTGTATCACAATTTAAAGATCCTAACTAATTTTCAGTCCACCAGGATCGAGGTGTCCTGCTTTTAATATTAAGCCGTGTTTGTCAGATTAACGTTCAAATATGCTTAAGTAAACAATCCTTACTTCAATTGAACTACTGTACTACCCCCTTGTGTTCACCAACCGTGAAAGATTTCGTAAGGATAAATTAAGTGGGGAACCCCAAACGTATCCCATTTTTCACCTCTTTTTGTTTTTGTTTTTTTCGTTTTACTCAGGGCAAGATGTGACTCATAGCCTAAGTATTTGTGTCTATTGTTAAGATTAATATTTCAAAATGAGTTAATGGGTGGGTGTATACTGATATATATATATATATATATATATATATATATATATTTATATATATATATATATACATATACATATATATATACACCTATATATATATATACACCTATATATATATATACACCTATATATATATATACACACCTATATATATATATACACACCTATAGTGCGCAAACAGAAACAAGTTAAACCACGTTAGCCAAATAAAGTTGTTTGTCTAAAAGATTGTCAACTATCTAAAGTAGTTTCTTCTTGTTGATACCAACTTACCAGAACACTGTAGAGTTTAATTTGATATTTTCGTTTACAATATGTTGAAGGTTGTAATTTCTCAGCATAAAAACTAACCAACAATTAACAGTGTTGCTATTCAAATTTTAGAATTACCCTAACAGCTATCAATGTTACATACTTGATCACATGGACCGATGATGGATGTAAATCTGCCCAAAGAGTGGAATGGGAAGTAATAGCTAACAGCTCATTGGTCCAAGAGACGGCGACGCATGTGACATTCAAACAAGCGGTGTCGTTGACTCATCACACAAACGCATCACTCTTCGTAACCAAAATGAAACCATTCGACCACATACGACAACTAGACAGTGGCGTTCTAAGCCGGGGGCGGTCTGCCAGGGGTGCCATGCCACAGCCCCCCCCCTCCCGAATATATATAAAAAGTATAATCAGTTCCCAGCTTTTCCAAAGATAGCACCCTTTTGCATCTAAGCCACTTTACTCAAACAGGGGTGGGGGGGGGGGGCTTAAATGACAATTATGGAAAAAGTATAGATGTCTTGGTACGTTTAATCAGGTCAAAAAGGCAATATGGCCATTACATAAAAAATAGAGCAAATATTGTGAGGTTTCAACATCAAATTAACTTAAAAGTTAACAAAACGGTCGGAATCAAGTACAAGTTATAAAGCTAACTTTCAGCAATACTGAATTTCTATAAACTATTGATTATTGAATTTAAGCAATGATTCCATTCTTAATTAGTAGATGGACCCAATATTTCTCGAGAGGGATGCAGGACGGGGGAGGGGAGGGGGTTGTGAGGAAGAAGCGATGATATGAAAGCCTTTAAAACCCGTCGTAATCATGCCATGGGTTTGCTTATTCTGTAATTGTAAAATATGATATGCGGGATTTCAAAGTTGGTCTTTGTGGGGGTCGGTTTTTTTTTTATAACCCTGCATTGCTTAATTGCAAGAGGAAAATCATGAAACTATGACTACTTTTCTGCCACACCGTTATAGCTGGCTGATTGCAACCACACTTTCTCGGTTGTTCTAAGCAAGTATAAGTTCAGCATGGGGAGCCCCCCCCCCCCCGCAGCTTCGTGTGAATGAAGGAAACCCAGATTCCTATGAGATGCAAAGTAAGATGCTTTGTTATGTCTACAATATCTACACCATGAATTGGTTGAAATCACCACCAGCAGAGGACTTGATGTGATAGTAGCTATATATTTTCAGGTTTGTAAGAAAGGTACCGATTCAAATTATTTAGTAGGGGCAATTGCACTAAATGTCCACATATGTTGTTGCACTGATGCTCATCTCTAACAGCACCCTTTAAGGAAAGAAGTTCAACGTTACTTTTCTTTCCAACTGATATCTTGAAGAAAAGAAAGAAAGGAGCTACATTGTAACATATTGAATTTTGTCACCAGACAGGACGAGCAGTGTTTCTATTTAATAGGGGCAATTGCACTTACAGTCCATATATGTTGTTGCACTGATGCTCATCTGTAACAGCACCCTGCTTTAAGCATGCATAAGGAAACATTAAACACTCTCTTCTGAATCTTTTCTGCATGACTTGAAAAGTTCTACTTTACTTAGCTGCCTAAGGGTATGTACATTCCAACTGATATCTTGCAGAAAATAAAAAAGAGAGCTACATTGTAACATATTGAATTTGTCAGACAGGAAAAGCAATGTTTCTGACAGAAAAAAAAACCCTGTAACAAGTGAAGAACAAAAAAGAAGGATATAGAGAAGACAGAGATGGCGATTCATCAGATGTGACAAGCCGATACAAGCAATATTGTGAAAGTGCTAAACTCATCCATTATGAGTAGTTTAGTTCTGTAGAGTGTAAAATCCCGAATAGAACTTTAAATTACATAAGGCTATCCTACGATGCATATAAACTACTTTTGATGTTCAGCTTCTAGAGAAAGTTCTGTTAGTTGCAATGTAACAGTGTAGAATATATAATTTTGTTAAATTATAATACAACGTCAACATGAAGTAAATGAAATATTATTGCCCAGGTGTGGACCCTGTTTAAAAGGTTAATATTACCATCTTTGAAGTAGCTGTAGGGCTAAAGTAAAGATGTAGTTAATTTTTTATCACAAATTATTTGCCTCTGACTTAAACATTTGCTATCGTAGGACGTTATTTAGAGATTAACACATTCTTTCTTGAGTCTGTATGGACCGGATCCTTTGATAAAGCTCCACATTTGGGGCGAAACTGAAGGAATGAATATACATTTTCTCAAACCAAACGTCTCAACAGTGCAAATGAAGATCGCTCTTCTGAACTTTAACGAAATCAAGGAACATCATGTGTATTGTCTATTCCCTTTCGAAAGGACTAGTGTTACTTCAATGAATGTAACACCGCTCTAACCAGATGGTTATAGTGAAAAGAACCGGCCGTACAAGGGTTGAGAGTAGGTCCTGCCTAGTACGGGAGCCAGAGCGGGGGCCGGGTGTGTGGGCCCCCACCCCCACGCACACACACACCCACACAGGAACACACATTTTTGTATAAGAACAAAGTGCCCTTTATTATTTAATAATTATGTCCCTGTGTTGAGAAATTAATTAAAATGAGACTAGATATAGAGTCATTTTGCTGCAAACTTAAAAACAAAAGGACAATCCACGGAGTTGCATATTTTCATCGCAGACACCTTTAATGAATAATTGCTTACGGAGTATCCAAACAAAACACATGTTTATAATTCTGTCATCCATCAAGTCCAACCTGTACAAAATAGTATTTGTCCTTTGACCGACTTGACTTTTACCTCAGTCGTCATTGTAACTATGTATTTTGAAAAAAAATTCACTTATGAGAGTTGCAATGTATAGAAAATGTGTCCTTGAATTCGTAATAAAAGCCATTTTCAGTTCAATCGACCTTTGACCTCAAACCTTTCATTCTTAAAGTCGCCACAGGGAATAAGCCCCAATAACGTGGCACCGTTTCTTACAAAATATGATGAATATACTGCTGTTTGATCCTACTGTTACTGTGCCTTATCTGTACTACGAAAAAATAATAATAAACTTTAGGTTTTCACCGCCATGTTAGAAAATATGGCAAAGCGATTAGGCAAGTTGAACCGAAATTGCCCTCAAAAAACGCATTATAGTTCGCTTCATTATTACGGTATATATTCAAACGCTCTGTAATGTACTTTGGTGAAAAACATACGCGTGTGTACTGCATGGCTTCACGTGTTTTGTTTTACAAATGTTCTGATATTAAAGATGTGGGCACATATTTTTAAAAAGGAGATGAGCGAGAAAAGACGTTTAAATTCACAATGTGTGGTTGCATCTTTCTTATTTCTTGTTATGCACTAAAAGTTAAGCCATTATCGCAAGCGTTCACTTCCTGCCATGACTACTCTCGGCTTTTTCCTCACCTTAGCACTAACTTTCCCGCACCTTGACAAAACGGAAACCTAAGAAAATAACGGAACAGCAATGTCAACTATGACTGAGTTGTCATCATAATATAGCACCCGGCATGCTGCAAATCAGTTAAACATAGTCGAATGGCCCGGGTAATTTCTCAGTTTTGCAATTCCGATTCGGAAGAGTGTAAAATACCTAGGAGGGTAAAAGTGTCGGGGTAGTGGGACATGTGAGTTGCCGACAACCAAATCCGTACCAAGAATTTTAGTATCTGAATAATTTTGAACAACAAGTCATTTTTATTATTACAGTTGTTGCTTCCGTTTCTGTGTTTTCAACAAAAGGTCGCTTTTCGTTTGCAGAAATTTTATCACCAAAAAGGGGTACTTCCGATTTATGAAAAAGAGGTTCTCTTGAGTATGGTAGTTTACAAAGCTGGTGGAACGTGCCTATCCCCCCCCCCTCCACTCCCCCACCCGTGTAATGAGTAAAACGAGGTTCTCTGTGTTAGTATTGTATGATATGGACTCATGGACCTTTGAACCAAGTTTATGGCTGTGTTAGCATATATATATATATATTGTAACTCAAGTATTTGACAGTCTACCGATTGGTTCATAAATGCAGTGAAGAAGGCATAGTATATTTCGAATTTGGACACTACACGTGGGATGGTTACGGAGCATGTATGTGTAGCCTTGCAGCTATTGTCCGTGGTTATGCACCCTCAAATCCTCAACGTGTTACAATAAACGTGTAACCATTGCAACCTTTGTCACCCATTGATATCAGAGAAAAATGGGGGAAATATACAAACTGACATCACAGTCTTAAAATAGTGTATAAAACAGGGTTTCCAATTACAATAGAGTGCATTACCTTGTATAGAAATTTGTCTTGGGTCATATAGTAGGCAGTTTTGCATCATTGCACACAAAAAATAACTGAAAAAAACGTGACTAATGCGTGTGATCATTGTGCATAAGAAGGGGACAGCAACGAGATTTTGATTATTTGGTTTTGCTCTTTAAATAGCCAAAAAAGAAACCGGACCCCTTTTTTAAGATACTTTACTTTGTTTCCAATGTAAAATGAGTCCCCATTTCGTACTAGTGTTTGGCCCATGAAGGTACTATATATATATATATACACACAAAGTAACTCCATGCTTAGGACGAGAGTCAGTATAGTGTCCGTAAATTTGACTCACTTCGAGGTGAACATCCATAAGCGAACACTATCTGGTAATTCAGATAGCAAAATACGTTATACATTGATAGGTTCACTAACAAAGATCCTCATTCAAATATATTATGCTTATATATTTTGAACCGAATATGATCGAACTTATTCGACATTGTCAATGACGTAATTATTGACGTAATTAATAATAATAATAATATTATTATTATTATTGTTGTTGTTGTTATTATTATTATTACAATTATTATTATTTTTATTATTATTATTATTATTATAATTATTATTATTATTTCTTTTGCCTTTTTTCGAACCTGAATGATATTTCCTAAAAGAAAATTAGCCCAGTCTGCAAAGGCTGGGTACCAAAACCAAACAACTCGATGTACTGTGACCGTATGATCATCTTAAAGTACTAATATACGTTAAGTGATGTTTTTTTTTCTTTCTTTCTTTCATTTTTGTTGTTGTTGTAGTCTCTCCTAAATATCTGATAGATTGCAAAACCCAAAGTATGCTTTCAATGGCTGGTATTCATACAGAGAGCAAAATCTTTCCTTGAAAACGAAACTAAGGCAATAAAGCAAACAATATTGCCGTGCGTTGGTTTATACTCCATTAATTGGAATATACTCCATAGAGAAACAAATTCATAACGTCAATGACAGTATAAGTTACAAACCATAATCAGTTCATAATAATTGTTTAAACAATTTGATATTTGCGAATCTTTTATGAAAAACTTCACAGCATGAAGTTCCCTTTATAGCGTATATATGCATGCGCTTAATTCATGATTGTAAAATTCCTAAATCTGTGGAAATTTCCATAGCGCGTGATCTAGCACCGGGTATACTTTATTTATAGCCCACTGAATGAATATCTTTGTTAGTGCTCTTTACTATATAAATACCGTAAATTAAAGCCGTTTTTTCCTTTTATTGTGAATATCTCAACTAAATTAAAATCTAAAATTAAAGCGAAAACTAAAAAAATATATATCCTCGAACTGGAATTGCAACTGATCACGCTAATACAACCTTAAAAACTTTTTTTGTTTTAGTTCCACAAGGAGGATTTATTAGCGAACATGACATAACATCTAACTTGTCATTTCGCAAAACACGAAAAGCTCACTATATGTAAATAAAATATGTAGTATAATTTACGCTACTAATAATGCTTCAAAAATTCATCTTTTTGCCCTAACTACATCCACCAAATCTGTAAGGTAAATGTTTCGGAGTGTTTGAATGGGGGTCCTTACAGCTTGGAGGCGGGTGTGGGTGGGGATACATCTTCACCGACGTGGCGTCGTTGCCGTCACGGTTAATAGTTTCAACAAAGAAGGTTAGGACCCTGTCAGTAAACCATCGAAATTTTAGCACGAAAACTAATGTTAGTCAGTTGTATTTTAAGAGAAATGAAACGTTTGTTTTTATGCTTACTTGAAAAACACTACTTGTCTAAGTATTTGTCATAGGCATGGGGGCAACCACGGCTAGGTAGATAGGCTCTGCCTCTACCCCCCCCCCCCTCACCCCACAACTAGACAGAGAGAATATTACAAAATCAATTTAGTTTACAGTATTATCAACACATAAACTTATGTGCGGCACAACCAAAACAGTCAAAAATTCAACATTGTTTCAAAAATTGCAAGACATAGCATCATTTTGCATCTGAGCGCCCACCACATTAACAAAATTTAAAAATGGGGAGGGGACACCTAAGACCCTTCACATGCATGACATGACATATGACCCCCCCCCCCCTCTTCAAACCCAGTAAAAGAATATTGATTGCGCCCCTGGTCATAGGTCAATTAATTGTGTTACGGGTTATGTTACGCGAAACTGTAAACACACATTAGACATATATGAATCAATTGCAATTACCAGTATAACAAGTAATCAGTCGAAAATGGTTCCATATTTTATAGATAGAAGTCATTTATTCAAGTTTATAAGCATTTTTATATATAGATATATATATGTATAAATAATTTGTAAACATTTCATTGCACATTAAGCTGACTTTTTTTACTGTTATAACTTACCCTCCCCTCCCCCACCCACCCCGGTGCCCAATATCTGCGAGCATTATGTTTGTTACAGAAACTTCACATACTGCAGGACACGAGTAATGCGCCCTCCTTATATTGGTGGTCCCCGTAAAACACAGAATTCCTGGCTATGATCATACATTAAGACCAAGAAACTAAACAAATTAACATTTCACTTAATCAGAAACACTTTGAAATCAAGTGTCATAGTCATTTGTTACCTCGCTATCTTATAAACAATGGAATATATTCATATTATTTACTAATTGGCTGTGAAGATTAAACCAACCCGGGAATTATATAAAAAAAGAAGCTTATTACTTCATGCTAACGTACATCATGCAGGTAATTTGTAAGAAAACGACATGCAAGAGAGGTGAGCACGAAAACCAAACTACCAAACTACCAAATTACCAAACTACTAAACTACCGAACTATACTGATCCATTCCCAGCCCCCAACCTCCCCTGTAGCCCCCCCCCCCCCCTTCCGTACCATTGCATCGAGACTGTGACTGTGTGATCATCATCAATGTTTATCACAGGAAGGGAACAGATATATCTCAGAAAGGGAACATATACTACACAAGAACTTAACCATGTAGATATGTACATTATTAAGAATAGCAACATAATTAAATAAAACTTGTATATATGTACAATATTAAGAATAGCAACATAATTAAATAAAACTTGTATATATGTGCAATACTAAGAATAGCAACATAATTAAATAATACTTGTCTATATGTATAATATTAAGATAGTAAAAGAATTAAATAATACTTGTCTCTATGTATAATAGTAAGAATAGCAACAGAATCAAAGAATACTTGTCTATATGTATTACATTTTGCACTAATCAATATACAAAAAAAATCAAAGCAAACAGGAACCCTGGTACGGCATAGCATGCATAGTCCCATCCCTATTAGGGGTGGGTGTTCCCCCCCCCCCCCTCACCACGAATGTTGTATGAAGTTTAATATTATTATTTGCTTGAAAAATAATTTGAGTTATCCTATTCACAACAATATCTATACAAATTTAAAAATTGTTCTCTTCTCGTCTCAGTTTATACTAAATGTCAATTGAAAGAGATAGCAGTGATTATTCATTCATCCCTTGGACGTCATGATGGCAGTGATGAATATTCAACAGTCTAAACAACATCGTTAATTGCAGTGATCTGCGGTGCAGGTGATTTCGAGTTGTTTCCATTGCAATCACAGTCTTCGGCCCTGTTATCGTATCCCGTCAACACCTTCAGACGTTTTATAATATACGCCATCAAATTATTCCTTTCATCATTGCCTTCGTTTCCAGCTTGATCAATACTGCTCACGTGAGGTGTCTGAGAGGCAAGGTTCTGGATGGAAAGACAGGAAAATGCTTTTTCACTTTCGTCAAATTGGAGATTTTATAGTTACGATGAGCTAGTAATATTAATAATAAAAAAAATAATAATTATAATATTGGACATTTATAAAGCGCCGGTAACCGTCCAAAAAAAGACGCGCATGGCATGGAAGATATGTTGAAGACTTTGATTCAGATGTTAATATTAAACACTTTCAACACTGGCTTCTATTGTTGTCAATACAGTGGGGTTGGGGAATGTTTACTTTAAGCATGACATTGAATGAAAAGAATAACAATAAACACTGAACAGTCAATAGATAACAGATAACACAGTTAATCTAATATGATCATACAAAATGAATATTTCGCTGATTAGACTGACATGCTTCGGTATCATGCAAACTAGAAATGATAGTTCGATACATTCGAAATTTAAAGGTATCAAAAGCAACTACAGAAACAGACCTGCCAGATAAAAAATAAATGTCGACGAAGATGTCTGCTTCCCATCAGCTCCCCTATATTTGTTAAACTAATGTTTTGTTTTTATACTAAAAGAATCCACTTCATTAGATTCCACATGGTCAATTGTCATGTACGATGAATAATCAGAAAGTCTAAAACTTTGTCATTTTTTTCATTTATCATATGAGTATACCCAGTGATGTGGATAGGATCCAACGTGCGGGGGGGGGGGGCAAATGACAGGGCGACTTTTTTTTCTTCAAATAAAGTACACTTTAATAGGGGGGGTCTATGTTTGGTTAAAAATGGACAATTTTGTTAGTTTTTATCAACCCCAGTATTATTAAGGAGTGTCACAGTAGTTAACGCCGCGGTGCCTTTCAATCATAAGGTCCCGAGTTCGAGTCACTCCAATTGTCGTCTAGTTACAGAGTTGTTGACAATTGTCAATTCATAATTATGGGACGTTAAATATGAATCTAAGAGACTGAGGGTTTCTTGGCAAAGGAGCTCCGGGAGAAATCACCCGGGTATTTAAATTAGGTTACAAAAGAAATAGCGGTTAATCGTAGGATCACTATCGGAAAAGGGATGAAAATTACCAGCGATTGAAGCATGCTAGATTTATTTAGTTTGTAGTGTGCATTGTCTTGAGCAAAATTTTGTTTGCAGCTTACTTTAAGAATTCGGAAAGAGAGGAACTTGGCCCGTGGGAACCCTTCCTGCATGGCTACGCCCTGAGTGTCTTACTCTCGTTACAAACTAGCAACCAATTTGAAGGAAACTGCCCAATGATTAACAGAAGACAGTGAAGCGCAGAGTCATATATACATACCGGGGTATTACTCATTGATATCCGTCTATCCGCTTTCGGATATTTGTACACGAATACTATCTGAAACGAAAAAAGGAAATTATTTTCTTATTTGTTCTCTATTGATATTCCAGAAACGCACGAGTTACTTGCATGAAAATGACATTCTAAGCATGCGCAATTAACATCAATCTCCCATTCCCAGTCGGGGAGGGGTTCAGGAGGAATGTTTTGCGTTCAGACGTGGAAGAATTATGCCACTGCTATGAGTGTTGCTTCAGAATGCACAATTTGACGTCTTTCGTTTTCTATCTAGGGGAGGATCCCACACTCCCCAACATGGCAGTCGGCTTCAGCGACCCCAGGATCATACCTTTCTCGCCTCCCCCCTCTGGCCCGTCAATAAGGGTTCA
Organism: Apostichopus japonicus; assembly: GCF_037975245.1. Classification (NCBI taxonomy): domain Eukaryota; kingdom Metazoa; phylum Echinodermata; class Holothuroidea; order Aspidochirotida; family Stichopodidae; genus Apostichopus; species Apostichopus japonicus. The sequence continues at coordinate 18,700,620 of NC_092568.1, forward strand.
TCTCCTATACTTAAATTATACATGGACTTTAAAATCCCAACCACCCCCCCCCCCCCTTCCTACACCTACATTTCCAATGAAAAACAGTGCTGAAAAAATCATAACAAGTTTACCTTTGGGACAAAGATGACGAGGAGTACGAATGTTGCACAGAAGGTTTTGATAGCTGATAATAGAATAAATTGGAAAGAGGGTTGCTCTGGAAACGCCAGGGACATACTAAAACCAATGATGCAGAGTAATGTCGTGTTGTAAACACAGATGCCGATTAGTTTGCTATCATTCAGGGCCGGTATAGTCACCTGTGTCGAAAGCAAAACCAAACGAGAAACAATGTTGAAAATAGTTACCTCAGTGTTATACTTCAAATGGGGTCGATATATTTTAGTTGGCACGCGACATAATGCATAATTAGAGTCGATATATTAATCCGTCCTTTTGTTAATTCTCCCGTCTGGAAGCGACAGGAGAACATTGTTTCAGATATGTTAACAAACAGAATTTGTTTTTATGTTTTTGGTTTTGTTTTTGCCACTTGAATGTTTAAGAACAAACTTGGATGAACATGTGGTGCGGAAATTGAGTCAATTGAAACAATTTTTAGACCACTTTATAGCTTCAATACCTAGGATAGGAATTAGTTTACCGATGAGTAAAATGGATTTATATTACTTATCATTACCAACGTATAAAGAAGTCTGTGTGCATGGTCACGATACGGTAAACTTAAGGTGCCATAAATAGTTTTAGCCATCCATTGAAGTGTAGCGTAGTAAACACTTTTACAAGGACTTAGAGACTAATAACCTTGACGATATGCTATGTTAGTTAATGGAGAATTTCTATATAAGGAACATTCTACTTAAAAATCACACTTATAGATAGACGGAATGTTTTCCTCAGTTGTGACCATAATATCGTGTGTTTAAACAGCTTATTTACATTAAGCCACTTTTTTGTTCTTATATTTTCGCCAAACCTACTGAATATAACTCAAATCAAAATTACAATTAATCAATTCAGGAATCATTCGATATTTATTATTCACAATATGACGTCACCGTTAAGCATCAGTCGCGTAATTGAAGTGGTTAAAATTCATATTTAAGATTTTTATTCGTCACCCAGACAGTTTTCATAGACATTAAATATAATTAATAAAGAAACACAGAAAATCGGTAACCTTTTTATATATTATTATCGATAATGTAAGCAGTACATCCAGCTAATGAAATATAATTTGAATGGTAGTTATTTTATTTTTTTCAAATCAAATCGGAAATGTACCAAAATTGGTTTAGGAAGTTGTTTAGACTTTACCTTCACCAAGAGGATCAATCAATACTCAAATTGGAACAAAGCAGTCCTTATTAGGATAGGGACAACCTCGACTCGTACAATGCACAATAATTCGAATCTCAAGCCAGCATAAATCCGTTGATCTTTTCCCCCAAAAAATTAAAACAAGAAGAGAAACTGACAAAAAGACTACTTACTCGTCTCGTCTGCCAAGCGAGAAAAACCCCGAAAATAAGAATTAAGCCCTTGTAGACGGCTAATACACCGGTCCATACGGTAACATGTTGGCAATTGCATGTATGAATGTAATGACCGAAATCCAGATTCTGAAACGGAAGTATCAAAATAGACATGAAAAGGCAAAAGATCTACAGACCACAGAACCATAACGAAGAGAGAAACGGGTGTGTGTGGGGAGGGGGAGGGTAAGGGGGAGGGGAGGGGAGGGGATGATTTCAATTTCCCTCAGTATAAGTGACTTAATGGGTTGTTCGTATTAAGCATGCTGTCACACTTAATTATATACATTACTATCCAACATATCATTGCTTTATTTATGATTATTATTTTTCTTTTATTGTTCACTGATCGCAACCCATTTTGTTGTGGTACAGAGTCATAATATCGCAACAAACCTGAGTAAATTGGTATGATGTTCGTTCATGTTGGAATAAATAAGTACAGTGTGTATTGACAGTAAGAACCGTGCAACCTTAATGTAACAGGGCAACTGTAGAATTTTGTATTTATAACTAAACTATTTAAATAAATAATAACACGTCGTGCAGGCTAACAACCATCATATCGGCGTCGACATAGTCGCTACTTATTTTTACTTAGCATTCTGTAGATATTACACGTGAATAAATAGAGTCATATGGAACTCATATAGTAAGATTCACATACTGTGATGTTAAATTGGCAACGAAATTACGAAAACAAAAATAAAAAACTCAAATAAAAAAATACGATATACGAGAAGGATATGAGAAAGACGGCAGTTTCAATTCAAGGAGTAGAGAAATGATACTGGCAAACCGTTTTGCTTTGTAATTGGAAAGTGGTATAGTTTATAGTGAACTTTAGGTTAATGATTTTGGGGGGATGTACAAAGGGGTAGCACAAACGTAGTATGAAACGTGTAATATTGATTTAAACATATCTTTAAAACTTACAGTTCTCTGATGACGTAATGGGTCCAGCACTTGCCACAAAAGTAGAATAATGAAGTCGACCAGGAGAAAGATGCCGACCATTACAAACAGCTCTGAATCTTTTATGACCTGGAAAATATTGAAAAGGTAACTACAGCTTAAAAAAAAAAAAAATCTGACCGTGCACCTAACTTCATTGCAAACGTATAAAGCTTCACAAGGAAAGATGACCTTAAGTAACGGACTTGGGCTATGAAAATATCCATCATTTTTTTTCTTCTTTTAAGTATATATAGACTCTTTTAAATAGCACATGTTTTGAAAGTTGTTTTACATAATATATTAATAAAGGTAGGGAAAGTTCTGGAGAAATGATAAAGAAATGAAAGACACTATGCACATACAGTAGACTATCATATAGTAACGAGTTCATCGGGATGTGGATTTGGAGTCTCTTCCCGCGCTCCTAATGTTTCTGTTCAGGATAACAGATTACAGGAATTCAAAAGTATGTGGCCTGGTCTGGTTGGACAGGTGGCAATATTGTCCATGGGGTCCGACTTGGGCCCCTCTCAATATCTTTGTATCTGACTTGCATGCACATTTTGGTAAACAATTATTTATCTGAATTTTCTCCGATGTAAGGAAGGTTGATGTATAAAAGTTGGAACTTGTTGTCCAGACCTTTCTGCTTCTAACTCAGTAGTTATCTCCAAATATATTTGTCGTTTGGGTTCAGAGTTTAAAAATATGGTAAAACAGCCATTACCATACACAAACGATGGATTATAAGTATTCCTGTAAAAATAATTATATTTAATATAAACAGTTCACAACTATAAATAGTTCTAATCGGCGCGTTTATATAAAACTCGTCTCCCTCTGAGGCATCATCGTGGTATATGTATTTATACGGAACAGATTTACAGTATATAATATGGCATAATCAAACTGTCTGGGGTACGACTTCAAACTGTCAACTTCCTTTGTCATGTTAAATGGTTTCTTACCGTTCGTTTTGCTCCTCCATTAGTGCTAGCGACCTTATAAACCCTCCACGTTTTACTGAATAGGGTTCCAAAGCCAAGAACGAAGCCGATAGAAAGGAGCCAGATTCTAAGCTGTGGGATCAATTTGTAGAGGTTCTAGTCAACATTAAATCAACAGCGTATACATAAACGTACCGTATAATATAAGCCTCTCTTCAGTAAATACGTTTATAGGCTAGTAGTCAATTGAGCCAGATGAACGTAATACGAAGAACGTGAGTACAGGTTTACCAGTTCACGATCGTATATGCATCCCAAAGAAAGTAAAAGTGAATGTCAAGTACTATCAAAATATGCGGTTGCCATGGGAACCGAGGTCAAAGGTTACGTGGTTAAAGGTCAAATGTATATTTTTTAGCGCGATTAATTGTTTTATTCCAAGGGGAAACCTTGTATTGACATACAACCTTCACTGACAGGCATACTGGAAATGTCAAGTGGTACGTTCCTACTACTGCCAGATTGCGTAGCTAATGATATTTTTTTTTATCATTCGAAATCAGTGTTTGCTGGCGATGAGATATGCAACGCCACGGTTTGCCCTCTTGTTTTGTTCATTTGCATAATGGGAAGTGGTGAGCATTGACGCTGCTCTCTTATTTAATTCAATCCTTATTAATATTGTATTTATCAATTGATTACTTTATACATTCGAACTAATGACGTAATACTGGTTTTGTGCATAATCTACATGATTAGTTGAAAAGGTGGCAGATGCATGTACGTGATAAATTATAGAGTTTTGGTCAATTTCGTGGTTGTGTTCTCGTAGTGAGATATCAGTATTTATTCTGGTCAATTTTATATCAATATTACGCAAGACCAAATATCCTTTCAGGTGATGGTTGTAAAGTATTGCTTGAATTTTTACATGAAAACTTAAAACAATGGATAAGGTCTTACGAAATTATATGAAATTTAATGTCGACTTACCATACAAAAACCAGGGAATAACTCTCTTTCCCCGTCCCCGCTGACAATTTCTGATCCAATGACACATATCGATAGATATATCATAATACAGCCAATCACGATAAGATTGTTGAGGCGAGGACTGGACAGTTTAACAAAGCTTAAAAAGTACAAAAAGAAATTCATGTTAGAAAACAAAATTCTACCAAAAGGGAGAAGATATGGCAAATCATTCTTTCTTTCTTTCTTTTCCTTCGGTTTTTTCTTAAATTTGTTTTTGTTCATTGATACAGTGAACACCATCAGACAGGACTTGTTTTCAGTGTGGAAAAAGACGCTACCACACTAATCCTAACTAGATCAGTCAAATCCTCAGCCAATCGTGTAAAGTCCTCAGCAGACTATGCCTAACTATTCATAGAAATCCTGTCACTATTTTTTTCTTTTTAAATTTTCATCAATTTAAAGAGTAAACTCACGTATGTTTTCGAGCCAGGACGTTGAAAGCTAGAAAGCAAATAGCAAGTAATATTCCCAAACTGGCCAACGAGCACAAGACAATGTAGGCGACAGCAGTTAGGCCAAGCTCTACGGCTGGCGTACGATCCAATGGTACCACATTATCTATACAAAAGGGAGAAATTGTCATAACTGTTATAATAATTCATTTTATACCTATATAAAATATCTATATCATGTGGTCGTCTTTCTACTCTGTTTTTTGTTGTTGTCCTGTTTGTCTTTCTCCTCTGGATCAGTGTCCTGATCACGTGGTCACTAAAGAAAGAGGCGTTGCATGCAAGTTCCCTTTGTTTGTCTTTCTCCTCTGGATCAGTGTCCTGATCACGTGGTCACTAAAGAAAGAGGCGTTGCATGCAAGTTTCCTTTGTTTGTCTTTCTCCTCTGGATCAGTGTCCTGATCACGTGGTCACTAAAGAAAGAGGCGTTGCATGCAAGTTTCCTTTGTTTGTCTTTCTCCTCTGGATCAGTGTCCTGATCACGTGGTCACTAAAGAAAGAGGCATTGCATGCAAGTTCCCTTTGTTTGTCTTTCTCCTCTGGATCAGTGTCCTGATCACGTGGTCACTAAAGAAAGAGGCGTTGCATGCAAGTTTCCTTTGTTTGTCTTTCTCCTCTGGATCAGTGTCCTGATCACGTGGTCACTAAAGAAAGAGGCGTTGCATGCAAGTTCCCTTTGTTTGTCTTTCTCCTCTGGATCAGTGTCCTGATCACGTGGTCACTAAAGAAAGAGACGTACATGCAAGTTCCCTTTGTTTGTCTCTTTCCTCTGTTTTATTGTCCTAATCACGTGGTCACTAAAGAAAGAGGCGTTACATGCAAGTTCCCTTTGTTTGTCTTTCTCCTCTGGATCAGTGTCCTGATCACGTGGTCACTAAAGAAAGAGACGTGCATGCAAGTTCCCTTTGTTTGTCTTTCTCCTCTAGATCAGTGTCCTGATCACGTGGTCACTAAAGAAAGAGACGTGCATGCTAGTTCCCTTTGTTTGTCTCTTTCCTCTGTTTTATTGTCCTAATCACGTGGTCTCTAAAGAAAGAGGCGTTACATGCTAGTTCCCTTTGTTTGTCTTTCTCCTCTGGTTCGCTGTTCGGAAACGTTTTGTTTCTCAATTTTGTAGGTTTGCTCTTCGTTTGTATCAATTTCAAATTGTCATCTTTCTGATTGTGTTTTCCTGTCATGGAGTAGAAACAAATCTTTCATCTTTACCGTTTCAATACTGCCAGTTATTAAATTTAACCGGTGTCTATATATTCTTTGGGAAATGTATTTAATGAAAGTCATAACTAACCGTGCCACATAAATTGTCCATGCCAAGTTGTATCTAACGAGCCATTTGTCGAAGATGAGACAGTCACAATCGCTGTCTCTTCAAAATCTGAAGGTTAAGAGAAATAGATGTGTGTATTTACATCTTTCAATTCTAAATTCAAAAAATCTCTTGACAATTTTCTCTCTCATCAACAGAATATTTTGTACAGGTAAAGCACACATTTATGCTTACGTGATTAATGTTATATACGTTTATACATTAACACTCCTGTGAAAATTAATGGCTAGGAAATAAATGGCTAGATTATGCTAGAAATATATTGACAATAATAATGTAGTTTTTTAAGCAGTGCTGGTAAAAGCTATGTCAAGGAAGGGTATAAAATTTACTATATCAAACCTGGTCTCATTTTGCATATGAATGGCCGATTAGCTTCACAGTCTATCGGTCTCCATTCGCCTGATCCAACATTCCAAACGTAACACGAGTCGTCACCTTCATTGAAACCTACCGGGGTCCAAGATGCATTTCGAGTGGTATCAACCCAAACTAGCTTGTCTAACGACTCTTCGTATGTTAAACCAATATACCTTGAGAAAAGAAGAACAATACGATAATAATAATAATAATAATAATAATAATAATAATAATAATAATAATAATAATAATAATAATAATAATAATAATAATAATAATAATAATAATAATAATAATAATAATAATAATAATAATAATAATAATAATAATAATAATAATAATAATAATAATAATAATAATAATAATAATAATGATAATAATAATAGTAATAATAATAATAATATAAAATATTAATAACTCATGCCAAAGACAATGCTATGGATAAAGCGCGTACATAATGACCGACCGCAAATTCAAGGAAGGTGGGTGCGGTTGGTGGGATGGGATGGGGCATTTAGAAAATGCGTTTGCTAGACCTTTTTTTAAGACTTCAGTACATTTTTAGTATTAACTTGCTGAGGGGGAGGGGATGCGGTAACTTCCATATAGGTAGTATAAGAGGGGGTAGGGATGGGGGGTTTCCACTGGCAGTATTTCCTTTATTGTAAAAGGATAAACAACATAATAAATATATTATATTTGTTATTAGGTAGTTTGATATGACGAAATTACTATAAGAGAACACTTGTAGGTCATAGTTAAAATATTTTGGGCTTGTAATATTGTAATATTCTTATGAAACATCATTTATGCTATATCACAAGCTAAGCTGTGTATACCATATACGTGCTGACGTCATAGACATGAGCGCAATGAAGGACATGTTTTTTTTTTTAGTAATAGCTTGCATTCGTCCCATTGATATGTATCCGGATGTAACTCTGCAACCAGAAAGGTATATCAACCGTTTGTTTATTGTTTGTCGTAAATAGTGGTTACGAAGAAACGTGGTAAATGTATGCAAAATTACAGAAATGGCTAACAAAAACTTCAAGTTAGCACGTCACAATTACTCTCCCTCAGACTGCAAACTTTAGTAAGCCTTATACGTTCATGTTTATAATCCTAAAGAGTGGTATAGACGGAAGGTTATAACGACCACATGAGTGAATCCCTTCAGTTGTATGTATTTGTATTTTGTATTGTATGTATTTTAGATCCTCCTGCAAGCAGGAACTCGTTTACAAGTTAAAACTTGTAAACAAAATGACAGACTGTGAGTACTTGTTGAGGAGCATATGCGGCAAAACACTTTATATCCCTTTCTCCATTCACTCTCACCAACATGACCCTTCTCAAATAAAATTGGCACCCATGACTGCATATACGACGCACATGGTTGGTGTATAACTTACCATTCGTCGTCAATTTGAGAACCAATAAATTCATATTCTTCGTTAGAAAGTATCCAGACCATAGCGGAGGGTTGACTATCTGTTTGATCTCGGCAGTATTGGCTAGCATCTTTCCAGTTTAATGGTTCGTTCATGAATTTGTAACAGTAGAACTGGAATAGCGTCCACTCCTCTCTACAGGTGCCTGATAACGAGAACAAGAGCTGGTAAACAGATAAAGGTACTTAATGTCCAAAGACGGGGAGTTGTGGGGTGTGGGTGGGGGGGGGGATGGATTTAATAGTAACTGATTAATCCAAACCGAACCATGTTTAATGACTACATGCATCGACTTATGAACTGTTGGAGCGTAGGCTACCAATATAAAAGGAATTACCCTGTTCGACCCCTAGGAGAGGGCCACTTAAGGAAAACGACCGGTATTACAAACAAAACAAATAAAAATACACCAGGGAGAGCATGCAACGGTTGATGTTTTGGAACGAATATTTTCTTTGAGGAGGGGAACTGGTTGCTAAAGGGATTTAATGTTGCGTTGTCTGTATTTTTTGCCGTAATCGACAAACTGTGCACTGTTGAAGTATCTCGGTTAATTGAATATTGAAAGAAAATTGAAAGAAACCAATGACTTCTTTTAAAGAAGCAGTATAGGATATTTTGTACCATACTGGGTTATCATAAAAATCCGATCTATAAATAGATTTTAAAGAGATAAACAGATTTTAAGTGCACTATTGAAGAGCGTTCGATTACCTTGTAATTGTTGGATAGTTATTGGGCCCTCTCGATCACCGGCTGAAAAAGATACTGGACCCTGACGAGAACAATAAACATAGTTGTGAGCCTCAACTGTGTAATATTAGAACTCTTTGATTTGAACTTTCGGAGAAATTCACGAAATTGACTCCAATGTATAAAGAAGAAGTATTCAGGCAATCGCCATGCATAATTCGTAAAAACGAAGAACACACAAAAAAAGGAAAATTACACAAGAAGGACAAGCAAATATGGCAACATTGTTGAGTCTGGAATGTTGGAAATTGTTGAATCATCTTGAATACCGACATACGCATTTAGTAGTATGCCAATTAGATGTAGGCTATAGTATATATCAACTTACATTTTTATTCACAATTCGAGCAGAACGGAAAGTACGTAATGGTAGAGAATAAAGAAGCAAAACAACTTCATTCAACGTGGAAATGTTGATATTTTACCGACTCACCTTCCCTTTACCGTTGACAGGCGTATTCATCCATAGACAAAAAATATACATTATACGAGTAAGTATACATCAAACACTTAAATTATGAAAAGTGCTTAATTCTTTCGGTCTGGAATATTGAATATTATTGAATTATCTTACACACTACTGACCGACGCATTTATCAGTCACACAAATAAAGAAACAATATACGGTATGTAAGTATATCAACACACGTGAAAAACCATTAATAAATTTAATAAAATTATGATCATAAAAATAGAACTGGATTTGAACAGAAATCGAATTATGGAGTGGTAAAGGCAACTTCGTTAATGGTTAGTTTGAAATGTCTTGGATATTCCCCTGCGCTATATATGCTCTATATAGTTGTTAGTGATACGTAAACTACGACTCTCTCTCCTTGGAGGTGGGGAGTGGGGTGGGTGCCAATCAGAATTTGTCAGTATGTCCTGAACGCCGGTATCGAGGTACTTACTAGGTAACCAGAAATCACACCACAGTTTCATTCCATACAAGCTAGAATATATCAGAGAAAGAGTTATAAAACACGAAACTTCTTGTAAATCTTGTAAAAAACGTCTATTCTAACAAATACAACACATAATAGCCTAATATATTATTTGGTCCTGCAACTTGTACAAGTATCACTTTTGCATATTTTTTAATGATTTTTCTATTATATATACTTCATTACTTTTGCAAATACTTACGGTTACTCCCAAAAAGTTAGACGAACTAATAGTGTCGAATATTACGGAACCAATGTCTGTGTCATTGTAAGTGAAATCCTCAAGCCGACGCCCTCGCTTTTCTAAAATGTCCACTGATTGGTTGAAAGATAGGGCCACTGCCAAAACGGCATCGTAACCGAATGGTTCCAATCCAGAAAGTGTCGTTTCCCGAAAATCAGATGATTCAAGTTGTCTTTTCTTCTCCAAAAACTGCTCTTGGAAATCTGAAGTTTGCTGGAAAGGAGCAACAAGAAAATTTTTTTTTTTTTCTGATTATGTCGGCCAGAAATTTGAACATTTGTTCATCTTCTTCTTCTTCTTTAATTTATAAAAAGAAATTTATCACGGGACTTAAGAGACGGGTACGGGTACTCTTTTCATAAAAGAACTGAAATAAATATGTGCCCTTTGAAACTATCTCCAGGCTCGACGAGAGGAGTGTGATCAGGGACACTAATTTTCTATTGGATACTATACAGAATGAGTTTACATATATTCATAATTGTTTTGTGCAAATAAATTGTCACTTAATGTTAAGAAAACTACCTCTATTGTGTTTCGTACACCTTCAAAGCACTTAAATCCTAACATAAATAGTATCAGACTTTGCGGTGTTGAAGTTATGCTGTCTAAGACTACTAAATTTCTTGGCTTTTATATCGATAATCATCTTTCTTTGAATAATCACATTCAGAATATTTGTATGAAAGTGTCTAAAGGCGTTGGAGTTCTTAATAGACTTCGCCAAATCCTTCCCAAAAGCACATTGGTCACTTTTTATAATACACTCATACTTCCCTATCTTACCTATTGTAATGTTATTTGGGGCAGTACCCATGCTTCTAGAATTCAACCCCTTTGTTTACTTCAAAAGAGAGCCATTCGTTATATTTGTAATGCGGATTACCTCCAGCATGCAGCACCCCTGTTTACTACTCTTAACGCTCTTAGTATCTATGACATAAATCGTTATTATGTTGGTATTTTTATTTTCAATTGGTTACATGATAATGCTCCGTCGACTTTTCGCAAATATTTTCAGTTACGTAACAATCCCTATCCTAACCGTGCGCCAAATCATTTTTCTGTTCCTTACTTTAGACTTAGGTCTTCACAACTTGGTATTCGTTATGTCGGCGTAAAACTTTGGAATTCCCTCCCTACTACTATTACTGGTTGTAAAACTTTGAACACCTTCAAAAAACGTCTTAAAGAGTATCTTATATCAAACTATCATTGATTTTGTATTTCCTTTCATTGCCATCTTTGTTCTGTTTTCTCTGTATACTTAAGCTTTCATTCTATATTTTATTTGTCAAGGGGTGTCAACGTAAACAAGCTCTACAGAGCTTCTTGTTGGCACTCCTCAATCTCTTGTTCTCCTGTACATTTATCCACATCTATTGTCAAATTGCATACTTTAATACAAGAAATTGAAATAAAGTCTTATGAATTGAAAATTGAATTGAATTGGGTTACAGCCTCGAGTCCGAGGGGTCAATTTGTGAGCCCAGATGGGAGGGTGATATGGGGTTTATGAAGAGTGCGAAAGGGGGCGGTGAACTTATTGTGCCTGGGCCCTGACCTGGCCCACGGTGCCCCCCCCCCGGCCTACTCTTCGTTCCTGAAAAGTGATACATGTGTGCTAGAGAATCGAAAGGAACATGTACAGTAGAGTCCAATTGACTGAAAGACTACATTGGCCTTCATTAATTTCGTAAGATGTGGCCAATATAGGTGAAGTGATGAAGTTAGAAAGGGCGATGGAGCCGGGAGAAGACACGTGCCACCAATGCTGTGAAAGAAAAATACAAAAAATGCTCCACCTTCTCATAAACCAGATGTGCCTCATTTTGTAGCGATGTGCCTCTCACTCGCCCCCCCCCCCTCCTCCCTTTACCCCGAAATTGAGGCCCGATCCGACGCCGCCGAGGTCCTGCTCGACTCAATGAATATAATTATGCAAAGGTCACGACTGGAGGTCTTTGTCTAAAGACGAGACCATTGTCAGATTTAAACCATCCATTGAGATTGCTTACTGTCTTTTGGTTTCCACGACGGGATACTAATAATAAAGTTAAGAACAAATCTTTAAGAAAAGAAAAAAACCATCAAGGATCTTATAATGAAATGCATCTATATAATTTATGAAAAACTTACAATTCCGGATGGCAGATAGTTGTTAGAAGAAGAAACAATTGCAGCTTCCATACCGATGTACATAGACTCAAACACAGCCGTTTCTACTTCCTCATTGGTGCATCCCGTTACAGCTGCTGTATTTCGTTTCCACCACTGGTAGGAATACCATCCGGGTGTGATCCATACGTATCCTTTCCCATACAAACGGTTTTTATAAATCTGAACAGAAATAAGAAAATAGTAAGCATAATTGCTTCAAATATTAGAGAAAATCAATCTTATCCATATTAATTGTAGACTTCAATAAAGTAATCAGCGTATGCTTAGACGTTTGGGTGGGAGGGGCGGGGGTTGTCATAGGATTTCAATACACCAAAACTAAGAAAACTCTCTTACATTTTCACCATTTGAAGGTTAGTGTGGAGTACATGAACGTCTTAATACAGCCGACTGGACTAAGAGTGACCTTTCCCGTGTAACCATGCCATCTCTCTCACCTCCATTGTCTGTCCGGGCTGGGGGGGGGGGTCAGTTAGAAGATTTTCTAAATTCGGTCTGGAAATAACTATGGCCCTTCTCCTGGTGTACATTCCACTTTTTCAGCCTCAAACGAAAACTTCAAGAGTATTTATCAGCAAAATCTTGGACCTTGGCCCCGAATTATTAACCTAGTATATAGTCTAAATATGCCTCAGAATGCAATGTTTTACCTCTAAACTTGAAAAACAAATCAGAGGGAGGGCCCCATACCTCTCTAAATAAAAACAGCTTCAACGACCCCGCCAGGGTCACTTCCTTCTCTTAAACTCCTTTATTTGCCTCTGGCCCTTCCATAAAAGGTCATGCCCCTAAATCAGTAGACGTTTAAAATAAACAGCCTAAAATAACACGTGGGTTGATAATAGTGTAACTATTTATTAATTTAGGGACCCCTGCCAGTTTGGTAAGTTATATTAAACTGTATAGTATTTGCACTTTCATGATAACCCACAATTATTGGAACATATTATTAACTTATAATTAGAACTTGTTAAGTTTCATGATTGGTTTACTGCTAACAAAACTTTCACTAAACGTCAGGAAAACTAACTATATCGTTTTCAGTAACAGTAAGCGTAAGGCCGAAGAAGTTAATCTAGATCTTAAAATGAACAATGAGAGTCTGCAAAGAGTGAATTGCACTAAGTTTTTAGGTGTTTATATTGACTCCCGTTTAACATGGAACAATCACATACAGTCTATTGCAACTAAAACTACTAAGGGCTGTGGCATTCTCTCAAAACGTAAGCATGTTTTACCCAAGAGAATTTTGCGTTCGTTGTATCTTACTTTAATCGCAAATCAATATACATACTGCATACTAGTATGTATGTAAGTTATTTGTGTACTCTATGTACAGGGAGTGTATCACTAGATAAGCCCAAAAGGGTTTCCTGATACACTTTCTTTCACATTCCATAACTCTCTGTATTCGCTACATTTGTTGTATATATGTTGTAAAAAAAAACGAATAAAATAAACGAAATAAACGAATTATAGATACAGATGCAGACTTTTTCAGAACAAAATTGTACAACGTTTCACAATTTCGAACTGGAATTTTGTTTTTGCATCCACGGCTGAAATAATGTGCTGTGTATACTCAGTCTCGATCCTGATAAATAAACTCCCAAATGAAGCTGCATGTACAACAATTATTGTTTTGTTTTAAAACTCACCCCGCAAAATATTTCCACGGCAGTGTCTTCAAAAGCAAGAAGCACAAAAATCCTGAGATCTTCATCCTAAAGGGACAAAATAACAACAACAAAAAATACCAATTCAAATCGATTCCCCTACGTTATTATAACCTATTAAAGTTATAATAACATATATTAATGAAGATCCGAAGGAGTGGTTGACTAAAGTAAAGTCTGGGCCGATATAGGCCTGTGCAGGCGGCGCGGCTTCGGGGACAAGAAAGGACTGGAGCCTGCAGCCGGCCGTGGAAAGGCGAAGAGACTAATCATCATGTTAAACGTGCAGTCAGTAAGCTAAACGGGCCCCTATGTATTCTTTAGAGACTGAGAAATTGGTGGCTAGTGCTGCCAAATATCAAAAATTGTTCAACCAAGCCAACACTGCAGGGCTTAGGCGAATGTGGGCTCTCCTTTGGATGCTAATTACCGTCACTGCAACGGGCCCAGTTGCTTGTTGCTACGCCCACTTACTATAGTAATGTACCCCCCCCCCCCCCCAACAAAAAAAAAACCTGGTTCACCTGCGTAAATAAGTGAACATGATATTTTTTACAAAATTATTCGGAAACTGACCAACATGAGACAAAAAAAACAGCAACCGAGGTATGAGGAGAATTATTATAACAGACATATTAAAAGACCTCTTTGTGTGGTGGGGCAAGGTGTTGTTGTACCAGGTGTATAGCAAGTGCTGTACAGGTGGCTATACGGTGTCTTGTTGTAACTCTGGCTTGACAATTCTGTCATTGTCACAAATTAATGAACAGCTGTGTTTTTCTTTCTCCATTACGCATGGGGATAAATGTTTGCCTTTTTCTTTGATTTTTATAGTCTCTTATTCTTATATTTACAGTATTTCTTACCTTTAAATCCTGGAACTGACGATCAGTCGGTACTTCATTGATGACTTCGGAAACCGCAATTGTGATGCTGCTATTTGACAGTATTTCAAAGAAATGATTGTTAGCCTGTCACACACGAAAAAGAAGGGGAGCAATCGGAGAACACAAATGTTAAAAAAAAAAGCTTAAGAATTCCTTTCCCTTTAACATAATTCGGACCGTTCGTTTATTAACCCAATGTGAATGCCTTTTTGCCGTCAACTAATTGGACACAAATTAATGCTTGTGTTTGGGGCCTTGTTGGGGTCGTACCACAAATAATTCCTCCATTGACTTACACGCTAATTTGGTATAGAACTTTCCAAATGGCATAATCCTGCCCACCACATGCATGATGACACACGCATATTGTATTGTGTTATGACCGTTTAGATTATGAGCTAGGGGAATAACAAGATTGTGATACCGACACCCCCCCCCACTCCACCGTCAAACTCTTCTGTCTGCTCACTCTGAACAATACTCCGCCTTAACCAATGTAAATATTTTCTATTCTAAAAGGCTTTCAAAATCAACTTCAATCCTCCTTATTATCACGTGCTTTGAACTTACAAGCAGAACAAAACTTACAATGGATATATCTGAAGTGACTCCAAAAACAATGGCCCTGCATTTTAAGTCATGTTACACATACCTTCGAACGGACCGGACCACATACATCAGCAAATCATGACATATAACTATATATAGGAAACATTATGACGACAAGTTTGTACATGATATTACGAACGTGAAAATGGTCCATTCTTAGGCATATTTAGACTATCAACTATAAGTTTATTAAAGGCATTAAATGCATGGTTTTGTTAATATATACGGTTTACGCGCGCCACTGCCTAGCATGATACCCACCCACACACACCCACACACAGAAATGACACCCGGAATAGCATTTACTGCACTCTTGAAAGAAGATAGCAGATCACCTTGAAGGTCATTTCCTTCTTGATATTTCTTTCATTGGTTTAATTAATAATAATGATAACAATCAATAAATGATCTAAAATGATTCAGTCATGATTTCAGCAGTGTAGCAAAACACACGTTTATGAAATTAATATTGAATGTGAACTCTTTCCTACCGATATAAAAAAATCGTGGTTTTGAGATAAAGCTCCGATTCTTGTCCAGTTAAAATATTGCATTAGCCAGAGTTTTGGTGTATTAAGATGTGTCTCCGATACGTACGTCCGGAGAAAGTTTGGAAACCTCTTTCTGTCAGACAAGGTTGGCGAAGCTGCTGAATATGACATCTAACGAAAAGCGGAATAAAAATTAAAAATTAATTGTCGTCATGTAACTTATTGTATTAGGAATTGATGTGATATGATAATATATTGACTATTTCTCCAGCAGTGGACAGAAGGATGTTTAGTTGATAAGGTACGAATAAATTTCATTTATATTTCCTCAGCTACTTGAAAAGTATCAAAGTGCTTGTGAAATCCATTACACCCCAGTGAAACCCTCCCACCTCCTCCCCCCCCCCCCACCGAACTTCTATGTGATCAGTTAGTGAAACTACCGACCGGAGATTTGTATTGTCTTTTTTTACTTCCGTTGACTTTTTTTGTTGTTAATTATTGCGAGAGTTTTCTTTTTAATTATTGCAAGAAATGTGAATTGTCCAATTAATGCTCACAAGTCTCCGTCTATTGGAATACCTGCATCACAAGTGAATAGATGGATATGCTCTATAATACATACATACAGACACACACCCAGACATACATACATTCACACATACATACACACATACATACATACATACATACAAACAGCAAGGAAAAGGAACCCAATCATTGAAGGATATTACAGTAAAGATATATAATGCCATAAATAACTGGCAAAATGTTTCTTCGATGATTTAGACCGTCGCATTAATTCATGTTGTGTCGTGTTCCAATAGTAATAGAATATTTTGTAAAAGCATATACTATTTACGTAAGTGGCATAGCGTTGATATTACACACAATTATAAAGAGTCGGATATAACTCTATATGCACATATATAACCTATTTGGATATGTCTAGTCGTCAAAAGTCCTAACTTATGTTGTACCAGAAAGGTTTGTCCAGCTTGATGCTGCAGCATGCTATGTGAATCTTTTGCTGTGCATGGAAAGCTGTCAGCCTTAGTAGCCAACTATTCCAAACTATTTCTAAAACTGTTTCAATTCCAGAAAGAAAATAAGAAAACCACTCACCGTCACCAAATTCGCAAAATGCGATGTCTCTGCCACAGGCTGCGCATCCGTCGAACAGGCAGGCCCTATGAAGATCAATTTCTGAGGTTCTTCTACTATATGTCTATGGAACGCCCATATACCTTCCGAAGATCGACACTGCGTGTGGTGTAATAATGAAAAACATCACATCCATACATCTGGGAGATCTTATATCGTGTAATCATAAATAATCCCAAAAACATTTGAAAACACTTGATTTCAATCTTTCACAGAGGCAGACGCAGACCCAAGAGGCGTATGTGGTACTTGTACATCCCTGCCCCATCTCCCCCTTTTTTTCAATCGCAAACAAAACATCAGAGTAGTTATTAGCACAAATTGCATATAGAACTAATTAGACCTAATCTATTACCTATAAATATGCCTCAGAATATACAACTTAAGTACTAAAGTTTCACCTATTTTGCGGGGGACGACCCCAACCCCCCTCCCTCAGAAAGAAAGAAATACCCCATATGAGCTCGATTGCAACGACTTCAACTCACTGGCTACACCCCTTATTAAAAAAAAACCTTCCCGCTATATTGGATTTATTTCTTTGTCTCGAATCAAAAGTAAGAACCAACTTTTCATGAACTGCAAAACTTATAAGTTCAAATTATAATTTGCTTGGCAATGGGAAGAATGGAAATGAAACGAAATGAAATGAAAGAAGTGATATTTAGTTAAGCTTACATTCGAGTTTTTCCAGATTACACGTAGTTCATAATCCCTCAGAATATTGGGTTGAGCATTCACGTGATCCACCGCTAACTCAACAGCTGGGATCATTCCGCTTCCGTCCCAGATTTCACCATTTGCGTAAAAAGCTGCGATGTAAAGAGGTATTTTCGGTTTATTTATTGACCAATCGTTCACAATCGATATGGGAGACTCGGTGACAGAAACGTTCCAAAATTCGGTGACGTCATACTCTGGAGTGGTAGCAAGAATGTCCTCCACGAAACACACACAAATTAGAAGGATTAGTTTGGAGAAATTCAACGCTGTTAACATGATGATAAATTGTCAAAGTTTGGTTAATTCGTTGAAGGTAAAAATCCGACACGGCTCAAAGCTGCTGGATATATATGATTGTATGTCGTCTGCACGGGCGAGCTCTGAAATTGTGTGTGAATAGTTGGTGTTTTTAAGCATTTAAAGTAGTCATGGTTCGCTGAACCATCTCTAGGAAAATTCCATTCAACATTGCTGATGGATTTATGCATGACTGGCAATTTGCTAGAAAAGACTCTAAAGAAGCCATATAACTATTGTATTATAGTACGTATGCCTTATTGTTTGTGCTAGATTACGTTTTCGTCAAAAATACCGTATGAAAGATTGTGGTAAATTTCCAACGATTAACTTCGTTAGTATTGTAACTATTATGTTGTTGTTGCGGTTTCTTTTCGGTTCTTTTGTTTCCTGGCAAAGATCACTGATATGGAATGTAACTAGTAGCAATATAATAGTGTGTGGTATGTCGTACTGAATATGTAGTTATGTGCAAGACAATTGGTCAACAATGAACTTTTTGATACTCGGAATAAGTCCGGATTCGGGACCTCCAGAGCCTTGTTTGACCTGAGATTGACATCAGATTCTTGCGAGACGTAGTCATCAACCAACGCAAGCCATGCCGACTGCCAGTCGGGAAGACACGTTCAGTTTTCCCGACTGAAAGCCGACACGACTTAAAAAAAAACGAAATCTTGATCAGTCGTAGTCTTAAGCACAGCCGCATTTACTGTCCGACTATCCACGATTAGCCATGTAACGTAACGTAACGACGGTCGAGTTGACTCGGGTCCTGATTAGTTGGGGCAGTGTGGTACGGGCTTTAGGTCTTACAAGTAGGCCGCACCCCTAATGTAGAAACAAATCTCCATGCCATTGGACGATTGGGAAATGAGAAGACTTCAACCAGATTTAGCATTAGCTGTGTATGACTTGTCATAATAACTCTCAAATAGTCCTTATCCTAATACAATAGTTAAATCACTCCGATCGATCACAGTCATCACAGTAAAGATACCATACACGGGGGTTTCCATTGCGTTAACGTACATCAACTATAAGGCCGTCCTTGAACCATAAATAACAGCACTCAGGGGCACCAATAATGCCACTGGTAAATGGTTCACGCCTTTATGATTTTATTGAAATATAAGGCAATGGAATAATTGTTTTGGGTTTGCATGTGTGTTCAAGTAGCCAAAAAGGGGATATGATTCATGTATCTATATTGAATGTATGACATCATGAAAACTCATTCTGCTTTAGATTCAGATGTTAGTGGTTTTGAGATCCTATGCTGATGACTAACATATTCAAAATGGTATAATGGCCCGTATAGAGACGATAGGAAGTGGCGAGTATGGGGGTTGTAAAATGACCCTGAGGTTTGTTGACGACCGATTGAGGAGGGGAAGAGCAAAGGGTAACAGGCAAAGGTTTTTAGATAGTTCTGCAGACAGACAGTAGAAAGGGGCAATCTGGGCAATCTGGACAAACAGTTTTTATCGAGAATTGTTCATATCGATCGTTTTCTTCGAATTTATTTGATTGGTGATAACAAATATTGACAAACGAAATGTACTTTATATCAGTGTCTCGCATTCATCGGTGCCGCAGGTTGACCCTGTCAAGCTCTGGCCTTAAACACAACCACAAACGTTAAATATTATAACATATACACAACGGACCATGTAGTATAGCCTGGCAATTTACGTAGGCCTACATAATATGAATCTTTGTCTCTTCTGGTCTCGTTTTTTTACCAACTTGTCAGTTTCTTATGTTCTTCATACTTATATAGGTCTGTATTTGTTATTCATATATAGTTTTGGTATATGGTTCGTCGGTCTGTCTGTTTATGACACCAGGGAAGAGACGTCACGGAAATGATGACGCAGAAATGTAAGGTTCGTCGGGGCAGCCCGGCGTGTCAGTGGTCAACAGGCCTGACAACTTGATGAGGGTCACAGAGAAGTAGAGAGTCAAGTATGTTCTCAGTCATTTTTATACTAACTTTTCTACAAAATTAAGCATTGAAAATGGGTGCTCGGCGACACAATTGTACCCAGGGCCCGAATTGGCTTTCGACGCCACAGCAGATCAGTTATCAGTGGCCTGCTGGAGAGCCGACTACAGGGCGATCTAATCTCATAGCCAGTAGTAGTGCGCGTCAGGGAGGTAGCCAGGGGATCGATGGGAGCGATCGTTCCCCAGCCTCCCCCCCCCCACCCCATCCCCTTTGAGTACCCAATAAATAAAATTTAACTAAAAGCAGGAAAATAGATTTAAGCTCTCTTTTCAGGTTGAAAAAAGCTATGCCACCCTTTTCAATCTTTCCCCTGAAAGTTCGTCTGCTACGTATTACAAAACTCTTTTTATTGTTTATTTATTTATTATAGTATTTTAAGGCCATTTAGAATTTTATTAATGTTCCATATGGCGTTCAAAAGCCTTTGAAAATAGTCTGTCCATCAGGGTTGACAACCGTGCTGTAACTTATACGCTAAAAAGATATCCAGTCATAAATTACAGGTTACTCGCCACTTCTTCTATATCAAATCTTGTTGGACACTGACTGGGGTATCAGAACATGGGTCAGATGGACAGTGTCATATTCAGCTAGACTATGTAAGATCTTTGTATTATATCATATCGTATTGTGTGTGGTATGTCACATTTGCCGAGTATACTTGCCGCATGGAGAGAGTACGATTATAATGATATATCCTTCCGTTTGTCCGCGACTGGTTCTTAACCATTGCAACTCTTCCAGTCGTTCCCTGTTGATGCGATATTTCTTCTATATCTTTATAGCGGGAAAGGCTTTTTCGCTATAAATGTCTGTAACATCCATAGTGAAATGCTTCAACGGTCGGACTAACAATTTTTAAATTTCAGACTTCTTTTGTAGACTACATTTAAACGCAAAGTGCGTCCGTTTACACCATTTGACGTCAAGAATATCAAGAATATTTCGGGGGTGGGGTGGATCATATCCCAGACCTCCTATGGGTAGCTTGCACCTTCGGCGCTCAATGCACGTGCTTTTGGCATGAAACCAGCGGATTTAGTCGTTAAAATGGTCCGCTTTTCATAAGATCGGCCGCCCCCCCCCCCTTGGAAAAGCTGCATACGGGCTTGAAGTTGGAACGCACACATATAATATTCGAAGCTTCTCAGATCGAAAATATATTGCCGTATATGTCTGAAAAGCAGAACAGAAAATGAAAAGAAACCAACAGGGTCACTAACATCAGTCACAAGTTTAGCTTTAAAATCGTTTTGAGGCTTCAGTTTGTATAGTAAGGTAAGTTACTTTACATGAGATACATTTTTCAAAAACGTTAAACCCATCGTATTTACGTCTTTAAGTAAGGTGAGAGCTTTAATTCACCAATGAAGGTATATATATATTGTTCAGATAAAAGTTGAGCCATTTGACTCAAAAATTAATAATCATAACAAAAGTAATCATAAATTAAAATACGAATAGAATAAAGCCTCCCGTGATGTTCGGGTTTCCACTTTGAGCGAGTCACGTGCAAAAAGGGACATAAAGTAACCAGGCATGCAGACGTAGGTGAATGCAAGGAGGATCGACAGCGGATGCATGAATGTAAAAGAGACACACATTCCTGGAGCAAATGTAAGGGATGACTCCCTGCTCAAAACGACCTACTCTAAAACAATATATAAAGTGTTATCAACATAAACATGATCAAATGTTCATAGCTCCTTAAATGCCCAGCGCCAGATGTTTCGCAGATTTTTTTAAAAAATTCACAGGACTTACTTAGAATGGGATAATTTCGGCTTGATTTATAGAGCCCTCATGTGCTTAATTTGAATGTTCTTTCTAGAGTGGATTTCCATATAAGATCTCTTGTATCAGCTAAAACCTTTGGCAATGCATATTAGAAGATTGAAACATCTAATGGAAACCAAGAACTCCATGTTTACCACACTTGATATTTCACATATATAGTGTTGTGATTGACGTAAGACTTGTAAGATTTGAGCATAATTCAAATATTTCTACATACCACCATACTTGTACAGATTTATGAAGGTAAGCTTTTACCAGTCTTGTCCCAAACAGTCGTAGAAAAGGAACTTTTCACTAATTCTCTGTCACCATGTAAAGCAGTGCCGGATTTACGGCGGGGCCCACCGGGACCCAGGCCCGGACCCCCACGTTAAGACCCCCCACATGTGGGTGTCCAAAAAAATGGCGGCATAAGATGCCTTTCCGTACGTCCGTCGATGGTCAACATGTAAAATACGGATCTTTGTGCGAAACTCCACATTGAACAAAGGTGGTCTTTCCCTAAATACATGGGACCTAAAATGATGCCCGGTCTTTATTCTACGGCATTTGCGTAACTTGTCGCATATGTGACACCACAAACCCCATAAATTCAGTGTTAACAAATGTAAATTCTGTCGGTTTTGCAAAAAAAATTGGCATCCCTATAGATATTTGGATGACGTTTTAGCTATCAACCACCGATCATGTGATTCCTACGGAAAACGGAATATTGATTCCTGGAGGGGCATTAGAAAAACGAAATTTACGTATTAATTGTGACAATAGTCAGTTTCCAGAACATGAGATTTAAAAATTGAAAATGTTTAGATGCAACATGAAAGGCCTGGGAAGTGCCATTTCCAGCAATCTGGGAAGCATTTTCTGCCAAAATTTTCGTGCGCGACGCGCCAACCTGAAGTGGCGCTACGCTTAGATAGTAGGCCTAATCATGAAAGGGCCCCAAAATTATTCTGGACTCGGGCCCCCCACAAGCTAAATCCTGCCCTGGTGTAAAGCATCAGGTTTGAGAAACTTGATACTTCTTATTGTTCTCCTTAATTAAATATATATCACATTCTTTCGATATAAGAATCTCGGAATTTTTAGGCCAAAGAAAGTCAGTATGGAAACCGCGTAAACATGACAACTCCATATTTAAGCTCAGATTAACTTGATACTTAGTAGCTGGATCAACCTTAGTTACTTCATGATCTCTTTTTCTTGTCGAAGTCAAAGGTAATCTGAGGTCAATGGAGGTCAAAGAATTAACACCTTGTAACCACATATGCTCCAAAAATACATCTTGGATGCATTTTGAGCTTGGCATTTATATCCACCTAAGTGAATACAAACATTACTGGTGTCTGTAGATGTCAATTGTCATTTGAAGTCAGTGGAGATCAAATCTGAAAACCAATAGTAAACACAAGAACTGCAAATGCAAACCTCAGATGGACTTGATATGAGGTATATAGATTGACCTTAGTGTTTACAGGAACTTGAATTTTTGGTATGGAGGTCAAAGGTCATTTGAGATTATTTAAGATCAAAATCTTCGTAAACCGTATGGTGTCGTACCAGTTACTGTGTTACTTTGTAACTTTTTAACCAAGCATCAGTACAATTATAGCGAAGTCACAGTATCTAGGGTGTGGGTTAGTTTCACGGAGACCACCTGCTCCACTGGTGGTGAAATTCTGTACGTCAGAAACAATTTTATTGGTTAAGTCAACTCAATTGGTTGATATGTTTTACTTTTGGAAAATTCTTGAGTTGATATATGAAAGAAACAAGTTGTATATATATATATAGATAGATTAAACGATTATAGATTAAACGAGTGTAAATCTAACTAATACTGTATATATGGAAAACTCAATTTATAATTTCCCACTCGTTTTAAGGTATTCATTTAACTTGTTCATGTGTAAAAAAAAAGGCTGAATTTTGAAATTGGGGGATATAAAAAAAAAAAAAACATTTATTAGAACAACCTTTTGTTCTGGCCTAATAATATAACTAATTTATGTCTAAATACACCTCACAATGCACCATTTGACATATAAATCTTGCATGGTATATGCAATCATCAATCCACCCCACAGCCACACCCTTCCTTTTGTAATGTAGTATGTAGTTATATCCCCATCATATTACTTTAAACATTTTCTTCCATGCCTCTTTGTCTTAAGAGTAACTACTTACTTCCTGTTCATGACTTATTCACCCTACACCCACATCATATTCGTAGAAGCCCCCTTTGTCTTAATTCCAAGAACTACTCATGGTTACCACAGATGACAACCTGTTGCATCTCAAGTGTATTACAAATAAGGTTAGTCATAGCACTCTCCTATGTGCCTTAGTAATTGTGTAAAAGTAAGTTGGCCTGACGTTTCGATCCTAGCAGGATCTTCTTCAGAGGCTAAATGACAAGTTACAGTAACAGAGGGGACAAAAACACGCACAGAATACAGACAGGTTAATGCCTTAGACAGACAGGTTAATTGCCTTAGTAATTATAAGTAAGACCAAGAGTTTATGCCACAGAGAGGTTATCGCCCCCTCACAGGAAGTTGTAATGACTTAAATACTGTAGTTTTTAATATGTAAAAGACTAAGATTCCAGACTCCAGAGAGTGTACTTCAGATACACTCCAGCAATAAAGCTTATACTCTACAATTATATCTATGTCTGGAGTTTCTCTTTATCTGTTGTTCATTGTACCTATTTAATACCATTGAGCCGGAGCACACCCCAACGTAACACTTTATAAACATGTTTGATCCATCTAGGTTCAAGCCTACCTAAACAATTCGAGAGTAATTGGCAATTTGCCCTTCGCTCCATTCCCCTCCCCCAGCTTTAAAATAGGGTGCACGGCAATGAGCTCATGGTATAAACCATGAGATCTCTCGTTGAAGTTCTAGTTTAGCCCAAACCGTTCTTGGCTCTTTTCCACTTTCCTTATAATTTTACCAGTCAGTTTTCTGTTGTTCATTATATGTATTTTGTGAAACATCCAATGCAATCTTACTTTGAGTAAACCTTAGAATTGAAATAATCTAGTATAAAATGGCTTTATTAAAATCTTTGTTGGTATGTCCTGAAGTCAATTCTAACCTTCACGTATCATATTTACGATACAGCTATACATTCATCTCAGGAACAGCAACTTATTTGAGGTTATAGAACACATTGAGTATAGAAGCAACTCTGCTCGTATTCTTTGCATGTATATATTATACTGACATATAAAAGAAATAATGTGTTAAAATATTAAAATACATGGCTGATGTAAATTGATTTTGTTTCACAATAGGTGTTTTATAAAATAGACTGTTTCAATAACATTCCAATCTAGCTTTTATCTTTGTTTTTGTTTTGTTTTAGGAAGATGACAACACGAGAGTAAGAAGAAGTATCGGAACAGAAAGCAATCAATTATCTCCACAAGCCAATGCAGGTAGGATTCCTATAAAGAGACGTTATTTTATCGTTGTTATCTCTGGAATTGTGACAAACCAAAGAGTTGTTAGGCTTAGATGTACTGCAGATATTGTTTATCACAGTTTCAGTATTCTACGAGAGCAAGGCAATTCAACTAACCTCAAAACTGTATAACATAATATATAGATAAATGAATAATAAAGCTGCAGAAGAACATGCGTCATCGTGACGTCACAGATTACCTACTGTGATCCATTTTAAAAGATTCATTAACTTAGTCTTTAGCCTTAAATGCGGACACAAAATATTTTTGAAGAGCAATTCCCCTAAGAACTAAGAAATACTTTATTATGTTTGGGGCATATGATACGGTTTATAAAATCGTGCCTGGGGCTGCCATATGCCATATGCCATATTGCCAATAGGATATGAAACATTTGAATTTCTGTTGCATTTCTTTTCATATTATCAAGGTAGAATGTAATCAGTGTTAACACTGAAACCAATGCCATCATTAGGTCATAGTAAAAGGTTCAATATTTTAGAGTCAACATTTGCAAAACCCATGTCCATTGCAGAATATAAGCATTGCAATATAACAATGAAAACAGTTTCCTTTTCTTTCATTTTCAAGCTGAATTTACACACTTGACACAGAAAGCATTGAAAGCATAGCTTATTAGGTACATGCTCAGAAATTCAACATGTTCAATCCACCATTATTTTGTGAAGCCCAACTTTATGACGGGAAGTATGTACTGCAATAAATAATAAGTTAATAAAAATCAATGCCAATGAGAATCGGTCTGTTATATTTTGATTTGTTCTAGCCATCACCTTTTTTGTCAAAGAACTTTTAAGTTGCTATTTCCCTGCAGGGTGGAATAAACATGTTCTTATCTATTGGGGGATGTGTCGTTCATCTCTATCACAAAGATGATGGTTGGGTGTACTCTGCTACCTTAACTTAGACTCTTCTAAGAAGGGTATGTAAATATATTATTAGAGAATTATTTGGTATACAAGCATTAACAGATGCCTGTAGCAGCGGCGAATTAGGTATAAGAGGCTGAAATTTTATGGAAACAGCCAGATGCGAATGAAAGATCTTGTATGGGGGAGGGGCATTTCCGCCCTCCCTCCTTGCGGCAAGCCATTGGCTTTTAGTCATGTTGCCAGATAATGGTACCGCTTGGAACTACATCGTGACAAGGTTTGCGTTGATTTTACCAAACAGGGTAATTCAAAAACATACCTGGATCTATCCTCCAACAAGTAACGAATTATCAACGAATTTAATTTTCAGTCTTCTATTTTTCTCACTTGGAACCCATGAAAGGGGTTTTGTTATATAATCGTTCCTGGTCCTACCGAGCCTGATGCCATTACACGGTGCATTTTAGGGACGTTAAGTTTTCTCGAAGAGGTCGAGTTTGGTTTTCCAGTTTGCGAAAAAACAATGCAAGCAATGTCTATTTTTCAGCAAATGAAAATAATGGATGCAAATGAGCCTCACATACGTACCTCAAGTAAGAGGATATTAATGTCTATGTGCTTAATGTATTTTCGTCGTTATATAGTCATCAATAATTGAATGCTTGATACGTGTTACCGAAAGCCGGTTAAACGCTAAACGACCACTGTGAATTATGGACGGTTCACATAGCGTAAACAACTTGTCGTACAGGTTTCAGTAATATGAAAGCAAATGCACCACTTGAATGGCATTAATCTCTCTCTATTGTTATAAACTTGTTTAGAATAAGGAAGATGTGGTTCGTCAATGATTATCGATAAAGTCCATTAGTGTGTTACGTGTTGGACATAACGGGGACTACTTGGTATTCCAGTAATGGCAGTTTTCTTCATCTGTTCATTGTTCATCCGAATGTAGTCCATGCACTTGTAAAACAAATAGAATAAAGAACAAGGATTCGGATCAAATTCTTCCGAGATCAAACTACTTTTATCATGAGACGTGTACAACGAACAGATCGACCGAAGAGTTGAAGGCATCCCCGAAGATCATGTGTAGTATTTGTTCCCTTTCGGGGAGAATTGTGATACACACCTGACAATAATCACACAATGTCAGTCACAGTCTCGATGCAAGGGGATTGGGGTTGAGAGCGGACCAGACGTTCGGTAGTTTGGTTTTCGTGCCCAGGTTCTTTCCTGGGTGACTTTTCTTAAAAGTATCCCCGGTATTTAATCATGGAAGAATAATCGACAGATATATTTTGCTGTAACTTTGTAACTCAATTTAGTAATAAATAAGGCAGAATTTTAGTTTTGATATGTTATAATAAAAAAAACAGACAACTTTGAGTCCAATAATGTTTCTGTAGCTATTCCAGTATTTTTCAAGATAGTTTTCGTTAATGTTACTTGTTTCTGGAATATTCGTTTAGGCTTACTTGATGGTGACGTCGGCTCCTCATTGTAGTTCTTATAGTTAATGTTAATCCGTTGGTTTTGATGTCAACCAGAATACGTTAGTTAAACTTCATATAAGCAACAGAGCACCCTTGGATGACATTTAACCCCCTTTTGTCCTTAATAAATTTGTAGTAACTATAAACATGTCATTTAAGACCGTATATTTTCATCTTAATTTTTCCCATTGAGTATTGTAGTGCAACCGAGGAACTAGTCCGATGGGCTGTGTACTAAACTAAAAGGTCCAGTCATTATAACTAGTGAACCTCAACTGTTTAAAGGGTCATTCCAAAACAAACAAAAAAGAAGTAATTGTGTTATAGGAATACAATCCTAGCTAAACTGAGAGCAGTGGTTTTTAACGGTCCACGGCATTTCAAAGTTAATTTTGTTCCTGAAGTTATCAAAAAATAATCCGGGCTATTTTTTTTCGTGAATCTCAAACAAAGTTCTTCAGAATCACTGTTTCCGAAACCGTACCAACTATCCGGTATGAGAATTTGAAACAACACTGTGGCTTAGAATGGGACAATATTGACACTTTTGCTTTCTTGCAAAAGTGATATAGATTGAATTCTATGTTTATTAAAATTTTATCTCATTGTCTTGCTGGCTTGTATGTCTCTGACACTGCAACGAATATAATGCTTGTTTTGGTGAAGGTAGTGTAAATCTTTACCAACACATTTATGTCAAACAATGAGTTTAACTAAGTTCCTGCAAACCCTTGTGACTGCATGACTGTTTGAATGTTTTGCTTGGCTTACCACAAATGACCTATTACAATAAAATTCATTCCACCTTCAGAGTGACAAGAATAAAACGGCTTTCAAGTAATTCGATGGCGCTAGTTTGAAACAGGGTGCTTTTTAATATAAAATAATTATATGGCTCTTAAAGGCATCCGTAGATTCACTTTTAGGAGAATAGCGCCTCATAAGGCCACGTATTCAGTGGACGGTGGCTGCAAGCATGCCGGTCGCAGAGATGTCACCACCTCTGGCCAAAGGCAAGGATTCACGCACGCCACCTAGTACGCTTCTGGTCGATTTGACCGACCCTCTGCGCATCCTCCCGGGTTCTTTTGCGACAACAAGGGAGACATGGTACGGGATCCTAGGCCACAAAAAAGCACCATGCCACAGCCAGAGGTATTATCGCCAGAGGCCTGTCTTGAACCCTAGCCACGATTTACACGACCGACAAGGAATGAGTCTTTCGTCACCCTCTATAACATCGGCCACCACATCAGCTAGTAAATTATATGGTTGAATTAATATATCAAGACTTCAGCGTGGACTGCTGAAAGAGAAAAAGAATTTTAAACGTGTATAATCGTTGATGGAGTCGAACTCAGTTCATCAGGTTACCAGTCCACTGCTCTACCCACTGAACCATTTGACGAGTTAACTTCCAACGAGCTTAAATTGGTGTTGTTGGTTGGATGCAATCTGTTGGTAACAGTGAACGACACTACCTTCAACGAAATCTCTATTCATCCTGTTTTACTCTCATTAGAACAACGCATCTGAATATCTTTATTTACAAGAAGCTCACGCTTGTCTTTGTTTACATTGCAGCAAGCAGTATAAGAATGTCGCTTCCTTCCAAGACATAAATGTACAATAGGCTTATACCCTGACACTAACGATGACTTCGAAGCAAGCAGTAAAAGAAAAACGGATTCCGTATAATCTTCTTATTCACAAAAGGTTGCTTAAGATTATGCTCGCAAGAGAGTTCTTGCTGTAATTTGTGTCCTTTTACAACTATATTCTATGCAGACGATCATGAACTGGAGTAAGCCTGAAATTTCAACAACAAAAAACCTATTCACATTTCAGTGCCGTTTTGAATGAGGAAGGGACAATGCTTATTAGGTTAAACACGTAAACTTCATGTGACTAATCTTATTTAGGGATCTGAATGGCTGGTATAGCACGGTTATTCGAAACCCGAAACAGGATTCATAGGGTTTTGAGTTCATGCAAGTTGATTTGGGAAACACGGGGACCGGGAATTCGTCAACTACAAGACTTTGTTAAGTCCGCAGTGACTTGATGTGCTTATTGATCCCCTGAAACTGCGGCAGTTTGCGTGAATAAAGTTTCCTCCTTCTTCTGATTTGAAAAGAGGTATTTGAATCGCCTCTCATAGAGTATGGGTTTGATAATGATTTGACTTGCATCCAGAACTCTGCTTTCATTTCACTTCATCACCTGACCAAATTTATTCATGCAACTTATTTAACCTTGAAAAAAACATCATATTACAAGCTGTTGTAAGTCTGAATCAAAATGAAGGAATAAACTTATGAGAACATGTGATCTATAGAAACATTCTTTGCATTTCCTTTCAAGTCATTGGGGAGTTAGAGATTACGTTGATTCAAGAATTATACTCCATGAAATGGGAGGAATGCTAAAAGGGAAATCTTGTAAGAAATTCCAACTGAAAATAAACACTTTATGCAATCATAAAAGTGGAGTGTTAGCTCAGTGGTTAACACCGGTGCCTTTCAATCATAAGGTCCCCGGTTCGAGTCGCTCCCAGATTAATGTATGTCGTCCAGTTACAGAGTTGTTGACAATTAACAATTCATAATCATGGACGTTAAATATGAATGTGAGAGACTGACTTCGGTCAGCTAGCGGCATACATAAAAGAGCTTTACATGCTGCTTGATTATTTCTATGGATTTAAAAATAACGACATTAGATCGAAAGAGAGTGGTAAAAGAACTTGCTATGCAATGCATTGCAAACATGTTATGTAAGGTCATAATATATAGAAGTCTTATATTCTCGTAATGAATTTTGTAATGCATCTGGCTGGTATGGCTACTCCCTGATCTGATTAACTGATCTAATAGTCTGCTCGATGGACTTAGTAGCCACTTTATTCAAGAGCCTGAGAATTTTTTACGAGGGGCCAATTCTCAAAAAAAAATGAAACAAAAAATAGAGCCAAGGAAATAAAAACCTGGATTGAGAGTACTTTTGTGTTTACAACATACTCAAATTTATACTGAGTATCATCTATTAAATCATTACTTGGATATCGGTGGTTTAAAATGTGTGCTAACGTTCTTTACAAGTCGGTGTGGTACAATATCTATCAAGCGTTGTACGTTACCATATTAGGAGACGTTCACTATTGCTAGAATAATACATTATTACTTTGCTGGTCATTCATTCAAGTGCAACCCCATTCTCTGATTTGGGAGTATCGACTTTAGTTTAAATAGACCTGTTCTGAAAATAACTAATTTGTATGATTGACAAGATAATAAGTTATAATAATAATAATATGTCTTCTAACTGTTTAACAAACGGCAGACACGTACCTCGGAGCTGAACAAGAAGAATCAAACTCGTTCCTAGTCTGGAGAATGGAAAAATTATTACCGACACATTGTCTTGCAAATAATGTGTTTGCTACAGAAAGCTGCAGGAATATGGGAGGAACAACTCGGCATATAGGCGTATACAGCAACAGGGGAGGGAAAACTCAGTACATAAGCGTATACAGGAAACGGGAGAAGGCAATTCGGCATATAGGGGTATACAGGAACAAGGGAGGGACAACTCGGCATATAGGCGTATAGAGGAACAGGGGAATAGGCAACTCGGCATATAGCGATATACAGGAACAAGAGAGGGACAACTCAGCATATAAGGGTATACAGGACAAGGGAAAAGGCAACTCGGCATATAGCGACATACAGGAACAGGGAAGAAGGCAACTCGGCATAAAGGCGTATACAGGAACAAGGGAGGGACAACTCAACATATAAGGGTATACAGGAACGGGGGAAGGACAACTCGGCATATAGGCGTATACAGGAACAGGGGAATATGCGACTCGGCATATAGCGATATACAGGGACAACTCGGCATAAAGGGGTATTCAGCAACAGGGGAGGGACAAATCTGCATAAAGGTGTATACAGGAACAATGGAGGGACAACTAGCATATAAGGGTATACAGAAACTGGGGAGGGACAACTCGGCATATAGGCGTATACAGGAACAGGGGAGAAGGCAATTCGGCTTATAGCTATATACAGACACAGGGGAGAAGGCAACTCGGCATAAAGGCGTATACAGGAACAATGGAGGGACAACTCAAGGCGTATACGGGAATAGGGATGGGACAACTCGGCATACAGGCGTATACAGGAACAGGGGAGGGACAACTCGGCATACAGGCGTATACAGCAACAGGGGTAGGACAACTCGGTATACAGGAATAGGGATAGGACAACTCGGCATACAGGTGTATACAGGAATAGGGGAGGGACAACTCGGCACATAAGTGTATACAGACAGGAATGGGTTAGGGGCAGAGGAAGAGGATGACTACGTTCCAACCCCTGGCTAATTTTACTGGGCATTCACTCATAGACTGCTAAATCATAAATCTAAGTACTTAGTATTATCAAGAGTTAGTGCAAGGCAATCAAATGATCTTTCATTTTCATACCTTATATATATATGATATTACATCCAGTTTTCGATTGTGGACATTTCGACAAAAAGACGAAAGTTTGATATGAACGGTCAAAAGTTTGATGAAGCACGTAGTAAATTGGTAAGTACATTGGTATGCATACCAACTAAACACGGCCGCAGACACAACAGATGTCACTCAATATTGCTTGCTTTACACTTGTGTACTGGATATTACACATATTGTTATTTTCAGAAGCAAGTGAAGTCCCATATGGAATTCAGCCAAATATTTTCCCATTGTTCCATTCCAACGATTTTGCTAGTTGGCAAAGATATTTGATAAACAATCATTTTCGTCAATGTTTATATAACATTCCAAGACTTTTGTTGGTAAATAAATATATAAATCAATAAAAAATAAAAAATAAACAGACGGTACAGTAGCTGTGGGAATTTCGTATTTAACTATATATGTTGAATTTACTGTTGAACCGTGAAAACCCT
Organism: Apostichopus japonicus; assembly: GCF_037975245.1. Taxonomy (NCBI): domain Eukaryota; kingdom Metazoa; phylum Echinodermata; class Holothuroidea; order Aspidochirotida; family Stichopodidae; genus Apostichopus; species Apostichopus japonicus. The sequence continues at coordinate 18,733,300 of NC_092568.1, forward strand.
CTCCCTCCAAGTCCCTTAGGAAAAAAACCGTATTTGAAATCAAAACATAATTTAAGAAAATTTATTGAAAATTTCCTTTCCATACGTACAAAGCAATGTATGATCTAGCCAACCTTCAGATTGAATTCAAACGTAACAGCGTATATTTTACCGTAAAACCTTTATATATTTACTCGTCAGTAGTTGGATACTCTTGAATTTAATACAGCATTTATCCAGTGTAGTGAAATTAAGCATTTGTTCTACAAGGTTATACTTCTTAGTTCTGTTTTGTGACGTTTTGCATGTAGAGTAGGCCTACGCCAAATTTCAGTCATGGTGCAATTTTGGTGACTATAAAGCAACGCATTTTTTTTCTTCGTGGTTTTCAGTTTCCATTATTTAAATTGAGTTTTTCTGTCAAAGGCAAGTTAAATGCATTGTGCTGAAATTGCCCCAAAAAGGCACTCTCAAGTGTCAACACAATGTTCTGTATTTATAGCAATTTGTGCACAGTATAATTCGTGACTTCTCTCGCACAGTTTCACCTGCATAATGATATGGATAGACTCCGTCCAGAACTATTGTATGGTTTAGTATAGCTCTATATAAAAACCTTTCCTCGCACTCACGAGAAACATGCTTATAACCGCCATTAATATAGTCACGTGTTACTATCCACCTTCTAGCGATAATTTATCTGTAGCTAACGAGCTTACATCCCATATGCTTGTATCCACAATGCTTAGTTATAGCCACAATGATTATAACCTCCATGTCTCTAGCCACAGTGCTCACCGCCACCATATTCATACATAACCGACATGCCGGTAACCACCATGTTTATAGCCATCATGCTTCCAGCCACCAGGCTTTTCGCCACCACATGTTAACATAACCAACATGCCGGTAACCACCATGTTTCTACACCACATGTGTAGCTACCGTGCGTATTGCCACCATGCAATCAGCCACCATGCTTGTAACCACCATGCGTAAGCCATTAGGCTTAGAGCCACCGTGCTAAGGACATCAAGCTTCCAGCCACCATTACTTTAAAGCACCATGCCTCTAGGTACCATGTGTTTATAGCTACCGTGTTTGAGCCATCAGGCTCATAGCCACCATAGTGGTAGCGACCATGCTTCCAGACACCAAACTTGCAACAAATGTCTCTGCATGGACCATACCTATAACCATTAATTTCTTTGTATCGTCACGTCTATATATGATTCTAAAAACAACGACCATGTTTTGCCTGTTGTAGTGTGCGACAGTTCAGTTAATACTCTACGGGTACTCTGTATAGCCTAGACTGATGGTATACAAACATGCGAGCGAAAAGCTCTAATACTTACTATATAGCAAACTATATTGAAACAGTGTACAAATAGTTTCCCTTTGTCTTTTTATATGTTTTCACAGCTACATTGGTACGCATATACCAAGTAAACACCGCCGTAGACAACAAAGAAGTCACGCAAGGTTGTTGGCTATACTTTAACAATAAAACTGCCCCATTTTTCACAAGTGTTCCACTCCAACGATTCTGGTAGCTTGCAAAGATATTTGAAAATAAAAATAACAAAAATTAAAAAAAGGTGTAGCTGTGATATAGTAGTAAACTATATATGTGGAAGTTGCTGTCGAACCCTGAGTACCCCCCCCCCCCCCCCAATTCCCTTATGGATAGTAAGTAAAACCAAAACGTAACTGTAGAACAATTTATGGAAGTTTTCTTTCCATACGTCATGCATGACCTAGTAGATCGATACAGTCAAATCAAGCGTAACGGCGTTACCTAGAGTTGACAACTCCCTTAAAAAACAACCTTATAATCAGGCAGTTAAAAGTAACAAACCGATCGTTAGGAGGCGTAGATTTGACAAAGCTTTTAGCAAACAAACCCTTTTTCAAATCTCTGCCAATTTAAAATGTTAACGATCATTTCGGAGAGGGAATGGAAGCAGAACATATTAAATCGATTTAGACTTCATTTACGCTTGGTGAACGCTGTAAAAGGTTAATATACTGTTAGATGGATACATGTTCATTGACACGAGGAATATAATATACAACAGAACACATGTGAGACATATGAATGGTCGCTTTAATGGAAAAAAAAGAGAAGCCAATTATGTTATAAGCTCTTCAAGAGGTTGTACGTATGTATCATACTACCAAAGGCGTACAAATAGTGTGTAAGTATATACTGCAAAAGGATGCGTCGCTGGATGCATGTTATTTCGTGACAAGTCTCATCAACGGTGAACAAGAAATCATTTTGCTGATTCATATCATTGAACACCACGTCAAAGTTTATTCAAAATGTTAGGGCGATTAGAGGTTTTGGCCCTTCTTACAATAGGCCTTCATCTATTAAAGGAAACGTCAGCAACTACCCCAGTGTATGATGCCACCAGTACCTACGTGTACGATGATAATGTTACTACGGCCGCTGATCATCTCTCCCCAATCACCCGGAAGATACCCCTATATATTGCGGGCTTTTTCTCGTCGGGTGACAGCTGGGACGGAACTGGAATGATCCCATCGATAGAATTAGCGGTGAACCACGTGAACGCCAACGATGATATACTGAGCGAGTACGAACTGAATGTAACATGGAAAGATTCGAAGGTAAGTCCTGCATGGCTGGGAAGATTGTAAACAAATGACTCACATGAACGGCAACTGGTATTTAGCGCTTTGTCTCGCTAATTTATAAGCATGTCGTTGTGTTAGTATCGCAACAGACTCTTTTAATACCACGAGATTATCCATTTAAGTCACAAATAATATATATTAATATGTATATATATATATAGCCTATATATAGCCTATATATATATATATATATATATATTTGAAAACGTTATACATATTCCAACTCATAACTTTTTCAATTAACGTTTATTACTTAAACTTGATATTATTTCTCTGAATGACAGTGTCAACCCTCTGACAGCATTTGGGCTTTTTACCAACATTTACTCGAAAAACCACAGAAAATGATGTTACTAGGACCGGCCTGCTCTACAGCCACTCAACCTATAGCAGCGACCGCTCATAATGGTAACTTAGTAACGGTGAGTTGGTTTGTTTTCAATTTGCAAAATTTAATTAGGCCGACATGGATTCGCAATAAGCATATTCTATATTTAAAAAAATAATCAGCCTGGGAGATCACCGGCTGTGAAGTTCACGGATGTGCGTGATGTGCCTGACGTTACACGGGAAGGGAACTGGGGAGGGTAACGCGGAGGGTGGGTTGGGGTTGGGCGGGTTAAGTGAATATCACGATTTGTTTGTATGGCGCTTCGATGCATACCTAGTGATGAAATATCTGTGTCGTTTGTACATGAACTTAAGTTATACTTAAGTTCAAGTATGCAATTTGTGGAATTAACTACAATTGGGAACTTTGAGGACCAAAGTACATGTGTAGTATGTGAAAACTTAATTTGATATTGTACGTTATTCCTTCACACTAATGACGTGCGTAAAGACGATGGGGGGGGGGGAGTTGGGATTAGGGGGCGTCAGTATCCAGATACTTAAGTTCGAGTCCAAGACAACCCGTGTCTAAGTTCAAGAATGAATCCGCATAAACCAATAGGTTCAAGTTCTAAAAGCGCTACTCGGTAGCTGAACCAAAATTACTGGAAAAGACTCTGACCCTCCCCCTCCCCCTCCCAGCCCGGCCCAACCCCCACACAATAAAGAATAATCTATTCTATGTGTAATTGATATACAAAAAAAAAATTAACTTATTGTTTCTGGTGGATATTTGGTAGATCAAATTAAAATGTTCTTAGCGTTTTCTATATCTACTCTTGCACTCAACTATGGTACAACAACACTGTGTCAAATCAACGGGGGAAAAACAAAAAACAATAAAAGCTTTACAAGGAGCAAGGAATTCATTGTTAGCAGAACTGTAAATTATTTCTTGACATAATTAATATTATTAAACTAGCAATTTAAACAACCATTTGAGCCCACGTCACTACATTGAACCCAGCACATTTCTGCGTTCAGCAAGTTTGACTTATTTGTTCATTTGTTTAAAACCAATGTATAACCTTATTCAATGTATACATGAACAATTTTCCTGTGAATGCTTCATTATTCACGAAGGTCATGCATCCTACTTACATCACATGAAGTTTTTTTCATCATCATCAAAATGTTAAATCAATCTTCAAAAAAAAAAAAAGAAATATCTGTACTGTTATCGATTTCAAGCAAATTTACAGGGAAGGGTGAGGTTTAGGTGGAAAATCGATGACTCGTACCGTGAAATGTAGTTATTTTGGTCCTAGATGGGGTGAGACGGGGTGATTGAGGCAGGGGTGGGGTGGTAAACGTTGAAGGCCCCTGAATATTTCCTCGATGATATCTAACAGCTTCTATTGATTTGTCTATGGTGTAAGTTGATGAACATGCTTACTAACATCCATGTTCTTTTCAGTACAGATTTCCTATGCAGCTGCGTCCCCACTACTTTCTAACAGAGACAAGTTTCCTTACTTCTTTCGGACTTACGTGTCAGAGAATCTGTTAAATCCATCCAAAATCTGGATATTCTCTCAATTTAACTGGAACAGAATCGCAACAATCTCTGAAGACCATGATTTGTTTACAGTGGTAATTATTATTATGTTTTGTCCCCCGTTCTTCCAGTCGGTTAAGGCACTGTATAGGTGCATGTTTATTACAAGTTGAAAAAGATACAAACGTATTTTAACCCCGGCCCCTCACTTCGATCCCATCAACACACGCGCATACACCGACCTACCTGGTGTGCAATTTGCATATCAATCATACATCTTGTCCCGAGAATAGGTCAAGATTAATGAGAGTAGTAATAAACTATAATATAAAAGTAAATTTTGATATTAACATTTGGTAACATTTCTATAAGGCATCTGTTTGCGTTTCATTGCAAACTTTCTGTTCCGATCTGATTCGCCTTTATATAATCAGATGCCCCTCCCCCCCCCCCAAGCAGTACAAAGTTTGTATTCTCGCTCAGAAAGAATCGTCCATACGAGCAGTTTATGATGTCATTGTCAGACGTTGGTCCTGATGAGGAGGTGTGTGGGGTGGGGGGGATAGGGTTACCTCACAGGGTCCGGGGTCAATAAGAGGGCCCCCGACAAAATATCGAATAACTGCATTGCATAGTCGTATTTCAAATATACCTTTACGGAAAGAAGAAATGGTCACTGGCTCTATGTACGTCTCTGTCAGACCCACCCTCCCCCCCCCCCCCTTCCCCGATTATTATACAGGCTAGTTACATTTCTCATGCAAGTATTTAATGATTTAATGACGTTTTGTTTTTGAAATTAATAATAGAACTTTTATTCCATAACTGTTATGATGCTAATGACGATGATAGTGATTTAAAAGTTAAAACAAAAAACAGTGACGATGGTGAAATTTATTGCATTGACGATGACGACGAAAGCAGCTAGGTTCTGATGATTATTCCACCATTCAGTGGCTAACATTTCGTAAACTTTAGTTTTCGTGATGAAGATTAACGTGACGATGACGAACATGATAATTATTACGAGAAATAGAATAAGATGGCAATAATTAATGATGATAAGAAGATGACAGTGACGACGATGGTCATTCCGATGACGATAACGATAACTACGGTACTTGATTTGCGATTACAGTTAAGATGATCTTGACCACGGTATTGACTGCGATGACCATAACGATGATGGTAACTGCGGTATTGACTGCGATGACCGTAATGATAATGATGACAACGGCACTGACTGCGATGACCGTAACGATCATGATAACTGCGGCATTGACTGCGATGACCGTAACAATCAGGATAACTGCGGCATTGACTGCGATGACCGTAACGATAATGATAACTGCTGTATTGACTGCGATGACCGTAATGACAATGATGACAACGGCATTGACTGCGATGACCGTAACGATAATGATAACTGCTGTATTGACTGCGATGACCGTAATGATAACGATGACAATGGCATTGACTGCGATGACCGTAACGATAATGATAACTGCGGTATTGACTGCGATGACCTTAATGATAATGATAACTACGGTATTGACTGCGATGACCGTAACAATCAGGATAACTGCGGCATTGACTGCGATGACCGTAACGATAATGATAACTGCTGTATTGACTGCGATGACCGTAATGATAATGATGACAACGGCATTGACTGCGATGACCGTAACGATAATGATAACTGCTGTATTGACTGCGATGACCGTAATGATAATGATGACAACGGCATTGACTGCGATGACCGTAACGATAATGATAACTGCTGTATTGACTGCGATGACCGTAATGATAACGATGACAATGGCTTTGACTGCGATGACCGTAACGATAATGATAACTGCGGTATTGACTGCAATGACCTTAATGATAATGATAACTGCGGTATTGACTGCGATGACCGTAACGATAATGATATCTGCGGTATTGACTGAAATAACCGTAACGATAATGATAACTGCGGCATTGACTGCGATGACCGTAACGATAATGATAACTGCGGTATTGACTGCGGGGAACGTAACAATAATGATGAACACTGTTTTGATTGCGATGAAGATGGAGGTAAAGATGGCGATGATGGTGAGTATAATGAAATTAGCAATGACGATGACGTTAACGATTACGGAGATGATGATGTCACCAATGTCCAACCTCCATTTCTCAACAGACTAACAATGACCTTCTGGAACTTCTAAAGAAGCACAATAAAACAGCAGAAGTTTCCGAAAACTTCGTCAAGAAGCCGAGTGAACGTCAAGTGTCGGTCTTAAAGGTTCGCCATTCAAACGACTTAATTTCAATTATCTTCTATCTGTTCCAATTACAACCTTACTTTGGAAATCTTGAATCATATCGATATATAGGGCAGTACATGTGCGTAAACTGGCGCAAATTCAACATAAAGGCAATCCGTGGAGTTGCAAATTTCATCCCAAAATGTTGGTATATGAACGCTATCATGTCATCACTAAAACCTACCAAGTTTGAAGTAAAGGAGCCTTGAATTTTTACAGACCACATGAGCTTTGACATTTTATGTAAATGAACATTTTTTTTCACACAGATACAGGTGTGTTTACTATTCAGACTGAGTACCCCACTATTGTTGTCTCCATTCTTCAAATCCACTCACCCTAACCTTGACAATAACCCCTAACAATAGATCTATTCTGAGAACGTGGTGATTCTTTTCAAATGACGAGGACTTGGAATTCATCACATAACAAGTACACACATGCACAGTATTTTTTTACCCGCATCTCAAATATTAAGTCTATCCCATGTTATCGTGTCACCATATGGTACCCCTCATTAAGTTATACCATCCCACCAAGTTTCAGCTCAGTGCCTCAATGGGTGTGTGGGTGGGCAGCAGTTTTAGTACCATCTTTGCACACAAACACACACACGCACACACACAAAATGGCGATAGAGTAATATCTTATCCCCAGTACACTACGCGTAGGGATGAGATATCTCGCAAACGTCAGTAACTGCATTTTTTTACCAGAATGCTTAAGACGTGTTCATGGCTTTAATCTGTCAACAAATACGGTTACCCTAACCTGGGCTATTCTTTCATTTATTTTGTGCAAATAAAAGTGTTGTTGTTTCATATTATGTATGTTCTAGATCATTTTAAAAGGCATCTTACATCTTTGTTAATACTGTGATCTAAATAATATTTTATATTATTTTGTAATGAAACATTTTGGTATTTATTTGTCCAATTGTTGGAGAGATCATTATGTTTACACGCATCTCTATAGGTCGAACACGTGAAAATGTTTGAGTTACCTATAATATATGTTTAACATGACATCTTCTTAAAAATGTTCCACCTTTCGAGGGTGTTGTGTGTTACAATCAACTTCGACAACACGTCGACAAATGATAAGAATTTACTTGTCAAGTTACACTGATATTAAAATCAAAATTGAGGATAACATCAAATTTTCTAGATTATGTCTTTCATTTGTCTTTGACAACACCTCAAAAACATGACATTTGTTCTTAAAAAAAAGCAAAAAAAATTCAGATTGGCAAAATGTTGTGCAATACCCACACACTATAAGTCTGCATAACATCTGTCCGTCTAGTTACACCATTTAATTCCATCTTCCCTTCGAATGCTTAAATTGTTTTTCCAGGAAATTGTGTTAATACGCTCTTTAAAACCTGCATAATATAAACATGGTTTGCCTTCTTTCTTCTTTCTTTTGTTTTGTTTTGTTTACAAAAAATCTGTTCGGTAAAAAACGAAATGATATTTTCCTCTCGGCCATTTTTAATTTAATATGTACTTTACTATACAACTAACATGTTGGTCACGTTTTGTTTCCTTCTGTTTTCCGATTAATTTTTCAAAATTTCATTATTGGATTATGTATAATATGTTGTTTTCCTTCGTGATACTCCTTAGCATTCAAGACTATGCCAGTGCCAATCTTGTAATCTTGTAAACTAACATAAAAATCATAGATTCTGTATTAATAATTTCCCCCTTCTTTTTCCCCTTCTATATACTTTCAGGAAAAAGACATGAGAATATTCGTAGTTCTGTCGTATGAAGATGCTAGCAGAAAACTGTTTTGCCAGGTAACAAATCTTTATATTAATATATCATCCTTTCAATATTGTATCAATACCACGTGAAACAGGTTCATGATACACTTTGATCTCGTAAAATTAAATAACACAAACTGACATGTACAGACTTTCTATAATCAGCAATTGAAAACGGAAAACGGACGGGGGAAGTAAAGACAAACTTAATGAAGCTAGCACTTAGCCATTTCTTCTGCTTATTTCTTTCTTTATTGATTTATTTTAAATTGTCAGTAATATGAGATGAATAATTCGTGACAGAAATCGATACAAAGGTAGATTGAATGCATCAAAATACAAACTTATCAATGGCATTGTCATGAAGTTTATGTTTATATGTTTTATATCAACCATAAATTGTGACATAGTGATAATCACAGATTAGGGGTCCGGAGAAATATGGATTGAGCCCGGTGATTATCGGATTATTATAATGGCTTTATTTTCATTGCCATAATATACTTAGGTTTATATAAAGAGTGCAACGCCCTAGGGGTCCCGTTGACATGATTTTCCCCGGAGTCTGTTCTGGCTCTCGATTACACATAGCATATAGTCTTATATTCCCTTTTGAGTGATATAATATAATAAGTCCTGTCGTAAATAGACATTAATAACAAAATTCATAAGGAGAATCAACCTTGGAATGGTTTTTGTTGTTGTTTTTCTTCTCTAATGCATGCTGTTCAGGTTTATCACCAACAACTGTATGGTAAAGGATTCGTCTGGGTACTGCCTGGATGGTATAACAATGAATGGTGGCGAAAAGACAAACTGGTCGAAGGATGTACCTTCGATCAACTAGAAACGGCTGTTGTGGAGTCTATGTACATCTCTGTGGAAGCTAGCAACTTCACAACAAGTCCAGATGACGACCTTATTGCGGGAATTGTAAGAAATTGTCATATTTATAACACAATATCAAACAAAACTGATTCTATTCTTTTCTTTTCTCGTTCAAATTAATCGTTCAATTAATCTGCTTTGTAAAATATGAAGATATTTAAATTTGTTCACTAGTGTACAGACATGACGAGAAGGGGGAGGGGACAGATGTCTCTGCTATGGAAGGTTTAAGATGATTTGTCGTCCTGTGGTATGGGTTTAACTGGGAGGTGTCCCCTCCCTTGATAAATGTTTGCTAAGTTTTGAAACCAGTTATTAACTGCTTAGGTTGTACCGCATATATACATGTCATATATATATATATATTTGTTATATATATATATATATATAGATATATATATATATATATGTTATATATATATATATATATATATATACATACATACATACATATATATATATATATTTATATTTATATATATATATATGTATGTATGTATGTATATATATATATATATATATATATATATATGACCTCAGATTGTCCACGAATTTCTGACCTGGCTCTCGCTGCCAAGAATTGTAGAAAAAACAAGCAAATTTTTTACTTTTTAAATTGAGTACATTCATACAGTCATTATATGTTCAGTGATACATGAAGATAACTTATATGAAACACTTTGTCTTTGATGGAGATATGATTATAATTGATTTCATTTTTACCTGCTACTGTGTTTTGTTTGCTTTTCTTGTTTGTTTGCATAGAAAGCAAAAGATTACGAAAGAGAGTTACACTTGGTAAGAACGAAGCTAGAAGAATCTGGTATGAAATTTACATTTTCTGGGCTAGAACCATTTGGCTATGATGCACTCTGGGCTGTTGCTTTGGCCCTGAATAAATCGCAAAATGATCTAGCATTAGAAGGACGTCGGCTTGAGGATTTCACCTACGATGACAACATCACAGGTACTGTCATGTTCGAAGCCATGAAGTCGACAATATTCTCGGGTTTATCGGTAAGTAAAAAAGGGGGATTAGGGGAGGGTTGTTAGGAGAAGTGAGAACAGGGAGAGCGATAAATGGAATGATTCGAATATCCCTCTTCATTTCTTGAAATAAGAGGGCAGGGGGGGGGGGGGGACGGAGCGTCTAGAACATTGCGCCCTCATCCCGGATCCTTCGCTTACAAATCAGCCATGTATCATTTTTAAAAGAAAGTGAATTATAGCTGGCCGTATGTTCTTGCAATATATCCAGCTTGTACATTTACGTCTACTGCTTGTAGCCTTTAATGATGACAGTTACCATGGTAACAATCCATGCTTGTTGTTTTCGGTAGTAATGATAAGGGATATATGTGTAATATGATGCAAATCTGTCTTACCTATGTATCCTTTTTGTTTTTGTCACGTGTTGTTTGCTATTTTTGGGATATACTAAATATGTCCTGTTGTCTCTATAGGGTCAAGTTTCCGTCCCTGGCGAAGACATACTAACTATTTCGTGTTGTTCTCTTTCTCTTTAAGGTCAAGTTTCCGTCCCTGGCGAAGACATACTAAATATGTCCTGTTGTCTTCTCTCTCTTTAGGGTCAAGTTTCCGTCCCTGGCGAAGACATACTAAATATTTCGTATTGTTTTCTTTCTCTTTAGGGTCAAGTTTCCGTCCTGGCGGAGACATACTAAATATTTCGTGTTCTTTTCTTTCTCTTTAAGGTCAAGTTTCAGTCCCTGGCGGAGACATTCTAACTTTTTCGTGATGTCTTCTCTCTCTTTAGGGTCAAGCTTCCGTCCCTGGCGAAGACATACTAACTATTTCGTATTGTCTCCTTTCTCTTTAGGGTCCAGTTTCCTTCGCTGGCGGTGATCGCAAAGGAGATACCAATATTGAACAACTTCAAGGTAAACATTATCACTAATATAATGTATGTATATAAAACTCAACATCTCAAACTCTGCACCCAGCTTCCAGCAAGCCTTCAAGATATAATATAACAGAAGTGTTATCCTTTACGAGGTACACAGCACAACTCCCACTGTCTCCACCCATGCAATGCCCTGACACCTTTTGATTACATATGGCAATATCTGAGCCAATATACGCATATTGTATATCGTATATGCAGTGACGTACGTAGCCTAGGACTGGTGTCACGTGGCAACACAATGAAACGAACCTACGCAACTTAATGTTATATTCAATAGTTCTGTGTTTGTATAAATATTTGATGAATACTAATTACGTTTGTATCTGTTGTATTTCATGGACTAACCTGGTATGTCGATGGTTGCGAGTCCTGTGTAGATACAAAATGAAATATTTACAATATATTAATACAACGTAATAATTAAGGAGAGAAAAAAAAAGTTTTTTTCCCATTTTATCATAAGGGACTTGCAGATCAGACTGGGAGTCATTCCAGTTTTATTGTTACAAATTTGTAAATGAAAGTAAAGACTGGCAGAGCGCTCGGCAAGTTTGCAGAAATCTAGCCGATGACAAGGACGCTTATTTGGTCTCAGTTTTGTCGAAGGAAGAAATTGATTTTATTCGTTCCAGTGTACTTCAAGGCGAATGGTAAGAAGGCTTCACAACACCGATAATAAGAAATATCCAACAAAATTTCATGAATTTTCATGCGTTTCCAAACCTCCTTTTTGAAATTATCGTTTACTATATTTTCTTTGCAAATTTTAACAACAAACATTGTAACGATTCTTTTAACAATTTCAAATTATTAGTAACAAAATTTAAGATTTGACCTGGAATGTTGGCAAAATCATTTGTGTATTAATTGTCTGTGAATAACTCGTATTGTTTTCTGTTGATCACCTTGAGTATATCCCTGTGATTGTAGTTTTTCACTGTATCGGTCACTGCATTAATAAACACAACACCAATACATCAGCTCTCCGTATTCAGGCGCGTATCCAGGATTTTGAAACCCGGGGGGCGCGAATTACTATCTAAGCGGAGCGCCACCATCGGTTGGCGCGCAGCGTACAAGAAAATTTGTTATTTTCATACCCCCCAGATCACCGGAAACGGCACTTCTCGGGCTTGATATGACCAACCAGATGTACACTTTTTGCCTGATAACCAAGTATTTCCTAAAAGTTTTTTTTCCATCCATAACCTTTTTGAAGATTGTCAACCGGGCACACATCATGTTCGACCTGATCGCATATCCTGTGGGTCTTTGCTTCTGTAGGTGATTCTACGTCGCGGCCCTCAATACCCGTCAGCCCCACTTTTCAAGGTTTTAAGCCCCATATTTGTTCAGAATTTGAAACTTCACATTTCTCGTGAATAAACTCACTTCAAAACATACCCATAATGTTGTACAAAATTTCATCTATGGACAACCAATATAGAAAAACTTCCTTCAACCCCTAACAGACCGGTCAAAATTGCACGAGTAGAGGGAAGTGTGATGCAGAATGTTGGTCAGAAATTTTCGAAAATTCAGACACAGTTAATTTATTGGTGTACAAATATTAAAACCAATATAGCGGCTATTGTAAAACTTGGTTGAAGGAAATGAAAAAATAGCAGATATATCCGAAACCGAACACTACACACATAGGCGTAGGAGGCGCGGCGGCAGTGGCGGAGCTAGGGGTATTGGTCAGGAGGGGCGAGAATGGTCTGTAGGGACGCTTTCGACACTATCTAAGCGGAGCGCCACCACTGGTTGGCGCGTAGCGTACAGAAAATTTTTGAGTAAAGATACTCCCTAGATCGCCGGAAATGACCCTTTCCGGGCCTGGCTAATTTGCAGATAAACGAAGAATAAGGTGTCATCGCGAAATTACACCAATAAAATGTGACAAATGTCAATAGGTAGATGAGAGCGCAATAAAAAAGTCAATAATCTAGAATAAGTAAAAAGTGGTAAAGAGCTGAAAAAGGCTCCAGCAGTCCATTTGAGTCCGTCGGGGGGGGGGGGCATCCGCCCCTGACCGTATGGACGCTCCGCCACTGCGCGGCGGGGGTGCAGCCCCTAATTCGCCATTACTAATGTAACAGAGAATTTTGGCATAATTGGACCCCCCTTCTTTTTATACATCTACATGAGACATGTCGTTGTTTACATTAGCATCCCGCGGTATACTGCGCAATTTGAACGGACCGTACGGTACATGATGGCTTGCGATGTAATAACCGATGCTTGCTTATATGATATTGACATGGACACGTTGAACGCGCGAAAATTTTGGGTTATTTTTTCAGGCAAGTCGGACAGTTTTGAGGCTTTTCATCCTGGAACGCCATTTTAATGCTCACTGATATGATGTGATATCTGCTGTTTGCGTTACAAATTCGAACAGGCGCATAGCGAGGAATTTGCCAAGGGAGGGGCGAAGCCTGTAGGCAAACTATCTAAGCGTAGAGCCACCATAGGTTGGCGCGAAGCGTTCAAGAAAATTTTGGCCGAAAATGCCTCCCAGATCGCTGGAAATGGCACTTCCCAGGCCTTGTAAGTTGCATCTAAGCACTTTCTATTTTGAAATTACTTAGCGATATCATTTAAAAAAATGCTGAATGGGGGGGGGGGGGAGGCGGGCGGTCGCCCCCATCCCAAAAATTGTCATGTTCCCCGACGACACGGTCGAGTTCGAGACCAGCCACAGTTGGTTTCATAGCACAATTCTACACACGCGTTATGATAGACCATATATAGTATATATATAGATCATTAGTGAGAGAGGAAAATGGAAACGTCAAAAAATGAAGTTGTCGGTGTAAGGGGTAGGGTGAGTCACACTTTTACGAAATCATTGATCCGTCACTGGCTACCCTTCAGCGCTGTAATGATGTCACTGTTCCTCTTTCTCTTCGCGTTTTTCTTTTACTCCCTCCTTTTCTCCTTTTCTCTCTTTCTTCTTTTCCTTTTCCCTTCCTTCCTCTCCTCCTCCTCTTTTTTCCCCTCTTTTTTCCTTTTTCCTTCCTTTTTTTTCTCTCCTCTTTTTCTTACCCGGGGGGCGCGCGCCCCCAACACCCCCCCCTGGATACGCACCTGGTATTTCTTTTAATAAAAACCAACGTGTGTTCATAGTAATAAAGCCACATACTAATAGGTTTCATTTAATGGCAAAATGGCCACATTTTATCATTTTACTATGTTGTTGTAAAGGTTATCAGTTTGGGGCTCAATTATTCTAGAATGTCAAATAGATGGTCACTCATTTTCGAACCAAAGTTCTCCCACCCTGCCCCAGCAGTTAATTGGCTAATTGGAAATTCCTTAACGATTCACTGGTTCACTTTAGCTGGTTATAACCCCAAATGAAAATAGCTCTGGAAACTTTCAGTAAATTTAGTAGATATTTGAAGCCACCATACTAATGGCATCTAAAGCTGCATTTTGTGTTGGGTTCTAGTTATCGATCTGATAAACAGATCATGTAATATTTTTACACATAATTGGATAACCCCAATAACGAATCTTGTGTTTACAACTATTTGGATGATTAAAGAGTTACAAAGTGTTTTATTCAACACAATTAATGATACACAAAATTGTTCACAACCAATGCCTTGTCATATTATGTCATGACACGTTATGTCTTGTCTGTCAATGTGCACGATCAATGTAATTTACTATCATGTCATGTCAAACCATGCCATACCATGCCATGTCATGTCATGTCATGACATGTCTGTCACTTTATGTCATGACACGTTATGTCATGTCTGTCATTGTGCACGACCAATGTAATTTAATATCATGTCATACCAAACCATGTCATGTCATGCCATACCATGCCATGCCATGTCGTGTCATGTCATGTCGTTTCATCTCATGTCATGACATACCTTGTCATTTTATATCATGACACGTTATGTCTTGTCTGTCATTGTGCACGACCAATGTAATTTAATATCATGTCTTGCAATGCCATGCCATGCCATACCACGCCATGCCATACCATGTTGTGTCATGTCATATCATGTAATATCTTGTCATGTTATGTCATGCCAGGCCGTGCCATGCCATTTCATGTCGTACCTTGCCATGCCATGCCATGCCGTGTCATGCCATGACATGCCATGCCATGCCATGCCATGCCATGTCATGTCATGTCATGTCACGTCAGGTTGTTATGTCGTGCACGTTTTATGTCATGTGATGCCATGCCATATTTTGTTATGTAGTCATAACGCTTTGGTTTCTTCTTGTTTGTAACATTTTGGAAGGTATTCCTACTATGATCACCAGCAATTTCCTCGTGCCATTTTAGTGGACATTATGTTACATATTAATTTCTATAGCACCTTATCGTCCATTTAACTGTCGAGGTTTGGTACCGTACCTCAGGACTATATGGCAAATTCAAATCAAAATATGCCAAGCTTTTATAAAGAGTCTCCTTCTCCAATGCTCTCGCCTTCTTTACAGGGACATTGGACTTACTTATAACAGTTCATACGAACGGATAGTGTGGGTAGACACGAATGAGAAGAACGTCACCGTTGAGCCAAATGATGATAGCGAGATAGATAAACGGGCTACATGTCCCATTTGGAATATTTCTTCGAACAAGTGGAAATCAGTACACTGTAAAAAGAAAATGCCGTTCATATGTAAAATGAGACCAGGTTTGTTGATATCGTCTTTATTATGTCTTTCAGAATATTGTTTCTCCCTTGTCATTTATTTAAAAGGAAAATAAGTGTATGATTTTTAATAAGGAAACGAACCTCTTGTAAGCTAAGATTATGTTGAAGAAATTCAGACCAGAGGTTATTTTATAACATGAAGTGGGCCTATCTAAATTGATAGATTTGGGTCAAATGTGTTTTCTTCTGAAACAGCCTAGTAGTTTAGTATGGTATATGTGTAGCATAAGCAAATGTGCTAAGAATTGAATTCGACGCTCGTGTGAGGAGGAGGAGTAAGGGAAGCTGGGGGGAGGGGGAAGACGAGGTGACGCTATTAATCTGACCTTTACCGAATAATCGAATATAAGTTGATAGGAGTTTTTCGATTTAGACATCAGCCACCTAGTATCTGCAAAAGAACTCGCTCAGTGTCTACCTCCAACTACACCCCACCTTCCCCACCCACCCCTTATTTAACCAACCCCACCCCTGCCCACTTCCATCCAACTCTTGCTTCCCGGTAAATAAAGTTGGCTGTATATGTAGCCCTGATTAAAGTCTCAAACCAAAATTCTTCTTTCATCTTACATAGCTGAAAGCAAATTTATTTACATGTTTGAATCACCTTAGTTACGAGGAATATGAGTACGTCGTCGGTTTTTTCTTTCTATTTTCTTGAAATTCTAGATTTTACAGAAAAACTGATAGTCACCCTCTCACAGAGTGAGGATGGTACATTGCAACCCACTTGGCATAGTGACTTTACCTGGTATGGTAAGTTTTTGCCTATACGCACTCTATTTAGTATAGGCTCGGAGCCAAGAAGAAGATTGACATCTACTACGTCCATGCGATTGTGAATACTACATACAACCGTGTGTTATCCAAGCGTTGAATTGTATGCTTATTGCACGAATTTGTAGGAGACTGCCATAAGAAATATCATAATTAATTATCTTAAATAAATATTTAAGAGTAATTGAAGTTGAAAATACTGGGAGCGAATATTTGATGATAATTGTCTTCAGTTTATCGCGAGAGACAGAGGGAGAGGTGGAGAGAGAGAGATGATATTATGGTAGGGACCTTCACACCTGACATTAATGATTTTGTAATGGTTTTTAATGTTGTCTCTTGCTCGCCATGACAAAAAAAGAAGATTTGTTTCACAAAACAAAAGCGCATGGAAGCGATTTATGATGAAAACCTTACATTACCGGTATTTCCAAGCAAATCCATTGGGTTGTCAAGATTAACTATAGAGTAAACCCATATTCCGCTTAAATATGTGTTTTCTTCAACAATTAAACATTAAGGCGGTTGCAATTTGTATGATTCGACTCTGCACTGAGCTAAAGTAATTGTTATCTCCAGTGTCACAACTTGCAATATATCTTGCGCATTATGCGCACGAGCAAACGCAGACTTTTGCGCATGCGCACATCATTGTCATGATGATATACATGCTGTAAAGGAGACTTGAGGATGAGAGAGTACGATTTCATTAAAATAGGGTTCTGTGTTTCTTGGTGACGTTTATGAAAGAAGTATATTTGAGTTCATAGATCTATACATAACGGGAGAAAAATAGGATCATCCATTTTAATTCTTTTTTCTTTTGGTTATTTATCTACTTACAGATGACGAGATCCCAGCTGATAGAACACCGGCAATGGAGGTGGGGCTTACTCCGCTCGGATTTGCTGTCGTAGGAGGGATAGCGTTTCTTGGCATTTTAATGGCATTGGCATTTCTCTCGTTTAACATCCTTGCTCGGAATCACAGGTAATATCATAGTGTTTAGAAAGTTCACATACTTTCCTTTAGCTACAAAGGGGTTATTCATATATACATAAAATTATTGTTGTATATCATTAATCAGGACTGCTATCAGTCTCTTCATATACCGCTATTAGTTGTTTAAATTATAAGAATCAAACAAAGGATTGATAAGAACCATTAAGAACTGCACTGATGAGCGGAAATCACCATTAATATCTTGAAGAATGACTTTAGGTACAAAAAAAAAAAAAAAAATTGATAGAACATTAAAACACTACTATCAGTCCAGGTTGGATTCTTATAGCCTAACACTTGTCATTTTTGAGAAATGTTCCTTGAAACTACTATAAGTCGTCAACTGAAGTGACTAGACTGTTAAGCCTAATATACAGAGACCATTGGGTCAGTTCATCATCAGATGCAACACTAAACGCAATAGGAAAAACAATACTTTGAAAAGAAATGATATGTTTACAATACATTACAAATTTGTCACAAGCAAATGTGTCGGATAGCATCCCACAGTGCTCTCTTATATACATGAAGTTAAAAGAATATGTTTGGGCTGAGTTATTAGAATTTATAAAACAATAGACTACATGAAAAACGTTGACCTGAGGAACCGACGTCATCATGAGTGAAGTCTGTTAAAGGAGCATTCCAGAATTTAAATATATTTTGAAAGTGAATATCTTGAAAAAACACATAGCTATATAGAAAGAGTCAAATGTTTCTTTTTCTCTTGTTTTTGAACTATGACACATAAAATTCTACTTAAAGTCACCCTTTAAAGGAGTATTCCATACTGAAGTTATTTTACAGCTTAATATCTTGAAACTATCGGAAAAGCTCTAGAAACATTACTAGCACTGTTTGTCGTTCTTTTATTTGGATCGTGACACTTTAAGACTAACATCCTGCCGTAGCTTTACAGAAAGATAGACTATCTAGCTCCTGAATATGTCAACAAGGACATATATTCCCATCATGAAAATCCAATGAAACTTTCAAGCAAAGATTGAAACGAAATCTCACATAGTTTTATCATATTGTTAATCTTTTAAAGAAAATAACAGTTTACCAATTGTGTGTTAACCATTTCAATATAAATTAATAATCATAATATTCATAATAATCATAAGGAGAAGTAGAATAATTTAACATGTGTAGATATATTTAATAGAGATATATATAAATATTATTGACAGTAGTAGTTTATTCATGTATTCAATTTCTCTCCAATCTCTACACGTAACATAGATTCGTTAAGCTTTCTAGTCCTCGATTAAACAACGTTATAATCGTCGGGTGCATCCTCGTCTATCTATCCGTGTGTTCTCTCGGTTTGAATCTTGACTTTCAGAACGGAGAAAACAGGCACTTCAAGCAATTTTGCATGGTAAGAATATATAATGTAAACATAAATTCATAGTTTATTAGGTATCTTAGCCGGAAGAACTATAAAGTGCCATGTCTCTCTGTATTACCTAACACAACTATAACAAAGTTATGCTTCGTAAAACCTGGGTCACAAAATCCTGGTCACAACTATGAATTTTAACTCGCAATATTCGTTTCCCACTAAACTGATAAAGTTCTATCCTCCTTCGACCTACGTCCACATGTGGTAGCTCATGTTTAAGCCATTAGGACAACCTATAGGCCGGTATGTGTAGTTTGACACGTAGTATTGTCGCCTGCTATTTGCATAACGGTATTTAAGACGTTTCAAGCGACCACGTCAGCAACGCCGATTCAAAGCACGATTCGAGCTCCTGATATCGTAGTGCGCATGCAGTAAATTGGCCTGTTTATCTATATATGCTACACGGAAGTGTTGTACGCCGTTGTGACCCTAAGTTAACTGAATTCGTACAGATGATGAACGTGCATTTGTAACACTATATCAAACACAACCAAACAACATCAAAAGGTTTGTAGTCAATTAAGTGTATATTGCTCGGGGAGCAGCCGTAACCTAGGTCACGAAACATTTATAGCCTAGAACAATGGTATACTATTATAATTATATATTGATATATGCACACATGTTTGCAATTCAATATGATTCTTGCTTAAAGTTCCTATTTATATATATATATATATATATATATATAATATGTATAAATATATATATATACAGCTCAGAGTATGGCTTCTTTCTGTTGGCTTCGTCCTTGGCTTTGGAGCGATATTCAGCAAGACTTGGAGGGTTTACAAAGTTGCTAGTCTGAAAGGAGGCATACGACCTGTGGTAAATTACAATGATCTTTTACTTGCCTTAATGATCTCATCCCCACATGTAATGTATAGGGGGATGAGATATTGTACTTCACCCCACATCAGCATGGTTGTTTGATTACATGCGTGAGTGTGTATGTGTGTCAGTGACCATGTTAACTCGTGCCTGCTAGATTGATGACGACAGAGGTCAAACGCCAAAACACCTAAAAATTGATATTTAGCCATTTTCTGCTTGTCAACGTGTAATAAACAAGCATTGAGCCTCACGATATGTAGATAATGATGTGACGAATTTTAAAATAGGACAGATTTAGCGTTGGGTCAAAGGTCAATTGAGGTGAAATTTGGACTAAATTGTGCGAGAAAGTTTGTCCCGTACTCATTACTAGCACTGTTTGCGTTATTTTACTTGGATCGTGACACTTTAAGACTAACATTCTGCCTTAGCTTTACAGAAAGATAGACTACCTATAGCTCCTGAATTTTGTAGATATATAGATAATTGTAAAGAGCGGTTTGTTTCAAATTATGATAAATGTAATTCGAACCTCTTCTATTCTTATATAGCATAACAATGTTGATTCATTAACTAAGCTATTCAAGTTCCTTTTCAAATTATGAAGAAACAAATGTCGAAAATATCTATAAATTTCTTTCCTACCATTCACAATAAGATTGATAACCACGATAACTATTATGGAGTGACGACAACGATAAAAAGGATCGATTATTTCAAATGAAAGAACCATAAGTGATTAATAATTGAATTGTATCTCATTATTTATTCCATATTGTTATAATGCATGTCATTTTTATTCCAGAAAATTAAGGACTCTGCATTATTCACTAAAGTTGGTATTCTATTGGCCCTTGATTTGGTCGTTCTGTCAATATGGCAACTATCTGACCCTCTTCGTCACAAGTTACAAGTACGTGAATTGAATTGTTTTTTGTTATCTGTCCTTTCGTCCTATTCTTGTAATAATGAAAACAAAATGAATGACATGATTATTCCGGTAAAAATACCAAATTGATTTGATGAATATAGAAATAGTCATTTTGGCAAGCTTTTACATCATTTAGCATACTAGCCTAACAGCTTGCTTTCTTTCTTTCAAATATACCTAATTAGCAGCTACAGTAATGAAATATCGAATTGCATACGTATATATATATATAGAGAGAGAGAGAGAGAGAGAGGTGGAGAGAGAAACTGTCGGCTTCATACAGATTGCTGAAATTGATGTCTGTCTCTCTTGTTCGTATTATATTACAGAACATTGATCTGGAACACTACGTTTATATTTGTGACTGTCAGCATGCTGCTTTATGGAGTGGGATTTTATTCGTTTACAAGGGTCTCATACTGGCCTTCGGTGTATTCATTGCTTGGCAAACTAGAAATGTGAGTATAGCATATGGTAGCGACGCCTCTTCCACTAATCATCTCAACGTTGTTGCTCATATGGGTAGTATTTCTGTTTTTACCGACAGGTGACTATACTAGCTCTTAACGATAGCAAAGGTATCGCCCTCTGCGTGTATAACACCACAGTGCTATGTGTTGTTGGTGTTGGCACTGCAGTCATCCTAGCAGACTCACCGACAGTACAAAACGTATTCTTATCACTCATCATGAACTTCTGTGCGACCTTCGCGCTCATCGTCATTTTCGTTCCAAAGGTAACTACTTTCCTGAGATTTCCATCAGTTTTTCCTTCCAGCAGAACTTTGTCAGTTTATGTAACGAATCCATTTCTGCCAACCTGACGCATGATTTTAATTGATTAATTAAGTAAGAAATATCCAAACCCTTGCTCCTGTAGTTATGTTATCGCCGCGGAACCCATTATGTTAATATATGATGCATGGTACGGCCAAAACTGGGACACCCGAGCATAAAAGTATTTACTAGTTTCCGATCTTGAGAATACGTAGCGACACGAAATTGCTTCGTTTCCTTCAAAAAAGAATTTAGATTCGAGTCCCTTGTAATAGACTCTAGTCCCTTGTCATTGACGAGAGTCCCTTGTGGTTGACCCGAGTCCCTTGAGATTGACTCGAGTCGCTCGTCTTGGACAGAATTCCTGGCATAGGTTCAAATGATTCCAAAGCAAGCCAAGTGCTTTTGAGTTCAGACTCGAGTCATGTTACCAGAATATGTGACTCGATTAGACCCGAGTCCTATCCAGTGACTTAAATTTTTTTAAAACTGACTTTCTCACATAAACCCTGCCACTGTGAAAGACACACATTCAATGGAAAACAATGAATACAGCCACTTTTTTCCCCGTAATTTATACCAGCTATGGCTAGCAGTAACAAGACATACAATTATCACTTTGGCAAATGTGTTGCCTAAATATATTAGAATTTGTTTTAACCTTTACCTTAATTTTTAACAACAGCTGAATTTTATGTTGTATTATGTACCTTTACAAAAACAATAAGTGCATCAAATCAGTTCTAATTATTTATTGACTGCGCCGATGTTTCCTCGTTTTGTTTAGATCAAATTTGTTTACCATCATCCTCACGCCGACCGAAACATATCCTCAACATCTTCGGTAAGATGACTCCATTCGAAATGTTTTGACTTTTCCCAACATAATTCATTGTTCTATGTTTTTGTGTGAAGGGGGGAGGGGGTCGGTCGGTAGATGTGTGGGTGTGTGTAGGGGTTTGCATTTATGCGGGTTATGCGTTTTCCTCTTTTGTTTGGGGTAAAAAACAAGGGGATGCATAATTTTATTATGGACTTTAAAAGCTGGAGAGCAACTGCCATTTCTACGGAGTTTACATGGGCTGATGTTAGGAGTAGGGGATGTACAAAATACCCCGCCCCCCCCCGCCTGTGTCCACCTCCCAGATAAGCCAATTTATCTGTGATTTTGGTTTCATCCTAGGTGACGGTACTACCACATATTCCATTATCCATATTTACAAAAAGACAAATAAATTTGATATATCCCGTGTTGTCAGTGTTGGCAATTATCCGTCACCATTTCTCCATTTAATCGAAACAGGTTACTTCGTTATCACAGAGGCCTGTGAGATCCCAAGCCACAGAGCCAGACAACTTGCAGGGCAATGAGACCAGGGAAGGACGACAGCGATCCGGAACTAGAAGAAATATTCAGAAATATCAGTACAAAGAAAGCCCTCGGAGCTCTGACATGAACACCGACGGCTCAGTGGCTACACAAAAGCAAACGGAAGAGGAAGGCTACAGCTCAGAGAAATTCTCAAAGATTGCGAGCACTTTAAAGAACTTGAAAAGACATCAACGTGAACGTTCCTCTACTACAAACCAAGAGTAACCCGGTTTAGTTTAACCCGAAAAACAGATAGTATAAATAGCGAAATAGCTTGAATTATAGGTGGAATGCCATAAAGCTTCAAATTTCAGCTATGAGTTACATTTATGGAGAGGGACTGATCCCCACATCCATTGCAGTCGAATCCATTTGTTCCGGTACTTACAACTTAAAAACGTAAACTCTTGTTTCAGTGTTTTTTAGAGCGAAGTTATATAATGTTGATATATAGTCTAAAAACAAGAATATATATAAAGATAAAAATCATATACCTTTCAATAAAAACGCAAAACATTGAACTGTAAATACAAAAGAGAAACGAATAAAACAAAACAAGATAATGTGAACAGTAAAGAATTCGAAAGCCTCCAAAGACAATTTGCTACTTGCCATTATTAAAAGTTTAGAATGTTCAGTTATAAACAATTTTTGAAGGAGGAATTTGTCCTTTTTAGGTATTTTTAGTTTATGTATGTCCAGCTTCAGTTATTTTGCGCACAAAAATTAAAAGAGAAAAGATTGTTTGAGGTTTGGGATCGTTTTTGAAAGTTACGTACGTAAACTAAGTTTAAAGGTCATTAGTTATTGGCTCCAAATTGATGTTTAATTCATTTTGTATGTTAAATATATTTCCTTAAGAGGCTCTGACCCTCCAAATAATTCCTAGTTGAGTAGAACATAAAATAACTGAAGTGTGGATAACTAACTATAGACGTTCAGTAAAATGCTTTTTGAAAAATGACCATGGTGTGAATTTCGGCATACTTAAGGCCTTACTCATGATGACCTTTATCTTTATCAAAATATGCCTTTGTATCACCGCCTTTGTATCGCGTCTTTTCTTTTTGATTAAAATAAATTATGTAAAGTATGAGAGCAGGCGCATAGACGTCCACAGGATTTCCAATATGTATGGTATGGAGACCAGATTCCCATTGTCGCCCTACTGATGTTGGCAAGGGTCATGAACCTTAATGTAGGAGGGATATTACAGCTTTATGAAAGAGGGGTGTGACTGTGGGGTAGCTAAATGGGACTGCCATGTAAGAGGGTATGATGAAATATGTGTATTCTGAGTCATATTTCAACTGTAAATTATATATATATTTTTTCAACTCACTACGATTCAATTACATATATATATAAATGATTTTCGAGTTAGTTAGCATCATGTTTGAACTCTAGAGTAAGGCAAAATATGTCACCCAAAACAGAACTAGTATTGTTCGATACAGGTGTCAAACGCCTACAGTGAAATTACGACCTTCCTTACCGGTTTCGAACCTCTGGACATACAATCAGCGTCCATGGCCTAGTTGGTTAGTTAGTTAGTTTTCATATATATATATATATATATATATATATATATATATATATATATATATATATATATATATATATATATATATATGTATATATATATGTATATATATATATATATATATATGTATATACGTTAAACTTTACTTACCTTCCCCCATCCCTTCTTTAAAACCTTGTGCCCGACAATAACCTATTGTCTACATTAACTGTAAGCATTAATGTTTAGCATGAAAAACCACAGGGCATGATTACGACATATCGTAAACTTTTATGGGCTCACCACTTTATTGTTCATAGAGTTTGGGAAGAAACAAACCAAATAATAAAATCTTTGTTACTATTACATCGACACTACTTAGGCGCACAATACTGTAACCTGATACATGAAAGACTTCCCAACCATCGAAATTATACGAAAAAGTAGCATCTTATCACTTTTGCGAATTACAACTTCCGAAAATGATGTTAAACAACATCACTTAACTAAGACATTCTTCAGTTTTGAGAAGAAACAGCACAACCAATTATGACTGCAACAAAGATAAATTCCTTACTTGTAAGAGAAGTAAAGGGGCTGGCGCTATTCAAGTAATAGCTTCGTAAATGTATTACATATTATGAGGGCACTTATAAGCTTCCGTACGTGTATTCATAGGAGAATAGCGCCTCATTGGGCCACGTTTTCAGTAGACATGGAATGCACACATGCCGGTCACAGAGAGTGTCTTGCCCTCTAGCCATAGGCAAGGCTACACGCACGCCACCTAGAACGCTTCTGGTCGACCTCGGACCAACCGACACTCCTCGCATCCTCCCGGGTTCGTCTACGACTACAAGGGAGACATGGCGAGGGATCATAGGTCATAAAAAGCACCATACCTACAGTCGGAGGTATTATCGCCTACGACCTGTCTCGAACCCTAGCCACGGTTTACTCGATTAGCAGTGCAAGATCTTTCGCTTACACCGTTGCTGTAACCAACACATCAGCGAGAAAACTAACTTCATAACAAATATTTAAAGACTGACTGAAGAAAGGAGGGAAAAGTCAAAATGTTGTTTTTGTCACATTCGTATGTCCTTGGTGGGTATCAAACTCTGAACATCAACTTCTTAGTTCCTCTGCTAATACCACTGAGCTATCGGACAGAAAACGTTAAAATGAAATCAGAAAGCTGTTAGTATCCTCGAATATCCTCGAACTAAGTGAACAAATAATGTGGGATTCTGGACATAGCAGATCAACAATAGGTTTACCCTAGTCTGTTACTAATTCTTCCAACACTTGAAGAAGTTTGTGTTTGCAAAAGAAATACTCTCTTTATGGAGGAGTACATGTACATGTATGTCGACCTCGCGTGCCCCTAGCCGCCCCTCCCCTCCCTTACTATTAGGGCGTTACTGGAACCGGTAAGCTATAGACATGAGGGCATGTTTCATTTATTTTTCATGTCTATTTCTTTATTAATCTTTAACACATAGAACAATATGAGAACTGTAGCTGAGGAGGTTCCTATGTAACCATAAGAATATAACAGTAAAATGCATCTTTCAAATACTGTCTATTCATGGTGTTATCTGATAACTCATAACGTACAAACAGCACAGAGAATATCATAATCATCTACATAAGGAGGGCAAGGGAGACCACCCCCACCTGCACTGCACTTAGCATCAGCAACATAGAGTAATGGTTCATTGTTATTGTGGTTTGTACGAGGAATTCCCTCGGCAGTTTGATCGACGCAAACAAACTCTGATTTGTAGTGGTTATAATGAGAAGACATCATGTAGCCTTGGTATTCCAGGGTCCACTCTGTAACAAAGCAAATTACAAAACAAAGCAAATATATATATATATATATATATATATATATATATATATATATATATATATATATATATATATATATATATATATACATATACATATATATATATATATGTACATATATATATATATAAAATATATATATATATACATATATATATATACATATATATTTACACACATATATATTTACACACACATATATATGTATATATATATACATTTACATATCTATATATATATGTGTGTGTGTAGACACTCTTCTACAAACCCGCCCCACCCGCCCCCCCCTCCCCCTCCCCCACACTTACCTACCCTGCTGGTCTGATCACCACTATAGTACCACTACTTCACCACATCTAGTTGTATTGGATATTATATTTAAAAAAATACAAATACCGGGGCAAAAAGAACAACAACCGAACTCAACCCAATATTGTTTGCAGGTCTACCCCAGAGGACATTTAGTATGCTAGATACTACAGTGGTTCAAATGAAACATTTGAAATTTGAACTTGTAATCTCTTGTAATGCTATCTTCTAATGTCGCCTTCTTTTTCGAAATTTGGCCGTTCTATAATAAAATGTTTGTCGATTTATCTTAATAGGTCTACTATATCTTCTCGAAAGTTAGACTGTCAGTACGTCTAGAAAGTCGACGTTTAGACATTGCATTTAGAAAGTTAGAAGTATTTTATCTTGAAAATTATCTTCTTAGTCCTTGAAAGGTTTTTTTTAAACTGTTACCTGGAATTATTAACTTCTTCCAAAAAATGCTCTGAGCTGGACAATTAGAATCTCTTCAGTTCATAAATGTTGTACTTTGTATACACCATGTCATCCTATCATCTTGAATATTTGTATTTGTTTCCCTTTTCTTGTCTTTCCAGAATATTCCATACTCGATTGATCCTATACCTTTTGCAAATGTCTTAACATCATCATTACCTTGGCTTCCTCAGCAGGTGTTGGTTCCAGGGATTGTTACAACAGAATGCTTGCCTGGAGACAGACACACAGCACAAGGAGCTTCACTTTGATGGATATTCGGAGATGTTGGAAGGGTTTGCTCATATTCAACACCATATATACTAGCACCACCACCATGGCTTGGGGGGTCAGCGAAAGTTGGTTCCAGGGGCAAGCAAAGAAAATTTACCCCAGATCCTTTTTGGGCATGGTTATTACCACTACCCATTACACCTACAAACGAGTGAACAAAATAATAAAAATAGCTTGGTTTCAGAAAGCTTGAAAACAATATTGAAGCAGTGTAAAATAAGGTTGTAATTGTACTGTAGAAAGAAGAGAGTAAATATACTAGATCTAGTACCAGTCTTCATATACAAGATCTAGATAATCAATGCTGAAGAACCATCATGCTTTTTTTAAAGTTGTACATTTATTGGCATCAATCAGTACTGAAAATTAGTTAAATAATTTAGGTAAGCAAACCCAATTAGATTATTAATGCAAAAACCGTGAAACCTATTCAATTACTTTTGGTGAAGCTAGAATAATATTGATTTTTGAACTATCAGAACGATCTAGTTTTAGCAAAACCTAAACATGACTGAGTAGAACTGGAATCTTTCTTAAGATCCATAGGCTTCAAAAATATAGAAAATAAGTGTTCTACATCAACAACATAGAGATTGGTCGAACCCGTCAGAACGATACAAAATAATCCACTCAATCAAAATCATACAGATTGTTCAAATCAGTACAATCATAAACATTGGTCCAATCAGTCACAACCATACAAAATGGTCCATTCAGACACAACCATACCAATTGGTCCAATCAGTCACGATCACACAACTAATCCAATCACACGTTCGGTCCTTGCCTCCGCCACTTTTACATGTGACCAAATATTCGTATAAACTCTGCTGGATGAACTTTTGGCAGATTGAGGGTGCTTCTTGTGTTACTGGGTTGCAATTTTCTTCATATAAACCAATCAGTCGATCTTGTAATGTCGTCCTTCAAATGTACATGTTTTATTACATCACATTTCGTCACATACCATTGTCTAGATATCCAGACTCACCTTGATATACCAGTTGAGATGTGCTTGGACAATATGTTTTGCCCCATCGAGTGTAAATAACTCCAGCCGTAGAAGATGTACTTGGCTCGGCAGGGTTGTCAGGAGGATTCTGCAGAACATGATCTAAAAGCAATAACAAGTCAATCAATATAATTATCAAATGGTATGGTAGTGTTCATGAATTGTAACTGGAGTGTTAATAAGAAAAACAATTAATGGATAACATTATCTATTCTAATCTGTTGGTTAAGAGTCATTCGTTGTTCTTCATACAAAATGTCCATTAGTGAACCCATGAGTTGGTATCCAATTGATTAAATGACATATGCCGCTGTTGATGTAAAGCCATATGATAGATAATTAATCTCCACGATCATCTTAATCGACCATCTTAATGGATTTCCAGTTAAGTATACCAGTTGCACAGAGCAGACTACCATGGATAGCTGTGCTGTTCTAACGTGCCGTTATCAAGTTGCATTTGAGATTGTTATTCCGTGATTGTCAAAGCATTGCTTAAAGATTGGCACATATCTCATTAATTATATAACTAGGGAGGGGTGGCTATGTCACTGTTTCACATACAGTTAGAAACAGACAGATATCTTCGTTAGAAATTGTAAGATTACTTTCAATGCAGTATGGCCTTGTTAATTCTCAGATAAAGCAGACTGCTTTAATGACTCCCGTTTTGTACAAGAAACGTTGGAACTTTAAAACATAGTACATTGAAATTAACTGGTTCGCATTCCAGGACAACATTTCATATTCCAACAGACTCTTTCACCTAACTACTGCAACGAAGTCAGTTTCTACATCCAAAAAGGTACAGTTAGCTGGTAATGAATCTGGACAGCTCCCCGATTCCTATATGCAAAGTATACTGGGCTAGGTACATCTACAATGAATATGTGGTAAGTCATGTTAACTTACACTTTTAATGATTGACTGGAAACCTGTGTGCCTTTTTCAAGATTTGAAACATCTATTAAAGCAATAATATAAGTAACAAACTAATGACCAATGAATAAAACTTGTCGAAAACAAAAATATTTAAAACTATAAGCTTGGCAAGAAAAGTGCCCTTTGAAGATGTAAGTATTTTATCTTTAACCAATATGTCAACCCTCCCCAATGTTCTATATGGAGTGTTATATCTCTACAATTTTAAAGGTATATATTGAGCGAGTAAAATAAAAAGCTGATGAAAACAATAACTTAGCAATGAGCCCTCCCAAGGCAAATTTCTTGTTCATAAGGAAGCAACACCTGAACAATTATGCGATGACATCTGACACAAGCGAATATTTAGACGCAAAACTATTTTAAGAGGCTAATTACATAACGTAATAATGGCCTATACCTGCAATGGGACCGAGTATGATCTGGTCACGGCCATCACGACCAGGCATCCCTTGAGGACCAGGCGTTCCCCTGGGTCCTGGATCCCCAGGAGGACACATCACACATTGGCCCAGAAAATAAGAAGATTGCATGTTTGGGCTCATTAAGAAAGGCGACCCTGAAACGAAAGCAAGATGTTATTCCAGTTAAAACATATAACGTCAATTCTTAAATAATATATTAACTATAAAAACCTATGGAATGTTCGATGGTTCTAAATGGACATGTGAGCTGTAGATTTAGCGTGTTAGCATAACTCAACATCACGACGAATTTGTATTTTTTTTTTATTGTCGAGTTACGCTAACATGGCATCTTGACGAAAATAATCAAATTGTTGAGTTGTTAATTGCTCGTTACTTGACAACACGTCACAAACTATGATATATAATCTATATAATATATTATCTAATAGTGAAAATGATCATCAAACATCATGTCATGTTTGTCAAGTTACGTGCGATGCAGCCTTAAGTCGATAAGTTAATCATTTCGCCAAGATGTAATATTATCGTAACTTGTCAAATCGACAAAAATAGTACGTTGGTTTCTTGCTAATATGCTGCAGCTGTTACTGACTCGCCTTTGATTTAATCCAAATTCAGTACAAAAGATGTTAGGTAAAATATTTCCCAAACTCCTTATGATTAACCACTTGTATCAAACATTATACAGATGCCCCTTGTTACTAAGAGTTCACCTGCCTACATTATATCATGTATGTAACAGAAAACAATTAATATCAGGACTGACAAGACAGCTTCATTACACAACGTAAACCTTCCTACAGCAAATATTCCCAATGCCGCAATTGATGTGAGTTTTCCAAGTAACATCCATTTAGTTTTTAATTGTAAAGAGACACTTTTAAACAGAGAGAAATCAAAGTCACTCCAATGACTGACCAATGTACTTTTCTCTGAACGTACAATAGCCTGGCATTATTATGGGGGAGGGGATATGAAGCTAGGGGAGGTATTGGGAAGTAGGGGAGAAGTGAATAACTTAAGAAGATTCCATATCACTATATAAGATAAGGTCAAGGTAATTAACTACACAGGTTCTTGAAATATATCCTTAGTTTCATAGATTTTGTATTTTTTCTGTCCTTTCCATCTTGGTATTATACAGATATAAATACTACATGAAACTATCAACTATGTGTACAGATTCACAGATAGAAGCTAGTATGTATGGCTCAAAAATAAAAGTAAATTTTACACCATTTACTATCTTACTATCTTGATTGTCGCATAATGTACTGCTAACATGTCTTTACTATAATTAGGATGAAACGTTAAAGGAGACAAAATCCCATCGTTCATTATTGGACCATTTCAGTATAGAGATAACGGTCATAAACAACTTCCCCAAACAGGTAAGACGATCTTATTCCATTTGGGGAGATGTCACAGATTTAATGTTTCTTCACACACAATGCTGGAGACTTGATCAACTAAGGCTTAAGAGTTAGTTAATGAACCTTTTAAAATGGATCACAGTAGGTCATCTGTGACGTCACGATAACAGATGTTCTTCTGCAGCTTCATTAGTCATTTAAAGTATCTATATGTTATAAAGTTTGGAGGTTAGTGAATTGCCTTGCTCTCGTAGAATACTGAAACTATGATCAACAATAACTGCAGTACATCTAAGCCTGACAACTCTTTGGTTTGTAACAATTCCAGAGATAACATCGATAAAATAACGTATATTTATAGGAATTCTACCTGCATTGGTTTGTGGAGGTAATTGACTGCCCTCTGTTCCGATACTTCTTCTTACTCTCGTGTTGTCATCTTCCTAAAACAAAAAACCATAGATAAAAGCTAGATTGGTATGTTATTGAAATAGTCTATTTTATAAAACACCTATTGTGAAACAAAATCAATTTACATCAGCCATGTATTTTAATATTTTAATACATTATTACATTTATATGTCAGTATAACACATACATGCAAAGAATAACGAGCAGAATTGCTACTATACTCAATGTGTTCTAAAACTTCAAATAAGTTGCTGTTCCTGAGATGAATGTATAGCTGCATCGTAAATATAATACGTGAAGGTTATAATTGACTTCAAGAAATACCAACAAAGATTTTAAGAAAGTCAATTTTAAACTAGGTTATCTCATTTCTAAGGTTTACCCAAGTAAGATTGCATTGGATGAAACGTAACACCCCTTTTAAGAATTTTTCACAAAATACATGAACAGCAGAAAACTGACTAGTAACATTATAAGGAAAGTGGAAAAGAGCCAAGAACGGTTTGGGCACAAATAGAACTTCAACGTGGTTTATACCCTGAGCTCAGTGCCGTGCACCGGATTTCAAAGCTGCGGGGGGGGGGGGTGGTGCGAGGGGCAAATTGCCAATTACCCCCGAATTGTTTAGGTAACTTTGGACCCAGATGGATCAAACAAGTTACAAAGGAAGGGTGTGGCTGTGGGGTGGATGGATGGATGGATGCAACTACCATGTAGGAGGTTTATATGTCAAATGGTGCATCTGAGGCATATTTAGACAATAAATTAGTTCTATAATTAGGCCAACACGAAAGGTTGTCCTAATAGATATATGTTGCTTTTTTTTAAATCTCCCAACTGAAAAATTCAGCCTTCTATACAAATAATCAAGATAAATAGATACCTTTAAACGAGTGTGAAATGATAAATAAACTTTTCCAGATATATATTAATTAGATTTACACTCCTTTAATCTATTACCCCAGATTGTTACTTTTACATATACATATAATCATTGCTCGAAAACACAAACGAGAAGCATACAACAAATAACAAATTCAACACCAAAATGTTGCCTTCAATTTTTTTTTATCAATCTGAGCAAGCCAAGAAATTGGGAAATGATAAAATCCTTTTCATCAAGTTCAGTGTCTTTTTTATGATTAGAATGTGAAGCTCGACCACCAAGAAACAAAATAAACAGGCAAAAGTTGGCTTCCACAACTCATATATCTTCTCATATATCCTCAAAAGAATTTTCCAAAAGTGAACCATATCAACCAAAAGATGACTTAACCAATGAAATTGTTTCTGAGGTACAGAATTTCACCACCAGTGGAGTAGGTGGTGTCCATGAAACTAACCCACACCCCAGACAGTGACGTTGCCAGGAATTTGAAAGGGGAGCACATTTTGCGATTGTTATGGGGAGGGGTCTAAGGGGAGGGGTGTGGCCCTCCCCTATGAGATATTTTTGAACAATTGAAGTTCCTTAGATGCGATCTGGTGCAATGTTTTGCCAGTTTCATCATTATCATATGATATCACATATATCAGCAGATTTTGTTTCCTGTTTGGATTCTTTTACATGTTCTTTTACATATAATATCAGAAAGTCAAACATAGTGCTCTTTTACAATTTTTCCAGTAGGATGATTCTTGTTTATTGTCCAATGTCTGGACTTTAAATACATTTGATGAACTTAACTGATGGACAATATAAACTTTCATATTTTGTAAGACAGCCAGATGTGCAGTGGCCTAAAAACAAATATCGTTATCGCAGTGTATTAGCAGTGTAATAATTAGTTATAGGAAGCGCGGGTCACGTATGATTGCTAGCTTAGCTTCATAACATACTGTTCGTGCAACAACTTGGGAAGAGATCATAGAAAGGATGAGAACGAACGTTGTCGCCGTCGCTGTGCATACGGTTCGTGACACTCCATCGAGTGCGGTTAGGTAGGCAATATGTATTTTATTACGCAGTGGCCAACTGTAGGCTTGTAATAGGCTATATTCAACCAATATGGTTGAATTAATATATAAAGACTTCAGCGTGGACTGCTGAAAGAGAAAAAGAATTTTTTAACGTGTATAACCGTTGATGGATTCGAACTCAGTTCATCAGGTTACCTGTCTACTGCTCTACCCACTGAACTATTTGACGAGTTAACTTTCTACTAGCTTAAATTGGTATTATTGGTTGGATACAATCTATTGGTAACAGTGAACGACACTGCCTTCAACGAAGTCTCTATTCATCCTGTTTTGTTCCATTAGAACAACGGATCTGATTATCTTTATTTACAAGAAGCTCACGCTTGTCTTTGTTTACATTGCAGCAAGCAGTAAGAATGTCGTTCCTTCCAAGACGTAAATGTACAATAGGCTGATGCCCCGATACTATCGATGACTTCGGTGGAAGCAGTAAAAGAAAAACGGATTCCGTGAAATCTTCTTATTCACAAAAGGTTGCTTAAGATAATGCTCGCAAGAGAGTTCTTGCTGTAAGTTGTGTCCTTTTACAAATATATTCTATGCAGACGATCATGAACTGGAGTAAGCCTGTAAATTCAACAAACAATACCTATTCACATTTCAGTACCGTTTTGAATGAGGAATGGACATTGCTTATTAAGTCAAACACATTAACTTCATGTGACTAATCTTATTGAGGGATCTGAATGGCTGGAAAGCACGGTTATTCGAAACCCGAAACAGAATTCATAGGGTTTTTTGTTTATGCAAGTCGATTGGGGAAACACGGGGAATCGGGAATTCGTCAACTACAAGACTTTGATTAGTCCGCAGTGACTTGATGTGCTTATTGATAATTTGAAAATGCGGCATTTTCGTGGATAGGCCCCCCTCCCCGCCCCCAAATGACTGTGTTCCACACATATACTGAAGTATGTATTTAGCTTAATACAAAATATTATAATCTCTTTATAAATATATAATTTTGATCTATTAGCAGTCAACTTCATCACGTCGTTTACAATTGTTGCATTTTGAAAGACTGCATGGTAATGAGGTTGGGACGGTGACGAGGACGGGGTTTGGATGTTTTTATAGCTTTTATATGGTCGACTACATAATCACTCATATAAAACATAAGTCATAGGAGGCAATAGCATCCCTTTCATGGTCATAGCTACCCTCCCTTCGCCGCCGCCCTCCTTCTCATACCATTTGCCGGTACGTTACTGAACCATGAACATTGTATGTTAGATCACTATGACAATGAAATATTCAATTGCATAAGTTTCCGATGAACAGCATAGAGATAAAATTTCCTCTTTCTTCTGCTGATTTTAAAAGAGGTATTTGAATCACCACTACAAAAGAGTATAGGCTTGAAAATTAATCCAAAACGCATCCAGAATTCTGCTTTAATTGTTACCTCATTACCTGACCAAATTTATTCATGCAACTTATTTAATCTTGAAAAAACATCATTTTACAAAGTATTCTTTGAGATGTTGTACGTCTGAATCAAAAGGAGGGAATAAGCCAATGAGAACATGTGAACTATAGAAACATTCTTTGCATTTCCTTTCAAGTCATCGGAGGATTAGAGATTACGTTGATCCAAGAATTATACTTCATGAAATGGGAGGAATGCTGAAAGGGAAATCTTCTTGTAAGAAATTCCAACTGAAAATAAACACTCTATGCAATCATAAAAGAGCTTTATATGCTGCTTGATTCTTTCTATGGATTTAAAATTAACGACATTAGATCGAAAGAAAGTGAATAATACAACCGTGGTCCACCTCTTTTCAATCTTTCAATAGCACGAACTACGATTGGCAGAGGCTTACTAGTAGGGGATTCCCCCTAGCAGGGATTCAACCATTTGGTGAATGAGTGAGGGGTAAACTAATGTACGTAACCAAGATGTTAGGAACTGGTATTACCATTGGGTAACAAGCAAATGTGTCACGCTCACTCCAATGCATGATAAGCAATTATTGGCTTGTTATCAACTTGAATCGTACTATTCCAAATTAGTTGACAAAGAAATAGAGAATTCCTGTAGCTAAAATTACAATTGCAATTTAACAGATAGTAGTATACTTTGCATATGTAAGACATAATCCCGCCAGAAAGAATTCAAATCACCAAAATATTAATTCTAACACACCGACACACACACAAATTATTCATATGTAACGAATTTAATGGGGTTTTTTGGTTACTGTTTGAATGGGTAAATCTTTGATATATTACCGTCACGTTTCAATCTGCCCGACGTTTCACTGACTGACGTCACGCATTAAATTGTTATCAGATACCTTATATTTTAGAGTAACCTTTCAATGTGTTTCTGTCAGGATGTTTAGCATTCAACGCCAAAAAAAAGCAGTTTTCACATTACCACGTGTGATTGAACAATCTGATAGAAATTTTACCAGAAAATTTCACTTTTTGACAAAGCCGACATAATTGTACATAAACACACTTTTATCATCAGAAAATCAGTTTTCCTATCTGAGCTTAATTTGACATAATTTTGTTACGCAACTAACCTGGCTGTACATTTTGAAGCGGTAATAGATAGGTTATTAGTAGGCAAAAAGTATCTCTTAAATGTGAACTAACGGAAATATGGTTGTTGTTGTTGTTGCTTTGTTGCTTTCTCTGAGATATAATGACAGCTTGTATGATTCTGGCCCCTTCTTCTGCTCATAAAATTGCTCGTTTCCGAAATCAGACATGGATACAGATACTTAGTACCACCCTAGGGAACTGGTCAATACTTTCGCCGAGTTGATAAAAAACCACCAAATTGTATATCGGCAGCTGATATACTCAGTCCCTACGTACTTATGTCAACATGTTTATATATAGGACTTATCATAACCTCGTGTTAATACACAACTGACGAAAGCGTAGGCAGTAAAAAGCAAATGGTGTGGGTGTTTCCCGCGCATCATATTTCCATACGATAGTAATAAACTATGGAATTGCAGAGTAAATTTCAGCACGGGTTAAACATGGGGTCGAACATTACTTACGGGCAGTGGCGGACTGGCCACACGGGCATTTGGGCATGTTGTCACAAAATGCTTGAAAACCTAAATAAAATCTAAAACATATATTTCTGTCTATGTTTGTTTACGTTTTTATCTGTTCTCAGTTTAATCAAGTGTTGCTTCTGGAAAATTATTTTTGTGTCATTTTTAAAGGATTATGGTTACCTACAAAATTGAGAAATATGGCACCATTTTGCATCTTAACTTTATAACCCCTCGGTGATCAGGACGGCGATCACTATGTAAGTATCATATCAATGAATAATGGGCCGGTCAAGGTGGAAAATACCCGGGCCGGTTTTAAGACCCAGTCCGCCCCTATTAGGAGGTATGGGGGTACAGGTGCTGAGAGGTAGGGAGGGTTGAATAACTTAGAAGATTTAATATCACTGAAGAATATATCACTAAGGTCAAGGTAATGACCTACACAGGCTCTTTAAATATATTATCCTTATGTTCATGATAGTGATAACTTCCCAAAATAGCTAAGACAATCTTATTTCAATTGGGGGAGATGTCACAGGTTCAGTTTAAGGTTTCATCTCACACAGAGCTGAAGTCTTGATGAAGTCTAAAAATGACATCATCGAGCCACATGTACTTGAACTTGTTTATGTTTTCATTTTTATTTTACCATTTTAATTTTCTGCAACGGACATGGGTTTTGAAAATGTTGACTCTAAACTATTGAACCTTTTAATATGACCTAATGATGGCATTGGCTTCAGTGTTAACACTGATTACATTGTACCTTGATAATATCAAAAGAAATACAACAGAAATTCTAGTGTTTCGTATCCTATTGGCAATATGACATTACAGGTTTACAAAATGGCAGCCCGAGGCTCGATTTTTAAACCGTATCATATGCCCCAAACATAATAAAGTATTTTTTGTTAGTTCTTAGGGGAATTGTCCTTCACAAATATATTGTGTCCGCATTTAAGGCTAAAGACTTAGTTAATGAACCTTTTAATATGGATCACAGTAAGTCATCTGTGACGTCACGATAACAGATGTTCTTATACAGCTTTAGTATTCATTTATATATATATATATATATATAAATATATATATATTTATATATATATATATATAAATATATATATATATGTGTGTGTGTGTGTGGGTGTGCGCGCGTGTTTGTCTTATATATTTGCTTTGTTTTGTAAATTGTTTTGTTGCAGAGTGGACTTTGGAATACCAAGGCTACATGATGTCTTCTCATTATAGTCACTACAAATCTCAGTTTGTTTGCGTCGATCAAAATGCCGAGGGGATTCCCCGTACAAACCACAACAACAATGAACCATTACTCTATGTCGCTGATGCTAAGTGCAGTGCAGGTGGAGGTGGTCTACCTTGCCCTCCTTATGTAGATGATTATGATATTCTATGTGTTGTTTGTACGCTTTGAGTTTTCAGATAACATTTTAGATAGCATTTTATTGTTACATCCTTACAGTTACATAGTACCCTATTCAGCTACCCTCTCATATTTTCCCGGTGTTCAAGATTAATAAGGAAAGGGACATAAAAAGCAAGTGAACATGCACTCAAGTTTTTTTCTTTTCTTTTTGGGCAACATTATAATGCTTTCATGTATTGTTTTAAATCATTAAGAATTGATGGCCATTTAGAGCACTGATCGGACCGTTTTATTGTGTCCTTTGGCATGACACCATCTCCAAGGCGTCTCTTCACTCGGGAGTATAAATGGGGGCCTGCGAGGTAACTTGTAATATACCTGTGTTCTCCAGTGAAATGTGTAAAAATGTTGATATTTTTGTCTTGTCTTGCTTTATTTGTACTCATCTGATATTGATGAAGATTTTGTTTCGCAGATATTTCATAGTTTCACTTTGCATAAGTGATCAAATAATTACATGTTCACCAAATTGATTGCTATATGACCCAATTTTACTCCCTGATAGAACCAGCTTTAATTTGTGTGTATTTATTATTTTATCTGCAGATACTGCTGAGGTTTGTTATGATCATAATATCATGACATCCCTTTAAAGAATTCAATCTTGTCTCATTTCTTCATCAAGTTGATCTTGAGATCCTATAAAACTGGATTCTCAACAGATGATGATTGTATCTCATAGGTTCGTAAATAACAAAGTAAACCTTGAGTTGATTGTCTCATTCCACGGTAAGTAATTATTACCAACCCTGAAAGATCTGTAGTAAATTAATTCACTCCTTTTGACATACAATGGAAAAGTATAGTTATAAACCTCTGATGGTTTAATGTGACAGCTACCATACTTGGTATAAGTATTTCGAAAATGTAAAGAATAAGTACTCTCATTGGTTAAGCTTTTTGGTCTTGACCATAGATACTGGTTTTCAACCAATCACAAACAATGTATTCGAATTGCTGAAAGATTATTGTCTATATCCATGATGGTGTCTACTGCATTATGTCAGCCAGAAGTTACTTTACATGTGTGTATAGTCAGATGCTTTCACGAAACTATAACTTTCAATACAAACCAAAACAAGTACCTGCTTTTCTGGATGTTAATTTAAATGTGTTCTCTCTGGATGTAAATTCGTTTATGCTGAAATAAAATGTTCGAGAAAACAGCATTATTGTTGTCTGTGTTAATTCTTGGCTGCAGAGGATTTTCGTCTGGCGGTGAGAAGCATGACAATGGAGTCATTGATGTGGTAAGTTCATTATCTGTGTGCAGTTGCTGTTGATGTGTTTATGTTTAACGTATTAGACGAAGGAGGATGCTTAATAACTTAAATTAGTGATTAACTTGGAAAAATCACATAAAGACTATATCCACAAAACTGGTATACTCTAAAAGTTGAAACAATACCTACCTAAAAGTATTCTGCGTTCTCTCTAACTTACATAAATTTCACCACATTTGTTAAACTGCTAAACTGTTTGGTCTG
Source organism: Apostichopus japonicus (assembly GCF_037975245.1). NCBI lineage: Eukaryota > Metazoa > Echinodermata > Holothuroidea > Aspidochirotida > Stichopodidae > Apostichopus > Apostichopus japonicus. Next base: position 18,773,073 of record NC_092568.1, read on the forward strand.
GTGGATACAATGTTCATCTCAGAAAGTCAATGCTCTTTCAATGGAAAGCAGTTTGTCATATTAACCCTGCTAAACATATTGATCATGCTAGTAACGTGTTCTCTTCTCTAAAACCCGCTCAAGCTTGTTGATCTCATACATATTCAGACAGCCATTATTGCTTACCGCATTGGCCATAATCTACTCTCTAAAAATTTCTTTTCTACAATTCAATATTCCCAGATATAGCAAAAGGTCAGCTGAAACCCTAAATACATCACGTTGTAGAACGAATACGTGCCAAAATTCTCTGTGAAATCATGAAATAAAATTCAGTCTGTTCGTCTATTATTTTCCAAACCTACCACCTTACCCTAAAAATATTTCACAGATATTACATAACATTATTTTTAACTGTACAGTGAATAGAAAATTATTTCCTAATATCAGAATCGTTTCATATTAGAAATTTCAGAATTGTCTTTTTTTTCCCCTTCTCTAATTGAAATTAAACTTGAATAATCAAGTTTATGTGCTGCCTTGTTGAATTTAAATTTCAAGTAATTTAAGAAATCGATGATATTTCAGGGTTACTTTAAATAACAGATCAACAAAAGGGAAACTTGATTGGACCATTTTTTATTTTGCTCTGTGGATCCACCCTATTGGGTACAAGGACATTGTTGTTGTTGAAGAGGTAAAAGGTATTTTGAGCCTATCAGTGGTCAGCTTCTGAATACTACAACACAATAACGTCAATAGTAAAACGTGGATTACATTCATGCTGAATGTTTGGAGTCACCTAATTTAGAAGAACTCTACTGTTTTGTGGGAATAAAAGTTCATTCGAGGTCAATAAAGGTAAGTATGAAAACCTCGTAAACATGACAACTCCATATTTAAGCTCAGATTAACTTGATACTTAGTAGCTGTAACAAACCTAGTGACTTCATGATCTCTTTTTTTTAGTCGAAGTAAAATGTAATCTGAGGTCAATGGAGGTCAAAGTATTAAACCTTGTGACCAAAAATGCCCCCAAAAATATATCTTGGTTGCATTTTACGCCTGGTATTTATATCCACCTTAGTGAATACAAATATACTGGTGTCTATAGATGTCAATTGTCATTTGAAGTCAGTGGAGATCAAATATGAAAACCTAAAGTAAACACAAGAACTCCAAATGCAAAGTTTAGATGGACTTGATATTAGGTATATAGATCGACCTTAGGGTTTACAAGAACTTGAATTTTTGTTATGGAGGTCAAAGGTTATTTGAGATTATTAAAGATCAAAATCTTTGTAAACCGTATGGTGTCGTACCACAGTTAATCGCCCCATTGACATTATAATGAGTGTACTCATTGGTAAAATGTAGTTACTGTGTAACTTTTTAACCAAGCACAAGTACAATTATAGCGGAGTCACAGTATCTAGGGTCAGGGATGTAGCCATGGGGGTGGGGGGAAGCAGGGGAAACAACTGCTCCCCCTTTCAGTGTCGAAAAAAATGTTAAAAAACTGTTGTTAGCATGGTATTTTGTCAGTGCTCTTTTGATCTTGAATACACCTCAGCTCCGTTAACTAGATTATAATCGTAGTAACATTCAGGCCTACTGATTCAGCTACGTACTTAGTTTGGCAGGTGTGATGAGCTAAATTTAGCCTATAGCCTATTACAAGCCTACAGTTGGCCACTGCGTAATAAAATACATATTGCCTACCTAACCGCACTCGATGGAGTGTCACGAACCGTATGCACAGCGACGGCGACAACGTTCGTTCTCATCCTTTCTATGATCTCTTCCCAAATTGTTGCACGAACAGTATGTTATGAAGCTAAGCTAGCAATCATACGTGATCCGCGCTTCCTACAACTAATTATTACACTGCTAATACACTGCGATAACGATATTTGTTTTTAGGCCACTGCTCATCTGACTGTCTTACAAAATATGAAAGTTTATATTGTCCATCAGTTAAGTTCGTCAAATGTATTTAAAGTCCAGACATTGGACAATAAACAAGAATCATCCTACTGGAAAAATTGTAAAAGAGCACTATGTTTGACTTTCTGATATTATATGTAAAAGAACATGTAAAAGAATCCAAACAGGAAACAAAATCTGCTGATATATGTGATATCATATGATAATGATGAAACTGGCAAAACATTGCACCAGATCGCATCTAAGGAACTTCAATTGTTCAAAAATATCTCATAGGGGAGGGCCACACCCCTCCCCTTAGACCCCTCCCCATATCAATCGCAAAATGTGCTCCCCTTTCAAATTCATGGCTACATCACTGTCTGGGGTGTGGGTTAGTTTCATGGACACCAACTACTCCACTGGTGGTGAAATTCTGTACCTCAGAAACAATTTCATTGGTTAAGTCATCTTTTGTTTGATATTGTTTACTTTTGGAAAATTGTAATTGGCAATTTGCCCCTCGCACCACCCCCCCCCCCCCCCGCAGCTTTGAAATCCGGTGCACGGCACTGAGCTCAGGGTATAAACCACGTTGAAGTTCTATTTGTGCCCAAACCGTTCTTGGCTCTTTTCCACTTTCCTTATAATGTTACCAGTCAGTTTTCTGTTGTTCATGTATTTTGTGAAAAATTCTTAAAAGGGGTGTTACGTTTCATCCAATGCAATCTTACTTGGGTAAACCTTAGAAATGAGATAACCTATTTTAAAATTGACTTTCTTAAAATCTTTGTTGGTATTTCTTGAAGTCAATTCTAACCTTCACGTATTATATTTACGATGCAGCTATACATACATCTCAGGAACAGCAACTTATTTGAAGTTTTAGAACAAATTGAGTAATAATGTATTAAAATATTAAAATACATGGCTGATGTAAATTGATTTTGTTTCGCAATAGGTGTTTTATAAAATAGACTATTTCAATAACATTCAAATCTACCTTTTATCTTTTGGTTTCTTGTTTTAGGAAGATGACAACACGAGAGTTAGAAGAAGTCTCGGAACAGAGGGCAGTCAATTACCTCCACAAGCAAATGCAGGTATAGGATTCCTATAAATATACATTATTTTATCGTTGTTATCTCTGAAATTGTGACAAACCAAAGAGTTGTCAGGCTTAGATGTACTGCAGTTATTGCTGATCATAGTTTCAATATTCTACGAGAGCAAGGTAATTCACTAACCTCAAAACTTTATAAAATAATATATAGATAAATGACTAATAACGCTGCAGAAAAACATATGTTATCGTGACGTCACAGATGACCTATTGTGATCCATTTTAAAAGGTTCGTTAACTAAGTCTTTAACCTTAAATGCGGACACAAAATATTTTGTGAAGAAAAATTCCCCTAAGAACTAAGAAATACTTGATTATGTTTGGGGCATTTGATACGGTATTAAGTTCTAGTCTGGGCTGCCATTTTGTAAACCTGTGATGTCATATTGCCAATAGGATATGAAAAATTTGAATTTCTGTTGTATTTCTTTTCATATTATCAAGGTAGAATGTAATCAATGTTAAGACTGAAACCAATGCCATCATTAGGTCATATTAAAGGGTTCAATATTTTAGAGTCAACATTTGCCAAACCCATGTCCATTGCGGAAAATAAACATTGTAATATCAAAATGAAATCATAAACAAGTTCAAACACAAGTGGTTCAATGATGTCATATTTAGACTTGATCAAGTCTCCAGCTTTGCGTGTGAACGAACATTAAATCTGTGACATCTCCCCCAAATGGAATAAGATCGTCTTACCTGTTAAGGCAAGTTGTTTATGACCGTTATCTCTATACTGAAATGGACCAATAATGAACGATTGGATTTGTCTCCTTTAACGTTTCATCCTAATAATAGCAAAGACAAAGCAGCAGTAGATTATGCGGCAATCAAGATAGTTAGATAGTTCATAATGTAAAATCTACATTTATTTTTCAGCCATATATACTAGCTTTCATCAGTGAATCTGTACACATAGTTGATAGTTTTATGCAGCCTTTATTTCTGTATAATACCAAGATGGAAAGGACCGAAAAAACAATCTATATACCTAAGGATAATATATTTCAAGAGCCTGTGTAGGTAGATATCTTGACCTTAGTGGTATCTTCTTTAGTGATATTATATTTTCTTAAGTTATTCACCACTCCCCTACCTCCCATACCTCCCCTAGCACAATATATAATATATTACTGGAATTGACTGGAATAGAATCTTGCTTTCCTTTCAGGGTCACCTTTCTTCATGAGCCCAAACATGCAATCTTCTTATTTTCTGGGCCAATGTGTGATGTGTCCTCCTGGGGATCCAGGACCCAGGGGAACGCCTGGTCCTCAAGGGATGCCTGGTCGAGATGGCCGTGACCAGATCATTCTTGGTCCCATTGCAGGTATAGGCCATTATTACGTTATGTATAAAGCCTTTAAAATAGTTTCTTTCAGATGTCATCGCATAATTGTTAGGGTGTTGCTTCCTTCTGAACAAGAATTTGGCCTTGGGAGGGTTCATTAATAAGTTATTGTTTCAGCAGCTTTTTACTCGCTCAACATATTTCTTTAAAATTGTAGAGATATAACACTCCATATAGACATTAGGAGGGTTGATATATTGGTTGAAGAACCTTTTCATCTTTAACGGACACATTTCTTGCCAAGCTTATAGTTTTAAATATACATTTTGAGGGAGGGCGACATTTTTTCATTGGTTATTAGTTTGTTAATTGTATTGTTGCTTATAAATGCTTACAGTCTTGAGAAAGGCACAAGGGTTTCAATCAATCATAAAAAGTGTTAGTCAAAAACACTTACCACATGTTCATTGCAGATGTACCTAGCCTGGGCTACTTTGCATAGGGATCGGGGAACTGTTAAGACTAATTGCCAGCTAATTGTAATTTTTGGATGTGGAAACTTACTTCGTTGCAAGAGTTAGGTGTAAGAGTCTGTTGGAATATGAAATATTGTCATGGAATGCAAACCCAGTTCATTTCGATGTAGTATGTTTATGTTCCAATGTTTCTTAGACAACACGGAAGTCTTTTAAGCAGTCTGCGTTATCTGAGAATTAACAAGCCCATACTGTATTGAAAGTAATATGTCAACTTTCAAGAAATAAAATGCATGGAACAGTTCTCCCTTGAAATTAAAAACACTCTCTGGCTTTTTATTCCCTTATACTTTTCAATTTGTTCACGGCAACACATATGTATTATATAATACAACGCTTTTCACTTATCCCTCCAAAATGTTGATCTCAAATCAGTATCACAGGATACATTTGGGATATTTTACAGGTCATCATCTGTTCTGTATAATGGGTTTTACGTCTGATTGAATCTCAAACAACATTACGTTTACCTCATTCCATCTTCACATCTTGTTTATCGTCCCATTCGATATCATTGCCCGAAAATAATATTAAGTAATTACATAGTAAATCTTCCCGATCTCAATTCTGAGTGTCTGTCTGTCTCTACTGTGTGTGAAATATTGACATAGCCCCCCATCCGCGTTATAAAACCACAGGGATATGTGCCAATCTCTAAGCAATGCTTTCACTCTCACAGAGAAACATATCCAGGCTTTAGTCGGAAAATGCAACTTGAGAACGGCACTCTAGAACAGCACAGCTATCCATGGAAGTCTGATCTGTGCAATTGATTTTACAAAACCGGAAATCCCTTAAGATGATTCAGATGATTGTGGGGATAACTTATTGATCATTTGGCTTTACATAAACATTGGCATATGTTATATAATCAATTGGATCATAGCTCAATGGTTCACTCATGGAACGTTTGTATGCAACACGACGAATGACTCTTGCCCGACAGATTTCAAACATATCTTTGGATAATGTTATTCATTAATTGTTTGTCTTACTAAAACTCGATTTACATTAACATCACCAAACCATATGATAATTATATTGCATGATTTGTTATTTATTTTTAGATCATGTTCTTCAGAGCCCTCCAGACACACCTGTCCCTCCTGCCGAATCAAGTACATCCTCTGAGGCTGGAGTTATTTACACTCGATGGGGAAAAACAACTTGTCCCAGCACATCTCAACTGGTATATCAAGGTGAGTCTGGATATCTAGACAATGACAAGTATGATTGGATTAGTTGTGTGATCGTGAGTGATGGACGCAATCTGTATGATTGTGACTGATTGGAACAATCTCTATGATTATGAATGTTCAAGCCAATCTGTATAGTTGTGTCTAAATGGACAATTTTATGTGATTTTGGCTGAGTGAACAAATCTGTATGATTTTGACTGATTGGACCAATCTGTATGATTATCACTGATTAGACCAATCAGTATAATTGTGACTGATTTGAACAATCTGTATGATTTTGATCGAGTGGATCATTTTGTATCGTTCTGACTGATTCGACCAATCTCTATGATTGTTCATGTAGAACACTTATTTTCTATATTTTTTAAGACTATGTATCTTAAAAAAAGATTCCAGTTCTACTCAGTCATGTTTATGTTGTGCTAAATTCAGATCGATCTGATAGTTGAAAAATTAATATTATTCTAGCTTCACCAAAAGTATTTGAATAGGTTTCAGGTATTTGCATTAATATCCTAATTGAGTTAGCTTACTTAAATTATTTAACTAATTTTCAGTACTGATTGATGCAAATACATGTACAACTTAAAGAAAGCATGGCTGTTCTTCAGCATTGATTCTCTAGATCCTGTGCTTGAAGACTGGTAATTACTGTCCACAATGCTAGATCTAGAAAATCAAATTTGCTCTCTTCTCTCTACAGTGAAATAACAACCTAATGTTAACTGCTTCAATATTGTTTTCAGGGTTTTCTGAGACCATGCTATAGTTATGATATTTTCACTTGTTACAGGTGTAATGGGTAGTGGTAATGATCATACCCAAAAAGGATCTGGAGTTAACTACCTTTGCTTGCCCCTGGAACCGACTTTCGCTGACCCCCCAAACCACGGCAGTGGTGCTAGTATATATGGTGTTGAATATGAACAAACCCTTCCAACATCTCCGAATATCCATCAAAGTGAAGCTCATTGTGCCGTGTGTCTGTCTGCCGGCAAGCATTCTGTTCTAACAATCCCTGCAACCAACACCTGCTTAGGAAGCCAAGGTAAGGATGATGATAATTCCATTGCAGAGGGTATAGGATCAATCGAGTACGGAACATTCTGGAAAGACCAAAGTGGGGAAAAATATATGAAATGAGAATAGGGCGTAAACAAACTACAACTTTTGGGAACTGAAAGATAAACTTAATCGTCTAGTTCAAAGCAGTTTTTGAAAGCAGGCAATAATTCCAGGTAACAATGCAAAATAAAACTTAAAGACAATTGTAACCTTCACGATAAAATACTTTCTACATACAATATCCAATCGCCGACATAAACAGTATACATTTTCATTCTGATATGAAAAGTCGAAATGTCAGCATGATAGTCCAAATTTGAAAATGGATATTTATAATTTCGACAAGTGTCGACCTATTATTTCAAACATTCAAGAAGGTGTAGTAGAACTATTTAGATATATCGTCAAACCTTTGATTATAGATCGGTCAAATTTCGAAAAAGCAGTCGACATTAGAAGATAGTATTACAAAAGAGATACTATGTTCAAATTTCAAATATCCCATGCGAGTCACTGTAGTATCTAGCATACTAAATATAACTGCAAACAACACTGAGATTTTTTTGGCCAGGTCTTTTCTTACTTTCCGATACAACTAGAAGTGGTAAAGAAGTGTGGTAGTATAGTGCTGATCAGACCAACAGGGTAGACGGGTGTGCGGGAGGCGAGTTTTTTTTATGCAGGTAGGTTCGTACTATTGTGTATATTGAATAGCCAATCACAGCCAAGTTCATTTTGACGTCATCAAATATGACGTGGAAAGCATGAAACACTTAATATTTAAAGTCGATAAGTTCAACCTGACGTGCTAGCCTGATGCAACAACAATGCTGCAGTAATCTCTAGCGAAGCTATTCCTTTAGCTTTAGCCATACACCGACTAAATTTTTAGTTTTTTAATATGAAATCTGTGTTCGTTCCAAAATTTTGGAAACCTGGTAAGAATTCTTTGCCACAAATTTCCTATCTTAGTGATCTTCTTAACGTATCTTTGTGCATACGAATTGTTCAGGGAGTAGTTTTGCGAAATTTGCAGTTGACACAAAGTATTATTACTTAGACAGTCATTGAAAATTGAAATAATAACAGACCTACAAATTGTATCATTAAAAGGCTACTAGGTTAGGCCTAATAATCATTATTCTAAGTTTTGCCTTCACAGCTTCAGTGACACACATTACAAAAGATCTAGCATTTATCTAAGAAAGAATCAGAGGAACATTTTTTCTTGTATGTGATGTGTTGAAGACAATACTGTATTTGTATTGAGTTCACAGTAAAGGTTGCACTTGGGAAGTTATAAAAATGCGAAGAAATGAAAAAGATTTCTGAACCAAAAAATGCTTGGTTTGGGAGAAAATAAAAGATAAAAACGAGCTAATGACAACAACAAAAATTTTCGGCAGATGTAAGATTCGAACTCACAATGCTCATACAGCATCAGATTGACATTGTTTACAAATCTTACTGCTTTAGAGCGAGTGACACGTGCATATTTGATGACGTCAAAATGAACTTGGCTGTGATTGGCTATTCAATTTACACAATGGTACGAACCTACCTGCATAAAAAAAAACTTGCGTGCGGGAGTGAGGGCTGCATTGTAGAAGTGCGTACATATAAACCTTTTGCTAAACATTTATTTATAATATATATATATATATATATATATATATACTCATGATATGTACCTTAGGTCGACAGTTTATGGTAAAAAAGTGTACCTTAGGTCAACAGTGTACCTTAGGTCGACATTTCAGTGTCGACCTGATGTTTTCACTACCATTTTAAGACACTTTTTTATTGTCGCAAATAGCTCTATATATATATATATATATATATATATATATGTATATGTATACGTATATATATATATATATATATATATATATATATATATATATATGTTATAGTTATATTATAGTTATATGATATATATATATGTATATATATATGTATATATATATATATATATATATGCGGGTGTGTGTGCGTATAGGTGGGTGTGCGCGCGTGTTTGTCTTATATATTTGCTTTGTTTTGTATTTTGCTTTGTTACAGAGTGGACTTTGGAATAGCAAGGCTACATGATGTCTTCTCATTATAGTCACTACAAATCGCAGTTTGTTTGCGTCGATCAAAATGCCGAGGGGATTCCCCGTACAAATCACAACAATAATGAACCATTACTCTATGTTGCTGATGCTAAGTGCAGTGCTGGGGGAGGAGGTCTACCTTGCCCTCCTTATGTAGATGATTATGATATCCTCTGTGTTGTTTGTACGCTTTGAGTTTTCAGAGAATATTTTAGATATCATTTTATTGATACATCCTTGCAGTTACATAGTACCCTCATTAGCTACCCTCTAATTTGTTCCAGTTGTTAAAGATCAATAGGAAAGGGACATCAAAAGCAAGTGAACATGCACTCAAATGTTTTTTTGTTTGGCATCATTATAATTGTTTTTAATTATTAAGAAGTGATGGCCATTATGAGCACTGATCGGACCGTGTCATTGTGAGATTTGGCATCTCCAAGGCCTCTCTTTACTCAGGTGTATAAATGGGACCTACGAGGTAACTTGTAAATATACCTGTGTTCTCCAGGGGATGCGTAAAAATGTTGATATTTTTTGTCTTGTTTGCTTTATCTTTACTCATCTGATATTGATGAAGATTTCGTTTTGCCGTTGTTTTTTAATATTCACTTTACATAAGGAATCAAATAAATAAATGTTCATCAAATTGATTGGTATATGGCCCAATTTTACTCCCCGGTAGAACCAGCTTTATTTTGTCTGTATTTATTATTTTATCTGCAGATACTGCTGAGGTTTGTTATGGTCATGATATCATGACATCCCTTTTAAGAAATCAATCTTGTCTCATTTCTTCATCAAGTTGATCTTGAGAACCTATAAAACTGGATTCTATACAGATGATGATTGTATCTCATAGGTTCGTAAATAACAAAGTAAACCTTGATTTGATTGTCTCATTCCACGGTAAGTAATTATAACCAACCCTGAAAGATCCACTGCAGTAAATTATTTCACTCCTTTTTGACATAGAATGGAATTGCATGGTTTAAACCTCTGATGGTTTAATGTGACAGCTACCATACTTGGTATAAGTATTTCGAAAATGTAAAGAATGAGTCCTCTCATTGGTTAAGCTTTTTGGTCTTGACCATAGATACTGGGTTTCCACCAATCACAACCAATGTATTCGAATTGCTAAAAGATTATTGTCTATATCCATGATGGTGTCTACTGCATTATGTCAGCCAGAAGTTACTATACATGTGTATATCGCCAGATGCTTTAAAGAAACTATATCTTTATCCAAAACAAGTACTCGCCTCTCTGGATGTTAATTTAAATGTGTTCTCTGTGGATGTAAATTCGTTTTTGCTGAAATAAAATGTTCGAGAAAACAACATTATTATTGTCTGTAGTCATTCTTGGCTGCAGAGGATTTTCGTTTGGCGGTGAGAAGCATGACAATGGAGTCATTGATGGGGTAAGTACATCATCTGAGTGCAGTTGTTGTGGATGTGTTTATGATTTGATATAGTAAACGAAGGAGGTTGCTGAATAACCTAAATTCGTGATTAACTTGGAAAAATAACATAAAGACTATTTCCACAAAACTGGTATACTCTGAAAGTTGAAACAATGCCTACCTAAAAGTATTCTGCGTTCTCTGTACCTTACATAAATTTCACCACAGTTGTTATACTGCTAAATTGTCTGGTCTGGTGGATACAATGTCCATCTCAGAAAGTCAATGCTTTTGCAATGGAAAGCGGTTCGTCATATTTACCTTGCTAAACATATTGATCATGCTAGTAACTTGTTTAAAAAACTTGTTTCTCTAAAACCTGCTCAAGCTTGTTGATCTCATACATATGCAGAGAGCTACTACTGCTTAACGCATTGGCCATAATCTACTCTCTGAAAAATTTCGCATTTTTTTACCTACAATTACGATATTCCCAGATATAGCAAAAGGTCAGCTGAAACCCTAAATAACATCACGTTGTAGAACGAATAAATGCCAAAATTCTCTGTGAAATCACACAATAAAATTCAGTCTGTTTAAGTTCGATTCGCCTATTAGTTTCCAAACCTACCACCTTACCCTAAAAATATTTTTCATAACATTATTTTTAACTGTACAGTGAGTAGAACATTATTTCATAATGTCAGAATCGTTTCATATTAGACATTTCAGAATTGTCTTTTTTCCCCTTCACTTATTGAAATTAAACCTGATATGCCAATGAAAGGCTTATGTACTGACTTGTTGAATTTAAATTTCAAGTAATTTACGAAATCAATGCTATTTTCAGGGCTGCTTTAAATAACAAATCAACAAAAGGGAAACTTGATTTTGGACTTGATTTTGCTCTGTAGATCCACCCTATTGGATACAAAGACACTGTTGTTTAGAGAGGTCAACGGTATTTTGAGCTTACCAGTGGTCAGCTTCTGAATACCACAACGCAATAACTTCAATAGTAAAACATGGCTGACATTCATGCTGAATGTTTGGAGTCACCTAATTTATGAGAACCATACTGTTTTGTGGATATAAAAGGTCATTCGAGGTCTATAAGAGTAAGTATGAAAACCTCGCAAAACAGGACAACTCCATAGTAAAGCTCGGATTAACTTGGTACATAAACTCCAAATGCAAAGCTCAGATGGACAATATATATGGGGTATATAGATCGACCTTAGTGTTTACAAGAACTTGAAATTTTGTAATGGAAGTCAAAGGTCATTTTAGGTTATTAAAGATCAAAATATTTGTAAACCGTATGGTGTCGTACCACAGTTAGCTCCATTAACTTAAAGACGCGCTCGCGTACAAGAAACCGGCGGCGCTATTACATTTCTAAAGTTTATCGTTATATGCAAACAATGATAGCGCCATCTAAGCAGCTGTGTTTGCAAAAGTTTTGTCATAACCTCTGAACCTGTGGATATGGGAGGCCCTTCTTGACTCAATACTATTCAATACATCGTTGTGCGACCGCTACAGCGTGTACAAAGCTTCCTGTGCATGTCAATGCGTACGTGTGCTCAATGTAATAAGACGCTACTGAAAATTACGCCGGGCGATTAGCTGGCCCTCAAGATCATATTATTTGCGGAATCCAGCTTGTCCTTACAATGTCAGCCACGCCATCAGAAAGTGAATTATCGAGTGAGAGGTTTACAACTACAACTGACCCTGTAGTTTGTCGTTGCCGGTCAACTTGTTCAAGGAAAAGGGGACGAGGGGCTTGTCCGTGCAAAGTAGATGAGAAGTCCTGTGGCGTTAGTTGTAGATGTGGAAGCAATCGTAAGCCGTGCAGAAACCGTTATGAATCAGTGAGTATATCGTGTAGGCCCTACCACTACTACTACTAGTACTACTAGTGCTGCTATAGTGAGGCCTATCTTTTCTTTCATATAAATATTAACAACGAAGTAAGTAAGCCCAAGCAGCACTACAAGTTACAAGGGCTAAATAATAGAAGGTTACAATGTTTAAGTGGAGAAAGTAGCGGTAACTTCTACTTAGCACTTTAGGGCCTAGACCTAGCTTACAATGATCAATAATAGGCTCACCAAACAGACAGCATAATTATTTTTCACTTGCAACTAATGGATCAGAAGAGTGACCATGTACACATTTTATACAATGCAGTCATCTGGCAAAGTATACTACATCTAGGGGGACAAACTAAAACGAATGACAGCGAATGACCGAATGACAATTGACTTTGTACAGGGTAAATTATCATTTGCGAATGACAGCGAATGACAGCAAATGACAACGAATGACAAACGAAGGACGGCGGTGAGAAGAGATAGAATGAATAACGGAGTGGAGTAAATGCGGTTATTGGTTTTCTGCGCAAAAATAATTTGAGGAAAATCGCATGGTTGTAGGGTTTTGGTGTAATTTACGGATAGAAACCACAGGAAAGATTTTGTGTGAGAATGCGCTTGAGTGCGGTGCTTTTACCTCTGTAGATTTATATAGAAAGATAACTGAAGCCGTTTCAAGATTATAGTATTGTTAGTTTCTTACAATTAATATCGGAAAAATGACGTTAAATTCACTTTTTAAAATCAGACTTACAATTTCGCTTGCTATAAGGTGCGTTTTTATCTTGTCCCGGTACTATACTAGATCTAGATACCCACGAAGTCTGAACTGTGATATCCAGTTGAAGCAAATGTTTGTGCTGTCATTATACTGTCATTCGTTTTAGTTAACGCAATTTTTTAGTGTGTACAACATATTGTCATTCGTTACGTGTAACGCAATTGTCATTCGTTTTAGTAACACCCCATCTAGGCACTGTCTGACAGTATCGGTTACTTGACGTGTAATGTAAGCAGTACTGACATAAAGTGCTTTCCTTTCAATACAGAATGGATCTCATAGTATAAATATGCTCCTTAACACTCCATTGTTTAGTCGATACTATATAAGCACATAGGGTATAAGCCTAAGCTTCTTTTTAAGCCTGTCAGAGGAAACTAAGGTAGAAAGATATCGTCTGTAACATCAGGAATTAGTGGTTACCAAGGGCTCATTCTACTGTACCTGAAAACAAGCATCTATTTATGTTTTCGTGGATTTTGGGGGGGGGATGCAAACTGTTAAAGCATGAAATAAGAATTATCTTCTTTATTTGTAAAGACTACAAAAACCACTGTGATTGAAAATGGCCGTGGCTATTCTTACAACTAGTTGTAACAATTATTTATAAACTATTCTTACGACAAAGGCGAATTCAAGCGCAGTAAAGTAAATAAAGCAACTGCGCATGTAGTAGGGGTAACCCTAACCCTAACTTTAACCCTAAACCCCAATCCTAACCCTAACACTAACCCTAACCGGAATTTATTGTTACACCTGGTCGTAAAAAATAGTTCTCCTGTCATAAAAATAGCAACTGCGCATGCGTAGTCGGAAATTATTCTTACGAACAGTTGTAAGAATAGCCACTTTGATTGAAAATCTTTCTTAGGTTGAGCTATTTTGTACGAGATTGCACAGGTGGTTGTTCGAGATCCGAGAGGACTGATCATCAAATGCAAAAGTGTTTAGTCAAAGAATTGTACAGTTACAGGGGTTTAGTAGCACAAAACATACCATCATACTTATTAAACAGGCCGAAACATTGTTACGGTACCAAGGAGTAAGCTGCCACAAAATGCAGTTTGCTGTTCCACAAGCCTTATATACTTTAGGAATATGCAGCTTACTCAGCAATCCCAAAACTATATGTAAGAGCTAGGCATTAAGGCTATGGTGTCATTTACCTATCAATTTATCATTAATTTGTGTTTGCAAATAGATTTGATCCTCCTCTAATACTTTATAAATGTACACTATTAATCACATTGCATGTTAGCCCACTAACCAGTTGTTAAAGGAAGTTTCCATTCATCTACTTTTGTTTGCCACAACTGAAGCTTCGGAAAATCCCTAACAATTGTAACTGAATATCCGCAAACCCAATTCTCCAATATATTGTTGAAGCTTTTGTGCCAGTAATTGCCAGTCGAGAAGTGTTGTTGGGTAACTGCATGACAGTTTTAATCTCTGCAATAATAATATTCAAACTAAATGATTAAAATATCACTTCCTTAAAAATAGCTCCAGATTGAAAATTGTTTTGAAAAATCTCATTTTGCTAGGATGACTCCAGTGAGGAAGAAGAAATGGAGCAATCCCCAACTACAAATCAAGACGAAGAACCTTCCGAAAATCGAGACGAAGTTATTCTGGTAAATAAAAAGTCACAGGCCTATATCCTCCTTTTTCAGTGTCTGAAATAATAGTGTTCATACAGGTCTACATATTAGAGTTATCTGGTTGCCATCTCATGTTACTCATGCTCTGCAAATGGTATTGTGGATTTCTTACATTTGCCACACAAAAGATCGTCACCTGTTCTACACATCATTAATTAAACTGTAATTTGAATCTGCTTCTGTCTGGAGCAGTGCAATATACAATTCATAACATTAAGGGGCTGGATTTTGAAATAGTCTCGAAACCTGTGAGTTTATTTTCTATTTTGTTTTTCATGAGGATCAAATATTATTTGAGGTAAATATAGGTGGAAGTTTGATAACCTCCAAACCATTAGGTGAAAATAGGCAAAGATGTTGTCTTTAAACTTGGTATGTCAATACAACATTATTCTTATTTGCTTTTCTTTTTTGCAAACATGGTATCTGAGCAACAGAGATTTGCTAAAACTTTAAACTAGGTCTGCAATTAGCTATCCGTGAGTGGCTGATACCTATTGCTTTTCTAGGAGGACAAAGGTCATCTACCATCAACTATACATGAGTTTGGAAAGTATACAAATTTGCCTCTTATATTACAAGATATCACTTATTTTGACTTTCTGGTTCATTCTCTTTGCATTGTAGACATTTCTCCAGGATCTGGACAGGTCCAGCCTAGAAGAGATAGCTGCACAGCTACTTAGAAGAAATCCTGGTGCATACCAAGATATTATAACGAGGCAGGCAAATGATGATGTGAGTGCCTCACTTCAAGCTGAAGAAGCTCCATCCTGGTGTGTTTGTGGGAATTGCCATGACATAAACAGTGCTATTGAGCAGAGATGCTGTGGGAACAGAAATATATGCTTGGCAACACAAGGCATATTTTCTGAAGTCTGTCTAAATGGAAACATACTCGACGTTGTGATGAGGGCAAATGAGGACACTTTTGCAGACAACCCAGATAGGTCAAATGCCAACTTCAGATATTATGCGTATCGTCAATACATCTACTGGCAACATGGACGGCTAGGAGCACACAGACGACTGGTCATTCCTTCATGCTGTGTGTGGAAAATCAGGGAGCGCTATCCTTCCGCTGATGGAAGGTATAAAGGATTTCAACTGGGAGATGCAATACTTGTAGACTGAACGATTAGTAGTCGTGTGTTCAAGTATGTACCACAGTCGTGCACGTACAAGGTGAAGGGGGGGGGGGGAGGGAGGAGGAGGAGGGGTATGTGAAGTTATATATATCAATACCAATTATAAATAAGTTATGACTTTTGGCTAAAGAGTTATTAGCATTTGAAGATTTTTTGGTTGACCCTGTGACCTCATTATTATTCATGTGAATGAGCAACAAAATCAGGTGGGTTCTTCCATACAGTATGGTGCATCTATGTCCAAGGAATGACTTCAATCCCACTTTCAATTGGTGAGTTATTGTGTTTACAGGCCAAAGGCGTCTCATACACACACACACACGCAATCACCAACACATAGATTCCTTGAGCCTTCAGGCAAGAAATCAAAAAGGGAGTTGCTCAAAATATTCAGCAATTGAAACCGTTTTTCTACTTGTCTTATTTTTCTAATGTTCTGTATCCTAGCATATTTCCCTTACATCAGTTTGGTTTATGTCCTGGTCACTCAACCAAGCTTGTGCTGGCAAATACAGTTGATAAACTTCACTGATTCACTTGATTATGTGGAAAGTTATATTGGTGTCTTTCAAAAGCATTTGATGTACTACCCTGTCACACTATTGCATATGGGGGAAGGGAGGGGGGGGGGGGGGAGTGGGTGATGCCTCATGTGTTTTTTTGACAGCAGCATACATTGTGGAATCTCATTAAGTTTTACCAGAAAGCTGTTATCACAAGTTAAATATATCTTGAACCATTTCATTAATCTCAAGCGCTATGTTCTTGTGAGCTTTTGTAGTCTTATGGTGGCATAAAGATGGTGGGGTAGCGTACATTTATGAAATTCTTCTTGTCTACATTGTTGGGTTTTTTTCCTACTATGTTGCTTCTTTTGTACTCGCAAGAGGCTTTTTTAAAATCACGTCCATTCACGTATTTGTTCTTTGACTTAATTGTACTGGTATGTTATAAAACAAATAAATGCAACAACGAAAATGAAATGAAATTCTTTCTAAAAAATATATTTAAGAACAGCATTTTACTAACACGAAAATGAAAAGCTAAAATTCTCACTTTGCTACAAATTAATCAACTTTACAATTTTTTTAATACATAGAAAAGTAAGAGCTGCATTTAGATGTCATTACAGTTACATCCAGGCCTGGTGATAACTAAACAGTATAACAACTGACCATATCATCATTGTAAAAGTGATTCCTAGCAGCAGCTAAAAACAAAGTAAAAACAATCTTTGTTTTGCATTTGCACCATTTTCACAAAATGAAAGTAGTAGACAATACATGCCATTACATATCAGTTAATTGAACAACTAAGAACAAGCTAAGACTATAATTGCAGTTAACAATGTGAATTGGATTATTATAACCGATATTCTTTGAAACACCATCAAACCAATGGTTTACGCTAGAAAGTAATGGAAAATCAATTGACTGAACCAGAGGAGAGGGGGTACCCCATTCTTATAGACATACTGTATGCATGTGTTTGTGACACTTTCTTATGCGACCCTCTCAATAGGGGAAAGATTTTACCATCATTAAGATTATAATTTATGGATGGATAGAGCATTAAGACTAGATGACCCTAGTGATTGAGGGCCTCACATGATACATATATGTGAGGTCAGAGGATTTAACAAACATCAAAATTTTCCAAAGGCAATAGCCTACAAACATACCAAGTGTATTTCTTAAACACTAGTACAAACAAATATAAACAAATAAATAAAGTATATAAGGAAGCATATTCAAACTTCCCACCTCTCGCTTGGTTACAACCAATTTACCACTATAGATGTTGTATAGTGTATAAGATAAGGGTAAGATACATTCTGTTACACAACACTCCATAACCTCCCATATTAGCCATAATTTTTTTTAAATACCACATGTCATTAGAAAAAAAGGATTAGGCAAGACTTGATATATTAACGCCCCTGTTCAAGTACAGATAAATACAGCACTCCAGAAAATGAGTGAGTAGTGCAACTATATCAGTCCGATATGATAACTAATTACTTAAATGGTGATCTTGCCTTGCTCCTTTCACACACGCATACATCACTAACACAGGAGAAAGCCTCAATGGCAAAATACATTTTTCTACATATGCTGCCAGCACAGTAAAACAATAACAATTAAAAACCATGGAGTTGAAATTACACATTCACAATCAGAATATTTGAAAGCATTGTGGTTTTGATGTGTAATTTTTTATGAATCTGACATATTTTGCAACACAAGAGTGAAAACTTACTTGTTGAAGGTAATACAGTCAACAAAATTAAAGTGATATATTGGAAATGGCAACAGCTAAATTACTACAAATACACTAATGGGTTTCTTCACTCTGGGGGTTGTTCAGATATCTGCTGCTGGGGTGAAAAGCGACTGAGATGTTCCTTTACAAGCTCATCTAATGATGACCTTGGAAGCATTGACATCCTTGGATGGATCCTTCTTGGATCATCTTGCGCGAGGGAGACATGCTGAGAAAGGTGGCCAGGTGTTACTAATCGCTTGGCAGCAATACTTCTCATTAAGTCAGCTATGTAGCCGTAGCTTTTCGCCTCACGTAATGGTTCCGCATGGAAGTTGCGGGTTCGCTTGCTATATTTGCGCCTGTATCGTAGATGTCCGTCCTTGGTGACAACTTGCTCACGATCAGCATGGTAGTTGCTGTCAATCGCTGCAAGCTTACTTCGAGTAGCAAACCCAACAAACCCGTAAGAGTGTCGCTTTGGTGCGTACATAAGTAAATGGTTATGAAATGACTCCAGGTTGCCGGTATGCCTGAAGTTCCTGTAGTATGATAACTTCTTCATAAAGCGTTTGCCAGTCAGCAACCTCCCTAAGGTTTTATGTGCTGCTGATCCCTTGGTCAGCCAGGCCTTGTCATGCTCCCCTTCATCTATTTCCTCATGAGCACACTTACCCGGAAACCCATATGCTCCAAGAGCCCACTCATGCTCATTGACTACATGGTGAAGGATGCCGAGAAGGGATGCCTTCAGCTTCTTCTCGTCTCCATCACAACTGCTGGAAGAGAACCAAAAGTGTTTCCTGATGGCTGGCATCCACTCCAAAATCGCTTTGTTCTCTTTTGCCTTGGCAGCTTTCGTGAGCATTTTGGTGAGGCTTTTGCTACCATGCCATACATCATTTTGGTGGATGATACCTTCATATTTGGAACAATTTCTCATGAGAGCAGCAATCTGAAGGTGGCCATCTGTCACAACCTCTTCGACGTTGATTCTCTCCATGAGAAAGTCCATGCTTCGGGTGAAGCCTATCTTCTCCATGTTTGGGCTTTTCCCAGCTGCTTCCCTCACATCTACAATCTCCATATGCAGGACCTTACCACTGCTTTCTTCCATCATAGTGTAAGTGCAGTACTGTGCACTATGTCCAGGAGAATCGTTGCGGGCATCACCAGACACAACTACTTCTTTGTCCCTCAATGAAGAAAACAGGGTCTCCTGCATCTTTTCCCACATCTCTTCCACAGCTGGGGCGACATACAATTTCTGTACCCTGAAGAAGGTGTCCTTAGAAATACATTTCAAATTCATGCTCTTGAACAGCTGCCCTGTTTTTGTGAAGCTGTTGCCTGAAACGACAATCCCTGCAGCTAGCTGTAAGTTCCCTGCGTACATTCCACGCAGCTTTGGCTGAGAACACCAAGTACCACTGGGGTGGTACTTTTCCCCACATTTCCATTTAACAACCAGAGCAGAACCACAAAATTTTGTTGTATACTGAAGTTCTCCAATACAGAAAGAATGCTTGCACACAGTGCCATTGATATCTCGCAGGAGCTTAAGTATTTGGTCAACCCAAACTATTGCTTTGACTCCTGCAATGGGTGTGAGTTGCCTTTCATCTGCAGCTGCAGTCTCATCATCACTGTCAGTATCACTGCCATTCTCACTTTTTTCTTCTAACTGAAAGATGTCTTCCTCCACTGTACTGATCTTCAGTTTGTTACTGTGGGAAACAAAAATACATTGAAAAGTATATAAATTGTAGGTGATACAATGTGTAATATAAAGATCTGTAATAATGAGAAAATCCTACAAAAATGCATTATGCTTTTAAGAAATGACATGTATAATTTCTACGTAAATTAGAAGCTGAAATTTTGTCAAAGACTGAAGCTACTCCTCGTTAATATTCATATTTGACCCAATGACCGAATTAATATTCATGATAAGCACCAAAATCAATAGGGTTCATGCACCCACCCACACATGGCAAGAATGGTAATCATTCCCTGTTGAGTTATAGTGCATTCAAACTTTTCATATTGAAATAACTTTCAGCCCGACCTCCTAATGAATATTCATGATATCATTTGCAACATACATTAGCAATTGGAGCGAAGTACCACTATCACCATACCAACTTTACCAAGTTGAAGAATATTTGACCTATTGTGCCGAGTTATAACCTTTTGAAGATTTTTACAATTGCCCATGTGACCTCATTAGTATAATTAGTGTTTGAGCAACAACATCAATAGGGTTTATCAACTAACTATGGGCCACCCACACGATAAGTATGGTAAATGATCATTTGGTTTGTTGATATATCGTGCATACAAGCTAATTTGTCACACACACACATGTACAATCACACATACATACAGACACATGCCAACCTGAATGCATTTCCTTTGCTTTGAGCAAGGAACCAAAAACAGTTGAGAAAAGAACCTTCAGAAAGATATAGTACTTGGCTTTGCTTCCCTCTCATATCCATTTAGTCACAATATCGAGCAACTGATATGATATTGGATGTACAGTAAGCTACTCATTTGAAGTAATGGAGTCTTGGGATACCAACTAGCTCACTTGACATCCCACAATTACAAAAGATTTGAATAAATCTGATATAACAGACCTGTCAACCTGTTTGACCCCAAAATAGGGAGAATAAAAATTTTCAGGGCCAAAACAAACGGGAGAATAAGGGGGAAATAGGGAGGTTGGTAATTTTCAACTGAAATTATATAAATACTTCTAAATAAATATTCTACCGTACCGCTCATGTAAAACTGGACATGTGTACGCGCACATGATCGTATAACGACTTATAAACAAGTACATATGCGTATATACACAAGTTTATACACAGGTTATGCTATTGTGCTCAATGAATAGGGATTAAAGTCGCCAAAAGAATTAGTGAGATGTTTGAAACAGCCGCTTCTTAAATCGTAGTTTTTGACATTAGCATCGAAGAGGACGCAGGTAAAGTGTGTGCCGGCATAGAACTTAACTGTTTTTTTGTCGTATACAAGTAGCCTACATGCAAACTGCACACATTCGGTACGCCGCATATACAAACAAGTGACAACTTGTGTTTATTATTGTGCACCATGGCATATGCACAGTGCACGCCGTACTACTGTACTGTATTCAGGACTCGACCAAGGCCAACGTACAATAACGACATTGCGCGAAGTCTGAGAACTGACAAAGCAGCCTGATATTGGTTGAGAGTCCCGCACAGCACTGTGTCAGTCGTAACGTGTTTGTAAACAATCAATCTATTTTTAGATTACACTTAATATTACGCGATATACTATAGGACTAACTGTTGGCTATTTTCAGAAATTTCGCAAGCAATGAAACATTAAAAACTGGGAGAATATAATATGAAACCGGGAGGCTGGGAGATTGGGGTAAAAACCGGGAGTCTCCCGGTAAAACTGGGAGAGTTAACAGGTCTGATATATATAGGAGATTCCTACAGCTGGTGGAGCCTTAACCCATGGGACAGCTTTTTCTAGGGTACTTCAGTAAATTTGGGAGATCAATAGCTGGTTTGGGAGGAAATAGCACACACACACAATGTTGTGTAGACTGTTTTTTCTGTTTTTACAAGTACCTACAAGAATTTCTCATATTTGAGGTCTCCATTACCCTGTACTTTGAAAAATAGGTTTGTTAAATATCAATGGTAAACATATTTTTAATTCATCATCAAACAGAGAGCATTGATCTAATGGCCATATTAACAAACCATGCTTCAAATTTTGTAATTTCTTCCAATTGTAACTGACACTGTAGTCCTGAGTAAATGACAGAAATTAACTTTTTCCATGTGGATCCTTGAGTTTCTGCTTTGATATATCTTACAAGTGCCACTAAGTAACTATTTTTGGACATAATGTAATAATGTTTCAGCTACCTTTGGAAAAAAAAAAAAATTTAATATTTTTTTTTTAAATTGAACTATAATTGATCAGTAGCTATGTGAAGAAATGTCACTAACATTACAATACATTAAACAACACTGAAAACATTTGTTTCATCATTATTATCCAACTACGGGTAGACTCACATGGACTAGCAAGGTCCCAAGTCTCCCAAACAATTCACTGATCTTTTCACCGTCCTCCCCCACATTTCCCCTCCACCATCACAGACATCAAACACTGTCGTACAGTTCGGAGTGCTTCGGCACAGAGCTAATATGCTGGTACATGTACCATGATGATACACATAAGCTTCATGCAGGGAGCTGCTAGAGTAGCAGCTCACTGCTTCATGCATGTGATGAACTGCATATGACAGAAGATAATTGCCTCAGGTAAAATTCTACTCTTTGCAGTGTAGCACTGTATATGCTACCATGGAGCTATAAACAGACCATGATGCTACTAAGTGTGCAGATACTTTACTATACAGCACAGTTTGTCAAGGACATGTATAGGATTTGTTTACATTAGAAGTCTAAAGCAGGTTCTCAGTTGTTATTTTTCACAGTGGGGGGTTTGGGAAATTCCCCAGTGTTCACAGACAGTTTGGCTAATAAGTTGCCTATGCCATAACAGAGAGATGCTAGGGAGAGCTTTACAAATGATAAAACATACATGTACAGTATTGGACATGAGTATAATCAGGGAGTTGTTATGGAACTCCCTGGTATAATAAGGGTATTATGCAATGTGCATGAGTGTTAGATTGTAGCTATACATTTGAAACAATTAAGAGCCTTTCCCTTTCCCATTCCCTCAGGACTGTTCACTGCTTTGTTTGCATTTTTTTTTTTTGGTGGACATCTCAAAATGCACAGCAACAAAAAGTGTACTGTTTTGCTAACACTGTAAAAGTAAAAGTCATCTCACATTCTGCTTCTTTCACAGGAGTATAGGCTACTTATCTCTTGATGTTTATCTTCTAGTTCCCTGTGTGATTCTCATGGCACTCTCATGTTCACACCTTCCTCTTAGTTGATTATATCCATACCAGACAAACAGGTTCTTAGTTTGTTGATAGCTAATCAAGTGAATAACTCAAACAAAGGTAATAGTTTGTTACAATATCTAGCTCTTGATCTTTTTGTTCAGTATACACATCTGTTCAAGTTGTCACTGCAAGTTTAATGGCTGTAAAGAAATTCTCCCACCACAAACCTTTCTTTTCTTATCTGCTAACAGTCAGTCAACAAATGTTTGTAGTATCAGAATAGAAATGTACTTACTGTTTTCCAGCTTGAATAATGTCAATGTTTCCACTGGCTTCAACTTCTTCAAGCTCTTGGTCTAGAGGTTGAAGATCCTCATAACAAAAGGAGGTAGATGGGAGGGAAGGGCGACCACCTTGCCCCTTTATAGGAGTAGATGTCAATGCTGAAATAGATGAAAATTGATACGATATGCTATCATTTTGTATTTTGAAATTAGAATTGAAGCATCCAAATTTAATTAACTGTAAAGAAAATTGTTAAGTTAACCACTTTCTGCATAATTGCAGTTCCACAAGAAATATACAAGGCATTTCCCTGTAATTTGCTTTGTTGTTTCCTACTAGTTTTGGAAGCAGCATATCTTGACATAGGCCTACACTAAACACTCTATACACAATTAGTATGATATGCACTCCACAGCCACGTTTAAGGCAAACCTGCCATTTATCCAATTTTAACAATGAACTGAGCTATAATGAAAAACAAAACATTTTGCTAGTAGGGTACAATTATGGCACCAATGTTTGCTCCAAGCTAACTTTTGTGGAAAATCTGATAATTCAGCCAGTTAATGGGTGGTAAAATGTGTGGTGAGTGCACAAGTTTAACTAGAATACTTGGATTGCCTTTAACTCTAAATGTAAAACATATGAATGGAGGATATCACACACCCCCCCCCCTGGTCGGTCCAGAAAGTGGTTTCTTTGTGTCAATGTAAAACATGTTAATTAATTAATTGGTTGTTAAAAATAAAAGAAAGCTTTATATTAACTCTTACAGAGATGACAGCAAGTGGGTTTGAGAGTTCAACCGGTATACCATTATTTTGGTTTCCAGCAAACTCCCTCTCACAGAGGCACTCCCCCCCCCCCCCCATCTCTCGCTCTTTCTTCCTTAAATCAAACTTTTTGTCTAGGTTGGCATAAAAGGCTTAAGGTGTTCTCACTAACTACACTATTTACATATAAACTGTCTTGAAAAGTTGAAATATTCTCACATTGCACCGATCTGCTTCTACCTTATCTATTTAGGGCATGCTTAATATATATGCAGATCCTGCAGAGAGACAGGTCTAGTGATCAACTTGAGTCACCTTATTCAGGGAAAAATGTACATTCCTTACTGATTTGAATCACAGAAATAAAGTGGTATTGCTTGCATAATATCATTTTCAACTGACATAGCCCAATGAAATAGTACAAGAACCAGCATTAAATTGTGGATTTGAGCAGTCTTAGTAGCTCTACTCATTCATTTTCAGTTTAACCAATTTATTTTTAAGGAAAGTGTAAGTTCTTATACAGAAGCTTAATTGAACAAGAAGGTTTAATTGCTATTTTCAATTCCCAGAGAAGAACAATAATTTTAAAACTTATTAAGGAGTTGCCACTATTCCACTTACCAATATCAAGAAGAGGAGCTTCAGATGGCTGTGACACTTGGGTGCTGTCATCTGACTCAGTCTGTGTGTGAACACTACTCATATAACGAGGTGAACATCTGTAATGCAACATTTAATTTATAGTTATTCTTATAGGTTCCATCAATATGATAAGAAGGTTAAGTACATCAAGCAAAGAAGACATTTTTAAGAAGACAATTTTTAGTTCTTGTTTTGTGAGATTATGTTTTCAACAGAAGTATAGTGGAAACAAATTCACTAGCAAGGAAAATTACTGTAGTATGAAGAGTGGGATTGGGGGGGGGGGGTATTGTTAAGTTCCTGGTAATAGTTTCTTTGTCAGGCAACCAAATTCACGTACAAAACAGGTTACACTGTATGTGTAGCATGTCATTATTATCAATTTCAATCATATTTTTTGGAAATTGGTGCAATTCACAGCAGTGATATTGAAAATGTTACACAGATGTATACTGTTCGGGGCCTTACAAATTGAGAGAAATTAAAATGTGCCAATAAATTGTTTTCATAATCTGATAGTAACCAATACATCACCATAATTCTTGGACACTATTAAAGTTGTGAAAATGGATGGCACAACATAATTTGAACCACTAAGTACACATGAGCATTAGCACATAGAAACCATAAAACTGTTGTCCAGCAAATGTTGCATACACTCCTTAGCCAAAAGTATTTTTACCGCACATGTATACTTTATAGTCCTTCCTTACCGTACATATTCGCCTATCTTTTCCATGTTTGACAGTCAGCTCCAAGTAGACTGTTACCTTCATGATATGCACTACTGAGATTATTCATTGTCATGTCATATCTTAACCTGAGTCTCTTACAATATGGAAAGCTTTCTTTGAAATGTACTACTTAAAAAAATGAACAAGTTACAGTATTGGGGTTATCAGCTTAGCCTGAACACAGCTAGCTTGAAGCTTCAGCCAAATTTTTCACAACTTTTGCAATACATCACACCTTTCACAGTTATCAGAACAAAATGCAGTAAAGCCTAATTTATGAGGTAGCTGGCACGAGTCTTCATAAACTGATCTCAAGGTGCATGAGCAGGAGAATACTAACTTTATGTTTTAGTTTTTTTTCTCAAACAAAACTTGCAGTCCTGACACTTTCTTTTATGTAGGCACTATATCTAGCGCTATGATCTAGATGGAATAGCGCTATATAAATATTAATTGTTATGTTATGTTATATGCAGTGGCGGTTCAGTTGCATTGCAGTTTGTATTAAACTGAAAAGCACTTACATCCATTATATGCTATACCAGCCTTGCAGAAACATTTCCGCGAGTCTTGATTTTCTGTACATATTCTAAGAAAGACCCCAAAATATGCATTGACAAATTTGGACATTAGGCGAGGCCTAATTCTGGTTAGGGTCGGCAAAAACCAACAAAGAAAGTAACCTCTCACTTAGTCTTTTTGTCTGCGATGCGCAGCTATAGTGGTCTTTAAGATAAGAAAGGAGTATAATTTATTTAGTTTTTGGTGTATTTTACGGCACGCAAACTACGGTAGCGGTTGAGCTATAGTGTAGGAAAGTTCGACGGGTGATCAACTACTAGTTCAAGAAAAAATTTTATGCCTTTCTAACGCATTTGGTTGAATAATCGTGAAGTTACCATCCAAATTGTTGCTTAGAAGTTACAACCCGGCCATCATGAAACATGTACAAGACCGGGATGTCGGCCTAGTTTGGGTGCCTAATCCCTATTGTTACTATACTAGTATAACATTGTCCTACGATAACCATCTCGAAATAAACTAAGCTATATTTTGGCTTTAGACTGAGGTAGCTGGCACGAGTCTTCATAAACTGATCTCAAGGTGCATGAGCAGGAGAATACTAACTTTATGTTTTAGTTTTTTTTTCTCAAACAAAACTTGCAGTCCTGACACTTTCTTTTATGTAGGCAATATATCTAGCGCTATGATCTAGATGGAACAGCGCTATATAAATATTAATTGTTATGTTATGTTATATGCAGTGGCGGTTCAGTTGCATTGCAGTTTGTATTAAACTGAAAAGCACTTACATCCATTATATGCTATACCAGCCTTGCAGAAACATATCCGCGAGACTTGATTTTCTGTACATATTCTAAGAAAGACCCCAAAATATGCATTGACAAATTTGGACATTAGGCGAGGCCTAATTCTGGTTAGGGTCAGCAAAAACCAACAAAGAAAGTAACCTCTCACTTAGTCTTTTTGTCTGCGATGCGCAGCTATAGTGGTCTTTAAGATAAGAAAGGAGTATTATTTATTTAGTTTTTGGTGTATTTTACGGCACGCAAACTACGGTAGCGGTTGAGCTATAGTGTAGGAAAGTTCGACGGGTGATCAACTACTAGTTCAAGAAAAATTTTTATGCCTTTCTAACGCATTTGGTTGAATAATCGTGAAGTTACCATCCAAATTGTTGCTTAGAAGTTACAACCCGGCCATCATGAAACACGTACAAGACCGGGATGTCGGCCTAGTTTGGGTGCCTAATCCCTATTGTTACTATACTAGTATAACATTGTCCTACGATAACCATCTCGAAATAAACTAAGCTATATTTTGGCTTTAGACTAAGTTTTACTTTGCTTGAAGAATTAACTCAAGTCAAAGTTGAGAGTAAATATAGGCCTATTAACTATGACTTAATCGGACAAATTCACTTACCTGTGAGCATGATCTGTCAGCAGGTGATTAGCAAACTCCGCATTACTCATAGGCTTCCCTTGTTCAACTACCCACGTTGCCTTCTGTGAGACCCAGTCGTCATGAGCATGAAGAAGATAAACTTGCGTAAGGTTTCGCCTCCTGATTGTTTCTCTTCTACTCCTCGCGGCATCGAATCCATGTGATAATGGTCTCCCAGGAGCACTTCCAAATCTTTTCCTTGGGAACATTTTCCGTAATTTTTTGTAAAATGCCGATTTCCTTAGAAATGGTGATCATGTAACTACGTTCGATGAAGTGTGAATACCGAATGGGTGTCTGAGCCCCACACACGCACAGCGCAGCGTTGTAACTTCACAGAACCAATTGGTATAGACAGGGAGTTGTTATGGAACTCCCTGGTATAGTAGTGTAGTATACCCGTGTGTACTCTAATTAACATCCGGGTTTTTGTGACTGGCACAAAACTTTTTCGGTGAGTGACAAATAGCGCCGCCGGTTTCTTGAGTGTTCTCATTGGTCAAATGTAGTCACTGTATAATTTTTTAACCAAGCACAAGTACATTGATAGCAAAGTCACAGTATCTAGGGTGTGGGTTAGTTTCACGGAATCCACCTGCTCAATTTTATTGGTTAAATCAACTCAACTGGCTGATATGTTTTACTTTTGGAAAATTCTTGAGTGGATATATGTCAGAAACAAGTGGTGGAAGCCAACTTGTGCCTTTTTATTTTGTTTCTTGGTGATCGATCCTCCTATTTATATATATATATATATATATATATATATATATATATATATATATATATATATATATATATATATATATATATATATATATATATTTATTTATATATATATATATATATATATATATATATATATATATAAATTGAAAACACCACAGACTTTAACTTATACATCTATTTACCAAAATTGATACAAAAAGAACGACATGTTTCGAAAGTAGCGACTTTCATCATCAGGTTACAGACGCAAAATGAACAAGTAATAGCAGACAAATGGACTCTAGCAATAACACACAAGGAAAAGTAGATTAACTCAACAAAGATAACACTGGACAGTCAAGCTGCTTGTTGAGATTAGGTTTATCCCAATTGATATGTAGACTTTCTTTGATCCTAAGCTGAAGTTTAGTGGGAGCGGAGTCGAAAATTTTGAATGAGTTGTTGCCACATAGCCGCTTACAGTTGGGAAATTTAGCTAAGTGTTTGTAAATATGTGAATTCTTATCGGTTTTTAAATGCTCAGAAATCCGTGTAGAAAGGTGCCTATGGGTTTCCCCTATATAACAAGCATTACAGCTTGTGCAATGAATTTATAGACCACACGAGATTTAAGGTATGATGGAATCATGTCTTTTACTACACACATATTTCGAACTTTAAATGAGATAAACACTAATTTGACATCAATGTCTGTACAATGCGATTTGATCAACTAACTTTGTTCTGAGCATGACCAGAGAAATTACCAATGTACGGGAGCTTGTAAAATCTGGTATTGTGAGAAACCGGGTCAATGATATTTTTCGGTGACACCTTGTTTTGTAAATACGATTTCACAACTTTGTCAATAAGTGAGAGGGGAACTGATTTTTGCCGAGTGTGGATATAAGTCCTTTTAGGTCTAGGTCAAATCCTTTCCAAGAATTGTTGACCTTGTACATTCTATCCACTAACGTTTTAATGAGACCAATTTTGTAAGAATACGGAATGAAACTGAAAAAAATGGTTAGTAACCCTGAGTACGTAGGTTTATGATAAACGGAAGTGTTGCAATGACCAGTGTTGCTGACAAGCACATCCAAAAATGGTAGCGTACTGTCTTTTTGCTTCTCAATAGTGAATTTTATGTTAGGGTGCCGAGTATTGATAAATTGAAGGAAATCGATGGCTTCATCCTCATTTCGGAAAAGACAGAAAATATCGTCAACATATCTGCGGTAGTGATAGGTTTGGATGGGGCAGATGAATCATTCAGAAATTGTTTCTCCAAATGACCCAAGAAGAGATTTGCCAACACCGGTGCTAATGGTCAACCCATTGCCACACCGTCCACTTGATCATAGTAACTACCATTGAATAAAAAATGCGTTTGTGAGGTAACAAACAAGAATAGTTTCTGGAGATCCCGCCTTTCAATACCAATGCCTGGATTGTTATGCATTATGGCATCGATTGCAATATCAACAGTTTCAGAAAGTGGGATGTTGGTAAATAAACTAACTACATCGTATGATACCATGTAATGATCAGATATGTCCATAGATGTAATTTCCTGGACAAAAGAGAAAGAATCCTGAGTGCAATAATCGAGACAAATGTTGGGAGATATAAGATCACTCAAAAACTTTGCCAAATTATAATAATAAGTACCAATACTTGAAACAATAGGACGAAAAGTAGGAAATGAATTGTTATTAGTACATTTGTGAGTTTTAGGCAGTCCATAAATTCTGGCAGGATGAGATCCTGTAGGGTAAATGTTCATGTAAGTGTCCTCCGGGAAAAACCTTGAGCCCTTGAGCTTTCTTAGAAATCTTTGTAGCTGTCCTTCTCTGCGTAGGGTTGGATCAATTTTTATTTTCTGGAACCTTGTTTCATCGTTGATTATTGAGCTAATTCCCTCGTTGTAAGCTTGACGATCTATAATAACAACTCCGTTACCTTTGTCAGGTTTTGGAATGACGATGCTTGAATTACGTTTAAGTTTCTTCAGAATCTTGTACTTCCTCAGATCAGTAGTCGAGGGCTTGTGACTTATAACATAATTATTTGCAAGGTAAGCCAACTGTGCTTTGACGACTCCGGCGTCTGCAGAATCCTTTAGATTACCTTTTAGGAGACAGTACGCTACCATTTTTGGATGTGCTTGTCAGCAACACTGGTCATTGCAACACTTCCGTTTATCATAAACCTACGTACTCAGGGTTACTAACCAATTTTTTCAGTTTCATTCCGTATTCTTACAAAATTGGTCTCATTAAAACGTTAGTGGATAGAATGTACAAGGTCAACGCCCAGCTAACAAAATTACGTTTTTATAACGTTATATTTACGTACCGCTTACGTTGTATTAACGTCGGAAAGTTACGTTGTAGTTACGAAATTTTGTAGACTCCAGGGGACGTTATATTTACGTAATATTTAGACCAAAAAATAACGTTGTATTTACGTTTTTATTACGTTATTTTGTAACGTTTAGATGTTACGTTATAATAACGTCGCATTAACGTTTTTGTATAACCTTTTTGCGATGTTGTTGCAACGTTCATACAACGAGATTTCGCAACGTTAGTCACTTACGTTTTAGTAACGTTGTGATATCACGTAATGGTTACGTAACTAAGTAACCAATAAGTAACCTTCACGTACACACTGAGTAGGCCTATGCCTTAACACATCTTGACTACCAATAAGGACTCAAGACATTTCGATTTTTATTGATACGTAATATTGTTTTATATCCTCTCTTTGGAAAATTATCAATGACAGAATAATAAACAAAATAGTTAACATATAATAATACTTCTTTCGATCGACTTAAGCTTCAGGCTCTTTTAAGAAGCAACAACGGTACCCAAAAATTTTATTACTTGGGTTTACTCTCACGTGTCATTTCAATTTATAATAAATCAAGATCTTTATGAATATGACTATTACTATAGTCATGACAGTTGCCACCAGAGTTTATAGTCCATTGAATTGCGATAGTTCAAAATTAATTAGTAAAGTAACATTTCATGCTTTAAATATATTCAATAATACCAGTCTCATGTTTTACTACTTAAATAAATTGGCCTATACGCCATTCCAACGACTGGCAATGAGAAGCAGCTGTACGTTTGAGAGTTGAGTTTCTCCGATTAGTAATCGGTCTTATGTTTGCTAGCTAGCAGTATTGTAGAACGCAGTTGTATAGCACTGTACTAGTGTAGTATTAATGAACGCGTTATAATATAGGTTAATTAATTTCAATATATTTGTTCCTAACCGGCCTTCGGGTTGGCTTCTTATGTTATTCTGGTTTTGGTAACTATTGCATTAAACCAGACTTATTGGCGAGGACAAAGTTAGACCAAAGGTAGAAGAAGCGCAGTTACGAGGCGCGCCAGTTTATACTATTAGACAGTAGGCCTAACTTAAGCCTAGCCTAACTAGGCCTAGGCTGTAGTTGCTGACACAGTAAAAATTGCCTCAGTTAAAATGTTAATTTAAATTTAACCAGAGTACAGACCCTCCCAATGGTTACTTGCAGGAGAAGCTAGAGCATGAAGTCTGTCCACCAAAAAAAAATCCAATTTCTACCAGTAAAAGTGTTGTCACATTGTTTTCACTACATCTATAGAGATGTACGGAAGCTTAAAAGTTCCATCAACATAAGAAAAATTTTGCCCCATAATTTGACATTTTAATTTAGTAAATTGTTTTGAAAACAAGATAATGTCTTATCAAAACCCAGAAATGTAGGATTACTCAGTTGCTTTAACTCCACAATTTACAAATTTGTTCAATTGCTCAGTTGAAATGAAATTAAAATTTTTAGTACATAAATTCCATAATGTCCAACCAAAATGCACTCAATGCAATGACCTCCATACCGGGTCAATATTGGCTGTTATTTTGGAAGGTTATAATATTATGAATGTATTGAGATAGTCAGCTCAAAAAAGATAACTGTAGTATTTCTATCCTACATATTAGTGATGTACAGGGTTACTTTGCAATCGGTAATACAGCTCAGATGAAACTTTCAGGTTGTGGTAAAGAAAACTGTGTTCCTTTCACATGCTTTACTTTGCTAAACCTTTATGAAATTAATTGGAAAGACTCCTTGTGGGTTCTGTAATACAAACTGCTAGAAATATAAACATATTAATACATTAGGTCAACAAAGTGTCTGTCTGTTTGCTATTAATTAAACAAAGTAGGCCTATGTGTTTGCTACTAAGGGAGCTTCAGTAGGAGTTACGAAATTCATGAGAAGAGATACACTGGGAACAGATCTCTCTCTACCCTTACCTTTTCCCATGCCATAAATGAACTTTTGGATAAAATTCCACAAGTTTAGACATTCCGAAGTAGAAGTTATATATAATATGTAAAATAATAAAAACTACTGTAATAATAGTTATTTATATAGCGCATTATGTCGACGGTCTCAATGAGCTTTACAGGAACAAAATGAATACCAAAAAAAAAAAACATACTAAAAGATACACGAAATGATCGACAATATAAATATTACAGTGTCCAATGTGGGAAGCACGTGAATAAATAACTTTTTAAGACGCTTTTAAAATTGTCTATGGTAGGAGAATCCCTAATTTGGGTTAGGAGTGTTCCAGAGTTTGGGGGCCTCAAATTTGAAAGAATGCTAAGTTGCTAACCATACGTCTTAGTTTTAATTGCTAACGGGGAAGTTGCAGGGGTGACATTACGAAATCATGACGAAAAGCATGCATCAATTCAGTTTTGTTGTCGCTGAGAATTTGTGTTTTGCTTACACACCAAGTTTTAATTTCGTTTATAAATGATCTATGTTTTCCAATAGTCTGATCCTTTTCATCAATGTACTTTGACACATAAACTTGTGTATCATCTGCATAATTCATTCCTTGGAGACCGTGGGAGTGATAACGTCTTCAATTGGGAGGTATAAAATGTGAAAACAGACAGTCTGAGCACTGATCCTTGTGGAACTCCATATTCAAGATAGCGAGGTGAAGAGTGTTTACTGTTAATGCTAACATTCAGCGAGCGGTTTGTGAAATAGGACTTTATCCAATTGAAGTATTGCCTTTACAACCGTACTCTTTGTCCAGACTATCAAACAGAATTTGGTAGTCAAAAATAGAAAATAGTATAAAGCCGAGTTCAAACGTTTCCAACATGCTACAACATTTCACTGTTTCGCGGTCAATGAAGACAAAGCCGGTTATGGGTCCTCCTGCTTTTCAAAATGAAGGGCTGGGTTTTCGATAAACTTTCCAAATGTAGCAATGTTGTTCCCAATCTGGAAAGTAATATGACAAAATATTTAATATCTCTAACTGGAACCAGAGTCAATGGTCGAAAATAAAAATACAAATTTAACAAGGAACTCATCTCTTGAGTGTAATGCTAAAATAGAAAACTATGTCAATTACTTATTTTAGTTGAAAGCACACTATGGATGATCAACAAGGAAAATTAAGTAAATGGATACAGAATGTACACTACACAATTGAAGGGATAGTTCTATAAAATAGTAAATGTCTGTATAGTTTGCCTGTTGGTATTTCCTCTGGTAAAGCATATTCAGGTAACAGTATTTGCAAGACCAGGTAGTTACGTATTAAACTTTATACATTGACATTAATTTTATCAACACTTGCATTAAGACTGGTATCATTTTGAAGAATTCATTCTTGAAATTCATGGAAACTTGTAGTAAGGAAGATATTTTGTAGCTCTTAGCTGTCGAAACATTTCATGCATGGTGTAATTAGAACCAACTTGGGTGACAAGTTGGAACTTCTGTGTCACAACAGGTGTTAGTCACATAGTTGTGTGTTCCAGTTGATACCAACTTTGAATTTGGTGTGGTCAGTAGTAGTGGTATTGCCAGTACATATCATCATACCTATCACCATGAAGTTCAGTCAATTGCAAATTTCGTACTTGCTTTGGCAATGTAAAAAGTATTAAGGCAGTAGATATTAAGTATGACAATTGTGTACTGTACAATTCCACGATATGCAATCTTGAATGTCAGAAATAAATTGTGTTGTTCCCATTGGATAAAGTTTACATTAGAGTTTCCAGATTTAAATGGCATATTATGTATTTTATCGCAATAACACTAAGCCAGCAGAAAACCAGAAAGCCAGTTGGCTTATTGTGATTCCTTGCCATTTGAGATTATAATCCCAAGCTTTCTTCATTGTTGATTAATTTGATCAGCAAGGTTCTTTCACTGACTGTGGACCTACCGACTAAACTATGTTAACTTACCATGTTTATAAGCTATTTTTAGCAAAAATCAACTCAAGCCCTGCCCCCTAATGAATGTGCATAATATCACATTGAACATACATTATCATGTACCCGCTATCTACAACCACCTACACACAAAGTATGATTCAATTCTGAAAATGTTTACATTTGACCCTGTGACCTCATAATATTCATAAGATGAGCACCAAAATCAATAGGGCTCTTCTACTCACTATGGCGCATATATGTACCTAGTATGACTTCAATTCAACTTGTCATTGTTCAGTTACCGTGTTTTCTTCAAGCTATTTTAGTGAAAACCAACTTAAGCCCGCCCCTAATAAATATGCATAATATCATCTTGAACATATTTCACCATGTACCTGCTATCTACCGACATATTAATATTAAGTATATAAATAAATTCTTACTTTTTCTTGCGGAGTTATTAGTATTTCAAGATTCTTACATTTCACCCTGTGACCTCATTATTATTCATGAGATGAGCACCAAAATCAATAGGGTTCTTCTACTCTTTATGGCGCATATATGCATCACGTATGACTTCAATTCAACTTGTCGTTGTTCAGTTACTGTGTTTACAATCTATTTTAGTGAAAATCAACTTAAGCCCCGCCCCCTCTTGAATATGCATAATATCAACTTGAACATATGTTCCCATGTGCCCACTAGCTACAACACATTAATACCAATTATTCATGAATTCTGAATTTCGGTTGCGGAGTTATTAGCATTTGGAGATTTTTACTTTGACCTTGTGACCTCATTATTATTCATAAGATGAACACTAAAATCAATAGGGTTCATCTACTCACTATGGCGCATCTATGTACCAAGTATGACTTAAAACCAACTTATCACTGTTCAGTTACCCTGTTTACAAGCTATTTTAGTGAAAATCAACTTAAACCCCGCCCCCTAATAAATATGCATAATATCAACTTTTACATATATCAAAATCTACCCGCTATCTACCAACATATTCATACCAATTATGAATAAATTCTAAGTTTCGGTTGCAGAGTTATTAGCATTTGGAGATTTTAATGTATGACCCTGTGACCTCATTATTATTCATGAAATGAGCACCAAAATCAATAGGGTTCTTTTACTCAGTATGGCGCATCTATGTACCAAGTATGACTTCAATCCAACTTGCCCTGGTTGAGCAATCGTGTTTACGAGCCAAGGGCATCACATACGCACACACACGCAATCACCATCGCATACTACGCATAGATTCCTTGAACCTTCAGCAAGGAACCAAAATGTTTTGATTGAAAAGCTAAGTTTACCTTTTCCACCTGAA
This sequence comes from Apostichopus japonicus, assembly GCF_037975245.1. NCBI lineage: Eukaryota > Metazoa > Echinodermata > Holothuroidea > Aspidochirotida > Stichopodidae > Apostichopus > Apostichopus japonicus. The sequence goes on from NC_092568.1 coordinate 18,809,086, forward strand.
TAAAACATGTACATGTTTCTTCAGCTGCATGTGTCGTTGGCCCTTCGTTCCATTTTCCTTCACCATCTCATTTATCAAGCCATTGGCAGTTTAAACATCAGTTCCTGGGCTGTAAGATATAATAACAACTGTGACACTTTTGTGATATCGTAAATTCAAAATTGTCTCTCCTAGCAAAAGTTACACAGAAATTTGGTTTTACTAGAAACCACAAGGTATAATGATTCCTTGCCTTCAAAATAACTAAAGTAATAGGAGTTATTGAAATAAACATGCTGGCAGTGCAAATTGCTTCCAGCTTCTTTTTCTAAAGCCTGTCAATATGATAGAAAAATGAATCACGGTATGCCAACTTTCATACAAGATCACACCGAGTTCAATATACAGCATCAGTTTCACGAAATTGCTACACAAGATGTAGATGTAGACCTCGGCCTATGTACAGACAAGCCTCAATGCGGGTTGTATAGTTCACATCATTGTTAAATAGGTACACACCGTTAAAGATTTTGAATATGTACTGTGATGCACATCCAGGCCGTATAATTCTTTCATAAACTTGTGCCTAACTGTGGACAGAAATTGCAAAACTTTACCTGCAAACAAACTTCATGACTCACTTTTTGCTTTACTGTTGACCTGTACATAAAATTCCAGTGATTTAAATGCTTAAATTATGTTTTTTCCGTGTCCTGTCATAGAATATGAGCATTCAAGCCTTGACCGGTGTGAAGTTAGATACTTATTCCCCGTTCCTCGTTCGATATTCGCGAATGAGTAACTGCTACCTATTCAGTTACGTATTCGACAATGGTATCGACGTAACATCTCTGGCAAGGCAAAAGCTTTCTTACAAGATGATCAACATTTGGTCGTGGTAAGAGGTTCATCTATGGGTCATATACTCTAATGAATATTTAGAAGGATACCATAATGCATCTTTTCCGGTCCGAATAGTTCTTGACCAACTAAATGACCAGTACTTCATCAGTTTCTAAATTAATGTAACGGGACCTGAAAAAAATCACTCTAGGCCCTAATCAAGACTAGCACGCCTTGGACCACCTAACCAATGGGTCATAGGAATTCTTAAATTCTTATTCTTATTGTACTAAATTATATAATTATAATATATATTATAATATATAATATTATTATAATACTATTGTATTAAATTCTTATTCTTAAGGATACCATAATGCGTCTTGCCCTGTCCAAAGCGTGCTTGACCAATTAAAATGACCACTAAATCAACAATTTTTTAAATAAATGTAACAGGAACTGAAATAAAAACATTTGGGCCCTGATCAAAACCAGCACGCCTTGGACCACCCAACCAATGGGTCGTATGAACTCTTAAGTCATTGTAGAAGGGTAACATGATGCGTATTGCCCGGTCCAAAGAGGGCTTGACCATTTTAAATGACCACTAAATCATTACTTCTTTCATGAGTGCAACGGGAACATGAAAAAGCTTTGGGCCCTAATCCATGCAGCACGCCTTGGATCACCAAACCGATGGTTAACATGAATTCCAAGGACATTATAGAAGAGTACCACAATACGTCTTGCCCGGTCCAAAGAGTGCTTGACCAATTAAACTGACCACTAAATCATCACTACGTTAATTTATGTAAATGGACCTGCAAAAATCTTTAGGCCCCAGTCAAGACCAGCACGCCTTGGACCACCTAACCAATCGGTAACATGTACTCTAAAGACATTGTAAAAGAGTACCATAATGCGTCTTGCCCGGTCCAAAGCGTGCTTGACCAATTAAACTGACCTTTAAATCATTACTTATTAAATGAGTGCAAAGGGACCACGAAAAAGCTTTGGGCCCTAATCCATGCAGCACGCCTTGGACCACCAAACCGATGGTTAACATGAACTCTAAGGACATTGTAGAAGGGTACCATGATGCGTCTTGCCCGGTCCAAAGCGTGCTTGCTTGACCAATTCAAATGACCACTAAATCATTACTTCTTTATTGAGTGAAAAGGGACCATGAAAAAACTTTGGGCCCTAATCCATGCAGCACGCCTTGGATCACCAAACTGATGGTTAACATGAACTCTAAGGACATTGTAGAAGGGTACCATAATGCGTCTTGCCCGGTCCAAAGCGTGCTTGACCAATTTAAATGACCATTAAATCATTACTATTTTAATGAGTGAAAACGGACCTCGAAAAAGTTTTTGGCCCTAATCCATGCAGCACGCCTTGGATCACCAAACCGATGGTTAACATGAACTCTAAGGACATTGAAGAAGGGTACCATAATGCGTCTTGCCCGGTCCAAAGCGTGCTTGACCAATTTAAATGACCATTAAATCATTACTTTTTTAATGAGTGAAAAGGGACCACGAAAAAGCTTTGGGCCCTAATCCATTCAGCACGCCTTGGATCACCAAACCGATGGTTAACATGAACTCTAAGGACATTGTAGAAGGGTACCATAATGCGTCTTGCCCGGTCCAAAGAGTGCTTGACCAATTTAAATGACCATTAAATCATTACTTCTTTAATGAGTGAAAAGGGACCACGAAAAAGCTTTGGGCCCTAATCCATGCAGCACGCCTTGGATCACCAAGCCGATGGTTAACATGAACTCTAAGGACATTGTAGAAGAGTACCATAATGCGTCTTGCCCGGTCCAAAGAGTGCTTGACCAATTTAAATGACCACTAAATCATTGCTTCTTCCGATGAGTGAAAAGGGACCACGAAAAAGCTTTGGGCCCTAATCCAGACCAGAACGCCTTGGACCACCTAACCGATGGGTCATATGATTTTTTAAGACAGTGTAGAAGAGTACCATAATACGTCTTGCCAGGTCCAAAGTGTGCTTGACCAATTTAAATGACCACTACATCATCACTTCTTAAATGAGTGTCCATCTCATATGTTATGTATCGTGCGTTTAGTGTCAACCGGTAGCATTACAAATTGCACTTTGGACCCTCAAGGAATGAAAAAGAGAGAACTCGTTTTAAGTGCATTCCAATTAATGGCAGAATGTCTATATACATGGCCAAATTCTGTCGGAAAGTTTTTACAATTTAAGAAAGCCTCTAAATGACTTCCGAATTCATCGATATGTTAGCATATAACACTTTAACTTACTCAAATCACTTACGAAATTTCAGCCTAATCAAAAGGGAAAAATTGCAATGTGGCAGATATTTGAACACGATGGCATAAAGCGACAGCATCTTTCTATGGCTGTAGCAAGGCCGTAGCAAGGCTGTAGCAGGCTTGTAGCAGGCTTGCACTGTCATGATAGCCCAATGAAGCTTATGAAGCTTACAGCCGGAGAAACAATCAAAGAAATAAACCATCCCTTATATAGGCCTACCAAGTACCATGAATTAATGGTACATGCAGTAACGTTCAAACATTGAACAATATCACTTTAACTCTCCTAACGTGGGTCAGAGACATTCGTAGAAGGAAAGATATTCCGATATTTCATTCATTTGGGAATACAAATGCAAAAAAGCAGTTAAACTGTCAACATGCTGCAGATTATTTCAGTTATCTATCAATTTTAATGGTTCGACGCAAGGGAGCAATCACGCTATGATAAATATGAACTCTCAGCCTTTTAAAGGTATTCCATGGACGTTAAATGACGGTAGGCAGTCAGCTCGTACATCGGTATCAATTAGTTCGAGCCTAATGTTCAAGCGCTCTTTTACGAGAGAAAACTTCTAGGAAACATCCTGAATGAATCATTCAATTACAATCAGAACGCATGGTCCTTTATTCCGCTCCTTCAAATTTATCTTTTGAAGTATTGAGTAATAGTGTATGGAACATCTTTGCACATAGATTGGTAAAAGTGTATCAATTCTACCAGATTAAAGTAATTTGGCAAGAAAATTTTCTTCTGCAAGTACATTTCAAACCAATCAGAGAATAAATGGGGAGGGGTGGGGGGGGGTGGATATTAAGCATGTAATATTTCTCTTGACTTCTATACTTCCATAATTGACTCAGCATATAGCCTAATTGATATTTACCGAAGAATTAATACATTAAATACAATTGTAAGTGATTAGAAAGTGTATTTTTGACTTAAATTAACAAACGCGAAATTGACCTTAAATCTAGCACTTTTGCTAATGGATTGAATGTGTTTTGTGTATTGTGTAAAATTTGTATAGCTAGATTCAGGGACGTAGCTAAGGCATGATGATTGGGGGTTTAGTGGCTGAAATTCCAACTGGATGGGTTTTGGAGCCAGAAAATTCCGACTGCTGCCTTGTACCCCCCCCCCCCCCCCGCACTATACTCGTCAACGATACGGTCAGTGTCAGTCAGACACCCTATCTTTCGCGACTGCACTTTTGTTCCAAACTTTTCTCGGTACATTTGTACCACTGGCCCTCACTTCACAAACTTATCAATCACTCTGGTTAAGCGAGTAAGCAACTGAGTACAAGTTATCTGCTTGATAAGCTACATAGACTACTGACTAAAAAAGCTATGTTAATGTAACAAAGGGGAAACTTTTTTTCGAAAATTATATTCGACGACATAGTGAATTACCCAAAAATACAGTGCTTTTTCCTAGCGGGCTTAATATTATTTTCTTGGGGTGGGGGTGGGGCTATTTATCACTCACATGAATAAAAAAACATTGTTCACTTCATTCCAACTGAGCATTTGGAATGATGTGAACAATTAAACATTTTGCAGAAAAATGTTGAGTTGACGTTATACGATAAGTTGTCAATTAAACATTTTGCAGAAATTTTTTCAATTGCTCAATTGGAATGAAGTGAACAATTGAACATTTTGCCAAAAATGTCCAATTGACGAGATAAGATAAGTTGTCAATTAAACATTTCTCAGAAAAGTTTTTCAATTGTTCTTATGGAATGAAGTAAACAAATGAACATTTTGCAGCAAAAAATGACTAATTGACGAGATTTGATTAGTTTTCAATTAAACATTTTTCACAAAATTGTTCAATTACTCATTTAAAGCAAGTAAGCAATGCAACATTTTTCTGTTTTTTGATAACATTTTATCTTGTTATCTAAACAATTTACAGAAAAATTTCACCTTATGGGGCAAAGTTTTTCTTATGTTGATGGCATTTTTAAGCTTCCGTAGATTAGCATTGAGCGTTTTAATAGTATATGTTGTGCAGAAGTTCTATTAGGTAGGCATTTTTTTAGAGTATTCAAAATCATACGAAGTTTTGTATGGTGGAGTATAAAGATCGCGACATACAATTTCTCATTGTGACAAGGAAATCGTAGCAAATATGAACTGAATGAAAGGAAATCAACTAAAAAATCACACTAAAGCCCGGGTCACATCTGCGCGATTCAACACGCGATTCAACTCGCAATACAATTGAAAGTTGAATCGCGTAGTTAGCACGGGTATCAACTTGTTGCGCAATAAAAGTTCCGCCGTCGATTTGGATTGATTTGCAATAGAGCAATGTCCTAATCAGCGCAACTTCTCAGAAGCAACTTTCTGATTCGCGCGATTTAGTTGCGAGTTGAATCGCGTGTTGAATCGCGCAGATGTGACCCGGGCTTAACTCTGGTCTATGTTTAGTTGGAATAAACCCAGTGAGACTTCTTATGGTGCATCTGCCTTCTACACTCCAATAGAAACTTTCTATTGAAAAATCGCTAAGAGAAAGAACAAGCACATGCATGGGAACACGATAAAATCAAAATGCATAGATGGCACTATAGGGTAACTTGGATGGTTCATTACCAACTATCACTAATGGAGATCATAAATATATCAGAAAGGGATTTCTGCATAAAATATATGTCTGGGTAGACCTATTTCACTTGAAGACTATTTTGCTAAATAAACTATTAAAGTCAGTTTATCTCCGCTTGACCCGATATGACTGATAGTCTGTTTATAGCTCCATGGTCAGCTCTAGAATGTAGCAGTGGAATCTTTCAGAATCTACGAAGGGGGTTAAAGCGTTCAAAACCACTTTCAAGAAGAGAGGCAAGAACACTTCTTTGTTCTTTAAATCTGTAAATATGTGAAGGGTTGACGGGTGAAATGAATAAAAGAAATAAAATTAAGTTCTATAAACGAATAATTAAAACAAAAACGTTTTCAGTTCGTTGCCAGTCTACAGAAATCACTTCATTCTGAAAATGTAGTTGCGCTAAGGCCCTCCCCCCCCCCCAAAAAAAAAAAGAAAAAAAGAAAAAAAAAGAAGAGTGCGCGTGTGTTTCTCCGGAATGGGAAGGAAACTTTGTATGCTTATGATTGTAAAGCACCAATAAGCATTAAACTTGCTAGCCAAAGGTGTTGCTTTTGTTTTGTATCACCACACTGGTACAGACGTAGAGTTGAAATTCAAAAAAGAAGATATTGATGAATGTACTGGATAATGATTGTGCATTAGTCGTTTGTATTGGTCAAATACTCTTTGGACCGGGCAAGACGCATTATGGAACTCTTCAACAATGTCCTTAGAATTCATAAGACCAATTGGTTGGGTGGTCCGAGGCGTGCTGGTCTTCACAAGGGCCTAAACATATTTGCAGGTCCATTAACATTCATTAACGAAGTAATGATTTAGTGGTCATTTAAATTGGTCAAGCACTCTTTGGACCGGGCAAGACGCATCATGGTACCGTTCTACAATGTTCTTGGACTTCCTGTGACCTATTGGTTAGGTGGTCCAAGGCGTGCTGGTCTTGATTGGCGCCCAAAGCTTTTTCGTGGTCCCTTTTCACTCATTGAAGAAGTAATGATTTAGTGGTCATTTAGATTGGTCAAGTACTCTTTGGACCGGGCAAGACGCATTATGGTACTCTTCTACAATGTCCTTAGAGTACATGTTACCGATTGGTTAGGTGGTCCAAACCGTGCTGCATGGATTAGGGCCCAAAGTTTTTTCGTGGTCCCTTTGCACTCATTTAATAAGTAATGATTTAAAGGTCAGTTTAATTGGTCAAGCACGCTTTGGACCGGGCAAGACGCATTATGGTAATATTCTACAATGTCTTTAGAGTACATGTTACCGATTGGTTAGGTGGTCCAAGGCGTGCTGCATGGATGAGGGCCCAAAGCTTTTTCGTGGTCCCGTTACACTCGATGATGTAGTAATGATTTAGTGGTCATTTAAATTGGTCAAGCACTCTTTGGACCGGGCAAGACGCATTATGGTACTCGTCTACAATGTCCTTAGAGTACATGTTACCGATTGGTTAGGTGGTCCAAACCGTGCTGCATGGATTAGGGCCCAAAGTTTTTTCGTGGTCCCTTTGCACTCATTTAATAAGTAATGATTTAAAGGTCAGTTTAATTGGTCAAGCACGCTTTGGACCGGGCAAGACGCATTATGGTACTATTCTACAATGTCTTTAGAGTACATGTTACCGATTGGTTAGGTGGTCCAAGGCGTGCTGCATGGATGAGGGCCCAAAGCTTTTTCGTGGTCCCGTTACACTCGATGATGTAGTAATGATTTAGTGGTCATTTAAATTGGTCAAGCACGCTTTGGACCGGGCAAGACGCATTATGGTACTCTTCTACAATGTCATTACAGTTCATGTTGACCATTGGTTTGGTGATCCAAGGCGTGCTGCTTGGATTAGGGCCCAAAGTTTTTTCGTGGTCCCGTTACACTCGATGATGTAGTAATGATTTAGTGGTAATTTAAGTTGGTCAAGCACGCTTTGGACCGGGCAAGACGCATTATGGTACTCTTCTACAATGTCCTGAGAGTTAATGTTACCGATTGGTTAGGTGGTCCAAGGCGTGCTGCATGGATTAGGGCCCAAAGCTTTTTCGTGGTCCCGTTACACTCATCGGAAGAAGTAATGATTTAGTGGTCATTTAAGTTGGTCAAGCACGCTTTGGACCGGGCAAGACGCATTATGTTACCCTTCTACAGGATCCTTAGACTTCCTACGACCCATTGGTTGGGCGGTCCAAGGCGTGCTGGTCTTGATTAGGGCTCTTATGTTTTTATTTCAGTTCCCGTTACATTTATTTAAAGAAAATGTTGATCTAATGGTCATTTTAATTGGTCAAGCACTCTTTGGACCGAGCAAGACGCATTATGGTATCCTTCTACAATGTGTCAAGAATTCATATGACCCATTGGTAAGGTGGTCCAAGGCGTGCTAGTCTTGATTAGGGCCTAAAGTAATTTTTTTACATTAATTTAAGAACTGATGAAGTACTGGTCATTTAGTTGGCCAAGAACTATTTGGACCGGGCAAGATGCATTATGGTACCCTTCTACATAGTCATCGGAGTTCATATGACCCATGGGCCATAGATAAACCTCTTTCCACGACCAAATGTTGAACATCTTGTAAGAAAGCTTTTGTCTTGCCACAGGTGTTACGTCGATACAATTGTCGAATACGTAACCGATTAGGCAGCTCAGTTACTCATTCGCGAATATCGAACGAGGAACGGGGAATAAGTATCTAACTTCACACCGGTCAAGCCTTGTAGATGTACAATCTAAGGTGGCCAAATTGTAAAACATGCTCACGGCCAAACTTTCTTGAAAATCAGCTATATTAGTGTTTTCACGACCAAATTCAAGCCAATAATGCTAGAATGTTCAGATACTTTTACGGTCAGAAAGATTAAAAAATTAAGAACATGATGAACTGGTTGTATATCTTTAGTAAGTGTGATGCATAACAACACAGTAAATCACTGAGGAATAACTGACCTCTTACTTTCATATGACTGAAATCATTCTCGTATAAGGACTAACATTCAATAATAAAAATTGTTCTACATTTAATAAAAGGAAACTGAAAATAGGCTGGAATACTTATTCTACGGCAAAATACACTAAAATTCCTCCCTTCGACAGGTCTAATTTATTTTTTCCCGCCAAGACCAGTAAAATAGTGACAAAGTTGGAAATTTGGACATGAGTTTGGCTAATTATTTTTACTGTGCTTATTAGTGTGATCTGCCTTAAGCAGTTGTACTTTAAAGGTGGGATCGCTCGTAATTTCCTCGTTAATTCTGTCCTTCACACCAACCGATTCAAAAATAATATCAATACTACCCTCTACCAGTTCGTCGCTGTTGTTTCGTAATTTCTCAGCCCGTATTTACGGCTAGTAAGCAATAAAAGGGTTTGGTTACCTGAAGCGGTGGCCTTGGCGAAATTCCTGCATAGTTTCTTGTCTGTGGCAGTGTCAGTACAGGGAGTTGTTATGGAAAAACTCCTTGGTCAGTAGTATGCGGTAAATTATTACGTCGCGTTTTCGTGTGTGTTGTGTGATACAAAACTCTGTGGTTTGTTTTACGTTCATAACTTTTCACAACTAGTGGGCTGTAGTAGCTGTACAGTATAGGTGTAATAGTTTGACCAGGGAGCTGCTACTCTAGCGGTTCCCTGTTTTTACTCTTTTAGGCCCACATGGTGAACAGTCGAAGTCCGAACTGTTCGGATGCCCTGGTTTCGTAGTTGATTCACTGATTTGGAAAGCTATGCATGCTTTATGCTGTATCGAATATCAGAAGTTTAGCCTATAGAAGTACAGTACTATTTTACTGTAAAAAACCAGTGTATTCCAAACCTTTACAGATGCGCCAGTCTTGTACTAACCTGAGTAAAGTATTTGAAATATTGCAACCTTAGTTGCGAGCCGACATTCTTTCACAGCTCAAGAAACTTATAGTGAAGTTTATGTCTGATACATTGACTCGTGTCACAAAAAGGACAGACGCGAATGAGTGAAAAAATTGACTGAAGTGATTACAACATTGGGTATCAAACGTATGGTCAAGTCCGTCATATGTGAACAATTGGTATTTCAGCCAATTTAGGTATTAATTACACATAGACACAGTCACAACTTACATTGTATTTTATATATAAATTTTAGTTATATATCAGGATTTTATGTCATAAACCATATATAGATAAATATGTATATTTAATTATTTTTGGACTCCTGACAACGGGCCCTTTAGGCGATCACAGAACACTTGCCCTAGCTGCACCCCATCCTCCTAACCGGTGCACGTAAACCCTGTCCTTGCACCCCTTTGACCCTAATTAAAAATAACGAAATTTGAACGGAAATGGGAACGAAAATACGTTGCCATAAGGGGCGGCTCCACCCTTTTTAGAAAGGATTGGCAAAAAGGGAATAAGTACATGAACAATAAATTAAAAGTTATTTCCATTGAAAAGTGACTCGCTGAACATCGGCAGTCAAAGCAAACAACTTTTTTTTTCTAAATCACGTCAGTTTATTGCTTTCCAGCGTACTGTACTCCAGTATTGATTATCCTGCCTCTTGTTCCGAACGGCTCCCAAAGAAATGCCAAAAAGTCGGCAACGGGGTTGGGGGTGGGCTACCCAGCCCCACCATGGGGCACCTCATCACGACTGACTCGAATTACAATTCGAAACTATAACTCAATTGGATTGAATTTAAAAAAAAAAAAAAAAAAAAAAGCTGTCTGCATGGCTCATACTTATCTATACTATTGTGTGACCATATAGGCCTACAGGCTCTAGTCAACCAGGAGGGACACTGGGGGGGGGGGAGATTTTTTTCTTGCCACAGAAAATTAAACATTGCCCGGAAGTTCCTAGCACGATTAATTCATTTCAAACTTCGACGACAATGAAGGACAAAGAGAACCATATAGGCCTATGCCTGACTATAAGATCATTGAACCATCACGAACAACTCCGAATAATCTTCCATTTGCCGATTCATGACACTGGGAAGTAAGGGGTGGGGGGGGGTAGAGCTTTCCATTTGATCCGCAAATATAGTGAACGGTCACCACAACAAAGGTGTATAGCTTGGGACTAGCATGGGGAGACTTGTCAACCTTGTGAACATTTTTTAGGGGGGTAAGATGTAAGGGGGGGAGTCGGCAAACTAAAACATACAGGGTAAACAGAGGGAAGGAAAGAGGTCAAAAAAGAAAGAGTGAAAGACAGATGAAGGGATGGAGGAAGAAAGTAAAGAAAATGTGGAGATGGAGGTTAGGGGTAGAGATAGATATGATATGAAATACAGCGAAAAGAAAACCAAGAGCAGAAAATGGAGATCACTGGGATACTGTAAAATACACAAGAAGAATATACAATCTCAATACTGGAATTAAATAATGCACCACATAAATACAGCTTATGACATCAAGAAATCAAAGGGGAAGGATATAATGTTTCAAGGATGCTGGAAAATAAGACACAACAGAAGATGATCATGGTTTCTGATCTATTAGGCTTCTTCTCCCTACTGCTACAAGGATGTAAGAGACCACAGGGACTCACACAACTCTTTAAGTTGTGATGACCTCTGACCCTTACTATGCCTAACTGTTATGTTGCCAGGAAATAAATACACCAGTGCATGAGAGGAGGTGAGAGACAGGACTGATTGATCGTGTCTATAGGGGTATTTAATGTACATGTGATTCAAGAAGATAGATGTAAAATGTAGCATCGTTTGAACACTTCAAAGGGGACCCCTCCCCCACCCCCACACCCTCCCCACGTTCAAATCATATCCCCTCCTGCCTCCTGGCAACGGATATGAACACCAGTATAAATAAACCGATACAGATATTTATACCCGCTGTGTGTGTAGGCCTATATACAATAATACAAAGCTGGCCATTCTCGATTGTTACTCCTTGATTGAATTTCCCCAACCTTGCCCACCTTGACTTAGAGGGTGGCCAAGCTTCTGATTCACAGTCATAGCTACTATCGAACAAAATGGACGGAAGCAATTTATCTCAATCTGGTGATGCAGATGTATCAATAGCTGCTAATCCAACGAATGTCGCACAACCTGTCAATAAAAGTCTGGGAAAAGTGCTTGCCCCTGCCATATGTATGATCTCTTTTGTTCAGGATCATGTAAATGTGGCAATGTGTATTTGTATGGTCTGAGGTTTCTCTCCCATGCTGCTCCATATCTAATCCTACTGGTGACATTGGACAGAACATGGCAGATGGCTTCTTGAGAGGTGTTGAAGTAACTGGATCAGAAGTATCTGTAAAGATTACATAAAACATTTGTTACTAGATTGCAAGTATCCTGCTATAGCTACTATGGCTGTGACTAAAAATATACTTTTGTTTAGAACTTACCACACTTTTGCAGCGCTGGAAACTGATATTTCAATTTAAATGGTGTCATTGAGTTTAGAGGACATTGAAGTAGAAGATATTGAAGTTACAAGTATGTTGGTGAAACCAAGACCACCCTCAATAAGCAGTTCTAGTCACAGGTCAATACAATGAAAATGGAGACTCCAGTAGGGGAACACTTTCAGTTCCCCAATCATACCATTAAAGTAAGACATGTCCCAACAGGTAACTAAATTCGTAGACTAACCATCTCAGACATAGTATATACACCACAGCAGAGATAGAGAGAGTGGACGGAATGCCTTAGCACCATTCAACTGAATGGGCTCAATATACAAGAAGGACATGACTAACTTACATAGGCGTAGGAGGCGGGGGGGGGGGGGGGCTGCAGCCCCCCAACCAAAATTTTTGGTGAAAATTCGGGCAATATGCTGAGAATTTTTCGGGCACCTACTTCAAAAAAGAATAATATGCAGTGTGTTTTGCACATTTTTTGGTGAAAATTCGGGCAATATGCTGAGAATTTTTCGGGCACCTACTTCAAAAAAGAATAATATGCAGTGTGTTTTGCATATTTTTGGGTGAAAATTCGGGCAATATGCTGAGAATTTTTCGGACACCTACTGAAAAAGGATAATTTTCAGTGTGTTTTTCACATTTTTTGGTGAAAATTCGGGCAATATGCTGAGAATTTTTCGGGCACCTACTGAAAGAAGAATAATTTGCAATGTGTTTTCCACTTTTTTCGGTGAAAATTCGGGCAATATGCTGAGAATTTTCCGGGCACCTACTTAAAAAAAAAAGAATAATTTGCAGTGTGTTTTTCACATTTTTTGGTGAAAATTTGGGCAATATGCTGAGAATTTTTCAGGCACCTACTGAAAAAAGAATAATTTACAGTGTCTTTTCACATTTTTGGGTGAAAATTCGTGCAATATGCTGAGAATTTTTCAGGCACCTACTGAAAGAAGAATAATTTGCAATGTGTTTTCCACTTTTTTCGGTGAAAATTCGGGCAATATGCTGAGAATTTTTCGGGCACCTACTTAAAAAAAAAAATTTACAGTGTGTTTTCACATTTTTTGGTGAAAATTCGGGCAATATGCTGAGAATTTTCCGGGCACCTACTTAAAAAAAAGAATAATTTGCAGTGTGTTTTTCACATTTTTTGGTGAAAATTTGGGCAATATGCTGAGAATTTTTCAGGCACCTACTGAAAGAAGAATAATTTGCAATGTATTTTTCACTTTTTGTTTGTGAAAATTCGGCAATAAGTTGAGAATTTTTCAGGCACCTACTGCAAGAAGAATATTTTGCAATGTGTTTTTCAATGTTTAAACTTATATTGTTATGATCATTTTTGTTTTACAGATTCCCCAATAATTTTAACCAATATGGAAGGCTAATAAGACGCAAAATGATTGTATGTTATTGGCATGTGATGTAATAACCGATGAATGCCTATATGATATGCACAACAACATGTTGATCGGTTATATTTTTCGGGCAAGTCGTTTCAGCCCCCCACAAATCAAACGAGGCTCCTACGCCTATGCTAACTTAATCCTGCTCCATCTCTGTATTCTGCCATAGTTCATTCCCCCTCTCTCCTTTCTTAATCATCGCTTTGTACTCCACAGTTTATCTAAATACCTCTGCTTTCCCTGACTCCTTTTTTTCAATACACCATAAACTTCTTTCTTTGTGTTCACCATGTCCTCTCTGTTCCAGGCTCTATTGTGTCTCTTGAATTACCTGTTACTAGTCAGTTTGCCTCTAAAGAAGATCCTCATAATATCAGGCCCACTGACTTTTATATAAATTCTCATACACATGTACGCTTTTTAGTGGATGAGCAATATGCTACCATTTGTTTCTTTTCTTTAGGAATTTAATGAGAATGAAATTGTATTATTTTTCTGATCACATCAGATCAGATATAAGATTAGCACTGCTCTTCCAGTCTGTTATTCATGCAAGGATAAACATATAAATTTACCTTCTCCTTTCTGAGTGTCAACTGATCTTTCTGTGGTGACAGCTGCTGAGAATGCCTCTGTTTGACTTTCGGCATCCTTCTGGAAAGATGCATTTGACACCTGTTCAATGAAACAAAAAAATTGTCCGTAAATCATATAACTCAAATAGTAACTTTACTGTACACCCCAAGCTTAATTGTATGCATAATGAATCTGGTAATGACCAAATCATTACAAACAAACATGTTTTTATCATACCTACCCAAGAAAAAATATGAAAGAGAAAAGTAACAAACAAACACTTTGGCAGATTTCAATAATAACATATTGTTAACCCACAATGACTTAAACCCAGATAAGGATGATATATTCTTTCATACTCTTCTTCAACATATCCTAAAACCGTGGTACCTTTCAAGAAAATTGTGAGGATAATTTTGTGTTGCCCAACTGCTTGCTCAACAACCTGAGCTCACATGTCAATGTACAATTTACTATGTAAACTTCCTGTCTAAGTGAACTGATTGGTTTCATATCACTAAAAGATGTCCAGTCTTTTGATCAAAGTTTGATGTACACTCATTATTTACCTACTGTGTAAACTTCCTGTTTATGTGAGCAGTTGGTTTCATGAGTGAGAATTGAGATGCTAGCTTACTCCATGACATAAGCCCACCATTGTGAAAAATTGCCTGTTTGCATGCATAGCTAGTTTTCAGACTACCATTAACGCTAGATTACTCTCCACAAGAGATAGTTACGGTCACCAAATTTAATAGATTATAATTTTTGAACACTAAACATCAGATCATTTAGGGCTCTTAAAATGCAATCTGGATTTGGTTGCTAGGCGGGGCCGTATCCTAGCAACCAAAAAGTTTTCCAATTTTTTTTTGCCCAATTTCATCCTTTGAGACATATTGCAAGACACCATATCAATTTCAGGCAATTCTGAGAGGGTGGGCATGGAGGCCACTGTTGATTTGGCATGGATTGACCCATATATAAAAATATGATAACTTATCACAACATTATAGCATCAGTCCTACACAAAAAACTGGTACTTTCTTACCTCCAGGCATGGCAATATAAAGGTTTATATAGGTGTAGCTATATGTACTAATATGTTCCCTCAATTTGTGAGGCTAATTTACCTTAGTTCTTGCATAGCAGTTGGGTTCCTTCAAAAATCCCAAACGCAGAAATGTACACATGATTGAGTCAGTAGATAGCATATACACCCCGTTGCCCAAATGAACCATTAAAACTTGATTGCGTATATGCTGGCTGTGGCTGACCTTAGAAAAACCTAAGGTATAGTTGCATATGTAGCGGTGTGAAAACATGTGAATCAGTTAGGAGTGATTCTAAAGTATTTATGTAGATGCATTATTTTTATAGGAAAACTGCAGGTCCATGTGGTTGTACTTGTACAGCACAGTAGGCCTTCCTCACTGGTGCATATTACAAAATTAGGGGATGCAGTTACTTTGAACACTAAATTCAGATATTTATTACTATACTGTAGGCCTTAGTTCTATATATGCCTAGTTAATTATGACTGGGCAAAGATGAGGCTTCAAACTTCTTTCTTTTTTTCAAATGCTCATTCACAAGAATATCTTCTTCAAACAAGGACAGCTGATAACAATTTAGAACCTGGAGGGGGTGGGGATGAACAGATCACCTAGGCCTAGTGGTTAGAAAATATATTTCCATCAATTTGTTGAGGCAAAAACAGTTTACTTTTTGGTGATGAAAAGGCCCAGCTTTCCATTGCATAAATATGAGTCAGCCTTCTTTAGAAAGGATACTTTCATTTTTAACTGTATACAGTATCTTCATGACAAGCATTCACAAACAGTGATGATGCTGACTCAGTAATACAACTTACTGCTATTTTGTGCTAGGATAAGTATGATAAGGTTAGCATACGCTAGGTCCATTGGAAAAATAATGAATGATAGGCCTAGTTACATAGCCTAGGCATATCAAATCATGTATGTTACAAATACAATAGCATACTAGACACTGCGAAGTTCGAACACCTAAGCCTTAAAATACCCCAATACTCCAATATCTTCATTTTATTGACAAATATATACGTACATACTTGCACACAGGTCATTTTGGAGAGGAAATAACTGTAGCTTCGTAGTTTTTAGTGATATTGGCTTTTGCTTGTAGGTTATCATGGTGAAATCGTGTATTTCTTAGGGGTGTCCGAACTTCGCAGTATTCTGTACTTCGCAATACTGATAGGCTATACATGTAACCTAGGACAACTACCATATACAGTTTTAGCCTAGCTTAGCAAATCATTACCTTTTTGTGTGATCCTGAAGCAAATGTCCTGCGAAATATACGTTGCTCACAGAAGTCAAATCATGGACATGTTTGTAGAGTTCTTTCTCCATTTGCCAGCTTACTGTACATAGGAACGTAGAAGATAGATCTTCGTGGCATCTCTTCGTCGCTGTTGTTCCTTTGCACTGCTGTTTTTGTCAGGTCCATGCAACAAAGGCCTTTCTCCACTTAAACCTAGCCTACGCTCGTTCCAGGATAAGGTCGTTTTATTTCGCCCGATTCTCCTTGCCCTGATCCTTTTTCCATGATTGTCACAATACTCTAATCGAATGTATTTGGACGAAAATCGTACAGTATTCTTTACTCAAAAGGCACACAAACAACAAACTATCGAGGACGAAAGTCCTATGCGGTAAACAGTACAGTAAACTGAAATGCTGTGTTATAACATTATGTGTGCATGGGTACGGGCTTGTTGCGCATACGCTTGCCTGTGCTATTCACTGATCTAAATTTGCCACCGAGGTCACGTGATTAATAGGGGTCCCAGTAAACCTCGCTGAAACCTCGATAATGCCAGCGCCCTCAAAAAAAAGTCTACGAGCGATATCGCCTTTAATAAATAGGGATACCTTGCTGTGGCTACTTCTTGAGTTTCAAATGGGACGACTGGTTTGATTACCTCCTTCAGGGTTTTATTTTCAGGAGAGTGAAGCTTTGTCTATTTATTTCATTTTTCTGGTAGAAAAGAAGAAATTAAACACATATTGGGTAATTTTATGAAGTTTAAAGTGGCTGCACAGTTTCAAACAGTTGTATTTTTCGTATATAAAAATAAGAAAGAAGCAATTCCCTGTGTACCTACATGTAGGGCAGTGTTGACAGACCACCAGTTAAATTTGATGACTGCAGTCCGTTCCACTAATCCTGCTCTAGACTAACAAGATCTTTTTTTCAAAATTTGATCCCTGTAAAGAATACACAAAAATGAGAACTAAGTCGACAGAGTCATTGCTGCCACTAAGTACTAAGGCCCACACAAAAGTTGGGAATTAAACAAACAACAGCAGCATGAGTCAATATATTTTGGAAAATAAAGCTTCATATAAATATCACAGATTTTTGGTTTGCAAAACATTGCCAAATCACAAACAGTTCTTCAACCTGTTCTAAGTTTCATGCAGCAACAAAGGCAGGTAACAATATGGCCTACTAGTACACTGTACAGTATCATGCCTGGGTCTGATGTTGTGAATCTAACCACAGAAATTAACCTTTCTTAGGCAGTTTAAGGCTCCTACAAAAATTTAAGCTCTGTGTACAAAGTCAGTTAACTAGGCATAGTAAAACATTGATTTGTATAGAGCTGCAGTGGACTAGGCTAGCTTATACACGAAGTCAAATGCTGGTATTCAGTGTAGCTTCATTGTCATTCATACATACATTACTAAATGCTAGTAGCCTTGTACTACTGTATGTATTACATACATAACATTAGCATAACGTTAGGCGCACAATCATTGAGTAGGCTAGTTCTAACTAACGCTACGCTGAACACTAAATAGAGGCGTGAAATTACCTAAAATATGTCGTTTACTACACAAATATCTCAGACCTTGCTGATGTGTGAATTTTTATCAATGACACTTACCTTGAACATTTGGGTTAAAGTTTTTCAGCACCCATCATTTTTTTCTTGCACGTAAGCGTCCATCAACAGTATTGAACCTGTTGTCGTCGGCTCAGCACGGCGTCTCTGAAGAATTCACGTGATAGTTATTGACCAATCAGCAGTCAAAGCAGGCTTGATCAGAATAAGGTGTGAAATATTTTTAGTAGTTTCCGAAACTGGCGCCTTTATGCATGTTTATGTACTGCCCACGCTCAGCCTAATAACCACGCCTACACCGTCAGCTATGAACCAATAATGTGCTTGCTTACTGCAGGCAGTTGCCTTTGAGTGCAGCGATTGGGCCTTGCACAAAAGCAGGCCATGTAGTGTTGACGAATTGGTATATGCAAGGAGCTAAAAACCATATGTAACGAACAGTTTGTGATTGAGGCATATGCACGGAACTGCATGTATAACAACGTAAGTGCTGTATAACACGATAAGCTAAAAGTAAGCGTTTACTTTACAACCACAGAAACATTTTG
The DNA here is from genome assembly GCF_037975245.1 of Apostichopus japonicus. Classification (NCBI taxonomy): domain Eukaryota; kingdom Metazoa; phylum Echinodermata; class Holothuroidea; order Aspidochirotida; family Stichopodidae; genus Apostichopus; species Apostichopus japonicus. The sequence goes on from NC_092568.1 coordinate 18,827,640, forward strand.
AATTTGGCTTCTGTAAACAGAAAACAAAAAAAAATACTTATATTGTTTTGTTATCTTCTTGACGAAGTTAGAACGTAATATTTACGTATTTCACCAACGACGTATTTATGTAATATTCAAACGTTAATATAGCGAAATGTACTGTCGTTTATACAACGTAAAGTCTGATACGTCATGAGGTACCTAAACTGCAACGTTATGTCAACGTAAAACTTAACGTTGTGTGGACGTAATATTCAAACGTAAATATAACGAAATGTGCTAACGTTTATACAACGTAAAGTATGTTACGTCATGAGGTAACTAAACTGCAACGTAATGTCAACGTAAAACTTTACGTTGTGTGGACGTAATATATAAACGTAAATATAACGAGACGTGAAACTGTTAATACAACGTTTTTAAAAACGTAACCTTTATTTAACGTTATTTAAACGTTAATTTGAAACGTTTTAAGAACGTTGAGATCCCTGTTGAGCCCATTGTTGTGTGTGTTGAGGCGTAAGATGGTTTTTAGTTCCCGGTTGCTTCTTTCATGAGCGGTTTTGAAGAAGCCGTATAGAATGACAAATTTGAGGTCAGATAAGTTGTGATTGGGGAGATTAAAATGTTCGGCAACAGGGAAACCTGGGTTATTATTGCGGATACTTAGTTTGTGATTATTTAAGCGGAGTCTGAACTTTGTGCTGGTTTCGCCAATATAGGTGACCTGGGGGCACTTGCAACAATACAAGCAGGTAGATGACATTGGCTGAGTCGAAACCAAATCTACCAGGTCTCAGAGTAGTGCCTGAGGCCCGGTGGAGGAAAGCGGGGGAGGGGTCGAGGTGTGTGCACACCAAGCATCTAGGTTTGTTACAGGGGATGTTACCACTGTCAGGTTCATTACTGGGTGGGGCGAGATTAGTGCGAACCAGCACTGAGCGGATGTTACGGGGTTGTCTATATGCTATGACTGGGGGGGGGGGCTTTGAAGAGTTCAGCTATTGTGGGGTCCGAACCTAGAGTGCCCCAAGATTGTTTGATTTCATATATATATATATATATATATATATATATATATATATATATATATATATATATATATATATATATATATATATATATATATATATATATATATATATTTATATGTAAAAAGTAGCAATCCGGGGTAATATATTAAAGGAGTGTAAATCAAATATATTATATATCTGGAAAAGTTTATTTATAATTTCCCACTCGTTTTAAGGTATTTATTTAACCTGTTTATTTGTATAAAAGGCTAAATTTTGCAGTTGGGAGATTTAACAATAAAAGCAAAACATTTATTAGGACAATATTTCGTTTTGGCCTAATTATAGAACTAATTTATAGTCTAAATACGCCTCAGAATGCACCATTTGACATAAAAACCTCTTACATGGTAGTTGCATTCATCCATCCACCTCAAAGCCACACCTTTTCTTTGTAACATGTTTTATTCATCTAGGTTCAAGCCTACCTAAACAATTCGAGGGTAACTGGCAATTTGCCCCTCACACCATTCCCCTCCCCCAGCTTTGAAATCCGGTGCACGGCACCGAGCTCATGGTATAAACCATGAGATCACTTGTTGAAGTTCTATTTTAGCCAAACCGTTCTTGGTTCTTTCCCACTTTCCTTATAATTTTACCAGTCAGTTTTCTGTTGTTCATTATATGTATTTTGTGAAAATTTTTAAAAGGGGTATTAAGTTTCATCAAATGCAATCTTACTTTGAACAAACCTTAGAAATTAGATAATCTAGCATAAAATGTCTGTATTAAAATCTTTGTTGGTATGTCTTGAAGTCAATTTTAACCTTCACGTATCATATTTACTATACAGCTATACATTCCTCTCAGGAATAGCAACTTATTTGAGGTTTTAGAACGCATTGAGTATAGAAGCAATTCTGCTCGTATTCTTTGCATGTATGTATTATACTGACATATAAATGTAATAATGTATTAAAATATTAAAACACATGGCTGATGTAAATTGATTTTGTTTCGCAATAGATGTTTTATAAAATAGACTATTTCAATAACATTTAAGTCAAGCTTTTATCTTTTGGTTTCTTGTTTTAGGAAGATGATAATACGAGAGAAAGAAGAAGTATCGGAACAGAGGGCAGTCAATTACCTCCACAAACCAATGCAGGTAGGATTCCTATAAATATACGTTATTATATCGTTGTTAGCTCTGGAATTGTGACAAACCAAAGAGTTGTCAGGCTTAGATGTACTGCAGTTATTGTTGATCATAGTTTCAGTATTCTACGAGAGCAAGGCAATTCACTAACCTATAAACTTTATAACATATATATATAGATAAATGACAAATGAAGCTGCAGAAGAACATCTGTTATCGTGACGTCACATATGACCTACTGTGATCCATTTTAACAGGTTCATTAACTAACTCTTTAGCCTTAAATGCGTGAAGATTTGTGAAGAAAAATTACCCTAAGAAATGAGAAATACTTTATGTGTTTGGGGCATATGATGCGGTTTGAAAATCGAGCCTGGGACTGCCATGTTGTAAACCTGTGATGTCATATTACCAATAGGATATGAAAAATTTGAATTTCTGTTTTTTTTCTCTTCATATTATCAACATAGAATGTAATCAGTGTTAACACTGAAACCAATGCCATCATTAGGTCATATTAAAAGGTTCAATATTTAGAGTCTACATTTGCAAAACCCATGTCCATTGCGAAAAATAAACATTGTAATATAAAAATGAAAACATTAACAAGTTGAAGCACAAGTGGTTCGATGATGTTATATTTAGACTTGATCAAGTCTCCAGCATTGTGTGTGAAGAAACATTAAATCTGTGACATCTCCCCAAATGGAGTAAGATCGTCTTACCTGTTTGGGGAAGTTGTTTATGACCGTTATCTCTATACTGAAATGGTCCAATAATGAACGATGGGATTTTGTCTCCTTTAACGTTTCATCCTAATTATAGTAAAGACATGTTAGCAGTACATTATGCGACAATCAAGATAGTAAGATAGTAAATGGTGTAAAATTTACTCTTATTTTTGAGCCATACATACTAGCTTCTATCTGTGAATCTGTACACATAGTTGATAGTTTTATGTAGTATTTATATCTGTATAATACCAAGATGGAAAGGACAGAAAAAATACAAAATCTATGAAACTAAGGATATATTTCAACAGCCTGTGTAGTTAATTACCTTGACCTTATCTTATATAGTGATATGGACTCTTCTTAAGTTATTCACTTTTCCCTACCTCCCAATAACTCCCCTAGCACCATATCCCCCCCCCCCCCCCATATTAATGTCAGGCTATTGTACGTTCAGAGAAAAGTACATTGGTCAGTCATTGAAGTGATTTTGATTTCTCTCTGTTTAAAAGTTTCTCTTTACAATTAAAAACTAAATGGATGTTACTTGGATAACTCACATCAATTGCGGCATTGGGAATATTTGCTGTAGGAAGGTTTACGTTGTGTAATGAAGCTGTCTTGTCAGTCCTGATATTAATTGTTTTCTGTTACATACATGATATAATGTAGGCAGGTGAACTCTTAGTAACAAGGGCATCTGCATAATGTTTGATACAAATGGTTAATCATAAGGGGCTTGGGAATGTATTTTACCTAACATCTTTTGTACTGAATTTGGATTAAATCAAAAGGCGAGTCAGTAACAGCTGCAGCATATTAGCAAGAAACCAACGTACTATTTTTGTCGATTTGACAAGTTTCGCCAAGATAATATTACATCTTGGCGAAATGATTAACTTATCGACTTAAGGCTGCATCGCACGTAACTTGACAAACATGACATGATGTTTGATGATCATTTTCACTATTAGATAATATATTATATAGATTATATATCATAGTTTGTGACGTGTTTTCAAGTAACGAGCAATTAACAACTCAACAATTTGATCATTTTCGTCAAGATGCCATGTTAGCGTAACTCGACAATAAAAGGAAAAATACAAATTCGTCGAGATGTTGCGTTTGCTAACACGCTAAATCTACAGCTCACATGTCCATTTAGAACCATCGAACATTCCATAGGTTGTTATAGTTAATATATTATTAAAGAATTGACGTTATATGTTTTAACTGGAATAGCATCTTGCTTTCCTTTCAGGGTCGCCTTTCTTAATGAGCCCAAACATGCAATCTTCTTATTTCCTGGGCCAATGTGTGATGTGTCCTCCTGGGGATCCAGGACCCAGGGGAACGCCTGGTCCTCAAGGGATGCCTGGTCGTGATGGCCGTGACCAGATCATACTCTGTCCCATTGCAGGTATAGGCCATTATTACGTTATGTAATTAGCCCCTTAAAATAGTTTTGCGTCTAAATATTCGCTTGTTTCAGATGTCATCGCATAATTGTTAAGGTGTTGCTTCCTTCTGAACAAGAAATTTGCCTTGGGAGGGCTCATTGCTAAGTTATTGTTTTCAGCAGCTTTTTATTTTACTCGCTCAACATATTCCTTTAAAATTATGGAGATATAACACTCCATATAGAACATTGGGGAGGGTTGACATATTGGTTAAAGATAAAATACTTACATCTTTATAGGAAACTTTGTTTTGCCAAGCTTATAGTTTTAAATACACAATTTTGTTTCCGACAATATTTTATTCATTGGTCATTAGTTTGTTACTTGTATTATTGCTTTAATAGATGTTTCAAATCTTGAAAAAGGCACACAGGTTTCCAGTCAATCATGAAAAGTGTAGGTTAATATGACTTACCACATATTCATTGCAGATGAACCTAGCACAGTCTATTTTACATACAGGAATCGGGGAGCTGTCCAGATTCATTACCAGCTAACTGTACCTTTTTGGATGTGAAAACTGACTTCGTTGCAGTAGTTAGGTGAAAGAGTCTGTTGGAATATGAAATGTTGTCCTGAAATGCGAACCAGTTAATTTCGATGTACTATGTTTTAAAGTTCCAACGTTTCTTGTACAAAACGGGAGTCATTAAAGCAGTCTGCGTTATCTGAGAATTAACAAGGCCATACTGAACTGAAAGTAATCTAACAATTTCTAACGAAGAAATCTGTCTGTTTCTAACTGTATGTGAAATAGTGACATAGCCACCCCACCCTAGTTATATAACTAATGAGATATGTGCCATTCTTTAAGCAATGCTTTGACAATCACGGAAAAACAATCTCAAATGCAACTTGATAACGGCACGTTAGAACAGCACAGCTATCCATGGTAGTCTGCTCTGTGCAACTGGTATACTTAACTGGAAATCCATTAAGATGGTCGATTAAGATGATCGTGGAGATTAATTATTTATCATATGGCTTTACATCAACAGCGGCATATGTCATTTAATCAATTGGATACTAGCTCATGGTTTCACTAATGGACATTTTGTATGAAGAACAGCGAATGACTCTTGACCAACAGATTAGAAAAGATAATGTTATCCATTAATTGTTTTCTTATTAACACTCGAGTTACAATTCATGAACACTACCATACCATTTGATAATTATATTGATTGACTTGTTATTGCTTTTAGATCATGTTCTGCAGAATCCTCCTGACACACCTGCCGAACCAAGTACATCCTCTGCGGCTGGAGTTATTTACACTCGATGGGGCAAAACATCTTGTCCCAGCACATCTCAACTGGTATATCAAGGTGAGCCTGGATATCTAGACAATGGTATGTGACGAAATGTGATGTAATAAAACATGTACATTTGAAGGACGACATTACAAGATCGACTGATTGGTTTATATGAAGAAAATTGCAACCCAGTAACACAAGAAGCACCCTCAATCTGCCAAAAGTTCATCCAGCAGAGTTTATACGATTATTTGGTCACATGTAAAAGTGGCGGAGGCAAGGACCGAACGTGTGATTGGATTAGTTGTGTGATCGTGACTGATTGGACCAATTGGTATGGTTGTGTCTGAATGGACCATTTTGTATGATTGTGACTGATTGGACCAATGTTTATGACTATGACTGATTGGACCAATCTGTATGATTGTGACTGATTTGAACAATCTGCATGATTTTGATTGAGTGGATTATTTTGTATCGTTCTGACGGGTTCGACCAATCTCTATGTTGTTCATGTAGAACACTTTTTTTCTATATTTTTTAGGCCTATGGATCTTAAGAAAGGTTCCAGTTCTACTCAGTCATGTTTAGGTTGTGCTAAAACTAGATCGTTCTGATAGTTCAAAAATCAATATTATTCTAGCTTCACCAAAAGTAATTGAATAGGTTTCACGGTTTTTGCATTAATAACCAAATTGGGTTTGCTTACTTAAATTATTTAACTAATTTTCAGTACTGATTGATGCCAATAAATGTACAACTTTAAAAAAGCATGATGGTTCTTCAGCAATGATTATCTAGATCTTGTACATGAAGACTGGTACTAGATCTAGTATATTCACTCTCTTCTTTCTACAGTGCAATTACAACCTTTTTTTACACTGCTTCAATATTGCTTTCAAACTTTCTGAAACCAAGCTATTTTTATTATTTTGTTCACTCGTTTGTAGGTGTAATGGGTAGTGGTAATAACCATGCCCAAAAAGGATCTGGGGTAAATTTTCTTTGCTTGCCCCTGGAACCAACTTTCGCTGACCCCCCAAGCCATGGTGGTGGTGCTAGTATATATGGTGTTGAATATGAGCAAACCCTTCCAACATCTCCGAATATATATCAAAGTGAAGCTCCTTGTGCTGTGTGTCTGTCTCTAGGCAAGCATTCTGTTGTAACAATCCCTGGAACCAACACCTGCTTAGGAAGCCAAGGTAAGGATGATGTTAAGACATTTGCAAAAGGGATATGATCAATCGAGTATGGAATATACTGGAAAGACAAGAAAAGGGAAACAAATACAAATATTCAAGATGATAGGATGACAGGGTGTATACAAAGGACAACATTTATGAACTGAAGAGATTCTAATTGTCCAGCTCAGAGTATTTTTTGGAAGAAGTTAATAATTCCAGGTAACAGTTTAAAAAAAACCTTTCAAGGACAAAGAAGATAATTTTCAAGATAAAATACTTCTAACTTTCTAAATGCAATGTCTAAACGTCGACTTTCTAGACGTACTGACAGTCTAACTTTCGAGAAGATATAGTAGACCTATTAAGATAAATCGACAAACATTTTATTATAGAACGGCCAAATTTCGAAAAAGAAGGCGGAATTAGAAGATAGCATTACAAGAGATTACAAATTCAAATTTCAAATGTTTCATTTGAACCACTGTAGTATCTAGCATACTAAATGTCCTCTGGGGTAGACCTGCAAACAACATTGGGTTGGGTTGGGTTGTTGTTCTTTCCCCCCGGTATTTGTATTTTTTAAATAATATTCAATACAACTAGATGTGGTGAAGTAGTGGTAGTATAGTGGTGATCAGACCAGCAGGGTAGATAAGTGGGGGGGGGGGAGGGGGTGGCCGGGTTTGTAGAAGTGCGTTTGCACACACACACCTGACTACATAGGTTCCTTTTGCTAAAGCAAGGAACCAAAAAGGCTAATCCCATGATAGAAATTTTGTTTGGCAATTTGGCAAATCAATCAATGAATATTCTGAAATTTCTTACAGAGGAGTTTTGTCTGTGAATATGATATAATTTTTCTAATTTTTTTGTTTCGGTCACCATACACTTGAAGTGCAGTTCCAGTACAAAAAGGTCTCTTAATTTACAGTTAGCTTGATACTACAATGTAACAAAATTTGTGTAAAATTCTTCAACAACACATAAGACAGTGCCCGCCTTTTTTAGCAAGAAAACTGGGAGCTGATATTGTTAAAGCTCACTACCAGCTGCTTTTGATTGGCAAGAAAACCTTGGCGGAGTGTGTACGTTAGGTCTAAAGAAGATTGCAGTAGCTCAGTCCAGCACACTTGGAAGGATCAAAAACATTACTCGCTTCAGGAAGGACAAAGAGTGTAGGAATTTCTCTCAAACAGATAAAACTTATTTATTTTATATTTCTTTGTTACACATACAATGCAAGAATCATAATATACTTAACAATGTGAAGTTTTTATCTGGTATACAAGAGGTAAAAACAAACCCACTGACAGGAATCTGGGGGTGGGGCAGGTGCACTCTATAAGGTCTCGTCCCACAGTTTCCCAGACCTTGAGCAAATTTTCAAATACACAACTAGAAATACAAATTTCCCAAAGGGGATGGGGGGGGAGCCCTTGTTCCCTCTCCCAGGTTTTCCTCAAAAACCATTTCTTGGAAATAAGTTTACTAAAGCTTCACCATATAACGTATAGGGGCTTAATAAAACCACCATTTTCTCTAATGGACAGAGGCACCTCCCTTATTTTATTCTCACTGGTACCCACTTCAGACCCAACATCATGCTTTCACATGTAGAGCTGCATAATATCTAATTGTGAAGGAACAAGAGGCTCTGTATATAAAGCCCAGATGAACAAGCATCAGGCCACATATTCAAGAAACTGATCTAGGCTGGTAAAAGTGTTGTATAGGATCAAATCACATTGTGGCATTTGTAAAAAAAATTGCAGTTTTTGCTATATTCATCGTGATGTTAGGAACAAGATTGATGAATATTTGGCACAAGGAATTATATCAGTAGTTCAGTACCCTTGATAAGAAAGACACTTGAGCATTTTGTCTATAATGAGTTTTGTCCTGACTCCAATCCTCTGAAACATGACGTGCTATTTTCCCACAAACAGAACAATACGAAACTAAGGCAAAGTAACTGGCAAAGTGAAGACAACCGAGATGGGTTTTTTCTTCGCAAGTGCTCAGACAAGCCAAAACAAACAGCCCTCTCAGATGTGCCGATCCATATGTAAATGTAGTGGTTTTCCGTACTGGCGTGCCCTCCCAAAAGTATGATGATTCAGGGGAGAGAAGTTGCAAAGATAACGCAGAAACAAAAGATTAACGGTTTACTTGGATAATTTAATAACTCAACTGGAGCAACGGTTTACTTGAATATTTTAATAACTCAACTGGAGCAACGGTTTACTTGAATAAATTAACAACTCAACTGGAGCAAACTAAATATAAAACATAATTTACTTACAAGTCACAAGCTCACTACACATATATGAATCAAACGTAGCCTACTCACTCGCTCACAAGTGTTGGCCGGTCAACCATTCGTACTCACCGCCTCATTCATAAGCTCTCCCAAACGTTTTCAAACACAAGAAAGTTTATCACACCACACGCACACACTAACACCAGATACACGCACGCACCACAAACAGCGCGCCTCGCCCGATACGTTTGAAACCTCTGTTACATAATTAAACAGCGATGCATCGATACAAGCTGACCATAACCTAACTATACACTATATACATGTACACCCACACAAGAATAGGCCTATCGTTACAATCCCTCTTTTACACATAGAAAGCCCAAAACACAAGGTTTTGTCCAAAAAACATGATAGGGATGACATGGATGATGACAGCTATGACACCAGAGAAAACACTACTTTCCTGTTCATCCATCAGACCAGCCAGCAACAACTGCTTTTAAAGCGTTATGGAGACATGGTACTCATTGATGCCACCTACAAGACCACAAAATATGCTCTGCCTGTTCTTGGTATTTGTGAGGTCCAATGTTGGTTATAGTCCTGTGGTTGAATTCATCACAGAGGATGAAACGACTGTTGCGATAACAGAGGCCTTGACATCATCAAAGGTGGAACCTTGAATGGGACCCCAAGTTCTTCATGCTTGACTATTCCGAACAAGACTACCGAGCACTGCATGCAGTGTTTCCTGGTAAACAAAAGTTTTTATGTGCCTTTCACATGGAACAGACATGATTGCATTGGAGAAAGGAAAGTAAGTAACTCAACTCTACACAAAGTTATTAGTACTTTTCTTTTTTAAAGTTTTTAGCAAAGCCACACAGCAAGAGGTTCCTAGTTTGATTCCTGGTCAATGCGCCTGTGTTATGTCCTTATGCAAAGCACTTATTATCTCTTTGCCGACAAAGTTGGTGAAGAAGGGACATGACGTCGTTACTGTTCATCTGTTTATTTGTCTGTTGGTCCATTAGTCTCTCTGTATGTTCACACGTTAGCCGTCCCTCTGTATGTAAATCTGTCAGATCAACCTCCACAAAGCGTATGGAAAAGAAGTAAAGAAAAAAAATAGAATAGAGTGGAAATATAATAGACTTTAATAACATTTGATTCTGATTTGGTAAATAGGTAAGCCCTATTTGGTGTCTATGGGAAAAAAGTTGAGCATGTTTCTTTTAGAAACTTATGTCAGACTAAAATTAAGGCTGGGTGTGTTGGAGTGCAATACAGTGAGTAAAGTTTGTAATTAAGGTTGGACTGATTAAATGGTTAGAAGTGTATTGGTAGATCAGTGGATGGCAAAAGGTGGGTGGGGTTAGTAGGTGAATGAATGGAAGTATGTGAATGGTGTACAATTGGGTATGGTAGATTAATGGGGCACGGTGAGGAATAAAGATTGGGGGGAGAATGGAGCATGGGAAGTGAATGAATGATGACTTGGTATTGCATTCTGAGGGTTTCCCCTTACTCAAAATCCATATATGGCCGAATTATGGCAATTTGTATCTGGCCCATATCTGTGTCATGTATGGAATTTATATCTGGCCATAACAAGAATTGGGCAGATATAACTAAGTATAAGATAAAGGCCATATCTGCCTCAGATAAAACTTTATATGGGTCACTTTTTATCTGGACCAGATATGGTCCATACATGGCAAATCCATATCTGGACCATATATGGCAAATCCATATCTGGCCCATATATGGCAAATCCATATCTGGCCCATTACTTAGAAATCCATTACTGTCCCATATTATGATAAATCCAGATTGAACTAGTTAAAAAAAAACTACATCTGTGCCAGAACTTCATCTGGCGATGTAAAGAAATATAATTTGAAACCAAACAAAGGCAATATATGGCGCAGATAAAGCAACTCTTTATTTACTGCTTAATAATCTGGCCATTGATTACATTTCCTGTTTGATCCATCAGCAGGTATTTTGTTCTTTCTTGTTAAGTATGTCCAAGCCTTTACAAATAAAAAAAAACTAATACTAAAAGAGGGTCTTCTGTTCAAATGATTAAGGCAATATGATCGTCAGAACAAAAATACATGGATAAGAGAATAAAATATCCTGGCATGATAAAATGTTCCACGAATAAATTGGCACTTAAAAGCATGCTTCATGACAAAATGCCCATCACTATGCCGTCTCTAGGCTGTCTTCAGTCTCTGCAAGGTCTGCAAGTCCTTTCATCGACACAATTCTCAAAATAATGACGAAGATCGACATATAAAGTTGGGATTAACTTTATTTCCAGCACATTCCAAACCCAACTGTGTACAAAACTTTTTGTGACAGTTTTATTTGTGCCTCACAATGCTTCCAACTTGAAAGAGATTTCAAAATCATTTCAAATTGTGTCTGAAACAAACCCATCCCCAGTCAATTAGACCAAAAAAGCAAGGCTTAATTTGAGGTGAAGATCAACTTGTCTTGGACATAAGAATCTGCAGTATTGGCCTCAAAGATATCACTCAAAAAGCTCCTTGCTGTTACCTAATCCGACTGCTATGATCATAAAATGACAGCTGTTCAAAAAATAGCATGCACGCTCTGACAGATATTTTACTTGTACGAGAGTCTTTGTGTATACACTGTATTGTAAAAGTATACTTACTTAAACTTCAAACTGGCATCGCGCGGTACCACATGTACATTTTAAAATAATACTTGAAGGTTGAGTTCTTTATTCTTACTAAATTGCATTGTGCTATTCCTTTATTTGATATATTTGCTTTAGTAAATAAGTTCCAGGAGGGCGATATATGTTCCATTCAGTATCTGTTAATTTTTACCTCCATGTTCACACTGAATTACCCTCTGAGTCATCCTTTTTCCATCAATGACCCTGTGGTTACCTAGCAACCCAGATAGATCAAGTAGCCAATTTATACCCCCTTTGACTTAGTGTGCACTGTAAGTGCTTTACCATTGAAGTATGTGCAGTACCACAAATTCAACAATATAGGGCAATGTAAATCTCTATGAAAAACACACTAAGTAAGAGCATACAGTCTTTTATGTATATCCAGTTATATCTGGCTTAATATGGTCAGATAAAACTTTATCTGCATATCTGGATAGCTTTCTAGTCACTTCGCCCCACTACCATTTCGCCGAACTGCCATTTCGCCCAACCAGCCTGGTCATTTCGCCCAACCAGCCTTGTCATTTCGCCCAACCAGCATGGTCATTTCGCCCAACCATCATAGTCATTTCACCCAACCAGCATGGTCATTTCGCCCAACCAGCATGGCCATTTCGCAAAATTAGTTCACTAGTTCAATTGATTTATTTTGGGGTTAGGTTACTTCGTATGATGGTTGTTGGGCGAAGTGACCTGCTTCCTCTGGATAGACTCTATGTCCAGTTATATCTGGCTTTATATCTTTATTAGGCCAGACTTGATATGCCTATCTGGATTGACTCTATATCCAGTTATATCTGGCTTTATATGGCCATATCAAACTTTATATGAATATCTGGTTTACAATTATATCAAGATATATCTGGCTTTATATGGTCATATCAAACTTGATATGGATATCTGGATTACAATTATACCAAGATATATCTGGCTTTATATGGCCATATCAAACTTTATATGCGTATCTGGATTGACTCTATATCCAGTTATATCTGGCTTTATATGGCCATATCAAACTTGATATGGATATCTAGATTACAATTATATCAAGATATATCTAGCTTTATATGGCCATATCAAACTTGATATGGATATCTAGATTACAATTATATCAAGATATATCTAGCTTTATATGGCCATATCAAACTTGATATGGATATCTAGATTACAATTATATCAAGATATATCTAGCTTTATATGGCCATATCAAACTTTATCTATCCAGATATAGCCAGATATAAAACCAGATATGGAATTTGAGTAAGGGTCACTGAGGCTAGTTTCAAGGTGTTTCGACAACAAAACTAGATATTACATTCTGAGGTTTTCACTGACGTTAGTGTTAATGTGTTTCGACAACACAGCTAGTTGAGGCTAGTGTCAAGGTGTTTCGACAACAAAACTTGGTATTGCATCTTGAGGGTTTCACTGGGATTAGTGTCAAGGTGTTTCGACAATACAGCTAGTTGAGGTTAGTTTCAAGGTGTTTCGACAACAAAACTTGGTATTGCATTCTGAGGGTTTCACTAACCAGGACACAGTGATTCAAACACTTGGAATTCCATGCAGGATGTTTCACTTACCACATCACAGACACAGTGATTCAAACACCTGGTACAGCAAACTGAGTGTTTCGTGTACCATGTTTACCAAGGGCCTAGATCTGAGGGTTTTGCTTACCTTAGTGATGCCAACAGTTAGCACCGCACACTGAGTGTTTTGTTTTCCATCATTTCTTTACTTGATTTCATGCATTTCGTTTTAACAATGCTCTAAAAGTAACTAGCATCTTCATCTCTATCCCCAACACATCCGAAAACTCCACAATACGATCAGCGAATATGAAACGGAAATGACGTTAGAGGTCAACTAGCTGTGTTGTCGAAACACCTTGGAACTAACACCTTGGAACTAACACCTTGGAACTAACACCTTGGAACTAACACCTTGGAACTAACACCTTGGAACTAACACCTTGGAACTAACACATTGGAACTAACACCTTGGAACTAACACATTGGAACTAACACCTTGGAACTAACACCTTGGAACTAACACCTTGGAACTAACACCTTGGAACTAACACCTTGGAACTAACACCTTGGAACTAACACCTTGGAACTAACTATCCGTGATGATACTAACCAGTCAGACATCAGAGTGCAACATTTAAACGTTATTGCGCATTCTTTGTAACTAGCAGTAGAATGAAGATAGCCATGAGAAATTCATGAAATTTGTTGTTGTCATACTCGGTTCTATCAAAGTTTGAACAGCTTCCAAGTTGCGGGGGCAATAGCGATTGAAGTTTGTGTAACTTGAACTTGAAGTTCTACAACTACAAGGTACCACGTCACTACTACTCTACCAGTTTAACTATATATCAGGTTTGTATTCCTACACAATTACTAACCGAATTTAAGAACACAAATGTGAAAAAATGGACTAACCAAGGTTAGCGTAGCAAGCTAGCTAGCCTAAGAAGTAAGATTAGGCATTATTTTTGGTTTAGATTACACTCTGCTGGCTGAGGTTAGCCTAGTAGGCCTATAACTTAAACTTAAAGCTATGTCTTGGTCTTAGTTAGCGTTTAGAGGCTTTTGCATTTTGCGCTTTATAAATTCCTATTATTACTAGTATTATTATCATTATTATTATAATTAGGCCTAAACTAGTACTAGTAGTACCATTAGTAGTAGTGAAGGGGAGTATTGTAACATGTCACTATGTTTGTTAGACTATGTTCAAGGATGTATATTGTTGGCATCTAATGATGCTATCAGTATTAAGATCAAAATTGCGTTAAAAAAGGTGATCACAAGTGTAATGTTCTAATATCATTTTGTCCAGTTAAATGATCTGTCCCTTTAACCCATGCACTGTCTGGTACCATTTCTAATCACCCCTAGTAACCAATGCCTTGGCCCTCTCTCTCCTCTGCCAATGATAGCACAGGGATAGTACTGTTACTCCCTAACCTTCTTGACCCCTGCTACTGGTATGCAGGACTTTGGTAGCTCATATTATTATTATTAGGACTTTATCATATACAACCAAGCAGTAAGGATCAATATATTAATTAGTGTACAGATATACTTAGTTGTGTGTTTTTATCGGAACATTATACTGGCGACGAGGTAAAGTGTGTGTTTTGATTTAACTTTCTCATTCTACCGTAATGGCAGCCCAAGCAGCTTTACCATCATTTCCTCCACTGGATATTTCTGTGGACATTCATGCAATTAGACCACTTTGGAAAAAGTTGAACACCCGGTTTGAGAATTTGTTAATAGCCTTGGATATTAAAGACGACACACGCAAACGGGCACTCCTCCTGCACTCTATTGGAGAAGCAGCCTATGATGTGTATGATACATTACCAGACCGTGGTGAAACCACGGATTATGACAAAGCAGTCAAAGCTTAATCAGACTACTTCACACCTCAACAGAACACAGAGTATGAAGTGTACCTTTTAAGGTTGGCCAGACAAAAGGATGAGGAAACTGTCGACAATTATTACACGCGACTTAAGCAGTTGGCGTCGACATGCGAATTCGCAGACGTAGACAGTGAAATCAAAGCGCACATAGTACAAACGTGCAAATCCAACAAACTACACAGATCAGCACTACGAGCACCTGTAAAACTGAATGATTTATTAGCCATGGATTTATCAGAGTTCCAAGCATCAGGAATCGAGGATTCTGGTCATTCTGAACCAGTTCGCAAAGTCACCTCACATAACACACAAAAACATAATTGAGGGAAGCCTAAGCAACCATCTACCAGTACAAACCAAAAGTGTCACTTCTGTGGTGGGGTGTACCCACATCCTAATGGAAGGGATGGTTGCCCCGCCAGTGGAAAAACTTGCAACAGCTGTGGAAAGATTGGGCATTTTTCAACACAGTGCCGATCTTCGGACGGGGCTTCCTTCAAACAAAACCAGAAACATAAGTCAAAACGCAAATTTGTTATTTGTATTTAATGACAAGTTTTCATCGACTTGCACCTTTGTTATCAGCACATATAAATTTCATTTACCATATATCTTCTAGCCTATTTGATATAGTCATTCTGAGTCGCAAGGGAGGGAAGGGAGGGGGGTGGGGTGTGCTTGGGAGTGGGTATAGCATATCTAGTCAGCAAGCTTGAAGCTCAATTCTGTGACCATTTGCACAACTGCCCAGAGTGCATCACTGAGTGATTCTCTGTGTTATCAGTCTTGAATTATATTATGTAATGCCCAAGGAAAAATTTTCTGTTTCTTTTCACAGGTTATTTATACAACAGAATAAAAGGTTTGACAATGTTTTTGAGGTTACTGTTTCTCGCTGTGATACTGGTTATCATCGTCCTTTGCTCATCGTGTCTTTTCTTGCTGGTGAAGATTCTATACGTACGAAGGAAATACAGGCATCTACCATGTCCAAAGAAGCGCAGGTAAATGAAAGGACTGATCTCAAATCAATGAATCAATAAATTTAGGCGGTTTTTGTCATTCCCTGTGTAACCGACGGCAAATTTTGGGTGTACTTACCAATTGTCTTACTGCAATAAGAAATTATCTGTTGCTTACAAAAACAATTTCCACTCACCCTTCCCTTATAATGATCTTGTTTGTTGAACTACGATTTATTAATCAGACATCTGAGAGTTCAGTACATGCTAAATTGAAAGTGTGGGGAATACAAAATATTAAGTTCCAATTTTCTCTCATACCTGTATGTGTTTTCTCTTGCATTGGAAAATGCCTTCATGTTGCTCATTCAAAATATTGAAACAATTTCATAAGTGCCATTTTATAAGCTGAAAATTTACCATGCAATTTCAATAAAAAGCCAAGACTAATTCCTAACTTGCTCTTAAAAACAAATTTTCTTGCCTCTAACAAAGCCTTCACTTGAGCCCTGGTTTAGATCAGGCCTTGCCAAGTTTCATTTCTGGTTATGAGATGCAGTTCAAATTTTTTAACAAGTTCCAGTTTTCTGCAGCATACATGTGGTTTATACTGAGTATGAAAATGTTTCTTGGATCAAAATTTTGATAACTGAATCAAATTCAGCAGATCTGGAAGGGTGTAATGCAGTCGTACAAATGTTCCTTTTCGACTATCTCAGTCCAATGGATACATGTCATAACATGTTTACAGTCAGCTGTGTCTTATTTAATTATCTGACTGCTTTTCATTAAATGATTACTGATTAATTCTAATACACCTTACATAGAAACTATTTCTTTGTGCCAAAACAAAGTAGCTTGTTTTACATTTGATTTAAAATTGTAGGCTTTCTGCCAAGGTGGCAAAATAATGTTAAAATGCCTTTTGCATCTTTTTGTTTCATGTGGGGTCATATGCAATTGATGTTGTAGAGATAGCTCTTATTCAGATCAGGACTTGTCAAGTTCCATTTCATGTTATGGGTTGCAGTTCAAATTCTTTAACAGAATCCAGTTTGCTGAAGCATGTATGTGATTGATACTAGTATGAACATCTTCTTGGGAACAAAATTGTGATAAGTGAATCAAATTCTGCGAGATTTTAGAAAGGCGTCATGCAGTCGTACAGATGTGTCTTTTGACTTTCTCAGTCCAGTGGATGTTGTTACAGTCGCCGTCCATTAAGGGGTGTGAAGACTCGCGCACAAAGCAACGTCTCATGCCGGTAATCTGACCTAGTTTCGAATGAGGTATAACAGAAGTGTTAGACACCACCATCGATACACACACGCAGCTTGCTAGGTACCGTCGGTATCTAGACACTAGTGCACAGTCAATACATGTACAGCTAAGGTCAATACCCACAACACAGTGTACATATCAGCATGGGCATCTCAGGTCTAGATAAATGATAACAAGGTGTCATGTTTCATTACTGTCTGCATTTTGTAGCGACAAGAAGAAATTGTCATTTGCAAGCAACGGAAAGTTAACTTTTTTCAGAGCGCGACACAGGGTTGGGGCGATTCTTCAATGCCTTTAAGGTTGTTCGATGAGCAATGTGCCAGTGGCTGCCGTATCGGCTTCCCACACATTTCTTTTCTAAAAAATTCATGTATTGTTATGGATCTACCAGGCTAATGCCATTCTGGTCCGAAGAAGTTATTACATTAGTAGGTTCAGTCCCGAAGTTATGAATTTGAAATGTTGTTTATATGTTAGCTTGAAGGTCACAAATGTTTAAAATAATCTATTTACTGTGGCTCTATGTATTTTCTTGAGGGCCTGTTGAAATGTGCAAGTCTCGCTCTCCCTAGTATCGCATCCTGGTCATGCTCATATGTACAGTAGGCCTACAGTGTGTAATACGTTGTTCCCTCCGCTATAACTGCAGTGTGCTACAATTAAGGCCGAAGCCTATTGTCTTGGGGCTAAATGCATATTGTTTGCTGTGTGTGCTTATATGCAATGTCGATTCATGATTGCTTCATTGTTTAGAATTTTAAGCACTTTAAGATTCAGACAGTATTGTAATTTGACAAACAGCACTTTAATTTTCTTGTAATGGTTAAGGTTTTTCACATCTCCTTTTCAGTTTTGAAGTTTTTATGGTTAAAGAAATACACACAGAAAATAACTTGACACTTGAAATAAGACTGCTTATTTATTGTCTTGGCTGGAGCCCACTACAGATGTCATTACATGTTTACAGGACTTCAGCTGTGTCTTGTTAAAATGACTGGCTGATTTGCTAAAATGATCACTAATTAACTCTTAATCCCCTTAATTTTAATAAGCCTTTTGTATCTTTCAGTTTCATATGGGGTCATGCAATTGATTTCGCAGAGGTTGCCAAGAAAGGAGGACATTTTTCAATGCTGATTGTAAAATGGTAACTTATTTTTTAAAATTTTGTCAGCAACTTTTCTGCCTGTTACATTACAGATTAAAGAATTTACTAATAACATAGGTTGATTGTACATGTACACTTCAGATTTTCAGAAAGATTTAATAACGACAAATTATGAAAAGATTTTACCAGCAAATGCACCGGCATTATATTGGTAAAAACACGAGTTCCCTCCCCACCCCCCCCCCCTTCCCTATGATGGCTAAAAAATCCTCATCCCAACATGCATAAAAAGTTAAAGTATTTTTCTTATTTTGAAAGAATAGTGACATGTTTCTTTGCTAGATTGAAATCTTTCGTGCTGATTGTTGGTGCATTACATTGATGATTAACAGCAGACATGCTGTGCACTGTACAAGTCATTTATGTTTACATGTCTTATTTGTTAAATTCCTTAAAGGGATAGTCTAGGCATACATCTATATATACCTATAATTATCATTAGAAAGTCAGAAATGTTTCCATCGCTAGTTCAAAAGCTCATTGATATCACTTTTTCCCTTTCCCTTGGTACGGCTGTTTTGAAGTGAAATATTTTTACCTGAATAAACTCTTCCTTAATTAGTACATAACATTTCTCCTGGAAGTATATTACACTTTGAATGTATGCTTGGCTGTCTAGGTGTAAACTGAATTCTGTGACTGCATTAAAGAGATCCAAAAGCTGTTCGTAAAAATGCTTTATGTCTCTCTGAATTGAAGTACTTTATGAAGAGAAGCAAAGCCCAGTTGCTATCACTGCTATTGATGTCACACACT
The DNA here is from genome assembly GCF_037975245.1 of Apostichopus japonicus. Lineage (NCBI taxonomy): Eukaryota > Metazoa > Echinodermata > Holothuroidea > Aspidochirotida > Stichopodidae > Apostichopus > Apostichopus japonicus. The sequence goes on from NC_092568.1 coordinate 18,847,025, forward strand.
CTGCCAATGTTGCCAGATCGCATGTATAAAATTTTTAAAAATCTTGGTCTTTGTGATAATTCATGCTACATCAGGTTATGCAGAGAGATTTATAGAACAAAGTATCGCAGAAAAATTTACAGCAAACAAACTAAAATTAAAATAGTTCACTGATTATTTAAGGCCTGTTTTTTGGGGATGTTTCCATGCAGGTCAACTTTTTTGTTTACCCTGCACACCAGTTCATCTTTGTTTGTCAGTGTAAGGTTTTTTTCCCTTAGTCATTCTACTAGAAGAAAGGTTTGAATCGTTGTAGCCGTGCAGTTTAACTGTGTAATTTTGGAATGGGTAAAATCAATATACAAAATAGATACAAAATGGAAATATATTGGTGTTTGAATCTGTGATTAATAACATGTTTAGTGATTAGATCTGGAAGTGTTGAGTGGAATATGTAATGAAGTAACATCTATGAGTGGGGGCGTTGTGGTAAAGGCAGTGGATTGGTGATTTAAGGATTACAGGTTCGAGCCCTGGCCTGTCCTTGGTCAAGGCACTTTATCTCCATTGCCTCTCTTCACCCAGATGTATAAATGGGGACTTGCGAGGTAACTTGTAAATATAGTTGCGTGCGCCGGTTTGTGGCTGCACCCTATGGGAAGTCCCCCGGGGGACGCGTGGTTGTGGTGCACTGTGGTGCCCCAGGAGAGATTGATTGAATTGCGCACACTTTGGTGTGACAAGTTACCAATGACCAAGGCTAAGTTGTCAAAGCACTACGATCTCGATGTAGCAGCGCTATATCAGTATCAAATACGTTTGTATGCATCAGTGAGAAAATAGGACAGTGTTCTTTGATTAATTTCAGTCGATTTGGTTTAAACACGGAGTGTTTGCTACATTAAAACTAGCAGTGCCATGTGTTGCTTTAATTGACCCAGGATATTCCATGAAGAGACTGAGCCATGTCTTACCAGACCCCCACCCCTCTGAAATAATGCTTAGAATGCATGAATGTGGCCAGGGCTACAGATTTGATGTTAAAAGGAATAACTTGGCAAGCTCCGAAAATGTTAGATAAATGTTCCAACTTTTGGATAAAGTCTGCTTAGTTTATACGTCCCATGGTTTGTGACTTGTGACTGTCACTTGAATTGACTGTTCCAATGAGATGATGCAACTGCATTAGTGGTCAGTTTACTTTCTCTAATAATAGTAGGTTATATATTGATGAATAAGGAACCATCTTTCCAGCTGTTGGTTATTTATTCATGGATAAGGAACCATCTTTCAACCTGTTGGTTATATCTTGATTGATAAGGAACCATCTTTCAACCTGTTGGCTATATCTTATAAGAATAAGGAACCATCTTTTAACCTGTTGGTCATATATAGATGAATAAGGAACCATGTTTCCACCTGTTGGTAATATCTTGATGGATAATGAACCATCTTTCAACCTGTTGGTCATATATCGATGGATGAGGAACCATCTTTTCACCTGTTGGTTATATATTCATGGATAAGGAACCATGTTTCCACCTGTTGGTTATATCTTGATGGATAAGGAACCATCTTTCAACCTGATGGTTATATATCGATGGATAAGTAACCATCTTTCCACCTGTTGGTTATATATTCATGGATAAGAAACCATCTTTCAACCTGTTGGTTATATCTTGATGGATAAGGAACCATCTTTCAACCTGTTGGTCATATATGGATGACTAAGGAACCATGTTTCCACCTGTTTGTTATATATCCATGGATAAGGAACCATCTTTCAACCTGTTGGCTATATCTTTTATGAATAAGGAACCATCTTTCAATCTGTTGGTCATATATAGATGAATAAGGAACCATGTTTCCACCTGTTGGTTATATCTTGATGGTTAAGGAACCATCTTTCACCCTGTTGGTTATATCTTGATGGATAAGGAACCATCTTTCAACCTGTTGGTCATATATGGATGAATAAGGAACCATGTTTCTACCTGTTGGATATATCTTTATGGATAAGGCACCATCTTTCAACCTGCTGGTTATATATCGATGGATAAGGAACCATCTTTCAACCTGTTGGTTATATCTTGATGGATAAAGAAACATCTTTCAACCTGTCAGTTATATCTTGATAGATAAGTAACCACTTTTCAACCTGTTGGTATATCTTGATGGATAAGTACCACCTTTCAACCGGTTGGTTATATATCCATGGATAAGGAACCATCTTTCAACCTGTTAACATTCTTCTTCTTCTTCACACCTATAGGCAAAAAACCTATGGCACTGTCTTTGTGATGCATGTCTTCGATATGGCAACTGTTTTTTGCCTGGAGCCTTCCGTTGTGAGGGTGAGTGTAATTAAAACAACTTTATAAGTGAATCCAGTGAGCTAATGATTATGTTCTTGTGGTTAATATTTCTTTCGGTTCAAGATTGAACAAAGATACAGGGTACTCAAAGACAGTGGGAGAAAAATAAGAACACAAATACTAGTGTCTTTGTAAGGGGTTATACTCACCAAACTCCAAACATCATCGTTTGGCCTTTTAAAAATATTATGCACTTATTATTATTTTTTTCTTTAATAGGATATTTCTTTTGCTCTGGGGCATATGGCAATGAGGGGGGGGGGGGGATGGGCAGGAAGTTTGTAACAACTAAAAGAACATTAATATTCAAGTGCTGTTACCTATTGGTGTTGCAAATGTATGGTCGACTTTAACATCAATGTTTTGGATGACAGGCATTAACTTGTTACTGGTAAATATTTGTCTATTTTCTTAAAGAGGTTTTTTATAAGGTCTTTAGAAGTATGAAATGCATTCCAAACCTTTTTGTATGCCATTTGAAACATGTAAGAGCATAAAGCAGAGGATGGTATGACAGTTTGAGAAAACTTTGATGACCTTTTCAAACCTTGAAGATTTAAGTGCTGCCAATAATGACAGAATTATAGTAAAAACAAAATAATGATAATAATAATTTCTCAGCACCATTTTAACCCTTGAATGAAAATTTGACAGAAGCAACAAAAAAAATCCCAACACCATTCAAACATAACCCTGGAATGTAGTCTTTTTAATGCTGGTATGTTTTCATGTCGCCAACCGTTTTCTCGATTGTTGTACTGCATCTCGTCTTTGTGAAAAGCTTACTTTAATTTCCAATGACGCATACATGCATTTTCTCAATCATAATCGTCAGAGTAAGGCAAATCTCTACTCGACTCACTTTTCACACATTTCAGGAAATGTTAATCAATACAAAAACAAGCAAGCCGTACGAGTTATATCATGTATTTCAAACCGTATTCGGTAAACGTCTGGTAGGAAGTGGCCTCTTCAGCGAATTAGACAACGAAAGGTGGGAAGAGAAGAGAAAGATGTTTAATCCAGCTTTTAAAAGAGGGTATGTCTGTTCATTTTATGATTTCATCAATCAATCATTCATTCATTCATTCAATCATTCTTTTGTTTGTTTGTTTGTTTTATCAGTGTTAAAGTACAAAGAGTAAGGAGCTTAAAGAGTAAGTGTCAAAGTCTTTTTGTTTCATATCTATGTGATGGTGGTAACATATCACAGGTAATTAGCCTACAACAGTAAGGGTTTGCACATACTTAAAGTGGAATTTTCAGGGTTGAGCAAAGGTCAAGGAAACAAAAGATTTGCTCATTTGCGTGTATACCATTTTGATCATTACTATCACCTGACAAGAGTAAATAAAGAAGAATGCATTGAAACCTATAAAATCAAGTTTGATGCATAACAAGACAAATCTTGCCAAGTTTTGTGACTGCATGGAAGTTGTGGACAAATAAAAACATGTATTTTGCATGGACGTGGGTACCGCATGTAACAGTTCAAGGACAGTATGGTGAAAGGACAACAAGTCACTCGATAACCTGTTATTGTACGAAATTTGCCCCACTTTATGGACAATGACAATTATGAGATTTGGGTATGGAATAAATGTGATCAAATGAAGAACTTTCTGGGACACAGAACATTCTGGATTGGAGCGTTCGGTAAATAACATACAGTACTCATCATTGAGAGTGTTGGACTGGTTTTAACCATGGCTGATTACTATCTTTAATACCGTAGCCAGATTGAGGAGTATCCAAATTATGCATAAACATTGATGGCAATAATGACAATTGAAACAAAATTAGTTTGACATGAAAGTTCAATAATATACATATAAACGTATCAATATGCTTCAAATGATCTCAATAATTATACTACTAGTGATCAACATACAGTACTGACTTGCTGTGATTGTGCTTGTCCCGTTTCGCAGAACTAGATATAGGACCATTGTGGCAGCGCCTTTTTTTTTATTTTGTGCATGGCTGGAGAGCCTACTTGTACAGCTGCTTGTCTGTAGGTAACATTGTTTGTCCTTGGTTGCTTGTGATTTCGTCCTTTGTTTGTTTGTTGATGTTTTTTTGTTTATTTTGCCTTTGTTACCAATCAAAATATCCATTGAAGACAAGCTCCTTAAATTATTATTTTCTTAACATGTGAATGAAAATTTTGATTTGCCTTGGTCTCTACTAGGTATCTGATAGATTTAATGTACCAATACAACAACAGTGTGGATGAGTTGATCACATACCTGAAACCAAAGGCAGATGGAAAGACGGAAATACTAATGGCTGAAGAGTTTAATAAGGTTGCCATGGACATCTTAGCAAAGGTAACATGATGCTGCCAGGCTTCTTCCCACAGTGTAAAATAGTGTAAAGCAAATTCAATTTAGAAGCTGAAATATAGTTTTATATCAAACTGATATTTGAAAGAACCACAAGTGAATTTAAACTGTTTCAACTGGATTGTCACAATGGTGTGGAGTATTTGCTTTTAGCCATTAGTCATTTTTCCATTTTTTGGTTAATTGTATTCCATATTTAGGTATTGGGTGAGCTACTATTCTTATTATAAAGTGTGTTCATTTAAGAGACAGCATATATACTCATGATTTACTGAGCCTGGGTACTCAATGATGATTTTGTATCAAGCTTACCTCGTTTAAAGTGAAATTTAATGTTCAAAAAATAACAACTTGGGGTATAGAAAAAGGAATGCCAAAAGATACATAATCTGCTATGTAAAGTTGGATTAACCTTCTGTTCACGCATTAACCCACCAATTAATCATGTTTGTCATGATGAATCATTTGTAAACTTTCTGTTTTTCTCTTCATTTGTCTTGATTGAATAACTTACCTGGATCAATATGATAGGCCCTCTATTTTATATTTTAAAAAAAATTTAAAAAATCATGGCTGATCTTCTGTTGTTTGTTTTAATATCGATTCAATGCAGGTGGCTTTCGGGTTGAATGATCTCAATGTCATCTCCAACAGTGATGCTCCGCACTGCAAGGCTTCAAATCAGATCCTCGCGGGTATCATGGCTCAGATGAGAAATCCATTAATAAGGGTAGGTCTGCAAGGCTGCAACTCAAACCTTTATGGGTGTCATGGCTCAGATTAGAAATCCATTTATAAGGGTACGTCTGCAAGGCTGCAACTCAGACCTTTATGGGTGTCATGGCTCAGATTAGAAATCCATTTATGAGAGTAGGTCTCATACTTCGCTCAAACCAGCTTGTTTTGCTTTGCCAGTTATTTCATTTCTTCAGGTAATTTGTTTATTAATAGTCTTGTGGGAAGTAGATAAGTTGATATGACATCATAGATTTACAAAATGACAGCCACCCGGGACACCAAATATTGACTAGGAGATCTCCCCCCAAAGGAAGCAAGATCTGTCTTAGCTGTTTGGGAAGAAGCACTATATTACATTTACAAAAGGTGAAAGTTGGGTTATTATCTCCTTTTTAATAATCTAATTAATCTAATTAACAAATTATCATTAATCTATCAAACAAGCAATAAACCTGTCTCTATACTATTTGTTGATCATTACTATTATCATTTTGTCTTAATTTTTCGCATCTCTTTGCAGTTTGATCCGAGGGAGGCGTCGAGAAACACCGTTAGAAAAACACAAGATGCAATCGATCTTATCAGAAAAATGGGGAAGAATTGTATCTTAGAGAGGCTGGCAGACATGAACGAAGGAAGAGATTACCCGAAAGATATCTTGACTCACATTTTACAAGCTTCATCTGGTCTCAAAGGAAACTTTGGATTGGAGCAAATGATTGATGAATTTGTTACATTTTTTGTCGCAGGTTGGTGTATTTTCCATTTTGTCAACGTGCTTTTTAATAATTTTTTCGACATTACTACTTGAAGCAGTTCAGTCCTTTGAACTCTGCTGTTATGTATTGCTATCCTCCTCTCTTCTCTTACCCCAACATTACCTCATCTCTCATCCCCTTCACATCTCATTCCTCTACCTATCATCCTCTCTCCTCTAACCCCCCCTTCCCTCCCCACCATATCTCTCACATCTCCTCTCTCCCCATTCAAAACATCCTCTCTCTCTCCCTCACACAATGGGTACTTTGTTACGTGTTATCAGTTCCCCTAGCCTTGTAGAGAGGCCAGAATAATTTCTGGAAATTGATGTCCAGTAGTAATTGTGCTTGTTCCATACCCCTAATGAAAGACATTTGGTAACCTGAGTGTCATTATGCTGGTTCCATGCCCTTTATTGATGATCAGCCTGTGTAGAAAAGTCATGACAATCAAATCTGTTGTAAAAAAAAAACATTCAATGCGTTAGCGTAATCAATAGAGGTATCAGGCAAATATGATTTATGATTGTTAACCATGAGTGGGTACATGGTTAACAATCATAAATTATATTTGCCTGATACCTCTATTGATTACGCTAACGCATTGAATGTTTTTTTTTTTTTTTTTTTTACAACAGATTTGATTGTCATGACTTTTCTACACAGGCTGATCATCTCAGAGAGTCATTAGACGGCCGTGCTGGAGAAAAACCCTTCTTATGTGTAACCAGGGGCGAAGTTTATCGGGAATTTTCTTGTTTAAATGCATTTAAAGCTGCCGGCCCAGACCAACTGAAACCACGGGTACTGAAAACCTGTGCCAATCAACTTGCCGACATTTTTACTCACATTTTTAATCTTTCATTCTGTACAAAAACAATACCCGTATCATGGAAACGCTCTTGTATCATTCCAGTAGCCAAAAAGCCTGTCATATCCTGCATGAATGACCTTCGGCCTGTGGCCCTTACTTTTGTCCTGATGAAGTCGTGTGAACGAATTGTACTGCGGCACATAAAGCCGTTAGTCGATGACTACCTCGATCCTCAACAATATGCTTATAGGGCCCATCGCAATACAGAGGACGCGGTCTTCAATTGCTTGGAGAAATTGTATTCCCACCTTGAACATTCTAAATCAGGTCATTCTGCCAGAATTATGTTCTTTGAGTTTTCATCTTCGTTCAACACAATTCAACCTCATGTTTTGGCCGGCAAGATGTAAATATGAATATTTCACATGATCTCATTGTTTGGATACTCAACTACCTTACCAATCGTTCTCAATATGTTTACATTAGCTCATCCAACTGTATGTCAGATGTTCAATACTCAAATACTGGTGCTCCACAAGGAACCGTTCTAGCCCCATTTTTATTCACTCTGTACACGTCGGATGTGAGATCCTCGTCTGATAGTTGCCATTTAATTAAATTTGCAGATGACACAGCCTTAGTCGGTTTGATTAAAAAGGATGATGAGAGTGAATATCTGGATGAAATTAATCATTTAGTCGGATATTGTGACAAGAACTTCCTGGAGCTTAATGTTAAAAAAACAAAGGAAATTAATATTGATTTCAGAAGGGTCAAGGGTCAACCGAGAGAGGTTGTGATCCAAGAAAATCCCGTAGAACAAGTCTCATCCTACAAATATCTTGGTGTTGTTTTTGATGATCAACTGGCGTGGCATGAGCATATTGATTATTTGGTGAAGTGAGTAAACCATAGATTGTACTGTCTCCGTAGAATGAGTAAATTTGACATTGACAGTCGTATTCGTACTATCTTTTATAACTCAGTCATTTGTAGCGTGTCGAGATATTGTATGACATGCCGGGGTGGTAATGTGACTGCTAATGATATGAAACGCATTGATTGTGTTATCAGACAGGCTAATCGTATTCTGGGTGGGGACCAGCTCACAATGGAGTGTATGTACCATCATGTTATTGAGTCTAAGCTCGACGCCATCCTTGACGACGAGAATCACCCATTGTTTCTGAATCTCAGCAGTGCAATAATCTCTCGGAGTGGGCGGATGAGGCCTCCGATTGCAATAACAAATCGTCACAAATCTTCCTTTATCCCTCAGTGCATTAAGCTCTTTAATTGTCGTTTCAATCGATAGTAGCCTGCTTTATCTTCCCGTTCTTGCCATCTATACTGGTGTGACATTTGTTTAATCATCACGCCTTTATACTTTTATACTTTAATTCTGTGAACTCTTTGTTTGCCATTCTTATGTCTTTTTACCATTTATCATCTTGTATTTGTCTTATATGTACATATGCGAGCTTGTAATTTCCCTTTTGGGATGAAATAAAGTTTTACTTACTTACTTACTTACTATTGAAGACATTTGGTAATCGAAGTTTAATCAGTATATTATTATCAAACAACTATAGCATTTTCTTTTCTTTTATTGATAGAATATTTACTATGTTGAAGACATTATGTAAAATCTGCCTGCTTTTAGTTTTTTCATGAATTTCTCTTTACTTGCAGGACAAGAAACCACTGCTCAGTTGATGTCTTTCACTTATGAAATAGTCGGAAGACATCCAGACATCTACAAAAAGTGAGGAAAATAGGCTATTACCTAACCTTCAAATACCTTTAAAAACTTCCCAGCTCTTGAAACAAAGAAACTATCTTGTAAGTCTTAAAAGAAGGGCCTTGTAATAATCAACAACATTGACTATCTCTTAAGTCTCCTATCATCATTTATTTAATTGCTCCAGCAATGTAATATTGATTTTATTCCATGACGATTTTGAAAACTATAGGTTCTTTCAAGGTCATATTCAGAATGTCATTCCTTTTCCTCCAAAGACATGGTAGTGTTTGGCATTATTTGTCATAAAAACTATGAAAGTTCATGTTTTTCTTGCTCCTTGCTCTTCAGACTACAAGCGGAAGTGGATGCTGTCATCGGAGACAATGATTCCATAACGTATGACAATACTTGTAAATTAGAATATATGAACCTTGTGAGTACCACCATTAACATCCATTAGGGGGATTTAGCCATATCGCCAGTAGAACCAGTCTAATCAAGAAAGGACAAATTGTCAGTAGTATTAAACAGTCCTTCAACCGATTTCAACTTACAACGCATATTGTAATTTGGAGTTTAATCATTCCTATTAATACGAAAATCAATTTGTTCCCAGAAAGGGGGGTGGACAGTTAAACTTTGACACTTCCCCCCACCCCAACTCTCACAAGTTGTCCTCCTTTCTTCACATCAAATATAGTAACCCTAGGTACACATGTACTAGTGACCAGACTGAATGTGGTGGGTGGTGAAAGAATGGTTGACATAAAGAAGGGGATTAAATGCCTAAGAGTTTTAATGTGCAAAAACATGAACTTATTAATAAAAATGAACAGTATGAACTTAACAAATAAAGAGAATAGTTACAGTTAAAATAGAACAAGTTGTTTTGTATTGATTTATGATACCTCTTATGTTAAAAATCATGTCTGTCTGTCAAAAGGGGGATAAAAATACCTTGAGAAAGATAAAGTAGGAAGAGTGAGTCACCACCATCATAACAAATTTTTCAAATGAATGGACGTGAATTTTTTTCCACCTTGGTTATGGCCTCTCATTTGAAATTTGTTTCGATCCTGGCAGGTACTGAAAGAGGTCTTACGATGGGCACCACCAGCTGCTGGAATACAGAGGACGGTCGACAGAGACTTTGTGGTTAATGGCTACAAGATTCCAGCCGGTGCACATGTTGCGGTACTACAATCTCCTCTTTCTTTTACATTTTAGTATCAGTGTTGCAGGAATGATCTTTTCCCGCGAATTTGCGAAATATCCGAGATTTCTTTTCTACCTCTGGGACAAAAACTATTATCCTAAAACTCTGTAGCATACGCAAACTGGAGCCTATACCGCAATTTTTGCAAAGTTCTGTGATTTTTTTTTTACCACAGGCTCATCTCTGATGTTTAGAGAACATTTCAAATTGAAATGATGTCAAGGCTCATTGTGGATTGAAAAATTTAATAAAGGAACAGATATATTTGACTAGAACAGGATTTAAACTGTTTGAAAGAAGAAAAAGAGACAGGAGTTATTTATTTCAATTTAAGGAATTGATAGACAGGCTAGGAAATACTGCCTTCAGCAAAGGATTTTCTCCCATCTCTGTTTCATTTCATGCTTCCATCTATGCAGAAAATTTCATGAAAATTTCAACTGTAAGGGAAAGAAGTGTAAAACTATGTAGACATCAGTCTACAGCAGGCATTAGGTGTAAAGGGAAATTTTAGGTCATGAGCTCTAGGCTCTGTGACAGGTCATATAAGCTCGTTTTGGACAGCTGTCCGGCAGGGATTGGTTTGGCGATTATGCACTGGTAGACTGTTAATTGTAAATCAAAGATATCCTTTTGGAATGAGAGCTTGAAATTTGAGTGACAGGTGTTCTAAAGAAAGGCTATTAAAGGAAAATTACTATCAAATAGCGAGCCTTGATGGTAGAACGAAGGAGGTAGATAGAGTTGCTTACTTGTCATAGTCAGAAATATGTAAATCACTTTCAACTGGATTGTCTGACTTGCATCATCTTTTCAGTGTTGGTTTAACTGGCATCAGATTGAATATTCAAGGCACATGCTGATTTTATGATTTCATGTGTCAACTAAATCAAGTGTTTCCCAAGCATGTGTACAACATTACACAACACTACAAAACATTTATGAACATGTGGAATCTATTCCACATGAATAGGTCAATTGACCTTCAGTGATATGTTGTAGTAAGGTGCTTACTATTTGTACAAGTCTAAAGTTTTAATTTCCACCATGCTCACTTCTAGCCATGATTTTATTTGTTTGTTAGTTAATTATCAGTTTTGCATTTTATTTTGCTATTAAAAACCAATACAAATTTTATGAACTGTAAACACATGAGGTAGAGGTGCAACTACCTTTGTGCATTATAAACCTTTGTGTCACTCTGACAAAGACAAACATTACACCCGTTGTGGTTTTTTTTTTAGCAGTAAATGAAAACAACATGGTCAATACCGAAAAATTGCTTATAGAAAGTTTTATTTTCTAATTCTCAACCGTCGAAGATCTTGCCTAGCTTGGTCATTTCTCGTCATGAGTTTGTTGCAGAAACCATAGTCAGGACGTAATGTTTGGCTCAGTTAATAGTGACACATGGTGCCACTAGATGGTAACTTAAAAGGGCAGCGCTAAAAGTCACCAGCATTGGTCCCAAAATTTGAGCTCACAAAACATTGCTAGTTGTTTTCAAAAGTATTCTCCTAGGGGCTCTGATTCTTTAAATTATTCACAGCCATTGAGGATTATTAAACTGGACAACTAAATATCTCAGTGTGGATAACTCTTTTGGAGTGACTGTCCAAAATGTTTGTTGAAATTTGACGTAGAAATGGTGGGGGAGGTGGGGAAGTGGTTTAAGTGTTGCTGGATTTGGCCACATAGACTTCATTTATAAGTTTATTTTATTTTTCCGTCAAACTTGATCATTTGCACAAAACAAGTTTTGGTTATCATCTTTTGATGTGTTTGTTACAGCTGAACCATTATGCTCTGGGACGAGACGAAAGGTTTTGGGACAATCCAGAAAAGTTTGATCCAGAGAGATTTAGAGAAGAACATAACAGGTGAGCTCTTTAATAAAGGGTTCATCAGTAAGGACAGTTTTTCAAAATCATTCAAGTCTTCTAATGAGAAATATTTCCATTGAATCAAAAGTGTTCTTATTATCCAAAACTCTTGGAAGGCATTTTGTGGATGAATATGGGGGAGAGGAGGTGGAAGTGAGTGGTGGGGGGGGGGGGGATAGGAGGTAAGTATGGCATTAAAAGTATCAGTGAATATTTGTACTATGTCAGCGTGAAATGAATGTTTAAATTCTTGACAATTACTCTAGGTAACTGGTAAGCCTAATTCATGTACCCGATCGAACTTTCCAGTACCCACATCAAAAAAGGCACATTACAGGTACCTGTTTTCTTAAACAAAACTAGCATTACTGCTATGCGAGGGCTTTCACGATTTCAATAATTCCGTAGGTCTGCATGCGAATGCAGAAATCAGTCTCTTGTAGTGTAGATTGTTGTTATAATTACCTACTATTTCAACATTGTTACATTATTCCGTTGTGTTTAGCTACTTTTTTATTCAATATTCGGTCCAGAGTTTCCGGTACCTGTTACCCGACCGGGTAATGATACAGGGTACCTGGTTACGATTTTTGTCTACCCGATCATTTATTTGTATCTTTCTAGTACTTTGTATTGAATTTTAAGCAATATCAGGTTATTCTCAAGGTGCAATTCAAATCTAGAGATTGCAATGATGAAAAAGCTCTTTTAGATTCTCAGTTGACTAGCTCCATTGACAGTAAACGAGATGGACTCTATAATAGATTTACAGAGATATTCCATATTCCTTTAATATACTGAGAAGTCAAATTCTTCATTTTGACCTCAACATAAAGTCGCTTCTTCACCGAGATGTGCTCTTTGTATTTCTCTTCAGACGGCTGTATGCATATTTTCCATTTTCTCTTGGACCAAGGGTCTGCATTGGACAACATTTTGCAATGGTGAGATACTTCTCCTGTTTCAACTATTCTTTATTCTTTTGGATAAAATGAAAAGTCTAGTTAAAAGTGTTTTGTAATATATAAATAAAATGTTTGCATTGATGCCAAGTAAGAGATAGAATTTGTGCTGCTGTGGCAACAATTTTCAAATCTCTGGAAAGTCAAGGCAGGACTATCTTCTTCCTCCTCCTCCCCTGCCACAACAACCCCAACACCTGCCCATTCTCTTGTTTCTTCTCCCAGGAAGTGCAGTTTACTCCCTCATCTGCAGGTTGCAGTGAAATATAGCCTGTTTGCTGTCTGTTTTTGTTTCAAACTATTCCCTGAATATTTTTTTTTATTATCTTGTATAGATTGAAGCAAAAGTGATCATAGCTAAACTGTTACAGAAGTTTCATTTTACCCTTGTGCCTGGTGTAGAACTGGAATACTCGGCGGAGGTCACCCTGAAACCAAAACATCGGACTCCATTGTATCTGACACCGAGAAAAACTTCAATGGACTAAAAGCTGTAATTTTGTGACATGAACAATGCCACTACTTCAGTGTCCTTCAAATAGTAGTTTTTCTGTAAATATAGAAGAAAATACACACACACAGACGACACACATACTGACTTATTGTTAACAAGTGTTGAAGCAGGGTTAGAAAACTTGGCCTAGCAATTGATTATTGGATTGGGTTCATGCAAGAATTCTAACGAAATAGTACTTTGGCATAAGTTGGCTTATCAATTTGGCCAAGGAACTCAATCAGAAGTTCCCAGTCGCTTTGTGGGTCTGTGATATAAAGGTAACATTTAAGGTCTACGGACACAACTGTAGGATCAATATTGTCCTAATCACTTCTAATAGGCATAAGAAGTCATGAAAATAGCTGCAATTCCCATCAAAATTCATCAAAGATGGACCATTTTACAAGTATTTCCCGAAATCCAGTTTAAATTGATGAATAAACGTTTTAACTAAATATGACACTGCATATTTTATTTGACATGAAAATAGCTCTTTGTACATTGCACCACAAAATATCTTAGATTGAAGTATATGATTCTAAGCAAATTAATTAACTGTCAAAATTCAAAATTTTGTTGGTGCAGATTTTTTACATTATTAATTATTTTTTCATACCACTACGCAACATTATGTGCTTTCTGTAAATATTATTGAAGGAAGTGAACACAAGGTGGAGGGCAGAGAGCTGATTTTTCTTTTTATAACAGTTGCTATCGGGTAAATGCTATAAATAACAGTGAGAGGTGGTGGGAGATTTGACTAGTTGATTGTATTATATAGGGGTACTTAAATACATGATACAAGAAGGTTTGAAAGATAGGTAACATTTAAGGTCTACGGACACAACTGTAGGACCAATATTGTCCTAATCACTTCTAATAGGCATAAGAAGTCATGAAAATAGCTGCAATTCCCATCAAAATTCATCAAAGATGGACCATTTTACAAGTATTTCCCGAAATCCAGTTTAAATTGATGAATAAATAAACGTTTTAACTAAATATGACACTGCATATTTTATTTGACATGAAAATAGCTCTTTGTACATTGCACCACAAAATATCTTAGATTGAAGTATATGATTCTAAGCAAATTAATTAACTGTCAAAATTCAAAATTTTGTTGGTGCAGATTTTTTACATTATTAATTATTTTTTCATACCACTACGCAACATTATGTGCTTTCTGTAAATATTATTGAAGGAAGTGAACACAAGGTGGAGGGCAGAGAGCTGATTTTTCTTTTTATAACAGTTGCTATCGGGTAAATGCTATAAATAACAGTGAGAGGTGGTGGGAGATTTGACTAGTTGATTGTATTATATAGGGGTACTTAAATACATGATACAAGAAGGTTTGAAAGATAGGTAACATTTAAGGTCTACGGACACAACTGTAGGACCAATATTGTCCTAATCACTTCTAATAGGCATAAGAAGTCATGAAAATAGCTGCAATTCCCATCAAAATTCATCAAAGATGGACCATTTTACAAGTATTTCCCGAAATCCAGTTTAAATTGATGAATAAATAAACGTTTTAACTAAATATGACACTGCATATTTTATTTGACATGAAAATAGCTCTTTGTACATTGCACCACAAAATATCTTAGATTGAAGTATATGATTCTAAGCAAATTAATTAACTGTCAAAATTCAAAATTTTGTTGGTGCAGATTTTTTACATTATTAATTATTTTTTCATACCACTACGCAACATTATGTGCTTTCTGTAAAAATTATTGAAGGAAGTGAACACAAGGTGGAGGGCAGAGAGCTGATTTTTCTTTTTATAACAGTTGCTATCGGATAAATGCTATAAATAACAGTGAGAGGTGGTGGGAGATTTGACTAGTTGATTGTATTATATAGGGGTACTTAAATACATGATACAAGAAGGTTTGAAAGATAGCACCGTTAGAACATTACAAGCATGTGGGCAACCCTTATTAGAGGGGTTGGGGAGAAGTCAATGGGCTACACCCCCATGGTCCAGGGTTAATTAGGGGATTCAAGAAAAATATGCGATATGGAATAATGTATTGTCAGTATCATAATACTCTTAAGAACAAAATTGAAGGCTTCAAAGTGTGCCACGAGTGGGTGGGGGTGGGGCAACAAAATACTTGTTCCCTAGTCTGACCTGGCTCATAATGCCACTGTTCATTTTGGCGGTCGTAATATTTATTCAGGACTATTGGCATACATTAATTGGTCATCATTAAGAAGTTTGATTGCAGACTCACTGGACACATTTATATTAAAGCCAATAATTCTGTCCAGAAAGTTCGATAATTTCCATCATAAAAAAAAAAAAAATTAATATTGAGCATATTAATGTTTTGTATCACTAATTCAGTAAAGACCAAGATGACAAAAATTGTTGTCATATTTGGCACTGATAGGTGCAATAACCTTCAGTCACACTAGTACTATGACCATCCAACAATGTGATATTAAAGAAAAGCTTACTTTCTAAAGTCATTTTGTGTTAGACTTGTTCAGCCCTAAAAGTCAAATGTTAAAGTGGCAGGTTAATAGTCTTATATCAAGGTCAAAGGCCTTCTCAGACAACTTACAACAGTTAACTGGTAACCTTTAATACCTAAAATATAATTATAATAGTATAATATATAATGCGCCTTTCTTATATAGCACAACACAGACTTCAGTATGTTCAATTCAAACTGTTGGTCCTGTTTGGACATTGAAGTGCACCACATCTAAGTGTCCCTGGGACGACATCCCATAGAATGCTGGTACATGCAATTACCACGTACCGCACCCACCCATTTTTCAATGGAAGACATTTCTCTCTGTTTCTTATTGCGATTTTTTGTACAGTTCGTGTTTACAGGCAATGTGTACATTAGTGGTGCTCATAATTTCAATCATGGTCGGTTTGGTTTTATATACTTGTTATTATGTACTTCAAATGAGATCACAAGATTATATTTAATCTTGCAGGAAGTTTTGAACCACCAGGTGAAGGAATCATTAGCAAATCATGGAATTTAATAAATCACAATTTTAGAAATTGATACATTATTTTATGTGATGACTTAAGATTCAAGGTTGCAACTCAATGGCCATGTCCATAATCCGGAGTCCAATAAGAATGCCATGAAATGTTTCTTCTCGCCATTAATGCCGAAATTCCAAAATAGCCAGTCAAGAAAATAACGTCTCCTTCAAGTCCGATTTAACAGACAAAAGTGTTTTAGGTTTAAAGTCTCGACTGAATACGATCCTACTCAAAGGCTAGTCTTAGTTTCCCAGATTCCTCGTTACCCACATCCGATACTTAGTAGTGAAAGCGTGGTGTAGCGGTTTGGTACTGTGGTTATATCTCTAGTAAACCTATGCAAGACCCCACCAGGAACCAAATCCTCTTGATTGATTCAAATTGCTGCTGTGCAATGTTTTTGAGCGGAGTCAACCCCGGAGTTGGTATTTCTGACAAAATGCCAATTGGAAAATAGGGTAACGAATTTCGTTCGCTATCATCGGGCTGCCCTGCGGTGACTCGGTCTCAATATTCAGGAGCCAAATTCAGCGTGGTCTTACACCCAATCAACGTAAGAGTATGAAACAAATAGGAAAACAAAACCGCCCCACTGGTTGTCAAGTCCAACCCATAGAAATTGACCTATGAAGAATGCTGACACAGTGTATCGCCGTGTTTTTAAGCAGTGACAGGCACTTTGCTTTGTACGGTAAAAAGCCAGATCATTTGTATGTCTTCATACATACATGCACATGCGCATTTGAATTGAATTTTATATTAACCGTTTTTTCGAAAGAGTAGGTGTACAGAGACATGTTATGGCGACCACAGTGGTACTCCTGACTTAAGAATCAACTTTGAAAACTCTAATGACTCGAGCAAATGGATTGTTTTATGCAACTTTTATTGTCTGTTAATATCATTTCCAGTCTCTGAGAGACATATGGCAAACATTTTTCTTGCTTGTATTATTTAAGTGCTCCACTCAGATAGTTTCATAGTTGTCCCTGGAAAATGCTGTGAAAAAAAAGCAACCCCCCCCCCTTCCCACACACACACCTACAGTGTACTAAAATAACTAATACACTGAGTTTGATGGATGTCTACATAAGCGGTTACAGTCATCAAAGGATGAGATGTTAGCACGAGTAGTGGCTCGGAATGTGTCGTTTTGCATACAATGCTTTGTCCGAACATGGTTGGTGATTATCACTGGCCGGGCCTTAAAAACATAGTTGAGTCAATTTAGGCAAATAACCTTTTAAGTTATTGTCCAGAACATACCTAGCCACGCTGAGTTTAGGCTTAAGCCTTCCTTAAAACTCATATTACAAGCTAGGCCAATATTGCATTCTTATGCCTTTTTGCCAAAGTTACAGTGTTGGGAATATGTTGCAAATGTGTTTGAGTATTTGTACAATTCTATGTAAGTTATTTGACTAAAATATTCTAGGCTTAAGTTTAATACCTATGCATAACCTAAGTTAACCAAGGGCAAGGCTACGCGTTCATAGGCCTAAGTTAGGCTAAGCCTATTTTCCTAGTATTGAATTGTTAGTGATATATATATATATATATATATATATATATATATATATATTCTTTCGCACTTACTTAGCATAGTAAAAAACACGGACTCGGCCAAAGAATTCAGCTCCGTATTACCGTGGAACTACAGTGTAAGTACATCATACTGTAAATCACACAGGTGACTGCAGCTAGTTGACCGAACATAACACGTACACGCCGCACAGTACATATTGTGTAATTGGATATGGCAAACACCGCACAGTACTGTGTGACTGAAAATTGTATACCCTGCACAATACGTAGGCTACTGTGTGATTGGAAATGGTAACTGACAAAGGCCGTATCGTCAGTGGAAGATGTTTTGTTTACATAAAGGGGGCTCACAAAGGGGAAATTCCAATGCGTTGTACCACCACGCTAAGTTAAAGGTCACAAACTAAGTGTGGTTTGAATCGAAGTTTCCGTTGGGTTGATGGCAGCAAACTGTTTGGGACCAATACTGCTGACCTTTAAGGTAACATCGTAGCCTTGGCCTATCTAAATTCGTTACTTGATGAAATTGGTAATCAGATCGACACTTTTTCCTCTGTTTAAATTTTCATCTTAATCGATGTCTGCAGCAGTGTCACATCTAAATTGTTGTTAAACATGACAGGATCCTGACAAGCTAATATCATGTTTCGGAATCAAACAAAGGTCAATTTTCCAAACCATCATGGTATCGCCCAAGTGCTTTAAAGAAGTTCTTTGCACCGAATATGGATTCCCAGGATATGTTGATGATTGTAATTCGTGAAAATGCTCAACTGATGGATATCAAATTTACTTGCATCAAAATGTGATCATCCTTAAACCAGTTTTCATTCGGAGTTCGAGATCAGGGTATTTGAGCGTTCACGCATACGTCATGGAAGAACTGACGTACCTATTAATTCGTATAAATTCTGAAGTGCCTGTTGATTTCAATGCACCAATCTACATCCAATTTGTTATGTGCACACACATGAATAAACTTCTGTGATGATACTTTATAGAACGAAGATAGCCATGAGAAATTCATGAAATTTGTTGTTGCCATACTCGGTTCTATCAAGCTTTGAAAGTTCTATCAAGCTTCCAAATTTCGGTGGCAATAGAGATTGAAGTTTGTGTTACTTGCAGTGCTACTAGTAGTACTACTACTAGTTTAACTTTTTATCAGGTTTGTATTCCTGAACACAATAACTAACCGAAGTTAAGAACAAAATGTGAAAAAATGGACTACCTAAGGTAAGCTTAGCACGGCTAGCTAGCCTAAGATTAGGGTTCGGCCGGGTATAATTATTGGTTTAGATTACACTCTGCTGGCTTAGGTTAGCCTAGTATAAGCTATGTATTGGCATTAGTTAGCTATAAACTAGTCATACTGTAGTAGTAAATGGGGAGCATTGTAACATGTCACTATTTTTGTTAGACTTTGTTCAGGGATGTATATATTGTTGGCACCTAATGATGATGTGAAGATCAAACTTGCGTTCGAAAACGTGATCACAAACTGTCTTTCCAATAGAGCAACTCAAACATTAATCTATCAGTACAGCAAGGGAACATACAAACTTACCATGTATCTTCTGTGCTTCAATATAAAGGGCAACACCTGGGCGTTCCCGCTCTCAGTCGTAACTGGTCGCCATCGATATAGTCACAGACTGTGAGTGGCAGAGGAGGTAAGGTGGGGGGGGGGGGGGTGAGGAGGGTGTGATAAGGAGTAGGTGAGTTCCTTTTGACTATCTCAGTCCAGTGGATGTTGTAACAGTCGCCGTCCCTTATGGTTGTTAGATGAGCAATTTGCTAGTGGTTGCCGTATCGGCGTACCATAGGATTCTTTTCTAAAACAACCATGTTTTGTTATGGATCTACCAGGTTAATGCCATTCTAGTCCGAAGAAGTTATTACATTAGTGGGTTCAGTCCCAAAGTTATGAATTTGAAATGTTGTGTATGTTTACACGAGGGACACAAATGTTTAAGATAATCTATTAACTGTGGCTCTATGTATTTTCTCGTAGGCCTGTTAAATTGTGCAAGTCTCGCTCTCCGTAGTATCGCATCCTGGTCATGTTCATATATACAGTACAGTGTGTAAGACGTACCATCCGCTATATGACTGCAGTGTACTACTATTAAGCCCTACGTATATTGTCTTGGGGCTAAATGCATATCGTTTACTGTGTACAGTGTGTGCGTATGCACTGTCGATTCATGTTCCGTAGCATACATATAACCAACTCATAAACTTAATATTAGTTGCAACTTCACTGTATGGTAGTTCAAGTGTGAGTGAATCTTATAGGCCGCACTTTTTTTTATTAAATTGTACTTGAACTACGTTCAAGATCAGGGTACTTGAGCGAGACGTACCTAAATTCTGAAGTGCCCTTTGATTTCAATGCACCAATCTACATCCAAGTTGTCATGGGTACGCACATGCGTAAACTTCTGTGATGATACTTGATAGAACGAAGATAGCCATGAGAAATTCATGAAATTTGTTGTTGTCATCAGCGTTGCCAGTGTTAGCGTTTTTACACTAGATCTAGCGTTTTTATTCTTTACTGGGGTTCTAGCGTACGTTTTTTCTAATTTTGGTAATTCTAGCGTTTTTTGCCTAAAACTAGTTAAATTGACCAAAAATAGACCATTTTCCAGATTTTTTTAGACCAAATTCTTACTAAGAGACCCATCCAAATTTATTATGAGTATTTTTGCCCAATCTTCGGAATTTCCTACCAAAAATTTCCATATTTTTTCAAATTTTCTGAGTCAGACTAACCCACCTGAAGTTAGCAGGACATTCTGCCAGCAGGATATTTGGTTGGAACAGGGTTGCCAGTTTTCCGGATACATTGTCGGTCAAATTGGGACAAAAACAAAATGCCAAATTTGTATTTAATATATTTTTGGTACTAATTTAGAATCCGTACCAATCGACCGTACTTCCTAACCCCTAACCCTATTC
This sequence comes from Apostichopus japonicus, assembly GCF_037975245.1. Taxonomy (NCBI): domain Eukaryota; kingdom Metazoa; phylum Echinodermata; class Holothuroidea; order Aspidochirotida; family Stichopodidae; genus Apostichopus; species Apostichopus japonicus. Next base: position 18,867,872 of record NC_092568.1, read on the forward strand.
CCTACTTCCTTACCCTAAGTCCCTAACCCCTAACCATATTCCCTACTTTCTAAGCCTAATTCCTAACCCCTAAACCTACTCCTTAACCCTACTTTCTAACCCCTAACCTTATTCTGCCGATTCGAAGGAAGCTTTCCCATTCATATGGTACGGATTCTAAAGTTAGGCCATATTGGTAGGTAATTGAACCTTTGTGTATGCATACATGGCCGATTACAGCCAAATTGCATAACCTAAACATATTTATGCCGGACCAAACATACTGGATTTTCATAGATGCGACCCTTGGCTCCCCAAGAGGATACATTTTGACCCCCTCATTGCCGTCCGTATCCCCAAAGAGAGCCAAATTCTCTCGATAGTGGTAATATTCGTATAAATCAAGACCGGCGGCCGATTACATAACCTAAACATATTTATGCCGGACCAAACATACTGGATTTTGATAGATACAACCTCTGGCTCCCTAACAGAATACATTTTGACCCCCTCATTGCCGTCCTTATGCCCAAAGAGGGCCCTATCTCTGGATAGTCGTAATATCAGTATTGCACTAAGACTGGCTAATTACAGTCAAAGTGCATTAACTGAACATATTTATGCCGGACCAAACATACTGGATTTTATAGATACGACCTCTGGCCCCGTACCAGGAATGATTTCGACCCCCTCATTGCCGTCCGTATACCCAAAGAGGGCGCTTTTCTCTCGATAGTCGTAATATCAGTATTGTACTAAAACTGGCTTATTACAGTCAAATTGCATTAACTGAACAAAGTTATGCCGGACCAAACATACTGGATTTTCATTGATACTCTCCATGGCCCCGTATCAGGAATGATTTTGACCCCCTCATTGCCGTCCGTATGCCCAAAGAGGGCCATATTCTCTCGATAGTCGTAATATCAGTATTGAACTAAGACTGGCTAGTTACAGTCAAATTGCATAGACTGAACATATTTATGCCGGACCAAACATACTGGATTTTGATAAATACGACCTCTGGCTCCCTAACAGAATACATATTGACCCCCTCATTCCGTCCGTATGCCCAAAGAGGGCGCTTTTCTCTCGATAGTCGTAATATCAGTATTGTACTAAGACTGGCTAATCACAGTCAAATTGCATTAACTGAACATATTTATGACGGACCAAACATACTGGATTTTCATTGATACTCTCCATGGCCCCGTATCAGGAATGATTTTGACCCCCTCATTGCCGTCCGTATGCCCAAAGAGGGCCTTATTTTCTCGATAGTCGTAATATCATATACCATTTGTGGACGAGTTCATCAAACGGCAGAGCCTGGCAACAATCAGCAGATCGGGCATTACAAATCTGAGAACACCCTTTATGACAGGTAACCCATCAGCGAGTTTGTTTTCCGCGCCACGTGACAAACAGGGTTGCCCGCCCAACTGTGACACTTGCAAAATCGCTGTAAAGAAGAATAACTGTTTCGCAAAAAAACTGTGTCTACAAGATTAAATGCAATCTTTGCTCGTCCATATACATCGGCGAAACGGGTTGTACCATTGGAACGAGAATAAAAGAACATCTACAAACTCACAATATAAATCCGAAATCTGAAGAAAACATCAATTGGCAAATCCTACATCGCAACTTACCCAATACCAGTGAAAGAAAAATAATCGAAGCCCTTACCATTAAAGCCAGTAATAACTTAATGAATGGCTGTGCTGGACGTCAATTGGATATTTAAGCTTTTCGCCTCTTGCCGGTCCGTCTGTGCGCTCCGAATACAGTTTGTTCGCTGGGGCGTTTCAGCTCAGGGGAATTGGTTGTAAAGTTTTTACTTATATACACGGAGTCGGTAGTTTGCATCTCATTCCTTGATAAAGCCTTAACCGGCGAAATGTTGAAACATAGAGCTTTGTTTAATTTCTTACTGTGCTTGTTGAAGTCTCGGGGATCAGCCCCTCTCCATAAATATAACTCATGCTGAAATTTGAAGCTTTATGGCATTCCACCTATAATTCAAACTATTTTAGCTATTTACTATATGTTTTTCGGGTTAAACTAAACCGGGTTACTCTTGGTTTGTAGTAGAGGAACGTTCACGTTGATGTCTTTTCAAGTTTCCTAAAGTGCTCGCAATCTTTGAGAATTTCTCTGGACTGTAGCCTTCCTCTTCCGTTTGCTTTTGTGTAGCCACTGAGCCGTCGGTGGTCTTGTCAGAGCTCCGCGGGCTTTCTTTGTACTGATATTTCTGAATATTTCTTTTAGTTCCGGATCGCTGTCGTCCTTCCTTGGTCTCATAGCCCTGCAAGTTGCCTGGCTCTGTGTCATGGGATCTCACAGGCCTCTGTGATAACGAAGTAACCTGTTTCGATGAAATGGAGAAATGGTGACGTATAATTGCCAACACTGACAACACGTGATATATCAAATATATATTTTTTTTTTTGTAATGGATAATGGAATATGTGGTAGTACCGTCACCTAGGATGAAACCAAAATCAAAGATAAATTGGCTTATCTGGGAGGTGGACACGGGCTGGGGGGGGGGGGGGATTCTGTACATCCCCTACTCCTAACATCAGCCCGTGTAAACTCCGTAGAAATGGCAGTTGCTCTCCAGCTTTTAAAGTCCATAATAAAATCATGCATCCCCTTGTTTTTCACCCCAAACAAATGAGGAAAACGCATAACCCGCACAAATGCAAACCCCTACACACACCCACACATCTACCGACCGACCCCCCCCCCCTTCACACAATAACATAGAACAATGAATAATGTTGACAAAAGTCAAAACGTTTCGAATGGAGTCATCTTACCGAAGTTGTTGAGGATATGTTTCGGTCGGCGTGAGGATGATGGTAAACAAATTTGATCTAAACAAAACGAAGAACATAGGCGCAGTCAATAAATAATTAAAAGTGATTGATGCACTTATTGTTTTTGTTAAGGTACATAATACAAGATTAAATTCAACTGTTGTTAAAAATTAAGGGAAAGGTTAAACAAATTCTAATATATTTAGCCAACGCATTTGCCAAAGTCATATTTGTATGTCTTGTTACTGCTAGCCATAGCTGGTATAAATTACGGAGGAAAAGTGGCTATATTCATTGTTTTCCATTGAATGTGTCTTTCACCGTGGCAGGGGTTATGTGAGAACGTCAGTCTTTTAATAATTGAAGTCACTGGATAGGACTCGGGTCTAATCGAGTCACATATTCTGGTAACATGACTCGAGTCTGAACTCAAAAGCACTTGGCTTGCTTTGGAATCATTTGTACCTATGCCAGGAATTCTGTCCAAGACGAGCGACTCGAGTCAATCTCAAGGGACTCTGGTCAACCACAAGGGACTCTCGTCAATGACAAGGGACTAGAGTCTATTACAAGGGACTCGAATCTAAATTCTTTTTTGAAGGAAACGAAGCAATTTCGTGTCGCTACGTATCCTCAAGATCGGAAACTAGTAAATACTTTTATGCTCGGGTGTCCCAGTTTTGGCCGTACCATGCATCATATATTAACATAATGGGTTCCGCGGCGATAACATAACTACAGGAGCAAGGGTTTGGGTATTTTCTTACTTAATTAATCAATTAAAATCATGCGTCAGGTTGGCAGAAATGGATTCGTTACATAAACTGACAAAGTTCTGCTGGAAGGAAAAACTGATGGAAATCTCAGGAAAGTAGTTACCTTAGGAACGAAAATGACGATGGGCGCGAAGGTCGCACAGAAGTTCATGATGAGTGATAAGAATACGTTTTGTACTGTCGGTGAGTCTGCTAGGATGACTGCAGTGCCAACACCAACACCACATAACACTGTGGTGTTATACACGCAGAGGGCGATACCTTTGCTATCGTTTAGAGCTAGTATAGTCACCTGTCGGTAAAAGCAGAAATACTACCCATATGAGCATCAACGTTGAGATGATTAGTGGAAGAGGCGTCGCTACCATATGCTATACTCACATCCCTAGTTTGCCAAGCAATGAATACACCGAATGCCAGTATGAGACCCCTGTAAACGAATAAAATCCCACTCCATAAAGCAGCATGCTGACAGTCACAAGTATAAACGTAGTGTTCCAGATCAATGTTCTGTAATACGAACAAGAGAGACAGACATCAATTTCAGCAATTTGTATGAAGCTGATAGTTTCTCTACATATATATACGTATACAATTCGATATAACATTATTGTAGCTACTAATTTTTGAAGAAAAGAAAGAAAGAAAGGAACAAACAAAGATACAAAGAAAACATGTTCGATAAGATGTGGTGTAAAGCTGTTAGGCTAGTATGCTAAATGATGTAAAAGCTTGCCAGAATGACTATTTTTATATTCATCAAATCAGTTTGTTTTGTTTTTTACCGGAATAATCATGTCATTCATTTTGTTTTTATTATCACAAGAATAGGACGGAAGGACAGATAACAACAAACATTCAATTTCACGTACTTGTAACTTGTGACGAAGAGGGTCAGATAGTTGCCATATTGACAGAACGACCAAATCAAGTGCCAATAGAATACCAACTTTAGTGAATAATGCAGAGTCCTTAATTTTCTGGAATGAAAAGGACATGCGTTATAACAATATTAAATAAAAAAATGAGATGCAATACAATTATTAATCACTTATGATTCTTTCATTTAAAATAACCAAATATTTTATCCGTTGTCGTCACTCCATAATAGTTATCGTGGTTATCAATCTTATTGTGAATGGTAGGAAAAGAAATTTATTGATATTTTCGACATTTGTTTCTTCATAATTTGAAAAGGAACTTGAATAGCTTAGTTAATGAATCAACATTGTTATGCTATATAAGAATAGAAGAGGTTCGAATTACATTTATCATAATTTGAAACAAACCGCTCTTTACAATTATCTATAGCCTAATATGTACAAAATTCAGAAGCTATAGGTAGTCTATCGTTCTGTAAAGCTAAGGCAGAATGTTAGTCTTAAAGTGTCACGATCCAAATTAAAGAACGAAACAGTGCTAGTAATGAGTACGGGACACACTTTCTCGCACAATTTATTCCAAATTTCACCTCAATTGACCTTTGACCCAACGCTAAATCTGTCCTATTTTAAAATTCGTCTCATCTTTATCTACATATTGTGAGGCTCAATGCTTGTTTATTACACGTTGACAAGTAGAAAATGGCTAAACATCAATTTTTAGGTGTTTTGACGTTTGACCTCTGTCGTCATCAATCAAGCAGGCACGAGTTAACATGGTCACTGACACACATACACACTCACGCATGTAATCAAACAACCATGCTGATGTTGGGTGAAGTACAATATCTCATCCCCCTATACATTACATGTGGGGGATGAGATCATTAAGGCAAGTAAAAGATCATTGTAATTTACCACAGGTCGTATGCCTCCTTTCAGACTAGCGACTTTGTAAACCCTCCAAGTCTTGCTGAATATCGCTCCAAAGCCAAGGACGAAGCCAACAGAAAGAAGCCATACTCTGAGCTGTATATATATATATATATATATATATATATATATATATATATATATATATATATATATATATATATATATATATTTATACATAATATATATATATATACTTATATATATATATATATACATATATATATATATATATGAATAAATATATATATATATAGAAACTTTAAGCAAGAATCATATTGAATTGCAAACATGTGTGCATATTACAATGATACTATAATTTTGATAGTATACCATTGTTCTAGGCAATCAATGTTTCGTAACCTAGGTTACGGCTGTTCCCCGAGCAATAGACACCTAACTGACTACAAACCTTTTGATGTTGTTTGATTGTGTTTGATATAGTGTTACAAATGCACGTTCATTATCTGTACGAATTCAGTTAACTTAGGGGTACAACGGCGTACAACAGTTCCGTGTAGCATATGCAGGTAAACAGGCCAATTTACTGCATGCGCACTACGATATCAGGAGCTCGAATCGTGAGTTGAATCGGCGTTGCTGACGTGGTCGCTTGAAACGTCTTAATTGCCGTTATGCAAATAGCAGGCGACAATACTACGTGTCAAACTACACATAGCGGCCTATAGGTTGTCCTAATGGCTTAAACATGAGCTACCACATGTGGACGTAGGTCGAAGGCGGGTAGAACTTTATCAGTTTAGTGGGAAACGAATATTGCGAGCTAAAACTCATAGTTGTGACCAGGATTTTGTGACCCAGGTTTTACGAAGCATAACTTTGTTATAGTTGTGTTAGAGAGAGAGACATGGCACTTTATAGTTCTTCCGGCTAAGATACCTAATAAACTATGAATTTATGTTTACATTATGTATTCTTACCATGCAAAATTGCTTGAAGTGCCTGTTTTCTCCGTTCTGAAAGTCAAGATTCAAACCGAGCGAACACACGGATAGATAGACGAGGATGCACCCGACTATTATAACGTTGTTTAATCGAGGACTAGAAAGCTTAACGAATCTATGTTACGTGTAGAGATTGGAGAGAAATTGAATACATGAATAAACTACTAATCTCAATAATATTGATATATTTCCATTAAATAAATCTACACATGTTAAATTATTCTTCTTCTCCTTATGATTATTATGATTATTAATTTATATTGAAATGGTTAACACACAATTGGTAAACTGTTATTTTCTTTAAAATATTAACAATATGATAAAACTATGTGAGATTTCGTTTCAATCTTTGCTTGAAGTTTCATTGGATTTTCATGATGGGAATATATGTACTTGTTGACATATTCAGGAGCTAGATAGATTATCTTTCTGTAAAGCTAAGGCAGAATGTTAGTCTTAAAGTGTCACGGTCCAAATAAAAGAACGACAGACAGTGCTAGTAATGTTTCTATAGCTTTTCCGATAGTTTCAAGATATTAAGCTGTAAAATAAATTTAGTATATGGAATACTCCTTTAAAGGGTGACTTTAGTGACAGAATTTTATGTGTCATAGTTCAAAAACAAGAGAAAAAGAAACATTTTGCTCTTTCTATAGCTATGCAGGTTTTCAAGATATTCACTTTCAAAATATATTTAAATTCTGGAATGCTCCTTTAACAGACTTCACTCATGATGACGTCGGTTCCTCAGTGTAGGTCAACGTTTTTCATGTAGTCTATTGTTTTATAACTTCTAATAACTCAGCCCAAACATATTCTTTTAACTTCATGTATATAAGAGAGCACTGTGGGATGCTATCCGACACATTTGCTTGTGACAAATTTGTAATGTATTGTAAACATATCATTTCTTTTAAAAGTATTGTTTTCCCATTGCGTTTAGTGTTGCATCTGATGATGAACTGACCTAACGGTCTCTGTATATTAGGCTTAACAGTCCAGTCACTTCAGTTGACGACTTATATTAGATTCAAGGCACATTTCTCAAAACTGACAAGTGTTACTCTCTTAAAATGTTAGACTGAAGAATTCAGTCTTCTGTGAGACTGAAATTTTTTTCAGTGTTATACACTGAGCTTAGACTGAGAAACACCTACTTAGACTATATTATCAGTTACACCGTTCAGTCGCTGTTTTGGACTGACTGTATTAACCAATCAGCTAATCACATGTGGCATGGCATCTTACCATTTTCCGTCTCTGTATTCCACTGAAAAATGTATCCAATCAGAGAATAGAAATGCGCCTACGTCATCAGAAAACTTGCAAATACGCCGCACAAAAATAAGTGACAACGAGCGCTACAATTTGTGTACATATATACTACATACTATATTCTTCGCTTAGCCAGGTACTCGCTGTACTGTACGTACGCACGCCGTACACACAGCTAGGCATGAACGAGACAGACGACCGTATGTCTAAGCTAGAGTAAAGGTTATAAATTATCAATGGCTGAGTCTTTAAGAACTTTTCTTACAAATAAAGGTTTCCACGAAGAAGTGATAACAGTGTTCGAGGGTATGTATGTATGTTTTTTGTTGTTTTCCAATTAATACAGAATAAAAGCTTGGCAGTTCGTAACGTTAGTTATTCTAGGCTTGTGCGTGAGGTAGGCCTAGCTAGGCTGTACTATAGCAAATGGGGCTTAGGCTATTGTTATAATTGGTGGGGCCTATTTACACGATCGTCGGGCGAATACGCACGCTGGTCCTGCATATGTACCCGATCGTCGGATTCGTCGGGCAAATCAGCCCGCCTGTCCTGCATATGTACCCGATCGTCGGGCGAATAAGCACGCTTGTCCTGGCTGCAATATGTACTCGATCGTCCCAAAATGAATCTAGCCTAGGCCTAGGCTAGGTTAACCTCATAGCAAATACTTGAACATAATAATGCTCAAGAAATTGCAAAACACAGTACTATTATGCATAGATTGTAAGCACCCTTAATTATTTGACAAATGTAGTTACAGCATGAAGCTATCACGGTACCAGATTGTCGGGCAAATTAGCCCGCCTGTCCTGCATATGTACCCAATCGTCGGGCGAATAAGCACGCTTGTCAGGACTGCAATATGTACTCGATCGTCCAAAATGAATCTAGGCTAGGTTAACCTCATAACAAAAACTTGAACATAATAATGCTCAAGAAATTGCAAAACACAGTACTATTATGCATAGATTGTAAGCACCTAATTATTTGAAAAATGTAGTTACTGCTACAGCCATTACAGCATGAAGCTAACACGATTCTGTTAAACCATTACTATTGTATTTAAATCACGTGGAAACTGGAAAAGAATTGGTATGCTTTTGTTATTTTATTAAACATATAGTGGGCCATCAGTCTTTATTGTAAGATTTTACAGTAAAATTACCATTCAATCACTAATCTTATGAAATCAATTTCTTTTACAAGCAGATAGACATATTAGTGAAATCAGTAGGCTAAAATGTAAATCATATTCCTTGTTCACTGGTTTTCTATGCTGATGTAATGGAATCAGGAGATGTCATGAACAATTTATCCTTAAAAAGAGAAATTTCTGAAAAAAACTAACAACAAACCTTGCTTGGTAACCATGTACCTTCCAAAATCAACATGATAACCCATAAATGTTAGGTTGAATTTGAATCCACCTTCACATAACACATCTCACCCGCCATGGATGACATATTGCTGCCTATCGTGAATTGATATATCTCCTTCGTACAATGCCAGTCATGTTTTTGTTTCTCCATTCTCTCCTAAATATTATTCTAGTCTAGTCCACATCGAACTCTACCTCTCAATATATCTTTTTATAAGAATGTTTTGATTCATACCATATTGCTTGTCCTTTATCACATTTATTTTTATCTTCACCAGACAGGAGGGCACAGATATTGAGAGCGCAGCACAGGGCAGACAAGGACATAATTGGCAGCCTTTCATCGTATCTCTCAGACCAGAATTGAACCCCAAACAATTCTTCATTGTGGCAGATAAACTGGCCATTTCAGCAGGGACAGAGGCGTAGAACATACATTTAACATAGACTATACACCCCCTCTACAACACTAGTTTTGTGAGTTCCATGCTTCCATGGTTTATGGAATTTTGCAACCAACAGAAGTGAAGTCTCTAGTCCGTATACTTGCCACATCAATAAGGGCAGTCAGCATGGAGTAATTTCAAGGAGTGAATGTTACATTTTATTGCTCTGTAGTCCGGAACCCCGTCTGTCAGCGTGGAGTAACTTTAAAAGGGTGTGCATATGGCTCGCGCAAAAAGAACGTCTAATGCCGGTAATCTGACCTAGTTTCGAATGAGGTGTGACCAGAAGTGTTAGACACTGCCATCGATCCCAGAAAATACAAACACAGCTTGCTACCGTTGGTAATTAGACACTAGTGTACAGTCAGTACATACAGATGCGGTCAATACCCACATCACAGTGTATAAACGATACAGCGATGAACATCTCAGGTCCAGCTAAAGATATCAAGGCATCACGTTTCATTACTGTCTGTCTTTGTTAGCGACACGAACAAACATCACTTGCAAGCAACAGAAAGTTAACTTTTTCAGATGGCTGCATGCTGTTTGGGACAAGTCTTCAATGCCTTTAAGGAGTAACTAACACATACCCTAAAATGTTAAATTGATTACCCTGAGTTTACCAACAGTTTTATATGAATAGGGCTCCAGAAATAAATATTTCATTGATTTTTGGTTGTCAAAAATGTTTTTTAATGATACTGATCTAATTATGAATGTAATTAAACAAACACCTAGTTGCCAAAAAAAATTTGTTGTATGATTTTTCGAGCATGTTATTTTAATGTTTACTTTAATGTTCCCACATTTCACTGCACTCACTATGTTGAAGGTTTATTTAATTAAGCAATTAATTAAGCTAATATTATTTATTATGCACAATATTCCATAACTTGTGCCATGAAAAGCAAGTAACCTGATTATTATAAATTCAGTAACTGTAGAAAATTCCATTTGAGAATATCCTTTCCTCATTATTTTTTAGTCGAATTTGAGTGACATTTTTTTTTTTCAGCTTGAGCCCGACATTAAATGATTCACGTCAGATAATTTATAAAACTTCAAAATTTGATTGAAATCCCAATCAAAATCACTATACATGATTACTATCAGAAAGTTAAGAAATAATTGAGGGTGGTATAATAGTCACATGTGCTGTTTTTGCATACAAATTTGCTTTATATGAATGCCATATCATGAAATTGTGAATGCAGTATATAATAATTCATGTTTATCTAATAGCCATTATGAAGTTAGTGCCATTCTGTTAACTGCTTGTAATATGTTGTTTTGTGTGTGCTGGATAATGACTTTCAGCAATCGCCAATCTATATCATTGAAACACAAAGTATTAAATGTTAACGGCACTGATATATAGTTTAACCATTCCTAATATTTTATAAATAACCTGCTGAAAATTTGTCATATGTTTTCCCCATTTTGAAATCATTCTAAGAAATTGTTGCTACTATACATTAATGATTCACAACTGGAAAAAGGGCAATGTACCAGATCCATTGTACTATCGTTGTGTTTCCATCCTATCCCTTTTGTAAAGGCAGGATCGTATAGTTACTATATCCTTTACAGTGGAAAATTTAAAGTTCAGTGAGATTGGGAGATGGGATCAGCTGGGTATATAACGACTCAATTTACAGCTGTGTTGTCAATGAATTCCAGGGTATTACCACCTGGTGGTAATATACAAAGAATTTAAAGTGCTTTCTGTTGCAGTGGTGTTGCTAGACATATAAATCTTGGTTGGTGATATGTCTATTTGTGAATTCCCTCTCGGGGGAGGGGTTCCCCAGGCCACCCATTAACGACACCACTGATCTGTTCTCAGCTCACCTAATCCTTTTTTTTCAACAACAAAAATAAAGAACATTTTAGATGGCCCAATTCCAGCAGAAATTTCACAGATTAATATTGAACTGAAAATATGTCACTGTTATGTAAAGTATCTTTTTAATTTGAACGTTTGTTGGAAAGATAACATGTTGTGTTGAACATCCCTCAGAATATTATTGTTTGATTTCTGTTTTTTTTTAATATGATAACGAAAATTATATAAGAATATATTAGTGGGTTAGTGGAAATAAAATTACTGTTCGGTGGATATTGACAATTATATTTCTTGATGGAATACCATTTTTAATGTACTTTGTGTGTGACTGTCACACCGATTTTCTGGTCTTTATAGCCTAACATGATTGGATGTGAAGGCGAAGTCACTCCATGAAGTAGCACCTTTCAGTAAATTCCCCTGCATTAACAGATCATTGAATGTTGTCTTTGATGGCCTTAAATGCATCTATATTGAAGAATTCCAGCACTAAGCTAACACGGAGGATCAATAGAAAAGCTTGTTCAATCCAGGATTTGCAGTTTATAAGATTGACAGTATAGCTGTGATGTGTAATAATTCAGTCTAAAGGACCGACTGTTCAGTCTGATATCAGTCTAATAGACTGAAAGTATTCAATCTAATTAAGACTGGTGCTGCAATAAATCAGTCTAAACTGCTGACTGTTCAGTCTAAAGTGGTTTGATTTTCAGTCTATTAGACTGCAGAGTATTCAGTCTAATTAAGACTGACCTTCAGTCTTTACATTTCAGACTGAAATTCAGTGTAAGTAGTCTGATCCCTTATCCCATCCATCATTAGACTGAAATTTCAGTCGATTAGACTGAAATTTCAGTCTCTCATTTTAAGAGAGCAGGCTATAAGAATCGAACCTGGACTGATAGTGGTGTTTTAATGTTCTATCAAATTTGATTTTTGTACCTAAAGTCATTCTTCAAGACATTAATGATGATTTCCGCTCATCGGTGCTTAATGGTTTATATCAATCCTTTGTTTGATTCTTATCACTTAAACAAAAATAGCGGTATATGAAGAGATGATATTAATTATATACAACAATAATTTTATGTATATATGAATAAATCCTTTGTGGCTAAAAGAAAGTATGTGAACTTTCTAAACACTATCTTACCTGTGCTTCCGAGCAAGGATGTTAAACAAGAGAAATGCCAATGCCATTAAAATGCCAAGAAACGCTATCCCTCCTACGACAGCAAATCCGAGCGGAGTAAGCCCCACCTCCATTGCCGGTGTTCTATCAGCTGGGATCTCGTCATCTGTATGTAGATATTTAACCAAAAGAAAAAAAAATTAAAATGGATCATCCTGTTTTTCTGCCGTTATGTATAGATCTATGAACTCAAATATACTTCTTTCATAAACGTCACCAAGAGACACAGAACCCTATTTTAATGAAATCGGAGATAACAATTACTTTAGCTTAGTGCAGAGTCGAATCATACAAATTGCAACCGCCTTAATGTTTGATTGTTGAAGAAAACACATATTTAAGCGGAATATGGGTTTACTCTATAGTTAATCTTGACAACCCAATGGATTTGCTTGAAAATATGCACCGGTAATGTAAGGTTTTAATCATAAATCGCTTCCATGGGCTTTCGTTTTGTGAAACAAATTTTTTTCGTTGTCATTGCGAGCAAGGGACAACATTAAAATCCATTACAAAATCATTTATGTCAGGTATGAAGGTCCCTACTATAATATCATTTCTCTCTCTCTCCACCTCTCCCTCTGTCACTCGCGATGAACTGAATACAATTATCATCAAATATTCGCTCCCAGTATTTTCAACTTCAATTACTCTTAAATATTTATTTGAGATAATTAATTATGATATTTCGTATGGCAGTCTTCTACAAATTCGTGCAATAAGCATACAATACAACGCTTGGATAACACACGGTTGTATTTAGTATTCACAATCGCATGGACGTAGTAGATGTCAATCTTCTTCTTGTCTCCGAGCATATACTAAATTGAGTGCGTATAGGCAATAACTTACTATACCAGGTAAAGTCACTATGCCAAGTGGGTTGCAATGTACCATCCTTACTCTGTGAGAGGGTGACTATCAGTTTCTCTTTAAAATCTAGAATTTCAAGAAAATAGAAAGAAAATTCGACGACGTACTCATATTCCTCGTAACTAAGGTGATTCAAACATGTAAATAAATTTGCTTTCAGCTATGTCAGATGAAAGAAGAATATTGGTTAGAGACTTTAATCAGGGCTACATATACAGCCAACTTTATTTACCGGGAAGCAAGGGTTGGATGGAAGTGGGCAGGGGTGGGGTTGGTTAAATAAGGAGTGGGTGGGGAAGGTGGGGTGTAGTTGGAGGTAGACACTGAGCGAGTTCTTTTGCATATACTAGGTGGCTGATGTCCAATCGAACAACTTCCAAACAACTTATATTCGATTTTGTGGTAAGGTCAGATTCATAGAGTCACCTCGCCCCCCCCCCCGGGAGCTTCCCTTACTCCTCCTCCTCCTCCTCCTCCTCACACGATCGTCGAATTCAATTCTTAGCACATTTGCCTATGCAACACAAACCATACCGTACAATACTACCAGGCTGTTTCAGAGGGAACACATTTGACCCAAATCTATCATCTTTTAGATAGGTCCACTTCATGTAATAACATCACCTCTGGTCTGAATTTCTTCAACATAATCCTAGCTTACAAGAGGTTCGTTTCCTTATTAAAAATCATACACTTATTTTCCTTTTCATAAATGACAATACAAAAAACTAAACCTAAGTCGTCTGAGGGAGAAAACAATACTCTGAAAGACATAATAAAGACGATATCAACAAACCTGGTCTCATTTTACATATGAACGGCATTTTCTTTTTACAGTGTACTGATTTCCACTTGTTCGAAGAAATATTCCAAATGGGACATGTAGCCAGTTCATCTATCTCGCTATTATCATTTGGCTCAACGGTGACGTTCTTCTCATTCGTGTCCACCCACACTATCCGTCCGTACGAACTATTAAACGTAAGTCTAATGTCCCTGTAAAGAAGGCGAGAGCATTGGAGAAGGAGACTCTATATAAAAGCTTGGCATATTTTGATTTGAATTTGCCATATAGTCCTGAGGTACGGTACCAAAACTCGACAGTTAAATGGACGATAAGGTGCTATAGAAATTAATCTGTAACATAATGTCCACTAAAATGGCACGAGGAAATTGCTGGTGATGATAGTAAGAATACCTTCTAAAGTGTTGCAAACAAGAAGAAACCAAAGCGTTATGACTACATTGCAAAATATGGAATGGCACGGCCTGGCATGACATAACATGACAAGATATGACATGATATGACATGACACAACATGGTATGGCATGGCATGGCATGGCATGGCATGGTATGGCATGGCATGGCATGGCATTGCATGACATGATATTAAATTACATTGGTCGTGCACAATGGCAGACAAGACATAACGTGTAATGATATAAAAAATGACAAGGGATGTCATAACATGAGATGAAACGACATAACATGACATGGCATGAATATGACATGACATGACATGGCATGACATAGCATGACATGGTATGGCATTGCATGACATGATATTAAATTAGATTGGTCGTGCACAATGACAGACAAGACATAACGTGTCATGGCATTAAATGACAAGGCATTGGTTGTGAACAATTTTGTGTATCATTAATTGTGTTGAATAAAACACTTTGTAACTCTTTAATCATCCAAATAGTTGTAAACACAAGATTCGTTATTGGGGTTATCCAATTATGTGTAAAAATATTACATGATCTGTTTATCAGATCGATAACTAGAACCCAACACAAAAAGCAGCTTTAGATGCCATTAGTATGGTGGCCCCAAATATCTACTAAATTTACTGAAAGTTTCAGAGCTATTTTCATTTGGGGTTATAACCAGCTAAGGTGAACCTTATCATTAAGGAATTTCCAATTAGCCAATTAACTCCTGGGGCAGGGTGGGAGAACTTTGGGTCGAAAATGAGTGACCATCTATTTGACATTCTAGAATATGTGAGCCCCAAACTGATAACGTTTACAACAACATAGTAAAATGATAAAATGTGGCCATTTTGCCATTAAATGAAACTTATTAGTATGTGGCTTTATTGCTATGATAACACGTTGGTTTTTATTAAAAGAAATACGGAGAGCTGATGGATTGGTGTTGTGTTTATTAATGCAGTGACCGATACAGTGAAAAACTACAATCACAGGGATACTCAAGGTGATCAACAGAAAACAATACGAGTTATTCACGGACAATTAATACACAAATGAATTTGCCAACATTCCAGGTCAAATCTTAAATTTTGTTACTAATAATTTGAAATTATTAAAAGAATCGTTACAATGTTTGTTGTTAAAATTTGCAAAGAAAATAGAGTAAACGGTACTTTCAAAGGGAGCTTTGGAAACGCATGAAAATTCATGAAATTATGTTGGGTATTTCTTAGTATCGGTGTTGTGAAGCCTTCTTACCATTCGCCTTGAAGTACACTGGAACGGATAAAATCTATTTCTTTCTTCGACAAAACTGAGACCAAATAAGCGTCATTTTCAACGGCTAGATTTCTGCAAAATTGCCGAGCGCTCTGCCAGTCTTTACTTTCATTTACAAATGTGTAACAATAAAACTGGAAAGACTCCCAGTCTGATCTGCAAGTCCCTTATGATAAAATGGAAAAACATATCGCTTTTTTTTTCCTTCTTAATTATTACGTTGTATTAATAGATTGTAAATATTTCATTTTGTATCTACACAGGACTCGCAACCATCGACATACCAGGTTAGTCCATGAAATAAAACAGATACAAACATAATTAGTATTCATCAAATATTTATACAAACATCAAGTGGTATAGAAATATTTCTCACACAGAAATATTGAATATAACATTAAGTTGCGTAGGTTCGTTTCATTGTGTTGCCATATGACGCCAGTCCTAGGCCACTTACGTCACTGCATACGATATACAATAAACGTATAGGCCTACTTGACTCAGATATTGCCATATGTAATCAAAAAGTGTCAGGGAAGTGCACGGGTGGGGACGATGTGAGTTGTGCTGTGTACCTCGTAAAGGATAACACTTCTGTTATATTATATCTTGGAGGTTTGCGGGAAGCTGGGTGCAGAGTTGGAATATATTTACTTTTATATACATACATTATATTAGTGATGATGTTTACCTTGAAGTTGTTCAATATTTGTATCTCCTTTTCGATCACCGCCACCGAAGGAAACTGGCCCCTAACGAGAAAGAAGACAACACGAAATAGTTAGTATGTCTTCGACAGCGACGGAACCTTGACCCTAAAGAGAGAGAAGACAACACGAAATATTTAGTATGTCCCAAAAATAGCAAACAACAAATGACAAAAACAAAAAGGACACTTGGGTAAGACAGATTTGCATTATATTACACCTATTTCCCATATCAATACTGCAAGCATGGATTGTTACCATGGTAACTGTCATCATTAAAGGTATCATCAAGCAGTAGACATAACTGTACAAGCTGGATATACTGCAAGAACATACGGCCAGCTATAATTCACTCTGTCTTTCTTTTCAAAATGATACATGGCTGATTTGTAAGCGAAGGATCCGGGATGAGGGTGCAATATTCTCGACGCTCTGTTCCCCTCCTGCCCTCTTATTTCAAGAAATGAAGAGGGATATTCGAATCATTCCTTTTATCGCTCTCCCTGTTCTCACTTCTCCTAACAACCCTCCCCTTATCCCCCTTTTTACTTACCGATACACCCGAGAATATTGTCGACTCCATGGCTTCGAACATAACAGTACCTGTGATGTTGTCATCGTAGGTGAAATCCTCAAGCCGACGTTCTTCTAATGCTAGATCATTTTGCGATTTATTCAGGGCCAAAGCAACAGCCCAGAGTGCATCATAGCCAGATTCTTCTAGCTTCTTTCTTACCAGATGTAACTCTCTTTCGTAATCTTTTGCTTTCTATGCAAACAAACAGGAAAAGCAAACAAAACACAGTAGCAGGTAAAAATGAAATCAATTATAATAATATCTCCATCAAAGACAAAGTGTTTCATATAAGTTATCTTCATGTATCACTGAACATAATGACTGTATGAATGTACTCAATTTAAAAAGTAAAAAATTTGCTTGTTTTTTCTACAATTCTTGGCAGCGAGAGTCAGGTCAGAAAGTCGTGGGCAATCTGAGGTCACCGTGTCCCATTTCTAAAGATTTCATATTTTCTAAAGTGCATTATGGAAATATATATTTATATATGTATATCCGCCCCTCCCACTAATGCAGCCCGACCCACGTTAAATTACGTACACTATTAGGTGCTGCATAACATGCCAGAATAAACCTAAGCAGTAATTAAATGGTTTCAAAACTTTACAAACATTTATCAAGGGAGGGGACACCTCCCATTTAAACCCATAGCAGAGATGGTGGTGCCACTTGACCCTCTCCCACCCCCCCCCCCCCCATCTGTCCCTCCGCTTCTCGTCATGTATGTACACTAGTGAACATATTTAAATATCTTCATATTTTACAAAGCAGATTAATTGAACGATTTCGATTAATGGTCGATTTTCTTCCCATCACATCTGTTAATATGTATATATATATAACACATCTTGAATACAACTTCTTAATTGATCTTGCGCAAATCTATTGGGATTAATACTTACATAGGTTTGGTAATTTAACAATTTTGACAAAAACAAAAGGGCAGGAAAAAGAAATGAATAGAATCAGTTTTGTTTGATATTGTGTTATAAATATGACAATTTCTTACAATTCCCGCAATAAGGTCGTCATCTGGACTTGTTGTGAAGTTGCTAGCTTCTACAGAGATGTACATAGACTCCACAACAGCCGTTTCTAGTTGATCGAAGGTACATCCTTCGACCAGTTTGTCTTTTCGCCACCATTGATTGCTATACCATCCAGGCAGTACCCAGACGAATCCTTTACCATACAGTTGTTGGTGATAAACCTGAACAGCATGCATTAGCGAAGAAAAAAACAACAAAAACCATTCCAAGGTTGATTCTCCTTATGAATTTTATTATTAATGTCTATTTACGACAGGACTTATTATATTATATCACTCAAAAGGGAATATAAGACTATATGCTATGTGTTATCGAGAGCCAGAACAGACTCCGGGGAAAATTATGTCAACGGGACCCCTAGGGCTTTGCACTCTTTATATAAACCTGAAGTATATTATGGCAATGAAAATAAAGCAATTATATTAATCCGATATTTACCGGGCTCAACCCATATTTCTCCGGACCCCTAATCTGGGAGTATCACTAAATGTCACAATATATGGTTTATATAAAAAAATAAACATAAACTTCATGACAATGCCATTGATAAGTTTGTATTTTGAAGCATTCAATCTACATTTGTCCCGATTTCTGTCACGAATTATTCATCTCATATTACTGACAATTTAAAATAAATCAATAAAGAAATAAATAAGCAGAAGAAATAGCTAAGTGCTGCCTTGGTTAAGTTTGCTTTTACTTCCCCAGTCGTTACCCGTTGTTCGATTGCTGATTATAGAAAGTCTGTACATGTTAGTTTGTGTTATTCAATTTTACGAGATCAAAGTTTATCATAAACTTGATTCACGTGGTATTGATATAATATTGAATGCAATATATATTGATATAAAGATTTGTTACCTGGCAAAATAATTTTCTGCTAGCATCTTCATACGAAAGAACTACGAATATTCTCATGTCTTTTTCCTTAAAGTATATAAAAGGGGAAAAGAGGGAGGAAATTATTAATTTTTATATTAGTTTACAAGATTACAGGATTATTGGCACTGATATAGTCATGAAAGATAGTATCACGACGGAAAACAACATATTATACATAATCCAATAATAAAATTAATATGGCCTTAATATTTGAGATGCGGGTCAAAAGGCACTGTGCATGTGTGCACTTGTTGAGTGAGGAATTCCAAGTCCTCGTCATTTGAAAAGAATCACCACGTTCTCAGACTAGATCTATTGTTAGGGGTTATTGTCAACGTTAGGGTGAGTGGATTTGAAGAAAAGAGACAACAATAGTGGGGTACTCAGCCTGAATAGTATACACACATGTATCTGTGTGAACAAAAATGTTCATTTACATAAAATGTCATAGGTCATGTGGTCTGTAAAATTCAAGGCTCCTTTACTTCAAACTTGGTAGGTTTTTAGTTCATATGCCCAAATTTTGGGATAAAAATTGCAACTCAACGGATTGCCTATGCTCGTTGAATTTGCGCACGTTTACACACATGGACTGCCCTACACACACACACACACACGTACACGCATATACGCACACACACCTGCATATATATATATAGATAGATAATAATAATAATAATAATAATAAAGCATTTGACGATTTATTTAAATAGTTCTACTACACCTTCTTGAATGTTTGAAATAATAGGTTGACACTTGTCGAAATTACATATACCTATTTTCAGATTTTGACTATTATGCTGACGTTTCGACTTTTCATATCAGAATGAAAATGTATCCTGTTTATGTCGGCGATAGGATATTGTATGTAGAAAGTATTTTATCTTAAAATTGATTTTTGTTTACATTGTTACCTAGAAGTATTACCTTCTTTCAAAACTGCTTTGAACTATACGATTAATTTGATCTTTTATATCCCAATAGTTGTAGTTTGTTTACACCCTATTCTCATTTCATCTTTTTTTTACACTTTGGTCTTTCCAGAATGTTCATACTCGATTGATCCTATACCCATTTTAATGGAATTAACATCATCCTTACCTTGGCTTCCTAAGCAGGTGTTGGTTCCAGGGATTGTTAGAACAGACTGCTTGCCTGGAGACAGACACACAGCACAAGGAGCTTCACTTTCAAAGATATCTGGAGATGTTGGAAGGGTTTGCTGATATTCAACACCATATATACTAGCACCACTAGCATGGTTTGGGGGGTCAGCGAAAGTTGGTTCCAGGGGCAAGCAAAGATAGTTAACTCCAGATCCTTTTTGGCTACGATCATTACCACTACCCATTACACCTATAACAAGTGAAAACAACATCATAAGTATAGCATGGTCTCAGAAAACCATGAAAACAATATTGAAGCAGTTAACATGAGGTTGTTATTGCACTATAGAGAGAATAGAGCAAATTTGATTTCTAGATCTAGCATTGTGGACAGTAATTACCAGTATCCATGCACAAGGTCTATAGAGAATCAATGCAATTACAGTTGTACATGTATTGGCATCAATCAGTACTGAAAATTAGTTAAATAATTTAAGTAAGCAAACCCAATTAGGATCTTAATGCAAAAACCGTGGAACCTATACAATTACTTTTGGTAAAGCTAGAATAATATTGATTTTTCAACTATCAGAACGATCTAATTTTAGCACAACATAAACATGACTGAGTAGAATTGGAATCTTTTTAAAGATTTATAAGCTTAAAAAATATTGAAAATATGTTTTCTACATGAACAATCACAGAGATTAGTCGAACCAGTCAGAACGATACAAAATGATCCACTCAATCAAAATCTTACAGATTGCTCAAATCAGTCACAATTATACAGATTGATCTAATCAGCTATAATCATACAGATTTGTCCAATCAGTCAAAATCATACAGATTTGTCCACTCAGCCCAAATCACATAAAATTGTTCATTCAGACACAACTATACAGATTGGTCCAATCATTCATAATCATAGAGATTGGTCCAATCAGTCACAATCATACAGATTGTGTCAATCACTCACGATCACACAACTAATCCAATCATACTTTTAGGCTTTAAGTTGCCTCCGCTACTTTCACATGTGACCAAAAAATCGCATCAGCTCTGCTTGATGAACATTTGGCAGATTGAGGTTGCTTCTTGTGTTACTGGTTTACATTTTTTTTTTCCGGTTTTGAAATGTGGTGCTTCAAAAGTACAGGTTTTATTACATCTCATATTGTCACATATCATTGTCTAGATATCCAGACTCACCTTGATATATTAGTTGAGATGTGCTAGGACAAGTTGTTTTTCCCCATCGAGTGTAAATAACTCCAGCCTCAGAGGATGAACTTGATTCGGCAGGAGGGACAGGTGTGTCTGGAGGGCTCTGAAGAACATGATCTAAAAATAAAGACAAATCATTCAATATTATTATCATATGGTTTGGTGATGTTAATGTAAATCGAGTTTTAGTAAGACAAACAATTAATGAATAACATTATCTAAAGATATGTCGGGCAAAAGTCATTCGTTGTTCTGCAAACAAACGTTCCATAAGTGGACACTTGAGCTATGATCCAATTCATTAACTGACATATGCCACTGTTTATGTAAAGCCAAATGATCAATAAGTTATCCCCGCGATCATCTGAATCATCTTAAGGGATTTCCGGTTTTGTAAAATCAGTTGCACAGATCAGACTTCCATGGATAGCTGTGCTGTGATAGCGTGCCGTTCTCAAGTTGCATTTTCCGACTAAAGCCTGGATATGTTTCTCTATGAGAGTGAAAGAATAGCTTAAAGATTGGCACATATCCCGGTGGTTCTATAACGCGGATGGGATGGCTATGTCAATATTTCACACACAGGAGAGACAGAATTGAGGTCGGGAAGATTTACTATGTAATTACTTGATATTATTTTCGGGCAATGATTTCGAATGGGACGATAAACAAGATGTGAGGAAGGAATGTGGAGAACTTAATGTTGTTTTAGGTTCAAGCAGGCGTAAAACCCATCATACAGAACAAGATGATGACCTGTAAAATATCCCAAATGTATCCTGTGATACTGATTTGAGATAAACATTTTAGAGGGATAAGTGAAAAGCGATGCATTATAAAATACAAATGTGTTGCCGTGAACAAATTGAAAAGTATAAGGAATAAAAAGCCATGGTGTTTTTAATTTCAAGGGAGGACTGTTCCATGCAATTTATTACTTGAAAGTTGAAATATTACTTTCAATACAGTATGGGCTTGTTAATTCTCAGAAAAGGCAGACTGCTTTAAAGACTTCCGTGTTGTCTAAGAAACATTGGAACATAAACATACTACACCGAAATGAACTGGGTTCGCATTCCATGACAATATTTCATGTTCCAACAGACTCTTTCACCTAACAACTGCAACGAAGTAAGTTTTCACATCCAATTAGCTGGAAATTAATCTTAACAGTTCCCCGATTCCTATGCAAAGTAACCCAGGCTGAGTACATCTGCAATAAACATGTGGTAAGTCTTTTTGACTAACACATTTAATGATTGGTTGGAACTTGTGTGCCTTTGTCAAGACTGTAAGCATTTATTGGCAACAATACAATTAACAAACTAATGACCAATGAAAAAAATGTCGCCCTCACCAAAAGTGTATATTTAAAACTATGAGCTTGGCAAGAAATGCGTCCGTTGAAGATAAAAAGTTTCTTTAACCAATATGTCAACCCTCCCAATGTCAATATGGGGTGTAATATCTCTACAATTTTAAAGAAAGATGTTGAGCGAGTAAAGTAAAAAGCTGCTGAAAACAATAACTTATCAAATTAATGAACCCTCCCAAGGCAAATTTCTTGTTCAGAAGGAAGCAACACCTTAACATTTATGCGATGACATTTGAAACAAACTATTTTAAAAGGCTATAAACATAACGTAATATTGGCCTATACCTGCAATGGGACCGAGTATGATCTGGTCACGGCCATCTCTACCAGGCATCCCTTGAGGACCAGGCGTTCCCCTGGGTCCTGGATCCCCAGGAGGACACATCACACATTGGCCCAGAAAATAAGAAGATTGCATGTTTGGGCTCATGAAGAAAGGCGACCCTGAAAGGAAAACAAGATTCTATACCAGTCAAAACATAAAACGTCAATTCCATAATAATATATTAACTATGACAACCTTTGGAATGTTCGATGGTTCTAAATGGACATGTGAGCTGTAGATTTAGCGTGTTAGCAAACGCAACATCTCGACGAATTTGTATTTTTCTTTTTATTGTCGAGTTACGCTAACATGGCATCTTGACGAATATGATCAACTTGTAAAGTTGTTAATTGCTCGTTACTTGACAACACGTCAAAACTACGATATCTAATATATTATCTATTATAGTAAAACTTATGATCAAACTTCCCGTCATGTTTGTCAAGTTACGTGCAATGCAACAAGTCGATAAGTTGATCATTTCGCCAAGATGTAATATTATCGTAACTTGTCAAATCGACAAAAATAGTTCGTTGGTTTTCTTGCTAATATGCTGCAGTTGTTACTGTCTCGCCTTTTGCTTTAATCCAAATTCAGTACAAAAGATTTAGGTAAAATACATTCCCAAACCCCTTATGATTAACCACATGAATGACTCATTCTACGGATGCCACTTGTTACCAAGGGTTCACCTGCCTACATGATATCATGTATCTAACTGAAAAAAATGAACATGAGGACTGACATGACAGCTTGACTACATATCGTAAGCCTACGTACAACAAGGTCGAGTTTGATTTCACAGATTGCGAGAAAATATGCTACCAAAGTTGATTTTGCAGCAAATGATAATAATGAAAGCAAATGAGCCTCACGGACGTACCTCAAGTAAGTGCAAGTTAATGTCCATATGCCTAATGTCTTGTTGTCATTGTAAATACATCAATTGAATGTTTGATACGTGTTACCGATTAAAGCGCTGAACGTTCACTGTGAATTCTCGCCTGCTCATATAGTGTAAACATCTGGGTCGAACAGGTTTGAGAAGTATGAAAGCAAATGGACCACTTGAATGGCATTAATCTCTATTGTTATAAACTTGTTTCAAATAAGGCAGATGTGGTTCGTCATTGAGTATCGATAAAGTCCATTAGTGAGTTACGCGTTTGACATAACGGGGACTACTTGGTATTCCAAAAATGGAAAAGTATCCCCGGTATTCAATCATGGGAGAATAATCGAGAGATAGATTTTGCTGACACTTTATAACTCAATTAAATAATTATATAATGAAAAAGGCAGAATTTTAGTTTTGATATGTTATAATACAAAACAAAACAGACAACTTTGAGTCCAATAATGTTTCTGTAGCTATTCCAGTATTTTTCAAGATATGTTTCGTTAAAGATACTTATTTCTGGAATATTCGTTTAGGCTATCTTGATGGTGACGTCGGATTCTCATGGCAGTTCTTAGTAGTTAATGTTCATACGTTGGTTTTGAGGTCAACCGGAATACGTTCGTTAAACTTCATATAAGTAACAGAGCACCCTTGGATGGCATTTAACACCATTTGTCCTTAATAAATTTGTAATTTATAAACATGTCATTTGAGACCATATAATCTTAATTTTTCCCATTGAGTTTTGTAGTGCAACCGAGGAACTAGTCCGATGGGCTGTATGCTAAACTAAAAGGTCCAGTCACTATAACTAGTTTAAAGGTTCATTCCAAAAACAAACAAAAAATAAGTAATTGTGTTATAGGAATACAATCCTAGCAATCTTTGCCAACACATTTATGTCAAACAATGAGTTTAATTAGGTTCCTGCAAACCCTTGTGACCGCATGACTGTTTGAATGTTTTGCTTGGCTTACCACAAATGACACATTACAATAAAATTCATTCCACCTTCAGAGTGACAAGAAAAAACGGCTTTTAAGGAATTCGATGGCGCTAGTTTGAAACAGGGTGTTTTTTAATATGAAGTAATTATATGGCTCTTAAAGACATCCGTAGATTCACTTTTAGGAGAATAGCGCCTCGTCAGGCCACGTATTCAGTGGACGGTGGCTACAAGCATGCTGGTCGCAGAGAGTGTCACCACCAATGGCCAAAGGCAAGGATTCACGCACGCCACCTAGTACGCTTCTGGTCGATTTGACCGACCCTCTGCGCATCCTCCCGGGTTCTTTTGCGACAACAAGGGAGACATGGTATGGGATCCTAGGCCACAAAAAAGCACCATGCCACAGCCAGAGGTATTATCGCCAGAGGCCTGTCTTGAACCTTAGCCACGATTTACACTACCGACAAGGAATGAGTCTTTCGTCACCCTCTATAGCATCGGCCATCACATCAGCTAGTAAATTATATGGTTGAATTAATATATAAAGACTTCAGCCTGGACTGCTGAAAGAGAAAAAGAATTTTTTAACGTGTATAACCGTTGATGGATTCGAACTCAGTTCATCAGGTTACCAGTCCACTGCTCTACCCACTGAACCTTGACGAGTAAACTTTGTACTAGCTTAAATTGGTATTATTGGTTGGATACAAGCTATTGGTAACAGTGAACGACACTGCCTTCAACGAAATCTCTATTCATCCTGTTTTACTCCATTAGAACAACGGATCTAAATATCTTTATTTACAAGAAGCTCACGCTTGTCTTTGTTTACATTGCAGCAAGCAGTAAGAATGTCGTTCCTTCCAAGACGTAAATGTACAATAGGCTGATGCCCCGATACTATCGATGACTTCGGTGGAAGCAGTAAAAGATAAACGGATTCCGTGAAATCTTCTTATTCACAAAAGGTTGCTTAAGATAATGCTCGCAAGAGAGTTCTTGCTGTAAGTTGTGTCCTTTTACAAATATATTCTATGCAGACGATCATGAACTGGAGTAAGCCTGTAAATTCAACAAACAATACCTATTCACATTTCAGTACCGTTTTGAATGAGGAATGGACATTGCTTATTAAGTCAAACACATTAACTTCATGTGACTAATCTTATTGAGGGATCTGAATGGCTGGAAAGCACGGTTATTCGAAACCCGAAACAGAATTCATAGGGTTTTTAGTTTATGCAAGTCGATTGGGGAAACACGGGGAATCGGGAATTCGTCAACTACGAGACTTTGATTAGTCCGCAGTGACTTGATGTGCTTATTGATAATTTGAAAATGCGGCATTTTTGTGGATAGGCCCCCCCCCCTCCCCGCCCCCAAATGATTGTGTTCCACACATATACTGAAGTATGTATTTAGCTTAATACAAAATATTATAATCTCTTTATAAATATATAATTTTGATCTATTAGCAGTCAACTTCATCACGTCGTTTACAATTGTTGCATTTTGAAAGACTGCATGGTAATGAGGTTGGGACGGTGACGAGGACGGGGTTTGGATGTTTTTATAGCTTTTATATATGCAATACAAGTCAACACTATGACATGGTCGACTACATAATCACTCATATAAAGCATAAGTCATAGGAGGCAATAGCATCCCTTTCATGGTCATAGCTACCCTCCCTTCGCCGCCGCCCTCCTTCCCATACCATTTGCCGGTACGTTACTGAACCATGAACATTGTATGTTAGATCTCTATGACAATGAAATATTCAATTGCATAAGTTTCCGATGAACAGCATAGAGATAAAGTTTCTTCTTTCTTCTGCTGATTTTAAAAGAGGTATTTGAATCGCCACTAAAAAAGAGTATAGGCTTGAAAATTAATCCAAAACGCATCCAGAACTCTGCTTTAATTGTTACCTCATTACCTGACCAAATTTATTCATGCAACTTATTTAATCTTGAAAAAACATCATTTTACAAAGTATTCTTTGAGATGTTGTACGTCTGAATCAAAAAGAGGGAATAAGCCAATGAGAACATGTGAACTATAGAAACATTCTTTGCATTTCCTTTCAAGTCATCGGAGGATTAGAGATTACGTTGATCCAAGAATTATACTTCATGAAATGGGAGGAATGCTGAAAGGGAAATCTTCTTGTAAGAAATTCCAACTGAAAATAAACACTCTATGCAATCATAAAAGAGCTTTATATGCTGCTTGATTCTTTCTATGGATTTGAAATTAACGACATTAGATCGAAAGAAAGTGAATAATACAACCGTGGTCCACCTCTTTTCAATCTTTCAATAGCACGAACTACGATTGGCAGAGGCTTACTAGTAGGGGATTCCCCCTAGCAGGGATTCTCCCATTTTGCGAATGAGTGAGGGGTAAACTAATGTACGTAACCAAGATGTTAGGAACTGGTATTACCATTAGGTAACAAGCAAATGTGTCACGCTCACTCCAATGCATGATAAGCAATTATTGGCTTGTTATCAACTTGAATCGTACTATTCCAAATTAGTTGACAAAGAAATAGAGAATTCCTGTAGCTAAAATTACAATTGCAATTAACAGATAGTAGTATACTTTGCATATGTAAGACATAATCCCGCCAGAAAGAATTCAAATCACCAAAATATTAATTCTAACACACCGACACACACACACAAATTATTCATATGTAACGAATTTAATGGGGTTTTTGGTTACTGTTTGAATGGGTAAATCTTTGATAATATTACCGTCACGTTTCAATCTGCCCGACGTTTCACTGATTGACGTCACGCATTAAATTGTTATCAGATACCTTATATTTTAGAGTAACCTTTCAATGTGTTTCTGTCAGGATGTTTAGAATTCAACGCAAAAAAAGCAGTTTTCACATTACCACGTGTGATTGAACAATCTGATAGAAATTTTACCAGAAAATTTCACTTTTTGATAAAGCCGACATAATTGTACATAAACACACTTTTATCATCAGAAAATCAGTTTTCATATCTGAGCTTAATTTGACATAATTGTTACGCAACTAACCTGGCTGTACATTTTGAAGCGGTAATAGATAGGTTATTAGTAGGCAAAAAGTATGTCTTAAATGTGAACTAACGGAAATATGGTTGTTGTTGTTGTTGCTTTGTTGCTTTCTCTGAGATATAAAGACAGCTTGTATGATTCTGGCCCCTGCTTCTGCTCAGAAAATTGCTCGTTTCCGAAATCAGACATGGATACAGATACTTAGTACCACCCTAGGGAACTGGTCAATACTTTCGCCGAGTTGATAAAAAACCACCAAATTGTATATCGGCAGCTGATATACTCAGTCCCTACGTACTTATGTCAACATGTTTATAAATAGGACGTATCATAACCTCGTGTTAATACACAACTGACGAAAGCGTAGGCAGTAAAAAGCAAATGGTGTGGGTGTTTGGTATTTTATATACATAGTAGATAACTCCTGCGCATCATATTTCCATACGATAGTAATAAACTATGGAATTGCGGAGTAAATTTCAGCACGGGAAAAACATGGGGTCGAACATTACTTACGGGCAGTGGCGGACTGGCCACACGGGCATCTGGGCATGTTGTCACAAAATGCTTGAAAACTTTAATAAAATCTAAAACATATATTTTTGTCTATTTTTGTTTACGTTTTTATCTGTTCTCAGTTTAATCAAGTGTTGCTTCTGGAAAATTATTTTTGGGTCATTTTTAAAGGATTATGGTAACCTACAAAATTGAGAAATATAGCACCATTTTGCATCTTAACTTTATAACCCCTCGGTGATCAGGACGGCGATCACTATGTAAGTATCATATCATGAATAATGGGCCGGTCAAGGTGGAAAATACCCGGGCCGGTTTTAAGACCCAGTCCGCCCCTATTAGGAGGTATGGGGGTACATGTGTTGAGAGGTAGGGGAGGGGTGAATAACTTAGAAGATTTAATATCACTGAAGAAGATACCACTAAGGTCAAGGTATTAACCTACACAGGCTCTTTAAATATATTATCCTTATGTTCATGATAGTGATAACTTCCCAAAACAGCTTAAAATCTTATTTCAATTGGGGGAGATGTCACAGGTTCAGTTTAAGGTTTCATCTCACACAAGCTGAAGTCTTGATCAAGTCTAAAAATGACATCATCGAGCCACATGTACTTGAACTTGTTTATGTTTTCATTTTAATTTTACCATTTTAATTTTCTGCAACGGACATGGGTTTTGAAAATGTTGACTCTAAAATATTGAACCTTTTAATATGACCTAATGATGGCATTGGTTTCAGTCTTAACACTGATTACATTCTACCTTGATAATATTAAAAGAAATACAACAGAAATTCTAATGTTTCGTATCCTATTGGCAATATGACATTACAGGTTTACAAAATGGCAGCCCCAGGCTCGATTTTTAAACCGTATCATATGCCCCAAACATAATAAAGTATTTTTTGTTAGTTCTTAGGGGAATTGTTCTTCACAAATATATTGTGTCCGCATTTAAGGCTAAAGACTTAGTTAATGAACCTTTTAATATGGATCACAGTAAGTCATCTGTGACGTCACGATAACAGATGTTCTTATGCAGCTTTAGTATTCATTTATCTATATATTATATATCAAGTGTTTAGGTAAGTGAATTACCTTGCTCTCATTGAATAATGAAACTACTATCAACAATAACTGCAATACATCTAAGCCTGACAACTCTTTGGTATGTCACAATTCCAGAGATAACGAAGATAAAATAACGTCTATTTATAGGAATCCTACCTGCATTGGCTTGTGGAGGTAATTGACTGCCTTCTGTTCCGATACTTCTTGTAACTCTCATGTTGTCATCTTCCTAAAACAAGAAACCAAAAGATAAAAGCTAGATTGGAATGTTATTCAAATAGTTATTTATATTCAAATGCTATTTATAAAACACCTATTGTAAAACAAAATCGATTTACATCAGCCAATATATTTTAACATTTAAACCATTATTACATTTTAAATGTCAGTATAATATATGCATGCAAAGAATACGAGAAAAGTTGCTTCTATACTCAATGTGTTCTAAAACCTCAAATAAGTTGCTATTCCTGAGATGAATGTATAGCTGTATAGTAAATATGATACGTGAAGGTTAGAATTGACTTCAAGACATACCAACAAAGAATTTAATAGAGACATTTTATGCTAGAGTATCTAATTTCTAAGGTTAACTTAAAACCCATTTTAAGAATTTTTCACAAAATACATATAATGAACAACAGAAAACTGACAGGTAAAAATTATAAGGAAAGTGGGAAAGAACCAAGAACGGTTTGGGCTAAAATAGAACTTTAACGAGTGATCTCATGGTTTATACCATAACTCGGTGCCGTGCACCGAATTTCAAAGCTGGGGGAGGGGAATGGTGTGAGGGGCAAATTGCCAATTACCCTCGAATTGTTTAGGTAGGCTTGAACAAACATGTTACAAAGAATATATATATATATATATATATATATATATATAAATGAAAATCGTTATGAGTTGGAAAATCAAGAACAGTGAAAAAACTTCCAGCCTCCACCGGGATTCGAACCCGGGCCTTCCGCTCTGTACGCGGACACCCTAACCACTAGGCTATCGGCGCTGATTGTATGTCCAGAGGTTCGAAACCGGTAAGGAAGGTCGTAATTCCACTGTAGGCGTTTGTCACCTGTATCGAACGAGTTCTATATATATATATATATATATATATATATATATATATATATATATAATCATTTTTCGAAAACACACACGAGAAGCATACAACAAAATTAACAAATCAACACAAAAATGTTGCTTTCAAATATTTTCTTTTCATCTGAGCAAGCCAAGAAATTGAAAAATTATAGCTTCCTTTTTCATCAAATTCAGTTTCTCCTTAATGATAAGAATGTGAGGATCGACCACCAAGAAACAAAATAAAAAGGCACAAGTTGGCTTCCACCACTTGTTTCTTCCATATATCCACTCAAGAATTTTCCAAAAGTAAAACATATCAGCCAATTTAGTTGATTTAACCAATAAAATTGAGCAGGTGGTCTCCGTGAAACTAACCCACACCCTAGATACTGTGACTTTGCTATAATTGTACTTGTGCTTGGTTAAAAAATTACACAGTAACTACATTTGACCAATGAGAACACTCATTATTAAGTCAAAAGAGCTAACTGTGGTACGACACCATACGGTTTACAAAGATTTTGATCTTTAATAATCTCAAATGACCTTTGTCTTCCATTACAAAATTTCAAGTTCTTGTAAACACTAAGGTCGATCTATATACCCCATTCAGATTTTTCAGATTTTGATCTCCACTGAGTTCATATGACAATTGACATCTACACACACCAGTAGGGTTTGTATTCACTAAGGTGGATATAAAAATACCAAGCGTCAAATGCTTCCAAGATTTATTTTTGGAGCATTTGTGGTTACAAGGTTTTAATACTTTGACCTCCATTGACCTGATCCAGCTACAAAGTACCAAGTTAATCCGAGCTTACTATGGAATTGTCATGTTTTACGAGGGTTTCATACTTACTCTTATATACCTCGAATGACCTTTTATTTCCACAAAACAGTATGGTTCTCATAAATTAGGTGACTCCAAACATTCAGCATGAATGTCATCCATGTTTTACTATTGAAGTTATTGCGTTGTGGTATTCAGTAGCTGACCACTGGTAAGCTCAAAATACCGTTGACCTCTCTAACAACAACAGTGTCTTTGTATCCAATAGGGTGGATCCACAGAGCAAAATCAAGTTTCTCTTTTGTTGATTTGTTATTAAAGCAGCCCTGAAAATAGCATTGATTTCGGAAATTACTTGAAATTTAAATTCAACAAGATAGTACATAAGCCTTTCATAGGCATATCAAGTTTAATTTCAATTAGTGAAGGGGAAAAAAGACAATTCTGAAATGTCTAATATGAAACGATTCTGACATTATGAAATAATGTTCTACTCACTGTACAGTTAAAAATAATGTTATGTAAAATATTTTTAGGGTAAGGTAGTAGGTTTGGAAACTAATAGGCGAATCGAACTTAAACAGTTCGTTCTACAACGTGATGTTATTTAGGGTTTCAGCTAACCTTTTGCTATATTTGGGAATATCGTAATTGTAGGTAAAAAAAATGCGAAATTTTTCAGTGAGTAGATTATGGCCAATGCGTTAAGCAATAGTAGCTCTCTGCATATGTATGAGATCAACAAGTTGAGCAGGTTTTGGAGAAAGAAGTTTATTAAACAAGTTACTAGCATGATCAATATGTTTCGCAAGGTAAATATGACGAACCGCTTTCCATTGCAAGAGCATTGACTTTCTGAGATGGACATTGTATCCACCAGACCAGACAGTTTAGCAGTATAACAACTGTGGTGAAATTTATGTAAGGTAGAGAGAACGCAGAATACTTTAAGGTAGGCATTGTTTCAACTTTTAGAGTATACCAGTTTTGTGGAAATAGTCTTTATGTTATTTTTCCAAGTTAATCACGAATTTTGGTTATTCAGCAACCTCCTTCGTTTACTATATCAAATCATAAACACATCCACAACAACTGCATTCAGATGATGTACTTACCCCATCAATGACTCCATTGTCATGCTTCTCACCGCCAAACGAAAATCCTCTGCAGCCAAGAATGACTACAGACAATAATAATGTTGTTTTCTCGAACATTTTATTTCAGCAAAAACGAATTTACATCCACAGAGAACACATTTAAATTAACATCCAGAGAGGCGAGTACTTGTTTTGGTTAAAGATATAGTTTCTTTAAAGCATCTGGCGATATACACATGTATAGTAACTTCTGGCTGACATAATGCAGTAGACACCATCATGGATATAGACAATAATCTTTTAGCAATTCGAATACATTGGTTGTGATTGGTAGAAACCCAGTATCTATGGTCAAGACCAAAAAGCTTAACCAATGAGAGGACTCATTCTTTACATTTTCGAAATACTTATACCAAGTATGGTAGCTGTCACATTAAACCATCAATTCCATTCTATGTCAAAAAGGAGTGAAATAATTTACTGCAGTGGATCTTTCAGGGTTGGTTATAATTATTTACCGTGGAATGAGACAATCAAATCAAGGTTTACTTTGTTATTTACGAACCTATGAGATACAATCATCATCTGTATAGAATCCAGTTTTATAGGTTCTCAAGATCAACTTGATGAAGAAATGAGACAAGATTGACTTCTTAAAAGGGATGTCATGATGATCATAACAAACCTCAGCAGTATCTGCAGATAAAATAATAAATACAGACAAATTAAAGCTGGTTCTACCGGGGAGTAAAATTGGGCCATATACCAATCAATTTGATGAACATTTTATTTATTTGATCACTTATGTAAAGTGAATATTAAAAAACATCGGCAAAACGAAATCTTCATCAATATCAGATGAGTAAAGATAAAGCAAACAAGACAAAAAATATCAACAATTTTACGCATCCCCTGGAGAACACAGGTATATTTACAAGTTACCTCGTAGGTCCCATTTATACACCTGAGTAAAGAGAGGCCTTGGAGATGCCAAATGTCACAATGACACGGTCCGATCAGTGCTCATAATGGCCATCACTTCCTAATCATTAAAAACAACTATAATGATGCAAAAAAAAAAAATTTGAGTGCATGTTCACTTGCTTTTGATGTCCCTTTCCTATTGATCTTTGACAACTGGAACAAATTAGAGGGTAGCTAATGAGGGTACTATGTAACTGTAAGGATGTATCAATAAAATGCTATCTAAAATATTCTCTGAAAACTCATAGCGTACAAACAACACAGAGGATATCATAATCATCTACATAAGGAGGGCAAGGTAGACCTCCTCCCCCAGCACTGCACTTAGCATCAGCAACATAGAGTAATGGTTCATTATTGTTGTGATTTGTACGGGGAATCCCCTCGGCATTTTGATCGACGCAAACAAACTGCGATTTGTAGTGACTATAATGAGAAGACATCATGTAGCCTTGGTATTCCAAAGTCCACTCTGTAACAAAGCAAAATACAAAACAAAGCAAATATATAAGACAAACACGCGCGCACACCCACCTATGCGCACACACACCCGCATATATATATATATACATATATATATACATATATATATATATACATATATATATATATCATATAACTATAATATAACTATAAGATAGATATATATATATATATATATATATATAAACTCTGAGTAACAACGAATGGTGTTCCACTAGTCTCAACTAGTCCCAACATCAGCGTCCATGGCCTAGTGGTTAGGATGTCCGTATATAAAGCGGGAGGCCCGGGTTCGATTCCCGGTGGAGGCTGGAAGGTTTTTACTGTTCTGGATTTTCCAACTCAATACGATATCAATTACATATATGTATTCATTTGCCTTTGTCGTTTACCTCCATTTCATTAACAATTCTGTTCAAATTATCTCTCTCGAGATCCGGCTCGAATCACAAAATGATTTCGAGTTGGCTAGCATCATGATTGATCTCTAGATCTCTGATCTCTTAAATGAATTATACATATATATATATATATATATATATATATATATATATACGTATACGTATACATATACATATATATATATATATTTATATATATATATATATATATATATATATATATATATATTATAAATAAATGTTTAGCAAAAGGTTTATATGTACGCACTTCTACAATGCAGCCCTCACTCCCGCACACCCGTCTACCCTGTTGGTCTGATCAGCACTATACTACCACACTTCTTTACCACTTCTAGTTGTATCGGAAAGTAAGTAAAGACCGGGCCAAAAAAATCTCAGTGTTGTTTGCAGTTATATTTAGTATGCTAGATACTACATTGACTCGCATGGGATATTTGAAATTTGAACATAGTATCTCTTTTGTAATACTATCTTCTAATGTCGACTGCTTTTTCGAAATTTGACCGATCTATAATAAAAGGTTTGACGATATATCTAAATAGTTCTACTACACCTTCTTGAATGTTTGAAATAATAGGTCGACACTTGTCGAAATTATAAATATCTATTTTCAAATTTGGACTATCATGCTGACATTTCGACTTTTCATATCAGAATGAAAATGTATACTGTTTATGTCGGCGATTGGATATTGTATGTAGAAAGTTAGAAGTATTTTATCGTGAAAGTTACAATTGTCTTTAAGTTTTATTTTGCATTGTTACCTGGAATTATTGCCTGCTTTCAAAAACTGCTTTGAACTAGACGATTAAGTTTATCTTTCAGTTCCCAAAAGTTGTAGTTTGTTTACACCCTATTCTCATTTCATATATTTTTTCCCACTTTGGTCTTTCCAGAATGTTCCGTACTCGATTGATCCTATACCCTATGCAATGGAATTATCATCATCCTTACCTTGGCTTCCTAAGCAGGTGTTGGTTGCAGGGATTGTTAGAACAGAATGCTTGCCGGCAGACAGGCACACAGCACAAGGAGCTTCACTTTGATGGATATTCGGAGATGTTGGAAGGGTTTGTTCATATTCAACACCATATATACTAGCACCACTGCCGTGGTTTGGGGGGTCAGCGAAAGTCGGTTCCAGGGGCAAGCAAAGGTAGTTAACTCCAGATCCTTTTTGGGTATGATCATTACCACTACCCATTACACCTATAACAAGTGAAAATATCATAACTATAGCATGGTCTCAGAAAACCCTGAAAACAATATTGAAGCAGTTAACATTAGGTTGTTATTTCACTGTAGAGAGAAGAGAGCAAATTTGATTTTCTAGATCTAGCATTGTGGACAGTAATTACCAGTCTTCAAGCACAGGATCTAGAGAATCAATGCTGAAGAACCGTCATGCTTTCTTTAAGTTGTACATGTATTTGCATCAATCAGTACTGAAAATTAGTTAAATAATTTAAGTAAGCAAACCCAATTAGGATATTAATGCAAAAACCGTGAAACCTATTCAAATACTTTTGGTGAAGCTAGAATAATATTGATTTTTCAACTTTCAGAACGATCTGAATTTAGCACAACATAAACATCACTGAGTAGAACTGGAATCTTTTTTTAAGATACATAGTCTTAAAAAATATAGAAAATAAGTGTTCTACATGAGCAATCATAGAGATTGGTCGAATCAGTCAGAACGATACAAAATGATCCACTCAATCAAAATCATACAGATTGTTCAAATCAGTCACAATTATACTGATTGGTCTAATCAGTGATAATCATACAGATTGGTCCAATCAGTCAAAATCATACAGATTTGTTAACTCAGCCAAAATCACATAAAATTGTCCATTTAGACACAACTATACAGATTGGCCTGAACATTCATAATCATCGAGATTGTTCCAATCAGTCACAATCATACAGATTGTGTCCATCACTCACGATCACACAACTAATCCAATCATACTTGTCATTGTCTAGATATCCAGACTCACCTTGATATACCAGTTGAGATGTGATGGGACAAGTTGTTTTTCCCCATCGAGTGTAAATAACTCCAGCCTCAGAGGATGTACTTGATTCGGCAGGAGGGACAGGTGTGTCTGGAGGGCTCTGAAGAACATGATCTAAAAATAAATAACAAATCATGCAATATAATTATCATATGGTTTGGTGATGTTAATGTAAATCGAGTTTTAGTAAGACAAACAATTAATGAATAACATTATCTAAAGATATGTTTCAAATCTGTCGGGCAAGAGTCATTCGTCGTGTTGCATACACACGTTCCATGAGTGAACCCTTGAGCTATGATCCAATTCATTAACTGACATATGCCACTGTTTATGTAAAGCCAAATGATCAATAAGTTATCCCCACGATCATCTGAATCATCTTAAGGGATTTCCGGTTTTGTAAAATCAATTGCACAGATCAGACTTCCATAGATAGCTGTGCTGTTCTAGCGTGCCGTTCTCAAAATGCATTTTCCGACTAAAGCCTGGATATGTTTCTCTGTGAGAGTGAAAGCATTGCTTAGAGATTGGCACATATCCCTGTGGTTCTATAACGCGGATGGGGTGGCTATGTCAATATTTCACACACAGTAGAGACAGACAGACACTCAGAATTGAGATCGGGAAGATTTACTATGTAATTACTTAATATTATTTTCGGGCAATGATATCGAATGGGACGATAAACAAGATGTGAGGATGGAATGAGGTAAACGTAATGTTGTTTTAGATTCAATCAGACGTAAAACCCATTATACAGAACAGATGATGACCTGTAAAATATCCCAAATGTATCCTGTGATACTGATTTGAGATCAACATTTTGGAGGGATAAGTGAAAAGCGTTGTATTATATAATACATATGTGTTGCCGTGAACAAATTGAAGAGTATAAGGGAATAAAAAGCCAGAGAGTGTTTTAATTTCAAGGGAGAGCTGTTCCATGCATTTTATTCCTTGAAAGTTGACATATTACTTTCAATACAGTATGGGCTTGTTAATTCTCAGATAACGCAGACTGCTTAAAAGACTTACGTGTTGTCTAAGAAACATTGGAACATAAACATACTACATCGAAATGAACTGGGTTTGAATTACATGACAATATTTTATATTCCAACAGACTCTTACACCTAACTCTTGCAACGAAGTAAGTTTCCACATCCAAAAATTACAATTAGCTGGCAATTAGTCTTAACAGTTCCCCGATCTCTATGCAAAGTAGCCCAGGCTAGGTACATCTGCAATGAACATGTGGTAAGTGTTTTTGACTAACACTTTTAATGATTGATTGAAACCTTTGTGCCTTTCTCAAGACTGTAAGCATTTATAAGCAACAATACAATTAACAAACTAATAACCAATGAAAAAATGTCGCCCTCCCTCAAAATGTATATTTAAAACTATAAGCTTGGCAAGAAATGTGTCCGTTAAAGATGAAAAGGTTCTTCAACCAATTTATCAACCCTCCCAATGTCTATATGGAGTGTTATATCTCTACAATTTTAAAGAAAGATGTTGAGCGAGTAAAATTAAAAGCTGCTGAAAACAATAACTTATTAATGAACCCTCCCAAGGCCAAATTCTTCTTCAGAAGGAAGCAACACCCTAACAATTATGCGATGACATCTGAAAGAAACTATTTTAAAGGCTATATACATAACGTAATAATGGCCTATACCTGCAATGGGACCGAGAATGATCTGGTCACGGCCATCTCGACCAGGCATCCCTTGAGGACCAGGCGTTCCCCTGGGTCCTGGATCCCCAGGAGGACACATCACACATTGGCCCAGAAAATAAGAAGATTGCA
This sequence comes from Apostichopus japonicus, assembly GCF_037975245.1. Lineage (NCBI taxonomy): Eukaryota > Metazoa > Echinodermata > Holothuroidea > Aspidochirotida > Stichopodidae > Apostichopus > Apostichopus japonicus. Next base: position 18,906,187 of record NC_092568.1, read on the forward strand.
TGTTTGGGCTCATGAAGAAAGGTGACCCTGAAAGGAAAACAAGATTCTATTCCAGTCAATTCCATAATAATATATTATATATGGTGCTAGGGGAGGTATGGGAGGTAGGGGAGTGGTGAATAACTTAAGAAAATATAATATCACTAAAGAAGATACTTCTAAGGTCAAGATATCTACCTACACAGGCTCTTGAAATATATTATCCTTAGGTATATAGATTTTTTTTCGGTCCTTTCCATCTTGGTATTATACAGCAATAAAGGCTGCATAAAACTATCAACTATGTGTACAGATTCACAGATAAAAGCTAGTATATATGGCTGAAGAATAAATGTAGATTTTACATTATGAACTATCTAACTATCTTGATTGCCGCAAAATCTACTGCTGCTTTGTCTTTGCTATTATTAGGATGAAACGTTAAAGGAGACAAATCCAATCGTTCATTATTGGTCCATTTCAGTATAGAGATAACGGTCATAAACAACTTGCCCAAACAGGTAAGACGATCTTATTCCATTTGGGGGAGATGTCACAGATTTAATGTTCGTTCACACGCAAAACTGGAGACTTGATCAAGTCTAAATATGACATCATTGAACCACTTGTGTTTGAACTTGTTTATGATTTCATTTTGATAATACAATGTTTATTTTCCGCAATGGACATGGGTGTGGCAAATATTGACTCTAAAATATTGAACCTTTTAATATGACCTAATGATGGCATTGGTTTCAGTCTTAACATTGACTACATTCTACCTTGATAATATGAAAAGAAATACAACAGAAATTCAAATTTTTCATATCCTATTGGCAATATGACATCACAGGATTACAAAATGGCAGCCCAGACTAGAATTTAATACCGTATCAAATGCCCCAAACATAATCAAGTATTTCTTAGTTCTTAGGGGAATTGTTCTTCACAAAATATTTTGTGTCCGCATTTAAGGTTAAAGACTTAGTTAATGAACCTTTTAAAATGGATCACAATAGGTCATCTGTGACGTCACGATAACATATGTTTTTCTGCAGCGTTATTAGTCATTTATCTATATATTATTTTATAAAGTTTTGAGGTTAGTGAATTACCTTGCTCTCGTAGAATACTGAAACTATGATCAGCAATAACTGCAGTACATCTAAGCCTGACAACTCTTTGGTTTGTCACAATTTCAGAGATAAAAACGATAAAATAACGTATATTTATAGGAATCCTATACCTGCATTTGCTTGTGGAGGTAATTGACTGCCCTCTGTTCCGAGACTTCTTCTAACTCTCGTGTTGTCATCTTCCTAAAACAAGACACCAAAAGATAAAAGGTAGATTTGAATGTTATTGAAATAGTCTATTTTATAAAACACCTATTGCGAAACAAAATCAATTTACATCAGCCATGTATTTTAATATTTTAATACATTATTTCATTTATATGTCATTATAATACATACATGCAAAGAATTCGAGCAGAATTGCTACTATACTCAATTTGTTCTAAAACTTCAAATAAGTTGCTGTTCCTGAGATGTATGTATAGCTGCATCGTAAATATAATACGTGAAGGTTAGAATTGACTTCAAGAAATACCAACAAAGATTTTAAGAAAGTCAATTTTAAACTAGGTTTTCTCATTTCTAAGGTTTACCCAAGTAAGATTGCATTGGATGAAACGTAACACCCCTTTTAAGAATTTTTCACAAAATACATGAACAACAGAAAACTGACTGGTAACATTATAAGGAAAGTGGAAAAGAGCCAAGAACGGTTTGGGCACAAATAGAACTTCAAAGTGGTTTATACCCTGAGCTCAGTGCCGTGCACCGGATTTCAAAGCTGCGGGGGGGGGGGGGGGGTTGGTGCGAGGGGCAAATTGCCAATTACCCCCGAATTGTTTAGGTAAATTTGGACCCAGATGGATCAAACAAGTTACAAAGGAAGGGTGTGGCTGTGGGGTGGATGGATGGATGCAACTACCATGTCGGAGGTTTATATGTCAAATGGTGCATCTGAGGCATATTTAGACAAAAAATTAGTTCTATAATTAGGCCAACACGAAAGGTTGTCCTAATATTTTTTTTTTTTTTTAAATCTCCCAACTGAAAAATTCAGCCTTCTATACAAATAATCAAGTTAAATAAATACCATTAAACGAGTGGGAAATTGTAAATAAACTTTTCCAGATATATATTAATTAGATTTACACTCCTTTTATCTATTACCCAAGATTGTTACTTTTAACATATACATATAATCATTTCTCGAAAACACAAACGAAAAGCAAACAACAAATAACAAATTCAACACCAAAATGTTGCCTTTATTTTTTTCTTTTCAATCTGAGCAAGCCAAGAAATTGGAAAATGATAAAATCCTTTTTCATCAAATTCAGTGTCGTCTTATGATTAGAATGTGAAGCTCGACCACCAAGAAACAAAAAAAACAGGCAAAAGTTGGCTTCCACAACTCATATATCCTCTCATATATCCTCAAAAGAATTTTCCAAAAGTAAACCATATCAAACAAAAGATGACTTAACCAATGAAATTGTTTCTGAGGTACAGAATTTCACCACCAGTGGAGTAGGTGGTCTCCATGAAACTAACCCACACCCCAGACAGTGACGTAGCCAGGAATTTGAAAGGGGAGCACATTTTGCGATTGATATGGGGGGGGGTCTAAGGGGAGGGGTGTGGCCCTCCCCTATGAGATATTTTTGAACAATTGAAGTTCCTTAGATGCGATCTGGTGCAATGGTTTGCCAGTTTCATCATTATCATATGATATCACATATATCAGCAGATTTTGTTTCCTGTTTGGATTCTTTTACATGTTCTTTTACATATAATATCAGAAAGTCAAACATAGTGCTCTTTTACAATTTTTCCAGTAGGATGATTCTTGTTTATTGTCCAATGTCTGGACTTTAAATACATTTGATGAACTTAACTGATGGACAATATAAACTTTCATATTTTGTAAGACAGCAAGATGTGCAGTGGCCTAAAAACAAATATCGTTATCGCAGTGTATTAGCAGTGTAATAATTAGTTATAAGAAGCGCGGATCACGTATGATTGCTAGCTTAGCTTCATAACATACTGTTCGTGCAACAACTTGGGAAGAGATCATAGAAAGGATGAGAACGAACGTTGTCGCCGTCGCTGTGCATACGGTTCGTGACACTCCATCGAGTGCGGTTAGGTAGGCAATATGTATTTTATTACGCAGTGGCCAACTGTAGGCTTGTAATAGGCTGTAGGCTAAATGTAGCTCATTACACCTGCCAAACTAAGTACGTAGCTGAATCAGTAGGCCTGAATGTTACTACGATTATAATCTAGTTAACGGAGCTGAGGTGTATTCAAGATCAAAAGAGCACTGACAAAATACCATGCTAACAACAGTTTTTTTAACATTTTTCTTCGACACTGAAAGGGGGAGCAGTTGTTCCCCCTGCTTCCCCCCCCCCCCCACCCCCATGGCTACATCCCTGACCCTAGATACTGTGACTCCGCTATAATTGTACTTGTGCTTGGTTAAAAAGTTACACAGTAACTACATTTTACCAATGAGTACACTCATTATAATGTCAATGGAGCGATTAACTGTGGTACGACACCATACGGTTTACAAAGATTTTGATCTTTAATAATCTCAAATGACCTTTGACCTCCATAACAAAAATTCAAGTTCTTGTAAACACTAAGGTCGATCTATATACCTAATATCAAGTCCATCTGAGCTTTGCATTTGGAGTTCTTGTGTTTACTTTAGGTTTTCATATTTGATCTCCACTGACTTCAAATGACAATTGACATCTATAGACACCAGTATATTTGTATTCACTAAGGTGGATATAAATACCAGGCGTAAAATGCAACCAAGATATATTTTTGGAGCATTTTTGGTCACAAGGTTTTAATACTTTGACCTCCATTGACCTCAGATTACATTTGACTTCGACTAAAAAAGGAGATCATGAAGTCACTAGGTTTGTTACAGCTACTAAGTATCAAGTTAATCTGAGCTTAAATATGGAGTTGTCATGTTTACGAAGTTTTCATACTTACCTTTATTGACCTCGAATGAACTTTTATTCCCACAAAACAGTAGAGTTCTTCTAAATTAGGTGACTCCAAACATTCAGCATGAATGTCATCCACGTTTTACTATTGACGTTATTGTGTTGTAGTATTCAGAAGCTGACCACTGATAAGCTCAAAATACCTTTTACCTCTCCAACAACAACAGTGTCCTTGTACCCAATAGGGTGGATCCACAGAGCAAAATAAAAAATGGTCCAATCAAGTTTCCTTTTTGTTGATCTGTTATTTAAAGTAACCCTGAAATATCATCGATTTCTTAAATTACTTGAAATTTAAATTCAACAAGGCAGCACATAAGCTTGATTATTCAAGTTTAATTTCAATTAGAGAAGGGGAAAAAAGACAATTTTGAAATTTCTAATATGAAACGATTCTGATATTAGGAAATAATTTTCTATTCACTGTACAGTTAAAAATAATGTTATGTAATATCTGTGAAATATTTTTAGGGTAAGGTGGTAGGTTTGGAAAATAATAGACGAACAGACTGAATTTTATTTCATGATTTCACAGAGAATTTTGGCACGTATTCGTTCTACAACGTGATGTATTTAGGGTTTCAGCTGACCTTTTGCTATATCTGGGAATATTGAATTGTAGAAAAGAAATTTTTGAAAAAGTTTCAGAGAGTAGATTATGGCCAATGCGGTAAGCAATAATGGCTGTCTGAATATGTATGAGATCAACAAGCTTGAGCGGGTTTTAGAGAAGAAAACACGTTACTAGCATGATCAATATGTTTAGCAGGGTAAATATGACAAACTGCTTTCCATTGAAAGAGCATTGACTTTCTGAGATGAACATTGTATCCACCAGACTAAACAGTTTAGCAGTTTAACAACTGTGGTGAAATTTATGTAAGTTAGAGAGAACGCAGAATACTTTTAGGTAGGTATTGTTTCAACTTTTAGAGTATACCAGTTTTGTGTATATAGTCTTTATGTGATTTTTCCAAGTTAATCACTAATTTAAGTTATTAAGCATCCTCCTTCGTCTAATACGTTAAACATAAACACATCAACAGCAACTGCAACTGCACACAGATGATGAACTTACCACATCAATGACTCCATTGTCATCCTTCTCACCGCCAGACGAAAATCCTCTGCAGCCAAGAATTAACACAGACAACAATAATGCTGCTTTCTCGAACATTTTATTTCAGCAAAAACGAATTTACATCCAGAGAGAACACATTCAAATTAACATCCAGAAAAGCACGTACTTGTTTTGGTTTGTATTGAAAGTTATAGTTTCGTGAAAGCATCTGACTATACACACATGTAAAGTAACGTCTGGCTGATATAATGCAGTAGACACCATCATGGATATAGACAATAATCTTTCAGCAATTCGAATACATTGTTTGTGATTGGTTGAAACCCAGTATCTATGGTCAAGACCAAAAAGCTTAACCAATGAGAGTACTCATTCTTTACATTTTCGAAATACTTAAACCAAGTATGGTAGCTGTCACATTAAACCATCAGAGGTTTATAACTATACTTTTCCATTGTATGTCAAAAGGAGTGAATTAATTTACTACAGATCTTTCAGGGTTGGTAATAATTACTTACCGTGGAATGAGACAATCAACTCAAGGTTTACTTTGTTATTTAAGAACCTATGAGATACAATCATCATCTGTTGAGAATCCAGTTTTATAGGATCTCAAGATCAACTTGATGAAGAAATGAGACAAGATTGAATTCTTTAAAGGGATGTCATGATATTATGATCATAACAAACCTCAGCAGTATCTGCAGATAAAATAATAAATACACACAAATTAAAGCTGGTTCTATCAGGTAGTAAAATTGGGTCATATAGCAATCAATTTGGTGAACATGTAATCATTTGATCACTTATGCAAAGTGAAACTATGAAATATCTGCGAAACAAAATCTTCATCAATATCAGATGAGTACAAATAAAGCAAGACAAGACAAAAATATATACATTTTTACACATTTCACTGGAGAACACAGGTATATTAACAAGTTACCTCGCAGGCCCTCATTTATACACCCGAGTGAAGAGACGCCTTGGAGATTGTGTCATGCCAAAGGACACAATAAAACGGTCCGATCAGTGCTCTAAATGGCCATCAATTCTTAATAATTTAAAACAGTACATGAAAGCATTATAATGATGCCCAAAAAGAAAAGAAAAAAACTTGAGTGCATGTTCACTTGCTTTTTATGTCCCTTTCCTTATTAATCTTGAACACCGGGAAAATATGAGAGGGTAGCTGAATAGGGTACTATGTAACTGTAAGGATGTAACAATAAAATGCTATCTAAAATGTTACTGAAAACTCAAAGCGTACAAACAACACATAGAATATCATAATCATCTACATAAGGAGGGCAAGGTAGACCACCTCCACCTGCACTGCACTTAGCATCAGCGACATAGAGTAATGGTTCATTGTTGTTGTGGTTTCTACGGGGAATCCCCTCGGCATTTTGATCGACGCAAACAAACTGAGATTTGTAGTGACTATAATGAGAAGACATCATGTAGCCTTGGTATTCCAAAGTCCACTCTGCAACAAAACAATTTACAAAACCAAGCAAATATATAAGACAAACACGCGCGCACACCCACACATACGCACGCACACACCCGCATGTATATTATATATATATATATATTATTATTATTACAATTTACAAAATAAAGCAAATATATAAGACAAACACGCGCGCACACCAACCTATACGCACACACACACCCGCATGTATATTATATATATATATATTTATATATATATATATATTAATATATATTTATATATATATATATATACACGCACTTCTACAATGCCGCCCTCACTCCCCCCCCCCACACCTGTCTACCCTGCTGGTCTGATCAGCACTATACTACCACTTCTTTACTCAGTGTTATTTGCAGTTCTACCCCAGAAGATATTTAGAATGCTAGATACTACAGTTACTCGGGTGGGAAATTTGAACATCATATCTCATTTGTAATATGATCTTCTAATGTCGACATCTTTTTCGAAATTTGACCGTGCTGTAATAAAGCGTTTGACGATTCATCTAAATAGTTCTACTACACCTTCTTGAATGTTTGAAATAATAGGTCGACACTTGTCGAAATTATAAATATCTATTTTCAAATTTGGACTATTATGCTGATATTTCGACTTTTCAGAATGAAAATGTATACTGTTTATGTCGGCGATTGGATATTGTATGTAGAAAGTTAGAAGTATTTTATCGTGAAGGTTACAATTGTCTCTAAGTGTTATTTTGCATTATTACCTGGAATTATTGCCTGCTTTCAAAAACTGCTTTGAACTAGACGATTAATCTTTCAGTTCCCAAAAGTTGTAGTTTGTTTACACCCTATTCTCATTTCATATATTTTTTCCCCATTTTGGTCTTTCCAGAATGTTCCGTACTCGATTGATCCTATACCCTTTGCAATGGAATTAACATTATCCTTACCTTGGCTTCCTAGGCAGGTGTTGGTTGCAGGGATTGTCAGAACAGAATGCTTGCCGGCAGACAGACACACGGCACAAGGAGCTTCACTTTGATGGATATTCGGAGATGTTGGAAAGGTTTGTTCATATTCAACACCATATATACTAGCACCACTGCCGTGGTTTGGAGGGTCAGCGAAAGTCGGTTCCAGGGGCAAGCAAAGAAAATTTACCCCAGATCCTTTTGGGGCATGGTTTTTACCACTACCCATTACACCTATAACGAGTGAAACAATATCATAACAATAGCATGGTCTCAGAAAACCCTGAAAACAATATTGAAGCAGTTAACATTCAGTTGTTATTGCACTGTAGAGAGAAGAGAGTAAATTTGATTTTCTAGATCTAGCATTGTGGACAGTAATTACCAGTATCCATGCACAAGATCCAGAGAATCAATGCTGACGAACCGTCATGCTTTCTTTAAGTTGTACATGTATTTGCATCGATCAGTAATGAAAATTAGTTAAATGATTTAAGTAATCAAACCCAATTAGGATATTAATTTAAAAACCGTGAAACCTATACAAGCTGGTGAAGCTAGAATAATATTGATTTTTCAACTATCAGAACGATCTAATTTTAGCACAACCTAAACATGACTAAGTAGAATTGGAATCTTTCTTAGTTATATAGGCTTAAAAAATATAGAAAATATGTGTTCTACATGAACAATCACAGAGATTGGTCGGACCAGTCAGAACGATACAAAATGATCCACTCAATCAAATCATACAGATTGTTCAAATCAGTCACAATTATAGAAGTTGGTCTAATCAGTCATAATCATACAGATTTGTCCACTCAGCCAAAATCACATAAAATTGCCCATTCAGACATAACTATACAGATTGGCCCAATCATTCATAATCATACAGATTGTGTCATTCAATAAAGTTCACACAACTAATCCAATCTTACTTTCACATGTGACGAAAAAAATCGCATCAACTCTGCTGGATGAACATTTGGCAGATTGAGGTTGCTTCTTGTGTTACTGGTTTAAATATTTTCTTTTATATACCGGTTTTGAAATGTGGTACTTCAAAAGTACAGGTTTTATTACATCTCATTTTTGTCACATACCATTGTCTAGATATCCAGGCTCACCTTGATATACCAGTTGAGATGTGCTAGGACAAGTTGTTTTGCCCCATCGAGTGTATATAACTCCAGTGGCAGATGATGTACTTGATTCGGCAGGAGGGACAGGTGTGTCTGGAGGGCTCTGAAGAACATGATCTAAAAATAATAACAAATCATTCAATATTATTATCAAATGGTTTGGTAATGTTAATGTAAATCGAGTTTTAGTAAGACAAACAATTAATGAATAACATTATCTAAAGATATGTTTCAAATCTGTCGGGCAAAAGTCATTCGTTGTTCTGCATACAAAGGTTTCATTAGTGAACACTTGAGCTTTGATCCAATTCATTAACTGACATATGCCACTGTTTATGTAAAGCCAAATGATCAATAAGTTATCCCCACGATCATCTGAATCATCTTAAGGGATTTCCGGTTTTGTAAAATCAATTGCACAGATCAGACTTCCATAGATAGCTGTGCTGTTCTAGCGTGCCGTTCTCAAGATTCATTTTCCGACTAAAGCCTGGATATGTTTCTCTGTGAGAGTGAAAGCATTGCTTAAAGATTGGCACATATCCCTGTGTGGTTCTATAACGCAGATGGGGTGGCTTTGTCAATATTTCACACACAGTAGAGACACGCAGACAGACACTCAGAATTGAGATCGGGAAGATTTACTATGTAATTACTTGATATTATTTTCGGGCAATGATTTCGAATGGGACGCTAAACAAGATGTGAGGATGGAATGAGGGGAACTTGATGTTGTTTTAGGTTCAAGCAGACGTAAAACCAATCATACAGAACAAGATGATGAACTGTAAATATCCCAAATGTATTCTTTGGTACTGATTTGAGATAAAAAATTTGGAGGGATAAGTGAAAAGCGTTGTATTATATAATACATATGTGTTGCCGTGAACAAATTGAAAAGTATAAGGAATAAAAAGCCAGAGAGTGTTTTTAATTTCAAGGGAGAGCTGTTCCATGCATTTTATTCCTTGAAAGTTAAAATATGACTTTCAATACAGTATGGGCTTGTTAATTCTCAGAAAAGGCAGACTGCTTTAAAGACTTCCGTGTTGTCTGAGAAACATTGAAACATAAACATACTACATCGAAATGAACTGGGTTCGCTTTCCATGACAATATTTCATATTCCAACAGACTCTTTCACCTAACTACTGCAACGAAGAAAAAGTTTTCACATCCAAAAGTACATTTAGCTGGAAATAATCTAAACAGTTCCACGATCCCTATGCAAAGTAGCCCAGGCTATATACATCTGCAATAAACATGTGGTAAGTCTTTTTGACTAACACATTTAATAATTGATTGGAACCTTTGTGCCTTTGTCAAGACTGTAAGCATTAACAAGCAACAACAAAATTAACAAACAAATGACCAATGAAAAAAATGTCTCCCTCCCCAAAGTGTATATGTTAAACTATAAGCTTGTCAAGAAATGTGTCCTTTGAAGATGAACAGTTTCTTCAACCAATATGTCAACCCTCCCAATGTCTATATGGAGTGTTATATCTCTACAGTTTTAAAGTAAGATGTTGAGCGAGGAAAATAAAAGTCTGATGTTAACAATAACTTATCAATGAACCCTCCCACGACAAATTTCTTGTTCAGAAGGAAGCAACACCCTAACAATTATGCGATGACATCTGAAACAAACTACTTTAAAAGGCTATATACATAACGTAATATTGGCCTATACCTGCAATGGGACCGAGAATGATCTGGTCACGGCCATCTCGACCAGGCATCCCTTGAGGACCAGGCGTTCCCCTGGGTCCTGGGTCCCCAGGAGGACACATCACACATTGACCCAGAAAATAAGAAGATTGCATGTTTGGGCTCATGAAGAAAGGCGACCCTGAAAGGAAAACAAGATTCTATTCCGGTCAAAACATAAAACGTCAATTCTATAATAATAATATATTAACTATAACAACCTATGGAATGTTCGATGGTTCTAAATGGACATGTGAGCTGTAGATTTAGCGTGTTAGCATAACTCAACATCTCGACGAATTTGTATTTTTATTGTCGAGTTACGCTAGCATGGCATCTTGACGAAAATGATCAAATTGTTGAGTTGTTAATTGTTCATTACTTGACACCACGCCAAACTATGATATCTAATATATTATCTAATAGTGAAACTTATCATCAAATTTCATGTCATGTTTGTCAAGTTACGTGCGATGCAGCCTTAAGTCGATAAGTCGATAATTTCGCCAAGATGTTATATTATCGTAACTTGTCAAATCGACAAAAATAGTACGTTGGTTTCTTGCTAATATGCTGCAGCTGTTACTGACTCGCCTTTTGATTTAATCCAAATTCAGTACAAAAGATATTAGGTAAAATATTTCCCAAACCCCTTATGATTAACCACTTGTATCAAACATTCTACAGATGCCATTTGTTACTAAGGGTTCACCTGCCTACATGATATCGTGTATCTAACACACACAAAAATAACATGCGGGCTGCCATGACAGCTTGACAACATATCGTAAGCCTACGTACAACATGGTCGAGTTTGATTTCACAGATTGCGAGAAAATATGCTATCAATGTTGATTTTGCAGCAAATGATAAAAATGAAAGCAAATGAGCCTCACGGACGTACCTCAAGTAAGTGTAAATTAATGTCCATATGCTTAATGTCTTGTCGTTATATATACATCGATTGAATGTTTGATACATGTAACCGATTAAAGCGCTAAACGTTCACTGTGAATTCTCACCTGCTCATATAGTGTAAACATCTTGTCGTGCAGGTTTGAGAAGTATGAAAGCAAATGGACCACTTGAATGGCATTAATCTCTATTGTTATAAACTTGTTTCAAATAAGGCAGATGTGGTTCGTCATTGAGTATCGATAAAGTCCATTAGTGAGTTACGCGTTTGACATAACGGGGACTACTTGGTATTCCAAAAATGGAACAGTATCCCCGGTATTCAATCATGGGAGAATAATCGACATATAGATTTTGCTGACACCTTATAACTCAATTAAATAATTATAATAATGAAAAAGGCAGAATTTTAGTATTGATATGTTATAATACAAAACAAAACAGACAACTTTGAGTCCAATAATGTTTCTGTTGCTATTCCAGTATTTTTCAAGAAATGTTTCGTTAAAGATACTTATTTCTGGAATATTCGTTTAGGCAAACTTGATGGTGACGTCGGATCCTCATGGCAGTTCTTACTAGTTAATATTAATCCATTGGTTTTGAGGTCAACCGGAATACGTTCGTTAAACTTCATATAAGTAACAGAGCACCCTTGGATGGCATTTAACACCATTTGTCCTTAATAAATTTGTAATTTATAAACATTTCATTTGAGACCATATTATCTTAATTTTTCCCATTGAGTTTTGTAGTGCAACCGAGGAACTAGTCCGATGGGCTGTATACTAAACTAAAAGGTCCAGTCACTATAACTAGTTGAAAGGGTCATTCCAAAACCAAACAAAAATTAGTAATTGTGTTATAGGAATACAATCCTAGCAATCTTTGCCAACACATTTATGTCAAAAAATGAGTTTAATTAGGTTCCTGCAAACCCTTGTGACCGCATGACTGTTTGAATGTTTTGCTTGGCTAAGTAACCGATTACCATAAAATTCGTTCCACCTTCATAGTGACAAGAGCAAAAGGGCTTTCAAGGAATTTGATGGCGCTGGTTTGAGGTGTTTTTTATATAAAATAATTATATGGCTCTTAAGGGCATCCGTAGATTCACTTTTAGGAGAATAGCACCTCATGAGGCCACGTATTCAGTGGACGGTGGCTGCAAGCATGCCGGTCGCAGAGATGTCACCACCTCTGGCCAAAGGCAAGGATTCACGCACGCCACCTAGTACGCTTCTGGTCGATTTGACCGACCCTCTGCGCATCCTCCCGGGTTCTTTTGCGACAACAAGGGAGACATGGTACGGGATCCTAGGCCACAAAAAAGCACCATGCCACAGCCAGAGGTATTATCGCCAGAGGCCTGTCTTGATTTACACGTCTAGCCACGATTTGTCTAGCCACCAGATCTGTCTAGCCACGATTTACACGACCGACGAGGAATGAGTCTTTCGTCACCCTCTATAGCATCGGCCACCACATCAGCTAGTAAATTATATGGTTGAATTAATATATGAAGACTTCAGCGAGGACTGATGAAAGAGCAAAAGAATTTTTACACTGTATAATCATTGATGGAGTCGAACTCAGTTCATCAGGGTTACCAGTCCACTGCTCTACCGTCTGAGCCATTTGACGAGTTAACTTTCTACGATCTTAAATTGGTATTCTTGGTTGGATACAATCTATTGGTAACAGTGGACGACACTGCCTTCAACGAAATCTCTATTCATCCTGTTTTACTCTCATTAGAACAACGGATCTAAATATCTTTATTTACAAGAAGCTCACGCTTGTCTTTGTTTACATTGCAGCAAGCAGTAAGAATGTCGTTACTTCCAAGACGTAAATGTACAATAGGCTTATGCCCCGATACTATCGATGACTTCGGTGGAAGCAGTAAAAGATAAACGGATTCCGTGAAATCTTCTTATTCACAAAAGGTTGCTTAAGATAAAGCTCACAAGAGAGTTCTTGCTGTAAGTTGTGTCATTTTACAAATATATTCTATGCAGACGATCATGAACTGGAGCCTGTAAAATTCAGCAAACAATACCGATTCACATTTCAGTACCGTTTTGAATGAGGAATGGACATTACTCATTAAGTCAAACACATTAACTTCATGTTACTAATCTTATTGAGGGATCTGAATGGCTGGAAAGCACGGTTATTCGAAACCCGAAACAGGATTCATAGGGTTTTTTGTTGATGAAAGTCGATTGGGGAAGCACAGGGAATCGGGAATTCGTCAGCTACATGGTAATGAGGTTTGGACGGTGACAAGGGCGGGGTTTGGATGTTTCTATAGGCTAGCTTTAATATGTGCAATACAAGTCAACACTATGACATGGTCGACTACATAATCACTCATATAAAACATAAGTTATAGGAGGCAATAGCATCCTTTTCATGGTCATAGCTACTATCCCTTCGCCGCCGCCCTCCTTACCATACCCTTTGCCGGTACGTTACTGAACCATGAACATTGTATGTTAGATCTCTATGACAATGAAATATTCAATTGCATAAGTTTCCGATGAACAGCGTAAAGATAAAGTTTCCTCTTTCTTCTGCTGATTTTAAAAGAGGTATTTGAATCGCCTCTCATATAGAGTATAGTTTTGAAAATTAATCCAAAACGCATCCAGAACTCTGTTTTAGTTGTTACCTCATTACCTGACCAAATTTATTCATGCAACTTATTTAATCTTGAAAAAACATCATTTTACAAAGTATTCTTTGAGCTGTTGTACGTCTGAATCAAAAGGGGGGAATAAGCCAATAAGAACATGTGAACTATAGAAACATTCTTTGCATTTCCTTCCAAGTCATCGGAGGGTTAGAGATTACGTTGATCCAAGAATTATACTCCATGAAATGGGAGGAATGCTAAAAGGGAAATCATTCTTGTAACAAATTCCAAATGAGAATAAACACTCTATGCAATCATAAAAGAGCTTTACATGCTGCTTGATTCTTTCTATGGATTTAAAACTAACGACATTAGATCGAAAGAGAGTGAATAATACAACCGTGGTCCACCTCTTTTCAATCTTTCAGTAGCACGAACTACGATTGGCAGAAGCTTACTAGTAGGGGATTCCCCCTAGCAGGGATTCAACCATTTGGCGAATGAGTGGGGGTAAACTAATGTACGTAACCAAGATGTTAGGAACTGGTATTACCATTGGGTAACAAGCAAATTTGTCACGCTCACTCCAATGCATGATAAGCAATTATATGCTTGTTATCAACTTGAATCGTGATAATCCAAATTAGTTGACAAAGAAATTGAGAATTCCTGTAGCTAAGATTACAATTGCAATTCAACAGATAGTAGTATACTTGCATATGTAAGACATGATCCCGACAGAAAGATTTCAAATCACCAAAATATTAATTCTAACACACCGACTCACACTCAGACATCACACGCACACAAATTATTCATATGTAACGAATTTAATGGGGTTTTTTGGTTACTGTTTGAATGAGTAAATCTTTGATAATATTACCGTCACGTTTCAATCTGCCCGACGTTTCACTCAGTGACGTCACGCATTGAATTGTTATCAGATACCTTATATTTTGGAGTAACCTTTCAATGTGTTTCTGTCAGGATGTTTAGAATTCAACGCCATAAAAAAGCAGTTTTCACATTACCACGTGTGATTGAACAATCTGATAGAAATTTTACCAGAAAATTTTACATTTTGACAAAGCCGACATAATTGTACATAAACACACTTTTATCATCAGAAAATCAGTTTTCCTATCTGAGCTTAATTTGACATAATTTTGTTACGCAACTAACCTGGCTGTACATTTTGAAGCGGTAATAGATAGGTTATTAGTAGGCAAAAAGTATCTCTTAAATGTGAACTAACGGAAATATGGTTGTTGTTGTTGTTGCTTTGTTCCTTTCTCTGAGATATAATGACAGCTTGTATGATTCTGGCCCCTTCTTCTGCTCAGAAAATTGCTCGTTTCCGAAATCAGACATGGATACAGATACTTAGTACCACCCTAGGGAACTGGTCAATACTTTCGCCGAGTTGATAAAAAACCACCAAATTGTATATCGGCAGCTGATATACTCAGTCTCTACGTACTTATGTCAACATGTTTATAAATAGGACTTATCATAACCTCGTGTTAATACACAACTGACGAAAGCGTAGGCAGTAAAAAGCAAATGGTGTGGGTGTTTGGTATTTTATATACATAGTAGATAACTCCCGCGCATCATATTTCCATACGATAGTAATAAACTATGGAATTGCGGAGTAAATTTCAGCACGGGTTAAACATGGGGTCGAACATTACTTACGGGCAGTGGCGGACTGGCCACACGGGCATTTGGGCATGTTGTCACAAAATGCTTGAAAACCTAAATAAAATCTAAAACATATATTTTTGTCTATTTTTGTTTACGTTTTTATCTGTTCTCAGTTTAATCAAGTGTTGCTTCTGGAAAATTATTTTTGTGTCATTTTTTAAGGATTATGGTAACCTACAAAATTGAGAAATATAGCACCATTTTGCATCTTAAATTTATAACCCCTCGGTGATCAGGACGGCGATCACTATGTAAGTATCATATCAATGAATAATGGGCCGGTCAAGGTGGAAAATACCCGGGCCGGTTTTAAGACCCAGTCCGCCCCTATTAGGAGGTATGGGGGTACAGGTGTTGAGAGGTAGGGGAGGGTTGAATAACTTAGAAGATTTAATATCACTGAAGAAGATATCACTAAGGTCAAGGTAATGACCTACACAGGCTCTTTAAATATATTATCCTTATGTTCATGATAGTGATAACTTCCCAAAATAGCTAAGACAATCTTATTTCAATTGGGGGAGATGTCACAGGTTCAGTTTAAGGTTTCATCTCACACAGAGCTGAAGTCTTGATCAAGTCTAAAAATGACATCATCGAGCCACATGTACTTGAACTTGTTTATGTTTTCATTTTTATTTTACCATTTTAATTTTCTGCAATGGACATGGGTTTTGAAAATGTTGACTCTAAAATATTGAACCTTTTAATATGACCTAATGATGGCATTGGCTTCAGTGTTAACACTGATTACATTCTACCTTGATAATATGAAAAGAAATACAACAGAAATTCTAATGTTTCGTATCCTATTGGCAATATGACATTACAGGTTTACAAAATGGCAGCCCGAGGCTCGTTTTTTAAACCGTTTCATATGACCCAAACATAATAAAGTTTTTTTTTTTAGTTCTTAGGGGAATTGTTCTTCACAAATATATTGTGTCCGCATTTAAGGCTAAAGACTTAGTTAATGAACCTTTTAAATGAATCACAGTAGGTCATCTGTGACGTCACGATAACAGATGTTCTTATGCAGCTAGTATTCATTTATATATATATATATATATATAAATATATATATATATAAATATATATATATATATTTATATATATATATATATTTATATATGTGTGTGTATCAAGTATTTAGGTTAGTGCATTACCTTGCTCTCAAAGCATAATGAAACTACTATCAACAATGACTGCAGAACATATAAGCCTGACAACTCTTTGGTTTGTCACAATTCCAGAGATAACAACGATAAAATAACTATTTATAGAAATCCTACCTGCATTGGCTTGTGGAGGTAATTGACTGCCTTCTGTTCCGAGACCTCTTTTTACTCTCGTGTTATCATCTTCCTAAAACAAAACAAAAAAAACAAAAGATGAAAGCTAGATTTAAATGTTATTCAAATAGTGTATTTTTTAAACACCTATTGTGAAACAAGGTCAATTTACATCATTCATGTATTTTAATATTTTAAAACATTATTACATTTTATATGTCAATATAATATATACATGCAAAGAATACTAGCAGAGTTGCTTCTATACTCAATGTGTTCTAAAACCTCAAATAGTTGATGTTCCTGAGATGTATGTATAGCAGTATCGTAAATATAATACATGAAGGTTAGAATTGACTTCAAGACATACTAACAACGATTTTAATAGAACCATTTTATACTAGGTTTACTCAAAGTAAGATCGCATTGGATGAAACTTAAAACCACTTTTAAGAATTTTCACAAAATGCATATCATGAACAACAGAAACTGACTGGTTAAATTATAAGGAAAGTGGAAAAGAGCCAAGAACGGTTTGGGCTAAAATAGAACTTCAACGGGTGATCTCATGGTTTATACCCTGAGCTCAGTGCCGTGCACCGGATTTCATAGCTGGGGGATGGTGCGAGGGGCAAATTGCCAATTATCCCCAAATTGTTTTGGCAAACTTGAACCTAGATGGATCAAACAAATGTTACAAAGGATGGGTGTGGCTGTGAGATGGATGGATGCAACTGCCATGTAGGAGGTTAATATGTCAAATGATGCATTCTGAGGCATATTTAGACTATAAATTAGTTCTATTATAAGGCCAAAGCGAAAGGTTGTACTAATAAATATTTTGCTTTTATTGTTAAATCCCTCAACTGCAAAATTCAACCTTTTATACAAATTAACAAGTTAAATAAATTCCTTAAAACGCGTGGGAAATTATAAATCAACTTTACCAGATATACATATATTTGATTTACACTCCTTTAATATATTACTCTGTAACTTGTTACTTTTTACATATAAATATATAATCATTTCTCGAAAACACACACGAGAAGCATACAACAAAATAAACAAAATAAACACAAATATGTTGCTTCTAAAAAATTTCTTTTCAATCTGAGCAGCCAAGAGATTGAGTAAATGATAACTTCCTTTTTCATCAACTTCAGTTTCTCCTTTATGATTAGAAAATGAGGCTCGACCACCAAGAAACAAATAAAAAGGCACAAGTTGGCTTCCACAACTTGTTTCTGATATATATCCACTCAAGAATTTTCCAAAAGTAAAAATATCAGCCAATTGAGTTGACTTAACCATATAATTGTTTCTGAGGTACAGACTTTCACCTCCTTTGGAGCAGGTGGTCTCAGTGAAACTAACCCACACCCTAGATACTGTGACCCTCCCCCCTATAATTGTACTTTTGCTTGGTTAAATAGTGACACAGTTACTACATTTGCCCAATGAGAACACTCATTATTAAGTCAATGAAGAAATTAACTGTGGTACGACCCTATACGGTTTACAAAGATTTTGATCCTTAATAATATCAAATGACCTTTGACCTCCATACCAAAAATTCAAGTTCTTGTAAACTATACCCCATATCAAGTCCATCTGAGCTTTGCTTTTGGTGTTCTTGTGTTTACTATAGGTTTTCAGATTTTGGTCTACACTGACCTCAAATGACAGTTGACATCTGCAGAAACCAGTAGGGTTTGTTTCCACTAAGGTGGATATAAATACCAAGCGTAAAATACATCTAAGATATATTTTGGGGGCATTTTGGGTTACAAGGTATTAATATTTTTTACCTCCATTGACGTCAGATTACCTTTGACTTCGACTAGAAAAAGAGATCATGCAGTCACTACAGTTGATCTAGCTACCAAGTACCAAGTTAATTCGAGCTTTACTGTGGAGTTGTCATGTTTTACGAGGTTTTCATACTTACTATTATAGACCTCGAATGACCTTTAATTTCCACAAAACAGTATGGTTCTCATAAATAAGGTGACTACAAACATTCAGCATGAATGTCATCCATGTCATCCATGTTTTACTATTGAAGTTATCGCATTGTGGCATTCAGAAGCTGACCACTGGTAAGCTCAAATGACTTTTGCCCTTTCTAACAACAACAGTGTCCTTGTACCCAATAGGGTGGATCTACAGAGCAAAATAAAATATGGTCCAATCAATTTTCACTTTTGTTGATTTGTTACTTAAAGCAGCCCTGAAAATATCATTGATTTCGTAAGTTACTTGAAATTTAAATTCAACAAGGCAGTACATAAGCCTGACATTTCACGTTTAATTTCAATTGGTGAAGGGGAAAAAAGACAATTCTGAAATTTCTAATGTGAAACGATTCTGACATTATGAAATAATGTTCTATTCACTGTACGGTTAAAAATAATCTTATGTAAAATCTGTGAAATATTTTAAGGGTAAGCAGGTAGGTTTGGAAATAATAGGCGAACAGACTGAATTTTATTGCATGATTTCACAGAGAATTTCAGCACTTACTCGTTCTACAACGTGATGTATCTAGGGTTTCAGCTGACCTTATGATATATCTGGGAATATCGCAATTGTAGGTAAAGAAATTTTTGAAATTTTTCAGAGATTAGATTATGGCCAATGCGGTAAGCAATAATAGCTGTCTGCATATGTATGAGATCAAGAAGCTTGAGCAGGTTTTAGAGAAGAAAACAAGTTACTAGCATGATCAATATGTTTAGCAGGGTAAATATGACAAACTGCTTTCTATTGAAAGAGCATTGGCTTTCTGAGATGGACATTGTATCCACCAAACCAAACAGTTTAGCAGTATAACAACTGTGGTGAAATTTATGTAAGGTACAGAGAACGCTGAATACTTTTAGGTATGAAATGTTTCAACTTTTAGAATATACCAGTTTTGTGGAAGTAGTCTTTATGTGATTTTTCCAAGTTTCCAAGTTTTCCAAGCATCCTCCTTCGTCTACTACGTTAAAACATATATACATCCTCAACATCTGCACACAGAATATGAACTTACCAAATCAATGACACCATTGTCATGCTTCTCACCGCCAGACAAAATTCCTCTGCAGCAAAGAATTAACACAGACAACAATAATGTTGTTTTCTCGAACATTTTATTTCAGCAAAAACGAATTTACATCCACAGAGAACACATTTAAATTAGCATCCAGAAAAGCGGGTACTTGTTTTGGTTATATTCAAAATTATAGTTTCTTTAAAGCATCTGACGATAAACACATGTATAGCAGCTTCTGGCTGACATAATGCAGTAGACACCATCATGGATATAGACAATAATCTTTCAGCAATTCGAAAACATTGTTTGTGATTGGTGGAAACCCAGTATCTATGGTCAGGACCAAAATGTTTAACCAATGAGAGTACTCATTCTTTACATTTTCGAAATACTTATACCAAGTATGGTAGCTGTCACATTAAACCATCAGAGGTTTATAACTATACTTTTCCATTGTATGTCAAAAGGAGTGAATTAATTTACTACAGTGGATCTGTCAGAGTTGGTGAAAATTACTTACCTTGGAATGAAACGCTCAACTCAAGGTTTACTTTTTTATTTACGAACCTATGAGATACAATCATCATCTGTTGAGAATCCAGTTTTATAGGATCTCAAGATCAACTTGATAAAGAAATGAGACAAGATTGAATTCTTTAAAGGGATGTCATGATATCATGATCATAACAAACCTCAGCAGTATCTGCAGACCAAATAATAAATACAGACAAATTAAAGCTGGTTCTATCAGGGAGTAAAACTGGGAAATATACGAATCCATATGATGAACATTTAATTATTTGATCACTTATGCAAAGTAAAACTATGAAAACATTTCATATACAAAACCTTCATTAATATCAGAAAGGTAAAGATAAAGCCAAAAAAAAAGAAAAAAAAAGTACAATTTAAAAAAAGTGCCACAGTTGTACACGTCCCCTGGACAACACAGATATATTAAAAAGTTACCTCACAGGTCCCGAGTTATACACCAGAGTGAGGAGTGGAATTTGACATGATGTGTTTATGCCCAAAGACAAAATGCAATGGTCGGATAAATACTCTCAATGACCATCATTTCTAAGATCACAAGTCTA
The DNA here is from genome assembly GCF_037975245.1 of Apostichopus japonicus. Classification (NCBI taxonomy): domain Eukaryota; kingdom Metazoa; phylum Echinodermata; class Holothuroidea; order Aspidochirotida; family Stichopodidae; genus Apostichopus; species Apostichopus japonicus. The sequence continues at coordinate 18,927,340 of NC_092568.1, forward strand.
TATCAATACCACATGAAAGAATGCCCCCCCCCCCACTCCAAACAAACCAAAATGACTTAAAGAAAAACAATAGATTAAACCATTATAATGATTCCAAATAACTTAAGACATGAGTGCATGTTTCATTTGTTTTACATGTCCTTTTACTTATTGTAATTAATATAACACATGGACAAAAATGAGAAGGGCTGCCGAGGAGGGTATTATGTAACCCTCAGCGTTTAACAATAAAAAACTGTCCATTCATAGTGTTATCTGATAAATCATAGCGTACAAACAACACAGAGGATATCATAACCATCGACATAAGGAGGGCAAGGTAGACCTCCTCCCCCAGCACTACACTTAGCATCAGCAACATAAAGTAATGGTTCATTGTTGTTGTGGTTTGTACGGGGAATCCCCTCGGCATTTTGATCAATGCAAACAAACTGAGCTTTGTTGTGACCATCATGAGAAGACATCATGTAGCCTTGGTATTCCAAAGTCCACTCTGTAACAAAGCGAATTGCGGATAAATACATAACTCTGATTTCAATATATATATATATATATATATATATATATATATATATATATATATATATATATATATATATATATATATATATATATATATATATATATATAAATATATATATATATATATACACAGTATATTGACACAGTAGCTATACCATGTATACTCAATGCACATTCCTTGACATCGTTCAAGTTTCTGTCTATGATTTTGACCTCTACTAAAGTACATAGCTATATACGTTAATGTGTCGCTTGTTGTGCAACCTGTGTCTGGGACCCCAGATATCCAAATTATTACAACAAGGTATTTCTCCTATTTTGTCTGTTTGTTGTCGCTACTGTATTACCTATAACTCAAAACATGACACCGGGCCAAGACGTACTTCCACAATCCTGCCCTTCCTCCCCCAACTGCACACCCACCTACCCTGCTGGTCTCATCACCATTATACTAACACTTCTTCACCACATGAGGCCAGAGAAGAAGCCTGTTGTCTTTGGTAGAGATCGATCTGTATGCTGAATACAATTAAGAAAAGTGTCCATCTCGGTTATCAGCTGCCAATGTGATTATTGTTTGTCATATCTCACCTCTTTTAATTGGGCTTCTTTGAAGTATGTTGTTCATCCTGGCTATACGCTACAGCCTAGTGTGTCACATTCATATAAGATTTTCCATGTATCATCATCGAAACTGCACTGCAGTTTTGCTGTCTGGTTCTTTGTGTTGTATTTCCAGAATGTTCCTTACTCGATTGATCTTATACTCCTTGCAAAGGTAAAAACATCATCCTTACCTTGGCTTCCTAAGCAGATGTTGGTTCCAGGGATTGTAACAACAGAATGCTTGCCTGCAGACAGACACACGGCACAAGGAGCTTCACTTTGATATATATTCGGAGATGTTGGGAGGGTTTGCTCATATTCAACACCATATATACTAGCACCATTAGCATGGTTTGGCGGGTCAGCAAAAGTTGGTTCCAAGGGTAAGCAAAGATAGTTCACTCCAGATCCTTTTTGGTTATAACTATCACCACCGCCCATTACACCTATAAAAATTGCAAAAAAAACATAAAAATAGCATGGTTCCAGAAAGCCTTGAAAAAATATTGAATCAATTTGAAATAGGTTGTAATTGTAGAGAGAAAATAGTAAATTTACTAGTTCTAGCAGTGGACAGTCCTCATCAGTCTACTACACAAGAACTAAATAATTAATGCTGAAGAACGGCCATGCTTCTTTTAAGTTGTACATTAATGGCTACGATCAGTACTGAAATTAGATAATTAATTTTGTAAGCAAACCCAATTAGGATATGAGTGCAAGAACCGTGAAACCAATCACTTTTGGTGAAGCTAGAAAAATATTGATTTTGCTCAACTATCAGATTGATTTAATTTTAACACATAAAAAGCATGACTTAGTAGAATTGGAATCTTTCTTAAGGCAAATAGGCATAAAAAAATAAATATGTTATACATGAACAATCATAGAGAATGGTCCAATCAGTCAAAGCCATCAAAAATTTGTCCATTCAATCAAAATCATACAGATTGTTCAAATCAGTCACAATCATGAAAAAATAGTTCCAATCAGTCATAATCATACAGATTGGTCCATTCAGCCAAAATCAGACAAAAGTTCTATTCAGACACAACTATACAAATTGGTCCAATCAGTCACAATCATACAGATTGGTTCAATCAGTCACAATCATACAGATTGGTTCAATCAGTCACAATCATACAGATTGGTTCAATCAGTCATAATCATAGACATTGGTTCAATCAGTCACAACCAAACAAAATGGTCCATTCAATCAAAATCATACAGATTGTTCAAATCAGTCACACTCATACAGATTGGTCCAATCAGTCATTATCATACAGATTGGTCCAATCACCCAAAATCATAAAAAAATTGTCCATTCACATACAGCCATACAAAGTGGTCCAATGAGTCACAATCATACAGATTGTGTCTATCACTCACGAACACACAACTAATTTAATCACGCTTTCAGCCCTTAATATTGCCTCCGCTACTTTCACATGTGACCAAATAATCGCATCAACTCTGCTGGATGGATATTTGGCAGATTAGGGTTCATTCTTGTGTTACTGGTTTACAAATTTTCTTTCATATAAACCAATCAGTCGATTTTGAAATGTAGTACTTCAAAAGGTACAGGATTTACTACATCACATTTTGTCACATATCATTGTCTAGATATCCAGGCTCACCTTGATATACCAGTTGAGATGTGCTGGGACAAGATGTTTTTCCCCAGCGAGTGTAAATAACTCCAGCCTCCGAGGATGTACTTGAGTCGGCAGGAGGGACAGGTGTTTCTGGAGGACTCTGAAGAACATGATCTAAAAGTAATAACAAATCAATCAATATTATTATCAAATGGTATGGTGGTGTTCATTTAACTCGAGTTTAGTAAGACAAACAACTAATGAATAACATTATCGAAGATATGTTTGAAATCTATATGGGGCAAGAGTCATTCGTCGTTTTGCATACAAACGTTCCATGAATGAACCCTTGAGCTATGATCCAATTGATTATGTAACATATGCCACTGTTTATGTAAAGCCAATTGAACATCTGAATCATCTTAAGGGATTTCCAGTTAAGAATACCAATTGCACAAAGCACCATGGATATCTGTGCTGTTCTAACGTGCCGTTCTCAACTTGCTTTCTCCGACTAAAGCCTGCATCTGCTATTCTGTGAGAGTCAAAGCATTGATTAAAGATTGGCACATATCCCGGCGGTTCTTTAACGCGGATGGGGTGGCTATGTCAATATTTTACACAAAGAATTGTGATAGGGAAGATTTACTATGTAATCACTTGATATTATTTTAATGGGAAGATGTGAGGATGGCAGGAGAGAATCTGAATATTGCTTTAGGTTCAAGCAGATGTAAAGCACATCATGCAGAACAGATACTGCCAATTAAAAAAGCCCACGTGTATCCTGTGATACTAATTGGCTTGCTTTGGAAAACATTTTGGAGCGAGTGTATATTACTTTATTAATCCGCCTTAAATCTTTGAAAAGTAATGATATTTTACTTATGCTTCATGATATGGGATAAGAGAAAAGCGTTACTGGTGTGCCTTCCTCAAAACTTTAAACATCTCTTAAAGCAAAAATACAATTAACAAACCAATTACCAATGAAAACAAATTGCCACCCCCCCCCCCCCAAGTGTGTACTTAAAACTATAAGCTTGGCAAGAAAAGTGTCCTTTTGAAAATAAAAAGTATGTTATCCCTAACCAATATGTCAACGCTCCCCGATGTTCCATATGGAGTGGCATTTCTTTACAATTTTAAAGAAATATGCTGAACGAGTAACCAAAAGGCTGCTGAAGAAAATAACCACAAATTCTTGTTCAGAAGGAATCAACACCCAACAATTATGCAATGTATAAGAAAAAAAGCAAATATTAGGACGCAAGACTACTTTAACTGTCGATATCTGACGTAAAAATGGCCTATACCTGGAATGGGACCGAGTATGATCTGGTCACGGCCATCACGACCAGGCATCCCTTGAGGACCAGGAGTTCCCCTGGGTCCTGGATCCCCAGGAGGACACATCACACATTGACCCAGAAAATAAGAAGCTTGCATGTTTGGGCTCATAAGGAAAGGCGAACCTGGAAGGAAAGCAAGATGCTATTTCAGTCAAAACATGTAACATCAATTCTACAATAAAAACTACAACAACTCATGAAATGTACGGTGGTTCTTTATGGACATACGAGTTGTAGACTTAGCGTGTTAGCATAACGCAACATACAACATATTGTCGAGTTAGCGAGTTGGCAAGTTACAATAACGTGGCATCTTGACGAAAATGATCAAACTGTTGAGTTAATACGTTGCTCGTTACTTTGCAACACGTAAAAAACTAATATATATTATATATTACAATGGTAAAAATGTTCATTGCAACTACCACGTTTGTCAAGTTACGTGCGATGCAGCCAGTCGACAATGAGATCAGTTTGCCAAGATGTATTAGTATCGTAACTTTTCAACTTGACAAAAATCGTACGTTGGTTGACTTGCTAATATGCTGCAGTTGTCACTGATTCGCTTTTGGTTTAATCCAAATTAAATAACAAACTCGTGTAGCAAACATTCTACAGATGCCCCTTGTTACGTAGGTGTCACCTGTCTACATGATATCACTTATCTAACTGAACATTTAACATCAGAACTGACACGACAGCCTCACTACATATCGTAAACCGACGTACAGCAAGCATTTCCAATGCCGCAAATGATGCGAGTTTCCAAGAAACAGCCAGTTTAATTTTTAATTGTAAAGAGTAATTTTTAAACAAAGATAAATTAAAGCTACATCAACGACTGAACAATGCACTTCTCTCTCAACATTAGTTAGCCTGACATTTACAAGAACCCCTTGTTAGGAGGTATGGGGGTAGGGTGTTGAGAGGTTGGGGAGGGGTGAATAACTTAGAAGATTTAATATCACTGAAGAAGATACCACTTAGGTCAAGTTAATTACCTACACAGGCTCTTTAAATATATTATCATTATATTCATGATAGTGATAACTGTAATGAAAACTTCCCAAAACAGCTAAGACAATCTTATTTCATTTGGGGAGATGTCACAGGTTCAGTTTAATGTTTAATCTCACACAAGCTGAAGACTTGATCAAGTCTAAAAATGACATCATCGAGCCACATGTACTTGAACTTGTTTATGTTTTCATTGTTATTTTACCATTTTTATTTTCTGCAATGGACATGGGATTTGCAAATGTTGACTCTATGATATTGAACCCTTTAATATGACCTAATGATGACATTGGTTTCATTCATTACATTCTACCTTGATAGTATGAAAAGAATTAAAACAGAAATTCTAATGTTTCATATCCTATTGGCAATATGACATCACAGATTTACAAAATGGCAGTCCCAGACTTAACTTTTAAACTGTATCATATCTCCCAAACGGAACAAAGTATGCCTTAGTACTTTTGGGAGATGTTCTTCACAAAGTATTTTGTGTTCCCATTAAAGAATAAAGAATTACTTAATAAACCATTTCAAATGGATCACAGTAGGTCATCTGTGACGTCACGATAACATACGTTCTTCTGCAGCTTTAGCATTCATTTATCTATATATTATTTTATAAAGTTTTGAGGTTAGTAAATTACCTTGCTCTCATAGAATACTGAAACTACTATCAATAGCAACTGCAGTACATCTAAGTCTGACAACTCTTTGGTTTGTCACAATTCCAGAGATAACAACGATAAAATAACGCCTTTGTTTTTAGGAATCCTACCTGCATTGGTTTGTGGAGGTAATTGACTGCCTTCTGTTCCGATACTTCTTCTCACTCTCTTGTTGTCATCTTCCTAAAACAAGAAACCAAAAAGATGAAAGCTAGATTTGAATGTTATTGAAACACCTATTGTGAAACGAAATCAATTTACATCAGCCATGTATTTAAATATTTTAAAACATTATTACAGTTTATATGTCAGTATAATATATACATGCAAAGAATACGAGCAGAGTTGCTCCTATCCTCAATGTGTTCTAAAACCTCAAATAATTTGTTGTTTGCTGAAATGTATGTATAGTAATATAAGGGACAGATACAAAAAGGTACATACACAAGCGTTATTTAAAATATACATGAAATACACAGTAAAATGGAATGATCGAAACTCCAAGAAAGATTTTAAAGCAACCATATTATACTTGGTTATCTCATACCTAAAACAATTTCGACAAACTTCCAAGGATTACTCAAAGTAAGTTTGCATTGAATGAAACTCAAGACCTCTTCATAGAATTCGACAACAAATACAAATTTAGTAAATGAACAACAGAAAACTGACTGGTAACATTATAAGGAAACTGGACAAGAGCCAGGAATGTTTAGGCTAAAATAAGATTTCAACAAGTGATCTAATGGTTTATACCCTGAGCTTAAGGCACTTCAAACTGGGGGAGGGGGTTGGGGTGGTGGGAGGGCCAAATTACCAATTTTCCCCGACTTTTTTAGGTAGGCTCGAACTTTGATCAAAAATGTTACGAATCAATGGTGTGGCTCAGGGGTGGATGAATGCGGTAGCCATGCAGGAGGTTTGGATATCAGATTGTTTATAATTAGATCTAAACGAAAGGCTGTGGTAATAAATATCGTGCATTTAAAAAAAAATCCCCTAACTGAACGTCAGAAGCTACAGTACCTCGCATACCGTGTAACCAGATATCATCCTCCAATCTCATTTGATATAACTCAAAAAGTGGCAGAGTATTTGGGAAATTATAAAACAAACTTTTCCAGAAAAAGATTTAGATAGATTACAGATTTACACTTCCTTAATATCAGGGGCGGATCCAGGGGGGGGGCCGACCCGGCCCCGGCCCCCCCTTTTTGGAAATCAGTTGCGTTTTTTTTTTATGTGGGAGTACTTCAAATTCCTAATAGGCATAACTTGGTGAAAAAAAGCCTAATATATATCCAGCTGCTCTTCCCTGAAACGCTATCGTTTTTATTCCAAATTTGAAACTAAGGCAATTATCAGGCCTACGCGACATCACGTATTAATTAGATACGGCTCAGTACTATAGTGCTGACTATTACTGTCAGGGAAAATCAATGCACATTTAGCAAGTATATCATAATTATCTGAATGAAAGGGGGTGTAGGCGGTTTTACACTATCTAACGCAACGTAGTCGCCAAGAACCTGAAGTATTTTTAAGGGAGGGCCCGAGGAACATGAACTTATAGCATGCTCCTCGTGGTGAAATATAATTGCACCTATTAGGTGAATTGAGTGTACTGTTAATAGCAGGAGAGACTAGTGTAGGTTCTTATGACCAACTAGACCGGTTTCTGCTCTCAAACTTTATAGGAGGAGCTTCATCAGTAGTAGCCTTTGAATATTTTATATTCGGCCTGGGCGTCTCGTTCTCAAAATGCATCTATTTTCTGTGCACGAGTTTTTATGGACTCATAGTGCAGCTATAAGAGCATCTAAAAGGGCTTCGTGTGAACCTTGAGAGTCAGCTGATTCTTCGTTAGTATGAAACCTTGAGTTAACAAGTAAATCTTTGAGATTTTGGGCCCTTTTGTAGGCTAGAATCGGTTCTTTTGGAAACAGTTTGGATAATTCCTCGTGCAGGGGCGTAGCGAGCGGGGGGGGGGGGTGTGGGGGGTGTCACACTCCCCAATAATTTGGTCGCTGTCGGCAAATTTTGGGTCTGTCGGCAAAAGGAGAAAAGGTGAAGAGAGCGGAAGGGGAAGAAAGAAGGAAAGCTGAATAGAGAAAAGGAGAACAAGAGCTTCTTTATCGGTTATTTCGATTTTCCAGTTCTTCATCTGATAAACTCATTCACCAATCCAATCACCCGACGCCTACAAGTTAAAAACCTCTCGGCAAATAACTGATAATGTCACGGCCGTCAGTATAGCTACTGTAGCCAGGCTCAGCTAGACGAGTGCCAGAATCGCCGGCAACTCAGTGAAAGAAATGGAATTAAAGGCTTCCGTATAGGCCGCAGCCCATGAGTCGTGCTATCGTGTGACAACGTGTTGTTATTATCCTCTGTTCAGAATGACGTCATCGCAGATGTCATTCGTTCTCCGTGGAAAACTTAAGGACACGGCTCCCGAATTGTACACAATTTTTAACGTTTCTCGCTTGTATATCAATGAATGTTGTTATTTCTCATCACCGGAAAGTTTTCTGAACATTTTCATGACGAAGTTTCACTATTTCAACGATCGGTGAAAGAGAAAACACAGTTCGATAATTGGCCCCAATTAATTCTTCTTCTGCCGACTGCCATAAAAATAATATCGAAATGGAAATTCTACGGTGCCAAATTTGACTTAAAATATGCACCAGATTGCATCTAAGGACGTTTGAAAACTAAAAATTTTCCAAAGGGGAGGGGGACACCCCCTCCCCTTAGACCCCTCCCCCATTTCAGTCACCACTTCCAGATCCGTCGGCAAATCAAATCCTCCACACCCCCCCCCCCCAACAAAAAAAAACTTCGCTACGCCCCTGTTCGCGTGTTGCGAGATTAAGTGCCAATGTTTCAAAAGTACATTTTTCAAATGCGTGGTTTTGATATGGAGTGTATAGGTAAGCTTGAACACCATTGGTGGTTCCTTTTGTTTAGGTTTGGTAGTGAGGTATTGCCCACGGTTTTCAAATTTTATGCCTTTCGTGGCTGAGGCAATTTCCTCTTTCTTATAGTTACGGAGTAACAGTTTCTCTGTGAACGCATTCTTTTTCTGTAAGAAATCAGTCTCATTGTTACATAGACGTGCGTATCGTAAGACTTCCCCTTTAATGAAGCCTTTAAAAGTGGCAAGTGGGTGTGCAGAGTTTCTGTCGAGGTATTGGAAGGTTTCCGTGGGTTTGGTGTAGACTTTGGTGTCTAATAACCCATTGGTTTCAAACCTTGGACCTTTGAAGATTTTCAAATCTAGGTATGTTACCTCGGTGTGTAATATTTCTACCGTAAACTTTAAGAAGCGGTGAATTTCATTCAACCTGTTTACTAGTTGTTCAAGTTCCTGAGGTGAACCGTCGTAAAGCAATAGAATTTCATCTCTATAGCGGAGCCATTTTAAGATTTTATTATCTGTCGGTAAAATCTGGTTTTCCAGTCTATGCATGACGATATCACAGATTTCCGGAGAGGCTTGGCTACCCATGGCGCATCCGATCTTTTGTAGATAGAATTGGTTATTGAACTCGAAACATTTTCTTGTTAAAAATAAGTTCAATTAGTTTGCGCATGGATATGGAAGATATTTTATTTATTCCATATTCGCTTTTTTCCGCCTTTTCATAGACTTCTTGACATATATCTAATGCCTCCTCTTGGGGAGTATTGGTATACATGGCGACGACATCGAGTGTAGCAAGTACTACTGCTTTTGGTAACGGGGTGGCTTCCACAATTTTCAGAATGTGATTTGTGTCTTTCACATAGGTGCTTTGTTTTAATACAATAGGAAGCAAGAACTAGTCCACAAATTCCGATTTTTTTTTTCGGTCGGTGATCCGTTTCCGCTTATTATCGAGCCCTCCCTTAAAAATACTTCAGGTTCTTGGCGACTACGTTGCGTTAGATAGTGTAAAACCGCCTACACCCCCCTTTCATTAATAAGTATATCATAATTATCTCATTGAATATATCTTGTTTTATGTTTTTTCTTGGGGTGAATCTGGTGTCATAATTTTCGCGCAAAAGAAAAAACGAATCGACGCAATAATAGTGTATCCATTGTACATGCACTGTTGAGCGTTGTTAAATATGTGTCTATCGAGAAAAAATATGTGCACAAAAAAGCGTGTCTGCAACGTTTCTGGTTTTTCTAGTTTTTGGCGAAATGTTTCACCATTTTGCATCTAAGCACTCACAATTAACCAAAAATGTCCCCCCCTCTAGACCCCTCCCCCAGGACGCAGATCACTAAAGTGCTACCATCGGGATGTCGGCCCCCCCTTTCTCAAAATCCTGGATCCGCCCCTGAATATGTTGCCCAGATTATTTTACTTGCTATATTCATTTCTCGAAAAGAAACCAGAAGCATACACAAACTTGACAACATCAACACCAAGACAAATTTGGCCTCAAATATTTTCTTTTCAGCAAGCAAAACCAGCGAAATCAAAATAAAACAAATGATAACTTACTCTTCTGGATTATGCCGACACTTGACATGTGATTTCTTTTCAGACTTGCCCAAGTCTGCAGTCTATAGTATTTGAAGAAATAGTCAAAACAACATATTTCTCTTAAGAAAATTTGTCCTAAGCTGTTTTGGGGTTTTTTCTTCATTAAAGTAAGCATCTCTTGTTCATATTATTGATGCTGATGGTTGACTTCAGTTATGCTTTATAGATAACCTCCACAAAGAAAGGACAAATTTCTAAAGCCTATTTGTTGGTTACTCATTTAATTTAATTTTTATTCCATTAAGTCTCTGAAAATCCTGATATAATAACATTGCACATGATACTACAATATTACTTTATGTAAGAACATAATAGTATATTTTATCTGTTAATCTATACAACTGATATGAGAGAGCATTAATAATAATGATAATAATTAGTTAATGGTAATAACTGATTAATTATCACATTAGTCTCAGGTAGCACAAAAGCGTCGCAGCACAGACGACCCTTAAACTGATCAACTGAGTCCAGAGAACTTATATCTACAGGAAGTGAGTTCCACAAACGGGGGCACAGCACGATGGCAGCTGCGTTCGCCGATCATTTTTCATTCGAGACACTGGAACATAAAGCTGGTTAAGATATTGTGTTAATTCACTTCCTTCACCTGTTAAAAGATGATATCCCATTAATATGTCTCATATATATAGTGCCAATGAAATTTTGAATAAATTGGAATGAATGAGAAACATTTTTAATAGCTAATAAACTGCTTGCTAATCTTCTACAATTAGCTGGTGTTGCATAGTACTTTACTCACTTAAATCTCTTAGTTCTGGTTCGCGCGATCCTGCAAAGGATCCAAAAAGTCAGGCGCTAGAACTTTTATATAAATTAAACTATATCGCAAAACATCTGGTTGTGTTAACAATGTACATGTTTCAGCAAAACACATACTGCATATCAAGGCACCCTCCAGCCCCCACCTTCCCCCCTAACAACCCCCTTAGCCAGAGGAGGACTTTTCAAGTAGTAGACCAACTAGCCTCCATACAGCACCTCCCAATCTAATCTTATTATTAGCTTTATGCAAGCCAGTATTGTTCTAATATTTTATCGAGGAGCATATTGTTATTTGCAGAAAAAGCCAACACACGACATAGATATTGTCATAAAAATGGGGAAAAAATTCAATTCTTTTTTACATATCTTGATATCATGTTTAATGGTACAAATTAGAGATTTTTAATATTTAGAGAAGTTCATTTTTGATGAAGTCATGGGTCAGGTCAAGTCATGAAAAGATGAAGTTTTCTCTACGAATAGAAGACTGAAATTCCAACAGAGAAATGTTGCATGGTTGTAGGTTTTGCATCCTCATGAGGCAATATTAGCATAACATTAAACCCTTTCTCATTATTTTGTATTTAAACTGGCTTTATAAGAAAAAAGAACTTATAGAAGAGTTTTAATTTCACTTTTTTTGCATTTTAGTTAAATACCAAACTTACTGATTATTACTACTCAAAACCTAAAGACAACTGGTCAAACTAAGACACCCTCTTAGACAAGAAATCAAATCCTGATTCCATTCTCTCACAACATTGTGTCGCCCTCCCCCCCCCCAACCCCTCCTCCAGACATTTAGTATTAATAACATGTGGAATGCACATTATATATATATATATATATATATATATATATATATATATATATATATATATATATATATTTATATTTATATTTATATTTATATTTATATATATATATATATATATATATATATATATATATATATATATATATATATATATATATATATATAAATATAAATATAAATATATATCGATATATACCTATATCTATATTATCTATATATATCTATAATGCACAGCTGGAGGACCCAGGTTCATATCGATTAATGTATGTCGTCCAGTTACAGAGTTGTTGACAATTGACAATTCATAATCATGGACGTTAAATATGAATGAGAGAAACTGACTTCGGTCAGCTTGTGGCTTTGATAAGCCAATGAGACTTCTTCGCGAGTTCCTGCTCGCAGGATGATCTAAAATACATACATACATATATACACATTGCCATTTCAAATACATATATCTCTCTCTGTATATGTACAGTATTAACCTCCACAGTATTTCTAAGATACCAAATGAAGAGTTCAAAAATTTCTTAATCTTTTTCACAAAAAAAAGGTTTAAATTTCCCTGTCAGCTTTCTAAAAGTTCTGCTATTATTAATGGTTGAACCCCAGGTTAATTATCGCATTTTGCAAATATATAGGAAAATGGCGAAAAGTGGCAGGTTGTTGTACTGCTACTCAAGTGGTCTTCAAAGCTTTATGGCCCAGGATGATCCATGTGGCCTAAGCCACACCCCCATCAAACTCCCCCAGAAACGATGCTCAGAATGCAAGAAAAGATAGCTTGGACTATGGAATTGATGTTGCAATAAACACAAATTTGAATTGATCTCCTTCGTGAAGCTCATACAACTGTAGATAGATTTTTCCAACGTCTAGAGAAAGTTCATATCGACTGTGGTATAATCTTAAAGCTCATACAACTGTCTGCAATGATAGACCACAGTAAGTTAAAGTTCACCAGACAGTCTATTTACAAGGTCCAGTTCAGCGGCTCATCATATCCCTTCGTCCCCTAGCAGCTGTCACAGAGTTATGTTATGATCCTTGGAATGGTCCAGTTCAAGGTCCAGGTCAGCAGCTCATCCATCGTCCTGAGCAGCTTGTTACAGAGTTATGTAATGATCCTTGGAATGGTCCAGTTCAAGGTCCAGGTCAGCAGCTCATCCATTGTCCCTAGCAGCTTGTTACAGAGTTATGTAATGATCCTTGGAATGGTCCAGTTCAAGGTCCAGGTCAGCAGCTCATCCATCGTCCTGAGCAGCTTGTTACAGAGTTATGTAATGATCCTTGGAATGGTCGTAAAAGGCAAGATGGGGCTGGTTGCCTCCAACTCTAGACCAGTCATCAGACAATTGCTGGCATTCTCAAACTCTCCTTGGGCTTCCAAGACTTTGCCTAACGTCAACCTGAGAGGATGCGTAAGGAGATGGAGAGACATTAATTAATGGGAGCATTTATTAGGTAGTGGGGAGAGGTGGGGTGGGGTGGGGTGTGGCAGGGGCGGTGTGCTTGTTATGGGGTTAAATCCAAGATTAGTTTCACAGAGGTTATATGAGTATCTGGACAGGATTTTTGGTTTGAGGATTTTAAGGTCAACTTTACTGGTCTCTACAAATATTGATGAATTCTCCTTCAAAATGACATCTTGATCTGATATAAACATTCCCATGAAGGTAATTCAGACTGTGATCTCTCCCAAGAAAGGTCACGAAAATTATAAAATCGAGAATTAAGTGACTAAGAGAACTTTATTAGGAAAGACACATTATTTTTTCGTCTTTGTCTCTTTTCTCTCTCTCTCTCTCTGTCTAGTACCTTCCAGTATGTCTTAAACTGTCACAGCACACCTGACAGAGCAGAGGGGAACGACACCACATAACAGCTGTTAAATGGACTAATATACAAGTTTAAAGTATTCAATTACAAGATGCCTTGATCAGACTTTAATTGCAAGATTCCTTCATCAGACTTTAATTGCAAGGTGCCTTCATCAGACTTTAATTGCAAGATGCCTTTATCAGACTTTTATACCTAATGGTGCACTTACTCCTACCGGGCACGATTATCGAGTGAGCACCGGTTTGCAAGGTGAAGACAAATTCCAGACGAGAATTCACAGAGTAGTACCGCAGTAGTAGCCACACTTTCCACTTCGAAAGCTGACTAAAAGCAGTAGCCTTCCAAATGCATCAGAAAAGATGTTACAAGCAAGAAAGCAGAAACTTACCAAGCTTGATGAGCAGTAGGGTCTTTGCTCACAGCGGTTCTGAGTACTCTCTCTGCCATTTCTAAATGACCAAGCTCCATCTGTAGCTTGCCGAGGTTCTGTAAGCTCTTGATATGAGAGGGATTGATAGCCAGAGCACTGTCGTAACAATTCTTGGCCTCCATGCAGTTCCCTAAAGTCTCGTGAATCAGGCCTCTCTTCTCAGAACACAAAAAATGAACAAAAACATGATAGATGAACAGTTACAAAGTAACAAAATAAATGTGATTCAAAATTTCAACATTTTCATCACCCTGACAACTTTTAAGAATAACAATTATCACATATTTCTACTTCTGAAGTACACCTTTTGACTTCTTTTTTGGGGGGGGAGGAAACTTTTACTGCATGAATTTTGAAATCAAATCTGATAAGTCAACAAAAACATACATCTGTCACTGGATTTCGGAATCAAACGGCATCAAAGAACTCGCCAAGATCAATTCAGCGTGCTGGAAGATTTTGGGGAGCAGGTTTATACTTAAAGTAGCAGGTTACATTTTATTGCTGGAACAGTTTAGTGAGTGGTCCCAATTGCAACTGTTTGTTCACCTCCAGTTTACCACAAAATCCCTTTAATAAGCTACACCCGATGTAACCCTGGGGAAAAACCCAAACATAATATGCCATCAACATCTTCTATCTAAAAATTGTATTGAAGATTTACTACCATGCAGATAGTCCTCATAATTTCCCTCAAACAAGCTTTGAATAATGACTTACTTGTATTAACTAAGCATTTACAAACTGGCTAGAGTTGCTTAGGGTTTTTGGGTTTCCATTTCCAAACTACACATGATCAAATCAAGAAACCATCCAAGAGTTCAAAAAACCCTATGAAGGCCAGAGAGAAGCAATTACAGATCCCACCACCCCCCTCCCTTCCCCCTCACCAAGAAACTTAATCAAACATGACTGGTACTACCCAAATACAAAAGCATATCGAACAACAATATTTGGCTTTCTACAGTTGAAGCCAAATGTGACTAGCGATGGCAAAGAAAGGGACTGCAGTTGTGCGAACTTTTCAGTATTCAAAGAGTACTGAAAATTTGACAAAATCAACTCAAAGCTTGGGGAACGGACTATACGTTATTCCTACTTTTAAGCTTGTTATTAACTTGTAAAGAAAAAGATTTCAAACCCATCACCAACTTTTTGAGTAAAGTATCACTCCAAGCTTTATTTTCATATGAGACATTACATCATATTAAACGGCAGGATGTTTTTGGCAAGATCTACATGAAGAACAGAAGAAAGATGATGACCGGTAAACGTTATTAAAATAATCAACTCACCACGTAGAGTAAACGATGGGAGAGAGGAGTCATGAGTGCTGCCTCACTGACACAGTTCTTCGCATCTTCTGGTTTGTTCAGACTGAGGAACAGCTCGGCTGGAAGAACAAGAATAGAGAAATGGAAACGGATGAGGTACATTTCAATGGTACTTGTAGTGGTAACAGATTGTCCTCTTACCAGAAAAAAAAATTAAAAACAGGCATCAGTGTTTAAGTCATAATTTACGATGACATGATTGGGATTTCCCAAATATTTATAATACATTATGTAACAAACCATCATGGTCTCTTTCATTTTCCTCCATAAGAAGTGCTTCTGTTATTAGAAAACCGAGGATAGCTTTTCTTATTTTTATTTCTTTCTTTTTTTGTGCCCAAAATTGAACATTGAAATTATAGTAACATATGTAATTTGTTTTTCTCACAAAATTTGCAAACTATCGGTGTCTAAAAAACTGTTTCATACTTTCATGGATGTGTGTCCTTCTTTAAAATTGGTACCACGTTTACATGGAGTTGAATGAAAACCTTGACTTCCGCTTTATAGTTTCCCTTGCTGGTTGCATAATTTACTAAAAAACTGAAGTCACTGTTTGTGCACTTCAGTCAGTCAGCGTGCTTGGATCGGTTGTAACACCATGGGTCTTCACCACGGCTTTCGAAAAGTAGGCCACCATAGTAGATTTGCGTTCAGTCAGGGCAGTGTGCAACTGGCTTTACATCAAGCAATGACATTATCCTTTCTCAAAGTTTGAAACATTTGCAAAGGCCTTATTTCAACCAAAAACAATATATAGCTCTAGAGACAAGTTAATATGCACTGCATTATGCTAACAAAGAAATAATTTAACTCTTCATATTGCAAACCTCTGTGATATTACGAACCACAAATCTTGGGAGTATTGACTGAGACAAACGACATGTACTTCTTCCGGCTTTGTGTTCCACAAATTCACTCACCTGTCATGAGCCATATCTGGCCTTGAATTCTGTTAACCTGCGGTGACCCTGACTTAATGAGATAGCTTGAAGAAGAGGCCACTTCGGAAAGAGCTTGCTCTACCTTTGAAGCAGCCACAGAATTGTGGACGGACCCTGGTAAAGAGAAAAAGGGTAACTCAATGGATTATCAATTCCCTCTATCAAGGATAAGTTCTTCAATAACATAACATGCAGTGCATGATCCCAACTTTATGGGTGAGCGTATTAGTTCTGGAAAGAGTCCAGCGATATCATCTCCACAGAAATGGCTGGTTTGAGTGTGAAGCCGTGCTGAAAGATTTTAAACATTTGTAGGCTTACATAGATTCGAGGACATATGTAGAATGGAGTTAAACGCCATGTGCAAAATCACATTTGTTTAAACTTTACCATGTAACAAGCAAAGAGATCAAATAAAATACCTAATTCTTTCTAAATATTGGCTTTGAATGATAAATATGCTTGACTTCATATCAGTTGTTAATTTCAAGGATATACTTCAAGTGACATTTCGTCACTTCCATAAAAACATATATGAGAAAACAGAGATTTTTAGTTGAGTACAACACATTTTAGGGTACAGGCAAGTTTCCTAACAGTGTAGGCAAGTATTTTTCATAGAACCTTCACATGGCATACATAGATGTCATCTTTAACAAACAACCACAGCGTTGTCTTTGGGACCGATGTCACGTACAAAGCAACATCTAACACTATCTAAACAGTACAATAACCAACTTTTCTCTTATGTGGTCAAAAAACAAATACGTTGTACAAAGTATTCAATGCTGATAGCTACAAAGACTTTGTTTACTGTTTATATCATATGTTAAAGGTGACTTGGGGTGCACATATTGAGGGGGGGGGTGGGGTTGTGAACTATTTCTGTATGTTTACAGGGAATGTAGGTCCCTCATTACCTGTATCTGGTCTGTCTATGTATTCTAACAGACCCATATGTACAATATTTACTCTTTACAGAGGTCACACTACCAGGGTAGAGAAGTATCCCCATGAATACCTCCATGGTTACCAAGGACAACAGGTAGCTGCTTACCTGTATCTGGTCTGTCTATGTATTCTGACAGACCCATATGTACCCATATGTACAATATTTACTCTTTACAGAGGTCACACTACCAGGGTAGTGAAGTATCCCCATAAATATCTCCATGGTTACCAAGGACAACAGGTAGCTGCTTACCTGTATCTGGTCTGTCTATGTATTCTGACAGACCCATATGTACCCATATGTACAATATTTACTCTTTACAGAGGTCACACTACCAGGGTAGTGAAGTATCCCCATAAATATCTCCATGGTTACCAAGGACAACAGGTAGCTGCTTACCTGTATCTGGTCTGTCTATATATTCTGACAGACCCATATGTACGATACTCCTCTTCTCCGATGCCACCCTGTCTGGGTCATGACCTATGGTTGTCTCTAAACTAAACGAGAAAAAAAAACAAAAGGTGACAAAATGTAAGCATTGCTGCTGCGTACTCAGCAGTTCCGATCGATCAACATCAATTTAAAAAAAAAAAAAAATATTGACTAGTACAGACAGTCACTGTCTAGGAATTCTCCTCTCATCAAATTGTGTGAATCAAATTTTGGTTTTGAAGACAGTCCAACTTGAATGGGAGTTTGATATGTATAGGGATAGTGTAGACATGTTGTAGAGGTAGGAGACATTCTTGATATTTGTTTGAAAAGTTAACCAACTTTTCTCAAGATGTTGAAACAACTGTTGTGGCACTATAATGCAACAATACTAACCATTTATCTGCTGATCATTGCATCTGATAAAGTACCCAAGTGGCAAACTTTCAAGTGCCCTTTTTACCGAAACTAAAAGTACCCAGCTTACAAACTTAAGTTTGCCCTTTAAACCTAAACTTTAAGTACCCTTCTCACAAACTTAAATTTGCCCTTTTAACCTACACAGAAAGTACCCTTCTTACAAACTTAAATTTGCCCTTTTAACCTAAACTTAAAGTAACCTTCTTACAAACTTAAATTTGCCCATTAAACAAACAATTTTTGGTAGTTCTCTTCTGACCTTAGAAAGTACCCATTCAATACAACTTAAAGTACTTTCCTATCTTCAAAAATTGTAGCAAGTCCACCTGAAAACTGAATACCTGAAAAGTACGTGCTATTCTAATAACCATTAAAATTCCTTCCAAACAAGCTTTTAGTTCTCTTCGAACCTTACAAGTACCCATTCAACACAACTTAAAGTACCCATATATGCCACGTACCCTTCAAAACCTACCCTTAAAGCACCTCTTCGAATAAACCTGTAAGAACGTCTATAAAAATGTTTAAGGTCTCTTCTTATTGACCTACTAAAAGTACCCTTTATACAAAAAATTGTAATGATTTTATAACACACCTTCAAAGTTTCCATGTAACAAGCATTAATGTGCCGTTCTAACCAACCTAACAACACTTGTAGCACCCCTTCTAACAAACCTTGAGAGGCGTGTCTAACATACCTGAATGTGACAAACCCACATACAAGTATCTTCTAACTAAACCCCAAAATAAACTTTGAACAATCTAAAATGTAGTTTTATGACAGTTAGACCACAAGCTACCCCTGCGGCAAACCTTGAAGTAAATTTTATTCAAATACATTTAAAAGTACCATTTTATACAAACATTGAAAGTTCCATTCAAACAAACCTTGGAATGGCAGATTCCTGTTCCTTCCACAATTCTAATAGGACCTTACAAGTCATCAATGCTTCCTCTGGTCCTTTGCATATTTCTTCCACTGTAACTTTTGTGAACTGTAATCTGAAAAGACAGGCGTCACCAATGAAATGATGAGTTCAGTTAAAACCAATAAAATGATGAGTTCAGTTAAAAAGTGACAATATGGTGACTTGTGTACCGTCATAGTGAACATTCCAGATCAAAAAACCTGTTTTCTTTTGCTCTAAAAGAGACAAAAGAATTGACGCTGAGGAACGGGAGGGAGGGGAGGGGGGAATCTTAATGTAATCTACTTTATGGCAGAGCATATACAGGACAATTGGAATGGAAACATAGTCCTACCAAAGGATAATGCCTGTGAAACAACCATTGATATCAAATGATTCAAAATCAACCTAGAATGCTACCAGCGCAATGTCATAAATGTGTCACAACAAAAAAGTATTTTAAAGGTATTCCAGCTGACCATCTGTGTCATATTTTTTCCCCTGCTGGAACCAGATAAATTCAAGAAAGTAAGATAAAGACTATTAAAGAAATTTGTAATTTGCAATAGAACATAATATTAGTCAGGGGGATAAATTGCCTTCTAAACCAGAAAAACAAATACTGGAATGGAAAAAACATGGCCTGAATATAAGAAAAAAATTAAAGAAATAAGAGTTATAGTCATTCACCAAGCTCTGCACAACAATCAGTAACAATCGGAACAGGACTGATCTTCTGAGGGTGGGGGGAGGGGGGTTTGTGTGTCATCTTCATAGCTGTTCAGTAGCATGTAAAGGAACTGAAGTGTAACAATTGTGGTCGACATTATAGTCACAAACATTCGCAAGAGATCGCAAGTCCTTTGTAGTCAAGTTATGCAGGAATGTGTGTTGCAACAAATAGAGGCAGACAGCACCGATATAAGCTGACCCTGCATTTGTGAGAGGTCGGAGTTAAGATACACATGAGAGGCGCACACGGTTTCAGATCTCGCAAAATCTTGTTTAATTCGTATTGGCTACTGACCCGAAAACAACCATTGATATACAAATAGAGAAATGATGAGTAAGGTCATGAAACTTACCCAAAGTCTTGCGGGAATTCTTTACACGCGACTTGAATGGTGGTCAAGGCCTCCGAATAATGCTTTTGGGCTGAGAGCAGAAGGGTCAGAAGATGGTACGACGGTGAGTAGTCGGGATTTAAAGTCAAAGAGTTGTGTATGCTCTGCAGGGCTTCGGGGATCTGCAGAAGAAGATAAAGACGCAGTAGGAGTAAGAAACCACCTGTAACTGTAACTGCTAAGAATTTCAAAAGCGAGAAAATAAATGAAAGAATGACAACATCCGTAACGATATTTCTCCTAGATGATGTAATGGATGGATTGGCACATCGTTAAGATGGTAAATGAATCTGAAATATGCCTTAAAAGGCTTGATTGGGGGGGATGTGTGTTGTAGACAGGAGAAAATGGGAATTTAAAATTTAAGCCCACTATGGGGTGGGGTGAAATTGGGAGTGGTATGCAATATACATGTCATGAACCAACTTCACAGTGCTGTATTTCTTAAAGCATCTAATGCTGATGGGGACATGAGAACAGCTGGTATTTAACTTTGAACCCACTATGGGGTGGGGGAAATGTGTGGAAGTTATACAAGATTGTCAGTGCTATTTCCTGATTATCTCCTCTTTTTTGAGGGGGGGGGGGGTTTTGTATAAACTAATCCCATTGCAGATTAACTTTGTAACAATTGCAACCAGTCAGCAAAGTTATTTGGGCAGAAGTCAATTTTCTCTTGAAGTCAACTGTTACTTATACAGCCTCTTTCCTTTCCACTGATATAAATCTGCATAAAATTTAGAGAGCTTCAACCTTTCATGACAAATACAGCCCATTTCATCTCACTGCTCTTTTCTTCTTTCAATGTAGCACTTTAAAACGTCTGTCCCTCTGTCTATATGCTTTGTGTCCTCCTCGCTATGTCTGTTTTCTTATATTCAGCCTTTATTCAGCCTTATATTCAGCTTATATTCAGCTTATATTCAGCCATTTATGGACTGTTAGCTCAGTGGTTAACGCCTGTGTATTTCAATCATAAGGTCCCCGGTTCGAGTTACTCCCAGATTAATGTATGTCGTCCAGTTACAGAGTTGCTGACAATTGACAATTCATAATCATGGACGTTAAATATGAATGTAAGAGACTGACTTCAGTCAGCTTGCGGCTTTGATAAGCCAACGAACCTTCTTCCCAAGTTCCTGCTTGCAGGAGGATCTAAAATACAATATTCAGCCTACCTCTTAAAAAGCCACTGCTAGGATTCCAAAAGGTAATTTTCCCTAAACTATATCCATTCATTTTACACAGGCTTTCTTGCAGAAGATAATCATTGTGTTAACAGTTTATATTCCTCTTTCTCTCTCTCTCTCTCTGCCATCTCTCTACATCTCATCTATCATCTCTCTTCATCTCAAGAAAAAAAAATCATTATTTAATTCATGATTTACCTGTCTGGAGTTGGCCAACTGCAAAGCAGTATGAAAGTGTATTAAATAGTCATTGGTATCTTTGGAACTTGCAAGTTTAAAATATTTCAGAGATTCTTTCTGGAAGGTTTGCCTCTCTTGATGTAAGGATGCTATAAGAAGACAGATAAGTTTAATACAGTGAACGACAATGAATACGAAAAAGAGCGAGTAAAAAATAAATAGATAGGGTACATGCAGTTTTTTTTTAATTAATCAGATATACATTTTACGTGTGATCTCATTTTTGGGAAAGAAACGAAATGAAATTCAGAGGGTTATAGAGGTGATCCCATGGATCGCTCCCCTTACATTCTCAAGATCCTTCCATATAATCCATATTATACCAACAATTAATATTCAACGTTTTGCTTTGTAATACCAACCTTAACAATATCGATTGCAGTCACTTTTTTTTCTTTCTCGAGTATATTATTAGCTAAGCCTACGGAATTAAATGTTACATTTGTATTTTAAGAAGTAAACAGCCCTTTTTTCAGCATTCTAAAGATCTTGTTGCGATGCTAAACGTAACAGTGGAGCACAACAAAACAGTTTTGGGAAGTTTGGGATTTTTCATTTTGTTTGTGATTAATAATAATAATAACATTTATTGAAATATTGTATATTATAATATCTCAGGCAAAATAATTTGAAATCAAAATTATCCATTAATTACTCGCTAACTAACCGAAACATGGTAGACAAGATCATTGTGAAAGGTGACTTTGTAAAAAATTCTTTAAAATTAGTTACCCAATGAAGAAAGCTATCTGAACCATTTCTTTGGGCAGATTAATGCTGACGTCACACTGCTCCGAGTGAATGCATCACGATTCAAACGACCAATCAGGGAGCAGTCTTGTATAGTCGAGCAGACTCATAGTCTTACAACTGACTCAGGACCACACAAAGACTGCCGCACTTAGACTGTTTTTTTGTTTACTACCACTAATCTTTTCAGTTCACATGCAAACTTATTTCCCAGTGACTGGTTCATACATTTTTTGAACTGGGGCAGTTGTAGTAGTGAACTGCCACACACTGTTGAATTTACCAGTCGGAAAATTTGTCACGTTGATTTTCACGACTGCAGTCCGCGCAAACTTAAAAGTGGCAAAATCTCGATCAGTCATATAGTATTCAGCAGCACATGCACACTGCCCAGATATCCAAAATTTTATTACGGTTAAGTTGCATTTGTTCGGTTGGCATTCAATCAGACTTAAGATAAGAAATTAAAACTTTCCATTTCAGGTTTAAGTTTCTTAGTATTTACAGTCACAATTGAGATGTTACATTGCATACAAGAAAACACCTTGTAAAATGTGTACTGTATCTTTGAAGAGAAGTTTTATAAACATACCTTCTGTTGACTTCATCCCATAGGCGATACCCAACAGCAGATATGCTCTTGCCATCAAGAAGCAATTACTGGGCTTCAAATCAACCACTTGTCGAGCAAAAATTATGCCCTTGTCAACCTATCGTTGCAAAATAGAATGATAGAGATAAAAAATTATTCATCATAACAACAGCGCAATCAAACAAAACCCAGTAGTAACTGACTTTTAATTAGAAGCTTGATTCTCAATTATAAATGACACGTCAGTCTTACTTACTCTGTAAGATGTCATGAAACAAACAAAATGGATGCCTTTCATGTTTATATTCCAGACACCCTTTTTTGTAGGCAAAAGTAGACGATAACTTCTTTGAATATATGATGGCCCACAAGAATCAACAGTTCAGTATCAAGTTGGCAATGTCTCTCTGAATGTTATTGTTTTACTCCTTGCGCATTCTTCAAACTAGTTTTCATTGATACTGCCATAGCTGGGAAATTTTTAATGTGATTCTTACGGTGAAAGATTCCTGCTTCACCGATTGTTAATACACATCTGGAAGGTTATTGAAAAAAAACACAGCAATTGATAACTCCGTTCCATTCATGTTCTACCCAATCCATTTTTTTGCTCTTTTCAAAATTTGCTTATGGTTTCCAAGACATTTTTTCTTTCTTTACCTGTTAACTTATAATACTAATGGTAACCTGGCAACAAATAATGGTTTCAGTTATTCCTGTCCAAAAAAGTCATGTCAGGGGTTAAGACAGGGTGCAAGGATCAACAAGGGGTCTAGTCTGCAGATCAGATCTATGGTTTAAAATTTAGGAATTCAATTGATAGTAGCTACAACTGAGAGCATAACAGATGCAAACGTTTTTTGCTTTTTTTTTGTTTTTTTGTAGCATGTTCTACCCTCTGACAACTCCCCATGTACGTTATTTTCACGTCGTTAAACTCTCTCACCTTATGGAGATGTTGTAGACAAATTTTGGCTGCATGCATCAGGACATCTGTATTTTCTGGCTCTAGCTGTGCACATTCTTGAAAGACAATCAGTGCTCTTGAATACTGAAAGAGAAGACTAAAATTATAGAGTTCAAGAATTCAAGAACTGTGGCTCAAGCTGGAACTTTTATACTTCTTTCTTACTTTTTTTTATCATAAAGAGATCGCTTGATAGCAAAGATTCAATTCACCTTTACAATAAGTTTTATAAAACTTTCTGCACAAATAGATTTGAACCTACAAATTTTAAGTGTAGCTATTAAAAAGATTCAAAATTCTATGAATATTCTGGGTAACAGTCGAGTGAGTGACATCATTCAGATTTTGAATGTCATCCATAATGTACCAAAGGTGAACTTGAAGCAGAGACGTGTGATATCACAGTTGCACATTGACAGAAAATCAAATCTTTTCTTTATTTTTCACACAATTGTTTTGACCTTTGACCGGGGTACAGTTTTGACCTTTGACCGGGGTACAGTTTTGACCTTCCACTACAGACATTGCTAAGCTTGTAAAGAAGGTATGAGTAGAGTCATATTCTGATGTATCCAGTTTTTTAAGAAGCAAACTCAAATTCAAAATTTGTTTGCTTCGTATTCACATTAATTTGGAACAGGTTGCATAATTTCTAGTGAACTTTATCTCACAACTGACTTGTAGGAATTCAAATTAAAAATTCAACAGGATGCTTAGATTATATCCCTCATTTTACATGTCAAAAATAAATTTATCTGTAGAGAATCCTGTTACCATGCATGAGTGGTTGAATTTTGTACCTATATTCCACTATCCCCACATTTATTCAAGTTTCCGGGGCAAGATTCTGTAAGCAGTGGTTGGATT
This sequence comes from Apostichopus japonicus, assembly GCF_037975245.1. Lineage (NCBI taxonomy): Eukaryota > Metazoa > Echinodermata > Holothuroidea > Aspidochirotida > Stichopodidae > Apostichopus > Apostichopus japonicus. The sequence goes on from NC_092568.1 coordinate 18,952,245, forward strand.
CATTCGTCTTGTGCGAAGAGCTGCAACTTTCTACGACCTAGCCTTCTGAGTAAACGGCTAAACACGCGATACACGCGATACATTTTTTCCCGGGTACCCGGTTCCCGGACGGGTAACGGCTCTCGGGTACCCGGTTACCGATTTTTTAACCTCTGTAAACATGTACATCAAACTGTCTTTGTCTTTAACTGATACAATTATGACCTTTCAACAATTGAAAGAAATTGTGATGAAGTATGTTGATCACAAGTTACAAACAGCAACAACAACAAAAACACATCCGACAATTTAATTTCTACCAAGGATATATAACAATTTCGATTTCAAAAATAAAAACAGAAGCAGAACTTTGTTCCTATAGTCCATGTATGATATGATATTTTGCCAGTGTAATCTTCTTCAGTGAATAAGCCGCAATTAGGTTATATCTCGTTAATCGAAGAAGCAGGAAGTCGAAATGATCATCGCCACTATTACAAGCTCTGTTTTAAATATTGCATTCAATCTTTGACTTTCTTTATCCCTTTCAAACACCAGAGCCAATTCGCAGTAAAACAGCTTTACAAAATCAGTGATCACAAGAGACCATAGCAGGTTCCACTATGAGAGTTTTCATAATTTCACATTTTATAGCGATGGCATTTCAATAATCCTACTTACTTTTCCAGCACTCATCAAAGACAAACCAAATTGCTGCCACATGTGAAATTCCTGAAAGGAAAACTTCATCGTCCTGTCTAAAGCCTGTGGGTGAGAGAACAAGAGTTGACTTCTCAGGTAGTTACACAAACTCACGGTAGTACATTGACTAAAGATTCATCCTGACATGCAAATAAGAGTTGGAAGTTCAGGTCACAGTAAATATCAACTGCTGAGTGTAGACAGGCTGTTAGTGTGTACACTCTGTAAAAATTGAGCTATACTTTTTCTTCAACCAAAATAGTCAAAAAGTATCAAACAATGCTTACATGACATAAACCCAAATATGTAAAAGAAAAACAGTTTAAGCAAAAGGCAGATGTAACATATATACTTATTTTTGGGTGGGAAGGGGGAGGGGAAAGCAGGTGTGTGGGAAGGGGGAGAGGGATGGAGGTAGCTTTCGCATAAACAACCACAATATTTGCATATCACATCTAACTTTTAAAATGACCAAACCATTGAAGTGACTAACAAAATATTGGGATATGTAAGGGAAAGACTGAAATTGTGACCGCAACATTACTTTTTTTTTAGACAAGAGTAACTTTGGGATTGTAGATCCTACCTCAGAAAGCAGTTGATACTGAGCTCTTCTGCTGAGCGCTATGGCTAGGAGATCATAGACTGCCGTGGCATGAAGATAGGCGTGTTCCCGGCTGCTTGCATGCTCTGATGTGCGATTAAACACCACGTCTCGGTTGACCTAAAGAAAAGAAAAAAAAAAAAAATTTTAGAAGTGCAAAAGGACTCGTTTGATTGATCAAGAAACATATGTTTTACATGCTCTTGTTTCGGCACATGTAAAATCTGTAGGTCTTTGGCTGAAATTCTTGAAACCTACAACAGCTATCTGAACTCAATACATGAGCACAGCAGCATCAGCTTTGATGTTAACTCTATGACGACAACCACAATGATTGTATGAACAATACAAGGTAATGCGATGTAAGGCACTTTGATACCTACACTGCAATGCCTACAAGTATGTGTATGCCTATCATCCAGAGGTGGGACCATCGCAGAAACGGTGCACCGACGAATCCAAACTGAAGAGATGCCCAAAATTTCTTCAAAATGCACGCACTTGTTTCAAGGCCCTCGTGCAGCAGGTGGTTTATAACTCTGAATTACTTCTGAATGATTTCTCCATTTAAATTAGCACCCACCCACCCCTCTCGTGTTGTCTTTCACAGAGAGATTAAAATCAAGAATGGGAAAACGAACCTGTACTTCACTCAAAAGCAAGAGCAGCAAGGCTTCTTCATCGACTGTCGTTGGAACAAAAAGGCTGTTGACAAAAATTATAAAAAATCAGTGACTGACGGTTACAGGAGTTTGAGACCAGACTAATAATATTTGCTGGTAATAAGCACTACTACAGGGCTTATCTTAGCTATGGAAATCATGCCCATTCTTCCACTGACGATTGTTGACTGACTTATCATGTGTTTTAAGTTCTTACTCTCTACTGGCAGAAAATTGGCCAACGTCTTTCTTCTACTGGCGAATGTGCAAAAGTCCACTGGCATTTAGACAGTAAAATAACCCAATTTTCTCCCCTCCACTCTCTACTGGTCAGGAAAACATCTCCAAAAAAAGGGGGGGGGGAAACAACTCCTTCTCCCTTAGCCATTCCATCACCAACCTCTTCCGTCCGTCCTCTCTCAGCCATTTCAATTTTCCATCTTAGCTACTCCTGACATAAAGTTTGGCTCTTACAAAGGTAAACAGCTACATACAGAAGTACTCAACAAACATTCGCCGAGCAACCATTGCAACCTACGAATAAACAGATCATTGCTTCCAAAATATAGATTGTTGTCCCCCCCCCCCCCCTTCCACGCTCTCACACTTGTGTTAATAATCTTGGCCTACATTTCATCAACATAGCACATTACTATAGAATACATCTATGCTAGTGTCATTTCTGATCCATTTTACCAAAACTCCAATCCTTCATCCTTTCAAATATATATATTAAATATGGAAATCGTTAAAACAATGATTGGGAATTTAGATGGCCATCAACCCGAGAAGCATGATCCCATACAAAGTCAGAAGTGATAAAATACTTTCACCGTTATCCAGCCACCATAGACGTCAGATATAAATCAATGGAGAATAATACTTGAAGGTTATTCATATCGTGTATACAGATTGAAGGTACTGAGTGTTTCACAAAGATTTAAATGTATTCAAGACACAGTGGGAAATCCTCAAGTTATAGTTATATATAAGCAAATATTATTATATATCCTATGTAAAGGTAATTTACATGTAATGTCATGCGTGAGTTTAAATATATCAATTCCGTGTAATACCACCTTAGCATATTGTCATATTCAGATTGTGGGTACTTGTAGGGACCATAGAGGGTAAAGAAGTTCTGCATGTAAAATCCAGCCCAGAGGTGCTGTATGTATCATTCAGTTGAGCTGTGGTACAGGTTTTATCCTGACAAAGAAATGCTTGTCATGTTAAGGTAGCAGGTGCTGTATGTGTCATGGAATAAAACTGTTCAACACATAGAATCCAGATTAAAGTTGCCCATGTAACACCCATGGAAATGTGTAACAGGTAACATGCCAGTGAGTGAATGCTTGCAATGTTCAGGTATCAGGTGCTGTATGTACCATGGAGTGAAGAGATACATCATGTAGAATCAGACTTAAATGTGCTGCATGTAACATCCAGTTGCAATGTTCAGCTGAATGAGGCTTATGTAAAATCCATTTAAGTGATCCTAAGCTAATGCTTGTCACTCCCATAGTTAATCAATGCTTCAACAAGGATATATTTCATGTAAAATCCATTTAAGTGATCCTACGTTATTCCTTGTAACTCCCAAAGTTTATCAATGCTTCACCAAGGATATATTTTATAGTGACAGATGCACACCATAATACATCCCTTCTGTTTGACATGTTTTCTAATCAATATACTGTAGATGCACTGTCGGTATGAAAAACACCAGTGCACTAGACAGATAAAGATACATGATCACTTTCAAATGCTAAATTTATGAGTAATAAAGAGGAAGGCATTTGATAAACAATAAGTGAACTAGTTACCAGTGAAACAATTTAAAAGATCTGATTAGTATATGAACATCAATTGTGCATAACTACATTACTGTTAAAAAGGGAAAGGTGCTAAATTAATGTAAGAGAGAAACAAAGTGAAAATAATACAAAATTGTTAGCATAATACTACTCAGCTAAAATGAAAAATAGCTCAAAGAGAAACAGAAATTGATGTGACCCTATTTCGTCGATGGGTAAGAACAGATTTCCCTTTTGAAGTCTTTACCCTATCTCTATCTCTATCTCAGGACAAAGGCTGCTTGGACTGAAAGTCTAGCTGCTCAATTGGCTCACGGATTTCACAGTTTTAAAGATTCCACAGGTTGTTTGCATATTTCATTTATCGGACCATGCGATGCTCAGGCAGATTAAAAAAGATGTGTCCCACATGTTTTGCTAAAATATATGAACTTGAAAAGAGCACAGAAATTCCTGGCTAGGGATTTGACTTAGTATAAACTTCCAGGTTGCAAGCACTACACCCCGAATTCCATTTGATACAACCCAGAAAGTGGCAGTGAAGTGATTTCACTTGATATTTGGCTTTTCCTGTTCTTAAAGATAAACCAACCACACAACACTGACAAGGAAACTACCAAAAAACTGTAACATAAAGAGCACAGAAATGTTAGGTTAAAAAAGGATTTAAATTGGTGACCTCAGGGTGGACACACAGTGGGTTCAAATCATGTTGCCACAGAAACAAAGAAACATGTTCATTTCTAACCACTTGGTCAGTTGTCTATCATTGAGATATATACCTAAATATGTCAAAGACAATTTGGAAGCAGTTTCAATAGAATATACAGTAGGTATATTCTACCATGTTCTCTCATGGCAAATAAATTCCAAGGAAAACGTCTGTTAAAGTATGTCATGAAAGAAACGTTAATGGACAATACTGCAGTTTCTGACAGAAGATCAAGAACCATACAGCTTTTCTTTACCTATAACCTTAATGGTATGTCTTATGTACATATCTTAAAGTGAATGTAGCATCCACAAACCATACTGTCACAACATACAGGTAAGGAGTATGCAACCTGATCTCCTTCAAATTGTGTTTCAGTTCTAAAACTATACTGTTAAAACAAGATCTACTTCCTCCCACCGAGATAAACTAACACAAGGAACTGTCATATTAACCATATACGTAAGCGGCTAAAACTATTACACTGTAACCATGGTAAATGTCTTCCCAATGGAAAAACTTATTGATATATAGGGAAGTGTATCATACTACATTTTTCTTTTTCTCTTTTGGGGGGGGTGGAAAGTTGAGGGCGGTGCATTAAATCGTGCAATTGAGTATGGAAGCTATGGAGAATCTCTCCTAATCTGAGCCTGTGCAATTATTAGCAGATAATCGATTGTTAACAATGGTCGACTGATTTTAAATTACAAGAGCACTTACTCATTCATTATATACTTTACATGCAAATGAGATCACATGCCACCACCAGTCATGAAATTTTGGTACATGGTTTTGGAAAAATGCATACAAGTCAAAACGAAAGCTGATCTCCACCTCCCCTAACAAGGCAGAAATCCATTTGACAAATTGAAGGCAAATTATATACATGCATGCAAAATGCAAAGTAGTGGCAACTCTCATGGTAGAAGGTTAATGTACTTTCACATACAGGAGCCCACATATTTGACAGCAATGCAGAAACATCTACACCCTTCTAAAAGTTTCTAGCTTTCCATTTTCCTTCCTTCCTTTTTTCTTTTCTTTCCCTCCATGAGGCTTCAAAAGGTCCAATCATCGTGCAGTTTTCTCTTTTTTAATTAAATGTCAAGTTAAACAATCATATTAAATTTGCATTATTCACTTCCATTATCAAGGCGCACAAAAGCAACACATTGTTTGCAACTATAAACGGCTGGGGAATATAATTCCAAAAAACACTGTTTTCTTGTGCCCTGTGATATTCCTGACACATGCTACAGATGTCAAATAAAAGCAAGGCTTCTTGAAATCAGAAGGAAACTATCAATATTTTAAACTTGGATTGTTATCTTTATTTTTAGCATGAATGTGCACATGTAAATGAAGGCCAATGAATTTTATCAACCACCAAATAGACGATCGTGCAATTAGTAAGAGAGAGATAGAACAAGGAGCAGAAATTTCAGAAGGTTAGTTTATGACAACAACAAGAAGCTAGCAAAGAGAGGGCATGCATATAGGAGACTTACGACTCCGAAGGGCAGTGACTGGGACGACTGTTGGAGAACAACAAGTACAATAATATATACATAAATATATATATGCATTAAAAGCAGACTGCAATGGAAGCAAAAATACCAACTGATAAAGCATCTGACTTTGCGATCAAAACATGATGGCAGGAAAAGTACATTTAACATTCCATTTATTGCAGAAACATACATACTGTACATCACCACCTGATTGGATATTTTCCTCCAACCCCCCTTTTTTTTGGGGGGGGGTTATAATGCCAAATAGGACTCACACACTACTAACCATTTCCTTGACTCATTTCATTGGTGAATATTTTAAAGCTCAAAGGAAAAACTACTGCAGACAGCAGCACCTCTGTCACGGTTTTACAGAAGAGTAACAACGTTGTGTTCTACCTTGATTTAATACTGTGTATGCTATAGTCAAATCTGACCAAGAAATGGTAGTATTCACACATTCTTTCGAAAAGAAAAATCCTTAACAATTCACACCCTGTAGTTTGTGGTAAAAATCTCTTGATGGTTCCAAATGTTTCAGGTTATTACTGAATGATTCAATCAATTAATCCAATACAGATATTTTTGGGTCAAAAGAAAATTCAATGTTACGTACAGTAAATTATCCTATTATTTACAAAACTTTGGAGTGTGATGACAACAATAACAACATCCCTGATGAGGTTTTGGTAGACGAAACAAAACGAGGTGTTTGGGTAATTCATCGTAGAAAAAAAAAAACAAGTTTAAAACATTTTTATTAGGTCAGGAGACGTTTGAGGTCCTTTGAAAATGATTGTTAGAATCCTTGACAATGATATCAGAACAACATGGAAAGTGTTTGTGGTTATTATTATCATATGACCTTTGACATTGCATGATCGTTATTTTTATTTTCACTTTGATGGAGTTTTTGAGAACTAGATGAATATAAATTGAATCTAAATTGAAAATAAAAATAGCATCTTACTTCATACCTACATGACATCACAGAAAGATTCTACTACTTAATTAAATTAGCTAACTTTTCTCTAATTTGTATTGTTTTCTCTTTCTTTTTCTTCTGTTTTGCAACTCTCATTTGCATTTTAAAAGAATGGAACAAACACAGCTTAATGGACTACTCCACATCCCTTTCCTATTCGATTGAATTCTTTAATTGAAATTAAATTACATATACAGAAATGCATTTACTGAAAAGAATTAGTTCAAGCGCATTGCTTTTAAAAAGCTGCTTTTTTTAGTCCGATTGGTAGCGCTCCCCAAAATAAACACAACTCTCCTCCAACTAAGACAGCGATTTATAAAGCCACCATTTATAGAGATTCTTTTTCACCGAGCAAATTAGTTAGTTAGACAGTTATAAATGATTCCACTCAATGCTAAAAATTGTTGTCACCCAAAGACCTTTTTTCTTTCTCATTAGCATAAATCAATTTCCAAAATTAAAGATAGTCAGAAATTATTTCAAAATATTCAACATTTTTGTTCATTGGTTGAATTGAGAGCTGGTTTGGCATATGCTAATGAACTGCACTGATAATGGGCTTTTAGGATCGAACAGTCAAACAAATTTGAAAAAATCACTGCTTTTACAGTGACATAATTAAAGTTGAAGACCAAGAACATTGATTCAAATCAGAAGTGTGCTCCCTTTGACTTACATACCCTACTTTTCAAGTAAACATGCTAAAGCATGCACAACATTTGAAAAAAGGCTACACATACAAAATAAAATCTTACTTCAGCTTTTAAGGAACATAAAACAAGAAGCAAGCCTTGCTTAGTTTATGAATATTCATATATTGAGCAACCATGCAAAGCACCAAAGTCATTAATGCTGTAGGTTAATGAGTAAGTTAACATATTAATATATCATATAACGATCCCCTTCCCCCTCCCCCATCGTCCATCCCCCTGCCCCCACCGAATATGAAGAAAAGAATCCTGCACAAGCCAAAAATAAATAACATTTTCACCCTTCTTCAGCCATTCCCTCTTTCACATAGTTAGTCAGGACACTGCAGAGGATTCATCTCAAATTTCATCCTCTTCAGAGCAAAGGTCCACAGACTTCCAAGCATGACCCCAAAGGAGGGGGTCTCTTAAAAATTGTTCCTTGAGTTTCCTGGTCATCCTAAACTTTATCTACAGTCTTCAGGGGATCGCACAAGTAGGAACACATATGAAATTTGACCATGAAAAAAAATGGCAGCTCACCTTTCTGTTGTGTACATCTTGGGCTTTAAGGAACCTTTAGAGCTGGAAGTTCTCAAGGAGGTCAAGGAACCGCCCAGGCTCGAAGACCGTCTGTGACTCGTTTCTGGTTTCTCTTCCCGACTCTCCAGCGTTGGTGGACTGTAGGCACGTTGACAGACTGCCCTGAGAAGAACCTCTGACAGTTCTCGGGCGATTGTAGTGCGTATATTCTGGGTGGTTCGTACTTCGACTGCCTTCAAAATTTGTCGGAATCGGTTTATCCCCTTGTTGAGATTTCTGAGCAGAGCGGTACAAACGAAGAGGGAATTACGATACAAATGCACATGGCCCTTACTTTTCTCTGTATAACTAAAAAACTCCAACAGTAGTAGGCTATCACAAGATATTCCATGTTTTGGACCCTTCTGACCACAAAATGATCCTTGACCTCCAACTTAAGTCACCCTTTTATGATCAATCAACTACTGATTTACTTGATCGAAAATAAACCCTGCCAAGAGTAGACTTTTATGTGATATTTGCAGATTTTCACCTCTTTTGGATGACCTTTGACCTGAAACTTTAATGACTGATCATCTGATATTTTTAGCTCTAACAGTGGAGCTAAAGAACACTCTAAAACAACAACAAAAATAGCAATGGCAACAATGGGACAAGATTCTTGTAAGATGAGCAATCTTTGTGATTAAATAATCAGGAAAACACTTGAGGTAACTTTGAGGTTCTACATGAGCATTACACATTTTCCTTTTGTTTTAAAGTTCTCTATAAACCTGGTAATGCGGAATTTTACTCATGATTGCTATGAAAAAAACAATGGTTGTGAGCAGTAAATTAGATAACCACTTTACCCCTGTTGTATATGGAGAAGAGGTGCTCTCTGTACTGCTGTTTCCAGCACAGGTCCTGCCAAATGGCTGGAATGAGGTCCAGCACTGGAAAAAGTCATCACCATACCTGAAGAGCCGTAACGGATCCGGTCTGCTTCCTGCATTCCAAAACGAACCAAAAAAGGAGAACGTTTCACTGGAGTTTTCTAACCACAGAGACTAACAATACTAGAAGTGAAAAGACTGGTAACATTCTTGATTTTCCATACATGTATACTCAGTGATAAAGCAGGATATCTAGTATCTTGAAAACCAAATACCAATCTGATGAAAAATTACTCTGTGGAGTATCCGTGTTACAGTATCTATGTAGTGGTTTATGCTGAAGAGACCTTTGACACCAGATCACACGTTGCCATTTACCAGAGTTCATGAAACAGCAAGTTTCGAGAGGAAATCCATCTTACCTGTAAGTGATACATCGCAAGATCACCGGCTTTCTCATACATAGCTATTACTTCATCCTCTGTTACTTTGTCTTTTCCAGTCTTCCCTGATGCTAGCTGTTTTTCCATCACCATTCCTGATATTACAAGAACAAAAAAAAATAAAAAAAGAGATACCAATATGAGAAATGACTCGTTAGCTAGTCTACCAGCTAAAATGAAGTTCTCAATGGCATTTTCTTAATTATCAACACACATCAGTCACTGAACAGGGTCTTGAGAGCAGCCCAGTACTATTTGATGATAATACGCAGTAATGCAGGGCTTATCTTAGTTACATGGAAATCATGCCCATTCTTTGACTGACATTTGTATAAACCCAACTAAATGCCATGTTTCGTAGTTCTTAATGTCAACCGGCAGTCTTTTCCATCACCACCTGGCAAACGGTAAAATCCACTGACATTTAGCCAGTGAATCACCTGAATTCCAAGACCTGAAGACACGCACAACAATAGAGATTTACATTGTGAAGTTTATTCCATAAAAAAATAAAAAATTCTTGGGAGCTGATGTAGGCCAAGGAAAGTGACTGAACTACATAGCCTATTACACAAACTGTTAGGTCAGTTCCTCAGATGCAACACCCAACTCGCTGACAAAAAAGCATGATATTTAAGGCCACACATGACATGTTAACGATGCATTATGAAGTTATTATCAAGAACGAATGGTGTTGAATGTCATCCAAGAGTGCTCTGCTGTATATATGAAGTTAAAAAGAATCATGTTTTTGCTTTATATATTAGTTATAATAATTTCTAAAACAATGGATCAACATTTAACGTTTATTCTTGAACTATATGTGACATATCAAGATTAAAATTTCTGCCTCAAGTCCTCCTTCAAGCTTCCATAACTGAGGGTCTGAATGAACCTACAGACAGAAGCTTAGTATTTATACTGTGGACTGATGCGAGCACAGGTCATGAGAGTAATAATTTTTAAATGCCTCTGTATGATTGCAATTAAGAAGAGGAATGTTGAGGTAAAATGTAGAGATGAATGCACTTACCTCTGATGGCATATCCTTCTGCTACCAGCTTTAATTTGGTGCACGGTAAATCTTGCAGGGACATTTCATCCAACTTCACCTTCTCGTGAAGTTTGAGCATCTCTTCAGTTTCACCCAGGGCAAAATGAAGTTTTGATAGCAGCAACAGAGCATCTTTGTAGTACTGATTCTAAATGTGAAAGCAGGATTAGAAACAACTGGTTGTCAACAGAGATACAATCACATCAAATTAATTGCATTCTTGTACTTTAAGGAACACACTTTAAGGGCCCTAAGTCTGGGAACAGGCTAGGAACACACTGAATGCAATTGGCCCATCTAGGATGCAAAGAAGAAAAGAGTAGCTAAAGATACTGTCATGTGTACAACCACACACATGAAATCATTGTCATGGTGCTTAATCAACAATGGTTTGCACTTCAAATGCATAAAAAAATCTTCTGTTTATAGTTTGTGAAAATAACATGACAATACAAATTGATTTCAGAGAGGCAAGGGTCAAGGACACCTTTTCGCCCGGTGGATAAAAACGTAGTGTAATTGATCATTGTAGCTTTTGTTATTGGAGGGTCACTGACTTTTGTGTATACCCCTGAGAGTTTCCATTAATGGAAAACTGCTTTCGGTAATAAAGTACCAGATAAAGATGTTTAATGATGGCTTCTTGACATTCCATCGAGTTGCAACAGAAATACAGCAAAACCTATACCCATTGGAGAATATAAAAGGTGCATGAAAGAGCAAACAATTTTTCCAACATTTGAAGGGTGCTTGTAAAAGCAGAAACCACTTTATGTAATTTTTTTGTTTGACATAAGAGCATAACAATGAAAAAAAACAATACTGTATGTCCATTCCATGTGACTCCTCAGCAGAAATTTCATATTTTTTTTCTTCGAAATTTCAACAATAATTGTTTACACATGGCACTCTCCTGGGTAGCTGAGGATTGCTCTTGTGTTATACTCACTTTACTGCCAGCTTTGATAACTTGATGAAAGTGACTTTTGGCTCCATCCAAATCAGGCTTGGCCTTCTCCGGGTTGATTTTAGTGGGTGGGTGCTTCAAGAGATATTCTTCCAACTTGCACTCACCATTCACAAGATGTGAAAGAATTTCTATCCGAAACATGGAGAAAAGAATACTTAATAATGATAGAAAAAAATAATAATGTCAATCATACAAGGAAAATGTATAAATTATGCATTGCAAATTTTTAAGGATTTCTGGGGAAAAAAATGACCAGTATATGTGTTTGCTTTGTGAACACCAGATTTGGGCAAACTTAGAACTCACCTTCAGGCATGTCATAGTCCTACCTCTTGTTCAATTAGTTTTCACCACACATATCTCATTTTGGTTGTACAACAATGTGATTTTGTTTTTGTTTTCCTTTTCTTGGAGTTTTTACTTAGGCCTACATACAAGATCTGGAGTTTGTATTCACTTAATCTTTGTGAAGGGGTCAACCTTGTCATGATTGTGCAATTTTTTAGAGATATCAGTGCCCAACAAGTAGGATTTAGACTGTTGAGATGGATATCATTATTATGATATATTTTATGGGATTTACCATACAGCTTCAACATCAGAGTGAGGCCCTAAGCAAAGCTAGCCTAATACTATAGGACTAGGTCTCCACAAATTGGTTAATCATGAAAGCCAAAGTAAGGTGATATCTTTAACACTGTAGAAAAATGACAGTAACAGTTAATATAAAGCCCAAATTAGTGGAAAGTTTCTTAACAGCTAACAATACAATGTAGCCTTAGTCAGACCTATGATAGGCCATACCTAAGGGTGACCAGTTGTCCCCAGTTTCCAGGGACAGTCCTGGATTTTCATGTACCAACCCTGGAATAAAAACAATCCTTGGAAATGTGACCGGATTCTATGTAATGTCCCGGGAATAAACTAATTCAATTTTACCTTTTTGGCCTTCCGTTCTTAGAAACAGTATTAATTAAACCATTGATGATTAATTGCATTCATGACTCACAGATGAAGGCATTTCAGATCATTGAATAACTTCATTGCCGGTATGTTAATTGGAAAACATCTTTTTGAACCTAGGTCTAGTAAAATAAAAGGAGTGTCCCAGTTACCTTCTAAGGGTTCTTTGCACTGGACTGTTATATCTTGGGCATAATCCAAGATGAGATGTTCTAACCTGATGCTGAACATCATCCTTGACACATAGAACCACCAAACACTAAGGGGCCCTCAAAATTATACCCTCCCTTTAAACATATGATTGCATTTCATAACCCAGGCTTGAATTCATAGTTGAAACGGGTAGGGGATGTGAGATCTACATTTGTGTTCCAGGATTTATTGGTCACCTAACACTGTACTAGGCTACAACACTTTTCTAATAACACAGAAAGAGACTGTAGACTGAATAAGTTAAACATTCTTGACTGTTAACGTTATGGCCTATGTTGACTCTTCTGAACACCTTTCAAACGTATTGCAACAGTATAGCATTAGGCCGAGAAGTGACTAACGTTAAGCCTAATCAGCCTAAAACAATAAACGTAACTTACATTAGCATAACGTTAGGCCTATGGCCAATATTCGTAGCCTAATGTTAGACGCTTGAACTAAGCTTGGCAAGTTTTACCAATTCCTTGAGTCTTCGCCTTTTTCTGTGACACAATTTCTTTTAACTTTTCCCAATTGCATTCAGCACGGTACTTTTCAATTTCATTTTCGAGTTTTGAAGCTACTTTCTTGGACGCCGCCATTGTCGACTGCTCATGTAACCTGTTTGAAGTTAGCAGCCATTAAGAGCAAATCACGTGAACTCAGAAGATACCCATCAAGTTGTGACCAAAATGCTTTTTAAACTATGTGTGGCCCAAATCAGCTATGCAAGTTACTTCGGTTCGCAGTCAGCTACAGACCGCCGGTAAACGTAAACTTGCGTCCCAAACAGTAAGCCCGTTGCCAGGCCGCCAGATTCCCTCTCCCGGTCCCCTCTCCTCGGCCCCTCCCGTCCCACCGAGCAGACTATTGTGCCCCAACCCACCTATCTAAGCCACCATGATGTGTGGAGACACAAATTGCACACTCACGTTACGGGACACAAGTAGTACTGTATTGTTTGTGCCCCCCCCCCCCCCATACGCACAATTCCTGCCGACGGGCCTGTCCCAAAGAAGGGGAGTCGAACGGAGGACGGACATTATCCCCAACCTTCATGGGTTCGAAACCTCGAACTAACGCCTACAGTGGAAATACGTCCTTACCGGTTTCAAACCTCTGGACATAAATTCAGCGTCCCGGCATAGCCTAGTGGTTAGGGTGGCCGCGTACAGAGCGGGAGGCCCGGTTTCGAATCCCGGTGGAGGCGGGAAGTTTTTTCACTGTTCTTGATTTTTTGATATATATATATATATATATATATATATATATATATATATATATATATATATATATATATATATATATATATAAATACATTGGGCCGTGCTAATTCAATGCACAACATTGAATGATATGTTGAACAGAATCATATAGTTCTTGAGTAAATATCAATCTTCAATCCATCACTAATTACAAATAACCGCCGATAGGGAAGCTTGGGAGACTCTTCAATCGTAGTGACTGGACTACCTAGTTCAACAATTAACACACAAGCCGTGAAATCAGTGCTTTGGAGTTTTAGTGTTTTCAAATAACATGTCTGCAATGCAAAACAATTTTCGAGGGATGCATTGACGGAATTACTGTGCGTGTGTCGTTTTTATTAATTTATTTATATTTTTGAACGGGGTTGTTATTTTAATATCACAAGAAAAACTTCATTTCAATAACGCAAACAACTGAGTACGTCATCATCAAAATCGCAGTGAGGTGCTTTCCAAACATTTAAAGTTGCATACCTTAAACACCAAAGTAGCCTAGATATATGAATGAGCATTATGACATATCAGAACGAAACTAAAACGGCCTTTGGAATCATTTGATATAAAGCTGCAAACACAAACGTTTTGGAAGGCCCCTATCTATCTCTTACCTCTCCACTAGGCTAACCCACGCGGTATAGAATCTATCGGCATTTAGCTACCTACACTATATGCGAGACTATGTGATATATACTAAGTTAAACAGAGTGTAACCATGCAGGGCTTACGTATAATATTTTGATCTTCACCACTCCACCTCCCCCCAACCCTCTCCCTTTGGTTTCGCTATAGACATTCTGGACTTATCCACACTCGGTAAGCGACAATACGCACAAGATTTCGTACGCAATGTTGCGGCAAGCCTGTACTTTTCAGTTCTACCTTCTATTCTTGCACATCAATCAAGCAAACAGTTACGTCACAATGCAAACAGGACAGAGGTTTCAGTCCACACACGGGATGCAAAGGGCACAAGGGTGCGTGAGTTGCCTAGTAACGAGAGACGCTCAGTTGTCACGAAGAATCGCGTTTGTGTGTACATCAATGTTATGTACATCATAACAATAGGCAATAGAGATTAACACGAACATAGGTAGATTTACGAATGAACCGATTTCTTTACACGTTGGATAGCCACACTCACTTGTATACAAAACATATAGCAGACATACTACATACATATATTACGGAACAAAATATCAACAAATCGCTAGCCCGAATCGTTAATTGTGGAGTTTTATTCGGGAAGGTTCGACCATCAGGTCTTTATAGTCCAGTAAAAAAAAGGAAATTCCTGAGAAGTCAAAGTCACCAAGGTCTAAAGTATTGTTTACTGATTTTTAAGGCAAAGCAGAGGGAGGATAATATATATTGCCACAATGAGCGGTTCAAATTCTCCTTCAGTTATGGCTCGAAAACGAGAGGAATTATACGGGGCTAGTAGGTTAAAGAATGTTGAAGCTTTGAGGAGCAACTTGACGACAGATCATATAGCCATGATCTCAGAAGAAGGAATGAAATCTGAACTACCGTCCTGGCAAAGTACATCGAAAATTAATTTCAAGGTAAGTTTATATTGCAGGCTTGCGTAATGATAAAATATAGGCCTTTTACCACATATGGTACTTAACTAGCAATATGGTTGGCTAATTATAGATACCGATAATGCATGTGTAACAGATCCCATAACTGTGTATTTTAACCCCTGCCCCGAGAGGATTGACGGTTTTGTGGCCCTCCGTATAAAAGCGGTGATTGCACTCCCGCCCCACTTTCGGCTTATAGCCAGCAAGAAAAAGTGATGTTTCAAATCTCGGCCCACGCCGACTAATGTAGACACAGTCAAGATTTGACCCACTTTTTTATACAGCGTACACTGGATGTATCATACCCACAAAGTAGGAATGAAAAATGTAAACATCGGCTTTGCTTAGTTGGCTATGATGGAGGCTATAGCGGGCCACCTATTGCTCCCATGAGTAAAGCATTTCAAGAGTGCGGCAATGGAAGTCCGCCCTTTCCCTCTGTACCCAACCCCCACCCTCCCCATCCCACCTACCCACCACCGAATCCCCACTGCCTTTTGGTCTCCAGGATGGCGCGATTAGAATGATTACAAGCATATAGTCAGTGACTGCGCATATTATGTATAGGCTTATATTGTTGTTACAGAAAACGTTTGTTTCATTTTTGTGTATTTGAGTCTCTGACATATGATATTTATGATATATTTTGAAATATCGTAAGAAATTCTGGATAGAATTTTATACTTACAATGGTACATTTCTACACCTTTTTTTTTTTACTTTTTGATAAGGGCACGCAACCATTGAGACCAAAAGAACAAATCTCAAGTACAGATAAACAGGTTAGTGTTTCTCTATAATTTTCTTATACGCACCATAATTTCAATTATATAAATTGAAACAATAGCACATTAACTTAAACATATATTTTATCTAATTTAAGGGGGGTTATAAGAAAGGGTTCATTGTTTAATGCAATTGATAACTAAACGTAAACCTTTGTTAGAGTGGGGAGGCGGTAGGATTAACGGGCGGATCCTGGATTTTTCGAAAGCAGACGGAAGCAAGGGCCGGTAGATAAAGTATGCCAACTGTATAAACGTTTCATGAAACGTAGTCCAATATATCGCTTTATCTAATTCGAGTTGAATATACGAAGTCGCTCAAAAAGAACATTTAACATTGTCAGTCGGGTCTAAAAGTCCTGTCGGGTATTTTTTTTTACATTCAGTCGGGAGAGAATTAATCCACTCCTCTGAGCTCAGGACCCCCTTCCATGAATGGTTTTCCCGTACCTAAATCAGTCAATTAATTTACCCCCCCCCCCATGCACACACGTACCTTTGAAATCCTGTTGCACGTCCCTGATAAAACGTATCTACTTGTAGGTAATATTTTGTGCCCCCAAAAGGTTACAAAGGGTACGACCAAGATCTTACATCGGGGAACAAATATTTCACAATCAAAATAATTGGACAATTTGATAAACTACATATGTAAACATTCATTCCTTGCTTACTTACAAAATATTATATTTCTTTCTTTCTTCTCTCCATCCCTTGTCTACTAATCCGTTTACATCCATCTCTTTGTGTTCATCATGCTCATTATACTGTCTGTATTCTGTGTGTGTTTTTGTCCCTTCTGTTACTGTAACTTGTCATTTAGCCTTCGAAGAAGGTCCTGCTAGGATCGAAACGTCAGGCCAACTTACTACACAAAATATTATTGGGAGTATTTTTTATGGGTTTTATTATTTTACGACATAGGTTTAAGGCTTAGCGATCAAAGAATAATTGACGTTGAAACTTGAACAGGTTCTGTGGAAGGTCACATAGTTTTAGCTTTCTGTCATGGCAACTGTAACGTTTTGTGAAACGCCGTCCAATAAATCGCATGTTTTATTTCGATTTTGTTAGGAACTCACTCACAAAGAAAATGTTACATTCTTTTTGTTCTCCTTACATGCGACACAACATTTACAGCGATTTTACCAGGTACGTTAATTTTGTTTATTTGTTTTTTTACTTGGGGAGGGGGAAGGCCGGATGATGGGCTCATATGCGTTACTAATATATGGGAAAGTCTTTGTATCATATTGATATATCTATTATCATGATCAAGGCATATGTTGAAAGCGTATATGTTTGTAAATTTTCAAAAGCTATTATACTTCTCGTTCACTTCTTTAATTTATACAATTGAGAAAGATGGTTCCGAAATATTCTGTAAATAATTAACATCGTCGACCATCGTACCAATTCAATGTTGTTTGTATACCTTCTGCATTCTTCTATATATATATATATATATATATATATATATATATATATATATATATATTTATATATACATATATATATATACATACATATATATATATATATATACATATATATATATATATATATATATATACATATATATATATATATATATATATATATATATATATATCCATGCATACTTATGCATATTATCAATCTTCTGCGATATTCACAGGACAACTCCCATTTCGATTTCAAAGCAGACAACGCTCCAATTGATGACGTCATATACCAATCGTCCTTGACGTCCAACGATTACCAACACAAGAAAACAAAGCCGGTAAGAATCTCACTACAAACTTCAAACATTTTCTAAGAATTTATTGATGACTAAATTAAGATGACGTAGAATACTGCTGTTGGATCCCTTATAGTCTTCAGTGGGCTTATACACATGATTGTGAAATCGCTAAATTGAGCCCAGACCTCTCTAGCCTGAACTGTCATAAGATAGTTAACAAACAACCGATCTTATTTAGCACTGTGAACGTCTATAATTATAGTTATATCATACAAGTGAGAAGGTTTATAGTCAAATCCTATAGCATTAGATGTGTCCGGGATTTTTATTTTGCACATATCCACGTTTGCGCTCGGTGACACGGTAAAACGGTACACCGGATTTATTTCAAATAGAGTCTGGTTTTTAGTTTTTTGAACTAAAGCAGCTTTAAACAATGCTACAATTAGAAGACCTAAACAACATCACCATAGCATCATATAGTGGCATGGGTTATATCAAAATGATTTACATCCATTTTACACTTGATTGAGGTATAATGTATATACATATGTTCAATCTGCAAAAAAAGATGTTGTCATAATATTAGTTACTAAAAGAAATATTAACTGACATATAGCAGATTCCCGTGTTGTTGTTGTTCTTATATTTCTATACAACATCGTTACGGTACTTTCTTTAAGGTCTTTCTTTATCTCTCTTTGTTTATTTAGCTACCCCCAGTGAAGCCAGATGGTAATGTCAATTTACCGGTAAGTAATTGTTGGCTATTTGTTCACTTTTTGCGGTTGGGGAGGGGGCTGGTCACGGCGAAGGGTAGTGAACAGACATACGAAAACCCTCTAATCCATTGTCCTAAAAGATTTCTTTTACCAATTTGGTCAAATTTAAATGGGATATGAATTTAGTATAAGAATAATATAAGGCATTTACCAGAAGATATTATTTATTAAGAAAACCTAATAAATGAAAGATAGCACAAATTAACATAGCGGCTTATAATATATTTTATTTCAATGTTCAATGTTCCTTAACTATTAACCACCTTTCTATAAATATAACACATATTAATTAATTTGGCAGACTTAATAGGCATGTATCAAGCTCCTTCTTAAAGTTATATTCACTAATTTGTTTAATCACGTACCTATAATACTATCCTTGTTAGAGATATCTCCACAGCATTCTTCCGGCCCAACAACCATATATTAATTTAACCTAATCTCTTGATAATAATGCAAAACGATTTCACTTGAATTTACTCATATCTGGCTGGGCTTAGGTATGCATAAACAACTTTGGGTATATTATACTATACCACTTAATATATCTACTATGACTGATAACCTGTATATTCCCCCATTTACAGGATATGAACCCCAGATACTGGAGGGATAGTTCCATGGCTCCATCCTTATACGCAACTGACTTCAGTGATAACAAAGTGAGTATAAATCTTGAGCATATATATACCTCCAATCTTCATTATCAATTATAATGGGAGAGTTGAGAGAAGGCATTACTGTGATTGGACCCCATCAGGAGTAAAATAAGTAAAATAATGTCAAAATATATGCTGCACCATAAATTAATTACTTTATTTCACATTACAAATTCAGAAAATATTACGATATTTTTATATATGCAGGAAGTACGTCACGGCGTAGAAGTTCCGGAAGTTGTCAAAGAAAGAAACGAAATGCGCAGGCGCAACGTGGAAGATGTCAGAAGCACACATTTTAGACTTGGAAACGATCCGTCAAGGTAACATGAGTTTAAAGCAACTGTTTATTTTTTTTTTTTTTAAACAGCTGAGGTTAACTAACAACACTGGAATTAGTAACAGTGATCTCTGACGGTCTACAATGTATATGAATATTAATTTAATACCAATAGCCATCCTTAAGTTCCCTGCAGTATTCAAACCGTTTTTGCTTGGAGACTGCAAGTTTGACCTTCACCATCTTGGCGATCCTACACTAGCGGATGTTGTGGGAAGAGGTACACGGGGAGGGGGGGAGGCATCCAACACTTTGAGAAATGTTTATATGATTAAGGGTGCTTAATTGCAAATTAGGGTTGCATTTTGCAACTTTTTGAAGTTTTAAGTTTTGTTTAGATTTTCTACCCACAGTTGTCAGGTCGATACAAAATAAAGGTGTGACAATTCGTTCTTGATAATATTTATAATAATTCTTCGAAGTATATTTAATAAAGACTTTCTTCTGTCAATTTAATAAATTGAAACGAACTGTTTTTCATTGTATTTTGTCTTCACAGTTTTAGCACGGAGACTGGTTTGTGTTATAATTCTAAGAAACCTCTGCCAGCCGTTGGCGGGAAAAACAAAACAAGTGCGGACGATATGACGACTGCTGATCTCTCTCAAAAGATGATCGAACAAGATTCAGCCATCTTTAGAAAAGGAGACTACAACGTAACACGTAAGTGAACACGATGTATTTCCCTAATGTGTATTTCCATTTACCAGTCTCCACAAAGCCACTGTACTCTCTCCGGCCCTGAACGATGATGTGTGTAGAAAAAAGTGCATCCTTTACCTCAGGGGTTCCCTAACTGGGGTGCATGAACCCCATGGGGTGCGTGAGTCCATCCCAGGGGGTTCGTGAAACGTTTATGAAAGTCAAAACTAGAGTACTTTTTGTTGAACTAAAATCTGATATATCATATAAATTAGTAATGTACAAAAGTCGTATACCTATCGACAAACTCTACAATATTACACTTTTACGAAGCACTGTTATGCGTATTGTATAATAATGACTCAGATCGTGTCTCGAAAAATTGGGGGTTCGTGGACAACTCTGACATCCACAGGGGGTTCGTGGGGGGATGAAGTTAGGGAAACCTTGCTTTACCCTATTCTTTGCTGCAGATGTGCGGACCTATTCTGTTCCATATCATTTTATCAGTTTGATGGTATTGGTACCAAATGAAAACCTGAATTTTAATCCTTCATGGTGCATAGTTGTGTGCAGGGGTGGGGAGTTGAGGGGGGGTGGTGATATAATCGAACATTTCGTGCCCTTCTAGATTTCTTGTTGGGGACATCCAGAAATATGAACACACAAAAGAAGGCTATCCATCGTCCTGCATGCCGTGATCAAGAAAATTTTTCGCTTGGGGGCTGTTTTCTAGTTGGGAACCATTTTGTTCTCCTAGAGGTGACATTCAATTATAACACTCATTCACAACAGCAAGACATCAACCTCATACAGTTTCAATCGCGAAGTCTTTCCCATATAGAAAAGGAATTCCAAAGTTTAATATATCTTCATCTATAATTCCAATTAAATGTTCATCTTGGAATCCTTTATCATATTTATGTATTTATTTATCAATTTCAGGACCCAAACCAGATTCGACCACCTTTAGTAGAGATTACAATGCAACTGAAAAACCCTACAAGTCAGCGGCGTTTGTGGAACCTACTAGGACTCAAAAAGGAAGATTTTTAATCGATTCAACTTTAAAGTAAGTAATTTATCAGTTGGAATAAGGAGCTTCCATGTCAGCGCGCTCTCTATATATAAGTATAGTTGGATATTTTCCCTTATAGTATATACTCACTACTTACTATCAGTTCAAAGAAGACGTTCAGGATCCATACTGCACATGCGCAGAAACTCGTGGGTGAGACCGTCAGCCGATACATTCAGTGTCCAAAGGGACTGACTGAATCTCCCTTTAATTCATTATTCACTTCACGATTTGTCACTTCACGATTTTTTTTTCACTTGACGATTTGAAGGGCGATAAGGGAGTTACTCAAATCACTCACAAAAATGAGAAACTAATATGATCAAATCCATGAGTTTATTTTCATAGTAACGCAGCAGGGTATGAACAATTGTGATATGAATTTCCTCTTCGTGTGACCCGGAACTACTACATGGACATGCGCAGTTGGAATCATGAAATATCTCAAATTGATTTTTTTCTTGCAATACATAATGGTGTCAAAGTAAGGGCAAGTAGAATTACAAACCAACAATGCTCACAAACATACATTACCTACAGTTCAAACCCCCACAATACCCACAAACACACATTACCCACAGTGTAAACACACAATACCCACAACCACACATTACCCACAGTACAAACACACAATACCCACAAACACACATTACCCACAGTACAAACACACATTACCCGTAAACATAGATTACCCACAGTACAAACACACATTACCCACAGTACAAATACACAATACCCACAAACACACACACAATACCCACAATGTCTACTGTTCTGACAATCCCACAGTTTGTTTTTTTACTTCTGTAACAAACTTGATCCAAGGGAACGTTTCTGCAAGTAACAGGGTGATTGATAACTAATTTCAAGACTCATTTATCATATAAAAAAAGGTTGCTGAATTAGAATAGAAGTATTTCGTTGGTTGCCAAATCAAACCAGGCAACATGCTCACAAAATGAATGATATAGGTTTATTACGTTTGATATGATATCTCATAAATACTCAAACATTAGGGGTATGTGTCATGAATGATTATTTCTTAGGCAATAGTTTTTTTTTCTTCAAATAAAGTCATGGACTTTTCTTCATTCACATTTCAGAAACGCTGTAGAAACAGAAGCTTCTCGATACCCTGGCCCGCCCTCTGTTGAGACTAAGTCAGTTGATCCTATAGCTAGCAGTTCAGCATTGAAGCAGCTCTTTCTGCAGTACGATGCAAAGAGGTACAGTCGGTCTGTCTGAGTCAGTTAGTCTGTCTGTATAAGTCAGTTAGTCAGTCTGTCTGTCTGAGTCAGTCAGTCTGTCTGTCTCAGTCACTTAGTCAGTCTGTCTGTCTGAGTCAGTTAGTCGGTCTGTCTGTCTGTCTGAGTCAGTATGTCTGAGTCAGTCAGTCAGTCTATCTGAGTCAGTTAGTCAATATGTCTGAGTCAGTTAGTCAGTCTGTCTGAGTCAGTTAGTCAGTCTGTCTGAGTCAGTCAGTCAGTCAGTCTATCTGAGTCAGTTGGTCTGTCTGAGTCAGTAGCTCAGTCAGTCTGTCTGAGTCAGTTAGTCAGTTGGTCGGTATGTCCGTTTATCACAGCTGTAGTTATATAAGTAATATTCATGGTTAGGACGCCTTTTCTTTCTTTAAGTGAACATATATCTCAACAATTACAGAGCGGCTTGGAAAATAGAAGTCCAAATTGTATTCAAAGGCCTCACTTTGGACGAGACTTTTGCACATTTTGTTTATAACTTAATACATGTTGGAGCACAAATTAATTTACGGATAAGTGGCTCTTTGTTTTGGTACACCTGAGTGGCCCTAACTGTTCAACCAGCAGTGGTCAGAACGTACCATCAATTATTTATTTATTTTTGTCATTTAGTCTATTTTTGCCATAAACCTCTGTTACTCTATAACGTTTCAAGTTCCATGCAAAAGGAAGCTTAAAAGTACATGAAAGTGATAGATTCTTTAAAAACGAAATACAAAATTTATAAGAGGAATAATTATCGGCCTTTGATGGCAGTTATTTTACGACGCTAAGCAATCACATAAGTATATGGGAGATATGGAATGGCTCATAACTTATACACTGCATGTCTGGTGACTATCCTTTTGTCTGTTTAAGCTCTCCACCTCTCTCTCTCCACCCCGTCTCTGTCTTTGGTAGAGTAGATGTGGGTGCAGAGTTATTCTGAAGCAAGAAATAAGTCTATCACGTACGTTATCATCGGAAATTGACGCTATTGGACCACCACTGGCAGAGAATGGTTTGAATTCCGTTCCATTTAGATCCATTAGTAACTAGAAAATACTGATACAGCTGTTAAAATATAGTTTTTTTCTTCTTTTTTTCAGATCTGGTTACGTCAGCAAGCCTATCCTGAGACGTGTTTGTGATTGCTTGTTACAGCCGATATCACCCGTGGATCTCGAGGAGATTCTCAGACACACAATGCGAGGAAAAGAGGGCGCAATTGATTATCAAAGTTTCGTTGATCAGTTTGTTGGTAAGAATTATTCTATATCATTGAATCGTGTCATTTCAATAAATGAGATTATTTCTAAGTTACTTAGTTCTAAGTTATTTCTAAGTTACGTAAATTCGGAGCCTTGCTTCTCTTTTTTCAATTTTTTTTTTTTTGTTTTATAATGGATTATGCAAAAAAAATAAATAAAATCTCTGAAACAGAATGGTAAGCCTGTTGAAAATAAAGGTCCTCTTTCGGCAGCAGCCTCATGTTTCATGGTATATTTTATGCCTATATTCATTTCACTATGGCTTTGATTTCTTTACTACACCAAAAAAAAAAGATTTACAGATGAAGAAACAGCCAAAACATGCTACAGATGTCAATGCTAATGAGGTACCATGTGCGAACAGTGGAGGAGGCAGGGAAGAAACGAACCAGCAAGCGTCACCATTTATTCAACAAGCTGACACGACCTTCGATACCGCTATGCTCGGCAAGGAATACCAGACGTCCGTTCACTTTAAAGTAAGGAAGATCATAACAAACAGAACCTTTTAAGTTACGGTAACTGCAGGAGTAATCGATGATTATGTAATAAGTTACTGTACACCACTCGCTAGTGCCGCCCCCCCCCCCAGCACCCCACCTCCTCTCCTACCTTCCCAGGTTGAACCTCCTGCCGCCGCCCCTGCTCTTCCCAAGTTATCTCCATATCCACATCTATACTTATATAATGAGATATAAATTGTATTCTTTCTTTATAGTTTGGAAACGATGCTGACAAGTTATCATCTATTTACAACAAAGATTTCCAACAGTCTATGCAGGAACAACAACAACAAACGTCCAGGACAAAGCTAGCCCCTCAGCATTCAGAGGTATGTGTATAAATTCGCAGAATCGATACATGGACCAAAACGTCATTGAAATTGGTTTGGGTTTGGGCTTTAGTTTGATTAACGCAGAACAGAATATGTGCAAACTTTACAATTTCCATCCCCTTTTCTTCATATCCTGTTCTCATATAAACAGTTCAAAGCTGACCACTGACACGACGCCTTTGTTTGCACAGGTTTGTTTCTCAGCCCCAAGTGCATACCTGAGAACACCCCATAGAAAACAATAAACAACAACAAAAGCTGATTTGCCTTTTTACAGTATTCACCTACTTCGCCGGAGAATTACTTCTTCAACTCCAGCCCACTTCCCCCCCCCACCCACCCCCCCTCCTATCGGCATCCAACACGACACCATCTGAGTTTTAGCCCAACTTTTTGTTTTTATCTTTGGGTTTATTTTTCAGGTGATGCACAAATTACCAGGTGTTGAGTTTGGGAGTAGTACCAAGCAATCTGATTTTATTAACTTTAAAGAAGTTAGCCCAGCTGTGTTCAACAACGCGGTAAGTATGATATTCAAACATGGCAGAATTCTTATCACAATATATAACTTTAAGTTGGATGTTTGCATGACCTTACTGCAGAAAATGATAATCGTGACGTATTCAACAGAGGCGCCACCAAGTATAATTCTGGGGAGCGGGGAACATATCCAGAACCCCCGCCCCCTGCCCCCAATAGCAGATAACATAATACACAATCCCAGCGTACAGTACAAAAATATATGACATGTATATATACAGTACAACTTATACGTCAAACATTCTTCAAAATTGTTTCAAAAGTTGGAAAATAAAGCATCATTTTGGATCTAAACAACCTCCATGATACCAAAATTGATACAAAATAGACTTAACATTAAAGTCACCCCCCCCCCCCTACATTGCAAAGCAAAAAGGTGGTTGCGTTACCTTATCATGTCCGATGTGATTGTTTGTTTCTTTGTTTGTATTTTTCTGCTTTCTTATTTCTTTGTATATTGTTGTTATTTATATTAATTCCAATCATTGTGAATTTATTCGTTTGTATCTATTTAGACCGCTGCCCGGGACCAGGCAAGTCTGAAGAATAAGCGAAGGCACGAGGTGAATAGTGTGGTACTTGCTGGTGACAAAGAAAAAGAAGCCACCGATCGACAAAAGTCTCGTAAGTCGTACTTAAACATTCACCCAAACGCACACACTCTCACACATATACACATACATGCACAAGGAACATGACCGACTTATTTAGATTGCCATGCGTGTGAAATAATATTATATTATAGGCCTATATATTCTGCATAGCATTAAAAAATTTTGAGAACATCGTTCAGCAGTTTATTAATGCTATTGACCTTTGCTCTTTCATGAAGTTTGAAATGTCATTAATGTTAAAGGTAAAAGGTGTTCTCGCCAGTATATGACGTCACCGACTCTCGTGCAAAAAAAAAATGCTATTATGATACATTTATTGAAAGAAAAGTAAGCCAAGATAGAGCCTGGGCAAGAAAACCAAATAACTTGACTATTCTCAACCCTAAGGCCCATTGCATCGAGACTGTAACCATATGATCGATGATCGATGTTATTAGTCCCATGGAAAGGGAATAGGTACTACACAGTCTTGATCAGGGCCTAGGAACTACTGTGTACCTGTTTACACGAAAAGAACAGATACCACACATAATCTTAGCAAAAAGACCCAGAAGTACTAAATCTGCACGAAGTAAATATCAACTATACATACATCCTTTTCAAAGAAAACTTCTAACGAACGATTTGGCAGATGTCTGTAGCAGCTTTTTTTTTTGTTTATGTTTTTTTCTGTTAATCGGGTACTAACTGTCTTAATTTGAACAAATATCCTTAAATGACATTAGTAGTTTACAAAGCCTGCCAAAGCGTCAAACTTAGCCGACGGGAAAAATACTACAACAACTTCATGCTAATCTGTCAATGATTTATCATTATGTTTTATTATTATATTTTCTATTTTTTAGTTTCTCATTCCAGTTATGTTCCGCATCAAAATTCAGACCAGTTTGCTACGTCATCAGCACCACTGCCTAAATATAACTACCTGACAGGTGACGGCGCTCTTCCATATCCAGCCAATGTACCACGGCATTCAGAGACAAACGAGGCCTTCGCGAGCGTTAAAACTCATTCTACTGAATCAAACGGAGAGCTGCAAGCATTTAAAAGCGAAAACAAGGATCGCTCCAAAGACGGTAAGAGAGCCCACTTTCAGATGGGAAATGATGACCCAAACAGCGTCTCAGAGGCTATGGAGTCCTTTCAACTGCACGAGAAGAGGCAGATAGCAGCAGCTGGGAAGAAAAACCAGGAAGACCCTCGCTTTAAGCATCATCAAGTTAGGTAGGCAGCAGAACAAACATAACCAAGATATCCAAACGGTCAGAGCACTGTGGAATGTTATAGCGGTAACAAAGTTATAAAAAGCCAGCCTTCTCTTGAAGCCCTATATAACTATAGGGAGGGGGGTGGGGTGGAGGGACGTGGTCGAATGTAAATGGGTACGTCTTTGGTGACATGGTACATGGAATTTGTGACACGAGCATGGTAAGGAGATATGTTGGCTATTTGAAGTAGAGCATAGGATTTATTTTTACGAGTTTATAATTTCGACTCCCGCTCTCGTCAAAGTGTCTTTGCTTTGCTTGATTTCGGCCTGCTTTAAAAAGATGTACAGCTATACTGTGTAGATCTTTACAAAGGGGGACAAGTTACTTGGGAACGCTAGGTAACAATGTTTTCAGACAGGGGCGGGTGGAATGAATAAAACTGCTTGATTGTGACACTTTTTAGGGCAATTAATGACCAAACTGCTTAGGTTTGAGACTGTTTCATGAAATCACGAATTTGTTATCGTTGTTGTTATTGTTGTTATAACTACTATTATCCTTGTTCAATTGTTGTTGTTGTTGTCGCCTTGACGACGATATCGTCGTCGTCAAATATCGTAATTCAAGTCAGGAATATATATATGTGTCTTAAATTTTTTAACGTTAATTTTGTAGTAAGAATACACAAGACCTGTCCCGTGATCCGATGGCTCCAAGTAACTTTCAAGCTCAACGGATGGTGAAGAAGTCATACTATAACGCGTATGTATATCACTCATTCTAACGTACAGTGTGGATATAAATACGCCCTTATCAATTAAATCCATGTAAAATTTAATGATGGAATTCAAAGAGATTATTCTCTACCTAAAAGGATGAATTTTAGGCACATTTTTAAAAGTCTGGATATTTCATAGTTCATGGAAACAAAATGAGTGCTGAGAATGTTTGGAGAGGTATTCTGGTGTTCAAGATATTCACCATTAAAATATGTTAATTCAGTGGAATGTTCCTTTACGGCTACATTGATGATGACGTAGACCCTCCTCAGTGCAGGCCTAAATGTATGATATTAATCCATTGTTTGATAAATTATTATAACTCAATCAACATAATGTTCTTGTAATTTTTAATGTTAACAACAAAGCACGCTTGGATGATATTCAACACCATTTGTCAAAGACAAATATTTTGTACTAGACTGTATACTATGGGAGTGGGGAGAGTGAATGTGTACACCTCACCCCCCTCCTGGATCTACGCCTGTTATTCATACAATCCCTATATCCTATACTAACTTATTTTCCCCCAGTGTACCCAATCCTGGAGATCCTTTACATATTAAACTCCGAAGTCGTCTGATGGATCATGACTCTGACAACACAGGTAGACTGGTCAAGAGGACAGTCAAACATGTCTGTCAAGAATTTCAAATTGCAGTTAGTCAATACGCGATGGACAACCTACTGCAAAGGTATGTTCAGTAAATAAGCCTTCGTTGATGTTTATGTAGAAAGTTTGCTCATTCACATGTTTCTACAGAAGTTTGTTTTTATACTTTTTCTTAAAATTCTACGAGAACAAAAAGTATATTTAATTAAAAAGTAAATCTTATGCTACCGAAAGACACAGACGTAGAAAAGGGGTAACATACTGGTATACATTGGTACTTGCTTATCAAATTTCATGAGAGTTTTTGCAGTCGGTTACAATCTATATGCTAAAATCGTGTATGCTTAAGTCATACAATTTGTATGCAAATTCTACAGCCTTTTTTGTGTTTTAATTAAGCAAAAAAAAAGGATGAAGACTTTTTTTCATTATATGATAATGTCCTTACGCCGAAGTTCCTCAAAGGGGCGTGAACCAAACGCGAAAGGAAGTTTGGTGGGCCGCGGGATATTTTCAGATATCGGAAAATTTATCTACAGTTTTTGGAGCTTGCTGACTTTCATAGTTTGCACTCTGAGTATCGATTCTGGGGTTTCGGCAGTATAGGGATGGTATAATATATGGAGGCTCTCAACCTAGTCACACAGGGTGGGACCGGGGGACAAGCGGAGAGGGGTGAAGTGAAGAGGGTAGGGTGACTTAATCTACTTCGAGTACAGTTGAATGTACTTTGTGAACGTTATAAACTATCTAAGTTTGTCTGATTACGTACCTTGATGAATGTTGACGGACGACAATAACTTATTCTGGTATGTTCCTTATTTAAATAATTATGAAATACTCTGTACACATATCCGGAAAAAAGAGATTATGCCCAAAGAAAGTAAGCCTGGAACTTTTCTTGGTTGATTTATTTATTTCAACAATGAATGTATGTATGTGTGAGTGCATGTGTGGTGGTTGTATGTATGGTCGTGTATATATTTGTGTGTTTGACATGTGTGTATATATAACTTTTTGTTTTGCTTTTATTTTTGCAAAGGTTCTAATCAGTGTGATTTATCCATGCCATATGCATATATGCATACACTCACGATTAACATAAAGATGTTAGTGTACTCCTGGAATTACATTACATTGCCGATGCGACTCATCCTCATGCACACGTCTCCGCACAAAGTACTCAATCTTAATTTTGTATCGTTTTTCGAAATATTTTCAGATGTGAATCTGACTTTGGAGACGAGACAGTTGATTACCATAAATTTGTACGAAGCCTAACTTTGGAACAAATACCTAACGAGGTCTCGGCAGCACACAGTTCTTCTATCATGATGAAAGACTATAGGCCCTTAGACCAGAGAAGGTAAGGAAAATTAGTGTGGACCCATTACCCTTCACCTGCACCCCTCCCCTCTCCCCCACTCCCTCATTGCACATCTCTTGTCAATCGAGTATTTATCTATTATATATATATATATATATATATATATATATATATATATATATATATATATATATAAACAAAACTGTGTCATAGATTCATGGATCAATAACTTCGGGATTTAATTTGCGTTTAGATTCATCATAAGTTTGCATCGCTTCTCGCTGTATGTCTACTCTCAACATTACATTCTACCAGTCACGTGACCGATGATGGTCACCGTGTTCATCCATAAAAGTGCTGAGTGACGTCATAATCGTGACGTTGACGTCAGAGAAAAAACACGGTACAGAACTGTGACGCCTCAGGAAAGAATTCTGAAACCAGCCTACGTCACGACTCATATCTCCATATGCGATGTAATTAACAAATATAAAGACAATTAAATGAGACTGTTTAGAAAGTACATCAAAGTTAGTTTATGTCCCCCGATAGTATACTACTCCCCTGAAAATATGATGATCGATGTTCGGTTTCTTGTTTTTGTTTTAAATTTTCTCACCATTCTCAGCCTTTCTTTTGTATTTCAGTTTTACTAATGCTCAGTTACTTACAATGAAACACATGGAAGATAAACCATTGGAGCCAATGCCGACCCACTTCTTTCACGTTGATGCATCGGGAGGTAAGTAATACAATAATCTTTATGTTTTTATATACTGATGCACATGAGGAGATATCTCTCAACATTTCTAAATAATATGTTTGCCTTGTGCCTAAAGTTGTTGTGACGCCTCTCATATCATTCATGGCCAGTAGTAATAGGTAAATAATAGTACATAATATTTATGTGGTTATATACTGATGGACATTATGGGATAACTCTCAACTTTCAACGCAGAAAAAATATATATATTATTAAAAATTAAGTTATGGGGATGCCTCTCTTGTCATGCATGTCCAATATAGTTATATCATTATTAGTTTTAACAGTGAATTATGATATTGTATTATGGTAATGAATCAATTTTGGATCGATCGACATAAAGCAAAATTTGTTAATCTAATTGGTCATCAGTTCAGTCGCTTGTCTTGAACTTAATGATGAAGTTTTATCAGAAGTATATATTCACCCTCTATAAGACGGATTATGTCATCTGTAATTTAAACACCATTTTTCACTTTTCCGCCTTTTTTTTCCTTTCAGAAAACACATTCCAATCTCTAACAACGAAAGACTACGTTAAACCGGAGCTCCATGCTTAAATTGGAAGATAATTCAACTATGTATAAAAAACCGACGAAACTTCCTTTCATCCACAAATAATAAATAAAAGCAAAGAAAAGGCCATTTGTAGAATAGTTTGTCAGTTCACGTTACAGTTCTCCTTGGTTAGCGAATTTAATTTTAAAATAATACCAATGTATAGGCATGTGTTGTGACGAAGATATTTTACGATGTTTATTTATTTTGTCGAATCAATGAATAAATTATGTATCATATTGTTTTGTAAATATATTTTACTTGCAAATGCAAATTAAAAAACGTTGCTGAATTATGCGTGTCAACATTTCCTTCTTTTATTCGAAACGTTACAGCTAATGGAAAATGAGAATGGAAGGGTAAGAGGTGGGGTGGGGTGGGTGGGAGGGAGGGGGAATTATGGTGAGTGTAAATCTCCAAGGATGAGACAATTGTATGGTTTCATCTCAGAATCGTTAGATCTCTTGAGGTAGTGTATACACTCGTATGAAAAGAGTACCAATATATGATCGAACCCCACAAGAACGACGAATGGTGGTGAGGGTAAATGGGGGGGGGGGGGCGGTGGTAGCCGTCAAACATATGAATCTATCAGTGGCGTAGCCAAAGGGGTGAGGGTGAGTGGGGGAGGGGAACGGGTGTAGCCATGCCTCTTAATCACATGATCATAGCTTGCTGCTTTTTCGAAGAAGATGATATTTCTTACAACACTGACAATTTTAAACTGGAATAATATGTTATTGGAGCAATATGGTTGACCTCTTGTTGAATTTTGATACTGTGTATATCGAACACGTTTGTAGCACAAACGTTTGTCCGTCTGATACGTTAAAAATCCATAAACATATGATTATGTTAGTATCGTAGCCAGAGGGGGAGCGGAAGGGGAGGAGAAAGTTCCCTCCTCAAATTTTTAGGGACGAAACGAGGACGGCAAAATTATCACACACGCACGCAAAGTCTCATATATACAAAGGCTGCACATGTTCGAGTAATGGAAATGATTGAACCATTCTGCATCTAATCCTCCTGTGTATACCCCCTCTCCCACCCTCCCCGCCTCTTAAATCTGAATACACAGAGCCAATATGATGTCATGAAAAATCATATCAATGTAAGGGTTAATTAATTCCCTGGCGACAAAAATTGAACTTTGTCCCTTCACACCACAGAGGCTGACTACGCGCCTGGATTCTATTCCAATAAGTTACTGGATGTTTAACCCCCCCCCCACACCTTACCCAAAAGCAGGGGCGTCAATCCGATTTGAAACGTGGGGGGACGTAATCGATTCGAGTATTCCGGCCGTAAGTAGCATCTAAGCGGAGCGCCACCATCTGTTGGCGCGCAGCGTATCAAGAAAATTTCAGATTTCAATACCTGCCAGATCGCTGGAGATGGCACTTGCCAGGCTGGATAGCATCTATCTAGTTGCGTGATTTCGGGAGAAAAATACAAATTTGTCACTCAGGTATTTTCTGCAATAAAGTTCATGCGACCTTCATCTTTGGTGGATTATTTCTTTTATTCGTGATTCCAATTGACATGAACATTAGAACCCAGTGCAAGTTGACAAATGATGCGGCGAACTGGAACCCCAGCCCCATTTTGCCCTACGTTTCAGGATAGAATACCCCATTTGTTCGAACCCATGACAACTAACAATCTGTGAATAAATTTACTTCGAAATGGGCACATTATATTGCACCAAGTTGGTCAAGGAATGACCCCAGGGCCTCAAATATAGGCCTATTGTAGGGGTCAGCAACCTTTTTGAATGAATGGGTCAGATTTTAGAAGTGAAAGATTGACAGGGCCGCACCTAACCAACGACCTGCTGTTGATTTCAAACCTTTGATTCCGAGGACGTTCAAGCAATAGGTGCACGCGAGCTTAGCGCAAATTTGGCCAAAAGTCGTCATACGCAAGCATGTTAAACCACCAATGACTTTTAATGCCACCTGTGACACACTTCCAATTGGACTGTGTCAGTTTAAATGTTTTGCTAGGTCTACGAGAATACATTTCTATGAAATTTGAAACAAGGATGGCAAGACAAACCACTTTAATTATTTTTTTCAGGACCTCACACATGCGCATGTAATGTCAGACTTAGAATAGGTCCCAAGTGAGGGGTGGCTAAAGTGATGAAGGCATCAAAATAAATCAGTAGTTGTTCGTTGGAGTCCTCACGCAAGTAACCTCTGTTGCTAGGTGGATCTGCATCTGGTAATCGGGTGAATTCTGGTC
This sequence comes from Apostichopus japonicus, assembly GCF_037975245.1. Classification (NCBI taxonomy): domain Eukaryota; kingdom Metazoa; phylum Echinodermata; class Holothuroidea; order Aspidochirotida; family Stichopodidae; genus Apostichopus; species Apostichopus japonicus. Next base: position 18,985,811 of record NC_092568.1, read on the forward strand.
GGAGCGCACTATGTAACCACCGTGTACCCAGGGACCTAGCTAAGGCCTGATGATGGGGGGGGGGGGGGGAGGTAGTGGCTGCAAATCCAACTGGATTGGGTTTGAAGCCAGAAAATTCCGACTGCTGCTTTGTACCCTCACCCCCGCGCTACTCGTCAACGATACGGTCAGTGTCAGTCAGACACCCAATCTTTCGCGAGTGCACTTTTGTTCCGAACTTTTTTCGATACATTTATACCCACTGGCACGCATTTCACAAACTTATTACCCCCCCCCACCCCAACAAAATATTTGTGTGAAAATTCAGGCAATATGCTGATAACTTTTCGGGCACTTACTGAAAGAAAGAGAATTTGCAATATGTTTGTCAGTGGTTAAACTATTTGCATGCAATGTAAAAACCGATGTAGCCTATATGATATGCACATTAACATGTGGAATGCGCGCTTAACGGGCGAAAACTTTTGGTTATATTTTTCGGCCAAGTCGTAACAACCCCCCCCCCCTCCCTAAATCAAATTGGGCTCCTACGCCTATAACGGTAGTTTTATTAGGCATTTTTATGTAGTATTCAAAATCATACAAAGTTTTGTACGGTGGAGTATAAAAATCGCGAGATACAATTTCTCAAAGTGGCAAGGAAAGCATGGTAAATATGACAGATTAAAGGTCAATTTTAACCGAAATTTTTCTTTTTTAGGTCATGCACGATCACAGGAATAAAATGAATAGGCCTACATAAACTAGCGTGCGACAGTCGAAAATTCCGACTGTCGCACTAGTTTTCCAACCATCGTCAGTTTTACCAAGTTTGGGGGTCGAGACACCCCCTACACCCCCTCTAGCGACGTCCATGCGTGTACCTAGTGTTCTCACTGTTTAGTAAACTCCGGTATCACTCAACAACAAGTTAACATGGGATGCGCTGCCACGGAATATGCTCCCTATTTCATTTTCCAATATTAGGGAACGGGCACAGTCTTTGAAACACCATCTACAACTAAACAACAACTATGTACAGGCTTTAGCTCTAGCTATGAAGTACTGTCTCTTATGATAATGACGGAGCGCACTAGTTTTCTACTGGAATCGCCCGAAGATGCGGCGTCTGTAATCCCTCCTGGGGCACCACGGTGCACCACATCTACGTGTACCCGGGGGGGGGGGGCAGGGGCGGACTGGGTCTTAAAACCGGCCCGGGCGATTTCCACCTAGACCGGCCCATTATTCATTGATATGCTACTTACATAGTGAAAGGTTACTCAAAAAAATAAGGTATCTGATAACAATTTAATGCGTGACGTCACTCAGTGAAACGTCGGGCAGATTGAAACGAGACGGTAACATTATCAAAGATTTATTCATTCAAACAGCAAACAAAAAAAACCATTAAATTCTTTATACACAAATAATTTGTGTGTGCGTGTTGTCTGAGTGTGTGTTAGGATAAGTATTTCAGTGATTTGAATTCTTTCTCACGTGATCATGTCTTACATATGCAAAGTATACTATACTATCTGTTAATTCAAATTGTAATCTTAGCTACAAGAATTCTCTATTTCTTTGTCAACTAATTTGGAACAATAGTACGATTCAAGTTGATAACAAAATAATTGCTTATCATGCATTAGAGTGAGCGTGACACATTTGCTTGTTACCCAATGGTAATACCAGTTCCTAATACCATGGTTACGTACATTAGTTTACCCCTCACTCATTCGCACAATGGGAGAATCCCTGCTAGGGAGAATCCCCTACTAGTGAGCCTCTGCCAATCGTAGTTCATGCGATTGAAAGATTGAAAAGAGGTGGGCCACGGTTGTATTATTCACTTTCTTTCGATCTAATGTCGTTAATTTTAAATCCATAGAAAGAATCCAGCAGCATGTAAAGCTCTGTTATGATTGCATAGAGTGTTTATTTTCAGTTGGAATTTCTTACAAGAATGATTTCCCTTTTAGCATTCCTCCCATTTCATGGAGCATAATTCTTGGATCAACGTAATCTCTAATCCTCCAATGACTTGAAAGGAAATGCAAAGAATGTTTCTATAGTTCACATGTTCTCATTGGCTTATTCCTTCCTTTTGATTCAGACTTACAACACAAAGAATACTTTGTAACATGATGTTTTTTCAAGATTCAATAAGTGCATGAATGAATTTGGTCAGGTGATGAAGTGAAAGTAAAGCAGAGTTATTGGTGCGTTTTGGATTAATTTTCAAACCCAAATCTATACTTGCATAAACTCAAAACCCTATAAATCCTGTGCTATAAAACCGTGCTATTTCCAGCCATTCAGATCCCTAAATAAGATTAACAGTGGCGTAGGGAGGTACTTTTGAGTGGGGGGGGGGGCTGAAAACTGATGGCCGGCCTGGGGGAGGGGTCTAAGGGGAGGGGGTGTCCCCCTCCTCTTTGTAATTTTTTGCATTTCCAGGTGGCCTCAGATGCAATTTGGTGCAATATAGCACACTTCAACACCCACTCCATTTGGTAAACTTAATTGTGTATTTTCACCTGGCCTTAGATGCAATTTGGTGCTCCAAATGAGATTTTTTTTTCTCATTTGGAAATGAAAAAGGGGTTTTCTGACTTGCGAAGAGGGGGGGGGGCGGAATTATACTTCCGCCCTCCACATTTTTCACTGGGGGGCTGGCGCCCCCCCAGCCCCCCCCCCCGGTTCCTACGCCCTTGAAGATTAGTCACATGAAGTTAACTTAATAAGCATTGTCCCTTCCTCATTCAAAACGGTACTGAAATGTGAATAGGTATTGTTTGTTGAAATTTCAGGCTTACTCCAGTTCATGATCGTCTGCATAGAATATAGTTGCAAAAGGACACAACTTACAGCAAGAACTCTCTTGCGAGCATAATCTTAAGCAACCTTTTATGAATAAGAAGATTTCACGGAATCCGTTTTTCTTTTACTGCTTGATTCGAAGTCATCGATAGTATCGGGCATAAGCCTATTGTACATTTACGTCTTGGAAGGAAACGACATTCTTACTGCTTGCTGCAATGTAAACAAAGACAAGCGTGAGCTTCTTGTTAATAGAGATATTCAGATCCGTTTTTCTAATGAGAGTCAAACAGGATGAATAGAGATTTTGTTGAAGGCAGTGTCGTTCACTGTTACCAATATATTGTATCCAACCGACAATACCAATTTAAGCTCGTAGAAAGTTAACTCGTCAAATGGTTCAGTGGGTAGAGCAGTGGACTGGTAACCCTGATGAACTGAGTTCGACTCCATCAATGATTATACAGTTTAAAAATTCTTTTGCTCTTTCATCAGTCCACGCTGAAGTCTTGATATATTAATTCAACCATATAATTTACTAGCTGATGTGGTGGCCGATGCTATAGAGGGTGATGAAAGACTCATTCCTCGTCGGTCGTGTAAATCGTGGCTAGGGTTCAAGACAGGCCTCTGGCGATAATACCTCTGGCTGTGGCATGGTGCTTTTTTGTGGCCTAGGATCCCGTACCATGTCTCCCTTGTTGTCGCAAAAGAACCCGGGAGGATGCGCAGAGGGTCGGTCAAATCGACCAGAAGCGTACTAGGTGGCGTGCGTGAATCCTTGCCTTTGGCCAGAGGTGGTGACATCTCTGCGACCGGCATGCTTGCAGCCACCGTCCACTGAATACGTGGCCCAATGTGGCGCTATTCTCCTAAAAGTAAATCTACGGATGCCTTTAAGAGCCATATACTTATTTTATATTAAAAAACACCCTGTTTCAAATTAGCGCCATCGAATTCCTTAAAAGCCGTTTTTTCTTGTCAGTCTGTATGTGGAATGACTTTGATTGTAATGGGTTATTTGTGGTAAGCCAAGCAAAACCTTCAAACAGTCATGCGGTTCGCAAGGGTTTGCAGGAACTTAATTAAACTCATTGTTTGACATAAATGTGTTGGCAAAGATTTACACTACCTACACCGAAACAAGCATTATATTCCAGAGATATACAAGGCAGCAAGACCATGAGATAAAATTTTAATATACATAGAATTCAATCTATATCACTTTTGCAAGAAATAAAAGTGTCAATATGGTCCTATTCTAAGCCACAGCGTTGTTGCAAATTCTCATACCGGATAGTAGGTAGTTTCGGAAACAGTGATTCTTAAGAACTTTGTTTGAGATTCACAAAAAAAGCACCCCGTATTGTGTTTTGATAACTTCAGGAACAAAATTAACTTTGATATGCCGTGGACCGTTAGAAACCACTGCTCTTTGTCTAGCTAGGGTTGTATTCCTATAACACAATTACTTATTTTTTGTTTGTTTTTGGAATGACCCTTTAAACAGTAAAAGTGACTGGACCTTTTAATTAACTATAGTTCCTCAGTTGCACTACAAAACTCAATGAGAAAATTAAGATTATATTGTCTCAAATGACATGTTTATAATTATTACAAATTTATAAAGGACAAATGGTGTCGAATGCCATCCAAGGGTGCCCTGTTGCTTATATGAAGATTAACGAATATATTCTGGTTGACCTCAAAAACAACGGATTAACATTAACTATAAGAACTGCAGTGAGGAGCCGACGTCACCATCAAGTTAGCCTGAACGAATATTCCAGAAATAAGTATCTTTAACGAAACATATCTTGAATTATAGTGGAATAGCTAACAGAAACATTATTGGACTCAAAGTTGTCTGTAATTTTTTTAGGTATTGTAACATTTCAAAACTAAAATTCTGCCTTATTCATTATTTAATTGAGTTTTAAAGTGTCAGCAAAATATATCTGTCGATCATTTACCCATGATTGAATACCGGGGATACTGTTAAGAAAAGTCACCCAGGAAAGAACCTAGGCACGAAAACCAAACTACCGAACGTCTGATCCGCTCTAAACCACAGGCCCCTTGCATCGAGACTGTGACTGTGTGATCATCGCCAGAGGTGTATCACAATTCTCCTCGAAAGGGAACAGATACTACACATGATCTTCGGTGATGCCTTCAACTCTTCGGTCGATCTGTTAGTTGTACACGATTCAGGATAAAACTAGTTTGATCTTGGAAGAATGTTCTCCGATTCCTTGTTCTTTATTCTATTTGTTTCATAGGTCAATGGACTACATTCGGATGAACAATGAACAGATGAAGATAACTGCCATTTCTGGAATACCAAGTAGTCCCCGTTATGTCGAACACGTAACTCACTAAATGGACTTTATCGATAGTCAATGACGAACCACATCTGCCTTATTTGAACAAATTCATAACAATAGAGATTAATGCCATTCAAGGGGTCTATTTGCTTTCATACTTCTCAAACCTGTACGACAAGATGTTTGCACTATATGAGCAGGCGAGAATTCACAGTGAACGTTTAGCGCTTTAATTGGCTTCCAGTAACACGTATCAAACATTCAATTGATGTGTATATAACGACGAAAAGACATTAAGCATATGGACATTAATTTACTCTTACTTGAGGTACGTCCGTGAGGCTCATTTTCTTTCATTATTATCATTTGCTGCAAAATCAACTTTGGTAGCATATTTTCTCGCAATCTGGGAAATCAAACTCGACCTCTTCAAGGAAACTTAAGGTCACTGAAAAAGCACCGTGTAATGGTATCCCCTCGGTAGGACCAGGGACGATTATATAAGAAAACCCCCTTTCATGGGTTCCAAATGAGCAAAATAGAAGACTGAAAATTAAATTCGTTTACAATTCGTTATTTGTACAAGTGGATAAATCCAGTTATGTTTTTGTATTCCGCTGTTTGGTCAAAGTAACGCAAACCCGGTCACGATGTGGTTCTAAGCGCATACCATTATCTGGCAACAGCACTAAAATCCAATGGCGTGCGCAAGGAGGGAGGGCGGGAATGCCCCCTCCTCCACAAGATCCTTCAATCTCATCTGGCTGTTTGCATAAAATTTCAGCCTCCTATACCTAATTCGCCGCTACTACTGGCATTTGTTAATGAAAGTATACAAAATAACTATATAGTTACATACCCATCTTAGAAGAATCTTTGTTAAGGTAGCAGAAGCACACCCAACCATCATCAGGTGTCTATGTGATAGAGATGAACCACCCTGCAGGGAAATAACAACTTAAAGTTCTTTGACAGACAAAGGTGATGGCTTGAACAAATCAAAATATTACAGACCGATTCTCGTTTGCTTTGATTTTTATAGACTTATTTTTTAATGCAGTACCTATTTTCCGTTATAAAGTTGGGCTTCACATCGAACATGCTGAATTTCTGAGCATTTACCTAATAAGATATGCTTTCATTCTTCAGTGTCAAGTGTGTAAATTCAGCTTGAAATGAAAGAAGGAAAAATGAATAGAGAAAAAAAGAATAGCTAAGCGAAGTGCCAATTTTCCACACTTTGTCATCATGATATCTTCCAAATATTTCGATTTATTCCTTGAAATTGTAACGTTTTATCTCAAAATGGTCAACAGACTATTTTAATCTCAAAATATCAACTTTTCTTGAAAATTCGGGATAATTACATAGTTAGGTGGTACTATATATAACAAAGGAGAGTGTATGAGGGCATAACGAAAGGTCCAAATAAAGTGTTGAATGATTTCAGTGTTTCCCCCAAACTTTCGACCTTTTCGAAATTTTTAAGGAAAAAGCCAAAATTCCACGGACTTTGGTAGGCCTATGACAAAACACAGAATGATAATTTGACGGTTAGCTAGCTGTTAATTTCCTCGTAGAAATGAAACCGGGTACTGCTTTTACGTCGGTATACCAATGTGCTATGCAGTCATACTTGTAACATTGACTCGAATTTTCAATGATTACATCTGCCTGGGTTATTTATTATTATACATGTTAAGACATGGCAAAACTAAAAATGACGGATAAATCCACACCTCAGCTCACCCTTCTCCGTCGTTCATGTAGAAGGAATAACCGGCACGCGATTGTAGTAGGCTATATATAGAATTGGTCAAACTCGTGCAGAAAAGTGTGCTGCAAAGTCATCACTATAAAACGGAAATGCTTCGAACGCTTGAGCTTTCGTGCTGGACTTTATGTTTTTATGTAACGCTGAACCTTCGTGGTTCACGACCCACACGCTTATGGTTGTCTGAATAATTCTTACGTCACATTTTGGTTCATTCTCCTCCTTTAGTTTCGACCTATAGCGAATGTGTTTAGTACATTAGCTCTATACAGATGGCCAATACAATCACACTGTCTTTATTATTGATTACTTGCAGTGAGTTTATATATACCTTACACACACATGCCTCATCGATGATAGATACCATTCATTTTATCTCCGACGATTTGAGCAAATAACACGTAGGCAGTGTCTGCCTGTAACGTTACAATCCACCTCATGTCTTTAAACTTAACAAAAAAAAATTAAATAACCGCCTTGCTATAACTCAATCTAATTTCCATTGTATCTGTAGGACAGACATTCTAGCTGCAGTTAAAGATTAAAGATCAGGTTGTAAATGCGTCAACTTTCGCCTAAAAAATTCCGAAAAGCATGGTTATGTTAATGTTTAGGCGAGTATTTCGTACAAAAAGGAATTGAAGAGGCTCCGACACTATTCCGTAAATCCCAAAAACCTCTGCAGATGATTTTAGAATCAGTTTGATATAGTACAGACGATAAACACACTGGCTGCTGACACAATTGACCAATCATGGTTGCAACAAGAAGGCAATCAATGCAGTTGATAATCCCAATACTTGCATGATGATAACTGCAAATGCATCTATATCTTATTTTTTAAATTATTCGAGGTTTTCAAAATCACCCCTTTCAATTTCATGTAAACAAATCGGTAAAATGGTTTGAAGGTCACTGGTATTAGCCTATATATAGTTATATGAAGATGCTTATGAATTCTCGACAAACAAGAAAAATACACCATTGAAGCGGTAAAAGAAACTCCCACCTGAATAACTTTTCATAATCCGCTGCACACGTATTTATGTGATATACGGGTTTGTGTTTGTAACATTTGATATGAACTGTAATAATAATACACACATTAGTATCTTGTATTTAAGTTTAGTTAGGCTGGAATGAAGATCTTTTCTTTTTCTTTAATTTTTGCTTTCGTTTTATTTATTTTTTCTTCTTATCATTATTATTATTAGACCTGTCTTTCTTATTTAATTCATTTTTTTCCTCATCTATATGTCTTCTTTTCAACTTCAACCCTTTAAGCAGTTGACGTTCATTAGTTAAAGTGACTGGAGTATGTAGTCTAACTATTGGACTATTAGATCAGTTCCATCTGATGTAACACTAAACTTAATGGGAAAAATAAGACATTTTATGGCCCTCAGATGACATGTTAACAATGCATATACAAATTTGTCAAGCACAGATGGTGCTCAGTGTCATCCAACGATGCTCTCTGTTGTTATATGATATTAATAAAAACACGATGTTTTTAGCTGAATTATTAAATTGATAGAAGAGTGGATTAATCTTAACCTTTAGATATGCAATGAGGAAGTGACGTCATCATCAATGTTAGCCTTTAAACAGCTATACCGAGATTTAGCATATTTTAATGCTTAACATCATGAAAACCGGAGTAGCTATATATTGAAACACTATCAGCACTCTCTGTTTCTTTTATTATCAATACAAAAAAACTCTCCCTAAAGTTATCTTTCAAGGTATTAAAGACGATCCCTTTTTATCATCTTACAGTATCCTGAATCTTTAGACTTTTAGACTTATTATCAAGACAAAAAAACTCTCCCTAAAGTTATCTTTCAAGGTCTTAGAGACGATCCCTTTATATAATCTTACAGTATCCTGAATCTTCCCAACGGACAGTCAAGATGAGTATACCCAGTAACGTCATGCAGGGAACAGAATTGTCCATTGCTTAAGATATCGACCCGGTTAAAACTGCTCGTTGTTAAAGCAGCCCTTGGAGTAAATGTTGATAGTTATTGCCCATGAAATGGGGGTGTAGGCGGTTTTACACTATCTAACGCAACGTAGTGGCCAAGAACCTGATGTATTTTTAAGGGAGGGCCCGAAGAACATGAACTTATAGCATGCTCCTCATGGTGAAACATAATTGCACCTATTAGGTGAATTGAGTGTACTTTTAATAGTAAGAAAGACTAGCGTAGGTTCTTATGACCAACTAGACCGGTTTCTGCTCTCAACTTTTATAGGAGGAGCTTCATCAGTAGTAAGCCTTTGAATTTTTTATATTCGACATGAGCGTCTCGTTCTCAAAATGCATCTATTTTCTGTGCACGAGTTTTTATGAACTCATAGTGCATCTATAAGAGCATCTAAAAGAGCTTCGTGTGAACCTTGAGAGTCAGTTGATTCTTCGTTAGTACGAAACCTTGAGTTAACAAGTAAATCTTTGAGATTTTGGGCCCTTTTGTAGGCAAGAATCGGTTCTTTTGGAAACAGTTTGGATAATTCCGCGTGTTGCGAAATTAAGTGCCAATGTTTCAAAAGTGCTTTTTTCAAATGCGTGGTTTTGATGTGGGGTGTATAGGTAAGCTTGAACACCAGTGGTGGTTCCTTTTGTTTAGGATTGGTAGTGAGGTATTGCCTACGGTTTTCAAATTTTATGCCTTTAGTGGCTGTGGCAATTTCCTCTTTCTTATAGTTACGGAGTAACAGTTTCTCTGTGAACGCATTCTTTTTCTCTAAGAAGTCAGTCTCGTTGTTACAGAGACGTGCGTATCGTAATAATTCCCCTTTAATGAAGCCTTTAAAAGTGGCAAGTGGGTGTGCAGAGTTTCTGTCGAGGTATTGGAAGGTTTCCGTGGGTTTGGTGTGGACTTTAGTGTCTAATAACCCATTGGTTTCGAACCTTGTACCTTTGAAGATTTTCAAATCTAGGTATGTTACCTCGGTGTTTGATATTTCTACCGTAAACTTTAAGAAGCGGTGAATTTCATTCAACCTTTTTACTAGGTGTTCAAGTTCCTGATGTGTACCGTCGTAGAGCAATAGAATGTCATCTCTATAGCGGAGCCATTTTAAGATTTTATTATCTGTCGGTAAAATCTGGTTTTCAAGTCTATGCATGACGATATCGCAGATTTCCGGAGAGGCTTGGCTACCCATGGCGCAACCGATCTTTTGTAGATAGAATTGGTTATTGAACTCGAAACAGTTTCTTGTTAAGATGAGTTCAATTAGTTTGCGCATGGATATGGAAGATATTTTATTTATTCCATATTCGCTTTGTTCCGTCTTTTCATAGACTTCTTGACATATATCTAATGCCTCCTCTTGGGGAGTATTGGTATACATGGCGACGACATCGAGTGTAGCGAGTACTACCGTTTTTGGTAACGGGGTGGCTTCCAAAATTTGCAGAATGTGATTTGTGTCTTTCACATAAGTGCTTTGTTTTATTACAATAGGAAGCAAGAAATAGTCCACAAATTCCGATATTTTTTCGGTCGGTGATCCGTTTCCACTTATTATCGGTCTACCGGCAAATTTTGAGTTAGCCGGGGGTGCTTTATGAATTTTTGGTAGCACATATATGACCGGTGTGCGGATCTTGTGGCTATATGGTGACAAGTACTCGAAGGTGCTTTTATCGATCTCTTTTGCAGAGAACATATCAATTAGTGTTTCCTGGACTAAACTTTTAGTTTGAAACGTCATATCACTTTTTAACTTTTCGTAGTGGTGACTAGCTAATTGCCTTTCAATTTCGGCTTGATAGTCTGAGTGATTCAATATAGCAATGCCTCTACCTTTATCGAAGGGTTTGACAATAATAGAGCGGTCGTTTTTAATTGCATTTAGTGCAAAACGTTCCGCCTTATGTGTGTTGCTATTGGCGTTTCGGATAGTAACACTTGCCAATTCGGTTTGTGTTGCTTCCAAGTAGTCCTCTAGGTTTTTACTAAAAGTCATGTTAGGTGACCATGTAGAAGGTAGACGGAATTTTGTAATCCCTTTTTGCATTTTATTCTGCATGATGAAGCGGATTCTCATTTTCTTTTTAGGTCTTTTAATGACTTGAGAAGATCACTTCGTTTAGGTTTTACTGGAGTTGCTATGAACTTCAGACCTTTTTCCCAACGCAATAAACTCTATATTGGACATGTTTCTGTCTGATAGGTTCTTTACGAACTTTTTTAGTGTTTCTGCTTCTTTTCGAAGATTTTGGGCTTTTGAGTGACTACGTATAGTCTGTAGCTCCCTGTTGGTGGTGCGGAATTTTTCGGAGCTTTTATTAGCTTTCACTGAACGGACAAATTTGCGTCTTTTAGATGACGATGGGAGAGGTTGAGAGAGAGAAAGTACATTTTGCATGTTTGGGGGAGAGGAAGGTAGCTCTTTCTGGAAAATTTGTTGGCCCTAAAAAGGGCCGTTTTTCTCGAGCAACTCCTACTTCTACCTTTTATAAGGTTGCTTTCTGTTCCTGACCTTTGGTCGGCGTGCCACTCTGGTCTCCTCTCTTTTCGCTGACTTCTGGAGGATGGTCTTCAAAAGCCTTTGTGCCTCAGGAGCTTCCAGTGTTGACTCTAAGTCTGTCTCAGCTCTAGATCTCTTCTCGAGAAACCTGTCCCGTTGCCTTTTAGCTTGGCGAGATAACTCTTCTCTCCAGATTCTGCGGAGGTTCCTGCCTGCTCGTTGGAGTACCTGATTCCAGGAATCAGTAAACTCCTCCGAGTGGTTCAGTTGCGCCGGGAGTCTGGGTGGGTTTCTCTGAACCTTGAGTTTGTGATAGGTAGCGTTTTTATCGCCGTCTATCCGGGATATCTCTGTAGTGAGAGTGATGAGATTGGACTGGAGCCCCTTCAACGTCTCTGCGTGGCTTTTGACCTTCTTGTAGGTATCCTCTTGTAGTTTGATCCTGTTGTCGTTCCTTTTAGTAGGAGTTCTTTGCCCACACGGTATATCTTCTTCTGAGGAGAAGGATGAGTCTTTATTGACTGGTGAGGCAGGGATCTCTGGAATGAGTGAGTCCATGACTGGATAGTAAACCTCTTCCACTTTTGATCAATTTGTCACTCTTTGGGAATAAAATTTGTCTAGCTGTCTTTTTTTTTCTTGTTTTAAGAGACAAACAACGAAATCACCTCAAAACTTCCAGACAAAATTGATCTGCTTTTGTGCATTCTGTAGCCCAAACTCAAATACTAATTTGAACGTTTTCAACAAAAATCACTGCTTTAAATTACAATTTTTAAAAATTGTCCCCAAAATGGCTACGTTAAGTAACAGTTTCCTAATTTCTCCACAAAAGGACAACTTAGGTAACCAAAAGGGTACAACAAAATAGTAAAAGGAACTTGTTAGGAACGAAAACTGTTGCGTGTGCCCTGCGACAACCTCCCCACCCCCTCCCCTTCCCAGAAAAATAGCAGACATTTCTAAGCATTTCCATTTTTACGTATAGTTAACGCTGATATGTAACACTGAGTAAGTGAGGAGAAATTTAGAACTGAATAAAATGAATTACCAGCTTTTTAATGCTCATTTGGTGAAAACGATTGGAAAGCGTCTTAGATATATATAGTAATTGTTTACATTTTTGTTTACATTTTTATTTATTGTCTTAATCGTTTCATTGTTTTCGCTTGAGCTCCTGTTTTCATCCAATTTCCATTGTATATATTCTATCCATTGGCTGAATAAATATCTATCTATCTATCTATCCATCTATCTATTTTGAGCAATGTGAAAGAGGTTTACTAAATTTATCGATAACTTCGCAACGCAAAACAAAGGTCTGTGTTAAAAGGAGTGAATTTATTTCAGTGGCACATGAATCTATCATAAAAGAAGGGAGTACAAGAAACCGGTGCATGGGATCAGGAAGATCACCAGAAGTAGCTTAGTTTTGTAGATACTACGGTGGCCCAGATAGAACACTGAAAAATCTCGAAATTTGAGTGAACGACGCCTAACCTGGCAGTTGCGGGTAACTTGGGAGCTCTATTGAACCCCTGGTTGCAATTATCTACGCTGATTAAACTGAGTGTGGCTTATGATTACCAGAATAAAATTATACTTACGCAAATACAGCATAGCATATATAGCACTCGAAAGCTATAAATGATAGTTAATTGCATTCTAAAGTTCAAAACAACTCGTTACGTGAAGGATCTTTATCTGAATTGCTAGCTCAGGTCTGGGGTTCACTGGCTTTGTAAGCGCCTCCCATCATCTGTAATTTCATTGGTGGGAAAAGCAATGACGGCAAAAACTTTTTGCCACGTGATTAACAGCTGATAAAACACCCATGATTGTTTTCTTGAGGAAAATGGTCGTCTGCTCCTCTTCAGCAAATTAGCGTTAAACTTGTCGCTTTTGATTTGTGCATATTAACAGCGTTGTATTGCTTGTGAAGCAGGCTATTCTTAAATTGTACCGACGAAAGACATGATACACTTAAATTGAATACGATCTGGTTAGAAAGGTCAACATTGACGGAGAAATAATCAAGTTAAAGGTAAACAGGATCACACAATCTCGTTTTAACTAGGCTACTTAGCAGTGATATAAACTCTAACAGTTAACAGTGAGTTAGCGTGGGCTCTAACACTAGTAACAATACAGTAAGTCTTAGATAACCTAGGCCTAAGTTAGGCTTGGCCTGGGGTAAACCTCACAAGTAACAGAACCTAGGCCTATTTTACGGTAAGAGCTACACCAGTGGCGGAGCTAGGGGTATTGTCAGGGGTGGGGGGGGGTGCGAGAATGGTCTGTAGGTGCGTTTTCGACACTATCTAAGCGGAGCACCACCACAGGTTGGCGCAGAGTGTACAGAAATTTTTTTGAGTAAAGATACTCCCTAGATCGCCAGAAGAGACCCTTTCCGGGCCTGCTAGTTTGCAGATAAACGAAGAATAAATAGGTGTCATCGCCATTTGTGACAACTCGGAAGTTTATATGGGTGTTGAAAGTACATGCGTTGCATCACAATCGCTGTGGTATCTTTGTGAGTGCTCGTTTTCGTAGCCCTGACAAAAAGGCGTTAGAGCATTTTGTCAGAAAATTACACATACAAAATGTGACAAATGTCAATAGGTAGATGAGAGCGCAATAAAAAAGTCAATAATCGCGAATAAGTATGAAGTTGTTAAAAGCTGAAAAGGGTGCCAGCCGTTCATTTGAGTCCGTCAGGGTGGGCATCCACCCCCCCCCCCCCTGACTGTATGGACGCTCCGCCACTGAGCTACACTAATGTCTGCCCATCGTATGCCGAACCCAATCATACCAATACAGTTACCCATGACAGTTTTGGTTAGCAATAGCCAACCAATGATAGCCTGGGCTAGTGAGTGCTGTATATAAGTAACGGCAACATTGATTAGTATACATATGGTGGGGTCAACATGGTGCAGTTTACTCTTCATCACATGAGTTCATTAAACGATCATTATTATATCTAACTTGTGTGTTTCAGTTACATAACTATTGTATTGTAGTATAAAGTAACTTTGATATCCCCGAACTTTGAGTTCTGTGAAGTGATCATTGATAGCCACGTTCTTTTTAAAGGTTAATTTCCATGTTAGAAAGTCATATTATAACCCAACGTTTTAAGAAAATATAATTTACAAGTACAAAACCTCATTGAAAATAACAATTTATATAGAGGGAAAAAAGTAACCAACAGTTTGTACTCTTTGGCATATTCATGAATTACTTCACTCTAGCTTTTATCAGAAATTTAAGTAAAAATTCATGCGTTTGCATACTGTTTGGGAAATATTCCCTTTGAGCAGTTTTACGTACAACGATAACTCATCTTATTCTGGCAGAATCTAATCAGGACATCAATGAAATTACATAGTTGAAGGACAAGCATGAGCTAAAACACAGAGCAAAGTCAGAGGGACTTGTCATTACCATTGTTCTTTAAAGAACACTTGTACTTTTAATGTATGTAAATGTCAAATGCTGGTACCATCCTATAATTACATGAATTATTCATTTCTATTTTACCTTTTCTTTAATATCCTGCCTTTAGCTTTGCTGGTCCTGCACCATCACAGAAGTAAAGACAGAAGAGAATTAGTTTCTTGGACACATTATTTGTGCTTTTTGATTCATCATAATATCCACCTTGTAATATATTCAAAGCAGCTGATGAGGTGTGACATAATCTTAATAAATTCAGAAGTCATAGTCCTGGACAGTATGAAATATTGTAGGTCGGATTGACATATATGATGAAGATAAAATGATAAGAACTACTAGTACATTACAGTGACTGGAGGGCTTTATGATGTGCTTGTTTTCATTGAAGTAAAGGAATTTTTGTTGTTTGTTACTCATCAAAACTTTTCAAAAAGTTACTGAGTATTAAATGTGGTAGACAGATCTATTAATTGGAGTTGCCATTATCATGGAGAACCATGCAACATCGATGTACATGCCAACTGAAAAGGCTAAACATGAACATCCATCACTTGTCACAAAGAGAAGTGTGAAGTTTACCAAAAAAGAGGATCATCCCACAGTCACAATAAATGGATTGAAGGAAGGAATAGACCAGCCAGATTGTCCACCAGTTAATGACCATGTAAGTACTGTAACACAGTTTTTTGGGGGGGGGTTTTGGGAGGGGGGTGGGGTGGGGTTTGTGTGCATGGGGGGGAGTATCACTGTAAACAAACTTAAAATGATAGGTCTTCTGCACCAGACACTTCATTCTGTAGTGATTTAGGTAAATTTGCATCGTTTTTAGTAAACCAGATCTACCTACAAAGGTATTACTAAGATCAAAACATGATTTTCTTTAACTTTGACACATTGTTTATAAGTGAATGTAAAGGACAAATTCTTATTTATAGCTTTATGATTTGATCCTTTTATGATAAAATTACTTTGGAAAAGTATGCCAACCTCACTGTCTTGTTGTCCCTTCCCATCCCATCCCTCCCTTCTGCCCACATTTTGGAAGCTTTCTCACATCAGATGTCATTCTTCCCCCACCCCTCCCCCCGAAAAATATGCCATTCCATTTTCATCTGAACATGTTCCACCCATTGAGAACAGTTCTCAAAGGCATACAGTGGTGTGTAAGTAAAGACAATAGTTTGCTACAATACTTGGTTAATTGTTAAAAGTCAACAGAAGTCTTACAGTGTTAATTAACCTTAACAAAATAATTACAAACATCGGGTAATATATTTAGTAGCTTTTAATGCTGGTATATAGACTGACAGGTTTGGTTGGTCAAGCACAAGCACAAAAATCTATGTTAACATTTATAAAACTGTGGTTTCTAGTAGCAACGAAGAAGATGATTAAACTTTGCCCTCATTGAATTCAACTCCTATCTTACCTGTAATCTTGATTACTGTACTTTGTACAGTCTGCTGATAGGTGAAAACTTTAACCTCCATGCAATACACTCTGCATGTATGCAACAGGGTATACACTTTGTAATCACAATGTTGAGGTTTTGATGCAAAGTTTATACTAACTGAAAACTGAATATGTTGGAACATGCATGTAATAAAGTTTTAGAAAAAAACTCCACACAGAAAAAATACAAAACTTGATATGATTTTATCCAAGCATTTACAAGGTATTCAAACTTAATTGTCATGTTTAAGTAATGTATGGTACTGTAGGTTTGCTCAAAGTACAATGTCACAGTGCACATGTATCTGAGTTTCACATGTATTCAATTGACACTATTTCCACAAATTTCAAGATAGTAATTAATCTGAGCTGTTTTGATGTAACCCAAGTTTTAATTTACTCTTTTTTTTCACTGTGAACTACCTTTAATGTGGTTCTAATCACTATCAAGTCTCTAGCCTAATCAGCATGTTACCCAGCCCTCACTGCAGTATAGTAGCATTACAAAATTATTAAGCCAGAAAATATGTACTCATTTTTAATGATACATATTTTGTTCTGATTGAATGACAGGGTCTCCTTTATAACTTTCAACATAAGCATGTAACAGTAAATTAGTCTTATAGGTACTGTACAGAAAATCATTTGATCCCTATAGTAAACACCTTAAAGTTATCTCTATGCTATCCTACACATTTCTATCTCCTATTTTTTTTTTATCTTGTATCTCTTCTGCAATTAGATTAGCATGTAGGATGTAGGGGGGAAAAGGATACACATTTGCCCCCCCCTCCCCAAAGAAGATCTTGGCTACACATGCTACTGCATCCACCATTGTAGTGATGACCAGGGGCCTAAAAAACACAACTTTTACAAAAATAAATAAGTTCTAGTGCTAATTTTCAACTTAAATGGAATTTTTTTTTATAAAATGTCAGAATAAAACTTTGCCCAATTTAAGTAACATAGTGTGGTCAATCCAAAGAAGAAAGGAAAAAACTTTGCAATGTTTTCAATTGTAGCTATTTGAAGCTCCATTTGATACCATATTCTATTCTGAACATATTAGCTAAAACCTATAATAAAAGACACCATGGTGTCCTTTAATAGAGAAAATTATTTCATTCCTGGTGTTGATAGTGGTTCAAGTTCAGTTCTGTTGAACTCCATTATCGGTATATCAACTTGGTCAAATTGACAAATAGACAAATTTGACCAAAATTGACCAGGTAATGTACTGCATATTTTGAGCATCATAAGGACTTCCCAGACATGATAGTATTTTGAATTTTGAAATTCAACCAGCACCTTTTTTTTTATTTATTTGGAATGATGAATTCCTATATATTCTCTCTTTATTTTCGCAAGATGATAATACAAAAAATACATAGAAGATAGTATGAAAGCATCAGAATGTTTAAGTATACATACAGTCATCACAAGAACAATCGTATTTACAGATCCTTATAATTAGAACATTCCTAGAGTTGTTTAGAAATTACTGTATGTTAAAAAGTTTTGGTCTAGTTAGCTAATGGTCTCTATTACGTACTATCATGATTTATTCACCACTATACTGTGTTTCAGTGGTGAAGCAAGAGTTGCCGTTAGAGTTATAAGAACAATTTGTTTATCAGTGTAAACTGCAGATAAGCTGTTCAAAGATCAGGGGCTACCAAACTTTGTTGACTTTTGTAACTGATGTAGTGGCAACCACTACCAGTGATGCAACTACTTTGTTCCCCTAATAACAGCTTACTTATATGCAACACAATTAAGACACTATTGTTTTATGTACAGTAATTAGATGCAATTGAATCAAAGTTCAATATACATGCATAATGATGGCTTTGTTTTGGTATGATTGATATGACTAGATTTGATGTCAAAGAGTAACTGTTAGGTTGAATAAATAACAACCAATATCTAGTTCTGAGAAAATTTTAATATTATTGCCATTCCCTTTCTCTTGCCAAGCCAAACAAGACATCCCCAGTATCTTGTGTTTTGCACAATATTCAACTGATCAATTGAAAGCAAACACAGTCTACTACTGTTAGTGATTTAATTGAGTGTTCTTCTACCTACATTATTTGATCTGTACCCGTTTTGTTGAGGTACTTGTTTACAAGAGTTGTCAACCAGTTTACAGGCAGTATTATATAAAGAGCAGTTACAGTTGAAAGTCTGAGCTGCATTTGCAATTGTCATTTTGTGAAGTCAAAGTGTCATATCTAGATTATGAGGCACAAAAACAAAACAAGAAAGTTCAATCTTTAACTTAAACATTTTAATGCATCAATGAACCACATGTGTTGAAAACAAACATTCAGTTCATGGTTTCTAGGAAGCTTCCCAAGTTTGGAACTACTGTAGCTGCTATAATTAGCCACATCTAAATTCAATTTTTCAATGCACAATTTAAACCGTAGCTACAACAGATAAGAGGTTTATATATGATTTTTACAAACATCAAGATGTGACATATTCCATGATTGCAAATTGTAAGATCTGTGCAAATTTAAGAAGTGGTAATTAAGTGTGCAAACGAGCTCTAGTTAGATAGTGTTCATGTTGGCCTTTTGTCTGACTAGGTAGGTTGGAAGCTGTTTCTATTTCCCATATGTGTTAAATAACATATAAATCATACATAAATAATACATATAAGAGTAAAATCAATGACATTTTATACAGCAGCACTTGCAATATTACAGGTGAATCAAACCAATTACATTGTAGTACAGGTGCAGCTGCATTTGTTCCAAGATGTTTGGCATAATTTATCTGTCGAAATATTTTCTTTTCTGTTCAAATTTCAGGATCTACACAAAGCCACAACTTTTGTAAAAGATGCCAAAGCAGGTCGAAATTTTAAATTCAAACTGGATAAGGTATCTCTGGACTTTTATGACACCTACAACAGATGGTACTTTGTGTACCTCCTCTATTTTTTCCTGTTTGTTATCATGGCTCTGGCTCTTTTTGAAGATCCAGCAATCACCAATCTTGAATTACCAATATGGGTAAGTATTATTGCAGGACATGTTAGATATATCTCTGCTTAATTCCTTGTTATTCTGCATTCAACTGTCAACATGCATTCAAGTTTTCATTGTTAATTATAACATCAATTTGTCCATAATTTACTAATATTACAGCAACCTGCACTAACAAGTGACAAAATTGATATCATCATCAGCTTAGCCTTAAAGAAGCATTCCATAGATCAAACATATTTTAGGGGAAATATCTTGAAAACTAGTATAGCTATAGAAACACTAAAAAGCACCCAAATATTCCCCTCTGTTTTTAGGGGACTATTAAATTTTACAATCTGAAGTTGTCCTTTAAGATTGATATTTGTCATTTAATAATTTGATCATTTTCAAACATTTGGTCAATTCCATGAGTTCCCTGAAGTCTTTGTCTTGTTGTAATCTACATTTATTTACACTCTAATAATTGGACATTAATAAAAAGAATAATAAAATGTAAGTTTAGCATATATTGTAATCTCATTGTAAGAGAGGGAAAATCAGTTTGTGACAGTCAAGGAAGAACCAGGCTAATGGATATACCTCTCATGTTTTGACAGTATGTAATGCTATCAATATATATATATATATATATATATATATATATAAACCACATACTGTATGCTGCTTTTGTTGCACTTTCAACTCATATTTTAATTGGAATCTATTCAACTTGCATACATATCCATGATCCTTATATTTCAGTAAAGTTGAACATGATCAAATCCACATCACATCCAAATGATATCATCCATGCTGCATCTTATCTTCTATTGGCTACCTGTATATGACTTTTTCATGGTTAGTATAAAATTGCTACAGTATGCATATGAGAGAACTCCATTAAGAGATGTAAGAGAGATCTTTAACATCCTCTAACTTGGTACTTTTGTAAAAAAAAAAAATTAAAAACATGGGATAAGGATGCTGGTATGAGAGGCAAAATTAAATTGTAATTGTGAGTTAGTTTCTTTGCTGTTAAATTAACATTTATGTGTGGCACCTCAAGAAAAGTTATATCTATTAATTTGTTAAAAAAACGAGAAAGATCAACAGTGTAGCTTTCACAATATTT
This sequence comes from Apostichopus japonicus, assembly GCF_037975245.1. Classification (NCBI taxonomy): domain Eukaryota; kingdom Metazoa; phylum Echinodermata; class Holothuroidea; order Aspidochirotida; family Stichopodidae; genus Apostichopus; species Apostichopus japonicus. The sequence goes on from NC_092568.1 coordinate 19,006,220, forward strand.
ACTTTGCAAATTGGTGGAAAGTTATTAATAGCTACAAATTCAGTAGTGAATTGAAACCAGCAGGTTTGAGGTTAAATTTAGTCACTGGATCAATGCTTCAGATAAAACAGGTCTGTATTGTTTGAATACCAGCGCTATTAATATTGTATTGCTTAATCATATACAAACACTTGAAAGTCAATTTTTAAAAACACATTGGTTTTCCTATTTTTTTTTTTTTTTAGAGTTTGGAATTTTGAAATCAAGATATTCATCTGTAGATAGGAGCTAATGTGACAAATGTCAACAGAATCTCTCATCACTGACAGTAATTTGTTTTCAAAATAAAATAAAACAAAATAAAACAAAAACTGTTAGCAACTTTCTTATCCACTAAAGAGCCTGTGTAGAAGAATGTGTAAAAGTTAGTGGGCCTGACATTTTGATCCTAGCAGGATCATCTTCATCGGTTGAATGTCACAAATTTGTTTTATCTACAGACGACAATGACCATAGAATTTGTCTGCCTCTGCTATTTCCTGTTTCGACTTGCACATAGCAAGAGATGTATGTCAGGGATCTTCTGGATGGGTGACATAAAGAACTGGATTGTTCTTTCCGTGAGCGTGGTAAGCAGAACTCTTTTCCAAGAATAATTCATAATTTTGAACATGTTAATGATATATTAGTTAAAAGCTGAAGACAACGATTTTGTTGTAGTTGAAAATACTCGCATTGAAATAAATGATTTACTTCATGGTGTGCATGGGATCTTTAGCCCAACAACTTTACCTGGAATTTTGAAATCTACATTTTGAAGATCCTGGTGGGTTTGAATTATTTGAGAAATGGTTTCTTGCTCATTAGAATCCATCATGATGACAGAAAGCATGCAGTATTCATGAACTACTATAAGGTCAAGACCTGACTCTGCACTAGGTTTTGAAATAACATTTGGCAAAAGAGGGATTCTACTTTCAAATCACTGTTCTCAATTATTTGATGTTTTATTATAGTTTTTCTGATCTTGAAGTAAAAACACATAGTCACCCAGGTTTATATACGGTACACAAATACATTGGCACAGATGGCTCTTGCATCTGTGGTAATCTGTCAGAGTGTGTTTCTTCTTTTCATCTTGTCACAGAAAAAACAACAACAATCTTTAACTGTTCTCAGAGATTTAGATTTAATTACATGCCATGGTACAAATGGCTCCTGTATTTATTTTGGCAAACTGTAGGTGTTCACTTCCATGGTATCAGATAAAAATATTGAAAGTGTATTAAAACATGTGTGAAATTCACATTGTACTGCTCCAATTAAGGCTCCGTGCTCACAACCATGTTGATATGTTAGTTATGTGCATGTGTTCTGATCATTAAACAAAAAACAAATAGTATTTAGATAAATTCATCAAGCAAAGTGATTCTGTTTTTTTTTTACAGATCACCTTGATTGACATGGTTGTATATGTCATATTGATCAACAAGGGAAAACCCTGGATAAGAATTGTAAGAATTCTTAGACCTCTCTTCATGATGAACTTCAAAGAGACAAAAGATGTAAGCAAGAAATTTGACTTCAAGTAATATCACTAACAAGTATTCGCATTCAAGGAATTTGATCATTTCAATATACTGTATATATATTTATATTTGGAGGCTGGAAGTTTTTTCACTGTTCTTGATTTTCCAACTCACTATAATTTCAATTATTTATATATACATAAAGCCTTTGTCGTTTACCTCCATTTCATTAACAAAAGTCCGTTCAAAGTATCTCTTTGGAGATCCGGCTTTAAGATTCACAAATGATTTCGAGTTGGTTAGCATCATGTTTGATCTCTAGAGTAAGACAAATATGTCACCAAAACAGAACTAGTATTGTTCGATACAGGTGACAAACGCCTACAGTGGAATTAAGACCTTCCTCTGGACATACAATCAGCGTCCATAGCCTAGTGGTTAGGGTGTCCGCATATAAAGCGGTAGGCCTGGGCTCGAATCCCGGTGTAGACTGGAAGTTTTATCACTGTTCTTGATTTTCCAACTCACTATGATTTCAATTATATAGATATATATATATATCAGTATATATGCAATAGCATATCAGGCCTACGGTACGTGTGTAATGTCCTAACCGTATAGTATACATACATATTAGACACTTATATAGTGCTGCTACATCAAGATTGTAGCGCTTTGACAACTTAGTATCATCAAAGTTTAAATAAGGACGAGAAATGTGATAATTCAATAAGATTTCAGACATTTCCATGTCCTTTGAAAGTAAAAATGCTGTTAATTTCTTCAGCTTCGTCAAGCCTTCCGTAATATCAGAAGATCCCTCCTCGGCATCTTGAGTGTCTTGGTCCTGCTCTTTTTGGTCATCGGTTTGTTCGCCTTACTGGCCAGAGAAATTTTTGAAGATGAGTGAGTAATTTTTTACTTGATGAGCTTATGAAAAAAAACTTTCCTCTGACTTAAAAAACTTTGAGTGCATCTGATTGGGTATTTGTGAAAAATTTATCACATGTTCTTTTGGAAGTGAGAATGACATGAAACTTTTTACCACAAGAATCTTTGAGAGAAGGGGGTCTGATTAATTCTAGAGCCATTTCAAGCAATATCTGTTTGCTGATCATATTAAATAAATATCACCAATATTCCTCAAAACTGTAGATCTTTGTCTCACAATTAATTAACATTTTTAGTGCTTCAGATGTGACACTATATCTCCAAGTTATTGGAACTTTAAGGGAAACTAAAAATTTCAAGTTTAAATTTTTTTGATACATATGTGAGATGGAGACTTAGTTATTGGGTCAACTGGTTCCAGTTTTAAAATGGGTAATTCCTGAATTGTATAAGAATATTAAATTCATGGTAGAGGTTTGTCTGGATATCCATACTTCAGTTTATATGTGAACATTTCGTTAGTTTTATCAAAGACAGCTTTGGGGAACTGTAAAACATACCAGAAAGATTTTATCAGCACAATTGCTTCTATAGGCCTAAATACATCTCCAGTTATCATTTTTTTTTAAATTGGTAAGCTTGCTCCTGAAAAGGATGTAATAAATCTGCAAAATGAGTGAAAATTTCTTTTCAAAGGACTAAGGAAGGGACCATGGTGTGGATTAAAAGGTATTGTTGATGTATGACAATGTCACTTGGGCTAATTCAATGCATTTTTTTATCTTCCTTTATTGCATTTATATTTCATCAAGCTCAGCTGTGAAACAGAAATGCCTACTATTTGGAATATTTCTTTTTCCGTGTTTATATATAGTGTCCTTTTGAAACCAGATGCATCCAATTATATGTCAGATTATTTTGAGAACTTTTGGGATCTCTACGTACTTGTGACAACAGCGAATAGTCCTGACATCATGTGAGTTAACATCAATCAATTGTTTTGTAAAGATCTCAGTTATATATATATATTGCTTTACATATATGTGATGATCATAGCAAGTTGCTCCCCAGCATTAACAACTGGCACATGGTTATCACTGAGTAATTAAATTGGAAATCATGAGGGAATCTTTCAACCAGATTAGAGTTTGAACCACTGATCTTAGGGATAAAACTCATCCTGATTTTTATCCCTCCCCAGTGATATATTTTATTCAGTCTTTCATACTTATCAAATGGTGTTATGGTTGTCATCATGCTAGAAATCAGGTTTGATGGCTTATAGTCATGCACTGTCAATATAATCAACTCTTAGTAGGTAAGTAATTAAGAGTAGGCTAGGTAGTATGTATGTGTGTTAACTGATGAAAGGCGATTGTGGATTCATATTAATGGGGTATGTACTGTGTATGTTCTCTGTGGTATAGCTAAAGCCATATTTATATCATATTAAACCAGGTTTGGTAATCTTTATACATTACAATGACAAATTGATAAGTACATATCAGTGAAAGTCTATTACATGGCGACAACTTAATGTATTATACTGTACCAAATAGTGTATGTGTGTTATCACTGAGAACCAAATTGAATTTTGTTGAAGAAATCCTAGCTATTACTAACATAAGACTTTTGTTTTAATAGGAAAGTGTTCTGGTTTCTCCGGTATAACTTGGACTCTCCTTTGAGATTGATTGAGTAGTAAATTTGCTTTGCGACAAGACTAATATCAGGCTAGAATCTTGAAAGAAACTGATAAAACTGTATTTTTTTTGTCCTCATAGGATGCCAGCTTATGATGCCAGTCCATGGTACATGTTATTCTACATCATATATGTGATACTGTGTATCTACATCTTCATGAGCATATTCTTGGCTGTGATATATAAAGACTACAGGAAACATTTGAAGGTATATACCAATCAGTCGCTCTAGATAATATTCAATCTGTATTGATTCTTTTCATATATTTCAAAGATTTTGTGTTGTAACTTATTAATATGCAGCTCATTAACAAAAGTACACAGATATGCACTTACCATGACAATTAAAGTAAATTTCCTTCTAAACTTGTCAGTTTTGTAAATTTGTACAAGTTTATTAATAGTTGTACAGTAAATGTCAGAGTAAGGCTTTTGTATAATAGTTGTTGTCTGTGATATTCCCTTCTGTGCTACAGTTTTCTGGGAAGATTAACAGCATGCTATCATTTCTATTTGTTTTACAATCCAGCATCTAGTATGTTACAAACTTTTATAATAATTTCACTTTATCTTGCCTGGTGGATTTTTGTAATGATTTGTCATGTCATTTCTTCTTGATCTGACAAATTACCATAAATATTCTAACACAAAATCTTATTGAAAGATCCATAATACAGAAATGGGAAGTAAACATTTCAAATATATCTCAGTTCTAGGATTCTAACCGAAATGTTTATAACAAGCAAAAGGCATTTTTGAATTCACTGCATGAAAGCAGCACAAACTCCGTACAAAGTAGAGTTATCTGATGATACTGATTTAACATTAACAGATTGTCCAGCAATACTACTTTAATTCCCAACTATTTCCTACTCTTCTAGTCTCCATACTATTTTACCACTGTTTTTTTTTTTTTTTTTTTAATAAACGTTCGTACATTTTCCTTCTTCATACCTTTAGGTTTAACTTTTTAACATATGATTTCAGAATGCAGTGAATTGCTGTCAAGTGTACTAATCCCCTTGTGGGATTATTTAAGTTAGCAATTATGGGAAATTTTATCCAGCACGAGCATGAACAATGTTGCTACATGTCCGTTAGATTCCTGTAAGTGTAGTACTTGTGCATAAGACAGTGCTGCAGGTGGTCTAATGTTCAAACCGTTTGACCATATGTCGTATTTTAATTTATTCCAGAACGAAGTACAGAAGAGCGTGTTTGTGAAGCGCCGCAACTTGGTATATGCATGGGACCTCTTGAAAGTATGGAGAGGTGGTGCTTTTGTGATGCCGTGGCAACGGTGGCACGCCCTGATGAAAAGTGTTGAGCCTTCGAAAAGTATTCTTCAACTAAAGCTCATTTGGAAGGTTCTGGATAAAGATGAGGATAATAACATAGGTACTAGCTGAATAACTCAAACTTTAAATTTTCATAAAATACTGAAAAATATTGTTTGTATATACAAAGACAGAGCTCTACATGTGTGTACTTGTGCTATTCATTTTTCTCCTTTTTTTATTTTTTTAATAATACCAGATAAGTTGATTCCATTGATGTTGTTGTTGTTGTTATTGTTATTGTTATTATTTTTTTGGGGGGGAGGGTCAATTACATGGGGACATTGGTTCAATTAAAAATAATCTTCAAAATATATGTATTCTGGTAGAGGATCATTGTGGATATTTCTTCACTTGCATGTCATGTTCTCTTTAATTTGTTCACAACATTTGACAGACAAGAGAGCATTTATGAAGACAGCAGATATCCTCAATGTGAAAATTATTGAAAAATCAAGATATGTACCAATTTGGGAGAAGCATTTTCCTAGAGTTTACAACTCAGCAGCTAGCCAGATTATCGTCAAAGGAATAAAACACAAGTAAGTTTTATTATTACTGAAAAGAGTATATGGCATTTATGAAAAATTATTTATGCAGTAAGACACATACTTTCATTTCACAGACTTCTCAGACTTTGTTGGAGAGATATTGTTGATGCCATCTCTAAAGAAACTGTAAATTTGTTCTCTATCTTGATGAACAAACAGGACAGTGTAAGATTAGCTCTTGTAGTTACCAAATAGGTTGACCTCATAAATGTACATGAAAAATTTACAATGGGTAGCTGAACAATCTAAATCAGTAAAAAGATTAATTTTGTGTTTGCCTAAAAACACTACCCAAGACTAAAATGTAAATAATTTTAAAAGAAAAATGTTGATATTATCTTGAATATGTTTCTAATATGTGTCATAATTTAATGTAGTTTGTTTGTAAGATGTCAAGGAAATGTGCCATAACTATATTTAAAGACTCAAAATAGGATATGAATGTATCTGAAGTCACAAGCATTGACTCAAAAGTTAACATGTACTAGCTAAAAAAATAATAAACTTGTTCAAAACATCTATTTCTCTGGAGTTCTGAATTTCAAATAATTCCAATATGTCTCATTGAATGGAAATGTTTTCTCACATTGGCACAGTAAAATGCTCCCCCCCCCCCCTTTGGGCTGAAAGGGTGCACATGAGGGACCATTATTAACTTGGAGGGATTATATTAATGCCACATATGGTTGATTACATTCAACCAGAATTGTCTTTACTAAAGTTAGTAACAACTGTAATGATACAATATTATGTGCTTGCTGTTAACTAACATTTAATGAATATCTCATCGTTCTCCCCAGGTTTTTTGGGTGGTTCTTTGACCTTCTGATCATCCTCAATGCCGGGTTGATCGCATTCCGCATCTCATCAATTGAGTGGTTCTTTCTGACCATTTTCAGTCTGGAAATTGTCTTCAAATTGTATGCTTTGGGGTTTTACCGGTATTTTACAAATCCCTGGGATGTGTAAGTATACCTGAAAAACATTGTGCAGTAAATTTAGAGTGGTTTATATGAGGCTTTTAGATTTAAATTATACAGATATCTACCACAGTGTAAAATTGAAAGTGATACTCTGGGCAACAAAATCCTACATGCATTGTTTCCAGATCAGATGAAATGTAGCTGTTTGCCAGAAAGATTCATGAATTGAATTCAAACTACATATCCTCTTGCTGAGAAACTGACCGATCCACATTACCATTTTTGACCAAAAAAAGAAAATCCATATTTATCCACTTTTAAAAAAAATTTACCACTTAAAACCTATGATATAGAACCTTACATGCAAGTGGCATGTGGAAAGGAAATCTGAGGAATGCCATTTAAAAAATGTAAATTAAGTGTAACATATCCTTTTTAATGTTAAAACTTCTTGGTCTGACCATTTACCATTTACATCAGAACATTTTATTCTGTAAAGTAGAAAAACAATTTACCAAATGGTCAAAGAAACAAGTTTGTACTGCTACATACTTTTTTTTTCAATTTGTTTTAATTAAAGTTAGAGATAGCGAGAGATATTTTTTTTTTTTATATTCAAGTCTTTGAGTATACACTTTACAGTTCAACAATTCCTGTAGTGTCCGATTCAAACAGTTTTTTACTTTATGAATTATTGTATTATATATGATGATGGTTTATTGATTGTAACTCTTTCTGAATGCTGGCTTTATATAGTTACAGATGATTTCTGCACAACTATATCCTTTACTTTTGCATATGATTTATTACAGGTTTGATTTTACTGTCATCGTCCTTGCTGTTATTCTCTCCATCGCAGCCAAGGCAGCTAAAGATAGCAGTAAGATTCTTGTTATTTTCATTTCTGAATTTTTCTAAGTTTTCTACAATATTCTACGTCAACTCTTTTGTTGCTTGGCAGGATCTTTCTCGGAACCCAATTTAGCTTTACACTTTCAAAATATTCTTTTTGAAACTTCTGTATTTGTTTCAGACACGCTTGAACAGAGATCATTAGACATCATTCTTGTTCTGAGGGTGTTGAGACTGGTTAGGATATTTAATAACTTTGAAAAGTAAGTAACTCATTTAAAGAAAGTTTGTCATAAGTATAAAAAATTGTTTGGTGTAGAATAAGTGCCTTTTACTAAGATTTATGGAAGCTATCAACGATTCATATTTGATTCCTGTTAATGTGTTTTCTGACTGTTTTATTTTCTTTTAGGGAGGGGGGAGGGGTTGAGAGAATTATTTTGAGGGCCAGGTCATTTATATCATGTGTATCTGCATAAGATAACATAGGAATTAACATTGAATTCAGGTAACACACAATATCTATAGTTCCTGAATTCTTGAAGATATGAAAGAATTTTACTTCATTTGTGAAGGGAGCAGAACCAATGCATATGTAACTAACACCACAAAAACATATTTTTGTTTGAAAAAAAAAAACCCACCAGGTTCCAGGTGATCATGAAAACTCTCCGTAATATTGGCCCTTCCATATTCTCCTTTGGAGGTGTTATATTGGTAAGTTTACAAATAATAGCTAATTAGTGGCATTCTCTGATCACTCATTAGTTTACCAGTTTATGCTGTTTGAAGTTCAGATGCATGAGAGACAGTTTCACATTTATTGCACATCAGAAGCAGAAGACTGGACTAATTCTGATATAACTAGCATTTTCGTTTTGTGGTTGTGTGTGTGTGGGTACCCATATCCTAGATCATGCATGTCTTTGTGTGTGCTTCGGGGAGGGGGAGGGGGTGGGGGGGTTTGGAGAGGTCATACAAACCTTCAGTGGCATTTATCCAGCTTATATGCTATGGTCAAGGTGTGTCTTATCAGCTTCTGAACATGAACTGTCAAGGAAAAATATGAAATATTTGTTGAGATTTACTGGCAATTTAGAACCCTGTGACTTAATACTTTGATTCAAGCGGAATTTTATATGATTAAATATGATTGGTATGCAAGACTCATATCATGGATAATGTACAAGTTTATAGGTAACCTAAAAGGAAGTGTGCAAGGACATGTAAACATGATGCGGTTTCAGCCTAAATGGAACCCACAAATATGATCACTTAATTTATTTTGATATCCGACTTTCTCCATCTATTAAGAGTGACAAACCGGCCCCGGCCTTCATTCACATCCCCTTTACCAGGTTTGAAGACCTTTGGTGATCGTAGCTACCAACTCGTAGCACCTTGCTGGTGGAACTTACTTCCAGTACAATTAAGATCATTGGACTCTCAGCTCGAACATTTTTTAGCAAGGGCGTAGGAACCGGGGGGGGGCTGGGGGGGCGCCAGCCCCCATTGAAAAATATGGGGGGCCGAAGTATCATTCCGCCCCCTCGCTTCCCAAGTCAGAAAACCCCTTTTTCATTTCCAAATGTGAAAAAAATCTCATTTGGAGCACCAAATTGCATCTAAGGCCAGGTGAAAATGCAAAATTATTTACAAAATGGAGTGGGTGTTGAAGTGTGTTATATTGCACCAAATTGCATCTGAGGCCACCTGGAAATGCAAAAAAATTCCAACCCCCACTCAAAAGTACCTTCCTACGCCACTGTTTTTTAGCATGCCATTTTAGCACTTTGCCAAACTATTCTATTTTCTAAGTATTATTAATTGGTCAATTTAACTTGGCAGCTGTAAAGTGCATTGAGCAAACCAGTCCTGGTTGGATTCTGTGCTATATAAGATTATTATTGTTGATAATAAACTATTATTTCCTTCAACAGGTCATCTACTATGTATATGCGATAATCGGAATGGAGTTGTTTGCAGGAAAGATCACATATTATGGCTACCCTTCTGAAGAAACAACAGAAACCTTTAACAAATCTTTGTTGTACTGCGGCAACCAAAAACTTAATGGAACCGAGTTTTATCGAGACCATTACTGCAATAATAACTTCAACAATGTGGCCAAGGCATACATTACCTTGTTTGAGCTGACCATAGTGAATCAATGGCATGATATCCTTTGTCTGATCAAGTGTTTCTTTCATGTTCATCCTTTTCCTGGACAATGTCTATAGGTACATAATGATCATACTTGTAGTGCAACAGCATAAGTAGTACATCTTCCCTCGTAAGGGTACAAGCACAAGTTATAATTGGAAGCATGAGTCTTTAATCCATGCTATTAGTATATAAACTAGCTTTTCAAAATTTCATGTGTACAAGTGACAGTACAAGCCATGCAGGCGAGTTCATGCAGGTTATATGCTAGGATACATTCAGGGATATGGACTCACTACAAGTGACAGTACAAAGCCATGCAGGCGAGTTCATGCAGACTATATACTGTATGCTAGGATACATTCAGGTATATGGACTCACTACAAGTGACAGTACAAAGCCATGCAGGCGAGTTCATGCAGACTATATACTGTTTGCTAGGATACATTCAGGTATATGGACTCACTACAAGTGACAGTACAAATCCATGCAGGAGAGTTCATGCAGACTATATACTGTATGCTAGGATACCTTCAGGTATGACAGTACAAAGCCATGCAGGCGAGTTCATGCAGATTATATGCTAGGATACATTCAGGTATATCAGCTCACTACAAGTGACAGTACAAAGCCATGCAGGCGAGTTCATACAGGCTATATCTGCTAGGATATACATTCAGGTCTATGAACTCACTACACAGCTGATTACGATTATGTGAATGATAGTTATATATATGAGTTTATTAGTTCATGGAATACTATTTCACACATTTAGCTGAGATGGCTCACACACTTAAACTAAAGGATTCATTATCTGCATATTAAGAGTCTAAATTATCTTGAACATATTTGCCCAAAGTCACCATTATTGTCTGGATGGCTGTGGGATATATTAGTGTTGTAACAACCCCCCCCCCCCCCACCCAACCTGACCTGTGTATAAACCCATATATTGTTCTTTTATGTAATGCATAATTAATTAACCATTAACATTTTATACCACTCATTTAAGCATCTTTTATTTACATACTGTCTCAAATATATATCTTGCTATGTGAAGGATTTCAACTAGCACACTTGCTGAGATATGTACAACAACAAGCCTAATTTCTTTAACTCTGTCTCACTGATCACCAGTGGATTTGTTGCAGTTACTAGTAAAGCAGCAAGGTTATACTTTCTCTGCTTCCACATTACCTTGGTCATCATTATTATCAAGTAGGTATACCCATCGTATGTCCATCTTGGACACCATATTCCTTATATTTGAAGAGATTTCTAATGAGGGATCTAATAAAATTCATAGAGCTGCAGTTTAATGGTCAAATAGCAATTTTTTATACTGGATGACAACAGTTTTCATGTTTATAATTATGTTTCAACTTGTTTCCTTATCACACTCCTTCAGATCCTTCTTACAAACCTATTGTGTTCATTATATGGACTATTTTTAATCAAATCTCTCTCAACTTGCAAAAGTAGTTAATTCACAAATTAAATTGCATTTATTAAAATAACTAGTGAGATAAATATAGATATTTATATTGAAAGAAAAGAGTTCTGTATGGCTTTTTAATTAAGTTATAATTAAAATGACTTTTCTATTCAAGGAAAATAAAAGGTAGTTAACATTTCACTGTATAGATGCAAGATCAAATTCCTTATACATGCACCTTAATATTATTGGGTTCTGTTTATTCAGAATTGCATTGTGGATGCTTTAGCTTCATAATTATGCTGCTAATAGCCACAATGGGTAACAATACAGTACTTCCAATAAATGTAAAACAAGAAACTGTCAGGAAGTAAAAATTCCTGACAGTTTTCACAAATGAAAGGTTTCATGAATTGAAGAACAGATCTTACGGCAGTGTAAAAATTCCTGACAGTTCAATAAATGTAAAACAAGGAGCACCATGTTAGTTTTCACAAATGAAAGGTTTCATGAATTGAAGAACAGATCTTACGGCAGTGTAAAAATTCCTGACAGTTTATGAATTATTGACTTTTGTGCAGTTTTTCTCTCTATTTCGAATTTTATTTTGACTTTTCTTCTCCAGCATCTTCATTGCATTCATTTTGGAAGTCTTTATGGTTGAATATTCATTATCAAAAAGCAGTTTTGAATCAGAAATTGAGAAAAAGATTGAAGAACTTGGTCTTAGAGCCAAATTGTAAGTAAACAGAATATTTATTTTTTTAATTTTAAGAAGAATTCAAAATTATGGATGTTTAATATAGATTTTTGTTTTTAAGACTCTCAACTATTTATGTGAAGATGCTTGCTGTGTTTCCATTGTGACAGCTTTTAATGCACAACCTGTTGCACTCATCTGACATTGTGTGTAGGCTGCATCCTTGCTATGTCATAGTAAGAAATTCTTTAAAGATTTCAATATTGTTTGATTGGTTCTTTACTCATTATAAAATAAGTGTTAAAAAAAATACACTTTATCAATCGTGCATGAGTACAACTAGTCTGCCTCTGGCAAGTACTTAATTTAATTGTTAAAAGTAAATAATAAAACAGGAAAAGTTGGCAGTTTAATTATTGTAATATAGTAAGCAAGTAATTTGTATTATTTTCTTGAAAATAATTTGTGTTTGTTTAAATATTTCTGATAATTGAATTTAATAACATATATAACAAATCTTTTTTTGCAATGCAACCCAACCTGTTGCTAGACAGTTTTGTTAATGTTGGATCTTCCAAGTTTTTTCTTAGTTTTTTGACAAAATGCTGATACTATCATCAATCAAAGGAAGAAAGGAAATGCTCATGATTTTTCACATAGATGTTAACAATTTCCAGTCAAAATAATTGTTGGTTCATCTAAACGTAGATGCCTCTCATCAAGGCAAATTCACAACATATAGTCTGATACTATTACTGATATTGCAACATTTTGTCTCAAAAGGTTTTTATGTAATCATATCAAACTTATGGAATGAAAATACTTGTTTTATTAAAAATTGAAAATTAAGCCAATCTTATCCTTGATCAGATTTAAAATATTACGTTAGATTGAAAAATTATAACCCTTTGATATTTAATGTAGCAGTTTGACAGCAACTTGTAATGCATTTTGCAACAAAAACGACAAAACTGGTTTTGATGGATCGGTTTTGTAGCAATTGCACATGGGTGGAACCACATATACCCCTAGAAAATATTCACTAACAGACAGAATGTTGAGAAAAATCCAAGTGCATAGAATATAAATATATGACATATATGCACTGTACAACCTAAGCAGTTAAAAATTCTTCAATGTTGTTTCAAAAGTTGCAAAATATTGCACCTTTCTTAGTATTTATTCACCCTCCATTTTACCAAAGTTTCTCAAATGAGAAGCACATTCCTCAGACTCCCTTAGACCCTTCCTCCACCCCAACCCCCCCATCCATTAGCCTCTCCCCCATTTTAATAATTGTGCTTGCACCCCTGCTGTCTGATGTAGCCATAGGAGGCGGGGGCGGGGGGGGGTTGCAGCCCCTCAATCAAATATTTTTGTGAAAATTTGGGCAATATGCTGAGAATTTTTCTGGCACCTACTGAAAGAAAAATAAATTGCAATGTGTTTTTCAATGATGAAACTTATTATCATCGTTATTATTGTAACGACTTCCCCAAAAATGGTAATAACATGTCAACTGATTGTATGGAATTGGCATGCGATGTAATAACCGTTCATGCCTATATGATATGTACATTAAGATGTTGAATGCGCGAAAAATTTTGGTTATATTTTTCGGGCAAGTCGTTACAGCCCCCCCCCCCCCCCCCAATTCAAATTGGGCTCCTATGCCTATGGATGTAGCAATGATATCAGTCAATTACTTTTACAAGCAGTTAATGTGTATGACTTAGATATAATGCCTGAAGGTTGTTTGATTCATCTGAGAAGTAATAACTATAAAATCCCAATGAGGACAGCAGATTTGCACATCATAATCTGTGAACATTTGATTCATGCTACTAACAGCCTATGGAAGGGACTTTCAAGTTTCAATTTGATACATGTGATTCATAACCCACTAACAAAAACAAGTTTACTAAAATTTGCAGATGTTTCAGGTAATTTGAATCTACCTAGCTAGAGTAACTCATCATTATCATGTTTGTATAGTGTGTATATTGACAGTTCATCACATCTATTGTACATTTACATATATATATTCAGATATAAATTTAGACAACTATTTCTATTGTCATATTGTCCAGTCATTGCTCCCTTACCATTCAACATATTAATAAATAGAGACAATCAGCAAAATATTATAATGGGTCATTTTTATTCCCTTTCTTTTTGAGGATGTCTTTCACCCTGGGTAGTAATAATCGGCTTGAGAGGAATGTATTGTCCATTACACCATTTGTCTGTCCGTTGTTGCTTATTAAATACTTTTAGGGAAAAGTGACCCCTGGTTTTGTGGGCATTTTATGCTACAAGGGGCCTATTTGAGTGTATCCAGGGGCCAATAGACCAAATGTGTCATTAATAACTTTTGATGTAAAGAATTATTTTGCAGCAACAAGCAATATGTTGCATGTATGATTCATTTTTCCTCTACAAAAAAAACTTGTGTCTAAGAGGAGTTGCTTGACTGGGCAATACTATGCTGCATTAAAAATAACTCCTGGCATAGTTTTTCTGTGACCTGTGGTGGCTGTTTGGCAGGTTATGGGGACCCTTTTGCATGCACCCAGACTCATGTTCACCCATCATTATGATTATCAATTACTTTTTAGAACTTTGCACATATATGAGCTAATCCAGACATCACTTTAAGTAATGAAACTCAACTGTTCAGAGGGTCATTTCTCAAAAAAAAAATTTTTATTGTTCAACAGCATTTATCAAAATTATTTAATATTGTACCTAATTTAACTAATCTTTCAAATATAGAATCCCAGTCTATATTAATTACAACACACAGCATCTGTCACACAGCATCTGGTAGATTCCTCCCTTTACTGATTCAGTGATACACTCCCTATTTCTACATGCAAAAACCGAAGCAGCATGCTTACATTGCATCCATTGCTACCATTTACACCATATGTGGTTTGGAGTCTTTGTGATAGTTATTTTCATATTTCCATTCCAAAGTTTATGAACAGACAAAATGTTATAAGCTGTGCTCTACGCAAGACCATATAGAAGGCTGAATGCTCATTCTTTACCCAATTAAGTGACATAATAGAAAGCCACTTACTTTGTGCCATAATAGAAAGCCACTTACTTTGTGCCATAATTAACCCTCACATCAGAAATACTTCTACACTTGTGGTATTTTTTCTCCACAAATGAAAGAAAAACATTTTTGTGGTAATGTTTGTGAATTGTATGGGCACACCTATTTAGGAATTATATGTTATTGACTCCAAGCCACATTCCACATCCAATGAGGTGTTGTCCTCATTTTGTGAGCACATGCTTCCACTGGCAATTTGAAAAAGATATATATTTATATAGATATATGTATATATAAATATAAATATAATAGGGGAAAAAGCCCTGTATTGATCACTTGCAAAGTCTGTATATGTTTTTTTTAATATTATGATAATTATGATATATGTGATCTGATGGCTCTCATGTAGTCAAAGTTCATTGTTCCAAGGCAGTGATTGGTATTTAATCTTTTGTAGTATATGACCTGTTATTTGCCAATGATAGAAATGTTTGAATTGGTCTTACCCAGTAGTTCTTACATTGTTTATAAAACAGTCAATGAATCATGCAATGTTATAGATTAAATCAAGCTTGTTAAAAATTACAAAAAGCATGAATAAAATATCACCAAGCAAAAGAAAAATCAAAAGGAAAAAACTTTCACTGATAAAAAGTAGCTTAACTTTCATGGTTGTGCTTCATGTAATAAACTGTGCAAGAAATGTGCTGCATACTAATCCAATATTGAGCACACTTCATATAATTTCAATCTAATCCTTTTCTTTTCTTGTCACTTTTTCTAATCTTTAACCTCAGTATCACCACACAGCACTAAAACTGGTTATTGTCAACTATAATCACACTAACATTAGAAAATTTACTTCCTTGATTTTAAATTTTGTTTTGCAACTCTAATATCTATAGCTCATCATAATTTGTTCTTTCATTGCTATGATATAAAGTTTATATATAGCAACTTAGGTTGGCAAGTCACAAAGACAGCATTATGTTTAACAAGTCTGATGATAATGGATGGAAAATGGGAATTTTTGAAAAGTAATTATATTCATCCAAGTCTTGGCCTGAAACCCATAAAATATGTACCAGTTAGTGTACAAACTTTCTTTTTTGATAATACAATGCATTTTCTTGGTACCCTTTTAGTTGTAATAATCATCAGTGTGGAAACAGTTTTGTACCTTCTATCCCCAACCCCCCCCCCCCTCCCGTTGATCTAGATATCATCGTAGTTACCCTACTCAGAAGAAGTCTTGGTATCTTCATTGCTAGCTGAAGCATACCAAAATTAAACAAAATTTAATCAGATATATTTTATAAGGAATACTCACGACTAACAATTTTTCAATGAAGAGTTGTTGTTTGGAACAAGCTGTTGAAAATAAGAACATATGTGGTCTGTCTTATATTTGAAACATCTAAAAGCTGTGTGCTTTACAGCAGCAGAAGTAACAGGTGAGGTATAGGATATACCATCACCTTTGTAACTTATACATAGATACCATGACAAACTCAAGTGTTATAAGTTATTATCATGAAATCACTGCTTTTGGAGACATTGAACTGATGCTACATGAGAGCCATTGGGTCCTGAGGTTGTTTGGTGTTTTGTTTTTTAACTCCACAGTGAAAATAACAATTTCACGGATAGAACAAATCTCACCCCTCATATGGAAGTTGAAGATGGTCCAGCAGGGCTAAGCAATGAAGATTTGGATCTTGCAAAATTTCAACTCGGAAAAAGTATGTATAATAATCTATCTTCGTATGTGTTCTACTCACTGGCAAAAACGGAATGTTTTAGATAGTGCTTCAGAATAATCAGTAAAATAAAGGGAGGCTCGTAAAATTAAACTGAAAAATGTGGTAAGGGGTCTACATCATCATCCTGGTCTTCCACCAAAGTGCCAGGAAGTCTTAATACTTCTTTCCTCCTAGTCATTGCTGCATGGCTTGATAATTTCTTTGCCGCTACTTGCAGTATTCATTAAAGTTTAGTTGATTAGTTAGGATCATCATCTCAAAACAGAAGAAACTGATCTGACGCTTACTTACAAAATAAATTATGCAAATTAAGTGGTTGCTTTCACCAGACATTTTCTGCCTAGAAAAGTGTTGATACGTTTCCTCATGAATATATATTCGTTGTTATTTTTCCCACTATTTGTGTTTTTCATCGTCAGGTTCCAATTCGGTGCAATCGATCCTACAAAACATGTTCGAGGGCGAGTTGGACGAGGAAGACATAGGCCCAACTGACATAGAGGACCTGGACTTGCTGGACCCAGACCAGACAGATTCTGCTCCCTTCCCTTTTACCTTAGACAATGTGGTTTAAAGCGTCAATTAGCATGGATGTAATGCTAAAAAATTATCAGTACGAGATTGACCTAATACACATGTTAAATTAACTGAAAAATCATTAAACTATGTTGTCTTATATTTATAGCTGAAAATTTTATTTTGTATAAATTTTTCAGAGTGTTTGTTTGGTTTCCCTTTTGAAGCAGAAAATACCTGCTCAGCATATCGAAACAAAAGTCTAAGCCAATTATTTACAAAGGATATATATGTATAGAAATTAAAGCAAGCATGGGCATTAACATTAAATAACATGTAAGTACTACCTTATTTATTACAATCCAAAATGTTATTTCTGAATGAATCCTGTGTATGGGGAAAATATTTACTAGCGAGTGTAAAGTATTCGATTTATGCAATTTTAAGTAATTCTGAACCAAACATGCAATTTTCAATGCAATATGGTAGAATTGTCAATGGTGTCACTCACAGCAGTTTTTTGTATATAACAATTTAATATTCACCAGTATATTCCATGCTTTAAATTTTGTCCTGTTTGTATGAATCAAATAAAACTTGAGGCCACGTGTTGCAAAGATTCGCTATGCCTCTTGGTTTACAGAGCTTCTTTTCTAAATTACACATCTCTCACACTTTATCAGATTTAATTGATTGCAGAAAAGATTAGAGGGATTCAGATGCTTTTAGGGGACATTAAAGGGGTGTGGGAAGGGGACCATACAGTGTGTTAGAATCTTGGAGGGTGTTATAGGATGACTTTGAGCAGTTGCAGTCTTGATATGCTATAGGCCAGGGTTGTCCAACCTACGGCCCGCGGGCCACAGTCCGGCCCGCCGCAGGGTTGCGTCCGGCCCGCCAGAGATGCTCTACGGTGCGAAATTTTAGTGAGCAGATTTATTGATAACAATTTGAAGCTATATAATCAATCATTCGAACCTTCTGGGTCCAAAAAACTGCATACAGGTCAGTTTGTGTGACACTCTCTCAGCGGAGGAGGGGGAGGGGCGGCTGAACTTTATTCATCTGTTTTATCAGGAAGGAAAATAAATCAGTGCGCTCCGCGCGCAGTGCTCACATTTTGTTGCCTTGGGCTTCGGGCCAAAAAATCGAAAAATCGAGCGTAGGGTTCATGCGGCCCCCTCCTTCATCATAATCATTCCATGTGGCCCTCCTCTGCAAAAGGTTGGACAACCCTGCTATAGGCCAAGAAAAAAATATTTAGTGCAACTAATGTTTCTACAGTTATTGTTTTTCAAAGTAAGTTATTCACCTTTAAATTATGTTAAATCTCTGGAAAGCTCCTTCAAGGCGTAATTGCGGAAGATGATATTAACTCCTCAGAGCAGCACTAACTGTTAATGTTACATATTCTATACATAACTCAACTAAAACATGTTCTTTTCACTTCATATAAACAACAGAGCATCGTCACATGACAGCTAACACCATTTTTACTTTTAAACAAATTGATACTTCAATGGTTTTAATCTATTTAGAAGCAATAAACTTTCTTATTCTGCTCAAAAACCAGGTTTCCATAATATTACATGTCAATTTTTTCTTTCAAATTGATCATGTTAGGCAGAAAGTCAGATCAATGGATCAACATTTTTTTCATGTAAATGTCAAATATGTTAAGCATAGAACACAAATTTAAAATATATTTTGATTCAATAGAGCTGTTTGAAAGTATACATCTAGTAACAGCAACACACTTTCCTTTGAACTTAGATGTTATGTAACAAAAATAAATTAATTAACAACATATTTTTTATATTTTTGTTTTATTCATTTCATGAAAAGCTTGTATTACAAAATTTCTTGAATAGATAAAAAAAATCCTCATCTCTTACTGAAAGATCTACCTTTCTTGTTGCTGTAACTGTTTATAAAATATCTATTTAAAGAAAATTGCAGGCTGTTGAATAATTGGATGTTAAGTGAAATAGTATCGATGAATTAATGATACAAACTATTAAAAGCAAGAGAAAGAGAAAAAAAAGCCAAATATGAATGCAGTTATAGGTTGCTTAATATTTTGCTGTTGTTGAAAATATAAATGTTTTTCTGAGTAGTTAATTACAAAACAAATTTACTAAACCAAATGACTGTTCCATTTCCACCATGAGTGGTTCTTACATCGTCAAGTCTGCTAGGCCTTAAATGTATAAAACAACAAAACATAAATACGGACTATTCCATTCCTTCATAGGTAAATATTTTGCACTGAGACTTCATTATCCCTAGCAAGTTACTCAGTACAAATGTTATGCTTTAAAGCCCTCCTCGTCATACTACAATGATCCACTTTCTTTCAGGCCAAGTAAACACATTTCTTTGTAGATTCTGAGAAACTTTTGAAAACAAAGGTATGTACTGATAACTGTGCCTCTAATGACCCTTCACCTCATGAATTTATTCTTTATTCTATGTCATGAAACAGCATTTTAACAATTGATAATCCTGCCGTGGTTTAACATTCATTATAAAAAATAAATTGTTTCGCACAAAAAAAGGAATAACATACTAGCCGTATATTTTATGTATATAAGCGCAGGGTACTACAACCCTGTTGTGACAGTGCAGTACTGGTAACACTGGAGAATGAATGCTGAAAAAAAAATATTAAGACAAGAATAAGTTTAATGAATGGACGCTTTCTACATTGATTCTACATAATAGTGTTTAAAGTATGAATTTAGGCAGAGTATTAATCTTGATATGACACAGGGCCCAAGAAGAAGGAAACATCTGAGTGCTAGTAGTGTTTTTATAGCTTTCAAACTTCAAGATAATCACCTTTAAGGTAAGTTAAATTTCTTGAAAGATCTTAAGGCTTAAATTGCTGATAACATTGACTCCTCAGTGCAGGCCTATATGTTACTGATAACCCATTGTTTGGTAAATTCCAATAAATGAACCAAAACAAGTTTGAACAGACAGGCCCCCCCCCCACCCCCACCCCCTGATTGACACTTAAAACCATGTTGTCCTTGTGAAATATATCATGTAGTACAGACATGTTATCTGAGACCATTAAAATATTATCTCTTTATGGTCTGTGCCATAGACTATTTAGTCCAGCCAGTTTAATTTAACTTGATGAGCCTTAGATGGTTAAAGCATCATTCCTCAAAACTTACAAATGGTATTGAAATAAACCTAGACGGACAGCTGTTTGTATTAACGGTATATACCATATCAAAATTAATTCTGTGCCCAAAGTCACCCTTTAAACAGAGGAGCCTACAGTAACTTGTCAATGTGATTAGGAAAGGTCGGCTGGAATTAACTCTACGTCCTCAACAATTGCCTTAATCTTCTGAAAGACTTTACTGGATGATGGTTTCACAGAAACAGGAAATTCAATGCACAGATACTTCTTGTCATCGACCACCAGATCCAATTCAACCACAACATCCACCTGAACATGTTTGAAAAAACAGAGAAAACTTGATCAACATTTGTTCTTATTATCACAATTAGTAAATAGAAAAACAAACTTAAATCATTATCAAATTAGGGGATGGTTATCATCCTGGGTTGCAAGAATCCATTTTTGTCAGAGAATAAGTTTACTCAAACAATGTGGGTACAGAAGATGGAGGATGGGAGGGTGTTCAAATTTGTATTGAAAGTAGAAAAAAATGTACTTTTCATGATATGTTTGGCAACTTCATTTTGGTCTTTCAATTATGTCTTGGTTTGACACAGCTGAATGTCTGCTACTCGAAGAAACGTGTAGTCTTTGGTCAAATAATGACCAGTAGAATTTTGCATGTTTTGCTACTCACTGGTCCAGCTTTAGCTAAGCCTATCAAATAAAAGAATTTAACTGGCTTTTTTTTATTATTATGGTCCATTGATAAGTAGCATTCACTTTTCTACATCAATTTTAAGGTTTAAAAATGTTCCCACAGACATTCTACATTAATGGTGTTTTGTATTGTAGTTTGACCATTTTGCATGGTCCAAATTATTCCCTGGGAAATTTTCATCGAAACATAAGAAATCCAAGTCGCTGAAAGCATTTGTATCTTATGATGATGTGAGGAGAGGGGGAGGAGGGTGTGCTAGATATAGCAAGAGTACCAGTCAACCACACAATGCAGGGCTGGGCACCAGTCAGTACAAACAAAACTGTGAATTCTCACCATCAAGGTCCCCAAAGTAGAGTACACAACATAAAATGATATTTTGCCAGTTATCCACAACCGATAAAAATGACTGAGAACACATCGGCATTAAATCAGAAACGCTGCAAACCTTATAGCCTTGTATGGTTGCGAGGTATTTCTGAAAGTGACATTTCTGCCCCTACATATAAACATACCTGGGACAAGGAAAACATGATAAAAGTCTTAGATAAAACAACTTTTAATTCCTATTGCTTAAATGCGCAGCGACTGGTCTTTCAATTTCAAATGGTCTCAAATGCACTTTGCTTTAAAACTTTCCCGTTGTTCATGCATAAAACTACTGTTCCTTTTCTTCTAATTTAACACAAATCGTTCAGAGCTTGTACACTCACTTTGGCCACAGATCATACTTAAAGAATCCCCTTGACTTACCTCAGGTAAATGTCCTGGAATTGCTAAGGTACAGGTATACACGTAATCTGCCTGTGCCTTCAAAGGACATGTGAGGTTGGACTTTTGGCATGCATCAGCTTGTGGTAATGGGAACGGCACTTTCACACTAGCAATCGAGCCATATACTTTTGCTGTAACATTAGTTGCTACAGCCGCTGTGGAAAAGGGGAAAAAAATTAATGAAAATGACAATTTGAAATGACAGTGTACAACTGCACAAAGTTGTAGACATTGAAGGGTGTGAAGACTCGCGCTAAAAGAAACGTCTAATGCCAGTAATTTGACCTAGTTTCGAATGAGGTGTAACAGAAGTGTTAAACACCACCATCGATCCCAGAAAATACACACACAGCTTGCTACCGTCGGTAATTTGACACTAGTGTGCAGTCAGTACATACAGCTGCGGTCAATACCCACAGCACAGTATACAAAGGATACAGCGATGGACATCTCAGGTCCAGCTAAAGATAACAATTGAGGTATCACGTTTCATTACTGTCTGCATTTTGTAGCGACACGAACAAAACGTCGCTTGCAAGCAACAGAAACTTAACTTTTTCAGATTGCCGCACACGGTTTGGGGCGAGTCTTCAATGCCTTTAAAGTAGCTTGTTACAATTTTGTACTAATAATTCTGTTAATTCCCAAATTTACTGGTTTGGGGATTTATGAGTGACAATGACAATGTGCATAACATTATTCCATACAAGAGTATTTCATGTATGCATTAACTGTTTTTACTCATCAATTCACTAGGGTGCACTCACATTGAAAAATAGAATCAAAACCAGGGGGGGGGGGGGATGGACCCAATCACAATTTCACACGCGTCACGGTTCACACTCCCAGAACGAGCTGAATCAAAATGGAAGACTGCAGAAATGTCAATTTTGAACTTCTTGGATAAACTTACTTGTATGGAATGAAACGGCTATTGAAGACTTCTTTCCGGAAATCACCGTACAAGGGTCTGAAGAGCACGGTGTAAGGTCAACACTGGTCACTTTAGCACCTACAGAACCTACACAATAAAAACAGGGATGAAAATAAAATGATTACTATTAGATTAACTGTGTGCTAATGGTCACAAGTACTGCACTGACAAACGCGGATACAACTTTGCAATAGGGATACTACTTTTCACTCTGATATCTTTTTCCACTTTTGCACACTCAGCATTCAGAAAAATGCTTGTTGACTTCAAGGTATCCGTCTTGGACATACGGTAGATTCCATTTTCTTCTTCATCTTAGATTGGTTTGCATTTTTGCATTCTTTTTTGTTTGTTTTTGGCCCCACTCCCAAGTCATGACTGTTAGCCATGGACCTGGCTTCCCTCTTGTGTTAGAAATAGAATGTTTTTATATTTCTTACTTTTTCCTCACTCTGCAGTAAACTTATGAGTTGAATTCTCAAATGAGTTTAGTTCTTCTTAGACTGTGTTTGTTTTCATTACACCACTCAGCATCCAAGCATCTGCTCAGACTTCAAGATACGCATCTCGGCCATACAGTATGTTTAGTAGATTCCTGTTCTTTTTCTTAGATTGTTTTGACTTTCTGGTTTGTATTTTATTATTTTTTGGGGAGGTCCCAATCCATGCATCCACTCACGAATGTATTGGATTTTCGGGGTCAATTTCACCGATTTTTGAAAGCCGATATCTCTGGAACCGATTGATATTGTCAGCTTAAAGTTGGTGTGGATTATTATCTTTATATTATAAAACTCCACACTGAATTTGAGATGAAAATCTGAGATGGTGGGTGTCAAAATCAAATTTTGCTTGTTGATTTGGCATGGAATGACCCAGGAATTTTTGCCATGAGTTGGTAGCTTTTACAATTTACATCAGAACTCTTAAACTTTAATTGAACTACATTTTCTATTGTTATTGATACATTTAACCAAATGCGTTATTGTTACTTTTTTGGGGGCTTAATTGGAAGGATGGGTAGGCCTATGTACATTTCTTCTCATTTAAGTTTTGACCAGGGATGAATTAAACTTCTGTTATTAATCCTTTAAGTTTACTGTACGTCTACATTTTGTGGCTCAAATGTTTGTTATTTGGGCTGATGTAATTTTGTAACCTATTCCTCTTGCCCAATTTTTTTTCAAACTATCTGGTAATGTAGGCTAGGCCTATTGCCTAACTTAAGTAAAGCCAAAAGTATCTTCTTTTTCGGCATATTTCTTCCTGGGCCAGGCTTGGGGCGATTACATCTGAATATAATCGATTACGATTACTTGAGAATGTGTGATTACGATTATGATTACGATTACAGTCTAAAGTTGAAGTAATCGATTACGATTACATTGTAATGTAATCGTGATTACAATCACGATTACATTATGGTTACTTGCACAATCCTCTGCATATCTGTTTAATATAACTCTCTGCCGGGAAATAGGGCAATGAAATAGGACAAAGGAAGGGCATTTACAGTTTATACGGACAAAATTGTGAAAGTATATCTACAATTCCTACCAGGCATTACACATTTATGCCTTAACACGTTTAAGATGTGTAACCCATAAGTTCAGTAAAAAATACAATTTAAACAGACAAAGAGTAAACAGACAAATATATACTAAAGTAAAACAAATGAAGATTTTCATGCAACACTATATTTTGTAAACTAATAATTTCTGCATAGCAGCAAAACTAAAAACTCTTTTACATTATATATAACACCAAAATAAAACTAAACAGCTTTGAAATGGGGCATCCCACAGTACATGGGATATGGAAGGCCAAAGTAAAAGTAAATTATTTTCATCAAAAAGTGGTCAACTCTGGTAAAGCAAATTCTAATCCACCAAAATACTTAATTTGCAGTGATTTTTTTCAGCAACAAGGTTAATTACATTAATTAAAGAGGTGTAAATGGTGCAAAGTTGGATGGGTTATTGGACAATGGAATGTAGGCAAATTTCTGAATAACTTTTTTCCCCACAACATGAGATGAGTACAATTAACGTTTTACTAATGAACATTGAAATGTCCCGTCAGTGATGTTTTCACAAGAATTTTTATGCTAGCTGCCAATGCGTTTTACAGTATTTCTGTACAAGCATTACAGTATGCTATAAAAAACTGCATAGCAAAAAGCACATAGCCTGTAGAATTAATTAGAAAGTGAACTTAGAGAAGGACGAATCAAGAATCATTTACTTTAATTTTAGATCTAAAAATATGGCTTCTCCCAATAATTCAGGTGACAAAAAATCCTTGAATATGGCGATCAAATCCCCAGTACTTCTTAGTATAAGTTTATTGTGCTAGAGAATTCTAGAAGCAGGAACACTTCTTTGGTCACACTAAAAGCCAATAGTAAGAATTAGTTTTAATCATTTCTACTAATTTTGCCCTTCTCATTCAAATTTCACTGTAATCATAAATGTAATACGATTACGATTACTTTGCCCTTGTAATCGATTACGATTACTTTGTAATTTTCACAAAAGTAATCGATTACGATTACGATTACTTCAAAAAATGTAATCGATTGTAATCGATTACGATTACTGATTACGATTACCCCAAGCCTGTCCTGGGCCGTGGCTATTTCTTACGACTAGTCGTAACAATTATTTATAAACTATTCTTACAACAAAGGCGAATTCAAGCGCAGTAAAGTAAATAAAGCAACTGCGCATGTAGTAGGGGTAACCCTAACTTTAACCCTAAACCCCAACCCTAACCCTAACCGGAAATTATTGTTACTCCTGGTCGTAAAAAATAGTACTCCTGTCATAAAACTAGCAACTGCGCATGCGTAATCGGAAATTATTCTTACGAACAGTCGTAAGAATAGCCACTTTGTTCTTCCTGACGCCCTAGAACATTTACGGAATTGAATTCCGTGTTTCGCTTTACTACTGCTTTGTGTTATCCATCCCCCAATGCATGTTAGACTCAACCGTGAGTTCCACGCCAGTCTCGTGCCTAGCCAGGGATAAGAACACAACAAGCCTAGGCCTAGCCGGTATCCAGTCAAAACGTCCCTTTACCAAAACGTCCCCGCTTTTTTAAGACCAAAACGTCCCCGCTTTTTTAAGACCAAAACGTCCCCGCAGTCAAAACGTCCCCGTGAGTCAAAACGTCCCCGGGTATGAGGGCGGAAACATTTTTGAGTATAATTTTCTGAGATAAAGATAATATAAACAGAAAAGGGAATGCAAGAGGGCTGTAGGGTAATAGGATTTTTTTTAAACACGAGTTGGTTTCTGAATGAATATATACGATATTGAGGGAAGGGAATACATTTTTTTTTTTTACGTACAAGTTACTTTTGAAATATGCGAGACGGGCTGGATGAAAGTGATATATATTTTCCTACAGCACATACGTTTATTTTTTTTTTCTCGTATAGTATACGCATCCAAATTCTTTATTAATTCCTCTTGTATAATATTTTTTGTTTTCCTTAATTCACTGAAAAACATATAGCGTATACTTTTTCATATCAAATATAATTAAACGATATAGTCCTTCATGATTTATTAAGCGCCTGTAATCCAACTTGCATGCTGATAACTTTGCCAAGTTATAACTTTAAATTAATATATATTCACAACTGTGAATGAATGTGATAGACGGGACGTTTCGACTTACGGGGACGTTTTGACCAACGGGGACGTTTTGACCAAAAGCGGGGACGTTTCGGTACGGGGACGTTTTGGTAAAGGGACGTTTTGACTGGTAAACGCCTAGCCAATGCTATAGTACAGCCTAAGCGTATGGTATATAGGCCAGACCCCAATTTTTAAGTTAGGCATTACAGTTTATAAAAGTTTTAGTTACCACAATCCAGAAAATCAGGAATATTCTTCCTGATTTCAGCTTGTACATTCCCATAAAGGCAAAAGGATGCCAGGATAAATACTACGATGAAAGTGTCCTTCATTTTGGTGATATCAAGGCCGAATAAGACTTTCATTTGTGGCTGGGTGGTCTGTAAAGAGGAACGTACAACAATCACGTGAACGATGCCATAGATATGTTTGCAGGCCAATAATCACATGAGAGGAAACACTTCCGCATTGAACGACAACGGATTGATTGACTTGACCAAGCCTTTTTTTCGGGCTGAATTACATTGAATAGTTTAATGAAATTCCAAATATACTTGCATGAAGAGGAATATATATATTCTTCCTGTGGTTCATCATTTTACGATGCATGCATGGTTCTGACAATAATTGGGGCAGCACCAGAAGGAAATGCTGATTAATGTAAAATGGTGGATCTTCATATTCTGCAATACGGTGGTTCAACAGTGTCCCTCTATAAAATGTATAAATCTCAATCATACTCCATTCACAAAACATCACCTGACTATGACAGTAAACGAGGGCGCACTTTTAAGTTGCTATATAGAGACCCTACAGAAGGCACTGACCATAGACTCTATTGCATCATGGAGGTAAAAACAGATTGCATGATATACAGAGCCGTATATTGCTCTGTTGCTACACTGAGACCCAGTATTGTGACATGACTGTAAAGTTAAACCAAGAGTTTGAATTAGCAGAAATTGGAATGCTTCAACTTGAAAATGTTTGTTGTTGTTGTTGGTTAAGGAGGAACAATATATAGGTATTATTGTGTGTGTTTATTTTAATACCGGTGTTTGCCATAAATCGTTATCTTATATTAGGTAAACCACGCGGTATATAGGTCATTTGGATGTTCATTGTCGACCAAGGCTCAAAATGTTGCCGATGGGATAACTGTTGAATAAACTTTCCAACATGTGTCCAGGGGGTGGCAGCAGCTCCCTATTTAGAGGACCTATATATTCCGGGAATTGGCAAGAATCGCCATGGTAACGAGCCGTCCCTGAAAAACCCATCATCGCCTACAGACGACCCTGCAACCTACGAGACCTTCTTGTGCGTGCTGCTGTTCCACCCCTAACTTCTATCCCTACACCCATTAAGCATGGTACTTTATTATTTATTTATTTATTTATTAACCTTTAAAAGGGTGACTCGGTTAGCCAAAGCTAATCTTCCCCGAGGCCCTAAAATACGGTCAATATAAGAAGAATAATATTATAAAACAATAAACAGAGAGTAAGACTATTAAACATACAAATATACAACAGTAAATCACAAAACTGTAAAAATGGGTATAGAACATAAAAGCGTAATGAGATGATTAAGACTTGAAAAATTCATTGACTAAACGTTTAAAAATAGGTAAAGATTTGGCATGCTTGCATTCAGCTGGCAAACTATTCCATTCTTTGGCAGCTATGAAGGAAAATCTACGCTTGTGATATTCCGTTTTACCATATTTCAGGTATAAGTTATTTTGGGTCGTGGATCTCAAATTGTGATTATGAATTTCGTGTGTAAAGTTGAATAACTGGGTTAGATAATTTGGGGAGAGGCCATTCATGGTCTTGTACATCATGATCAATCGTCGTATACGTATTTGCGTATCGACAGGGTGCCACTTTAGTATTTTAAATAATTCTGTCGAGCTTTCATATCTTCCCGAGTTCGTAATAATACGCGCTGCTGCTTTTTGCATATGTAACAACTTTTGTAAATCATTTGCTCCACACGTACCCCAGACTATACTACAATAATCTAGAATGGGTCGTACATACCCATTATAGAAGATAATTTTCGTATTCAAATCAATATATGGCTGTATGCGTCTCAGTAAGGCAAGGCGATTTGAGACTGTTTTACAAACGTTGTCAACCTGAAAATGCCAGGATAAATTGTTATCAATTTTTACACCTAATAGTTCTTCATATTTGACAGTCTTGAGAATTTTGCCCCCGAGTGTCACAGAAAGAGTATTTGCATTGTCAGGTAATGAAGCCAGTCTCTGACTAGATCCCATCAATAATACCTTCGTTTTAGTGGTGTTGATTGCCATTTTATTTCGGTCACACCAGGAACTAACTTTTTCCATGTCTCTTTGCAATTTATTATTCAAGTTAATGGTAGATGTATCACTGGCATAAAATGTTGTGTCGTCAGCATACATATCCGCTGAACAATATTCCAAAGTGAGATCCATATCATTAATATAAATTAAGAACAGAAGTGGACCAAGAATGCTTCCCTGGGGTACACCACATGCAATTCGTCTTGAACTCGATAAAACACCATTTAAGTATGTGCATTGACTTCTATTAACTAAATAGGATTTGAACCAATTAATCGCTTTACTCGATACACCATAAATACGTAGTTTCGTTACCATAATCTCGTGGTTTACCAAATCGAATGCCTTACTGAGGTCTAAGAAAACAGTTCCCAAAATATACCCCTTATCAATAGATTCCATCCACTGATCCACAACCTTCAATAGCGCCGTTTCGCATGAATGCTTTTCCCTGAAACCCGACTGTGCATTACGTAAAAGGTCAAATTTATTCAAATGCTTACTGAGGGCTAGGTGGACATGTTTTTCAATTATTTTTGAGAGAATTGGTAAAATTGCAATCGGTCTGTAGTTCGATATATCATGGCGGGATTCCGTTTTAAAACTCGTGATAACCTTAGCTTCCTTCCAGTTACATGGAAATACATCAGTATCAATGCTTTCAAATGTGATCGTACTTCGAGATGCATCATCTGCAGCCACCACATTGTTGAATCCAATTCCATTACCAGCCACAGCATGCAACTGACACACAAGACTAAGGGTCACATCACTTGCACAACCACTAATATAATGTCATATAACTGATCTCTTGTAGAGTTTGCGGCATCCAGTATGTTGGCGAAACCAAAACCACCCTCAAGAAGCGATTCTATGGTCACAGATCCACAGTCAACACCATGAAGACTGAGACCCCAGTTGGAGAACACTTTAACCTTTCCAACCATACCATTAACGACATGGCCCTACAGGGGATTGAATCCTTAGGTAGCCGTCCTGACCTAGTACGAATCAGCAAAGAGAGGCTGTGGATGCAACGCCTTCGCACCATTCAACCTCATGGGCCTCACATTCAGGAAGGACATGACTAACTTTCCTTCTGTCCCCTCCCCCTCCTTCTCCCATTGTCCCCCCCCCCACTCCTCTTTTCATAGCTCTCTTCCACCCTTTTTTCTCCACACCTTTCTGTCTTTGTCCTCCAGTTTATTCCCTTCCATTAATCCTCTCTCTGTCCCTCCACTGTTTTAACTCCTACCTCTCCTCTTCCCCTGTCGGTTTCTTTCTTTCTTCTCTCCATCCCTTGTCTACTAATCCCCTTACATCTATCTCCTTGTGTTCACCATGCTCATTAACCTGTCTGTATTCTGTGCGTGTTTATTGTCCCTTCTGTTACTGTTACTTGTCATTTAGCCTTTGAAGAAGATCCTGCTAGGATCGAAACGTCAGGCCAACTTACTTTTACACATTCTCCTACACAGGCTCTCTAGTGAATTAGCAGTTTGCTAACAGTTTTATTTTATTTTGATGCTCATAAGTATACAGATAACGGTATATTTACATCGGATGTCATCGGATACATGTGTTTAGTTACAGATATTTGAGGAAAGGAATTAAATTAAGAGAGTTACATGAGACAGTGATATACGTTATTATAACATGTTAATGTTTGTTGCTACACCAAAGCTTCACACATTTTTACCTTAATTCTGATACTAACAGCCTGAAAGGAATTTGTTCCCCTCCTGACCCCCCCCCCCCCCACCTACTGAACTATACATTAAATGGAATGAAAGATGAATGAATCGTGGGGCAATACTATTACATTTTGAATATGCAACTCAGCAACTGCCTAAATTTATTAGTCATTCTAAACCTTTCTTAATTTACCATTGTGGACTACAGTTGTTCTTGCCCCCCCCCCCCCCGACACGGCAGTTACGTCACCGAATTGTGGCAAGCAAAATACTTTATATGATTGCTTTGCAACATATAAAATTACCTGAGTGAATAACGTGGAAAGTGAAACCATTTTATGATCTTTACGAAAGTTGCCCATGCATATAGTTTTTTTTACACTTTGACCATGCAACCACTTTCGCAGGGTTTTCCAAACTTAGGCTATTTTAGAGGCATATCAGATTCAGATTTCAAAATTTGAGCTCCCATTAAATTCACAGTAACGTTTGGCAAAAATGTGAGCTTGAGAGAAAGTATTCGCACTATTTATCAAATTTTGTATGGTTTTTGTAATTTACATACAGAGAAAAGGACGTACCGTACTGAAATATTCATTTATAGCATGTGCAGATCAGACTGGTTTTTTCCTCTTTAATTGAAAGAAAAGTTTCCCTCCTCTCCTTTTCAAAGAATAGGCGAGCAGTATCCTTTTATGCTAATCCTCTTTACCTGGTCATGCTACGGTAATTTCCCCACTGATAACAGCAGAACGAACGGGAATTCCCCTAATTTGCTCTCGAACGATTTTCGCGGCTTCACAGCACGCTTGCGCACTCAGCTTGGATGATGTCAGTAAGAATGATGAAGTCATATGTCATGCTGTTTCCATGCATGTTTACAAGCAAGCTAAACCAATTCCATTTGAAAGATGATCAGTGGTAACAGTTTGCCGCCAAGGACAGGAAAACTCATGTAGAAAATAGACCACTCTTTTGACAATCGGCTTGATAAAAGATTTATCCGGTGACACTGCCAAATGGCCACAATAACCGACAAGGCCAGGTCATATTTCCCGTTGCAGAGCGTTGATGATGTGGTAACTCTTTTTCGCAGTGAGTTACAGGAGAGTGGAGATGAAGTACGGGACACACAGGAGCCTAACCTTACATTGCTAAGCGTTGTGGTATGTTGTCTGTCAGAATGGTTCTGGAACTCGATATTTAAATTGTAGGCTAGTACTTGTCAAGTGGTGGATTGAGAAGTCTGGGATACTTAGTTGTGGTTACCACCCACACCACTGAACTGTTGGTTTCCAGCAGGGAGATTTTAAGTATTCAGTTGCTTAGCTGTAAATTATCTAGAAATGTAAACAATATCCCTGGCTATGCCTTACTTAGCCCTAGCCTAGGTACAAGCTTATTTTAGTTGAAGTACTGTTAAGTCAACTTCAGTTATCATTTAATGATATGTTTTTTATATTAATAGCCTAATGTTATAATAAAAACAGCAGACACAAAATATCGCACCCATAATCCATTAAACTTGTAAGGCCTAACCTGCGACACTGCACGATAGACTATAATTCTTGTAGGCTAATCATGGGCCAAGGCTTAGTCCTAGTTGGGACCATTTGACTAGTGCATTGATAGTTTAAAGACTAGTGGGAGGGAGGGGGGGGGGATGAGAGAGGGAACTGTAGATTAGGTGTAGGCCTATATGTTAACTTGAAGAAGACTAATGTTGGTGAAAGTGTGTGAAAGGAACAGCCTTGTTATGGGGTGAGGCTTATTTAGGAACACAACAAAGCTACACTGTTACTGTGTGTTTCTGTGGGATTGGTTCTGCTAGGAATATCAAAATGAACTATTAACTGTACATACAGTATGGAAAACCATCCAGCTGCCCTTGAACATTGCTTTGTCATCACCTAATAGTAACAGTAATTAGACCAAGGCCTATAGAATTTAGATACTTGTCATTATCAATTTGCAACATCAAAATAACATTAACAAATGCAATCATAACTTTTGTATGGATAACCCTAACCCTGAACAGTCATTGAAAGATAATTTTATCAGGCAGACCTATTCAATTTCCATGCCACAATCGTTAGAAAATAACAGCATTTGGCATATATTGAACCTCAAGAAATGCTGTAGTGTTAGGTTCAAACTCCATTATACATGGTAGATTCATAACTTTCATTTCATGTCTTCCATGCAGGTTGGAATGGTTGAAAATATCTTAACGGCCAACAAACCAGCTCAGCATGGCAAAGAGGATCATAGAATAGGAATTACTCCTATTTTTCCAGTTATTGAACTTCCAAATGTTGAGACTCTGTGTCAGAAGTTTGAGACCCAAATCAAGGGCTCTGTCGATCTCAGCAATTACAAGCCAGACTTTGCTACCCGAGATCTGATCAAGAAGGTATCAGATATTGTTTGGAGTTCCCTGACTCGATCCTTCTACAAAGACAGGGCCCATTTACAGTCTTTATTCAGTTACTTGACAGGTATGGTATGATTGATCAATAGTAGTTGTTTATGATTCAGGGAATAACTTATTTGGTATAGAGCATGGCCCGGGCAGACTTTTACAGATTTTGTCTGTTTCTCCCTTGGACAACCTGGTCTTACTTTTTTGGTTGTCTCAACAAAATATTTGGTTTATCCAAAAAAAAATGTAGGGAATTAGCAAAAAACTTAACAAAGAACAACCAAAATTTACATTGTACAGTAGGAGAGATGTGTATTATTGGCAAATAGACCAGCAGTTTTGAACTTGTACAACTCCCCTTGGGTTTGATTATAAACCTACCACAATTTTGTTGTGGTTTCATTTCAGTATCTCCAATGTGATCATTTTACCTATTTGGGGGTATTACTTTACAGTGCAATCTGAATTTGATGTAGACAAGTAGTTTTACCATTGGACAACCTCCAAAGCAGATTTGTGTTGTCCGAATAAAAATTTTCTTGTCTCACGACAAGACTACCATTAAAAATTTGCTCTGATGGCAGTGTACAGTATGCGATGCAAATTGGTTCTGTTTGTTAAACACTAGTGATGAATAAGAGTACCCAGAGATAAAGCATTTTAATTTGTACTACAAAGTCTAAGCCATTGTTACTTGGTTTGGAAAATTCATAATGAATTAAAATCTTCATTAATACTGTTCTGCATGAACATTAACTTACACTTTTACTCTGTAAAGTAATGTACAGGATCAAAAAATTCCTATGTATTCTTCGATCGTGAATGCCATCGCATGGTGATAATCCCATCTTTCTTGATGTTGATCGAATTCATTCATTTACCATGGTGTGTGTTCCTTGTACTGTTGCCAAGGGTGAAAAATTAGCAGATGGCAGGCGCTGAATACCGCCAGTAAACTCGCCAGTTGATGTTCGGATTATTTTCCTAAACAGGGTTTCCGTTGTTTTCGACTTTGTAGCGGCCCGGCTAAGTCCCCATATATTTTACGCCGCTGATTACATAGTGCACTGACTTACAATCCTGCACAATTAGACAAAATTCTTTTGTAAACTTGAACATTAATTTTGTTATGTCTGGGCATTGTTTGGTGAAGAAAATTGTCTAAGGAAAATCTGCTGAGAACAATTCTTAACATAAGTATATATTTGGAGATACTGCAGTGCTAACGATTGATAAGATGGTTGAAAAACTGAAGAGAAAAGTGTGTTTAATAGTCTATAAAGACTACATATGTTTGAATATGTTCAACATATATGAATTGAACATGGAAAACCAAGTGGTTTAAACTTGTCCCTCTGGGGATGTAGTAAGGTTTGCATCTGTAGCCAACTAATGCACGATATATGAAAAATTGGCAGTGTCTAATGCCCAAGGCCAAGCTTGTTTCTGTGACCAAACAAAAAGACATGGACACCGTTAATGTCTTGCAACAGCCAACCTGAATCCATGATTTGGTTGTACTCAATGCAATTACAGTATTGTAGAAGGAAGTATGAAAGATAATGATTTTAGTCATGCCACACTATCTTTGTAACAGTTACGCCCGAAACCCGTGAAACGAACCTAGCCGTTGTTAATTGCTTACAAAGTGTGCCTTTCAATCGTGGGTTTGAACAGTTAGGTTATGAAATATTCAAATATTTCTTGCAATTAATCGGCAGTAAGGTTCTCCTACAGTAACTGATCACATTAATCCAAAGATGCCAACTTGACATTTGTTTTACTCATTTTGAATTTTACAACATCGGTCTCACGATTGCCAGTTATGCAAGCGTATGAGTTCATGCGACATAGCATTTTTTAAATAATGCAGGCGTCAGCAGGAAATTGACCAACACAGAGTGTTTTGTCCCTCGTAGTACTTGAAAATGAAACAGGGTGTGGTACTGTAATATCTACGTAGCTTTGCTCAAGTTATGTACATAACAGGAACTTCTACAGTAATGTTCACAGCAGTAATGTGATGTGTGTATGCAACAGGGCTCGAATTAAAAGATGTTGCTCAATACCGCTTGCCGTAATGCCCTTAAAGAAATCTTCCCTCATCGTCAGCAACAACTGCCGGGCCCCTTCGATCAAGCTGCCCTAGGTGACGTCCTTATCATCTCTATCATTATTATCCAACTACTGTAAACTCAGGGCTAGAGCATTGTTCTGAATAATCGAGCAATATTTGTGCCAGAAAACAGTTGATAAACAGCTGTAGTAGACAGCATCAAGGTCTGGATGTACAATTTTATAAACACTCTCATGAATACCCGTGTTCTGTATGTTGTTTCTTTCATTTTAGAATTTAAAACATATTCCTTGGTAGCCTTTTCTTTTGAAAGCTGACAAAATTCCCTTGGTACCCAGGTAGTACAAGGTACCCTTTTGAAAGCTGAGAAAATTGCTATTGTACCCTCACTACCCTGTGCTTCCCAAGGTAATTCCTTATTTGCCCTAAGATGATCGTTTTACTCCCTCTCAATCCTTAGCCCAAGCCCTGGTGTGCAAGTGTCCGCTGTTTAATTTTACAGTTTTGCTCATATGAGTCTAAAAGACTCCTCTTTACCAAAATCTCAACTGACTTCAGCAGCAGGTACAAATACCTCAAGCGTGTTTGCTATGGATGCAAACGAAAACCAGAAAGTCGGTTACCATTTCACTTCGAAAATAAGAAACAAAAGCCTGTAACACACATTCCAATTACCAGAATGTCGTATAAACTTTTTTCATGCTGTCACGTTTTGTCAACACCACTCATAGTGACAGGGCTTTACAGGGATGTGCCCACGCTGGGTGGCACTGGGCGGCCCCTGCCCAGCACTAAGAATTACAGCCCAGCACTGTCTTAAAAATCGTGAATCCCGCCCAGCACAATTTTCATCTAAAATCCCGACATTCCTAACAATATATTTCACAAAAAAAAATTTAAAATGTAAATTGTTAGCAAAACTAGTGGTTGTGCTTAAAAAGCTACACAAGTGCCAGCATTTGGCATCTGAGCACCTTCAAAAATCAAAAATTTCTCAAAGGGGAGGGGGACACCTCCTCCACCTTAGACCCCTCCCCCAGGACGGCGATCAGTATACCCGGCACTTAGGAAATCCTGGGCACATCCCTGGCTTTATCATCCACAGCAAAAAAACTCATAAAAAGGGTCTCTGTTTGAACAAGACATTTGCTGACATTTAATGTAAATAAAAAAATAAAAACTACTGATATTTTCGTAGTGACTTTAAAGGAGATATATTCTAACCCAACTATCATCATTGGTCAGTCTCTTATCTAGATAACATTGATAGATAATTTCCCTAAATAGAGAAAGATACACCTTATTCCATATTGGAATATATGCTGTTTTTACATACTTTATCACTATTTGCACACACAATGCTAAAGACTTGATCCAGTCTAAAAAAATTACATTATCAAGCCACGTGCATGTACAGCACGTCACACTATTAATGATTCTTTATTTATTAGTGTTTGTTTTACCCTAACGGAGATGGGTTTGAAAACCCTGGATTTGAAATATATATTGAAATGATCTTAACATGATGGCATCAGTTTCAATGTCAACAATTAACATCCTTCAAAGAAAATGTGAAAAGAAAACACAACATGAATCAGAAGGTTCAGTTCCAAAGTCGCACTCTGACATGGCAAGTCCAAAATGGCAGCCCTTAGACAAGGATAACTGAAAAGGTTATAACTGAAAAGGCGTAATAGTTCTTTTAGATTTTTTGGAGGGGCTCAGAAACATATCTACAATATTTATTAAAACCTTATAAAGGTGATATTTGGGGTTGTGACTCCTGGAATTTTAACCTGTAGGTTTGAAACAATGAGTTTGCTTATACAGGAATCAGGACTTTCAATTTCAAACCTTTCAGAATTGTCAGTAAATAGTTTGACTGTATAGTTTCGAAACATACATAAAAATATTTGCAAAGCTCCATATACTCTTCAAGATAATCGAATGAAGAACAAATTAAATTAAACACTTGGCTGCAGTAGTTTGTTTTAAACCTCTGTTTGTTACTGTATATACTGTACTGTATACATACATGTACAAATCAAAAGCTCCATGTTTTTACAGCGATTACAATTGAAACTGCTGTAACTACTGTAGCAGCGTAGTGGGTCTAGTGTTACCATAAGTAGTTACCACTTACCATACTAGAAGGCTGTGCTGTTTCCACACTTTTTAAAAATTTAGCTTGTGTGCAGTTGTAAATTAATTAAGGCTTGTGAACCACTAGAACTGTTTTAAGCTACACTTTGTGTTTTAATTAACACAAAATATTTAAGTCTATACTGACATGGAGTTTTGATATACAGTAGTTTATAGGCTTTGTTTTTAAAGGATGTCAGATGCAAAATATGAACCAGTTCAAAGTTCGAAACAGTTCTGGTACAGGGCAAAAATTTGGAAGGATTTCATTTTTCTGGTATGTAGTAAGTTAGCAAATAACAATAACCAATATGTAACACTATAGGAGAGATGTGTAGGTTTGGTGAATAGAATACCAGCAGCTTTTGTGGGTGATACCAATTTATCATTTTGACCCATTTGGGAGGTACAGTATTATGTACATGCAATCTGAATTTGTTGTACTGTCGTCCACCAGAAAACCTCAACATCTAAATTTGGTTTTCCGAACAGAAATTTGGAAGTTACGGATGATCAAACTAATTTGACAGCCCCAATACTTACATATTAGGTGAACTGAAATGTAGAACTGTCTACTGTATGGACACATTGTGCAATAGATTAGGGCCTCCAACATTTGTCATAAATGTATAGCAAAGAATACAAAATGACCAACATGCTTATACCCATATGCAAATTAGGTGACCCCAGTAAAATGTTAGTGTACACAGAGATTGTATTATATTCACCTAATTTCAAAAGTTAAAAACCCTGTTTACAGACATATACCAAAAAATGTAACTAAGGTTGAAAGAACATTATTCTCAGTATGGTACATAAAACCAACAATATAATTCCCTGATAAGGCATGTGCAGGTGTGTTTTGAACCAACTCATTGAGTGTTGACTGTGTAGCCCCTTTGGAACTTTCTATAAATTGATAAATATTCATATCAACTCCCTAAATGTTAAGTCTCCCAGAGGTTATATCCACACATTGATTAAAATTAAATTGAGTATCTAGAAGCACTTTTAGCTCTGTTAAATCAATTCCTATTATTTGGTCAGTTTCTTTCTAATTATATTTGCATTAACTGCCACAGTCTGATTTCGTGTTTTAAATGCTGTTTCAGGTTTACAAGGAAAACATGTGAAGTTGGTATTAGTATGTGCTTGCAGTGTGTGTACACTGTACACATTGTGCATGATGGCCTTTAGACAGTAAATATATACGAAACCTTAAGAGATGGGAATGTTGAAAGTGTTACACTTGGCATTTGGCTTGTCCATGAATGAGTACACAGTGCCTATTATTTTTGGTGGATTCATATGACTTTAGAGGTCAATTTGAAAATGTTTCTTAAAAGTTGTAGCTGGAGAAAGTTTGCCACCTGAAAATTTCTTCCTAAGTGTGTCACATGAAATATTTTTCCCAAGTGTGTCATAAACACAGCTCAAATTAATAGATGGCACCAACAGCTAACTGCTGTCGGTGATTCCAACTTGACCGATAGCCCTTAATTAAAGATCACCATTACGGATGGTAACAAGAACTGCTCCCTTGCGATCAAGTTGCCTTAGGGTGGCCCTGAAAAATGATCTCCATGATTATAAACGTATCAATATCATTTAAAAATCAGGGCTCAAAAAATGTTGTCCTAATGTCCAGTGGTTTTTGTGGCAGAAACAGCTTTCAAGCAGCAGTGGGAGTCTAAGTATGATGGTTTAGCCTATGTGGCTGT
Organism: Apostichopus japonicus; assembly: GCF_037975245.1. Lineage (NCBI taxonomy): Eukaryota > Metazoa > Echinodermata > Holothuroidea > Aspidochirotida > Stichopodidae > Apostichopus > Apostichopus japonicus. The sequence goes on from NC_092568.1 coordinate 19,045,232, forward strand.
TTACATTTATCTAGATATATGTTGGAGAATATGCTAAATCCAACATGGCAAATAAAAATGTCACAGGTCTTCCTATACCTCTGTCATATCAAATGTATTCTATCACTTTGGAAAAAAAAAATGTCTTGTTGCCCAAGCTTTAAATTTTGAAAACTCTAAATTTCTATAATTGCCAGGAAAAACTTGCCTTGACTCTGTCAACCCAGGTTAAGAATGATTTGAAGCCCTAGCTGTCTCAAGAACCATTCATTGGACAAAGTTTGTAATATTATTCATGGTAGATTCCTTGGATGTGCAACTAGTCAATGATTAGCTAAAACAAAGCTATTAATACTACATATAATATTGTATTTTAACCCTATTCTATTGGAAAGTTACCATGATGAAGCTTTAAGCAATTATATGTTTCCTTTCACCTTGTGTTATGCCACAAAATGTGGTAAATTAAGAACAGTTCAGCAGACTTGGTGAATCTGAAAATTGCAACAAGATGCAAAATGTAGTAACTACATATATAATTCAGGCAATATTGTCAACTATTTTGTAAGCAATTTTCAAGTTTGATATTTACTGATATTTCTTGAATTAGGGGACAGTCATGTAGTCTAGCTTGTTGAATACTTTGATGATTTGAAGAAATTTACTGTTAAAATCATCTACTGTACACTTCAACCATTTTCACTCGCAAGCGAAAGTGTCAACGTTGGAAGATTCACAAAGACACAAACGTTTGGCATACATCACGTATCAAGGTAGACAAATAAATTCAATCTATAATTCCTTGTCATTGACCTTTTACAGTCTTCCTAGAAAGGAAATGAAATTTTTCTTTAAGGTCAAGGAATATCAAAGAAATATTGACAGATTTGTTGACATTTTCTGGAATATATTTGCAGAGTTTGTTAAGGATTGATATGAAAGGTTTATTTGTAGAGTAAACTTCAGGCTGTCAGGTTATATTCCTGAAATATGAAATATTCAAGAGATTCACGTTTGCATATAATCCGCTAAATAATACTTAAAGAGAAAAATAATTAAATGTGGTGTCCAGTTAGAATTCCACAATTTTTAGCCACTTTTGCTAAAAATCGCTCGGTGTTTATGAAATCAAGTTCTCACCAGTTGGCATTTTTCTGGAATTACAATACACACATTAATTACTGTATACTCTGTATATGGGCCTTTGAGAGTAGCCCAATATTAATTGATGATAATATACACTTAACACAGTTAAGTATACATATCATCATACCAGTTATTTGACTTTCGGTTGTTAACCGAATCACGTACCCGGCGTTTTAAGTTTTAATATCTACTGGCAGAAAGTAGCAAACTGCAAAATCCAGTGCCAATAGCTAGAAAAATTACCCAAAATTAGATGTCTCAGGTCATACATACTTTGTCTAATATCCACAGAAAATATTTTAGCCTGAATGGACTGTGACAGCGTTATTTATTGTGTTATATTTAACTCCCCTTCGATCTCAGCAAAGTTCACCTGGACCTGCATTTGTACCAGCACTACTGTACATTAGTATGTGTGTAGGCTACAGTAGTCTATGTGTTAGACAGTTGTACAGTAGGCTGCCTTGGGCTGGATATATAAGCACACAGCTACTGTACCAGGACCCTTCACAACCTACAGATGCATAGCAACTTAACAATTATTACTCAATTGGAATGTGTACTCTTTTTTTTTTTTAACTTATCAACACAGGTATATATTAATCATTCAAGGAAGGACTTTGAACATGGTTTGGACTTATGGTGAATTTTTAATTAAATTCCTCTTAGACTTACCCTCCAAGTTATTGTGTTATTTCTGGCTGCCAGTTTGTTTTTTTTACAAAAATGTTCAAGTTCTTGTCTTTTAACTGAGGATTTTGCTTGATTAGGCTGAACTTTTCACTCTGGCAACGATTGCTTGGTCAGGTGATTGTTAAGAGTTTTGAAAACTATGTGCATAGTGAAAGACAATGCAGATCAGTTGTGGTTGCTAATTTAACAGTTTCTGGGAATACAGGTAAAAATTGCTGCTTTTCCCAAAGATGAATGAATATTATTGTATCGTCAAAGGATAATACGTCAGTCCATGTATTGGTTCATTCGGAAGTGACTTTCTCACCATTTTGTGCGATGGTTCTATATATAGAGCTTTCTCCCTTCCTTCTTCCTGTTGATGTAACCAATCATCAATTACCTTCATAAAAGATGAATGAAATACTGTATTGTTTAAGAATAATACGTCAGTCCATGTATTGGTTCATTAGGAAGTGACTTTCTCACCATTTTGTGCGAAGGTTCTATTTATAGATCTTCCTCCTCCCTGTTGATGTAACCAATCATCAATTACCTTCATAAAAGGACACCTAGAAAAAGTAACAAGTTGACTGTTCTTCCATCATTCTGTTTCATGCAAAAATGTTCCTCTTCTCCCCCCCCCCCATCCCTCCCTAGTTTTTTGTTCATAATCCTCTGAACAAAACCTTTGTCCACCTTCTGATACCCCCCCAAAAAAATTAAGTACTGTATAGAGTACATTACATTTCTCTCGATGAGAACTGCCCAAATTGTGAGAGGTTACAGGATGATCCCAGTGAACAGTGAGTCAGATGGCTATTTAAAGCCGTGACAACTGTGAATCAGCAATTTGTCAGTCTATCACCACAGAGCACTGCACTATTGTACGTCAGCTTTTAGAGTAGTACATGTATACAAGTTTGAATTTACCAACCCTGAGCTGTTATAATAATTAATAGAATAAGGTAAATTTGGGCATACTTGTAAGCAATTTAGCTAAAAGAAATCATCTTGATAGTGAATGGGGGGGGGAGGGAGAGGAGAGAGAGAGAGCAACATGTGTAGTGATATATGATTGTGTTTTATTGATTTTTAATGATGCTGATGGAACAGTGTGTGAAATGTCAAATTTCCTTCAATTGGTTTAAAAATATTTTCACTGTGTAGTCATGCTAGAAGTTTGACATACTGTATGTACTGTATGTGACGGGCAATTTTTTAATTTAACCAAAAAAAATGCTATTGTGTTTTTGGCAAGTGCAGTGGCGCCGGAGCTCTGCTAATATACTGTAATTCACTACAAGGTCAACAGAACATTTATGAAGGAAAACTTTGGTTATTATTTACAATTGAAATATACCTGCAGGTATGTCAGATATTATTACTCAGATATTATTATTTATTATTATTATTTACCAAATTTATATAGCGCCCTTTTCATGCTTCAAGAGTGCTTTACAATGACAACAAAATGACAAAACCCTTAAAATATGAATATGAAGAATAAAATTGACGCAGCTTAAATATTAATAAAAAAATAGATAAATACGAAGGAATAATTTAAAAAAAAATAATATAGATTTACAATGAAATTCCTAAAAAAGAAAAAAGTGACTTTTAAGTAAATTTAAGTAACAAAATGACAAAACACCTTAAAATATGAATAAGGAAAATAAAATAAATATAAAGATATGGTCAAGATTTTGAAAATGTACTGTATCACAATGAAGTATGCTCTCCATCATAAAGAACAGGAAGTCGTGGGTAAACGTTACTGGCATTGAGTTATGGCGTAAAGGCCACGTACAGTACCTTCTAATAATAACAAGTTGAATTTGCTATTGGGAGAGGAGAGAAATACTTTGGAGATAGCAGAAATGTTATAAAAACATTGGAATTGCACCCGTGACAGTACTTACAGTACACTCACCTGAATTTCAACAGCTACAGTATGGTACAGTAGTTTCTACCTGTTGTAATTGTGGTATTACTGTATGACATGTGATCAAATGCTTCAAATGAATTCCCCTTTTTGTTTTAATAATTAACTGGAGTTTGGACTCGTGCAGTATGTATGTACACATGCATTATCCACATAGCTAAGTTTACTAAAAAAAAAAATAGGGAATATGGGAATTTTAATAGCCTTTGATAAAGAACAGTAACTTTTCCATTTTATCACTGACATGCCTAGAAGGGAAATACAGCTTTGGCTGAAATCCAAAATGACTTATTTTATTCATTAGCTGCTTTGGTAGATCTCTACAAAAATATAAAAAAACTCATTGACACAATGAGTGGTTCATCTAGATACTGTATATAAATGTGTATTGAAGTGTGTCATGTGTGAGTCATACAAATAACATCTAGGGTAAGATGTATTGTACCTGCTACATCTTACTCTGTCAAAGATCATACATATAGAAATGAGTCGTTTTTGAGATAGTTGACAGTGGAGATGGAAGAGGCAGTCAATGTACTGTATGTACATGACACGTAATAAGGATGACAAACCTTGATGAGGTCAGACATTGTGACAGCTGTACTTACTGGGAGCACCCGGAGCAGCATTCCCCAGTCCTCTGGATTGTCAATTGTCCTCGTGAATGCTAATCAGTAGCAGTTAAGGGTTCAAGATAACATACAGAACTTTAGCATACTAACAATGTTGAGCAGTTTGCTTTGGATTCAGGAATACCTAGGTTTTTGTAGAGGGTAATTGCTGGGAGATAAGGTAGTTTGGAGTTACACCAGTGGAGGAATATAATATTACTGTAGGTTGAAATATCAATCGGTAACAGTACTGTATACGTCAGTCGTATATGAAGCTTACAGTCATGGAGATTTAGGTCTATACTTAGATTCAGCAATGCTTGTACCAAAAGTGAACTTGAAGCAAACAGGTTTTATGTCAGTATCATACAGTAGGGTTCACAGTCCTGACATATTTGTTTTGTTCCTCATTAAAATGTCATCCATTTATTTAAAAAATATACCAAACTACACAACAGTTATTTGGGCAGCATGGGGGGTATACAGATGGATAATTTCACATCCCTAAAAACAAAGTTGAAACCCTACATGTCATATCCAAGAACCAAACAATAAATTAAAAACCTATTTAAGGAAAAAGAAACGTTTTGCTGTCCAGTGTGCAAACTACTGTACAGTACATGACAGGACAAGTCTACTTTATGGTACGAACAGTGATAACGTCAACTTTCAATATTTTTCAAACGCTTTTCCTTTTATTCTATAAAAATCCATTTTTCTGACCTCCTTCTCATCAGGTCTGTTTATCAGATCTGGGATCAGTTGGCAAATGTTACCTTATTTCCTTTCCCCGCTTTGCCTATAAATTAATGAAAGGAATTGAAAGAATTACTGTGCACTGCAGCTTCTCTACTGACATTGTCGTTTCATATACAGGTTTGTCGAATAACAAACAGGATGTGGGTTCTTTATTTCTTTGACTTTTATCAGCATGACTCAGTTGTTGTTGAGTGATATCCTTTTTATTGTATTATTTCTGTTTGTTATAATATAAACTATATACCAGAAGTTAAAACAGTAGCAAATATCAGACCAGTAGGGCATGCTGTTTGATATAAAATGCAAGTAAACATTCACAGCAGGAAGTTTGTCCTATTTACCACTTGAATATTGCTATAATTTGTAAAGAGAACTTAAAACTAGGATTTTTGAGTTCTGCTATTAAAGTTAGATGAGTAGGCCTACTGCTAACTACAATGTTGGGAGATTGGGCTGGGTTGATGGTAGTGGAGCAAAGTATGATTTCGCCATCATGATCCAAATGATTTGCTTGTAGTAAAGGTATATATCTGTGAGTGAACATTTTAGATCTAGGGAAGTATTTTCTTTCTTAGGCCTATGCTAAGCATTGATGAAAAGAGTATATAATAGAAATTTTTTCCTGGTATAATATTCTTAACCATAAATTTACGGAAGAAAGACATATATTTTAACTTTTTGGAGAAAAACAGAATTAATCATTTCTTATTGAAATTATAATATTGATTCACTTTTTTTTTTATTGATGTAATTGCAGTGTAGTATAGTTTGAGACTTATTACTCCCATTTTGCCTAAGTGAGAAATGTCACTTAAATTTTCAACTCATATATGCATGCATCTTTTTAACTCATCAGGTAACAAGTTAGACTGTTTCGGAGTGGCTTTTGCAGTGGTGGCAGCGTTTCAAATTTTAGGCTATAAAGACGTTCATTTAGCTCTGTCTGAGGATCACGCCTGGGTGTCGTTTGGAGAAAATGGGAAAGAAACCGCCGAGGTCACATGGCATGGAAAAGGGAACGAGGACAAGAGGGGCCAGCCGATTACGACAGGTAACAATTGAAAACGTCAGATGTCTATTGTAGGGGGACTAAGACACTGAATTGAATTGAATTTGAATATATTGTCCACAATCGGAAATTCGGCTTACACAGGTCGTAAACGAAGAAAGAAAAGAAACAAGAAAAGCAATAGTATAAGTATCAATAGACTGTGATACACATACAGTAATACAAACATATATACAGCAAATCCTACAAATAAGAAACTTATCTTCTCACTTGTGAATTAAATATATGGATAGAATTAGGCACAAATGAGTATCTGTAGCGGGCCCTAAGTGTACGTGGTGGGCATAAGTCCAGAGCGGTTGTAATTGTAGTGCTCAAACAAAGGGTGTGTTGGGTCTTGCATGATTTTTTGTCAATTTATTTATATATTTATTATTGTCAGGGAAAGTTTATCTATTAGTGTTTCTATATACATGCATTATTATTTTATGTACATGGTGGGGTACAGTAGCTCAAAAATGGGTGTGTTAGAACATATTTACTCAGGGCTGTCATAATGAGGATAGTGTCAGTAGTTCTTAAAAGCGTTTTTCGCTGAGGTTGGGGAGTGGGGAATAAGAGTGCAGTGGTTGTGTAGAGACATGTAAAATTTGCAGCTCTTTTGCTGCTGTGAAATCATAAAGTGATGGAGACCATGTTCATCCCCAAAATAAGTCTTCATTTACTGTATCTTTAACTTTACCAAACTTGTTTCTTTAATTAGAGATAAGATTTGCTGAATCAATATTAATCTGTAAAATTTTACTTCAGATGAATCTGTGAATCTTGATCCGCAGTCCATTCTGTGTTCTTGATTGGACAATGGCACCTCACACCCTTTCTATTTCTTTGTGAGACAAGAAGTAGGCGAAGCATACGGTTGTTTATCCTACATTCTAAAGCACGGGGTCTGATATGAAATCAGAAAGAGAAACTTCTAACCAGTTTGCATTATAATCTACCCTGTCTGTTTTCCAGGTGTAGCAGATAGGAGCTGGTTGTACCTCAACGGGCACCCTGTGATCTGCTGTAGGAGGATGGAGGTCGCAGCACTGGTATCCGCCATCAACCCTTCGATCAGTGCCAGTTCAGATAGCATTGAAGTAGCGTCCATGCAGCAGGTATGTGTAGATGTTGTTGTAAACTGTGGGTAATCTTTGTTGCACAGTTTCCAATGGATGACATATTAATGTAGTTATTTTGAAGTTATTATTTTTTATTTTTGGTGCAACAAAGTAGGAAATGTTGAGCACATGTCATTGCTTCAATAGATCAGTTATAGTTTAAAGATATTTGCATGCGATTATTCAAGGAACCCCTCTCTTTTTAAATTTCTAAAATTATAACATCGTTCATTTAAATATGTAGATAAGAGTACTCCTGTACAAATATGATGGTTTGGAATGGGAAGGTCCTAGCAGTACAGTGGTCCACAGGTGTTTATGTCAGTTGCACCATAGGGATGAACCGGGGTGCAACCATGTATACTTCTGGAGGGGGGGCTTTAACCTCCCCAGGAAAAATCAGAGGGGGGGTGCGTGGGAGCTCATACCCCCTACTATCAGTCAAAATATTACAAAAATTGCTGGTGTACAGTACAGTACATTAATATATCAAATGTGCATACAGTACAACCTAAACAGTCGAATATTCTTCAAAATTGTCTAAAAAGTTGCATAAGATGGCACCTACTTGCTTCTAAGCACTCTCTTTTTTACCAAGATTTCTCAAACCTGTCCCCTGGATAACTTAAAATCTTATCACCCATACACCCCCCCCTACAAAATGTTATTGGGAGGGGCCATCAATTCCATTGAATACCTCAGGTACTGTAACATTTTGCAGTAATAATGTAAGTTTTCTACTTTTTTGTTTAAAGGAGCTCCTGTGGATGATGTATGACCTCAAACTACTCAAAAGGTAAATCAGAGTATTTACTTTACTCCTCTCTTAACTGGCTCCTACAACACTAACGCACCTTTCCTAGTCTACCTAGACACCACTGGTATAAATTATAGCACTGCGCCCCCCGGTGACCTCTCCTACGGGTCACCGCACACTGTCTATTCCTCCCGTATTTACCATTCTGAAGAAAACGTGTGTTTAACGAACTCCGTTTTCACTTACGCCATACTGACGTTTCCTTGCACGAAATCTGCTGCTTACCACCGACAAAGGTTCTAGACATAGTTTGCAATAAAAATTGGGTGATCAAACATTATTTCTTGTTAGCTACTCAAAATCTCTGAGCATAAATCTCCTTTAGTATCAGTCAATGCTGCTGCGAGACCATTGTTATTAAAGGCTGATTTTTTATCTTGTCATCTTATCTTATCAGATCAAATCCTTTGTGTGAGCATTCCTGTCAAATTAAGCTAAGCTGCCTGTGTGCTTTCACTATCTAGGTGAAGAATGAATTCATGTAATCATTGAGTATTTCTGGCAAGTTAATCTGCCAAGTGTTTAACACTAGGTCAGGATCGAATCCAACTCAACTGTTTAGAATTTCTACGAGTCTGCTGTAAAAGCATGCAGAGTAAAGTAAAGAGATGATTGTTCGATTTACTTGTTCTCTATTAGGTCACAAGATATTTTTGCAAGAATGCCATTTACTGGGGAATTTTTGTAGAGGATTAATTTATGCTGAAGGTTTCTTTTCCATTAATGACCAATTGCAATAGCGTTAAACTGTACACGTACTGGCACCATCCATTTACTTTGTGTCTCTCACATGTAAGAGAAACAAGAAACTGGCCAATTAAAGCAAGAAATTTGAGCATGCAGAATCTTTTCCTGTTCACGTCACAGTTTTTTTTCCATATCTTCCTCAGATACCCCTTGGCCCTGGGAAATCTAGCTGACCTGGAGAGCGTTGAGTCAACCCCTGGTAGACCCACGACCCAAGATCTCTTCAAGGAGGCCATAAAGGTGTCCGTAGAGGAGTACGATGATTGTCATGTGTACCCTTACACCTATCTGGGGGGTCACCTGCATCGGGCCAAGGACTATGAAGGTGCAATGGCAAATTGGATGGCAGCTGCCAACGTTGTCAGCAAGTAAGACATTCTATTCTCTCTTGGTCGTAGCATTAAAAAGAAAAAAGGCTGGATTATATATCTGGAAAAAATCAAATATATTTTATCCAAGTTTCATGATGTAATTTATTGCTAATGTAATGGCTATTGGGTAAGGTTTATTCAGTATTGCTCTAAAAGCAGCCGTCTGCAAACTTTTAGACTCATGACCCAGGATATGCTGTAAGTACTGATGCCAGGACTTACTAGAAACCCATGCTCGGAGTGCATTTTATCTATAGATCTCGGCTACGGACTGCGAAAATGATCAATTTCCGCCGGCAAGCACAGAAAACTGTACATTAATTTTCTTACCTCTGGATAATGCCCTATAGTTTTCCGACCATCGCTGGTCCTTGTCTTTGTGCAATGTTTTTGCTGTGACGGTATTTGAACATATGTAAATCCTACAGTATAATAATACGTGCCTTGTTGCAATGTTATACTCATATGAACGGTGGAATACCGTTCCCGCTTCTAAATCATATTGTATCGGGATAAATGAGTATCAGATATTCCAGGTGTTACTGTATTTGAGGGTTGTCTTGTCTTAGTGCGCTTGCGTTTCCTGAATGGGCACATCACTACGTTGCATGCGGTTTACCAACTCTTTGCTAATAGCTACAATACTTCCAAACAGATGTACAGGTCTCATTATATCCAAACTTGTACGTGAAACTCCAACATCCCCAGTGCTGTAAAGCATTATCAAGTATATGCTTCATTAAGATAATAGATTGGTCGGACATTCATAAAATAAGAAAAATCAATATGACAGATATGACAGAAGAAAAATCAAAGATGACAGATATATTGCCAAACTTAAACTGGGATCCATTGGTCGCTCCATCTTACATTCCCTGTGTTTTTCATAGAATATAATTTGTTCATGGAATAACTTTTAAGTTTAAATAGAGCTTAAAGTTAAGACCAGGCATTGCTAACCTTTTTAAAAACACCTCCATAATTGAGCGTTTTTGTTTCTTTTCCTTTTTCTTTCGTGAAGGTATAACTATAACAGAGAAGATGAAGAAGTTTACAAGGAGTTCATGCAGATAGCTAACGACCTAATTCCATCCATTATGAAGGCTGGCTCCACCGTCTTATGTCCGCAAGCCGTAGGCTTCACAAAGTCCTCCGAGTCCTTCGCCAATTTCCTGAAATTCTACGATGGCATCTGTAAGTGGGAAGAGGAGAGCCAGACTCCGGTCCTGCATATCACGTGGGCCAAAAACTTCATCGCCTCGGTCACAAAGTTTCCGGCCAAGGTCAGGGGTCAGGTAAAGGTCGAGGACCCGGAAGGTGACAACGGTTCGACGGAAGACTCGGAGGAGGGCGAGAGGGCAGAGGCGAAGATCTCAGAGGAGGACGTCGATTCAGGTGTGGAGGACGTCAATAAAAACATAATAAACAAAACAGGAGACGAGAAAGGCGCCAAGAGAAAGACGGACGGGGCTCGCAGCGAGGGAGACAAACCGAGGTCAAAGGTCAGTACGTGCGTCTCCGAAGAAGAGAGTTTACTCCAGTCCGAGCTAGGACTGAGCGGCTCGGAAGCCCAAAATACCGTTCTCGACATGAAATCAGACTTTAACGACTTCCTGAGCTCGGTCTCGAATGGAGGCCCATTTCCGGGGATGACCATCGAATCGGTCATGAAAGCGGAGAGCCCAGCTGAGATGGCATTTCAGAGGCGGCTGAAGACGCAGCTGTCCCAAGATGATGAAGAGCAGGAGTTTGTCATGCCAGATGGGTTGTTTAGAGAGGAGGAGACAGTCTGCGAAAGCCCCCCACCCCCCAAGGTTGAGATTGCATTCAAAAGTTTCAAGATGCGCGGCATAAGGGGTATAGTGACCTCGAAGGAAAAGTTGAACACTGCGGCTATTCACCTACAGTTAACCGCCCAATCACAAGTGCAATTTAGCAAGAGAGCCCGTGCCACGAACGACTACGAAGATTACGGCAGCTTGCGTAGACGGCCGCGCAGACTGTAACCCACCCACCCCCCCACTAATCACGTTAACATGATTCAATTTAAAAGAGATTTCCGAATGATTCCGAGAGCTACTCTTCCTCTGCCATAAATGTTGCTTTCGTGATTTGTCGTCCAAGCTATTCTGTGTGCTCCGTCGTATTCTCCGCACTTTACACTCTTGTTTTCAACTTTTCACTTCATGCCACCCATCTGCAAAACACTTAGCACCTTCTTAAAACGAGCTTGCCACAAACTGATAGCACGGTTAGCACCCTCTGTAATACACTCAATTGCTTGCCCGTAGTGAGTATATGATCACTATGACGAATCATTAACAGCCACTCATACATGGGTACTAGCTGGGGCTTTGGATAAAGTTTTGAAAAAGTTGTCTGTAATGACCTGTAAACACAACTGTAGCAGAGGTTCACTAGGTCACATGCAGTAATATCCTAATACCAGACCACCTGTCCTCTTCAATAGCCCTCAACTTGTAACATTATTTTTTTTTATCCCCTTCATATTTAAGATTATTGAAGAAGAAGAAAGATTAAATCACATATGATAATTTGAAACTAACATTGATAAATCATGTATTCCATTATCCTACAACAGCTTTTGTAGGTCGGTGGCTTTGCTGGTTTTGATGATAGAAGTTTTAAGCTTTCCCAATTTCTAACTTCTTGAATTGGAGTAAGTCAATACTTTTGACGAACATAATTATTACCTGTTAAAGCTATGACGCGTTTCCCTTTTGTAATAATTATCTACTTTCTGGAGAGAAGTTAGTTATAAATGCAAAATTGTTTGAAGGGCTATAAAATTAGTGAAAACTTTTCTACAGTTTGCAAAGCATTATAATACATTAGAGAAAAGTTGTTTTAGTGCAAACAGCACTTAACAGTAGTAGTTCCATCTCAGCGAAAGATTGTCATACCGAAGAACAGTGTGTAGTGTGTTTTTGGATCAGTGCTTCTGGTCACATCAAAGAATTTTTGTTGTCCTAGTCTAATAATCTATGGAAGTAACTTTCAAGTATTATTGACAATTATAGTGAAAATTGATACAGTTTTGCTGCCATCATGTTATCAGGGCAAAATATTTTGTCTGATACCAGATAAATTTGATTCCCTGCCCTTCAAACCCAAGAAATTTGGATAATTTCTATAATTTATGATCCGGCACTATGTTGAGCTCGTCTTTGGTGTAGCAGTATAACGAAAAGTAGAAAAGAATATTCAACGGTGGTCTGTGAAAGCTTAATTTTAAATCCTACATCAACGGATAGTAAATATCTTAAACTTGCAGTGGTTAGGCTTCATTGTAGTCAGACTTTTCACTATACTTTCTTTAAAAAAAAAACAGGAAAAAACTAAAAACCTTAATCAAACACTTTATCAAGAAAGAAGAAATAAAACCATTGCCAATAATGATCCCAATTAGTAGAAGTTAGATAAAGTATCCAGATTTGTTTGTGTGAATATCAGATATTGTGCCTTACAACACTATTTTCTTGGTGGGGGGAGGGGGGCAGGGGTTAGGTGGAGAATTACGGGGAGGGGAAGAGCAATTCAAACACCTGCCATGAAGAAAGTTTAAAGGGAAAAGATAAATAGCTTTATATGTGGAAAGGAATTTCATATTTATATTAATTACAACTTGACATAAATTTTAACATTTTGTGTGTAATTCAAACTGAGTGTAAAAGCAACCTCTATATAGTTTCATTAAATGTGGAAAAAAATAGAAAAGCAAAGAAAAAATAAAAAAGAATAGAAGATAGGATGCTTAGAATACTTGAAACTTTAACGGAATTATAACCCATAGATCATTTGACAATGTTTACTCTTTATCTGTAATATGCAGCCTGTTTGAACAGGTTTTCTCCTTTCTTTATCCACAACACCATGTCCTGTAATAGTCAAAGTACTTCCTCCCCTCCACCACCCCTCCTCCACCCCTCCTCCACTCCTCCGCTTCTTTCGACCTCCCCCATTCCACACTCTACACTCACAGATTCCTATGAATGCTCTGTACAGAATGCCTTTTGATAATCATAGCTACAGAAAATGGTGAGTTAATTGGTTTATGATGATTAACAGATAACACTGAAAACGACCCTGGGGGTTAAGTGGATATTCCGGTGGTGGTTGAAGTCGGTTGCCCCTTAAAAATGTTTGTAATTTTCTGCATGTTTAGGTCGAAGCAGCATCCACATAGCACTTTTGATATGATGAAGATATTAATGTTTCAAATTTGGTGGTATTTTGTGATGGCATGTGGCAACAGCAAGATGAATTATATCATCACTGCATATGCAGCTGACTTTTTTTTTCTTTCTTTATAATATGTAACTCACTTATACTCAGTGGAAAATAAACATTTCTATCAAAAATGATGCATTTTTGATTGAAAATTTTAAATACATTCAATGAACCATATCTCCCGTTAAAAACAAGATATGTAGTTACGGTTTTTCAACTAGCTGTGGAATATTTGTTGTGTTTTCCCATTTTTCATGTAAGTTTCAAATTATCTGCCACTGGAATATCCCTTTTAATGTAAGTTTAGCCAATAAAAAAATGCATGTCAACCAAGTTATGCAGGTTAACCAAGTCATGCAGGTCAACCAAGTTATGCAGGTCAACCAAGTTGTGTAAGCACCTCTTTCCTTTTTCCAAGTGTGTTTTTTTTTTCATTTTTTCACACTGCTTACTGTTTTGCTACAGTAATTATATCGGTGATCTTTACGTACCTGGTTTGGCATTAATAATGATCAGACTTTGAGAGCTGCTCCATTCTCTGTTTATGTAGCTGTACCACCTTGATAATGTCGAGTGTTCAGACCATCAGAAGAACAAAGCTTTTTGTTTTCTTTTGTCATGACAGTCTGCTGCTTGTCTTTGTTTCTATTCATTAATACGCCATTTCAAGATAATCCTAAGATCCAAGCGACTGTGCTATACTCAGGTTTTTGCACTTAGGTTATAAATTCAAGTTTCTTTTGGTCATTTGTTGTATCCCTTTGTGACAATCAAATATCAAATTGTACCCTGATTTTACCTTTCAGATATATGTCCTTGTCATCTGTCCTTTTCTTTAATCTTGAAACACAAAACAAACAAATAAGGACATGGTAGAATGGTTCCATATTTTATGGGTTGATCTGACTCAGGTCGCACACTTAGGTTAATTTCTTGTCCTTTTGCAATTCCAGGTACCCTTTTTGGGATACATTTATTAGATGTCTTTTTTTTCTCTTTTTTTTAAAGTTTGAAACCTCCGTCAGTCTTGTAAATTTGGTACAAGTCTTGGTATTAAAGAATCTCTAAGAGAAGCGACCAACATCGCTGTACTTCGGTCAGATTTTGTTGGTTTGAAATTGTGCTGTGGTAACATATCATATGAGGGCTGCCATACACCTTACTTTTGCCATAGGTCAAGCTTTTGTTGTCAAAGAAAAGTGAAACAGTATATTCTGATTTCTGCTGAAAGATGGCACCATTCAATAAGAAACTTACTTTTTATGAAAGAGATTGTTTCCAATATATTGATGGCAGGTTATTTATATTTTCTCTTGTTTTTTAGGTTTATTTTACCGAGAGTCCAAAATCTTGAAAAGTCCATAATTTTTTGTTTTGTATGTCCAATTTATGAATTGACCAAAGTTTTTTTTTTCATTTTCAAGCTCACAAAAATTGAGAGTTGAAGGTTAATCCTGAATGGGACAGCTTGCATGGTTGGAATACTGACCATGAAATAACATATTGTGCTTATGCATTCTGTACATTTTTGCACTTTAATTGTATAGCAATTTGACCATTTTGCATAACTCTCTTGGGATGAGAAAAATTATTAAATTAAATTATTCCCTACAAAATATTTAAAAATCCTGCACACAGTTGTTACCAAAATGTTATCAGTGTTGGATATATGTCTCAGAGTTAGCACTATAGGTGGACAGAGATTTAAAATTAATAATACTTAACTGTATACAAGTCATATCACCAAACCACCACCACCCCCCCCCCCTTTACAAAAAAATTAAGTAGATAAATAAGGGTTTATAAATGAATAATTAGGATTGTATGTTTTAAGTACTTGGACATCATCAAAGGACCATTTCTTTTATTACACCATCTTTTTTCAAAAAGTTGTTTCTAAAAACTGCTTATTTCTTGCCATACTGTTCAACCTTAGAAATATTATCAGCATTCATGTTAGAGTAACATTGTATTTTGAAACTGTGAATACAAATTTGTATAATTTCCAATGTTTTTACCCTTTTTATTGTCTTCACCATAGGTTTTCCCATCTTACTTTTATATTCTTTTTGTTCTTCACTTTCTTTGTCCAAAATTCTCATTCAAATGTGCAGCTTTTCATTGTGTTCTTTTGTGTATTTCTTTTTAACATGACAGTAGTTTTGAAACAATAGAATTCAGTACTATTTTCTTTTTACATTGCCTTTTAGTATTTTGTAGAAATTAGCAACAAACTTTGCTTTGCCAGAAATAATTGCAGCTAACTAGTCTGATTTGTTTTGTAAGGATTATTTCAAATGTTTTGCAAATGAAACACAACCAAAAACGATTATAAAAGAACAATAGAACTGTTTTATCTTGGGTTTTATTGTTTTGTTTTAGTGTCCTAAGAATGTGGACAAAATTTGTCAAATTCTATCATTTTTGTGATTCCAGACTAGATTTGCCTTGAAAATTGTAAATAACAGTAAAGAGTGGCACTTTGGACCACTGCAAGATTTTGAACGCCCTTTGTTTTTGGGCTTTCATCAGCAGGATTGCATGTAAAGGATCTTTTTGTGTTTAATATCAATTCTCTACTGCTAAATTAATTTGTGTAATAGCAAAGCATATTGTCTGAAATCTCTAGAAGAAGTCTTACATGTTAAGAGCTGTGCACAGTGGTGGATAATATTCTATAAGTAAACTGATTGCTATAAGCCTAATCTATTGACAAAGAACTTTATATAAGTATATGTATATATATATATATGCATAACTATATATATATATATATATATATATATATATATATATGTATATATATATATATATATAAAGCGGGAGGCCCGGGTTCAAATCCTGGTGGAGGCTGGAAGTGTTTTCACCGTTCTGGATATTCGTCAGACAATCGTCAGACAATCGTCGATCGTCAGACAACTGAACAAATACTCTCTGCGCGGATATATTCTATGGGGAACACGAACCCTATTTCTTACGTGCACGGTTCATTGGTTTGAGCCTATTGTGGCGACACTTGGAGATGAATTCAGATCTCTTATTGAGTAAATGCGGGTTTTTGGACAGGAGGATACAAAGCTTTTCATCAATACAGAGGTTACATTGACCGGATCTACGCATGCTGGTATTGGAATGCTTAAGTACGCTCCACTCAATAACGAAGGGGGCACCTTTACGCTTCAGGTCCCATATATGTTTGGAAAGCTCTGTTTCTTTCTCGTAACGCTCATGTCGGAATGACTTACTGTGGTTACTGTACCTTTGCTTAAAGGGGCCACTCGATAGCCCTATGTATGATTTGGTGTCATCACCAGTAGTAACATCGGCCCTATATATTACACTGCTCACCAAGCAATTCCCGTTGAGGGGGCAATTAAGTTTTACTCTACAATTGCATATGCGTTGAGCCAGCTGCGGTCTAAGCTTATTTTGTGATAGAAGCCGGTTATTATGGCTGTTGATGATTGATCGCATATTGCCCATACAACTGTAACTCAATTTCACGTTGTTTTTGTTGAAAATTTTGTGGAGCTTGTTTCCTTTCGGGAAGTGCTTGGCGAGTAGTCTGAAAAACAATTTCCCCACATTAGATTTGACATTACGGCTATAAGGTGGGTTAAACCATATTATGTTCCTGGTACGGGGTTTCTTTCTGGGTTGCTTCTTGCTGCTCAGTAACAGCTGTACTTACCAAGGCATTTACTTATATGTTTAGGCTCTGCTTTTATAGCATAGAGCACTCTTCTTGCAGTCCTGACCCTTCCTTGTTTTATATATATATATATATATATATATATATATATATATATATATATATATGTATGTATTCACACATACATGTTGCAGTGTTGCTCATGTATCAATATAACAAAATATTGTGCTCGAAAGTAATATTTTATTGTTATTCAAAGCTATCAACCATTGTGCATATTTATCATTTAAGCTCACTAACAGACAGAATTATTTAAAAGTGAAAAAAAAGAAGGGGAAAAAAAGGTGGAGTGATGAAAATATTGCAACTTACTTTTTAGTGGATCCATTAAGATTTATATTACATTTTCTTGTATCTTGATTTGATGATAGCAGCATAGAAATATGCCAAATCAAATTAACATCAACGAGAGATATAAGTAAGTTTTTCATATGTTTGAAGGATGCCAAATCTTATGAAATTATAAATTTCTTAGCTTATCCCCCAGTGAAGGGTAGTAAATTGCTTATGTTTGGCAAAGCTCCAGGGGGATCCTTATAGGGGGGGGGGGCATACAGCCATTCTTTTTAGCTCATTTTGGTTTGCTTGTACCACTTTGGGAGACATATTCATATGAGGGGAAAACAAGGATTACGCTTGGATGAAAGTCTCCAAACGTACTATTACCTTGCCAGTCAGAACTTGAACCGATGGCTTCTTTATTATACTGTAGCTAGATGCTTCACTGTTTTAAATGCTGCCACCATTGTACCAGCTGGAACAATAGCTCATTGTTTGTGATAGTATAATGCACTTCCCTGCAGTATATTAAAACGGCTCAAAGTATGTCCTGTGAGCAGTTGATACAAAAGGTCCTTTTTTTTTACCTTGAGATTTATTCTTATTTTATTGACAAATTTCTACAAGGAAAGCTAAACAGGCTTTGCTTTTGCTATAAATAGTAATTTATACTACTTCTTTTGCTATTGCAGATATAGCAATCAACAACGTTTATAAAAGCTATGATCGTGTTAAATGTATAGTAGAAGCCTAATATAGTTTTGCCCAGGTCTTTTAGCAATTTGTGTATCAAAACATTCCGATTTGAGTGAATACAAGTGACCAAGATGGGGTTGTTTTTACACTAAGGCATGGCTTTTCATAAGGGGGGCTCAATATCTCTGTGTGCGGGTATATATTTAACTTTGTCATTCAATCTGAAAAAAAAGTTGCACACAACCAGACTTGTGAGGTAGAAGGGAGTTATTTTAGGGGGAAGGAGACAGGGGTAGATCAGAGAGAGGGGGGGAGGGGGGTTAGAGGTGCTAGTATGAGAGCATATCAATCAAGTGATCTTTTCCTGTAATGCTGTAGTTTTTATTTGCAAATTAAAATATTTGTAGATATGTCAATGACTACATATTACTATAGATGACCTTTGAAGCCATCATTCATTCTAAATGTAAGAATGCTTGACATATAACCTTCTGGCTTCAAGCAGCTGGTTGGGTCTCTTGTTAATAAAAAGTTTAATTGGCTATAGAATATACACTACTTACTGTTTGCATTGTTTCAGTATGGTTGCTGGCTATATAGTGCACTCTTTTGACTGTGCAATTTAAGACTGTGGAATTGGGGATGGGAATTCAACATGTAATAGACCAACCGTTCCATCATGCTCTCCAAATGTCGTCGTGCACATTAATTGAACTATTGTAGACTGTGTAAGCAGGTGTTTACGTAATGTACAATACCATTATATTCCAACCTTGCAATGGTGTAGAGTCAATAGATAAAGAGTTATGAATATCAGTAACTCTCCAAGTCTTATATTTGTTGTGTTTAGTTTATACTTCCCCTCCCTTCTCCCACCCCCCCCCCTTCCTCATCTCACCACTTTGCTTTAGTCATAAGCTGGGTTCTTCTCCTAGCAAAGGTGTGTAGAGTCAATAGAAAGAGACAAAGAATATCATTAGCTATCGCCATAGGCGTAGGATGCTGGGGGGGGGGGGCTGCAGCCCCCCAACCAAATTTTTTTGTGAAAATTTGGGCAATATGCTGAGAATTTTTCGGGCACCTATTGAAAGGAAAAATAATTTGCAATGTGTTTTTCAATGGTTAAACTTATATTATTATGATCATGATTATTGTAACGACTTCCCCAATAATTATAACCAATATGGAAGGGTAATAATACGGAAAATGATTGTATGTCATTGGCATGTGATGTAATAACCGATGAATGCCTATATGATTTGCACATTAACATGTTGAACGAAAAATTTTGGTTGTATTTTTCAGGCAAGTCGTTACAGCCACCCCAAATCAAACTAGGCTCCTACGCCTATCGCATATACTTCATGTTTAATTTTAGCAAACAGGTGGGCATCGTAGAACTGATGCAATCTGCAGCCAATGATGTTGTTAATGATGTAGAAAGAATTCTATAGCCAACATTAACATCAATCCTTAGTTATTGGGGTGAGTAAAATGATCCCCATATTAAGGTCATTAGAATGAGCAGGAATGTACACAAAATTTAGAGATTAAGAACATGGTGGAAATGCACAACTTGTTTAATGCAAAAGTGCTGATCTTGTGCTGGTGTATATTGACTCATGTATAAATTGTATATATGAAGTAAACTGGATAGCATTCGTTATGCCAACTAAAAGCAGCTGTCTTGATTAATTTGGTTAATTAAGATAGTTGTGTGATGCTAAACGAACTGCCGGGCTGAAAGGACATTTTAAACAAAATTGATGGATGAATAAGGGAAAAGCAACACTGACAAGCTAACCTAAGCACTGATTTACATCCACTCGGTATCAAATTTACTTATTTCTTTAATGCCATCTTTCGGATATTTTTCATGTATTCATGTAATATAAAAGCTCCTCTTAAAACAAACGAACAAACAATCATAACAAAACAAGAAATGCTGGTCATCTCAGTTTTCAACTCTTATTTTATTCACCTGTATCATCATCTCAAAGTTACCCTAAACTTGATATTAAAATTAATATCATATAAATATATATTTGTACAAATACTGTTAATTACATTACAATGATCCTGTATGATTGCAACAGCTAACGCAAGATCGATTGAAGCATGACAAACTAACTAGTATTACCTTACTTTGCAATGCAAATTTTATCATCATCATCATCATCATCGAAAGGTGTCAAAAGGAAACTTGCAAAAATCCATGAAAAATGACTTTCAAAAGTTTCAATCTCTACACACATGATCCATGAAAACACCAGTGGTGTCCTTAACCTTAACACTTTCGTTTACCAAATAAAGATAACAATATTATACATATAACAATTTGTGAAAACATTCTTATTGACAACAACAAAGAGATATAAACCAAAATTTAAACCAAATTACCATTTCTTCCCGGTGTTGCAACTGTTAAAACCACCAACATATAGCTGTTTTAATCAAATTTATGTTCAAACTTTTCCAAATATATTTTCAGCCAATCTATCTGAAGCACTGTAAGCTAAAAAATATGTTTATTGCTATGAAATAGTGTTATAACGATGAAAGTTTTTAGTAGAGAAATTAATTTAGCCTAATTAACCACACTGGAGTCGTTTTTGATCGTTTCTCTTTGCTGCAATGGCCATCCAACAGGTAAAGAACTGGCCACTGGAGGCCTACAAGGTCTTAGAGACATATAGTATGCCACTTTCAGTAGAATTTAGATAACAATAGGTGACACAGTAGTTTTAAACAAGCATTATTAATTACCAAAGCCTTAATTGTCATGTGGAAAATTTGAAAGCATTTTAATGCCACTCATATCACGAAAGAGAATAAATACAGTTTAGCACACATAAAACAAAAGAGCACATTCAGTCCCTCTTCTATACTGACAAAGACAGTTCAACTAGAATTGGACCTAAAATATGTCAAACTATAAAATACATTGAGTTCAAATTTAAGGCTCTACAAGGCTTTATTAAAATACTGCATGCTGCCTCCTTGCTTTGTATCACCCGGCAGACAATATAAAAGTATGTATCTCACCAAAAATAATATCTTTCAAAAATTGACACATCAAGTAGACGACATTTCAATAGCACAGGATTTCTATTACGATGATTGACTATTTTAAGCTATCTGTAAAATAAAACTCATCCAAATCATTTACCTAGCGGTTAGTAAGAAATCTTTGGTTGGCATGGAAAAAGTAATGACTTATTAATGCTATATCTGTGAATTCCTGAAACTTGAGAAACATTGGCATGGGTGTGATAGAGGTGGAGGAGGGAGTGTTCTCAACATTCAAAAATGGTTAGGTTCTTTCTCAAAGTACTTCCACAGGGGTGAGTATTTCATAATCGCCTTTGAGTTCTTTTACACTTAAGCACATGAACAGCCCGAATCTTGACGAAAGAATATGTCTTCAAATTTATAAATGAGGATAATGTGGTTAAAATCCCCAGACTTTGCTTTACATCATCACTTACATAGTTTGCAGAGTATGAAATAATAGGACTATTTATACCCAATTATTCTTGTTTAGAGTATGCTTTTTTCTTTAGATAAAACACAGAGTAACAATAATTACATGGGAACAACTTTGAACCATTTTCTTTCGGAATCCGTTCCCAATCTGGGCCAGCACTGCAGATAGCCGACCGTTGTGCATTGGCAGAATCACAACTGTTGTTGTTTTCCAACCATGCGACAACTTGGAGTTTGATTCTCTTCAGAGATATCTTCCTAAAGTTCTAACGTCCCTGGGAGAATGATAAATAAATAAAATTAATCTAAATATCTTAAATTAAATAATTTCGTCACAATTTTTCATTTCTTTAGTCATCGTCACCTGATTCTATTCCACCCAACTCTGCAGATCGTTTCATGAAGTGATCTTTGAAAGGAAGATTGAAATCCGGAAAATCGATACCGTCTCCAAATCTTTGTCTCCTCTGTTCTTTCTTCACGATGAGTTCTTTTGTCGACGGGAGCTTGCTCCAGGCTTTCAGAGGGATGTAGGTGATATCTTCTTTCATCTCTATGCCTCCGGCCATAGCCGATGCCGCCCGTAGGACCGAGCCCTTCCGTTCTCTGGGACTGTTCGTGGGAGAATCTTTACCCTGCATGTAGGAAAACCACATTCATACATTTGATATCCTGAAGTTTGCAAAGGACAATGTGACCATTGGTTTTGTTTTTTCTCAATGGTTGGTTCAGATAATTAATTATGGTTGAATTTGCAACAGCTTCATATTTAACGACAGAAATATTTGGGACGGCGAACATTTTTAATACCTGATTAGCAAATAATTCGTGATCGACACAGGCCTGACTTATTATATTTGGAGCAGTTGTTTTTAACGTTCCGACCAAACAAATACTGACAAAATTCAATTTTGTTAACTTTGAATAATGTAAATTTTATGGCAGCTGTGTTTGATTTTTCTGTGCCTGAATCACTTACCACAGTAGCCGGTTGTGATGTCATACCCCCTTGAGGTATCGGAGGTACCGACTGGGCCCTCTGTGTGGATGACTTCTTTTCTCCCTTTTTATCTTTCTTCTTCTTGTCCTTGCTTGGAGGCGGTAGAGATGCAAATTTAGCTTGGATAATCTGCAACACTCTTGGATCAGCCCACCATTTGGCCACATCTAAGGCAGTGTCACCTGCAAAGAAGATGACAAAACATAAAAACATAATAAAGGAAGCTACAAAACAAAGAAACAATAAGAAATTAATAGCGAACCGTTCAAGAAATTTAGCTAATTTAAAATTGCCATCAAATTAATGTGAATTGAGGACTACTTCAAATTGAATAAGTATCCAATCGTGGTAGCAAAAATGGTAAAGTAGGCCCTTTCTGAACCCTGGCATCCTCAGCTAGAGGATTAATTTGTTATGTCCCTGCATCATAAAAAAAACTTGTTGGTAACTATACCAGGACCTTGGACAGGCAGATCAAGGGCCAGTATGTAAGTGCAAGACTCGATATAGAAAGAAAGTGAACTAATTACAAAAAAAAATAATAAGAAAAAAAAAGAAGGATGACACAATAAAGGAAAAAGATGTGTTTACCTTTTCTATTTTCCAGAGTACAGTCGCAACCTTTTTCGATCAAGTATTGCACTATTTCTGGGGAGGATGTTTGAACTGCTCTTATGAGTGGGGTGGCGCCATTCAGAGACTGTGAATTGATGTCTGCTCCACGTCTTAACAGCAACTGAACTAAATCTAGTTGACCAGAAAGGCAGGCGTGGTGGAGTGGTGTCCATCTGAAATTATCTCTAATAGTTATGTCAGCCCTTTTGCACCAAAAAGAGAAAAAGAAAAAAAGCTATTAAGATATTTCCTCCCAAGAAATCAGTTTTTGGAATTATTTAAAAAATTTCCTTATAGGGTCATAATTTTTTTTAAGTAGTATTTGTTAAATTTGTATTGAATTTGAGGCAGTGAGCAGGGTTGCAAACAGGGTGTTCTCCTCGAGTCGCGATTTAGTTTTGGTCTTGGCACATTTCACACAATAACAGACAAGAAAATAAATTAGCATTTCATCCATTCATTTAAGCAGTAGTAGAATGTTATTGTGTCATTTATTTTTAACAGCCAGTGAATAAAAAAAATAGAAATAAAAACATAGACTTTATTTCCTCAAGTTAGTCAAAATTTAGACATTTGAAGATAACAGAGAAATTCCAATGATATTAAACCTAGCAAATATCAAATCCTTGATCTAAGTTTGAAAGTACAACCCCCCCCCCCCAAAACAAAAAAAAACCCAACAACTGCTCTTTTCTAGAATGGTACCATCTTCTTATTATTGTAGGAGGAAAACAATTGCTAGCAGTGGTCTTTTTTCTGCCAATGACATTTTATTTGATTGCATTTAAAATTCCTATCTTGTACCAAAATCAGTTTATACAGATGACAAATTTCTTACCCGTTCGCTAGCAGAAACTCCACCACATCCGTGTTACCCTTAGCACATGCAACCATGAGGGCGGTCTTGAAATATTTGTCCGATGTATCGACTTTGCCTCCGTAATGAAAGCATTGCTGGAGTGAATCCAGGTCGCCCATTGAGGCGGCGTCGTTCATCTTAACGTAAGTGACTTCTTGATGATGGAGATACCAGGCGGAGTCGTCCTGTATCGGATGTCTGGGGGGTCTGTCTCGGTCAAATCTACCCGTGTCTGTGAAGGGTACGTGTCGCTCTATCAGGTACTCGGGTGGTCCACCGAAATCTGTCCTGTCCCCTTCGGGACCCAGACATATCGGCATGGGTACCTTTGTCTTACCCTTCTTACCCTTTTTGCCCTTTTTACCCTTTTTCCCCTTCTTGTCCTTCTTCTCATACGCCGAGAGTAAATAGGTCTTGTGGACATACTTCTTGGAAGTCATAAAATCACTGTAGTTGATCACTCCCTCTTTCGTCTTATCGTGAAGTTGGAATAGATTCTTAAAGTCGTCCTCGTCAATCGGAGCGTCCAACGTCATGAGAATATCATAGAAATCGTCTCTCGCGATCACTTCATTCTTGTCTGAGTCTAACGTCTCAAAGCGTTCTTTCAGCTTCTCGGTGTTTTCGAGAGTCCAATCGTACAGCCTCACTGCCCAAGGCTCTGTCGGAGCTTTAGCACCCGACTGAAGTTTCTTGGAGAGCTTCTCAGCTTTCTTGCATTCCTTCAGTGCATCTTTGAAACCGTTATTTTTGGCGATAGCTTTCGGCAGTAGGCCTTCTTCATTTTTCACATTCGCTTTGCAGCCTGTTTGGATAAATAAATAGCGAAGATGGTATAAGCTCCTGTTTATAATAGTCATACCCAAATTTCATAAACACGTTTGTCATGTGACGAGAAACTGAAAGCATCTCGACTAGCAAAATTAACCAAACTTAGGCAAGATGCTCAAATTGTTACACATTGACTACAACTATGCATATAACAGATCTGGTATGTATACCATTTAGTCCTATCAACATGAATGTCATAACTGGTCGACAAACTTAACTACAACCTCTGAACAGCTAGAAGTAAAATGTTAGCAGTTCCTATATACACTATTAACTATTCCCTGATATAGATGGTTCACTGTCTATAAACTTTTGAGATGAGACTATTATCAATTATACCGCTCAAAACCAGCATAAAAACACACTGTCATTTTAGTTTAATTGGTAGACTACAATATGGGGAGATATTTTGTATGCAGCAAAAGCAGAAGGATAGAAGAAATGCCTCCCTCCCTTCCTTCCATACTCCTGTAAATTTGTTTTTGAGCATGCCTTTCTCATTAATATATTGGTTATGACTTTTATTCCACTAGTGGCCCAGATCCTAGGAAAAGTACATTGCCACACAGTATGGAATATTTGCTTTATAGTGATACAGTTAACACTGAATTTCAGGATTTTATAGGTTGTAGATATTTCGAAAGGACATGATTGTTCCTCTCTGGACAAGATTTATAAATGTACACAAAAACAAAAAACACCAACCAAAAAGAAAAACAACAACAAACAACAAAACAATTTTATCTTACTGGTAACATCGCTCAAAAATTCTGATGTTACTAGATACATTTATAAAGTTGACAGGTTTAAAAGCGACCCACAAAAACAACATAAATTTGCACATAAATTGCAATTTATATGCAAACTTTAAAACTGTTGAATTGAAAGGAACTTTTTAAAGAAAAAACTATCCTTTGTGTTTGATAAAATATGGTTTGGTATAGATGACTAACAGACAGACAGACAGACAGACAGACAGAAACATACCTCTCTGTCCGAGATATCGACAAGATTCTGCGAACCCTCCCTCTGCAGCGTAATGCAGGGGTGTGTTGAGGATGACGTCAGTGATGCCCAAGTCAGCCCCGAAGCCAGCTAAAATTCGCAGAACTTCAAAATGACCTTTCATGGCAGCTCGATGTGCAGGACTCATACCATTCTTGTCGCAAATGTTGACATCTGCACCTTTCTTGACGATGGTTCTTACAATACTAGCACTACCACTGCTAGCTGCTGCTGCGAGAGCAGTCTGGCCTGTGGACTGTAGCAAACATTGAGAGGTTAAATGGAAGAAAAAACCCTTTTCATCTTAAGAGGAACTGACAAATTTGTGAATATTTTAATGTTGCAGTATTTATGAACAGTTGATATTATAGTACACACCAAACTCACCAAGAAAGGTTGGCTCTTCTACTGTATATATTTGCATTAGGGTTTAGTTATCGTTGATTAAAAAATTATGTTGATCAGAGAATAAACCTGGATGTCTAATTCAAGTTGGGAATTTTGTTTTGCTGTAAGTTTTGTAAAAGATACATGATTACTTATGAACTTGCGTTTTATTTAAATCATGTGTAAAAGTAAGTTGGCCTGACGTTTCAATCCTAGCAGGATCTTCATTTAGCATTTGAAGAAGGTCCTGCTAGGATCCAAATGTCAGGCCAACTTACTTTTACACATTCTCCTACACAGGCTCTCTAGTGGATAAGCAGTTTGCTAACAGTTTTATTTTATTTTTATATTTATTTAAATCATGAAACATTGATTCTCCTGCTAAACTTCAGTTTCTAGGAGAAGAAGTATGATTTTGCTGAGCAAGCAAATGTAATATTGACATATTATTATTGATCCACATGTCACTATGTAATACATGAGGCTTAGACCATTTACCAATTATTCCAATACAGAAACATTTGTGTCCCACAATTGATAATGTAGTGAACATTGATTGAATGGCACACATGTGAAATTTATGTCTATCTTGATTGTTTTAGTGTGTGAATCTGGTGGACGTATGTTATAGACCTTTTTTGAGGTAACTCATCTTGTTTACTTGGTCAAGTCAAGTACTTAGTCTTAGACAAAGTAAATGCAAAATGCAGCTTTAAAATAACAACACTCTTCTATTGCAAACACAATATTGATAAAGACAATGCCCCAATTATCAAATATTAACCATTTTCCACTACAGATACTTTCATTAACGATATTTACGATACAATCATTAATGTACTGAACATTTTTTAAATGCCTAACTTCATAATTTTGAGTGTGAATTTGGTGGAATAAGGTAAAAGATTGTTTACATTGATCGATTGTTTCAAGACAACTTATCTTTACTTTCTTGGTCAAGCTACAGTAGCTAAGATGACTTTGACAATAGTAAATGCAAAATACAGTTTTAAAATAACAAAATTTGTCATATTATAATTACAGCATTGGAAAAGACAAAGCTCCAATTGTCTCTGTAGTTAATTAAATAAATAAGTGAAATAAAAAATCTTTGTTTTTGTTTAGAGATTAGAAAAAGTTCACTCACTGGATGAACACTGTTAGGATCAGCTGCATGATCGAGCAGGAGTTGACAGATCTTCTCGTTTTCATTTGCCTCAAAACAGGCCAGGACCAATAGCGGCATGCCATCGTTACCTACGTTATTGCAATCGGCGTTGTTTTCGATGACCATCTCTGCGCATCTTGTGTGTCGGCTGGTAGGCAGAATGCAGTAAAAGAGAATTCCTGTAACATATGAAAAGGAAAAAGAAACCATAACAATTAACAACAAAATGTAGAATTATTGAGAATACTTACAGCTCAAAAATTACTTTTCAAATATTAGAGATCAGCATCTTTGACTGTAATTTCTTGCATTTTTAAATTTGCCAATTGGGCCTCAATGTACTTGCCTTAAAAGCTTAAGGTTTGTCTCCAATCAAATTTGTTTTCTGCATTGTAGATGTTACGGAGTTTTCCAGGCATTTTCCAAAGGCAGCCCTACAACTGACTGAATATGATTTTTGCAGACCTTTATTGTAACTATTTACAAATGTTTTGTTCTGGGCTTTAACATATACCTCTAGTTAATTGTTTCTGGAAGGAATAAAACTTGTTTTCTGAAGTGAATTTAAAATACAAAAGTACTTAAAATGTAGTTTGCCTCTTAACCTCTAAACCTGTGACATTTTTTTGCAAAGCAAAGTCATTTATTTTAACATTTTCTCTTTTCATTATTATTAAATTGTCTTTCAATGAAAATAAAATTGTAAAGTAAAAACAGACACCTATGAAATAAGCACAGAGTGCCATTTTATATAGCTAAAGAACCTTTGGAAGCTACTGATGAATTTGGTTGTGATAGCATAGTCATGGGATCCATACAACATCTACTGTATTCAAAGAACTTTACCTTTTCCATCTATATCTGTGGTTGTCATATCCGCGTCAGCAGTTGCTAGAACCTCCAGTGTCTGAACATGTCCAAACTCTGCCGCCCTCATTGCCGCAGTTCTACCTTTCAGATCGACAACATTAGGATGTGCACCCAGTTCCAGAATAAACTTAACCATTTCTTCATCGTTTACCCTGGATGCCAGATGTAAGCCTGTCTCTCCATTTTCTGGCTCACTGTAGTTGATGAGATGAGGAATACCGCTGGAGCAAAGTTTCTCAATCTGAGGCTTGTCTCTCTTACGTACACACTGCAGCAACTTGTGTGTTTGTAGAATCTCTAATCTGGTCTGTGCAACAGGCATCTTGAATGCTTCCAACTGCTTCAGATGAATTCTGTTGATAAAAATGATAAGCAAAGCACATGCAGGTTTATGTTCCATAGTAGTGCATTCTATGTCATTCAAGAATTTTGGTTAGCACTGAAGTGAAAGCTAACGTAACGTCATCATTGCGGTAAGTTCCTGACCTAGTACAATCAGTTTAAAGTTTCACAGTTTTGAGGTTTCTTTTGTTAGCTTAATTTGTTTTCTCATGGTTATTCATCAGTTCATGTCCTGTGGGTTCCACTGTTTTAAGGTAAAACTTTGTACAGTTAAACTAGCCAGACGGAAGTTGCTTCTGATGAAGGCCTATAGTTAGCCAGCTAACAGTTTCTGTCAGCAGGCTAAATAAATGTTAGTAAAACTTACACAGTTAGAGTAACACAACGTTACTTTAACTAAAGACTTAGCCTTTTAAATACGATAATACAGGCTAGTAAAAGTAGTTGTAAATGGGATTATCCTGATGACTGGTCACAACTCACATGCTTGGCTTAAAACACAAACTTAATATGTATGGCTATGTTACTTGTTAGTAACAGTAACTTATAAGTTACTACGTTATTCAATTGGTTCTGGGTTACTGTTACAGTTAGTGTTACTTACTGAGTTACTCTAGACTTTACTTATAGTCTACACGTCCGAATCCACGCATGTTAAAGTTGTCGGAATCACTCAAGTTTGCCAATGTTTCACGTTAACGTTACAACATCATGTCTTCGTAGTGGGCGAAATTTGTAAGAAGGGATACTGAGTAACGTTATTCTCTTCGCGATGAAAGGTATCGTTAGGTTAGTTGTGCTTGTAAGTTGCAACATAGGCTACTGGGTCCTTACACTTGACGGGAATAGAATGTGTACTAAATCAGCCTGTATATACAGTGTTCTTCCGGTATCATTCATTGATCGCATTGCCCTACATACGTGCACATATAACTGCTTCAACCGTTTTCACGTTACAACTGTATATACAATGTTGCTGTAGCAACGCGCAAGGCTTTAGGTTGTACAGTACTAAATGACGGACCATTGCTATTAGCAGAGACAATCGATTAGCGATTATTCTCGGCTGATGAGCGGCAGCGCAGTATATGACATTTTATCCTAGACTGTTTGGCAATGCTTCGGTGTATTTTACACTATATCATATTTTTAAACACATCATCATATAGCTCCCAACTTCTGTAACCAATGATACCTACAATCTTGGCCCAGGATTGCCAAATAAACTGACAAATCTTTTTCTATATGACGGGGAATCATGGAGGGACAACACATTTGTATTTAACTGAAATTAAATAAATCCAGGGTTTCTTTAATTCGCAAGAAAGTTTCTTTAATAAAGAAGAACAGAAGAAGGAACTTTCCTATACTCGCGAAAACTGCCTACCTTCAAAGTTTTCGCAACTAAATTTGGTTTTGTCTGGTGAATTCAGGGTCGTTGATGCCACGGTTGCCCAAATAGGATATTGGAAATATATTTTATGTTTGTTTCGCCGAATCATGTTACAATTTTCCATAAAATTCAACCGTACGATTTGAAATTGTTTGCTTTTCATTTCGAAATTAGATTTGTTAAGTTCCTCGCAATGTTGACGTTTTGTCTATATATGTTCGTTTGAAGTTTGAAGTATCAACTCTATGAGTCGAATTTAGACGATTTGGCATCCAAATTTGGGACAAACTAAAACGAATGACAGCGAATGACCGAATGACAATTGACTTTGTACAGGGTTAATTATCATTTGCGAATGACAGCGAATGACAGCGAATGACAACGAAGGACAACGAAGGACAACGAAGGACAACGAAGGACAACGAAGGACAGTGTTGAGTGGAGATAGAATAATTAACGGAGTGGAGTAAATGCGGTTATTGGTTTTCTGCGCAAAAATGATTTGAGGAAAATCGCATGTTACGTGGTTGCAGGGTTTTGATGTAATTTACGGATAGAAACCACAGGGAAAGTTTTGTGTGAGAATGCGCTCGAGTGCTGTGCTTTTTACATCTGTAGATTTATATAGAAAGCCTAACTGAAGCCGTTTCAAGATTATAGTATTGTTAGTTTCTAACAATTAATATCGGAAAAATGACGTTAAATTTACTTTTTAAAATCAGACTTACAATTTCGCTTACTATAAGGTGCGTTTTTATCTTGTCCGTACTTTATTAGATCTAGATACCCACGAAGTCTGAACTGTGATACCCGGTTGAAGCAAATGTCTGTGCTGTCATTACTGTCATTCGTTTTAGTCAACGCAATTTTTTAGTGTGTACAACATATTGTCATTCGTTATGTGTAACGCAATTGTCATTCGTTTTAGTAACACCCTCCAAATTTCAATTCCAAGTTTCAAGTATGTTTCGCCTTAAAATGTTGGCTATTTTATCTTAGAAATTCCGTCACTATATTTTCAAAAAATTATGAGCTATAAAATCTTTCATTCCCGAGGCTTTACCATTTCGAAATGATCAAGAGTACCAGGGGCGGATCCAGGATTTTGAGAAAGGGGGGGCCGACATCCCGATGGTAGCACTTTAGTGATCTGCGTCCTGGGGGAGGGGTTTAGGGGGAGGGGCCCCCTCCCCCTTGGAAATTTTTGGTTAATTGTGAGTGCTTAGATGCAAAATGGTGAAACATTTCGCCAAAAACTAGAAAAACCAGAAACTTTGCAGACACGCTTTTTTGTGCACATATTTTTGCTCGATAGACACATATTTAAGAACGCTCAACAGTGCATGTACAATGGATACACTATTATTGCGTCGATTCGTTTTTTCTTTTGCGCGAAAATTATGACGCCAGATTCACCCTAAGAAAAAACATAAAACAAGATATGTTCAATGAGATAATTATGATATACTTATTAATGAAATGGGGGTGTAGGCGGTTTTACACTATCTAACGCAACGTAGTCGCCAAGAACCTGAAGTATTTTTAAGGGAGGGCCTGATAATAAGCGGAAACGGATCACCGACCGAAAATATATCGGAATTTGTGGATTATTTCTTGCTTCCTATTCAGGGGCGTAGCGAAGTTTTTTTGTTGGGGGGTGTGGAGAATTTGATTTGCCGACGGATCTGGAAGTGGTGACTGAAATGGGGGAGGGGTCTAAGGGGAGGGGGTGTCCCCTCCCCTTTGGAAAATTTTTAGTTTTGAAACGTCCTTAGATGCAATCTGGTGCATATTGTAAGTCAAATTTGATTTGCCGACGGATCTGGAAGTGGTGACTGAAATGGGGGAGGGGTCTAAGGGGAGGGGGTTTCCCCTCCCCTTTGGAAAATTTTTAGTTTTGAAACGTCCTTAGATGCAATCTGGTGTATATTTTAAGTCAAATTTGATTTGCAGACGGATCTGGAAGTGGTGACTGAAATGGGGAGGGGTCTAAGGGGAGGGGGTGTCCCCCTCCCCTTTGGAAAATTTTTAGTTTTGAAACGTCCTTAGATGCAATCTGGTGCATATTTTAAGTCAAATTTGGCACCGTAGAATTTCCATTTCGATATTATTTTTATGGCAGTCGGCAGAAGAAGAATTAATTGGGACCAATTATCGAACTGTGTTTTCTCTTTCACCGATCGTTGAAATAGTGAAACTTCGTGATGAAAATGTTCAGAAAACTTTCCGGTAATGAGAAATAACAACATTCATTGATATACAAGCGAGAAACGTTAAAAATTGTGTACAATTCGTGAGCCGTGTCCTTAAGTTTTCCACGGAGAACGAATGACATCTGCGATGACGTCATTCTGAACAGAGGATAATAACAACACGTTGTCACACGATAGCACGACTCATGGGCTACGGCCTATACGGAAGCCTTTAATTCCATTTCTTTCACTGAGTTGCCGGCGATTCTGGCACTCGTCTAGCTGAGCCTGGCTACAGTAGCTATACTGACGGCCGTGACATTATCAGTTATTTGCCGAGAGGTTTTTAACTTGCAGGCGTCGGGTGATTGGATTGGTGAATGAGTTTATCAGATGAAGAACTGGAAAATCGAAATAACCGATAAAGAAGCTCCCGTTCTCCTTTTCTCTATTCAGCTTTCCTTCTTTCTTCCCCTTCCGCTCTCTTCACCTTTTCTCCTTTTGCCGACAGACCCAAAATTTGCCGACAGCGACCAAATTATTATATATAATATAATAAATCAAAAAATAAAACCAAAATCTCAAAGGTTTACTTGTTAACTCAAGGTTTCATACTAACGAAGAATCAGCTGACTCTCAAGGTTCACACGAAGCTCTTTTAGATGCTCTTATAGCTGCATTATGAGCCCATAAAAACTCGTGCACAGAAAATAGATGCATTTTGAGAACGAGACGCCCAGGCCGAATATAAAATATTCAAAGGCTACTACTGATGAAGCTCCTATAAAGTTTGAGAGCAGAAACCGGTCTAGTTGGTCATAAGAACCTACACTAGTCTCTCCTACTATTAACAGTACACTCAATTCACCTAATAGGTGCAATTATGCTTCACCACGAGGAGCATGCTATAAGTTCATGTTCCTTGGGCCCTCCCTTAAAAATACTTCAGGTTCTTGGCGACTACGTTGCGTTAGATAGTGTAAAACCGCCTACACCCCGTTTCATTCAGATAATTATGATATACTTGCTAACTGTGCATTGATTTTCCCTGACAGTAATAGTCAGCACTATAGTACTGAGCCGTATCTAATTAATACGTGATGTCGCGTAGGCCTGGTAATTGCCTTACTTTCAAATTTGGAATAAAAACGATCGCGTTTCAGGGAAGAACAGCTGGATATATATTAGGCTTTTCTTTCACCAAGTTATGCCTATTAGGAATTTAAAGTACTCCCACATAAAAAAACGCAACTGATTTCCAAAAAGGGGGGGCCGGGGCCGGGTCGGCCCCCCCCTGGATCCGCCCCTGAGTACCGTACTTATTAGCACAATCTTTTGGGTTAGATCTCACTAACTACCTACTGTGTAGCCAGTGATTTCTAAGATTCCCTTCCTTGGGACGGACCCCAGACGTCAAGAGAAACATGATTCAACAGTTACAAGGTCACACCGTTCTAAAATCCTCCATCCGCCTCTGCTAAATTCTATCACATCACATCGTTGAAGGTCCCTTTTTGGAATTGTCTCTCCGTCTACCCGTCTCATCCCCACCCTAGTGAATACTTCCACAACAAAAAAACCTAGAATATGATCATATCGATTTTTAAACGTCAATAATTTCTTCATCGTGAAAATAAAAGTTGTCAATATATTCGATCACTGGTAAATGGAATGAATTTGATAACATGACATAAAAAAGAACAGACCATTCTGTCAAAATGTAAATTTGTTAGCAATTATTAAAAATTGAATGATGAATTGCCAGTGAAAACTAAATATGGTTTTATTAACTCGTTCTATAGGCTACTGCCACGAAGACTCTCCGGCTCTGTTTTGTATTGTTAGACGATGGACAGATGCATGGCTTCGTGAAATATCGGTATAATAACGCTATCTTCAAACAAAAGAAAATTCGCAATGTTTTTTATTCTAAGTTGTAGATGTCATTTATGTTCCACAAAATCAGGTCATGGTAAACCACACAATCGTTAATGGTCGGCTGTTGGCAGAAAAGGGTATTTTTTGTGATATTATGAAGCTATTCGCAGAGTTCCTTTCTTGTATTTTAAAATGTCAGATGTTGTGTTTAGTTTTCCCACAAATGGGTGGTTTTCAATACTTAATACTTTTATGCTGGAACTTTTGGCCCTCCAAGTTATTCCCAGACTCTGAGGTGAGTTATATATTCGTCATTTACTTTTTTTGATATTGCAGTTAAAACTACGTGTTGAAATTTTAAGCTGAGTGACCATTAATAGACTGTCTAGCATATTTGGGGACAATACTGATGACTGAATCTTGGTTGTGACAAGAGGTGTCAAGGACAATTGCTCTTGGACCCATTTGTGCACTCTTAATATATCCCATGCATTCCTGGCCTATTCATATTTTCTCAGGCCCTCATATTGAACCAGGGACCTAGGGGTGTGGTCCTCCCCGTCCCATCTTGTCAGGCTTGGCTGTGACATAATTTTTTAATCAATTGTGTGGTTCCTTCAGAGAAACCGAAAGTTAGCGTGATTTTCAGCTTATCTGGTTTATAAGGTAATTGCACCTTTTCGAGGCTGGAAAGAGATACTTCACAGCATAGGGACCAAATGTAATAGATCCTAAAATGAATCAAGTAGAAAGAGGACAATGAGATGTTGTAAAGTTTATAAATGTAAAGTTGGAAGTTACTGTCTTTGTCTCAGAATTGCTGTAGGTTGACTCAAACATTTCCACTGCAACAAAGTGAGATGGCATTAGACATGCTCTGTTGCAAAACATAAAGGGAATCTAAAACTTAAAGGTCATCAATACTGCCATAAAACCTCAACAGTCTACAAAATGTGAAAAATTGTAATCAAAATGTTTAAACTCAATAAAGAATAGTGTTTAGAGAGACAATGAAATGTCCCAGTGAGGACAAATGTCAAGATGGGTTTTCAGAAATAAATGAATTGTTGAGGTGCTATTGATGCTCCTAAACTTTGCTAGGGAAGGTTGATAAGACTTGTTGTGCAAATTGTATTACAGGCAAGTAGGCCACCACCAGCTAAGTCCTGCCCGAAAGAGATTTCGTTACAGTCCGTGAAAAACTGGACCTTCAATCTTACACTCATGGATATGTAGACCATTAAGGCCTACGGTTTGAGCACTTTTTCTGTCATACTGTGCATATTGCTTTAAATAGTTGTTGTGAGGTTGTGGTTGACTTTGGCCCTATAGCTTGCACCAATGCTTTTCCCTGGCCCATGTAGAAAATTAATAAAAAACCTCCTGGTAAAAAAACTTCATTCCTCAACAGAAACAAACTATTTAAAAATTTACAAATAATCAATATCTCACTAAGACAAAAGTGAAATGAAAGTGAAATGAAGTACCCCTTCAGATAGTAACCTAATCTGCTTATTAATGGAATAGAAGAAAAGAAAAGTGACAAAGCTACATAAAGTATTTTCTTAACAATCTGTATTTTTAATTCATCATCTTTCTTTTCACAGGTTGACAGAATAACAAAGTGATAGGTCTGTACCCATACAGTTACAGGGATAGTTCTTTAACTCCATATTTCATACAATATACCAAGTATATTGCTTTACAAAAGCTCACTTTCCCCCCTAAGAACCCTAGACAAGAAAAAAAGACGAAAAGAAAACATCTCAAAAGAGAAATAGTTATACCTAGGTGACCTAGAGCAATCAAAATTTCATCTCTAATAGCTTTCTTTCCTTCTTTTCTTTTT
This sequence comes from Apostichopus japonicus, assembly GCF_037975245.1. Classification (NCBI taxonomy): domain Eukaryota; kingdom Metazoa; phylum Echinodermata; class Holothuroidea; order Aspidochirotida; family Stichopodidae; genus Apostichopus; species Apostichopus japonicus. The sequence goes on from NC_092568.1 coordinate 19,081,264, forward strand.
GGACATTGCTGCAGGCCGTGGTCTTCAAACAAGCTCATTGGATCATTGTTGGATCATCTTCAAACGGCACAGATCATCACTTGCAAAAACTGAAAACAATTCTTTCTTTCTTTCTTCTGGTTTCGAATGTTCATTGTACAACAACCCTTAATTGGAGCAAGGTCCTAATTTCTACTTCTTGATGGACATATTCAATAGATCCGCGCATGCCCACAATGTGCCGGCACCTGTTATCAGCACAACTCCGAGGTATATCATGCGGTCCTTCCCACCACCTTTTAGGTGAACAGGTTGGCCATCACTTTCCTGCATTTGGGAGGGAGAGAGAGAGAAGGCAAAGTGAGGAAGGGCTCAGGATCTATAACAAAGTTACTGTTATATTTTCAGTATGAAAACATACCAAGTTTTCTGTACGATAACTGTTCAAACGACATTTGCACTTTTCTGCTAACCGTAAATGACATTTGAGCTTCAATTTGTGAAGACTTCATGTGGTAAATGAAAGCTACCGTTCACATTTATCAACTTGTCTTAGGTGAACTTCTTGTGACAGATTGTGCTTTTGCTAACCTTGACTGAGAAAGACGATAGGGTACCCATTAACAGTGAAGCCACATGTCAGCTAAGTAAAGTGTGAGGTCGTATTTCATGATGAGAGCCAAACACACAATACAACATACATATTGAATTCAGGTGACGTGACTTGACAACAGTTGCCTGTCCTTCTAAATAAAAGAAGATGAGCAGGAAACCATTACAACCTACTAATTTGCTAAATTCAAGCTACTTTTCGACACTCAATCAATTTAAAAATTGCAAAAAGACATACCATCAATCATTGATAATGCTGAGAACAGTCCTGTGTGGCCAAAATAACTACAAATTATACATACAGTGTCACTATTGGAATAAATTTACCTGAAATCTCAGTTGCTGATTTTTCACTTTGTTTTCCACCTGAGACCGTATGGAGGTCGAAAATGTCCTTGAGGCTCTAGGGACCAAGCAACGTATAACCTGTAACAAGAGACGGCAAATAACAGAAAAAAAAATTGAAATGAGGTTTAAGGGAAAGAAAATATATATGTAACAGAAATACATCAGGTTAAATTTAGTACTAGTGTAATAAATCAAATAATGGAGATCAAAGCCTTTAATCGGGACATAAACCTAACCATCATCAACAATGTAGCCTATTGTTAGGCCGTATCTATGTAAATCCCGCTTCTTTTTTAAACTTCCCTATTTTGATAACGGCTGTTCAAAGTTGCTTCCTACAGTAATATTATTGCATACTTAACATGACTGAATTTAAATAAAAGTATATTCATTTTCTTGTCAAAATGTCAACAACAGATAGTGATATAGTGTTGAACTGTAGAGTGGAGTTGCAGGTTGGTCGAGGCAGGTTGGCTGTAACTGAAACTCTTTACTTATACATGAGACAAATAAACAACTTAACAGGAAGGAGGTCTGTGTGCAACTGAATATATTAACAGTAACTCTCTTGAGGCTGTATTATGTCCCTGTTAAATAATAGTTTTGAGCACCTGGAAAGGGAATGCACTCAGGCATGCCTCATTACAATAATACACTTATATACAAGTAGTCACAGTAGTAGTGTTCATAAATTACAAATTGGTAGGTCTACAATATCTGACCTGATCTGCCAGAATTGGAGTATCTCCTTGCAATCAAAGATACCCAGTCATAGTTTATGACAGTATGTCATATATATTTACTAGCTCTTCATCAAGCAGTGGGAAATGTAGCTTTTAGCATAAAACTTTTTGGGTGATTCAAAAGGACAAAGTGTACCCAAAAATGCCTGTGTAAAAATAGCCATTGATGAGCTTACAGTATTGTTGCCAAATACAATAGGCGTGGCTTCTTGTACTTATTAGTGCAGCAGTTCTGGGAATAGTATACATTATTACCGCCATGTTGTGCAATACGAATATTGTACACAAAAATCTGATCCATACAGGAAAAATGACTTACAAAATTGATAAATTGGTATTAAACTTGCTGTCACTTTCGAGATACTGAAAGTGGGCCTATGATCCACCTGACGGGGAGTTTTTCTGGCCCATTGCCGATGGTCTATTTATGAAACTTACACATCTCTCCTGCAGTGTACATATTCTGTTATTTTGCTGTTTTCTCGGAAAACAAATTTACTGTTTGGACAACCAACAAGAACGACCTGGCTGTCCAAACAAAACAACTAAGAACTAAAATTAGGCCTGCAGCAGGAATGGAGTCTACCAGTATCAAAACTACCCTAGGACTAAGGATTGGCATATTTGATGGTATACAGTAAATTCATAATGATACTAGGCCTATGGGCATAAATGTTGTTTTAATTTAAATGATAGCTGTGATGTCGATCTCGCTGATTTTATTCAGTGATTTAGTTCTATCCTTCAGCAATGTGATTTCATCGATGCTTTGACAATATTATGCCAAAAATAGAAAGAATTATACTTGTACAGGTAAGAAGTCAAACTGCTTGAACAAGTTATTAAAGTAAAAATTCCCAAACTTTGTGCATGCATGCATTAAGGTTTGCTGTATAATTAATTCCGCTAAAGGGGTGGAATCATCCACAAAAACGTTCCTTTGTTTAATTTTTTATACAAGTGTGAACCAACCCAGCAACTTTACAACATAATCAAACTTTAGGGCTAAGTTAGTAATAGAGTTAGTAGTTCAGTGCAACTAAACTACACATACAGTAGCCTAGGATAGTGCGAAATGTGTCGAATAAGTTAGATTAGGCCTAGGCTCAGTGAGGCTAATGTTAGGCTAGGTTTGTGTATGTGTATGTATAAACAACTCTGAGTCTGGCAGTACAATTGTCCAAGGAATCGTCTTACCGATACACTATTCATTTCGCCTGTTTTCAGTGCAATTGTTCAAACAAGCTGATGGTTAAGAACACACTGGTTCTTCTCTCTTCTTTGGTCAAATCGTTCACGGGCGCCTACGTGACTGAATTAGTGCAGGATCGGGTAGACAGATTTATCAGGCTGAGTATACATTCTATACTTTTTAAATAGCGCCAGCATTTTCAGCTTCACTCGAACCTAATGTAGCAAAGTAACTACTGTATTGCTTCAAGATCAAGTTCAAAAGATGTCTTCTGATGTAAAGTTCGATTCTTTCAAGGGCAGACTTGCAAGCCATGGAGGTTCTGCAGTTCCCTCTGTGAGTTGCAGTCTTTTCCTCCTCTTTTCTGATAGATTCCACCTTCAGGTTAACCAGTTAAACTTAAAGCCTAACCATTAACATGGTGTATAGGCTACTGTATGCAGGCACAACTTAGTTTACAGTAGCCTATGATGGGGTACCGTTATTTTCCGCACACGTTACTTTCCGCTGAAACAAAACGGTGTTTTCCGCTGACAAATTTGTCAGCGGAAAGCAACTTTTTTTTCAGCGGAAAGTACCGTTTTTTGGGAGGAACAGAATGACTTACTGAAATGATTAGGCACATGGAAGGATTTAGGAGGATGGAGAGATAGGCAGATAGATGTAACAGGATAAAATGTAGCTTCGAGACTAGATTATTATTAGGATAGCTAAGGTTGTAGCTTAGGCTGTAAGCACTAGCTTAGGCTGTAGGCCCTAATCCCAAGTTTAATTTTTTAAATCGGCCATGATTTTAGATGTAACTCGTAAGAAAGGTGTTGCAAAATGCACGTTCGGGTCTTAAAACAGCCCTTACTTATACAGCCATTTCCAGCGAAAATCAAAAAAGATACCGCCTTTTACATTTTTTTTCAAACCATGATTACGCGGACCGCAGTTTAAATACTTTATTAGATACTCAATCCTTCATAACGCGGGCGTCCCTTTGCCCTTTTATCCGCCGACCGCCTCATACTTCTTTAATAATCCCTAATTACAAACACCCCAAGCCTCCTGTAAATTATAAGCAGCTTAACTTTTCTGACATGAACTCAGTCTAACCATCCTTTAGCAACGTTCTTTGATACTTTCTCATGTTATTTTAATCATCCTGCCTGAATTTGGTATCCTTAAATTGAGGAAAAATATAGTGTACAGGTAAGTGAAAAAAAATGTTTTCCGCACAAGAATTTTTCAGCGGAAAGTAATCTGCGGAAAGTAACGTATGCGGAAAACAACTGAAACCCTGTCCGTCACTATCGGGTAGGTTAGGTTAGGTCTAACTTTTGTAAGCCTAGTAAAAATAGTAATACATAAGGCCTACTCTCAATGGGAAGAATGCTGTCTCCTTTAATCAGGACTGAAAGTATCCCCCACCCCAAATATTAAAGAGGGTGCTGATGTTCACATGCACATGAGTGTGTTCTCGCGATAGTATTACTCTGATTCAGAAATCTGTGAATAGAACAGATTATGCCTGTTACAACTGATTTGGCATTGCCCTCTGCAAAACTGCTGTTGAGCCCCATTGGAAGGTTAACCATTCAACCTAGACCTGCCACAGTACTTTCTGTTGTTATAATTTATTAAGTCATAATGTTACAACAAATTTATGGTGTAGCAAAATCACCTGGCAGTCTTATCTCCTCCTCCCCCTTCCCTTTTGGAATTAAACTAATCACATGGCCTTTATTTCAATAAAGACCCCCTATAATTTATTGTGAATGCTAACTTGTAATCCTGACATTGTCAAACTTGTTTGAATGGCCTATGGTCATGTCACGATTATTAAGGGTATGTGTAACTTACATGGCGATATATTTAAAAAATCGCAGCTCTGCAGCTTTGAACATAAATAATTCAGCTCTAAGAGCATTATGGTTATCATTGATCTTAAACATACTTGACTTTTTTTATTTCCCAGATGAAATATTCCCACTAGAAATTCTGAGTATTTAATTTTTTAACTCGCAATTTTCTGCCAAATTATGTTATTGTAACTTTAATAGTACATATCTTTTCTTGCAGGGATTAAGTGCAACTACTGTAAAGGAATCACCAAAGCTGATCTGGGCTCAGAATCCCCATCCACCAGCTCCTGGTTTTTGGGATGATTATCCTCGAAATCTAGTGAAAAAGTATCAGACATATTTTCAGGTACTGTACACATTATGAGAACAATGCCACATAGGCTAGTAAACTTGAAAAACTTGGAAATTTGCAAGGGACAGAGTTAAGGCAAGCTACAGTATCCAAACTTTGGTTATTATCTTTCATACACAAAGTTTTCTTCCATGGTGTGTTAATAATGAATCTTGATAGATAATAGATGGTACTATTCTCATTGCAAAAGTCAATTGAGCTACAGTATGACATCACTTTTATATTCAGGTAGTAGATTCCAGAAAGATGCAGCTAATTACATCCTCGAAAATCCAATAGATCTTTGCATCCCTGGTTTTTTTTGTATGTGTTATGTGAATCTGATGAAGTATGAGGGCTTTTACCAAAGTTGCCTAGAAGTTCTTTATCCTGTAACCAACACATAGAAAATGCATTGTTAACTTGGGTGACAAGAATCCCAAGATGGCAAGAGCTTTTCACTAGAAAATTCTTTTAGGATGTGAAACACCTTTATACTGTATGTCGTCATGCAGGGAGGTATTTGAGGCACGGAAATTATGTACTATTCTAGTTTAAAAAAATTGGCTTTTTTTCTGCAAATGATCAATTTTTCTTCTTCTTTTCATCATATGACAGAAAAGTGATGGCTTACCAGTACATTTGAAGAAAGGAATGAAAGACAGGCTTATATACTCAAGCACAATGGGTATCACAATCTTTGGAACAATATTTGCCTGTTATACTCTTTATAAAATGACTAAAAAGGATTAATTCAACCCAGCATTAATATTAGGAACAAGAGAATGGACAATGAAATATTCCATGTTTCATCGACAAAGGTGTCGTCTCTGAAACGGAGAAGTACTTAGAAGATGATGCTCAAAAGGTGCTGCCCTCAATAAAAACTAAAGCATGATTCGCTGGAAAGGAATAGAAAGAACCTGTGAAGAAAGAAGTTTATCCTTGTCTGTAGGAATGTAGGGAGATCAGTTTTCAAGGGAAATACATGAATGTTTATTTCAGACATCTTGGAAATGAATAAGAAGATGAGGAAGTAAAAACAACAAGAAAACCAAAACACCAAGAAGAAGAAGATTCAACACCTGTAGGTTAAATCATAGTTCATTAGTAGATGGTCTAATCTTGCCTAATACCTACCATAACTGCTATATCAGTCAACACTTGCATATGAGGAAAAGCAGTTTGAAGTTGGTTACCATTTCCAAGCCAGTCAAATTAATATTATATAAAATATGTGTTCTGAGGCCATGACTGGTCCTCAAGGGTTGTCCTGCGGTCTAAATTTGTTGCCAAAAAAAAAAGTAAGCATTTGTACACCTCCATCATACATAAGTCTTGTTAGTAGTAAGTAGAAAGTTGAGTCTCGTCTATGCGACATGCTCAGTGATTAACCTCCGCCATGTATCACGATCTTGTGCAAGGTTTATTGCTTCCTCGAAATTGTTAATGTTAACGTCCTTAAATTGCGACTTTATTTTTCCAAGCAAGGTAGTCACGGGCCTTCCTACTGGTTTAGCAGTATGTCTCAATGCTTCTCTTAAAGCAACCTTTGCTGGAGCGTCCTCCTGGAGTCTTGCTACATGATCGGAAAATCTCAATCTTCTATGTGCGACTATGTTGGACAAAATAAATTTGTGGTTCAGCTGATCGGAGGCTGGGAAAACCAGTTTTATTTCATCTGTTTGGACACCAAATTTGCTGTTTGAAAACAAATTTAATTAGAAAGGAATGTAAAGGCTACTGTAACTGATGAGCAGTTCTTGCAATTCTTATTTTTTTTTTTTTGACACTCATTGTTTTCACAAGTTTACAAAATGGTACAAATGGAGTAAGGTAGTACTAATGGGCAGTGCTGCTGTTCATGTCACTTTCTAATCCATTCAAGTGAGGCTTGAACAATTATTAATATTCAAAGGAAATTTCCTTTGACTGATGGATAGGAATCTTGTTGAGCATGCATTTATATATGTCATGGTACATGTAATATTTCATTGGTGTCGATATCTTAATATGGGATGAAGCCATAACTGTATGTTATTAAAGAGTTTATATTACAACATAACTTGAAAGTATTTGTATTTCTTTTCTTTGTCATTATTGGTTCTTGTGGTTTGCCATGAATTTGCATATCTACCCCTCCCTTCCTTTGCCTTCCCCCACCAAATTAGCTATTGGTCATCAGTGTTGTTCCCAATATGCTAAAGCTTGAATAGTGGTCACTCATGCACTCACATGTTATCTAGCATGAAGGCATTGAAGACTCGCCCCAAACCGCGTGCGGCCTTCTGAAAAAGTTAACTTTCTGTTGCTTGCAAGTGAAGTTTTGTTCGTGTCGCTACAAAATGCAGACAGTAATGAAACGTGATACCTTAATTGTTATCTTTAGCTGGACCTGAGATGTCCATCGCTGTATCGTTTGTATACTGTGCTTTGGGTATAGACCACAGCTGTTTGTACTGACTGAACACTAGTGTCTAATTACCGACGGTAGCAAGCTGTGTGTGTATTTTCTTTCTGTTACACCTCATTCGAAACTAGGTCAAATGACCGGCATTAGACGTTTCTTTTTGCGCGAGTCTTCACACCCTTTAGAGATGTAGAAATTGAACGGCATTTTTTATAAGCAATCGACTTCAGCCACTTGGATATCCCTGTAAGAGTCGAACCGGCGAGCTCTCCACAATTACTGGGGTTAAGTTGGGGCCTAGGTCAGAAACTTGAAAATAACTTTTGAAGAAAATTGGCAAATTCTACGAAACCAAATCGAGAAGCTTCGTGTACTGACGACAGTGGGAAAAAGTCATTTACAGCGATATTTACTATCTTAAAGTCATGGAGCATCGCGGTTTTACTATGATTTTTGGCAATATCAATTTCTATGCATACCTTTTACATGCCTCTAGTCCAATTGAACCTTTTGATGATTATTTTTTTTTGAAAGAAAAGAAGAATAATGTAAAATAAGGACAGAGTGTATCATTAATATTGTCAAAATATGCCCCCCCCCCCAAAAAAAAAAAAATAAAATAAAATAAAGAGATTTATTAGGTATAAAAAGAATTCGAATGAAAAAAAAACGAGATCATAAGTTAAAAAGCCAATATTTCTGATCGTCAAGTCACAATTTTTACTTCTGAAAGTTCGAGCAGACAATGGGTCCTATCCATCCTGGCTTAGTTTGGGCGCTATTGGTTTCTTTTCTGCTCTGTATGTGCAAATCATTACGATGAATTTCATATTTTGTGTTTTTTGGAGCAAATACAGAGTTTTGTTTGTAACCATCTATCAAATACAATCGATCCGCCTACTAAAACTCATTGAGCTAACACGAGGCATCTGCGCAGAGAACGGCAAATTCTATGGGTGACGTCATCACATTATGAGTGTTGTTTTGCTCGTTGCTATAGTATGTATAAATTGTACACAAAACATTCCACACATCGTAAATTTTATTAATTTGAAAACGCACGGTACATAGGCCTATTGCAGAATAAATTTAATTGTGAATATATATCCAAAACACAGGAAAATGTCCTTCTATTCAAGAGGAAGACAAGAACCTGGTTTTCCAAGACTCTCTGGATCACCAAAACATGTTGACCGAAGCCTGACCAATTTAGAAGATGAAATCGAACGACTCGTGAATAACAGGTCGGCACCACCTGCTGCAGGTGAAGGCTCTCCATACAGAAACGCCTATGGAAAGGGCATGCCCAGCAAGAAGATAATGCAAGATGTAAGTCACTAGCCTAAGTTGTGTCTTTAAAGTAATGATCAGCTTTATGCTAAATCTAAACGTTTGCTTGACAGAATCCGGCATAACGATTATTATTTCAATATTAACCATTGGCTTCTCGTTGTGTTTGTCAGTTGTGATGACCTAATCATAACAAATTAAGTTAGACTTAAACTAGGCAAAAGATTAGTCCAAAGGCCTAGGCTAGGCCCTCTAGAGGCTGGGCATAGTATAAGCCAAACTAGCTTTGGTTGAGCCACACGCGCACCCAATGTTGGTAACACATTATTATAAAGAGTTAAATATTGTTACTAATGTGAGGGTGCCTCTTTGTAGGAACCATTGCCGTTACGCCTATGCCTACCCTTCATTTACATGAATACGTCAATTGTCATATGACCGTACTCCACCTAAACCCTGGTGTAAATAATTCATGTTACACTGAAACAAGTTACAACTTACAGTGATCTTGGCCATTGCATACTCTAGAAATAGGCCAGTGATTACAAGGGTATCCTCTTTTAACATGTGTGTCACATGAAGGTGTCATTGGTTTGTAACTATCCCATATTTTGTATTTTTTTCCAGCTTCATGATCAAGTAAAACTATATCAGAAAGAAGTTGAGAAGAAAGATAAATTGATTCAAGAACTATCAAGGTAAGTTGAGCTATGTACTTTCTATATAGTGCAAATGTCCTCTTCTCACTTTCTGCCACATACTAGAAAAGCTAGGGAGCTTGGATATGGTGTCTAGCTGTTTGGCCGTCTGTTTCAGGTCAAAGGTCACCTTGGACCATTGTTTGACATGCGGTAATGCTTCTCTTTCCGCAGATATGAACGGTTAATTTAGCAAAGTTACTATTAAGTAATTGCTGAGCAGTGGCTGATATGAGATTTTCAGGGTCCCCAGGGTCCACATGCAGCAAGAGGTCCCTGGCTAAAGCAGTTACTGTTGTTTTCATGTTTTACAATGTGCAATACTAATTATGTTCTTTCCGTGCTAAATTATAAGATGTTTTCTAACCTTTTTGGCTTGAATAATATTGAGTTTGTTTGGTAGTTGTCTTCAAAATTCCTGACCAAGAACAAACAGGTGCTTTAAAGTTTTGGTCAGTATTTTGATGCTATATCGCCTAACTGTCTAGATGCTTACTACTGTACCCAGTCTGACTGGAAAGTTTCTTGTATCAAAGTTTTAATTTATTAACTATTCCCACTAACAACCCCACCCATTCCAACCTCAAAAGCTTTTCAATCGAATGAATGAATGGATATACTGTATATACATGTATCACACTGTGTAAAAAAGTGGCAAGTTCCTGCCAAGATTAATGTCTGCCAATAAATTGTGCTCAGGCCTAGTAAACAATCATGGGATAATATATATCTCCAGTATAGTGTATCAAAATGCTACAAATGGAGGCCAAGATTTTGTACTGAAAGGAATAAAGTGCATAACAGTTTTGGAGTATGCACACAAGTGTGCAGCAATTTTTTTATAGTATGATAAAACAAAATCCACAATCTTGCAGTTGCTATCCAAAATCTAAATGCTGCTTTGAATTATTTTCCCTGAAACTGATTGAATTATAGTCCGGTTATAGTACAGTATTTGTCGAGCAGTCATTTCAGTGAAAATGAAAACGCAAATTTAACCGAATTAATTTCATGCTTTGCTATGGAGTGCCAATAAACATTTTATACCAATATGAGAATTCAACTGCTTACTCTACTTTATGGAGCAGTTTGAACACTGCTTGACAAATGTTTCCAACTCCTTCACTTCTCACAGATCCGATCCAGAGAAGAGACATGTCACAATTGCACCACCTGGCTACTCACACGAGTCCTTTTACAGGAACGCCAAATCTGTTGACTACAACAGAAACGAACTATCTCTGCTGCAACATCGTAATGAACAGCTTGAAACAGAGGTTAGTTTTTCTTGCTCTATGATTTTCCTTGTTCTGTGAATCTGCACGATATTTGACACATTTTGTCAGTTTGAGACTGTATGCAAACATGTGCATGGAATGTTCTTTTTGTGAACCTGTAGTTATGACAGGAAAGATGTTAAATAAAAAACAAATTAATAGGAAATCATTTGTCTGATTTTGTTATCCACTATATTGCTACACAAATTAAAAAAGAACTGGGTTTTGAATATCGTCTTATTTTTTCACTACTTTACAAAAACATGACAGTGTCACCAAAGATCTAAAATGAGACAATCTCTTATTTCCTGATACCAAAGGACGACTTTAAATGCAATGCCATACTAATGAGTCAGTAGGATGTGTAGCATGTAGATGTGTAACTATTACATCTGATGTATCATGAGGGGCTTGTTTAACATGTTGTTAAAGCTCTCTTTATAAACCAGTGTTGATCTTTAATGTTAAATGAACTCAGATACATCTTAAAACACAGTCCTTTGCAATTCGTCCATTCTCCCCGAACTGCAGCTTAAGGAACTGAAAGGAAAATTTGTGTCGTGTGAAGTCCAACTTCGGGAGGCGGAGGCCGACAACGATAGATTTAAAGACGATAATCACCGTCAGAATGCGCTGATACATACTCTGAAGCAACGAGTGGAGGAGCTTCAGACCGTATCCGTCTCCAACGGAGAACACGCTCTCAACTCCCTCCAACAAGATGCCAGACAGCAACAAGAGAGGATATTTGAACTGGAGTCGAGGATCAGGAATCTCACAGACGAGAGGGAAGAGGCCGAGCAGAAGACGCAGTCATGGCAACGCAAATTTGGAGAAATAACGCTGCACTTACAACGAACCATGTCCGTGGAGGAAGAGGAACCGGAGACACTGGTAGAAAAGGTATGGCAAAGTTACCATGGTTACATCACTGTATACCATGTTAACATTGATACGCCTGCACGCTTAGTTTGTCTCTCATCACAGGAGCTCTGCATGTGTGCAGATTATTATACCATGCTAGTGAATGATTACAAACATTTGATGCTATTAGGCCAGCTGCAGCATTGTCACAATGGCTGTTAAAGCTCCATCGAAAGCAACATTTCATCAAGTAGCCGCCTAGGCCTACAACACCTTCACAACAGAGATATCTCAACCTAGCAACACTGTGTGTATACTGTACATGAAGCTTTGGACTGATATTAATTTATCGTCATCAAGTAAATAAACTAGTTTACAGTTGATAACACTTTTATAAGATTGAGTGACAAATGATAAAGGTTATTTAAATTTAATGAATATTCAATCGTCTGCTTTGTAGAGTTTTCTATTGTCAGCTGTGTCTTAAATACTCTATGCTGTGTCAGTAGCAAATAACAAGAGGAGCTGTAAGATAACTGGTACTGTTAACTCAACACATGATATGATTAAGACAAAGCCAAAATTTAAATAATTGTGTTCTTTCTTCATTTTCTTTGGTGGAATTGAGGGTTCATACAGTAGTTTATTCTTAGCAAAATAATTTATGTCATATGCATTCCCAGCTCCAAATTGTCAGTACCCTCCTCAGCAATATTACAGTACACCTTAATAATGCTTTGACCCTTATGTACACAAAGGATCTATTTTTAACTGTCAGCGTTTATGACTTACAACCTACTGTAATTTTTGTTTCTCTTTCTTGCTAACAGATCAAAATGATCCTAAGCGAAAATCTGACTCTGAAAGGTAAACTTGCCACCTTGGAGGAATCCTTATCCAGCACTGAGCTGGAATCAAAGGCTAGTAGGGAGACCATCCAACGGTTGGTCAATGAACTGGACAGAGAGCAGAAGACATATTTATCTAATGCTACCCTTGTAGAAAAGATGAAACTGGTGAGTTTTTTATTGTTTTGAAATGCAACTTTTTTGATGTGAATATTGGCTCTTATATTTTCTTCATTTTTTTGTTGGGGGGGTGGGGGGGCTGCTTTAAAATATATGCATGTGTGGGAAGGAAGGGGAAGGGATTTTGTGATGTAAATGATATGTCACCTACCATCTATAACCATCCAAAGAATGTTGTTGCCCTTTGTGTTTAATATTTGTGGTGCATTTTGTTTACTTGTTATCATAATTGTATTTGAGAAAGGATTTTGTCCTTCAGACAGATTTTGTGACCAAATTTTTTCTTTTAAAACAAGATTGGCAAAGGAAAGGATTTTGTTCAAAAGAGGCACAGCATACAGTCATCAGTTTGCTAGGAATATCAAATATACAGTAGAAGTTAATTTAGTTATAGAAGTAGCCTTCCTCCACCACAAGCTCAACATATTAACCCAAGCCCATCTTCCCTCCCCTCCTTGTCCAATGAAGAAGAATAAAATATAGTTTGACAATGAGTGTCAATTTAGGTATACATGTTTTCGCAACAAAACAGAAAAGCAACGAACACCAGCGAGAGAAAGAGAGACTCGCAGATGAGATTAAGCTACTGAGGGACCGACTGGATTCTAACGAGAACGCCTGGCTCTCCAAGAAACACGAGTTGGACTCTCATCATTCCACCGTGTCATCTCTGAACCAAGACATCAAAACAGCTCAGTTTGAGGCACAGGTCGCCAACTCAGAATTGAAGGCCCTGAAGGAATCCCTCGCCGGCATTCTGGGCGACAGGGATTTGGCGTCCGAACCGCACGGTGACGTCATTAAGGAGAGAGTGAAGCAACTGAGGATTGAACACCAGGAGCAAGAAGGGGTAAGAAAATGAGATGGTGTTATCCCTTTACTATATGTTTAACATCTTGTAATATATGTGTCAAAAAGCTACTGCATTGGTACTAGTGAAGAATGGGAAACAAGATATGGAGCCCTATGAAAGTGGAAAGTTGGTTAAAACTGAAATATATATTTTCATTGCCACAGATATAAGTTCCTCCTCATCATGGAAGTGAAATTGAACCAAAAACCAATCATACAGTAAGAGATTAGGCCTAGTGCACATGGATGCAAAATACAGACATACATTAAAGTGAAATGAAAAGGTAGCCGGGGCTCCAAGTCATAAAGGTCAGAAAGATAATAGATGTGAGTACTCAATAAATAGTTATTGATAGGAAAGGCTGGTCAAATGGCAAGAAGTGATTCCACGTTGAATGAATGGGCTATTTGTTTTGGAATTAAAATTTAGAAGTGGAGAAGAAAAGGTTTTCCACATGAATTTCCACATGGAATTTAGAATTGTAATATTCATAGTATTCCTAGGCATATTATTTGGTTAAAAAGAAACATATTATGCTCCTGGTGCTTACAATGTTCAGTGAAGTAATCATAATGTGTATATATGCAACATCCAGGTGGTACCAACCAGGAGGTAACTTAACTATGTGTGTGTCTGCGTGTGGGTGTGTGTGTATAATCCATCCCTGCTTTCTAGGCAGTGACACTGTATTTGTCCCAGGTAGGAAAATTTCTCGTTCGAAATAGCCAGAGAATTTTCTGGGCGGTCCCGTCTTAAATATTACATAATACATACTGCATTCTCCCTTGGTGACTGTGAATTTTGATTTTCTTTTTTCCTTTTATGAACCTCTTTAGCATGTTGATGGGCTGAGATCACAGATAAAGCTTCTCACAGAGCAGGTGGAGAACCAATCCACTTTACATCAAGCAGCTTTGCAAAGGGCCAAAAATGCTGAACTTCAGTCTAGTGACTTTAAGAGCAGAATGAGATTGTTAGAAGATGGGCTGTCCTCGAGTGATGCCCTGAGAGATGGCATGAAAGTGGAACGACAGAAGGTGAGGAAAGTTTCAAAAGGCCTCTTTGAGAGAGTTGTGTGTAAAGATGAAGTGGAGATCAGTTTTTTTTTTAGATTTTAGCTCCATTTCTATGGATCAATGGAGCAACAAAAATTGTTAACAACATTTTACACATGGCATAATTATGTCATATTCTTTAGCTAGTGTGGAGTATTTTAATGGGATCTTTTTTTTATTTTGGACATTAGTTCAAGTAATAGTCAATAAGTAAAATTATAAGTTTTTAAATGAACAAATATGCATAACACAGTGTTTGACTGGGAGGAAACTCAAATGATTTCATCGTTAATAATGAAGTAAGATGGTTGGAAAAAAAGGATTATGTAAGACATTTATACTTATGTGAAAATTGTCTTGGAGATAAATTGTTAATATTATAATGGATTCATTACTTTATAGCTGATTAGCCTTTATATGTTGTAAAATAATATATACAAAGATAATTAGTATGATCATTTGCAATTTTTAGTTTTGAGTAATACTCGTTAGGATAGTAAAATTGCTGACCAAAAAAGCCCCCCAAAAATATCCATTGAGAAGTTGGACAACTCTGCTAGCAATGAAATAATTTTGATGACAGCTTTTTATTGATTTGTCATGTGCAACTTATAAATTGGAGAAAGATTCCCATGAGACTTGATCTTTTGTTATTCCCTCTTTTTGAACAGTACATGGCCTTCCTACAGAAGATGGCTAACATTATGGGCATGGATGAGATTTGTCACGACTTGGGCTTTGATATGAACGGAGACACCCTATTGGCCAGAGCCGAACAGTTGATGAGGCGGGAAGGAGACACCATCGTGGACAAAAGTTCGCACGTCTACACTCTCCAGCGGAAGCTGAAGACGTTGAAGCAGCAGCTGGAGAGCAAAGACTTGCATCTCGACTTGATGAGGAAGAAGATAGCGGCGCTGGAAGAAGGAATGGCAGGTCGAACCAACATCCAACGAGAGAAAGAAGATTACGAATTCAGCTACAAGAAGTTGATCAAAGAGAACGATCGTCTGCGTGGGGACCTCGGCGACGCTAAGAAAATCATCCTAGAGTTAAAGTCAGGCATGTTGAATGTCAGCAACCTCAAGGTTAGTAATTTTTCGTGACTAGCTGCTTTGTTTGGGGAGGGGGAAGGGGGTTAAGTCTACTTTAAAAGAGGTGAATCCCCTGCCAATGTGGGCTTCTCAAAAGTTGCACAGGTATGGAAGGGTCTCCCTGCAAAAACAGTCCTTGTTTGCAGCAAATAGTTGAAGAGAAGCACAATTTTTTAAATGAATCACAATCATGGGCTAGTCATCAAAATTTTTGGTTTGATCCTACAATTACAGCTTTCGAGTTACTCCCAGAAAAGCGAGATTGAGGAATTAATCAAGAAAGTGGAACAGCTCGAGAAGGCAAAGGAGAAGCAAGCTCGTAAACTAGCCGGTATGAAGCACGAACTGGAGTACTCAGAGGAAGAAGCTAATCAGAGCTTTCAGAAGGCGGAGCAAACAGTCATGACCCTGTCGGCTGAACTGAAGACCACCAAGGCGCTGCTCGCCGAGATACAGCACCGGGAACACCAGCTCCAGGACTTCCGGCAAGTCATCGCTCGTATGCTCGGACTCGATGTCTCCGTCTTGGCCATTCCAGACTACGAAATCATCTCAAAGCTGGAGAAGCTCATCCAAGCCCACCATTCCAACACAATTACCACTTTAGGCTTAGAGCATAGCTTAGGTAATATGGAGAGGGGCTTTAGGCAAGGTTATACAGAAGCATCCTCACTCCTGGGCAGTATGCCCAAGACCAAGATACGGTCCCCCTCCCCTGCCAGAAAGAAGGTCCACCACCCCCAGGTGTACTAAGTACAGACTTGAGTACTAACATACGGTGAGAGTGAAGGTTTGATACTGATGGACACAGCTCAGTAGAACAAGTCATATATTACCCATGAATCTTAAAAGATGTCGAAATTCATCCTCTGCGGTAAATCTGACAGTTTTATGTGGTTTCAATACAGAGATCTTGAGGCCTCTCTCTAAAAGTTCAAGGTTGACTGGTTGGGCCTTTTGTAAATCGTTTTGGAACCTCTCTTAAATTTTGACTTGAATTTGAAGGAATTCTTTTAGGGTTGCTTAAAGTTTGGAAGAGAAATTGGTAATTTTTGTTTTCAACTCAGGAGTTTCACAGAGAAGGAAGGGACAAGATTGTTTTCAAGGCAAACCCTTTATAATAAAGTATTGTTTGGTCTGTCTATTGGTCTGCTATATTCTGTTGCCGAGAGGTCTTGTATGGTATTGCTTCTTCTGGTTAATGATACCACCAAAGAAAGCAAACTGGTGTTTCTGGAAAATTAAATATTCAACTAGGACAGTCAGAAGCTTTTGTTCGTAAAAGTAACTTGATGGGAAGATTTTTAGTGATGGCTGTTATGATAAGAGGCTAAATAGGAAAGATCATCGATTAAAGTTTCAAAATTTATGAAGGACAAAAATTGACTGAGAAATGGAAAATTAACACACAAAAAGAACCATCCTCTATTCAATTCATTATTGTCATGAAAGTTGTAAATCTCTAAATGTACATTCTATTTTCTAGAGAATTGGGCAAGAAGTGTTTCTGCATAAATTGGCAAGAAACTCTTTCCTTAAAATTTCTCTTTTGTAGGGGGAAAGGGAGGGGGGGATGTGGTACAGCATTTTTTTTGTGATTAATGAAAGGTATAAAGATATCTAAGTTGATGTTTCAAATGACTGTATTTAAACAGTTTTATGGGAATGTAAACTTGGAAGTTTGTTGTCAAGAAATATCTCTTTGACTGTGAATGATCAGGCAGCTGTTAAAAATCAGCCCTTGTAAAGAGAAGTCCAAATTAACTTCAGGGAGATTTAAATTTTTTAGTATGAAACGTGTTTGTAGTCTACCATATTTTATATCAACCGGTTTGTAAATATTTTTACATAGTTTGCAAATAGTTTTCTAGAACAATTTAGTGACAAAATTTATATATTTGTGTTTTTCTTATGATTTATAATTTCATATGACTTTCGGAACTTAGATACTCATCACAGACAATGCATAATATTCTGCTGTATGTACAATTGCAAAGAGTTCCTGTTAGCCTAGTCTCCTTGCGTGAAATTTTGATAAGAAATGATCTATATTGAGACACAATATATTGTTTTCGTTTGGTTTAGCAGTGTCAGGGTTTGTACGTGCTTCAATGCCCTTAAATCACTAAGTACTGAAAATACTTACGTTCAGTGTACAAACCACTGCATTTATTTTGCATAGCATATGAGGTTTGCATAGCAGTTTTGTACGATATCAGACAAATTATATATGGACAGTGAATGTAAAAGCTGCATTTATTGCTAAAGATGGTTTAATGTCACCTTGTTTAATGTTGTACATCCATGTATCTTCAGCACCTTGATTGTATGAAAACCTTGAATACTACATCCTCCCAAATAATTCCAATACAAACGTTTATTACATGAGTCAATATATTAAAGATATCGACGCCAAGCTGAAATAAGTATTGACTGCAATGGTACGTATTCAGAAGTTATTTTCCTCGAATATTGCAACTTTTAGTACTTCTAGTTGTAGTGAATTGTTTAAGCAGTTCATTGCCTGTCAGGTTTGCATAGCAGTTTGTAGTGCCATATCAGATCAATTATTCATAGATAGTGCATATACAGCTGCATTTATTCCTAATGTTGGTTTTAACTTCACCTTTGAAGTTTGTCAATCTATGTTGTCATTTAATTTATAATCAGCACCTTGATTGTATGAAAAACCTTGAATACTCCATACGCACAGATTATTCCAAGACAAAAGTTTATTGCTTGAGAATAATATTTTAAGTTATTGATGCCAAGCTGAAATAAATATTTACCACCATGGTAAATATTCAAAAATCATCTTCCTCGAATGTTGCAACTTGTGGTACTGCTAGTTATAGCATGGAGGTTTTGCCTCCATGGTTGTAGTGAATTGTTAAAGCGACTCAATGCTGTGTGTCTTTTTGCTGATGCTGGCTTCAAAACATTCGTTATTGTGACAGTATAAATCATCTAGTACATGTATGTGTTGTCCATATGTATTGTGTGGATAATTAAGTTTTCTTGAATTGTAAATAATTACTCCAGGAGACATGTAGATGCTTTCTTTCACTCATATTTGTGTAAATATTTTATATTTGATTCCAAGCAAACAAGAATGGTAAAATCAGATTGTGGGCATTTTATTGTGGGTGGACTACATTAGGTCAAGAATCATGCTTTGGTACCTAATAGCAAAAATAGTGCAGATTTTTATGAGCAGTTTACAACTTTTCAACAACTATTTGAGACAGCAGAAATGAAACGTTCAAAATCAAAACCAGTAAATTATCAAATTTTAGTACAGCCTTTAATAACATAATTTTGTTTTTGTTCAAATGAAATTATTTTGTTTATTTTCATTACCTTGATCATATATAGATCCTGAATGCTTTCACCTTGAAATAATGTAGAAATTCATGGTATGAACTTGTATAATGTACTGTAGGTATTGAAGGTCTACAGTATAATATATTGTACGCATCTTCTTACTGTTTGAATATAATATGTATATGTGGTTTGCTATGTTTTTTTCGGTGACATTTGATGCATATTGAATTGGTTTCTCTTCCATATTATAGAGAATGCTGCAGACATCTTATTTAGGTCTATTGATATCATCTTCGTGTCTCTTATGACTGTAGGAAGTAAGCTCTTTCATTGGATGAGCTCTTTTGTAAGCTTTGTGCAATACCCTTTTAGATGATTAATTTTCAATGTCAATGTATCAAGATAATCAGGATATACATAGAATGCTTTTGTCTTCTTCTTCTTTCTTGTATTCATTTCGACCAATTAGCCTGGTTTCTTCGTTTACAGATTTCTAGTTTTCATGCTGGTTTGTAGCACAGGTTCAAAGTGGTTGGGGGTTGAGGAGGGAGGGAGCCAACGTAACGTCAATGTGGTACAGCAAATACCGATTTTTAGTACAAATTGGCAGACAGAATCAATTTGAAAAGTTTTCTAGACCAGGATATCACTGCTTTGTTCTCGATCCCCTTTCCTTAATTACAATTTTGTATGCGTACTTTTACATCAAAGGGTTGGATCAGTAACCTATCTTTAGATAAGTAAATAACCTCTCCCAGGTGGCTAACACTCACAACAGTAACATGAGTTGTCTTAGTGTTTTACTACTATTTACTGAAACTATGCGATGGTGATGGCATGCTTATGTGACGCCTCGGCTCTCAAATATGATCACTCGTTATGTGTAGCTTGTAGCTACTTAATACATATATAAAAAGGCCCTTCATTGGATTATCTGCTGCCTTTGTTATTGGTGGAGGTCAAAGGTCATTTAAGGCAGGCCCGTCGCACCCGCTACGGTAGGTACGGTATTTACCGTACCACTTTTCAGCTAAAAAAAAAAGAGAGAGGGGGAGAAGAAAATAGGTGAGGGAGTTAGAAAATACAGTTCGAATCAATAAAATGCACGAGTCTTCATGACCAAAGCCGACCCTCTGTACCATCATTGTGTCCTATGATGCGATGAGCCCCGGATGAGCCGGCACGAATTATTCAACGAATCTCAAGTTGTAACTGGGGCGATAGGGGCCTACGATTCGAGTCGCACCGAATTTCCCCAAACCCCCGAATTCCCCCCATTTCCCTAAGAAGGTGTCAAACCCGGAGATGTTTTACTTAGTTGAGCAGTGTAACAGTAAATACCGTCCGGATAATTAGGGCAACGTACAATGTATAGGGCGTGTCCCCGCGCTGCGCTACACCGGCAACTCAACGCAAAGGAAAGTGCCAGCCAGATTAGTTTCTGGTTCGGCCGCGGATATCATGCCTCCAGAATCAGTGGAGGACTACTTCAGGCGAATATACCTGGAGGCAGTTGACACCATTGTCAACTGCATCCGCGATAGATTTGATCAGGAGGGTTACAAAATCTACTCAAAACTACAGCAGCTGCTTCTCAAAACGTGTAACCAACAACATGTTGACGAAGAACTGTTAAAATTCGTATGTGACTTTTACGGCGAGGATCTCCGTAAGGGCGAGCTCGGAGTCCAACTAGAAACCCTTGGGGAAACCATGGAAGCTACGGCCAAACAATCAGAGTGGACTTTGCCAGAGGTTGTTGACCACATGCGAGGGTTGAGTTTCGGTAATCGTGAGCTCCTCTCACAAGTGTGCACGCTTGTCAAACTAATTTTAGTGATGCCTGCGACAAATGCAGTAAGTGAACGCTCATTTAGTGCTATGAGTGTAAAGAGTTACTTAAGGTCTACAATGACCCAGCAGCGACTCAACCACCTTATGATCTTACATGTACACAAAGATTATGCGGATCGATTGAATCTAGTTGATGCAGCCAACGAATTTACCAGTGCCAAAGACCATCGACGCTCGGTGTTTGGTACTTTCCATTGATTTGAGTTCGCAGTAGAACGCTGCACACTAACCGATAGCCGGTGCTCCTTTTAACAGCGCCCATGCCCAGGAGCCCATGCTCTTCAGTATAGTAGTCGTTGTGATACCGGGAGCTTATAGGAGCATTAATTCCAGGAAGAAAGAGGGCTAAATTATACGAAAAATGCTCACATTTGCTGACCCTACAACTCTAATCCTCAACCCTAACAAAGGATACAGTAGATCATCCTATACAACTGAATTGCTACAGGCAATCGGGTAATATCCTATATTCTGCGCCCCAACTGCAGAAAGAACAATGCTTGGAATTTGGAAATTGGAAAAAGTACTGCAGTATGGAGAGGATTCCACCCAGGTGTTGGTTGTCACCAACGCCGTAACGAAATAATCATTGTTAACGTTTATTGCATAATTTCAAAAGCCTCACAGAGACTAACCGCACTCGGCGAAATCTTTGCTCACCCACAAAACATTTTTGAGGCCCTAACCTCAAAGGAAGGTAGACAAATTGAGGAATCATTTTAGATAATCGTAACACTCATAAGAACTAGCAAAATTATCAAATTCGGATAAACTGTAACTATTCAGGTGCGTATCCAGGGGGGGGGGGCGTTGGGGGCGCGCGCCCCCCAGGTAAGGAAAAGAGGAGAGAAAAAAAAGAGAAGAAAAAAGGGAAAAGGAGGGGAAAAAAGAAAAGGAGGAGAGGAAGGAAGGGAAAAGAAAAAGAAAAAAGAGAGAAAAGGGAGAAAAAGGAGGGAGCAGAAGATAGCCAAGACCTCGGGAAGAGAAAGATCCCTATTATATACACAGGGTAGCCAGTGACAGATCAAGGATTACGGAGGGGGTGTGCGCCTCACCCTACCCCTTACCCCGACAACTCCATTTTTGACGTTCCGTTTTTCCTCTCTCACTAATGTACTTGAACTCGACCGAGTCGTCGGGGAACATAACGCATTTCGGGAAGGGGGCGACCGCCCCCCCGAGCAAATTTTCTTTATGACATCGCTAGTAATTTCAAAATAGACAATGCTTAGATGCAACTTACAAGGCCTGGGAAGTGTCATTTCCAGCGATCTGGGAGGCATTTTCGGCCAAAATTTTTCTTGTACGCTTCGCGCCAACTCATGGTGGCGCTTCGCTTAGATAGTTTGCCTACAGGCTTCGCCCTCCCTTGGCAATTACTCGCTACACGCCTGTTCGAATTTGTAAAGCAAAGAGCAGATATAACATCATATCAATGAGCATTGAAATGCATGTTCCACGATGAACAGCCTCAAAAACTGTCAATGTGTGTAGTTAAAGGCGTAGGAGCCAGATTGGAGTTGGGGGCTGTAATGACTTGCCCGAAAAAAAAAATTTTCGCGCGCAAAGCGCGCATTAGACATGTCGATGCCAATATCATATAGGCAAGATCGGTCATTACATTGTATGGCATCGTGTACCGCACGGTCCGTCAAAGTTGCACAGTATACCGCCGGATGCTAATGTAAACAACCAAATGTCTTATGTAGATGGAGAAAAAGCATACAGATCCATTTATGTCAAAACTCTCTTTTACAGTAGTAATGTCGGCCAAGCTTACAACTTTATTTCAATTACCAAGGAGATCATTTTAAGCTATTTATTGCTATTTATTTTTCTTTCAGTTGGTGCCCGAAAAAAATGGGAAAACAACTGGGGGGGGGGGCTGCAGCCCCCGCCTCCTACGGGACCTACGCCTATGAGTGAAGTGTTCGGTTTCGATATACCTGATATCGGAAATATCTGCTATTTTTCTGTTCCTTCAACCAAGTTTTGTAAAAGCCATTATAAGAGGTTGCAATATTTCTACACCAATAAATTAACTGTGTCGGAATTTTCCAGAATTTCCTCACCAACATTCTTCATCATACTTTCCTCTACTCGTTCAATTTTCACCTGTCTGTTAGGGGTTCAAGGAGGTTTTTCTATATTGGTTGTCTATAGATTGAATTTTGTGCAACATTATGGGTATGTTTTCAAGTGATTTTATTCACGAGAAAAGGGAATTTTCAAATTCTCAACAAGTAATGGGCTTAAAACCTTCAAAAGTGGGGCTTTCGGATATTGTGGGCCGTGACGTAGAATAACCTACAAAAGCAATGATCCATAGGACATGCAATCAGGTCGAACATGATGTGTGACTGGTGACAATCTTCAAAAAGGTTATGGATGGAAAAAAACTTTTGGGAAATACTTGGTTCTCAGGCAAAAGTGTACATCTGGTTGCTCATTTTCAAGCCCGAGAAGTGCCATTTCCGGTGATCTGGGGGTATCAAAACCAGAAATTTTCTTGTACGCTCCGCGCCAACCGATGGTGGTGCTCCGCTTAGATAGTAATTCGCGCCCCCCGGGTTAGAAAATCCTGGATACGCGCCTGCTATTACAGTACAGGCAGTTCTGAACCTTTCATTTATTTTTACTGGCGTAACGACGGTGCGGCCGTCCCGCCACTAAGTTGGAAAAGACCTCCAGCCCGTCGGAATTTCTACCATTCATACCCCTACTATAAGACCCTAGCTAGTAGCTATACCGCCCTGCATACACTTTGTAAGTTTAAAGTGCTATATGCTCTTCCGGTGCAGCTGTGAAGGACATGGGCGCGAGAAGGTAGAACATCCATGACTAAAGATGGGATTCTTCAGTTCATGTAGTTATAAATGAAAAAATACTGAGTTCGCAGGAGGAAAGTGTACAACATCGTGGCCAAATTTTGCCCCGCAAGTGCCATTTCCAGCCATCTGGGCGGTTAGAAGATTCAAAAATTTTCTTGTACGCTCCGCGCCAACCGATGGTGGCGCTCCGCTTAGATAGTAAATCGAACCCGTCAACAAAAATACCGTACCACTTTCAAATACCTTCCGACGGGCCTGATTTAAGGTCACCAGTGGCCAAAATATTAAAAGCGTACTCAACAACTAAAGCTTTGGCGAATCTGATAGAAGAGTCATAGGTATCCCTCCATTTAGTTTTTGGTAGTTATGACTGAGATCAAAGGTCATATGTGGCCTTCATTCAAAAAACTTAAACCTTTTAAATACAAAAACTCAATAAGTCTAGCTTTGATTAATCTCATACTTGGTGTGTAGGTACCTATGGAATTTCTGTTGGTAGAGGTCAACAGAGGTCAAAGTAGTGAAATGTTGTAAATATGGTAACTCAATTTATCTATCTTTGATTACTATCATGTTTGATGTTGCTGCCTCTTGCTGAATTCTTGGTTGGCAGTGTTTATAGTGGATGTAAAAGATCTTTAGAGTTCAGTGGGTGTCAAAACATGAAAATCTTGTAAAACTTCAAACTGATTAAATTCACCTTAGGTGTATCTGGTACTTGATAAGTACATGCCACTCAAGTAGGTCTTGACTGATTTTGTTTTAGTGGAGGTCAAAGGTCGTGCGAGGAAAGCAGTGGTCAAAATCTGAAAACTGTTGAACAGGCTTTATCGGGTGGTCAAGCTTTGATAAATCTAATACTTGGTAAATAGATGCCCATTACAGAAGTCTGTAGTTGGTACAGTTTTTCAGTAGACAGATTTTGTTCAATTTCAGTTCATGAAGGCAAACATGTTTATCATGCTGTAGAAAAGGCCAAACATTTAATCTTGAGTAGTGAATACCAAGTAGACCATGAAATCTGTTTAACACTGCAAATTACTACAGTATTTGTTATCAGTGCAGTTTGAAGTGAAAAGGTCAAAGGTTATTCTTTTACAGCACTGGTCTGAGAGAGTTGTCAGAGGTAGTCAATTTGTCTGAGATGTTTTCAGAGAAAGTTGATTTTTAGCTCAATTTGGTAAGGAAAATGTTGATGGCTTCACAGTGCATCTATATGAAATCTCCACACATGATAGACTTGATATGCTGGATATTGGAAAAACTTTGGCATAGGATGGACATTTGAAGAACCTATCAGCTATATACTTGGTTTATGTGGTGTGTGTTAAAAATTTTCAGGCTTGGAATCACAAATCCTCCAGGCTTTCTGGTTAGTTCTTGTGAGTTGTGACAGCCAGCAGGGCTTTGTTTACAATGTGCTCTCTTGTGTTCAATAACAATTTAAACATTGACAGTTGTTGTAAAGAATGGTCATGAGTAGGCTGTAAACTGCTGTTCTCTTTGCCCCAGTTACAAAAGTTATTGAGCATATGTTACAAAATGACACAATAGAAGACGAAAGAAAAACTTAAGACAAGATTTAATTTGATATTTTATCAATTATAATTTTTGCTTTCCAACATGTTTTGAGTTACAAATGAGACCCTAAATGAATATCATAGATATTTATGTATCAGGTTTAAACATGCCTCTGAAAAAAATGATTTTAAATATAATTATTTAGTTTACAATGGCATAGTAAATAATGTAAAGGACCATGTGTACTTCAATAGCCTCTCTATGGAAGATCAATTACTTGTCCACACAATATGTTTAATAGTTGTGCCTCTATCAGTGTATACAGCAAGTCCATTTACACAGAGATCAAATCTCTGCACTTCATCAAACGAAAGTGTCCCGGTGAGACCTCTACAACACTTCCACATCTACTATGATAATAACCAAGCACTTTCAATAAAGAAAACGTCCACTAAGAACTCGACAACAGTCCCATATACACAATGATGTTATCTCAGCACTTTATCTGATGAAAGTGGTTGATGAATGTGCCCATTGAGCACTCTACTATCAGCAGTACGCATAGATACAACATGCATGTAAGCACTTACATCGATGAAAGTGGCCCCTAAAGACAGAGCATTGACTTAGTCCTTCAGATGCGCACAATTCTAGCAGCAGCTCTGTTTGTAATACTGGTGTCTGCCTTTTGTCCAGGCTGAATGACAAGCTCAGCAAAAGTACCCCCTCCTTGTCCTTTCGATAGCCTGCCTGGGTTTATGCACAGGGTGCCATCTATGTCCTAGAAGAAGAAGAAAAGGATCAATAGATCAAGTTAGTGTGATTCATGATATGATAAACCATAAAATATTACAACAATTGTAGCACCACAGTAACAAAAATGTACTTCATATCACAGTTTTGATTAATATAACATATGTAGCCCAGGTATATGTCTTTCACACAGAGTAGTAGTAGGATTCAGACAATAATGCCAGCTTACTTTGATAAAGTATCGCATATCCGACGGAGCTATGAAGACGTGAGGTTTGACTGTCAGACGAGCGTATTCCTCGTAGTGTGCGTAGTCTATGGGAACATCCTCGGGTGGTGGATGAACTGGGTAGAAGCTCTGTTGGGTGAAGATGTGTTTCATCAAACGACCCAGCCTGTCACCAGTCGTAGCAGTTCTGTTGAGAAAAATATTGCAAGGTTAAATGTCATCAGTATTGCCAACAACTTAAAGAGTTTTAAAAATATTTAAAACCTCCAAATGCGCTTTCCTAGAGGTTCTGAACAATAAAATATTACTAACTGCAGGGAAATGCTTTCACCATGGATGTAAAATGGTAATTGAAGTTTGTACATGAGTGACCATTATTGGAGTATAGTATTGATGCCTTTTTGAAAAATTTAACATATTGAGAGTATGGACACATTTGATCAAATGTGACCACGTTTGGTCTTCATAGCATATTTTGTTGCAATCATTATCGTAAGGAATCAAGACTAAAGTCACTCGGTTTCAAAAGCAAAATGACCCAAATAAATCTTACTTTCTGGTCTCCAAAATATAATTAAGAGATTAAAGAAACTTGTGGCAGCGAGTGGTGGATGGTAAGAAAGCATCCATAAACAAATGAGTGAGCTATGAGCACATTTTTCAACTTAGTGCATCTTTACATGATTAGACTTTACTCCCATTGATAAGGGGGAAAAAATTGAGATTTTATTAATTACCCTGAAATTTCCTCTTTTCCAAGGTGCAAGAGAACATCTGTTGACGTTGCACCAAACACGATTCCATTAGCTGTGAAGGTAGATGGTTCCGATACAAAATGAAGTCTCTAGATAGAAACAGGGAGAGAGAGATATCATAAACCTCGTAGAAAATTTCCTTTTAATTTCTTAAAGCATACTCCAGCAATAGTGTATAGGTCATGATTAACAGGTAAATGAAAAGTAATGAAAGAAGGTAATAATTGAACAAAAAAGAAGAAAAAAAGAAGAAAAAAGGAAGAAAAAAAAGAAGAAAAAAGAGAGAAAGCATTGAGGATCAATGTTGTTTATTTTATACACATTTCACAATGACTGCACACTCCACCCCCCTCCCCCACCCTCCCCCACCCTCCCCCACCCTCCCCCACCCTCCCCCACATGATTCTACTGACTGGTAAAAATGACTCCTCTCCGCAATCAATTCATTAATAAACTGACATGTGTTTACCCTTTCTACCTACCCTTGAAGTAAACTCTAACAGTGCAAACAGTGTTTAGGAAAGCTGCTGTTCTCAAAATGGACATTGTCGGCAAAGGAGAGTTTGTGCCATAAATTATGCACTTTGTCAAAGGCTATGGCTTGGTCTGCTGATAAGATTTCTAGAATGTTTCTCCGCTATGGGGTGTTTACACATGTTTTGTGCATTAACTAGTTTCACATCATCTATCATTATGATCTAATTTTCAAACTGAAAACTTTGGAAATGCTTTTAATTAGGTACTAATTTCCAGCTTCATCAGGAGACCGTTTGTCGTAAGATGATTGCCACATTCAGAAATTTTTGTGCCATTCATCAGGCTTGGGTTAGTAACCTGTCTCTTGGTCTGCAACCAAAAATCTTTTTTTTTCTTCATATTTTGCCTCAAGTTTTTCATACGTATTTCGTCATTGCAAGATAAATGAACTTAAAATCCACTGTTAGTCTGCTACTGTTCTTAAAACAAAGGCAATCGATTTTACCATTCAAAGTCTAAATGTTCTACATAGCAACCATCACCTACTGTACTGTTTGCCCTTCCTGTCTTCAGTGAGAATCTGAAAACTCTGTACAAAATTTATCTATGGAACAAAGACAAACATCTTTCAAAATTCCCTGAATGTGGGAAATTGGTGAAGTACCACCCATATCATGTAGAGAATGCCTAATCTGGTTATAACCATTCATAAGAAGTATGATCGCCTAGCAACCTACTTCAGTCTTGCCACGAGGGAGATCATCAAATGGAGGTTGAGGATAGACAAAATCATGATGGACGTCCCGTAGTGAAGGTAGAACTACTAACTGTGTCCCGCTCCTGAGGATTAAAAATATTTTTACGTTGCAATATTAGGACTAGAAAGGCAGAAACGTGTTTGCAGATTAAAGTCAATACAGTTAGTTGTATGAGTGATAGCAACGACAGGCATGCAGAGATATGTTAAACAAGTTATGACTTTTTAAAGGAAATATTAAACTATCTTAACCTTTTGTAGCAGATGTTCCTATGGCCTGTCTAGTTTGCATTTCATCAGTTTTGTGTTTCATCAGATTATAACAAAACGTTTACATAATAAAAGTCACAAAATACACAAATAAATAATTAAATATATTAAAGGGAATGAAAACTTGTTACTGTATAAAACACATGAACAAACAAAGTTGTAGTATATTGTGTTGTTATCATTTAATTGTACGTATTATTGCACATTTGGCGCACCATGATACTTGGGGTCATTTCGGAGGTCAACTTATAAATGTGACATGTTGTTGTTGTTGAGTAGCTCGATTGTTTGCTTGGTTATTTCTGAATCTGGTCTCATTTGGCCCCAGAGTATCACTAAAGTCATGCTTCTTTTCCACTGGAACAAATTAAGTCATTCAGCAAGGTGGTAAAACCATCTTTTCAGCCTTCAAAAATATTCTTAAAGGGTGTAAAGACTCGCGCACAAAGAAACGTCTCATGCCGGTAATCTGACCTAGTTTCGAATGAGGTGTAACAGAAGTGTTAGAAACCACCATCCATCGCAGAAAATACACACACAGCTTACTACCATTGGTAATTAGATACTAGTGTACAGTCAATACATACAGCTACGGTCAATACCCACAACACAGTGTACATAGCAGTGTGGACATCTCAGGTCTAGATAAAAGATAAGGTATCACGTTTCATTACTGTCTGCATTTTGTAGCGACAAGAAGAAAACGTCATTTGCAAGCAACGGAAAGTTAACTTTTTCAGAGTGCGGAACACAGTTTGGAGTGCTTCAATGCCTTTAAGGTTTGACATTGAACATACTGTATGTACTAAAAAGGAACTACCTTTCCCAAATATGCAACACAGCCCTACAGAATACAACAGTGACTATGGATATACTCAACTATGGATGTATTCTTGCCTGGGTATGGTATCATGATTATCATTGGTTGGTTATACTTATACTTACCCTTCAGTGTTCTTGAGAATCTCTTGCATGCAACACAGGAATAGCTCTGGAAAAGTTTTATCAATGTTGCCACTCTACAGACAAGAGGAAAAGTGGAAAAGGTAATATCAATATTATTTACACATTTCACAAAAGGTAAGCTTGGTTATTTAAGTAATAAAACGAAATCAAAAATGCTAAGTTAACCATCAGGAAACAATGGGATAATAACGAAAAATGATTTTCCATTGTATGTAACCAAACAATTGAAATGTATAGAAACTGTTTATTTTGGGGGGAACTATGAACATTTTCTATTCTTGCTTTGTACAGGACTGTCATGAAATTACAGGCATGACATTTTCTCAGCAGGCTTAAGTAAAGTATAACGCACAGCTCTGTGACATCAGGGGAAGTATCAAGGGTAACAGTATCATGCAATTTTGTTTTGAGGGTTCACATACTTAACAAAAATAACACTAACGCATAACACAAAGATACAGTAGAAATACAGTCCGACAAAAGTGGACGACTTTAATTTTTTAACATTTAATGAATTTCAAATAATCCTCTTGTAAGAGCATATTCATCAACATTTTATTACTTACTGATATTTGCTCTTGATTACAGTCAACAAATGGTCCAAACTGTGTGAAAATAGATGACAAAGAGAAGAAATTTGAGCTGGATTTATTCCATAAACACATATGACTATATCATGCAATTCTATAACTCAGTCCGAAAAATGGATCAGGAAGAAACTCCACATTCAGTACTCTTGAAAAATTGAAACCTGAAATGCTGCATTTTGAAACCCTTCGACAGATTTTGAAAGCATAGTTGAACCAAGTCAATCGATCGATCGATTCAAAACCCTCTAAAATTGAAAT
Organism: Apostichopus japonicus; assembly: GCF_037975245.1. Lineage (NCBI taxonomy): Eukaryota > Metazoa > Echinodermata > Holothuroidea > Aspidochirotida > Stichopodidae > Apostichopus > Apostichopus japonicus. The sequence continues at coordinate 19,111,473 of NC_092568.1, forward strand.
GAACGAACTGTTGAGCTTTTACCATAAGGAAAGCTTGATAAAATTCACAAAATGACAAAACCGTTGACAATTTGGTTCTAGAAACAATGAGGGAAGGACACATGCATGATTGTAAATCCCAGAGTAGTGAGATTGCGATGTTGTGTCCTCTCGTGATAAGTAAAATCCATCAGGGACCTGCTTGACCAGCAGCACTTATTTGGATCTTAGAATACAATTATTTCTAACAAGAAAACTTTTATGTAAACTTTTTTTTTAAGTTTCTTCTAATCAAACTCTAATGATCTCTTCTTGTTGCCTTATGAAGAGCCAGAAAGACCGGATAATAGATACTTTTACCCTAGCCAGCGATCAGATAAGTGATTATTTGCCTAAATTACGCTTTAGTTTATTAGAAGATTCTGTTGACCCGGTTGTATTGAGAATTAAAATAAGCATACATGTGTTTAGAACCAGCAGCCATACCATTATACAGACATCTGGTGATTTGGTGTTGATTATCTGACACAGATCTTCCAGTGGTTCATAGCTCAAACTGTCTGAGGTCGTAAAAGGTCCTGCTGCCATGACAACATGGAGAGAGCCATGGTTAGATAAACTGGAGTCTATATCTTTAGGAGAAGATGGGCTCACTCCCTACAAGTATGGAAAACAAAGGAAAGTTCTTAATGGGGGTGACATTGGCTATGAGTAGAATGGTACTTGGTAATTGCTGTAATTATGGTGAATAAGCTTTCTATCAAGGTGGGGTCTAGGGTTGGGGATGTGGAGGGGAGTGAAGGCACAACTTCAATTACACAAGGGAAATACCCTACTACAACAATCACATAAAAAATATTTGGAAAAGTTTAACTTGTTTCAATTTGAAATCCAATCTATATTCTTGCAACAAACCTATTACCTGCTTACAACAAAAAGAACATGACTAAAAATCATATCGGTACTGTTAACCTTTTGCTACAAACATAGCCAACAAATTATCCACATGAACAGCCACTTGTTTATTTTGCAAGTATCCAGTGCTATGATTACATTGTTGACCAACACTACAGGGAGATGTTAACTTGTGCAGCTCTTTTGTCCTGGTTTACAAGGATTATTTTAGAATCTTTTTAAATAAACTTAAGAGAATCACAGCTCTCCAGAATGTGCCGTATTTGTTCCCTTTTAAAATGTTAGTATGCTTGTCTTTAAGGGCAATAGTGATGTATGGGCATTAGTGATGGCCAAAATCTTACCTCATATATTTTTGACGCTACCATGTGACTTCCAGTACTGTTGATACCCTCAAGTGCAATTATTTGTCCCGGAAAGAGTGAATAATTGTTCACCTCGGTCAACTTCAACGGCACCCGTTTTCCGGCCGATGTCTCTACCGATCCCTCTAAGAGGACTGATTGCGGATTTAGCTTGCCAACACTATCGCAACAAATCCTTCCCACCACAGATACTTTCTCCTGCAATAAATCAGGATATCATAGAAAACATATATATAGTTGATCCGATGTCACACAGCAAAAATGCTACTTACAACCCCCAAATTTCTGTGCGATCCCAATAATGTAAAGGAAAATTGACCCAAAAAGAAAATTATTTATGAAATGATACATGACAGGACAATGTAATGGAAAAGGAACTCAAGTACTGCACATGGGCAAAGCAAGATAGTTTTGCTGGTGGATGGAAGACGGACATCCATGTCACTGCGATCACCATAGCAACAGGAAAATAAGGCATATATAGTAATGAGATTACCTGTAATGGAATAGCCACATGTGACAGCTCTTCAATGTTATACTTCTCCTGTAAATGTTGTGACATTTCTTCGATCATATCGTTCAGAACTGGGAAAATGAAAATGGAATATCACAAAGGTGCACAACTGAAATATTCTGCATTAGTAATTACGAGAGCCAGATAGAGAGAATGGTTGGATAAAAGGTCAGACAGAAACAAAATCCCACTATATTTATACCAACATTAAGCAATATTCAGGGTAAACTGGTAGGTTGCTCAGACCTAAGCTTTTAAAGGATCCTCATCATCCTGATTATTGGAAGAGTGTGGGCCGATTTTTAGCAGGACCTTGATTGAAATCTATCCAGTCCGTTGGCCCACCTATTGAGAATAGGTGGGCTATGTGATTCCCTGTATACGTACACGCAAAAATATTCTTTCATGATCATATTTTCAAGATTATACAACCAAAAGGTGCTGTCAACTCTTCAAAAATGATTGTGCACGAAGTTAAAGGAAAATTCATAACTTTCATGAAAACTGAGTTCACATAGCATTTGCAGAAGTTGAAACCTGGCTGAGACTCATCCATGACTTCATAAAGGATGATGCTAGGTACAAAACTAATTTTGATAGGTTTGCATTCTGTTAAATCACACCTATGCAAGCAGTCTAGATTGCATTGGCTATAACACTTTTGTTTGCTGAGAAATGAATAATTAAAACCTCAGAGGAGCTTACAGTAGTCTGGTATACACACACCACTGTATCAGCTTCTCGGAAGGAATACAAAACTTATTAGACAAACAACAAATTTTTATTGCTTCAGATGTCATGTTTACAATGTACTACATATTTGCAGGTGTCAAATGCAGAGGTGGATGCCATCCATGGGAGAGCTCCGTTGTTTGTAAAAATTTGAAAGAACATTTCTTGGGGCTTGAGTGAGTTAACTGTCCAAAAACAATGGATTGACATTTAGGCTTGAAATCGAGGAACTTATTCCATCGTTGATTTGCTACAAATGGAGCATTCCAAATGCTGAGAATATTTTATAAAGTGAATACTATATAAAGCATAAAAAACATCTCGAGGACTCCAAATTTTCCTTAGTTTTTAAAGTATGACATATCAACAATAACATTCTTCTTAACAATCATCCTTGAATGCATCCTGACGATGAATACCGATAGGATAAAGATTACCGTTCGTTTGTCACGGTCATGTGTTAAGGAAGGAAGTGCTTACTGTGAGCTTTCTCTGTCAGCTTCTGGTACATGTATTTATATTTGGTTTTGAGAACATTTTCAGTGTCGTACGCTGCCACCTCGCAATCCATCGTCTTAGATCCAGCCCACTGTGCAGCGCTCAGATTCCCAAACTTAGCGACGACCTCTCCCTTGTTTCCTCTGATCCCGTACTTCTGAGAAGGTGTTGACCTATAGTATAAATATTTAGAGGTTGTTAAAGACACAAAATGTAGATAAAGTTGAATCGGTGATACAAATCAGAAACTGCTTGTCCCTTTCGTCTGAATTATCTTCAAAAGAAAAATTCACATCCGGCAATATTTTTATTCTTCACATGCTTCCCACATTTTTTAAGCAAATGAAATTCCAGAATTTGTCAAGACCTGTTCAAGATGAAAACATGGTTTGCTATGAAAAGCTTACAAATTTATGAGGACCTAATGTTAAATTAGACTACCTAATGTATGATAGGCCTAAACATTTGTATACATACAGTATGTATTACAAAAACTATACAAACTCCTATCCTTTATAGTTTGTGGTGTGGAGGAAGTTCAACTTACCATGAAACCCACACATAGCATGCTGGAGCCTTTAACTTTTTAACCACGACTTGAGTAATACTGCTAAGTTAATCTTTTTCAAACACAATTGCTCATTTAAGTCACATCAAAGTGCACTACTAGCTCATATATCTGGAATAAAATCTAAACGTAAGGTTAGAAACCATGCTTTCGATAAATTGCATGATGGCTAGGACGGAAATTTACAAGTCACAGGAGAGTATGCACAAGAGGAAGAAAGAAAAGGCTTTTTTTATAAAAAAGAAACTTTTCATGAGTAGTCATGATTAGCAGCAGCAGCTTTCATATGAGGGTTTTCCTTAATTTCCCAGACTAAACTTCAAGGACTTTATCATCCTAGAAAAAAAGATGTTACCTTTACTCAATTTTTCCTGATTTGAACTACTGCATGGGGAACCATATCTTTATAAAACTTACATTATAGGTGAGATCCCCCCTTGGGTATGTTTTCTCTTCTGGCTACTTTCTGGAGTTTTGAAGGTCCGGCGTTGTAGATTAGCCTGAAAAAAAAGATAGAACAGGATAAACATTGATTCACATAGGGTGAAGGAAAGAATTAATCATCCACCATACCAAAAGTTGGTCTTCTAGAATTCCCCAAGTTGAAACTGCACAGTAAAAGAAAAGACAACCAAATATCCATTTGGCTTAGTGATGCCTTGCCTCATTTAGTATTTCGTTAACTTGATTTCACATGATCAGGAAGGTTCTTGAACTCGCTTCGATACTTTGACATTTCACATTTTGTCTTTTCTCGACCTCAAATGACCTTTGACCTCCACAGAAATTGCCAGGATTATTTTACTTAAAAGCAAAACACATGCTCTAAGTTCACCCAAGCTTTACGCATGAAGTTACTGTTCTTGCGACAAGTTCATACCTTGACCCCTGGTTACCTCAACTGACCTTTGAACTCTACAACAACCAAAAGGATTCCAGTAATTACTGAAAGTGGATCCATGTATTAAGAGTTCACTCGTCAAAGGTTTATTTTTGGAGTTATTCTCCTTGACAAAGTTTCATAATGCAATGTTGACTTCAAATGACCCTTGACATGTACAAAGGTTGTTATACTCACTAAGATGGATCCACAAATTCATCAAAACTTTATTTTTGAAACTTAGAAGGCTCTCAGACTGACCGCTGTTGACCAAAAATGAGCTTTGGCCTCCACAACAAACTATAAATTAGGTGAATCTACATAACAAATAGGAGGTTAATTTAAGCCTTACTTACCTGTAGAATTTATCATGGTATTCAAGGTTGTCAGATATTGACCTCAGACGACCTTTAACCTCTACCAAACACAATAAGGTTCTTGTACTCACTGAGGTGAATCCCACATATCAAATACTAAACTAATCCATCATGCACTGTTGGTTACAAGCCAAAGTCACACACAAGCATACCATCACCATGGTTACATCACTTCAGTGTGTCATACCCAAGACACTACCTGCTATAGAACATACATAAGAGCCCAGCTTACCTTGCCAACAGGAGTATATGCATTAAGCAATCCATCATCTTCTTCTGGAGTGTCAAATCTGATCAAACCAAATAGGGTCAAGGAAAAGAAAGCTGATCTGTGTAATTCTGTGGGATACATATCCTAAAACTTAGGGTGTCCAATTTAGTGTTCATGAATATTTTGTGTGGCAGTCTTTAGGTTTGTGAATAATATTTTCCCATAATACCGAAAACTAATAAAGGCTTCAGTGTGCACAAAAAGTGCAACACACCTCTCTGTCTTGTGTAGTGATTGGTTCCGTTTTTTGTATCATCTAGCCTTCAATAACTGAACCTTCTAATAAATTGATAAATTGTACCCTGATTGTGTCTGCTTGACTCACAAATAGGACAGATCTCTTTTGACCATTCCCCTGTGGTAGAACACTTAATCTGGCCCAAGTCAGTTTAAAATGGTTGTCATGTATACTAACACCATATACAGTACTGTCATGTGTGAAGCAATAACTCGGATATGAGTCAACTGAATTAGTCTCATCACCTGGTGACTTCGACTTCAGTCTGAACCTTCCATAAATTGACTTGTCCTGAGTCGGCGAAAATGACTTGGCTTGACTAGGATCCCCTCTGAATATTAAACTCAATTTCCTTTCTAAATCTATCCACGCTCTGTACTTGTATCAGACTACGAATCAGAAGGCCGAACTGTTTCAGTACGGGTAACAAGTAATATTCGCCAAATCAAAGTAAAAGGATACAATGTAGGAGATTCAAAAAGAACAGGAGTGCTTTGCCTCGATGGTGGTTTCTTAAGCTTCACTGGTTTCTTTTGTAGAACCTGCGGTCAAAAGCAGACAAATTGACATACACATATTAATAATGTTCAATAAATTCTTCTTAAATAAACTTTACAATCACTAAATTACAAAGATCAAGGAAAGAGCATCAGATGTCAAATAGTATTGTGCAATGATGAACACACCATTGTGTCATGCACTTTTCTAGTATCTAAGGAACACACTGCCTTGTGTATATTATTCAAAGTTCTAGTGTGTTAAACACTGTTCTATTAGCTAGAGAACACACTATGCCACTGCTTTGAGGTAACTAGGAGTGGCAGCAAAATTCTTGTTGAACTTTGGCCATGAGTAACCATTGTATGCCATTTTAGCATATTTGGGGTGATACTCATGACCTATTGCATCACATGTTACCTCATTCTCAAGCTTGTCCAACATGGTCAAAGTGAGATCTGCTTGATTGTGTTGGTAAGACATGGCTATCCATTCTTCAGAAATGTCATTTGCATCCAGTCTGTACACAGTACATAGCTCGATAACTGCGAGATAAATCAAAGGAGAGGATAGGTTGACCAGTAATGAAAAGACAAAAATTATCTTTTAATTCTATAAACTTGACCTAAACTTTCCAGGCAACCTCCCCCTTCCCCAACACACACATCCCTAGACTGACCAGCTCACTACTGATCATACTAAAGACATTTGTGGATTTTTCATGTAAAGATTAGTAAATTAAGTAGCATTTATTAAAATGGACTACATCCTCATGTTTGCTGACTTTCATCTAAAGTCAAGTGCATTTGGTTGACAAATTTGAAAATAGTTATAGCAATGGTGGAAATTACTTATTGCTCTGACAATTAGAAGTTTACACATTAGTTTCACAGCAGTGTAACAAGTTAGTTGGCATCATATTAGATGTACTGCTGTAAATTAGAACATTCATTCAACTCAGAAGCCCTCAGTCATAATGTTTGAAACATACTATTACTATAAGTAAAGAGCCCATTGCACTGTGCTCATCTTTGCACATACACAGTACTCTATAGTAATTATATGTATCTATAGAATCAAGACCAAAGAATTCGACTGTTCACAGGTAGGAGCATGGAAGACTGACAAATGTTTAGTATTATTGTAAGCCTTGCTGTAGAGGTACATCTGTGGAATGTGTGTTATGTAATTGTCTATTGTTCTCTTGCTATGTTGTAATGTAGATAGAATGTAAAGGTGGTACTGCTACAGTACACCAGGTGTGACATGTTAAGTAAAATACAAGACAGTTCAGCTCTGACTCTGGATGTGTGACATGTGTCATGTCTTCTGTGACTGTCTCTCTCTCTCTCTCCCGCCCGGCATCTTCATTGCAAAGGCTGTCAATCAGGGTGACAGTAAGACCGTAAGTTTTCAAATCTTCAACCATGTCTTTTTAAGTAACACTTAATACTTATACCTAGGCTATATAATGGCTGAGTATTCTGTTTAACATTTTGCAAAAGATTCTAGGTATCTTTATTTTTATCCACGAAGTCCAAGGTTACGTTAAACCTGCTTAGGTTAACTTAGTTTATGCCATTATGAAAGACCTAGGCAATTAGGCCCACAGGTGCTCTGAGAAATGTGATTAAGTTATAAAATAATATTATGGTAAAGATTTAGCCTACGTTAGGCCTAGTACTGTACTAGGCTACTGTAGACTACTTACGTTTATCGATAACTGAGTCGTTGAGCTCTATTGAAAAAATTCCAAAGGCCGATGAAAGCTCATTTGCATCTACAATACTCGACATTTTATCGGTTGATTTTTAGTTTCAATATAGTTACTTATTTGCGTGATTGTAATTTCTCGTATTTCAATTGAATGTTATAGTGAGTCTGTCTTGATGTTCGATGTAATGCGCTGTGTGCTTTGTCCGCTCTGCATAACGACATGTATAGTTACCAGTTATGCGAATTCAAACATCTCGCGCCCTTGCCTTTCCCGCGATATAAACCGACTTGACTCAAGTCGTTTACGGATAGGTGGCACATAATTACATCACATATATTTTCTGTGATTTGTGGCATTTAGTCAGCTAACCAGACAGTAGTGTGACCAAGCTAACCGCAGATCCCCTACCCTGGATGTATGCATCGCCTTCCTTTATAAAATCCTGGACCGGTCCGCCATTGCTAACCGGTGTAGTGACAGGGACATATGGGAGGGACGATTATCGTCCGTAACTCCGTAAACAGAAGGAGTGAATATGGGGTCAGACGCCGATCCAAATTTCAAAGAAACACACCACCATCATTAGTTTATCTATATATAGATAATGAGCTATAGAGGTAACTGAACAACTCCATCTATCATACTCCATTTGGGAGAATCACATATTTAATGTTCATTCACACCATGGGCGTCAATGCTGGGGTTGGGTTGGGGAGGGGGCGGGGGACACGCCCCCACATTTAGATGGATGGGGGACACACTATCAAATGTCCCCCCCCCCCCCCACACACACACACACACATTTGGAAAAAGAGTAGTGTCGTGGCGCTATTTGGTTAGGGCTTACACATATCAGGATTCATATCATCGAATATTAGAAGTTGAGTTCTATGGAAAGTGACCGAGATTTTTCACATCGGTAGCCAGTCGCATGGGAACTAGTCTAAGTCTGACATTACATGCGCATGTGTGAGGTCCTGAAAACATAATTAAAGTGGTTTTTCTTGTCATCTTTGTTTCAAATTTCATAGAAATGTATTCTCGTAGACCTAGCAAAACATTTAAACTGTCTCAGTCCCATTGGAAGTGTTTCACGGGTGACATTACAAGTCATTGGTCGTTTAACATGCTGGCGTATGACGACTTTCGGCCAAATTTGCGCTAAGCTCACTATACGAACTCGGATCTGGACTGTGCCTAATTAGTTAGTTATTTAAATTATTAATAATGGCGTAGGAGGAAATGCACCATTTTGTGGTATGACTCCCAGGACGGCAAGTCGAGGAACTCACATGAAGTCGCGGCAGATAGCTTCCTTCGCCTCTATGTCGGGGGACATTTTGGGACATCGTTCCTATAGGCCTATATCTGAGGCCCTGGGGTCATTCCTTGACCGACTTGGTGCAATATAATGTGCCCATTTCGAAGTAAAAGCAACATGAGGCTGGGGTTTCCAGTTCGCCGCATCATTTGTCAACTTGCACTGGGTTCTAATATTCATGTCAATTGGAATCACGAATAAAAGGAATAATCCACCAAAAATTAAGGCCGCGTGAACTTTATTGCAGATTTCCTGATAGAGTGACGAATTTGTAATTTTCTCCCGACATCAACGAGATGGCTGTTATCCAGCCTGGCAAGTGTCATCTCCAGCGATCTGACAGGTATTGAAATCTGAAATTTTCTTGGTACGCTGCGCGCCAACTTATGGTGGCGCTCCGCTTAGATAGTACTTACGGTCGGAATACTCGAACCGATTACGTCCCCCCCCCCCCACGTTTCAAATCGGATTGACGACCCCTGCTTCACACACAATGCAGAAGGCTTAACACAAACTGGCCGATTGAGATGTTTTGCTAACATCAAGTCCATAGTTCAATAAGGTAAGCATTCCGGATCATGTATGTAATTTAGATCCTCCTGCAAGCAGGAACTCGCGAAGAAGCCTCATTGGCTTATCAAAGCCGCAAGCTGACCGAAGTCAGCCTCTTAGATTCATATTTAACGTCCATGATTATGAATTGTCAACAACTCTGTAACTGGACGACATACATTAATCTTGGAGTGACTCGAACTGGGGACCTTATATGATTGGAAGGCACCGGCGTTAACCACTGAGCTAACACTCCATCGATCATAAAGGGGTGTTGATTGGGTCGTGGCATATCCCCATGGAATGTTCTGGGTGGTGGGCCTACTGAGTTTACGGATCGCTTGTGTACCGTACATATAGTTATATACAATCACACTGTAACATGCTACCATATAAATGCGTTATCAATGGAAAAGCGCGATGGACTGCGGTAACAACGAAATTCGTATAAGGAGTTGCAATTTAACCACATCTAGATGATGTCTCAACCAATACTGATACACAGTTCGGGCTACAATTTTCATTATCCAATTCCTACTAATTTATACCGTCCATGCATGGCTATATATCTGAAAATTAACTGGTACCGTTAATGGCTCTATTGCTTCGTAAACACTTTCCCGCAATATAATCGTAACCTGTTTACCTATGTCTTGCGGCTGCATGACTCGTCATAAACTGTTTACATTTAGCACCGTACTTTTATACTTTGTTAATTAAAAATTCACAGAAAGGCTTTCAACTACCTCACCCGCTGTTGACATTTTCGCATCGATAAACCTTTCGAGCACTATGACAGCAAATAATAGTTTACTTTATCGTTATCCTATAGATTTAAATTAAGAAGCATACTAACGATCGTGCCTACAATCTAGTATAATAGATATAACATTTGCTAAAGTGGTGGCCACGTTTCCTCTATGAAAATTTCAGGAATAGAGTATATATACATTGTTTGTAACAGAGGATCGTGTGACCATACTATGAACTGCACTTTATTATTTATATAGTCTATAGAATTGTTTGAGTGAAAACATGTACAAATGGATCATGGAGTGAAAGTATTGATTTTGTGATAATATGAAAATAACTAACGATGGGCGCGGCTGTAATGGCTTAAAATTCTAGAATATCCCAACCATGCATAGTCAGTAATGACAGTCATTCACATCTCAAGCAGTTTAAGATATTGAAAAATCAGCTCGATCTTGTGAAGTTGGAATGTTAATCGTTATTATGGACATTTTCTTCAAGAATAAAATCATTTTGAAAATTAGTCAATTAACCTGAACTAGCACAACCTCCATAGCCTCATACGTGAATATGTGTGAGGAAAGACATTTATATATATATATATATATATATATATACATATATATATATACCTATATACATATATATGTGTGTGTCTTTCCTCAATTGATAAAAAAGCTTTTAATTTGTTTTGAGGTTGGGCGTTTGCGTGTGGGGGTCAAGTTGGGGTTGGGTGGAAAGAGGGGACGGTGGAAGGTTCGGGTACAGTTTCGCGATGATGGAGGCGGGGGAAAACCATGAGTATATTAGTATTTATTTGTATAATAACAAATATAGTACAATGTAAAGTAAATATTTAAGAGTTTCATTACCACAACTGCATGCATCACGTTTATATTAAAAACAAATCTATATATTTTCTGTCAATCAAGATATTGAAGAAGAAGAGAAACAAAATAAAGATTAAACATTTACAGTAAAAGATGAATTTGATGATAATAATTGCAACTGGAACAATGTTACGTATCATGTGTTGTTTTAGTAAAGAACAAGCAGTATATGTGAATATACAGATGAGAGAGTGACGTGTATCCGTTTATCGTGTTGAGCTTTATCAGGCGCGTAGCCAGGAATTTGCCAAGGGAGGGGCGAACCTGTAGGCAAACTATCAGAGCCGTAGATTCTGCATTGAAAACTATCTAAGCGTAGCGCCACCATGTTGGCGTACAAGAAAATTTTGTCTGAAAATGCCTCCCACATCGCTGGAAATGGCACTTCCCAGGCCTTGTAAGTTGCATCTAAGCTTGAAATTACTAGCGATATCATTAAAACATACAAATAAATATGCTCAAGGGGGGGGGGGGCGCCTGAGCTTTATTTGTTCGTCAGGAATAGTCCACAGATATATGTATTTTCGGAATCTTAAATGAGGAGCACTTTATAGCATGATCCCGGTGCGACTGATAACAATTCCTGCATGTCGTTTGCGAGATGCATTGCACTTGAAGTTGTCATGACAATTGTTTTGCATTTAAAAAAAAATTGCCTAGCAGAAATGAACACAGCCAATTCTTTTTTAAGTTGGTAACTCAGTTATAAATATACTGTAGGCAGGGCCGGACAGGCTGCGGCATTAATTACTATACCGGTTCAGTGATAAACATGACACACATTGAAACGTTTGAAACAAACGATGTATTTGAAGCCAATCGGACGAACTTAGGATCTTTCTTGACTAAATGGATATCGGCGCCTTTGACGCCTTGGCATGCATTCGGTTCTTCGGATATTTCGGGTATTTCGGATAGAATGGCGCACAGCTTCCGAGCCGATAAACCGGTAAAGTTGGCCACTCCAGCTTCACTATACGTTGGTTAGAACCCAATATTGGCCTACCCACTCGGAAAGAAAAATACGATAGCGTAAACATATATCGCATGAGAAAAAAAAATTGCCAGCGATGTATACATCTATGACTGTCACATCACATTATGTTTGCTTCAAGTCAACTCCTGGTACAAACTTGTTCAAGTTCATCTATCAATAATATGTCGGAAAAGTGGATTTGTTAACCACACAAAAACCTGAATGCTCAATTGAAAGAGGATACTTAGGTAACATTCCTCTTTTTAAACAAAAATTATTCACTTAAACCTTTGTACTATTATTACTTTAATAATCACAATTACACACAAAACCCGTCTGCTTAATACCAAATAACGCTTTAGATTTCTTGATATCGCTGCAATCTAGAATCCCGCAGTTGGGTCGTCGGCCAGCAATACCAAATAGCTTATACCACAAAACGCTAGAGTACCCGAAAGGGCACAGACAGATATTGCTAAGAAGATCTTGTCCAACACCAGCGCCAAAATCATCCAATCCGTTTCTTCGCGGTAGTTCGACACACCGCGACTTAACGTCACTTTCTCTTGAACCACGTGATGCACAGGAAAGTTGTGGTTGGTCTGCAGTGGCTCATCGGAGTGTATGGCGTTCTTCATGTTTGATGTGACCTCTTTTGTTTCTGATGTTACGTCATCCTCGTTCTGGCTGAATATGGCGATGGTTGGGGAGCGGTTGTTGGTCTCGTCTACGTCCAATGGGTTTGTGTATGCTCCGTTAGTATCGGCTCTGTAGATAAAATTAAAAAAATGTAAAAATATAAATAACAATATAACAACTTTTGACCTTCGCCGCAAAATAACCATAAAGTCTATAAAGATATATCTATTAAGATACCATAAACAATGTTAGGCATTTACGGAACTGTAGTTTATATTTATATATTTTTTTTAACTATGACAATTGTTTTAATATCAATCTATAATCTACAGTCGCAAGGGTATATAAGATGTTTTTCAACTAATCAGCTTATATGAGGTCTATATACTGAATTTAGCTGCATGGGTTTATATGTAGGCTTAAACAAGAAAGAAACATGCGTATCAGTTCCAAACACATTAATCTGGATGAAGCAATTTATATATGGGATGGGTTATTCATTCCATTTCCCCACATGGTATATAAACTAACAAGGTTTTGGAACACATGTGGGCAAACCAGTGTGGCCCGCCGGCGGCATGCGCAACTCAAGCCAATTTTCTGCGGCCTATGTGGTTTTCAATAACATATTAATATTGAACCTCCTAACAACAATGTAAAAATGAAATATTTTTGGTTTGGGAAGTTTGTATACAGGGCTTACCTGTGACAGACCATGTTCATACTTTCCCACAATAATAACGCAATGTATCAAATTTGTGTGACTGGAGTAGGTACATAATTAATTGCAAGTTGTGCCACATGAATTGGGTACAAATTTCACCGTGGTCAGCTAAATCAATTTCTTGCCCACCCCTAGGGTAGAAGAAACCGAGAAAATAATATATGTATCAGATCCATATGTATAACATGGAAGTTATTTACACAAAACATGCCGGGTAATTCATTTAATATACCATTCACATGGCATATATGCATTAACCAATCTTTTTTGACATACCGCGGTCATGATGCTAAAGAGAAAGCACTTACCTTGGTTTTGATACATCAGCTAATTTATGTTTGATAACGAGAAACCTCAGTATTTTGGGAACTGGTTTCTTAGGGTCGTGGTGGTACACCCTGAGGACAACAGCACTAGCCAATACAGAGAGGCAGGATAACGCGATCATGGCGGAGAACAGGGCCACTGAAATGAAACATATAAACCAAAAAAAGACGACATTTTAAAGCCATTGTTATGATAAGAAAGTATATGGTACGGTAGTTTTTACTACCAGAAAGTAAACTTAAGGACACGTGTCAAGAGGGGATAACAGTGCTACCCAAAATGCATTGTGCATGCGTAAACAATTAATTATAAGTACTTGTTATTGCCAGGGCCCAAATAATCAAATACCTGTCCATAGTGAGGCTCCTTTCGTCTTTTGTTGACTTTGTCAAAGATATGGACTTTCTTTCAAAATCTGATCCCCGGCTTTATTTGCTAAGCATTTGCAAAGGGTCCCTACACCAAACACACCACACAGTTAGACCTTAAATATCACTTCCTATTGGTTTGTCCCTGGCATTTAAATATGGAGAGAACGATACCATGTAAAGACCATGATTCCATACGTTATGAGCTAAATATATATATCTAAAGAGACTTTCTATTATATGTTTGAACCTGCTTATAGCGGACAACAAACTACCGTACCCCACGTCACTCCACCCCCCCCCCCTTAAGTGTATGTGGAAAATGAGTATACACTATTGAATACCTTATATCAGGGAGCTGCTGTTAGAGTAGCAGCTCCCTGCTTATATCATCCCGGGGTTTCTTAATTAACACTACAGGGTCTTGGGCTGTAACACTCCATAACTCTCGTATCGTCAGACCAGGGAGGTAAAGTAGCAGCTCCCTGGTCAGACACGCCGTGCTTACCAATAATGGGGGAGTCGTCCCCGCTCCGCGGCATACTACCCACCACAATCTGCTGAAAGAGTACGAACGCTAACACGTTGCTGACACTGAGGGAGACTTTCTCGCCAGAATTTGGATGCATAATGAAGACAGCTATGATCATGGATGAGAGTAGCCCACTTGGTATCCACATACTGTAGATATAGAAGTTACCGATTCGTTTCATGAAGAATGCGTAATGTACCTCCACGTAGGGGTTTGGGCAGCACGTATAAAGCACCTCTTCCTCTTGTACCAAAAATGTGTCAAGTTTCCAAACACCGTTCGGTGCAAAACCGTTCTCATTGGATGATGTTGTATTAGCGTAGCTCAGTTCCAACTATTGTTATTTAATTTAATACAAAAGAGAAAGAAAGATAAAAGAAACTAGATGTACATAGGTGCAAAGAAGAAGTAATTTGTCTATACTTTTAGATTTTTAAGGACATCAATCGTCAAATATGGACTGGTGGATATATGCTTAGGGGAACAATCAGTGTTCAACGGAGCTATGAAAGAAGGGGTATAATGAGATAAAGGGGGGGGGGGGATGGAAGACGGAGGTGGTTGGTCCAGAGTACAATTGCTCTAAAATATTTGAATTGCTCTATTGCGTTTATCTGTCACATGTGGATGGTGAACAAAAAGGTTAGATTTATGAAACCAGTCGTTTAGCTAACTACTCGAAAGTTTCAGTACTATGGAAACGTTGAAGTGCCATGAATACGTTAAGATCTTTTCATATAAAGATAGTAGCGATTTTCAACAAAATGATTATGTTTTTCAGTTGACAAATTCTTTCAAACGCAATAAGCTAGAAATTCGATATTTTGCTTCAAAAATGATCATTTATCAAATGTCATAAGTAGCAAATTGGTCAATTTGATCACTCAAAAATCTTTGACAATTCAACATTTACCACCGAAATTATTACTTACGCGGTCATATCGGAATAACATCGTTTCAAACATAAGTTATAAAACGTTTCAATGCAAAACAATTGTGTGTTCCGGTTAACATATCTACAATTATTTATTCAAAGTGAGTTCCGGAAGTGAAAACCGATATAGAAATTTCATACTTGGTGACCCTGTCGGTTACAATTATCTTTGTATGACGGTCGACAATGAATTATACAAGAAATAGATTAACTTATAAACAATTGAGACCCTGATGGAGGAGTTATGAACAACACCGTGGGCTAAAATAATGCGATGCAGCTCTAAAAAGTTAAACCCTATACGTGCCCAAAAGAGAGAAAGATGTTTTACATTAAATTCAGCCATCAACTAAAATGGACTACGTTGTATTACTATTTGTCGAAACTTGTTTTACATGAAGTTATTTTTCAAACTTTTCTATTTCAATATTTAATTCATATTTTTCTATAGTAAATTAACCGTGTATTAACATAACGAAAAGAACGATATGCAAAAAGAAAAGAAAATACTCACTTGATCACTGTCGTAACTGTAAGAGCTAAAAACTATTTGACAGATTTGTGTGTCGAACGGGAAAAGTGTCATATGTAGTCGGCAGTAGACGGTCAAATCCGACAGATCATAGTAGTTGACATAACCGCTGCTGTTAACAATAGCGTACGGCTCAAAAATATTGACGTAAGCATTCCCGACGTCAAGCCTGTATAGAGATTCAGAGAAGAACGGTAGAGTGTAAGGCAGGCATGTAGCCAGGGGTAGAAGGGGGGGGGGTGGGACTGGCTGGATATTTATCATTTTAGAATTAGTTATCAGTACAATTTTGCGTTTTTTAATTTCAAGAAAATATTAACGGTTAAATCATTCTCGTTTCTTTTCATTATGTAAGAAAGGATTTTTTTACAGCTTACGATTTTGAGAAGTATATATACAATCACAAATTCTCTAGAACTTTTTTTTCGGTTAAATAAAATTAAGCAACAACAGTTATATATCTTCCCAAATAGTTAGTTTTACTTATATATAGATCACATCATCATTTTCACCTTTAAGAGAGTGTTACATTGTTTATTATTTATTGTTTATCAAGCAAACTGCTGCTTCTTTTCTGGTGTTTTTTTTTTTTTTGAAGAAAGTGTTTGAACAATTTTCAAATTTTAAAGCAAATTTAAGGTAAAATTTATAAAGGAAATGCCAGTTTTTATTCAAATGTGATATAATATGATTGATAGCTTCCAATCACACACCACCCACCCACCCAATTCCACCCACCCACCCATATATATATCTTTATATGTACCGTTCATATGCTGTAATATCCGGCATCCATATATCGTCCGTGCGAAGAGATATCCGCTCCACTCCACCGTAGTCCTCCGGATCCCACTTAAGCATGTCATCAACCCAGCCCTTCAAATGTAAAATGTAAAAAATGTAAGAATGAAATCTTATAATTAAAGTTATCATAATCATATTTTATATAATAAAATAAATAACTAGGACAGTCTCTTGAAGAATTAATAAACCTATCAGCATATCTATAACCTGCATCAGTACATTGAACATACCGTGACTTATGATTAAATATATCGTACATTGCATCATATTCAGCTCTGGAGAAGTCAAGTGAGAAACGAAACTTATTGATGTGAAATAATCTCACCGGATACAGGAGAGGAGAGGAGAGGAGAGGAGAGGAGAGGAGAGGAGAGGAGAGGAGAGGAGAGGAGAGGAGAGGAGAGGAGAGGAGAGGAGAGGAGAGGAGAGGAGAGGAGAGGAGAGGAGAGGAGAGGAGAGGAGAGGAGAGGAGAGGAGAGGAGAGGAGAGGAGAGGAGAGGAGAGGAGAGGAGAGGAGAGGAGAGGAGAGGAGAGGAGAGGAGAGGAGAGGAGAGGAGAGGAGAGGAGAGGAGAGGAGAGGAGAGGAGAGGAGAGGAGAGGAGAGGAGAGGAGAGGAGAGGAGAGGAGAGGAGAGGAGAGGAGAGGAGAGGAGAGGAGAGGAGAGGAGAGGAGAGGTGAACTTACCATGTAAAAAGTGCCGATGATTGAAAGTCGCTGATTTTGTTCGTTCTTAAGCAAGACATAACAAGAACAAGTTTTAATCTTTAATTATAAAATACAAGGTTGTTGTTTTAATGATATTAATGAAGAATTACACCGCAACATCTCGATTGTCGATATATCGATATATCGATTGGCGGCAAAGTGCTTCAGAGTAATAAAAATATGATTTGTTAGGGTAAACATTTTATTTACATCATTTAGCTGGTTCAATTCAAGACTCTTTCAGGTTCTTGATTACGCAACAAAGAGAGAAAAGAACTATGTAATGCAAAATGCTAACATAATATATACTAAACGCCGGTCTACAGATAAATGTACAAAAATCCTTGAAGTTTCGACTCTAATATAAACTTACACCACGCATGTGTAGGCCTAAGTAACCCCCCTTTTTCTTGCAGGAAATTTTGGTAATATTTCAAAGTAACGTTCCTTTGAGTCAAAATTCACAAATCATATACTCTTTAAATGTCTTAATATGGCAGCCCAAAACTTTCCCCACATAAAACAAAAGTTTTGTGGAGACTATGAACCTCCAATTAAGATACTCACAAATCATTGGGAATTGCTAAATTGACTGGTAATAATTTCTCAAGCAAAATGCTTCAAAGATGGCAGTAAAACAATTTTGTTGACGTTTGACAATATGTTGACATTTTTAGAATATTTTGATGCGATAACAGTTGACGACAATAATTGCTAGGTCTACGTTTAGATATCAAAATACACATGCATAACAAACCAGTGGGTCAAGTGGAGAAAGGTGGGTGGGCATAAGACGTTAAGAAACCTAGCATCTAAAAGGTTATAGGTTCGATCCCTGGTCAAGCAAAGTAATATGGGACCTCTATTAATCAATTCAAAATGGACAGTTTTTTTTCCAACGGAAAGGGTCATTGTAATA